>NC_139404.1:139237330-140467830 GCF_905368555.1 Meleagris gallopavo | reverse complement strand
CCCTCTTGACATTTCTGGTATTGCCAGATCTTTTATCAATACTGTCATTTCTGAATCTAGATATTTGTACCACACATAAGTCATGTCCTTTTTCGCCTTTTCCTTATGTTGTCATTTATAAAAAGAGTTGAAAATTATTGAATAAGTCAAAACCTCTGATTTATCAATATGTTTCTTTGCTCATGTGTAGAGTACATGGCTACAGAGCAATGGTAAGCGTGGCTTTTCCAAAGGTGTTTGCTGCCCTCATTACACTAAAGCCCTATTACTTGTCATGGTGGAAGGTTTTAATCTGGAAGAAATTTACAGTTTCACTCACTCTAGTATCTTGTACACAACAAGAATGAAGTAGCAAGACATCTACTAATAAGAATTATGCCTCAAGTCCTTTTTTGGAAATACTTTCAGAAAAACAAAGATCCGAAGTGGATGTTTGTTGTTATACCAATAAAATATTAGTAACTCCAGTGAAGGCAGCAAAGAAAAAACAATTGAATTCTTGCCTTGGGATTAAAGTTGCTAAATTTTACATATAACTTCTTTCTTTGGGTTTTTGCTTCATGTCAGTGTCTAGGTGATGATTGTGCTGAACCAACTGTAGAATACCTCTCTAAATTGTTTGTTTTTTTTTCTATTTTTTTTTTCTTGTTCATTCCCAAAATGAAAAATATTCACTATAAGCTGTTCACAATTTTCTCATACTTGTTCTCCACCCAAAGGGTAATTTCAGGTCTGATCTGGGTAACACTCCAGCTCTACAGCTAGATGAGCATGTTGAATTAGGACTAGCCACGTGAACTGCCTAGAGTGCAGAGATCAGTGTGCATATTTTGGTTAAAAGCTTTACTTTGTACTTGGAGTATGGGCCTTACAAGTAACAATTTTGTATTTAATAAATTAAAATGAATAGTGATCTACTTTTATGCTACAGATGAATGAGAGCATGTTGTAAATAATAAATTACAAGAGAGACTGACAATAAATCTACTGCACATCTTAGATCTTTCATTTATATTACAGTAAGTAAATGACTACTCTGTGGCTGGTGTTATGGAAGTGTAGAACAAAATACAGAGTGGTGTATTGCAGTAAGAGAGCCTTTGGAAAACAAAGCCCAGGTTTGTTTCCCATTTGCACCCTTAATGATCTGGAGTAATTGTCAGATTACTGGAGTTGTTAACCATCGTTAGAAATACAAATAAGAGCAATGTATAGATTAGAATAACAGCCTAGTCATCCTGTTCAGACACATTTGAGCCATTCTCATGGTATTTTTAAAATAAATAAGTAAATAAGAATTCTGAAGGGCAGTGATTAGTTTGCTTTCAGTAAAGAGAGGAAGTAACAAAGCATTAAAAAAAACAACCCAGAAAGTTAAAGCTATTTATTTTAACTCCATTTACCCATCCTAAGTCACACCTAGAGAAGCAAGATCAAGAATCAATCTCATTAAAATTATTTTATGTTCAGATGTTACATGAGACGCAGAAATTCTGCTAACAGTTCTTCAGCTAAGGCTCAATTTTACACAAAATGATGTGAAGTCAAGGTTTGCAGAAGTCATTAAAGAGCGAACAGATTAGTGACTATATTAATCCTGCTTCCAATATGTATTAAGTTTCAGTAGAGTTCTAATGAATGTCCAACTTGAATGGCAGCTGGCAAGGAAGAAACAAGGAAAACAAGGCTAAGAAGAAAACAGTTACATTCCTCAAGAAATAGCATAGGGTCTGGTATATTTTGAATATATTATGAATTCTATCCTAAGGCTGCCTGAAGGAAGGGAGGGAAGGGAACATTTTTTTGTCTTCAGCCTTCTGCAGTAATAGTAGGGACGCATTTGTTTAGAATGTGCCCATAGGAAGTAAGAGACTTGTGTAGATATCTAGATGTCTGAGGTTTGTCTGTCTAATGTTTTGGACTTACCTAGAGAAAAGTAAGTAGACAGCACGGGCTCATTCAATAGTTTTCGATTCTGGTCTGTGCTTTCCTCTTTTCAAATCATCCAGACTCTCATGGGATCTCAAGAGCAATGCAGAAAACTCTGCTTATACAGGAAAATAACGTTAGAACTGATAGAACTGAGGAGAAAAAGCATACAAACCCCTGCTGCAGCATGCCATGCCAGCAAGGAGTGCCTGGAGCTGGCACAGATGTGTTGCTGTCTCTGAGTACCTGCTTTTGAATGTACAGGTTTTGGAATATGGGTCTACTGCCTCTTCCTTGTTAAAACGTATTTCCCAAACAACATGAAGCAAGAACAAGAAATATGGTCTGATAACTTGAATGTTTAGTTTATCTCTGGTCTGAACACAGAAAAATACTCTCTTATGTCTCAATTTCAACTGAAAGAAACAGAAAGCTAAAAGACATTAGACAACAAGAAGCATCTGTAAACTTCCAACTAAAACAGGTAGCAAAAAGTGATTTCTTAATAACTTTTGTGACCATTTAGGCACCAAATCTAAGTCTTTGTTGTGTTATTGAGGTTATTTCACAGTTAGCTGCTACAAGGTACTGTAAAACTGGAAGACTTTTGGGCTTTTCTGCAGTAAGCCCATTCAGCAGGCATTAGCTGCCAACTAGGGCTGAAATACAGAAAGAAGATGAAAACCAGAACAGAACTTGAAGTTCCTCCCTCACACCACCACATCACACTCAGACCTGGATGCACTGTTTTTTGTCATTGTCCATCAATAGGAATAGAAGATAATGTTCCACACATTATTAAAAAAGGACACTGTCAAGCTAGCTTTAATAAATTAAATCAAAATCTAATAAAGTTACTTTCCCAAAAGGGCACCGCCTCTGAGATCATCTCCTCTATATTCTTATTATTTAAACTAATTTCATCTAATTTAATTTTTTTATTACTTCTCCATTCTCTGCTGCTATGTGAGACCATTACTTCCCCCTATACACATGTGGAAGTTCCCCTTCGGATGTCTGGAAGTATGAATGAGATCTCAGGGATACTTAATGCACAGCATGACTCTGCTTTAGGTACCCATATGCATCTGCCTATTTCTGCTCTTTGCTTCTCCTTGTCCTTAGCTTCAAGCAGAATGAAGTAAACTGGGAAAAACTATTAAATATGATGCGGCAATTCTTAACTGTCCTATCTTAGTTGCTGCATGAAATTAGGGTGCTTAGATACCTTATGAAGAGGGTTTGAAGCCCGTGAGGCAGAGAGAAGACTAGTATTTTGTACAGTTTTGCTCAGCCTGGAGAAGAGAAGCTCCAGGGAGACATGATTGCAGCCTTTCAGTACTTAACGAGGCCTAAAGAAAAGATGGGGAGGGACTCTTTATAAGGGAGTGCAGTGAGAACAAAGGGTAATGCATTAAAACTGAAAGAGGGTAGACTTAGATTAGATACTGTGAATAAATTCTTTATTATGAAGGTAACGAAGCTCTGGCACAGGCTGCCCAGAATACAGGTGGATGCACAATCCCTGGAAGCATTCAAAGCCAGACTGGACGGGGCCATGGGCAACATGATCTAGTGGAAGCTGTCTCTGCCCATAGCCATTAAGGTGTCTTCCAACCATACCATTCTATGTTTCTGTGTTTCAGTGTATTTAAGTATATGGTATTTCTATTTGACACTCATCTCACAACCCTGCACTCAGTTGTTCGACTTTAGGCAACTTTCTGCTCAACATGCTAATTATTTGGATCCTGTTCAGAGATATGCCTCATTTACCTTCATCTTTACATCTAAGGTCATTTCTGGATGTGTACTTAGGATCCTCCTCCTCTATTCCCATTGATGTTATTAAGTCCCTAAAGGCCCAAGGCACTCACACCTAGCTGAAGAATTCAGTGTTTTTATTATATTGTTTTCTTGGGTTTTGTTTGTTTGTTTGTTTTAATCAGAGCTGCCCTAAATAAACATTAAAAAGCCTCTTCTCAAATGAAGTAAGTGGTTTATTTTGCTCATTTTCCATGGCAGCTCAGCAGTTATTATCTGTTCCCTATAAATATTTTGGATAGGTAGAAAAAGAAAACTCCTTACATCCGTTAGAGAAATGACTTCTCCACATTGACATCAGACCTTCTGCTCCTGCTTCTTTCTCAGACTTTCACAATGCTTCTGAGACAAGATGCAGCTTCTTAGATGAATAGTCCTTCCTCTAGCATCTGCAGAGATTCAAATCAGAAAGACAGTACAGCTCACCAGCTGCTGTGTGTGTGGACTTACACATTTTCTGAACACTTTGAGAGCATTTACAGATAAACTACTCTTAGTAAATACCATTTTCCTACCGTCATCTAGCTGAGCTCTGCAACTTCCTTCACAGTCCAGATGCTTCAAATTTAAGGAGCTATATTTGCAAGGGCTAGGCTTTCGTCCCAGAAGAAACATGAGTATTGAATTCTCATTTCTCATCTCTTAGACTAGAGCATGACACCAACCAAAGGGATACTCATTTCACATGCAAAGAAATTCATTGGAAATCATTTCCCTTCAGTTGAACAGTTCTGGGAACTGTCATATTTTCCAAATGTGGAATTCCAGAGAATATAGGCAGTACTGTGCAGAATCCTGTCCTGTGCCACGTGTGTGATAGAAGTACGTGCTTCCAGATGTAACCTGCATCAAAGATAGCTGACTGATTGACTGCACTGCAGTTTGCATGAACTTCGACTACTTCCAGATTGACAACACCAGGACCTTCATCAGCTACCATGTTAATTCAGAGTAGCATAGCGCCATCTAATTAAATATGACTGCTTACATGCTTTGTGCTATTGTTAGCGGGTGGTGCAGATATAACCACATAGGAAATAAGGTGTGCTCTGCATTTTGGGCTACTGATAGTTTACAAGATAATTAAACACCCAGAAACATCTACAGAAGTCAATGAAATTGAAAGAAAATTTGTTGCTGATGGTGCTTAGCCTATCCTCCAGCACTTACATTTGTGCTGCTGGCAATCACAGCATGGTTATAAAGTGACAGATGTGAAATAAAACCATTGAGGAACAATAAAAATTAGAATCCCATGAAACCAGTTGTACATGATGATCACTTATCCGAACATGGCTGTATTTTAACATATGGCCCATAAAAACGTTACTCAGTCTATTTTAAAAGATAAAAGTATGACCTTTTTAATTGCTGATAAAATTGGCTTGCTCCCCAGGCAATCCAATTTGGAGGAAGCTACACAGAAATTAACTATTCTGTGACAAAATTAAATAATACATAGATTATATTTCCAGGAAATACCACAGATTAAAAATGAAACTTTGAAATATGGCGTGATTTCCAATTACAATTTTTTTATTAATGGTGAGAACTAAAAATCAAAGTTATCACCATTGTAAACATTAATCCAACTGATCTAAACTATATAAAAATTTATTGAATTTTAATAATAGAGTGATGGTCTGAGTTTGATGAACTAATAATAGAAAGATTTATCTATGGAACAGAAACACATTATGCACAGGGTACATAATTTTTCATATTCATAAAAGATCCATTTCTCTTCTTACAAAAAGACTGGAAGATTTGATATATAGAAGTATCAAAACATGCCCCAGTGTGGCTGGTGTAAACCCATCATGGTAACTATATCAGACATGCTGATTCATATCTCTATCTTATTTTAACCCTATTAGTTTTCAAATAGTAATTTGTAGAGCATGACACAGGGTCCAATGCTGCCTTTTTAAAGCATTTTTTTCCTTATATTAAGTGCTATGAAAGCATTTTCTTGTGAAGAAGTCATAGCTCATTTTACATTTCTCTTAACAGCATTTACTTAACGACTTCACCACTTTGGAGTTACAGTTGGGACTGACTCATAAGATATTTATATAAAAGGCTATTTTATCTTGTAGTTAAATTCCCATATACAGACAAACTCTAACCATAAATAGAAGAAGACAAGATCAGCACTGAGCAATGTGGATTTATACTTCAAATTGCTGAAGTAAGCCTCAATTTTATAAAAAGCCTCTAAGGTGATCTTACTATTTACTTGCTTCCTAATAGACTAACCTGAGCTTATTTCTAGGCAGAAAGTGCCTGTAAACCTGGAGAAATGAAGACTGTTGCTTTTACAGCCCATTTGCTACCCTATTCTATGCCTAACATGCAGTAGTTACACAGCTGTATTGACTTGTTCTTACCATGGTGTGTTCAAGGTGGTACCGCATTTATTTCTTAACCAAACTAACTGAAAAGTGCTGGTTCTTCTTCAGATATATTCTTTGTTGAATTTTAATTCATATTTTATTGTTTTTCCCTGGTAATCAAAATAAGAGCATTCTCTTACCCACATCTACATACAGTATTACCAGAGAGGTAAAAATAATAATAATAATAAAAGAGATAAGAATAATTAAGGACTAACATCACAAACTACCAGTAAAGAAATTCCAACAAATAAAAGATTGAGAACAAAATGTTATGGTTTTGAAAAAGGAAAAGATGGTTTATACAGAAATAATATGTTGAAAAGTGTGAAAACTTAGCCTTGTCAAATTGACTGTCAGATCAGGAGAGACTACCGTCAATATTTGGTAGAATGCATTTTATTACCAAAGTTGTTAGGGTTAATGGAGAGAAACTGTTATAATTAGTTGCAGGTAATTACCCATCAAATGCCATGGTTGCACACTCACACACAGCCACTGGCAGTTTACAGTAACTCCTCCATCTATGTGCATGTCCATAAGTTCCTATGGAGCCTGTTTGCACAAACCCAACAAACTCACACCGAGAGGCTTTTATGAACTACTTATTTATTTGGTTATTTATTCATTAATAAATACAAGAGGAGAAGGAAAACATGAGCCTTCTAAAGTCTTAAAATAATAGTTGTATGCTTCTTTCTTATAAAAATAGGTTTTTGTTCTGGGTCATTGCTTCATTATCTTATTTCTGGAGTTATTGTGGTAAATGTTCTTATAAAAGCTTTAGACCAATATGGTAGATAACTGCTTACATTCCAAACAGTTGGCAAGACCAGGAGAAAACCAACTGATAAACTTGAAGATAGCAAATCATTACAAAGTGGAGTTCAGCAGTTCCCTGAGGGACTCTCAGGAGTTACATTAAAGCTTTCAATATATGACATGTATTACACTCTCCTCCACCCTAGTGTCATAACCAATTCATATATATTGACAGCTTTTTGACATGGCTGAGTGGAGAATTGCAGCTTTTCAGCTATCTCTTGCAACTTAGAAAGGAAGCAGTCTCGATAGAATTTGAATTATTTGCAGGGGAAAAAAAAAAAAAAAGAGGGAAAGTATATCAAAATGACAGAATTCACATTAAAAAAAAAAAAAAAAAAAAGCCAAGCAAGACCTTGATTACAGTTCTAATGTAAGAATCTCCTTGTCCTTTTTTCATCTGATGGTCAAGCCTCTCCACCTCAGAAATTTTCTCCCTTATTACACCAGCACAAGTTTGCCAGGAGATTTTCCTGGAAAAGATGGAGACAAGCTTCCCCATGCTTATGAGGACCCACAACCAAGGCAGTTCTAATCTGTAGCAAGCATTCTCATCACTATGTTAATATCTACATGATGGGAAATTGGGACACCATGGTTATCATTTTGTTTTTTAAAAAGAGCTGGTCATGCTTTATTAGGTCTGTATCTTCAAAGCAGACTACATGGAATGGGTTCTGAATAAATGAAATCATCTAGTACTTCATAAAGTCTTTATGCAGTTAATGAAGAAAGATAAGCTTTAGTGAAGCTGCATCTCTCTTTCAGTATCTTCACTTACGTCTCTCCATTAACTTTAAAGGAAATGTAGGTACTTTCTTTCCCTGCCAGGTCCAAATATCTAAAATTTCAGCTGATTCTGGCATTTTAATGGATTCTGCTTGCACAGACTCCTCTTCCATTGGATGTATTATAAAATTAACCTTGTAACTTAAAACTCCCACTGTACAACAACGTAATGTCATATCACGTGATATTACATGTTTGACAGTACATGTTTGGTTCTTCAGGATACAAGGAAATGATTAGCAGATTTTCAAAGAAGCAGGGGACCAATTTGATTGACCATTCCTCACATTTACTTTGGTCTGTCTGTAAAGCAGAAAGTGAATGTAAAACACACTCCACCAGACTTTGGGTCTTTTTTAAAACTCATTCTCAAAGAATTGTAAGTCTCTGTGACGTGGCAATATTTCATTCTGTGTTTATACCTTGCCTAGCTCATGGGAGTCTGGGAAAGAGTGAAGTTTTGAGATTCTGATGTGATTGTAGATGGACCTTTTTATCTCAAAATATCTTTTTCCAACTGCTGACAAAGTCTATTCCAAGATGATTTTAATAAGAGCTTGGAACCAGATTTTGAAGGTGTCACCAAAACCAAGTAGTAGAAAAAGTGGTAAGAAGGAATGCTCCAAGGAGAAGGTGTGGATCATTCAGGTACAGCAGGTACTGAGAGAGGAGAATCTGAGGTCTGGGGAGGAGTAGTAAAGCAGATCCCATTACAGATTATTTTCTGGTACAGATGTGTTAAAGGCTGTCATTTCTCTTCCTTGTGTGAGATTGTCCCACTATCTGCTTTCACCTTCTATTTTTATCTTTGCTTCATGAATGTATTTCTGGGAGCAACTTATCTTGGAGCTATGAGCTCGGGCTCCATTAGCTGCTGGGCTCCTCTTGCTTTTGCCCAATAAGATGTGGCACCCTTCTGCTGGAGCCTTACCCTTCATCCCATGGGTAGAGGCACCAGCTTCCAGCTCTAGAGGATGATATCGGTCATGTTCTATGTGTTGCCTTCCACTCGTTGCAGAGGTTGCATATGGCTTGGTGCACCATCTCCCTGCTACTGGCTGAGAGATCCATAGACTGCCCTGTAGGGACAAAGAGAGGAAACAGGGCAGGCAGAGGTGAGCTGCCCATCCTCACAAGGAGAGCACACACATCCCAGCAGCGAGACTGGGTCAGGCTGGAGCTAAGAAGGGTCCAAAAGACTCTCAGTAAGCCAACATCTTTGGGATAAAAAATGACACCTGACAGATGGATTTGATACTATATTCATGAGAAAGATCATTAAGTGGTGATTTCATCTTTTTGTGGAGTATGTCATCATCAGAGGCCAAAGCTGACTTTTAAATTACTTAGACTGACTTCTCATGTATTGAAGGCATGTAAGTGTCACCCACACATTCCTGTACTGAACACAATGACTTTAATTAGACTTAAATCCTCAGGCAGCTAAACCCTTTTGTAACACAAAGAGAACATAGAAGGGTGAGGTGTCAGTCAGCAGTGAAGGAAATCTACTACAACAGAAATGATCTATTCCTCTTTTATTAAACTGCAAAAAAAATCATCATGAGTCCTTCCAGAATAGAGTTATTTTTCATCCCAGAACTATTTTGTTAATCATCCCAGATTTAGTATACAATTGAACTTTGAATAATTGTCAGTCTTCAGCCAACTGACACGACTCAACTGGTGGACCTCAGAGTAACAGTCTATCTGTTGTCCACCACCCAGATCCATTTAAAGTCTCAAACTTTTGACTAAGATTAAAAAAAAAAAAAAAAAAAAAAAAAAAAAAAAAAAGTTTACTCTTATTATTTAAATAAGCAGTTGGTGGCAACCTTGAAGGAGATGAGAAACTTGGGAATAGATTACAGTCATTTACTGCAGACCTGCTGGCTCTGTAGAACTGTTCAGGAAAGATTATTGATCCTTCCTTTCCCTAGGGATGTATGGTTGAAAGTAAAGAGAAGAACGTTGTTTGAAGTCACAAGATCTGAAGCAAGAAGGAGCACAGCCACCTAGGCTTACTTATGCACCTGCCTATGCAACCTTCGAGCTCTCAGAAGGTGGATAAAATCCTATCTTTAGGAAGGCAACTAACGTCACCTTCCAATTATAGTGACTGCACCTCCCTCCAAAATCAGTACTAATTTATCATCCTCCCTGCTCAAAAACTGCATCTTATGTCAAGGTGATTTTGTCTGACTTCTCTTCACTGGTTATCTTATGTTATATAAGACCAAATTAGAAAACACTTGCATTGTTGCTTTCTTCCCTAGAAGCCGGAACTACACATTTAAGATCTTTTTTCCTCCATATGTATGAGTAGCTATGAAAGATTTTATCTCAGCCTCCTCTTCATAAGCTGAATAGGGACAGATTCTCATTTTGAAGAGCTATTTTTAGGTATTTGATTTTATGTCACTTCCTCTTGAATTGATGATAACAGAACAGCTATGGTAGCCCAGCATATCAGAGTAGTACAGCATATTACTGTAAAACAGTAGCACAGCTATTGCAAAAGTAGAGTTCTTACACTGATGAGTTGCTCGTAAGTGAAAAAGTAATGTTGTATTCTTCTTCCATTTTGATATTCCCTCTTTACTCCTTGATCAAGGGTGATGCTGATACCTCTGAGGAGGTGTAAAACATTGAAAGCTGACAGGAAGATGCAAAAGATGGTTGTTCAGTGGAAAAAAAAAAAGAAAAAAAATTCTGGTTTCTGAATTCTGGAAAAATGTTTCTGGGGGAAAAAAAGAAAGAAAAATAAAAGAAGAAAAAGGAGAGTACATTTTATTTTTTTATGAAAGTAGAAAGGGCAAGGAGAAAAACATAAAAGAAGTATTCTGACCTCAGTGAGGATCAAATCCAAAAGGGTAATGAAGTTGAATATGTGCCACATTTTGTAGCAAACACTTGTTCAAGAGTAGTTCTAAAAACTCATTTTAAAGCTATACAGATGCACCTACATACAGAATCACAGAATCACAGAATCACAGAATCATAGATGTTAGAAGGGACCTCTGCAGATCATCGAGTCCACCCTCCCTGCTATAGAAGATTCCCTATAGTAGGTTACACAAGTAAGTGTTCAGCTGGGTTTTTAATATCTCCAGGGAAGAAAGCTCCACAAACTCTCTGGACAACCTGTTCCAGTGCTCTGTTACCATCACAGTAACAAACAGAATCATAGAATCATAGAATGGTTTGGGTTGGAAGGGATCTTCAAGATCATCTAGTTCCAACACCCCTGCTGTAGGCAGGGATGCCTCCCTCTAGATCAGGTTGCTTCAAGTCCCATCCACACTGGCCTCATGGAACTTTCTGCGTTCCATTTTGTGCCTTTTGACCCTTGTCCTGTTGCTGAGCAAAATCAAAAATAGCCTGGCCCCACCCACATGACTCCTAGGCACTAGACATTTGTAAGCACTGATAAGATCCCTACTCCCAGCCTTCTCTTCTCTTAGCTGTACAGTCCCACAAGAATGTGTTTAATTCACTGATTAAGAAGACAAATTGAAATTTAGATGCAAGAGTCAAAAAACTTCTGGTACGCCCAAAAAATATTGTTTCACAATGGTTTGAAAGCCATTAAAAGAAAAAGACTTTTGTTCCTAGAAATATTTCTTAGAAGAATTTATGAATGTATACTGAATGCATCACATTATATCGGAATAGAAAAGAGCAAAAGACTTTGAAATGTAAGCAAAGCAATGCTATTCTGATCAATCAATATAAAATTGATTTATCTTCGGTGAAAACACAGAAAATTATTGGACATCAATAGAGAGAAGAAAAAATATATATTGTCAAAGAGAACCATTTACGATATTTATTTCAGATCATACTTAACCTAATTTGTCATGACCTAATGGACATCTCTATCAGGTATGAAGAACATGTCTCTTTGAAACAGCAGGAACAGTAGGAGAAATAATTATTTCGAAGTTTAGAAATTGTATTACACCATAAGTAAAACAGACACATAAATAGTTTACAGCCATTTCGTAGTGCTGTACAATAATTTGGCCAAAGTAGATCATGAAAACTGTGCATTTATGCTTCCAAGTTGGAGAACTGAGTATTCACTGAAGAGAAAGGTTTCATAAGATAGAAATGCTAGTTAAACACACACTTTCCACCATCTCCCTATGGAAGTTAGGTTCCCGAACAGACTTTTCCACACTTAAGTGTCTTCCTTGAAGCCTTAAGCTCCGCAGGATTTTTTATTTCTGCTAATGTTTTTAGTCCCGAAGGATGGATCCCTACCTCTCTACCATGAAGCTCTCAGAATAGGAACAAAGCATTTTGTTTGAATTTGATCTCTAAAACAAATAAAAGCAGGTTGTTGCTACTGCCTACTTTTGGAGATAAGGTATTTTAAATGTATTCTGGCTTTCCTTGAAGAGGTACAGGCAGAAATCCAGGGAACAGAGTAAAACCCAAGTAATGTGCAGTGTGGAAAAGGCATCCAGCTACGGATGCTGAGGGACTAAACAGCATTCAGAATTGGTTGTGCCTAAGCTGGACTTACAAGACACTTGAGATTGCACTGGAATACAGTCCTCTGACTTTGATATTCTGAGCTTTCTGAGCTGCTGCCTTAAAACAAAGGTTTTCCCTCTGACATTTTCCAGTCCATTCAGAAAATTATTCTTCATTCTTTTTGATTTGCTACAGAGCTTTCTGTGAACTTCCTGATGTTATAGCCACTCACACAAATTTAGTTTCTCATTATTTTCTAAAAAGCTAAAGACTGGGGGAGATTAGGGCCATATCATTAAATAAATTTATTCTTACGAGTGCTTGTTGCATTATTGAGCCCCACATTTTTCCATACACACCAGTTTTGTGCCTTTCTGCTTCAGAGAATCTAAGTCTGTTTTTCTCCATGGTCATTTGGATGAGTTGGGAAAAGAGATATCACAACAGACTTTGTTTTAGCCATGGAGACAAACTGCTGTGATATCAGCAAATCTGACGAGCCCGACCCTGAAGGTTACCTCTCTCCCAGCAGACTCTGGAGAAGGTCGATGTGCTATCTTTGGTCTTCAGCTAGTGCCAGGGAGACAAGCAGCACTTGAAGCTTACTGATCTGATATTCTGCACAGGAAAAGATAGGTCAGAAATTCCACATTTTTGTCTGCGCTCTATTCTAGTCTTGCAGGAAGATGCCATTCTCTTCCTTTTTGTCCTTTCCCCACTTTTATGCAGGGGATTCTCTGGCACTCTGCAGGTTTTGACAGGAACTTTTATAAAAGTGACTGAAAATAAGTATTTCCAGTCTTTCTTGAGCTGCAAATATTACATTTTTCACTTTTTTGGAAATTGCAAGGTCATGTAGGATCACTTTTCATGTTTAATTGCCTTAAAGGAGTATTTCAGTGCAACAGCTCCTTTAAAATACATTGAACTCAATCTGTATACACAGAAAGTTAGTAATTCCTTCAGTTTAAACCTGCCTTCTTTATGGTCTTCCCCAAGTCTTCTTTCTTCTGAAAAAATGTGCATGCCTGTGGAGGAATCTGCCCTGACTCCTCCAGCTTCTTTCTCTTCCTTTCAGAGCAGGCTCTCAATCCATCACTTTATGTTCTATTCAAAATTTTTTGTTTGAAGCAGCTTTCTAGATTCTTTTTGAAATCTGAGCTTCTGATACACATTGCTGTGCCATATAGATATCAGGATATATGCAGAGTAGCTATGATTCTATGATCCTAAGGTATTCTGATTTGGCCCATGATGACTGATCATCTCTTAGGTAATGCATTTCCCTGGAGAAATTTCTATTTACAGTCTTGAAAGGTGAAATTCGTGAGCCATTTGTTCCTTTGCTGCCAGTCCAGAAGAGTGTTTTAAGAATCAACAAGCTTCAGAAAATTTGAGTCCATCTGGGGAGGTTTTAGGTCTGTCTGGCCTTTCACCCTTTTCTGAGGAGTGAGTGACAACTCATGTTGATCAAATGAGGTAATGGTTCTGTCATAAAAGCTCTCATGTGATTACGGGGATTTCTTTTGCAGGATGCTGGGTTTGAGATGACAAACACTGGTTAGGCGCAGAGAATTATCGGGTACTTCAGCATCAGGGTTGTGCTTGAGCCCTTCCATTCTTAACTTCTCTGACAGCCAGTTCAACAAGCATCAGCAGGATGTAAAGCAAGTTGCACCAAAATTGTGAATATTTTTATAGTATTTATTATATACTCTGTATTTAAACTGTTTGAAAAACTGTTTGGAAAAAAAAAATTGACAATAAGACGAGCTTAAACTAAACACAATGAACAAGTTATAAATGGCTTAAATGAAACCACACGGATGTGAAACTAACAGCATTCATGAACAACAGGAAATCACATTTTTCTAATGAATGAATTACTTCTGACTGCTTTGACAGTTTTACCTTTTCATTGTGTGTGTGCATATTTGGGAATAAGATCATCTCTGTTGTTACTCACAGGAAGCTCAGATCATGCTCTTCCATGAGTTTAACAGAATTGACCACCTTCAGAAGATGGATGATGGAGAGGACAAGGCAAACCAGAAAGACACAATTTAGAGTTTTGGGGTTTTTTTACTAAATAAAACTATATTTTCTGCTTCACAGAGCCTCTTTCTCCAGGGAAGGAGGGGAAAAAAGTAACTGATTCACAATTCAAGTATGATTACATTCTGTCTCTAGTGGAATTAACATAGTGAGTTGGATCTTCTAGTCACTGTGACTAATAAATCTTTTCTATAGCATTCTTATATTCAGTATTCATTCACTTGCCTTTTGTTTATTCTTTGAAAAATAAACTAAGTTCATAAACGTTTGAGCTGCTTGATATTGATGTCGGGTCAGGCTTTAGGTTTTGATATTTATCATTTGTTCAGTGAGATGGAACATTTTAAAGACAGCTAATAAATCACTTTGTCAGTTAAAAAGTGAACCACTAGGATAAGAATGGAAATGGTAAAACTAGTTTAAAAAATATCTTAACTGTATTCTGTGACTTTCTGCAGAGAGGAGTTTCAGTCAGTCTCCTTCAATCCATTCCAGCTTGTCCTCTGAAACTTTTCATGCAGCTTCAGGGTGTAGCATGAAATATATGTGCACGTGCCAAGCTGGAAGATAGATGTGGCTCTTTGTTCTCCCTGGCTCCTCAGGATAAAAGCAGTACATTGTAATGAAACAGCGTTCAGGACTTACCATTCACCTCTACAGGCTTATGTAAAAAGACATATATATCTGGAACTACCAGAACCAATGTGGCATTTCTAACAATAGACCAACACCCACAATTAATGAATGAAACTTCTAGTGAGGTAATTAAATGTCCACTCCACTTGAGCATTTATCTAAATGACAGAAAGCTCGAGGCATTGCGTTACAGGATTTGTGCAGAACAAGGAGTCAGAGTGTCACTAGGATGGACACAAAGAGCTCATATAGGCACGAGGGATGGCATCAGGGAGTAGGCAGGGACCCCTGAGCTAGGAAGTGCATCAGCACACTCTGATCCAAGCACAGCCACATTCTTGTAGGGTCAGCTCCGAGGATTTCTGAATTAGCGAAGCCAAGCCTGAACTGAATTTTTGCTTAGCACTTAAATACAGACTCCAGTCCCCAGCCCAGATGTGAATTTGAATGTTATTGTTTGATTTCCTCTGACAGTATAATTACAGTGATATGACTATAGCATGAAAGCATTCAAATCTTCCTGTAAAAAAACCCTTCCGAGAGGAAGAGATTCAGTATGAATTCAGCATCATTGGTTAAATTTCTTTATATGACCCTCAGAACTGCAAAGATAACATATGCAAATATTTCAGGAGTCTAGAAGGTGTTTTGTGACTGCTGTTAACATAATTAACTACATTTTGCAGTGATGCCACTTTATTCAACAACTACAGTATTGGACAGTAGGTGTCTTTTGTATATGATGGCAGATAGGAAGGTGTGGCAACTTCAGAAATAATTTTTAGTACATTAGTGACTTTTTTTGTAGCATATGATTGCAGTATATTTATGTTGTCATCTTCAGTAATTTTACCCAAAGCCAGGTGACCGTCATTTTGTAACCACTGAAAAAGCAAATCCACGTTACTGGAATTTGTCTTTGGGCTGCTTTGACAATTGCAGGATGTCCAACACATGCAGGACAAAGATAGGCCAAAATTAGAACTGCAGTTCTTCTTAGGCATAGAGTTCTTTCAGTTGTGCTGTCATCGCTATTCAGCACTTGCCTGCTGTATTTTGCTGCCTTCTTAAAGAAAAAATATGCATTTAAAACTTAATGGTGTGATGGATTGCAGAGACAAGATGAGGAACCTGCATTTTACCAATGCACTGATGATCCATGCGTTGGAGCAGAGTAAAACTTTCTTATTTCTGCTATTTCAAGCAGCTGTTTCTGTCACTGAACAGAAGTGGGCCAGACAGACATCTTGAAGGGCCTAAGATACCCTGCAGAGCCATCTGTGTGCTTCATATATTTGAGAAAAGTACTGGAGAAGCCTGCAGACACTCACAGCCCAAATCTCATTTACGGCAAGGCCTTCTCACACTGACCTAGCTGCCAATACTGAGGCTTCAGAGCATGACAAAGTGCAGGGGCACTTATTACTATTTATACTCTGTCAAATATCACAAAAATGGAATTTCCAGATCTTTGCCCTGATGGGCCAGTGAAGCCAAAAGTATTCACCTCGCTTGCCTGACTAACCTCATAATCTCTACAGTTTTATCCCATAAGTAAATGGGAAAGGATTGATTTTAAATTTCATTGAACTCAGTTTAAAGGACTCTGTAGAGGATAAGAAATTTAGGACCCTGATCCTACAGATATTTTCTTGCTTTGGATACTTTATTTAATTTTTTGCCCTGTATTCCTCATCCTCTACACCAGCTTCTTCTTAGAGTTTTGCCACACTGATCCCTCACAGAAGGCATGGCATCTGTGCCAGAAGATTATTTTTGAAGATACTGAGAGCAAGCGTAGCTCTCATGTCCTCTCACACAATGAACCTTGAAGCCTTACGCATAGGTAGTTTGGTCCTTTGGAAATGAAAGCAATGAGCACTCTTGTTCTGTTACATAAGTGAATGTACTTATTCTCTGTAGGTTATTCTCCAGTTGTTCCCAGTGTGTTTCATTGATTTCTTATGTCATTACAGTGCAAGCTCTTCTAAGCACAAACCACTGTCTTTTGTGCTTATGTATAACAGATGTTGCGCGTAACAACTTGCTACAGGGGTCCCAGTGCAATGGGTCCCAGATCCATACTAGGGCTACTTACATGTGCTGCTGCACCACAGATAATAACAGTACTAAAATCAGTTATAAGAACATACGATTAGTGATGCATTCTAATTTGTATAAGTAGCAGTGGGCTGCATAACCATTTTTTCTATTGAAAACGATCATGACTTCAGCAGCAAATGATTTCATGTGCAGGTAATACAAGAAGAAATTCACTCCTGATCATCCAGCAAACCCTTTGAATTTTTTTCCCCATGACTTGGCTTGTGAGGATGTGAATGATCTGAATACTTATTTTCAAGGAATAGTTCCTTTTAATGGGGTACAGGTGATGTGGAAATATAATAATACATTATGCAAGCACAAAACTATATTTTCAAGAGCATTATATAGCCTTGATTCAATTGCTTCAGTTCATTCAATTTTGCTTGAAAGGTATATTCTCCATAATGCTTCCCCCAACCAAAGAAATAAGAATAAAAACACTTCAATTTGACAGTAGTTATTCCACTTACTTCCAGAAAAGAGCAGTGGTGTTGGTAGCATTCATGCTCTGCTGTTAAGAGCTAAGAAACCTTTTTCTTAATTACATTTTTTTCTTTTTTCAGACAATGCCTTCATGTCACATTTCCCAAGGCAGATAATGCCATGTTGCAACACGTCAGTCCCTGGCATACCAGCCACACTCCTCATTATCCCTGGTCATGGGATGGAATACAACAAGGCTGGTGTAAGTGGATGTCAAGAAGCACAATGTAGGATGTTACAGATGAGTCTTTGACATGAAGTGCTTTTCTGCAAAATGTAGTAAGCTGAAGGAGTACCTTCTTTTAATTCTCCAGTGTCTAAAGGCAACAAACTGAAAGTATGTACAAAAGCATTAGGAAATCCAGACCTTGTCAACTTGATCCTTTTAAAAATCTTTTAAATATGGATAATTGCCTAGCTAAAATTGCAAGCAGAAATGTTTCATTATAATGCTTCTTAGACGATAAGAATCTCTTTCTGTTCCTCATCACTCAGGATCAAGGGCATTCATCTGTGAGAGTCAAGATCTCTCTCTTTCTCTGTAAGCCATCAAAGTCACCAACACATCTTAATTGTTGATATCGGGAAGTTCAACCCTTAATTCAGAAGGCTGGTTTTGTTATGCCTCTGAAAGAAACACACAGTTAAAATGTTAAATTGGGCAGACTTGCATCCAGTTCTCCCTTTTATCTTTTGAGTTGGTAGCATACTGGGCTTATTAATGATTAGTTTATTTTAAGTGTGGAAATAGCAGGTGAGAAAAATAAATTTAAACCCTAAAAGTGATTTTTACGATATAAGAATAGAATCTAATGATTTCAGAAACTAATCAAGATGCCTGCGTCAGTCATTTACAAAAGCTGCAGCTAGAACTTCCTGTAATCTGAATAAAAGCAGGAATTAATTTTGTAACCAGAACCCATTTTAAGCACTCAGACATCTTGTAGCCATGAGGGGCAGTGGATGCATGGCAGGGAGACTGAACTGTAATAAATGAAAACAGCTTATTCATTGAAAAAAAAAAAGAAAAGCGATCAACTTTCCCAGGAAATAAATAAATAAGTAAACCAGGCCACCTCCATCTCATGTTCTATTCATGAGCCCTTCATCACCTCTGGCATTCTCGTGCATATTTCTATGGTGTTGTCTCCAAACTTGAGATGCATTGTAATATTTTGATGGCATGTACGGTGTTCCCAATCCTGCAAGTAGCACTCGTTTGCTCAAGGTGATAAAGCTTGGAGGCAGACAGGTTTTCTATTTGTGACAAGAAACTTGGGAAGAAGAAGGATCACTCAGAGCAGAGTGACTGTGGAAGCATTTTGTGTGCGAGCTTCGAGAAAATCAAGCAGTTTCAGCTTGAATGGGCCTATATTTTTAAAGCTGTTTCACTGAAGCCTGAAGTACACAAATGGAAGCAAATTTTAAAACGCTTTTGCTTCCTGGTATTTTTCATAGCTATTACATGAATTATTTAAATCTGCTAGATAAAATGGAGGAGAGTGCAGAGGGTTCACTTGCTCTTTGGTGCTCTCCATTGAAGGGAGCTGTCCTAAAACACAAGTGCAGACTTCCCACAAACGCATGACAGACAGACAAGAGCAAAGCTCAGGAAATGCTACAATTACGTGCCTATTTGCATGCTGTTTTCTCCTGCAACCAACATTTTCTCTGCTTGAAGCCTGCTGCTTCTTGTAAAACCAGTATCTGTGAAGCCATTGGCAGTAAGCACAGGGATGCTCTCGCAAAACACTGTGATGGCTGCAGTGACACTTTCCCCTTTTCTGGCATGGGAGAGGGAGATTTGCTCTGTGCTCTGCTTCTCCCAGACACTGCTGTAGGCTCTTTCCCTATGCATGCAGTGTGGCATCAGGCCCTTGGGGATTACAAAGCATTGTACCAGTAGAAGAGCATTGTGGGCACACAATATGACAGTTTGTCTTCCCTAACATTTACTGGTGTAACTCATGACTGGATTTCTCCATGCCATTAATGGGATAATTGAAATACTTTTCCTGTGGTCAATTTAACATGCTTCATAACCAACGGTAAGGTGACAGGAATAGTGATTACGCTCTCACATGCTTTTTGTGATTTTTAATCTCCAAAGGCGGGACGGAATTAATGCTTTTTTTCTAAAGGCATGGCAGTACATGGGTGTGCACCATCATGCTGCACTCTCTCCAGGGCATAGTGAGTTCAGGAGCTTATTCCGCTCTAGCTGGAATAAGGTCAAGTACACGTGTGTGTGTTGCTGGAGATAAGATGGAAGATGGTGTGGTGGTTTCATACTGATGGGGGGCGGGGACAGGAGATTTTGGTTAGATATTAGGAGGAAGTTTTTCACACATAGGGTGGTGACACGCTGAAACAGGTTGCAGAAGGAGGCTGTGGGTGCCCCATCCTTGGAGGCATTCAAGGCCAGGCTGGATGTGATTCTGGGCAGCCCAGTCTGGTGGTTGGAGACTGCACATAACAGGGGGGTTGAAACTAGATGATCTTTGAGGTCCTTTTCAACCCAGGCCATTCTATGATTCTATACCACTCTCTGACTCCCTCTCCTCCACACAAAGGGAGAAAACACAATGAAATCAGGATCATGAGTTGAAATAAGAGCAGGGAGGTCATTCTCCAATTGTCATCATGAACAAAACAGTCCTAATACAAAGGAGATGAACGTTATTTATTGCCTATTGATAATGGACTAGAGCAGTGAGAAACTAAAAGCAAACCACAAACATCTCTCCTCCATCCACCCCATTCTACCTCCCTAGCCCCTCGAGCAATGCAGGGGAATAGAGAATGGGCTGCTGTGATCAGTCTCTGGTGTTCCTCCATGATTACTCTCCCATGGACTTTCCACAAGCTGCAACTCTCCAACCACTGCTCCAACACAGCTCTGTACAATAGGGCCACTCTCCAGAAATGCACTGCTCTGCACGGGTCCCCACAGGAGGCCAAGCCATCACCTCCTGGCCCTCCTGCCCCACCGAGGGCTGCTCCGGCCCGGACTGCTCCCGCAGGGTATCCATGGGCTGTGTCTTCTGTCCGGCCCGATCTATTGCTGCCCCATGGGCTCCTCTATGGCTGCATGGGGAGATCTGCTCCACGCGATAACCATGGGCTGCAGGGGACAGTCTGCTCCTCTGTGGGCCTCTCCTGAGCTGCGGGGAGCTGCTGCTCTGTGTCTGGAGCATCTCCTGCCCTCCTTCCGCACTGACCTGGATGGCTGCAGGGCTGTTCTCTCATATTTTTCACTCCTCTCTCCCAGCTGCTGTTGTGCAGCAATTTTTCACTTCCTTCAGTCCACTCTCCGTGCACACTCAGCTCTGGCAGCAGTGTGTCCCTTTGGAGCAGCTGGAGCTGGCTTTGCTCTGACCCGGGGCAGTGCTGGGCTTTGCTCACAGAGGCCAGCCCCACTGTCAAAACCCTGCCATGTAAACCCGATACACTAAGCTGATAGATAAGTGAGGAGGATAGACAGGTTAAGTGATAAATAGTCAAGGAAACCACTTAGTTTGGTGCAGAAAAGAGATGAGGAAGTGTTTTGAAACATATGCTGTAAAGAGATGAGAGGCCAAAGCTATCCTGCTTTCTTCTTTTTCATTCCATGGAAGCACTTGCTGGCTGCAGAGGAGCATCTCACATGAGGGCAAGCAGCAGCCCCCACTCCAGAAATGATCAGATCTCCAGTGCTTCACACAGCGCAAAAGTGTTCATTGCCTTTGTCAGAGGTCTCAGCAGCCAAATCTGTGGTGGTCATCACGCTCTTTGAGGTCATTCAGCCTTCTAACACAGGCAGTGCTTCTGATAATTGAGCTGTTGCTTTATATCTCTGTTAAGAGAGAAGCAAAGGGGAAAGAGCAAGAGTGCTTGTGCGAAGGGCAAAACTTACAGTTACAATGGGATGTGAGGAACAAGGTATAAGATCTAGCTTTGGGCATGCAGGACTGTCAGCTCATCAGGAAAACAAAAAGAATAAGAGGAGTGAAAAGAGAAAGTGCAAGCAACAGCAGCCATGGTTTATACTGCTACTTTAAACAGGAATTGGATGTTTCTGATTTATTTAAAGGACCACTCAAAAATGGGGCTTTCAGGGCTTTGAAAATGCCCACGAAGGACAGCGTACCTAGGGAGTCACTCTCAGTGATATTATGGTGGCTTCCGGTTTAAATATTAAAATGAGGACAGAGGATTTTTTTTTACTATTATTATTTTGTAAAGTGAATATTAATGCCCTTTGAAACACCTCACTGGGAAATATCTTTTTACAGTTAGATGGAGTGATTATATCACTTAAAAAATCAAACACTGCTGCCTTTTAAAAGGTTCTTTGCATTTACCAAGCTGATGAATAGCCTAATTAAATTCAAAGGAGTTAAAAAAAAAACAAGTTCAGAAATTGAAGCATGGTGAAGTGCTATTTTGGGGAACACAAAATATGACTATGTCAAAACCCTGTTTGGTGAAGCAGCATGTGATGAAAACTGTCTTACTCAATTGAGGCTGCTCCCTTTCTCTTTCTCATTAAGCTTTTGAATGAAGAGAAGCAGAGCTGTTTTTTTTCAGAATCAGAACTCCTATTTCACTCCCCCCCTTTTCCATTTCCAGTAGTGATGTAAAACAGGAGGAAATTATAAATGCAGTAGAATAAATTACTGTTCTTTATTTTGGTTCTCTATGCTATTATGGATGCAAAATCATTTTAATGGCTAATTTTGCTGTCCATGCAGAGCAGAATTCTGTTGTGCTATGTATTGTACAGAGCATAAAGATGGTTGCTACTTCAGTATAAATTGGGCATGAGAAAAAGAAAAAATAACTTCTCTTTTGAAATGACAGATATAAGTAATATTACTGCATTGTTACTATTAAAATATTTTCATTTTTGTATCTGTAAGTATATAACTAATTTTGATGTACTTACCTATTTATACTTATTTATTGTTTATAACAATGCATGACCTATATTTCTTTAATATCTTCTTTCTTTTTAAATTGGAAGAAAGTAGATTTAGACTAGATATTAGGAAGAAATTATTTGCTATGAGGATGGTGAGACACTGGAACATGTTGTCCAGCGAGGCTGTGAATGCCCCCTCCCTGGAAGCATTCAAGGCCAGGCTGGATAGGGCTGTGAGCAACTTGGTCTAGGAAGGTATCCTTGCCTATAGCAGGGGGTTGGAACTAGATGATTTTAAAGGTCCCTTCCAATCCAAACCATTCTATGATTCTGTGATTCTATGATTCTTTATTATACTCGAGTCCAGTGAAACAGTTGATGGGTGTTTCAGACACATTCACTCATTCTAAACTTCTAGAGAACACTTCTCAATCTTTTTTAGGTTTCAATTACAGCAGCAGGGATTAGTATTGTCTTAAAGACAGTCCCTGTATCCCATATATAAGAAGCTATCTCATCTGGCATTTGGATGCTGAAGAAACAAACACAAATGGATCAACTGTTTGTCTGTCCTCCAAGCGATTGCTTGGGGGGGGACTTTGTAGGGAGTTTTCTCAGAGAAATGTAGGCCAATATTTTTTCAGACTGTCAGATTTTGGGGAATGTCGAGGATTTCCTTTGCCTTCCTGTGAACCTACAGGAATCTGATTCAAAATTTAAGCACCATCTCCCAGACTGCTGCAATCACTGGCTATTCTACAGGTAACGAAAGCGAAGTCAAAACAAAAGGGAGTATGAGAGATTGCCCTGGTTTTCTAGTTGTAGATCATTGAATTTTAGAAGAATAAATGGAAAATTTTCAAGTAATAATGCAACTGCCATCAGCTCCTTCTGTTGTTTGGATTTCTTTTTGCTAGCACATGCTGGACTTTGACATGACTTTCTCCTTGCTTCCAATGTGTTAATGCAACTTTTCTGTGAGAATAGTATCAGTGGTGGATTTAGATTGGCTTCTACTGACTGACGGACAATGAAGCCTTCTGCAGGAGATAAGCTTTTAAGTAGCTTCATAAAATTCCTACTTGTCTCTTTTTTTTACATTATGCAGAGGTTATCAGACAGTCAGAGTTCAGTCACTCTGAGGTGCAGTTCATTGCTCAAGAGTACACAGGTGCCAGAAGAATTTCCTGTGGAATGGCAGAGTCTGGTTTTAGTATGAGAATGATCCACCCTGTGCAGAATTCGCAACAACTAAATGCTATAGCTTCTGCAAAATGTCTCACAGTGAAAAGACAAAGCCTATAGAAAACATAATAGATGGCTTCCTCGACTTCTTTTTTTTCCTAATTCATGTTTCTGTAAAAATATCAGTCTCTTGATCATTTTATTGAGAAAACAGCTAGGGCAGCTAGGAACTGTTGGTGAGAGTGGAGAAGGACCATGACCTATGTGGTACACCAACCAAACATCAATGTGCTATTCACCCTATCTGGGCTGTATTCCTGTATCCACAGGGCACAGTGCAATGCCAGCTCAAGTTATGCCAAAGAATGTTATGCTTTTTGATACACTGGCTTTACACAGTCCTGTGAACAGTAAAAAAATGTTCAGCAGTGCTTCCTATTGTGATAAAGGAATTTTACAACAGGTTTCAAGATTGCAAAAAAAAAATTATCTTTTTTTTTTTTTAATATTTGCAAGTCAATTTTCAGTCAACATAAATGCATTATCTGCAAATTTTCAAACGGAATGTATAGAGTTGTAATCAGATATTCAATTCAAAAATGTTATCATGTTTCTCTACCGGACTTTTATAAGCCCTACCTTAGCTGATAGAAATACCCCTTGATTTACAATCATGCTTTATTCATGTCATCACTCTTAGTCAATTGAGAACAACTGTTTTCAAGTATGAAGCACAGAAAAAACAAAATTTCATCAAAAATCTCTGATGAATGCTTGAGAATGCACTAAGAACTGAATCCATCACCAGTGAACAAGATGCAGGTATTAGTTTCACAAAATAAAGGTCAACTATCCCACTAGTTTTACAGTTTTGTTGCTTGCATTTTTTATGGTTTTATAAAGAATATTAAAATTTAAAATGTTTTGTTACTCATATAAATTAACTATATTATATATGAGGGCTGCTCCAAAAGAAAGAAAATAATATTTTATTATGTTGACCCATGAAATCAGACGTGGATGTTGGTGTTATAGCAGTAGAGGTTGAGCCTTCCCACCAATATTCAGGTTTGTTAGCAGCAAGAGATGGCAGCAGAGGGGCATTCTGACAAAGTGATGTCTGACATGGAATTGCATATGAAGCAAAGGTGTGTCATTGAATTTCTCTACATGGAAAACATTGAATCAGCTGACATTCACTGGTTCTTGCTGAATGTTTATGGAGACCAAATAGTGGATGTGATTACAGTGAGGTGGTGGGCGGTGCACTTCAGCAGTGGCAACAGTGCCAGTGGTTTCATCACTGTCCAACTGTGTGAAATGTCAGTCTCCATCTTGTTTATCAGCTTGAACAAGCCTAGCTTCCTCAGCCTGTCTTCTTAACAGAGGTGCTCCAGCCCTCTTTATGCCCCTCTTCTGGATCCACTTTAACAGCTCCACCTCTTTCTTGTACTGGGGACTCCAAGGGAACAATCATCTCCCTTACTCTACTGGATCAAACTGTATTGTCTCTATTTCAATCTGAGCATATATGGTCATTTTCCACATTGTTCAAATTTGTGCAGCTCTTTATGGCATCTGGACCCTACCTGTAAACTTCAAGGTTCTTCTTTAAAGCATCGGAGCATTTAGCGCTCTTCACAAAAAAAAAAAAAAAAAAAAAAAAAGCAGAAATGTTTTCATTTTTACCTGAAATCTTGAAAGAAATTATAAATTCTCAGCCTAGGAAAAATGTAGCCCAGAACTTTGGTTAATCTATGGCAACATTTTGAATAGCTGAAAACAGTCTTCTAATGGAATGTGTCAGGCAAATTGAGCTGTAGGAGGGACTGTCAGCTGTGCCTACAACTTTTTATAAACTTTTTATACTCATCTCCTACTGGAGATAGCACTATATAAAAATCTTAAAACATGATTAGTATGAGCACTGCACCCTTCCTAATAGTTTCCCTTATTTGAGCCTGATAATTGTCCATTACATCACCATTACTGAAGTGAATTGTATCCCTTCTTCACAGGTTTGCTGTATTTGCAGATAAGTTTTACATCAAGAAGCAGTTCTTTTTAGTGATGGTCTAGGAGCATAGAATCATAGAATCACTGAATTACAGTGTGGTTTGAGTTGGAAGGGATCTCAAAGATCACTTAGTTCTAAACTCCTTGCTATGGGCACGATGGCCACCCGTTAAATCAGATTGCTCAGGATTCCATCCAGTCTGGTCTTGAACAATTCCAGATACAAGACACCCACAAATTCTCTGAGCAACATGTTCCAGCACCTCATCACCCTCTAAGTGAAATAATTTCATTATAATATCTAATATAAATCTTCCCTCTTTTAGTTTTAAACCATTCCCCCTTGTCCTTTCACTATCTACCTGTGTTAAAAATTGATCTCTCTCTTGTTAATAAGCTCCCTTCAGGTACTGGGAGGCCACAAAGTGGCCCAGAGCCTTCTCTTCTCCAGGCTGAACAAGCCCAACTCCATCAGCCTTTCTTCATAGGAGAGGTGCTCCAGCCCTCTGATCATCTTCATGGCCCTCCTCTAGACCTGCTCCAACAGCTCAGTGGATCACCTTCACTGGTGCAGGTTTTGGTGAGTATGACAAGCTAAAAGGTTGGACACTCATTTTCTAAGGTAAATCCAGGAGGGATTGCAATTTGATACCCTAAACTACTTCTTGAGTGATAACTTCTGCACAGAAGGTTTTAAGCGTCTGAAGTTGCATGAAATAAATCCCACATAATTTGAGCTTTTCACTATTACCTCACTATTAGATGAATGAGAGAGAAGCACAAGCAACTCACAAAATTTTCTTCACTTTCTTATGTAGTTAGTATTTAAATTTTTATTGTCATTCCAAGAATAGTGAAGATAGTATCCTGAGGCCAAATTCAAAATAGGCAAAAATCAAACCTAAGCAATCAAAGAAATAGAAGTGTAATTGTTCAGTCGCATCTCTCAACTCTATGTACTGAGGCTGAAAGCTGTACTGTCATCCTGTGCCAAAACCATTAAGAAGGAAGAAGGATCTGTGATCAACTGTATGTGGTCAACTTTTAATTTAAAACAGTCATTAGGAATTAAAATTTGAATTTGTGATTTCCCTCTAATTCAGTCAAGAATCTCTCATTTTTATCTTTTTCTAGAAGACTGATCAAAATTAAAAACTTCACTGCTCTGAAGGAGTATCACATCTCACCATCTCAACATGCTATACATGGATTCTTTTGAAGCCATTGGCTTCTGCTTCTGCTGGAGAAACCCTTCACTTGCATTCTTAAGAAGTAACAATCTGGTAAATGAAAAAAAGTCCTTCTTTTCTGTCATCTCTTCCAATTTCTTCAAGCCAGATGGAGCGTTCTCTTTCTGCTTCTCCCACCTTTGATTTTCTCCCACCTTAAACACTGAGCTATTTATTTTGCAGCCGGAAATCATTGCATGTCTTTCTCTTCTCATCCTATTTTGTATCTTATACTGCTGTAAATAGTTCCTGGCTGTCACCAAAACTCTTCTTCAGATCTATCCCAAACTTATGGTGGGTGACTGACCCAAGTTATATCAGTTGCTCGAGTGTCCTAAGAGATCCCAGCAATACCACGTTCACAGGGAACCCAGAGTTACGAATTCATTCTTTTCCAAAATAAACAGATAAAAATGCCAAGGACTTCATCCAGCCAATGCTTGGGAAAGCTGGAAGCAGCAGCAAAAACACTGGCAACTGTGTGCTCACACCCTAAAGTAAGACAGCATTTTACTGATCATTCTTGCTTAGTCTTCAGAGGGTTTTCATCTGAACCACACAGGCTCAAGTCTGTTTATTTCTGAATTGATATGTAGATAAAGCTAAAATTCTACAGAATTTGGTAGCACTTGTTTGGAAGAATTGATGTTAGAGATGAGCTGTTTCATCAAGTCTTCCATATTTAGTAACTGACATCTTCTACTATATTTATCTCGTGTTCTGAAGAGCAGATAGCTAATTATGCAATGAACTGAGCTTTTTCCGGTTTCATTGCAATGAGCAGGGCCTTCAGCAACTTGATTACAACTGTAAACTGTTAATAATTATTGTAATAAGGGCTGTTATTATTAATCTAATGTTAAACTTCTAGATTTTTAAAGCTTTTTACAAAATAATGAGGACTGTAAAAAACACCACTGTGAGTTAATTAAGACCTGCCATCAGTTGTTTAAGAGTGGGTGTTGTTTTTTTTTTTAACCAAGGACGAAAGACCTGATCTAGAAAAGAATGTAGATGATATCGAGTCAGGTTTCAGTTTGAGCCTTAGAACTATTGATTACATTTAATTCTTTAAGCTCATAGGACTTCTATATTTTGATACTGTGACTGCAAACTTATATTAAGGTACTGTTGGCCACGCTTCTCCAGATTTTCTTGCTATTTTTAATGAAGTCACAATTAAACTGAATGTTAATGAACTTATAAATCTTACTAGCACAACATTTGTTAAGCGTGTGATGAAAAAGAGGAAGGCTGGAAGAAATTTCATGCAACAGAAAACTATTTAGTTTTTTTTTTTAATCCCCAATTGCAGGTGAACCAACCAAATATCAGACAAAATGAATTTTTTAAAAAAATGATATTTTTCCCATTATTTATTTTCACATCTGAGGAAATTTCCCCAAATATCTAGACTTTTCTCTCCCAGTGTTTATCTCTAAAAATTAAATCCTCACTCTCCAATCAGAGAATGAAAGACATTTCTGAAGAGTCACTGCTGTGCTTTATGTCTCCACAAGTAAATCAGGAAAGATGTACAAGAAGCAGTCATCTTAGACTCTGACTTCTCCCGAAGTGCTAATTAGCAGTGCTATGCTTAAAAAATTCTGCTTGTTCTGCTATTTGTAACCAGTTTTCTAATAATTTAATACATTGGTTAACTGGCTGTTAGTTGCCAGCAATTTGGTTAATACTACTGTTTGTATATATAGCTGTACTTAAACTGACGAAGTAATATAATAAGTCAATAGTGAAACGTGCAGGTCTTCTTTCTAATTTCATGAAGGAATGGGGGAATTAGTAGAACTTCAATTATTTCTCCGTTAAGCACTATTATTCTATTATTTTGTTGCAAGCCACCCTTCCAAAGAAATATCAATTATTTCCAAGCTAAGGATTGGTAAAAAGAATTGTCCGGTTTCCATATGATCCTGTCCTACCTTAACTTAACAACTTAGTGTTGCCTGTTAGACAATAAGGAAGCAAAAGCATTGTCCATCACATGAATGATACAGCACCACATAACACCCAGTGCTTTAGCCTTCCAGTCTCAACTCAGGATCAAAGGAAAAGAAGTTTCATTCTCTTTTCCTTCATTCTGGTTCTACATTTTTGTGGATGGAAATGGGTTTTGTTATGGTTTGGTTTGGTTTCATTTATTCACTTTTTTTTTTGTTGTTTTGTTTTGTTTTTCTAATAGCAACTCTTGGGATTTGGAGAGCAATGGAATAGTTTGATTAGATGATCTTCAAGATCTTTTTCAATCCAGGCCATAATTTAATATGATTGAATTACTGACTACTGAGTGTTACAAATTTTATGGGTGCACTACTGGTGGTGGGCTGCTCAGTTACCAGTTAGTGATAACATTACATGTATATGATGGCTCTATATAAATTAGTGAGAAAACCATAGAGTATCATACAGATCTCTGTGGTGAATCATTGTCTCAAAGGCTTGCTGAGATTAAAATTGAGCTTTGCATAATCATGTGATATATAAGCACCAACTTATGCTTTACTCATTTCTGGATTACAATTCTTAGTCAATTTATAGTTTCTTAGGAGTATCCCTAAAACAAATGTTAATCAACACAGATTTCTATGGTTTAGTATCTTGTCTCTCATCCTTACATTTTTCAGGCTGCAGGCCTGTTATGAAAAGAACTATATTGCTTTTAATCTTTTATTCTATTTTAACCTAGAGCAACCCACAGCCTTTTGTTCACGTATGTGGCAAAATATCACTATGGTAATAATTCTGCTATTCTTTTTCTCAGTTGTCTTAATGGTATGCTAACATTTGTTGGAAGTTATAGACTGTGTCAGTGTACTGTGTTAGTATTTCCCACAACTGGAGCATACTGCCCACAGCGGTTTTCATCATTAATTCAATTTCTTATATAAATCTATACATAAATTTTATTTATTCTCTTCAGCTTTCATAAAATGAAGTAAATTTGTGGTTTTGCATTCTTTGCATGTAATTTTCCTTAAGACACTCTGTGAAAATCACTATGTAAGCACAATTTGTGCTGCATGGTGTTATTAAGCATTCTCTTTTATGCTGTACAATGAAAGAACAGTGTAATTCATTTTGTAGTAGCTTCCCAAACAAATATATTTTGCTAAAATATTTTTGATTAAAAATTGATGTATCACATAGATATTTCCAAGTGATGTTAATGCAAGCAAAAGTAGAATAGGCAGGAGAATTTTCAAGACATGTTCATCTCATATATTTTCTTCAAGTTGGAAACTAAAAGGTTTCCACTAGTAAAACACAATTTCAAAGATAGTATGTGTAATTTTTTATGCTGGCATCTCAGTGGAGGTCAAGATTTTAGACTCAGATAATCAATAGCAAGACACATTCTCTATAGCTGAGATATGTGAAAAAATCTCCTTTCTTTCACTTTGAATTTTAATATGGATCATATTATAGAACACCATGGTAAGTAAGCAGTCGTGCCTGAAATACTCTCCTGGTGAGAAGGCAATGTGAGAACTGCTATTTAAAATAAAATATCCCATTTTTACATCAGACCAGGAGGTAATTATGCACTGCTAATTTGCAGCTCATCATAACAGTGGTGAATAGTGAATGACTGTGCCTTGAAAACATGTTCCACTGAGTTTCTAAACATATTTTAACCAAACTGTACATTCACAGTAATCACCTCTGGTGCATTACAAATCCAACAGAGTGTTTTTTATTATGTCACTGTGTTTTATGATTTTGATTTGTCTGGGCAGCAATTTTTACAGAAGTTCACAGAATCATAGAATCATGAATCATCCTCTGCAATGAACAGGGACATCCATGAGTACATAAGGTTGTTCATAGCCTGGTCCATGGCCTTGGATGTCTCCAGGAACAGGACTTTTACCACGTCTCTGAGCAACCTGTTCCAGTGCCTTACCACCCTCACTGTAAAAAAAAGACTTTTCCCTTATATCCAACCTAAATATACCCTCTTTAAGTTTGAAACCATTTCCCCCTGTCCTATCACAACAGACCCTGCTAAAGAGCCTGTCCGCATAGCTTAGTGTCATCTGCAAACTTGCTGAGGGTGCACTGTCAGTGTAATTGATGAAGGTATTAAAGAATATTGGTGCCAGCACTGATCACTGCAGGACACCACTCACCAGTGATCTCCATCCAGACATGGAACCATTGACCACCACTCTGTGGACTTGATCCTGCAGCCAGTTATTTGTCCATAGAACAGTTTGCCCATCAAATCCATATCTTTCCTATTTGGAGAGAAGGATATGTGGGGTACTGTGTCACAGGCCTTAATGAAGTCCAGATAGATTGCATCAGTGGTTCTTCCCTTGTCCTTTCCCTTGTCCATTGATGCAGTTATACTGTCACAGAAGGCCACTAGATCAAACAAGATTTGCCTTTGGTGAAGCCATGCTCGTTCTCTTGTATCACCTCTCTGTCTTCCATGTGTGTTAGCATAACTTACAGGATGATGTGCTCTACAATCTTTCCCAGCACTGTTCTCTTTAATGCTTTTAGAAGGATAACATTATCTATTGATTTGCAGTCAAATTTTACTTTCAGGTGTATATTATCAGCTTTCATTTATATTCATAGTATTTAAATATATATACATATACATAAAACATCTCACTTAATTTCACTATGCCACAGCTGAAATTGGTTTAAAAATAAATAAATAAACAAATAAAATACTATATATTGCTTTCTTTAATAAACATTAAATTTGAGGCCAAACACTACTGAAACTGAAATATTTCCAGATACCAATATACATCTGAGTTTCATTGGAAGTAGTAACGATCAAGGCAAATGCAAATGACCAAAAAGTAGGCAAGAGCAATTTAGAACCAGATTTAAGTTTATATTACCTGAAACTTTCTTTAACACAATTGAAATACCAAGTTAAAGCTGTTTCTTGATTCACTGCCATAGCTGGAGCATTACAAAAATTTGAGATTCCAACCCCTACACTTCATGTGATTCTGTGATTCTGTGATTCTCTCCTAAACTCTGCTATAGTCAAATTTTGACTTGATTCTGAAGGAATCATCATCCTTCTCAGTCACAGGGGTACAATATCATCTCCTCTGCACTTGTCTCTGTCTCTTTCCATCAGGTTCTCTCTGACTCACTGCTCCTTTCAATGTCCTGTCTCCTGCTCTTCAGTCTTTCCATTCCTCAGTCAACATATTGCTGGCATATATTTTTATTTTTCCTATTTTTCTGGAATTCAACTTTCTGGGTAACCTCTTTTGCTTCATATTCTCTGTAAATACTATGATAACTTGTGTAAATACACTTCTAGTTTCTTAAACCTCTGCCTAAATATCTTTTTTTTTTTTTTTCCCCCCTGGATGGGATCCAGGCTAACTAACTTAGAAAACAGACTTGTACCTCAATTTTCTGTTCCTAGTTCATCAGTCCTTGTAAATTGAATGACTCTCCTGTATAGCTGATGGAGTGAAGATTGTCCTTTTGAGCACCTTCAGAAAGAGGTATTATCAGCCTAAATTTTAAGTGCAAGTTAAAAGGCTAAATTAGGCATACTGTATGTCCTGTGACACTCTGGAAGCAGAGATGGAATCACTCTTAAGGCCCGTACTTACTCAGCTTTAGACTACTAGAATTGAATCTTCTTTCCTCCTATCCTTCTTTTATGTTATTGTCATTGACATTTCAGATGTACTTTCAGTAATTCAAATTTCCAGCTGTATAGTTCTCTGACCCTTCTGAAACTTCTCTTGGGAGGCTTTACTTTTCTAATACATCCTTCTAAACTCAACTTCTCCTTTACATCTACAGTGGCAAAATCTTTTTTTTTTTACTTTTTACGAAGTTACAGAATCCTACTCTTCTTCCAGCTGCTCTTATGGAACATTTCTTTCCTACATTTGTTCAGCTTGTAACATTAATTCATTTCTGCTCTAAATTACAAGGGACCTGATTTTCAAGATCTTCAGTTTGTTCTCTATTCCTTGCAATATCACAGAATCACACAATCGCACAATCATAGGGGTTGGAAAGACATCTAGAGATCATCTAGTCCAACCCAGTGCTAAAACATGTTTCCTAGAGTAGGATGCAAAGGATAGCATCCAATTTGATTCTGAATATCTCCAGAGAAGGAGACTCCACCACCCCTCTGGGCAGCTTGCTCCAGTGCTTTGTCACCTTGAAAGTAAAGAAGTTTTTCTTTACATTCATATGGAACTTCCTACATTCCAGATTGTGCCTATTGCTCCATGTTCTGTCATTGGGTATCCCTGAAAAGAGCTTGGCCTCACCCACTTAATTCCTGCCCATTATATATTTATAAGCATTGATAAGATACCCTCTCAGTCTTCTCCAAGCTGAACAGCTCTAGGTCTCTCAGCCTTTCCTCATATGGGAGATGCTTCAGGCCCTTCATCATCTGTGTGTCTTTTCACTGGAGTCTTTCCAGTAGTTCCCTTTTTCAAACTGGGGAGCCCAGAGCTGGACACAGTATTCTAGATGCAGCCTCACCAGAACAGAGTAGAAGGGAAGGAGAATCTCCCTTGACCTGCAGGCCACCTTCTTTTTAATACTTCCCGGGATGCCATTGGCTTTCTTGGCCACATGGGTGCACTGCTGACTCATGCTCAACCTGTTGTCCACCAGGACACCCTGGTTTTCTCTGCAGAGCTCCTCTCTAGCAGGTCAGTCCCTAACCTGTACTGATGCATTTGGTTATTCCTCCCCAGGTGTAGGACTCTACACTTGCTTTTGTTAAACTTCATCACTACCTGTCCAAGCCTCGCTGAATAGCAGCACAGCCTTCTCGTGTGTCAGCCATTCTTCACAGTTTTGTATAATCAGCGAAATTCTCTATATAAAGGATTAAGTCTGGTCTTTTCTGTTGAGAGAACCCATGCTAAGTTGTTGCATAACTGTTGTACTTCTCATATGAGTGCCCATCTACCCTCACACTCTGCTTCTGTTATTCTCTGTCCATTTTTCTACTTTTTTTCTCTCTTTCCGTTTTATCTGTATTTTGAGGATTTCACATAGCTTAAAGTGCCAGAGGTGAGGGCAATCAGAATATGTGATGGCAGGTTCCTTCTCTCAGCTGGCATGGCAGGACTATTTTTCTCTGTAAGTTGACTACAGAAGGATACAAAGAGCAAGCCTCCATTGAGCAAATCATCCACTTTGTTTTTTTCCAAACTTTCCTCCCTACTCCACAATTTTCCTGTGAGCCATTAAGGAACATTTCTCCCTATAACTCTTAACCTATCCTAAACTATAACTCTGCTTTCAGCCTTCCAAGACAACAATGATGCTCTGAGTCATTGCCCAGTAGATAGAAGCAACGTCTTCATGTTGGATTGCTATTGAGAGCAGAAAAATTTATCCTTTTTAAATTTGAAGGCTATTGTTAACAAGGCAGTTGTACAAGATGTTCTCATGTGCAGAGAGTCCTATTTGAGATTGTATTTTTTGTTATAGCTTTAATTTCTACAACTAAGATTTATTTTTAAAATCAAACAACTAATGTCAGGAGATGGTTATTAATCTTCCTTGGTTTTATGTTTAAGTTACATTGAGATAATATTTTAGTTAAGATATTTGTCTTAAATTTGAATGACAGAGAAAATATTACTGAGAGCTTCTGCACCATAAGAGCTGCAGAGAATGAAACAATTTTTACAAAATATACTTTTTGTCTTGCCCACTTGAAAAGTGAATTAGTAACATACCTGTCCATGAACTGCTCTTGTTGTCCTAATTGTACATCAAGTTCCCATGGGAGAGTCTCACAGGACAGAAGAGACCTATTAATTCTAGAATGTTTCAGTTCTAGTGGACTTCCACTCCACATGAAATAGTGTAAGATCATCAGGAATTTTCCCCCAGAAATTCTTTGCACTTGCACGCATCTGCTTCCAGTCTCTCTGACTAAAAATTCTCACCTCACAGAATCTAGTATAATATTGACACAAAAAGCAATAAAATACTTTATCTGTGTCTTCATAGCAATCATCACTCTTTCTTCATAGATAGGTATTATTAGCTCAGTATGGAACAAATGGTCAATCCCGTGTTTTTCTTCAAGGTTATAGATGTCAAGAAAGGACAAGAAGTCTTTCTTGTATGATCCTTGTGGCTTGTTCCATGCCCACAACAGAACTGTCGTCATCCCACAAAAAAAAAAAAAAAAAAAAAAGACTCGTAAAGTTTTTATTGTCTGACTTCATATGATGGATTACTTAAAGTGAAAAATTATTCAGAGATAACACCTCACATCAATCTGGTGCAATCTCACATGAAGATAAATGCTTGAAAGGCTCTGAGCTCAGGCTTGTAGAAAGCAGAGACTGAGGAATTAAAAAACAAAAACAAAAACAAAAGCAGACATGGATGAGTGTGGAAAGATTAGAATGGAAGTGAAATAAGAATTACCACATTTTGATAGAGAAAACAATGCCTCACTTGAGTCTTATCAGTGGTCCTTACAGCCTGGGAATGAATAGAAAACAGTCATGATTTTCAGACTACCTGAGGACTGATTTAGAGTAAACCTAAGTGCTAGACAGTCAGATCTCTGGCAAAGAGACTAACAGGACTGACATAAAACAGCTATCTTAAGATCTCCTCAGCGCTGGAAGTTTCCTTTACAAGGATAGCTTCAGATAGAAACTTCCACTGGATTTATTGCATCCTCAGCAAAACCTTGTGTCAAAGGTTTTGACCCATGAAATAGAGCCTACAGTTTATAGTGTCTCATATTGTTTCTTCTGCTTCTTCTGCTCATGTGGGACATTTTAGTGGTAGAAATTGCACAGCTAATAAATTTGGCTCTGTTTTCAGCAGTATTTCCATACTGACTTTGGGTGATGCTTAGAATATCTTTCCGAGACAATGTAAATAAAGGTGAGAATATAGTATGTGTTAGGAGCCCGGCAGCTGTGCCCCAACAAAATGTCTGAAACTCAACAGTCAAAGGTAGTCCCCTCTCCAAACTCCTCTCTGCACACAAAAATCTCCTAGGGACAACTACTCAGTGTGTGCCTAAGAGGAAAAGGAATTTGGCATAGGCTCTCAGAGATAGCTCCAACATGACTAATTCCTGTAAAGGTTTCACTTAACTGTGAGTAAGGGGTCTTTGAAGACATCCTAGAAGGGTAGAGGGAAAACCTTTGGTAGTCAATAAGTAGGTGCCCTGTTTTGTTGTGTCAATCTGCCATGGGATTCCTCTGACCCCACATGAAGTACCTAAGAGACTGTCAGTATGACTCTCTCCTAAGGACTTTGAGTATGCAGGGGTTAAGACATATGTGGAAGCTGGTCTGTTGTATTAGAGGAGTCTCTGCCCTCTGGCAGAGATCTGGATGCATTGGGGACTGCCAAGATTTAGAGGTTAGGAGGAGGGAGTCTTATAATATCAAATGGCGACTGTCCATGCACAGGGGTGTGGGGACAGCCTGTGGACTTTGTAAACATCATGATGTGAAGTTGTTCAGAGTGCCTGAGGGAGTCCCAGAGACCAGATACACAAATGTACGAAAGCAAACACCCTTCCTCCCCATGAAATATCCTCAAGGCCAAAACAGGCTGCACATGTTTTCATGTGCTGAGGTTGCTCTTGGGAATTCTCTTGCAAGAGATCACGTATATAGCCCATACACTTATAGTATAAGTAATACTTATATACTTACACATATATACTTATACATATACTAACACATACATACATGTATATACTTACTTATATACAGCCTAAACACTTGGTATTTCACCTTTAAAGTCTTTCTTCCCTGAAGTTAAATCTGGTAGCATTGAAGTTATTTTGAATTTTGATGCAATGCTAAGGTATCTGAATTTTTTTCCATACTTACAGATCAGTTCCTCTGAAAAGATGCTCCATACTCTCTCCAAAGGATGTGTCTTTGTCTAGAGTCAAGCAAGAAAATGACACTAAGCAATTTTGATTCCTGTCATGCAAGGTTGTTTCTGAAGTCAACATGCAATCAGTTACTCCTCTCCATTTGCAGTACTTACAGTTGAAGAAGCTTCAACCTTGTATTTTACAATTAAAAGAAGTGAAAACCCAACATTTCTACCCAAATTTTGTTTAAAAACAAGGAAATTTTGTGCTATCTAAACTGATAGGAGATTCAGCTGTAGTCAAAACCTGAAACCGACAGAAAAGTTTGTTATATTTGGATTTTGTGATACAGTAGACTGCACAGGATTTTGACTGACAGCTTTTCAGGGAGACAATCTTGCCATCCCTGTATCATGAAAAGTATGTTAGCAGTAGAGTACAGTAAGTGGTGTATGGTCAGAATTCTTGATGATACCTAAAAACAAATGCTATAAAGACAGATTCAGTTTTTCTTAGTATTCTGGATTTATCAGGTAAATTTGTTCAAAGTCTCTAAATGATTTTATCTAAAAAAACTTTTTTTTTTTTTCCTTAAATGATATATTTTCTTAGTTTTTCTAATTTTCAGGTCAACCACTCTTTGACTTTACAGTGTTCTGTGTGGTATAAGTCTCTTTGTTGTTCCTTTCTGGACTGCTTATATTTCCGTCACAACTAACAATATAGCTGAGCTATAATGAGAAGATTAGAATACAGTACAGTATTCACTTCAGGGACCTACTACTATTCATTTTTTTTAGTACATATTTTCGACTCTTCTCTTATAGACTAGCCCTTGTAACTTTGTACAGGCAAGCTAAGCTTTTCCCACCAGATGACAAATTGGCAGACCTCCCTATTCATCACCAAAGCAGCAGCACCATTCTAATACATAAGTTCTGTAGTTGAATGTAATTAAGATATGCATTATTGATGTGCCTCTGCAAGAAAAAGGTAGCAAAAATGTATCTTTGTCATCAGGATCACTGAGAGTATGATGGCCCCCATGGATATCGGTTTTACAGAATAACTTGTGAGAGGGTTTCTGTTTTACATAACAATCTTAGATAGATATTTCCTCCATTCCTTCATCATGTTTCCTTACCAAGATTTCTGCATCCACTTTTTTCATTAGTTTCCCTCCATGTAATATGATAGTAACTCCATTTTCCTTTCATGCATCACCTGAGCCTGTTCTTTGTTCCTTTAAACTTAGCTCTTCTCATTGTTTCTTCCCTTTTCCTTCTGTCCATCTTTCCCCCATGAGCCCTCAATCTCTATTTCCCTGAATTCTTCTTTTCCCATCTGCTACAACTTGGTCACTTCCAAAATTTCTTCACTAGGAAATTTTTGGAAAGTTAGATGCCAAAATGAGGACCGCTGGGACTGAGGGGGCAGTTCGAGGCTCCAAACAGAACTTGATGGGTGGAGACAGTGGAGTTCAAAGGCTTGGAGAGGGGTGGGGGGATGCTGCTTCTCTTAAGTGCCTGTATACTAATGCGCGTAGCATGGGAAATAAACAGGAAAAGCTGGAGTTCTGTGTGCGGTCGCGAGGTCATGATCTCATTGCAATCACGGAGACGTGGTAGGACAGCTCGCATGACTGGAATGTTGTCATGGAGGGCTATGTGCTTTTTAGGAAAGATCGGCTGGCTAGGCGGGGTGGTGGAGTTGCTCTTTATGTGAGAGAGCAGCTAGAATGTATTGAACTTCACTTGGGGGAGAGTGATGTAGCAGTGGAGAGCTTATGGGTGAGAATCAAGGGGCAGGCTGGTAAGGGTGACACTGTTGTGGGTGTGTACTACAGGCCCCCTGATCAGGATGAGGAGGCTGATGAGGCCTTCCATAAGCAACTGGATGTAGCGTCACGTTCCCAGGCACTGGTGCTTATGGAGGACTTCAATTATCCAGATATTTGCTGGATGACCAACATGGCCAGGCACGCACCATCCAGACGGTTCTCGCAGCGTGTTGAAGACAAATTTCTGTGCAGGTGGTGGAGGAACCGACGCGGGGAGGGGTGTTACTGGACCTTATTCTCACCAACAGGGATGGACTTGTTAAGGAAGTAAAGGTTGGGGGCAGTTTGGGTTGTAGTGATCATGAGATGGTGGAGTTCAAGATCTTGAGTGGAAGAAGCAAAGCAATAAGTAGGATTGCTACCCTGGACTTTAGGAGAGCCAACTTCGATCTCTTCCGGGACCACTTGGAGCTATCCCGTGGGCTCGGGTGTTAGAAGGTAAGGGGGCCTCTGAGAGCTGGTCAGTATTTAAACAGCTCTTCTTCCAAGCTCAGGATCGGTGCGTCCCTGTGAGCAAGAAATCGGGAAAAGGTGGCAGGAGACCTGTGTGGATGAGCAAGGAGCTCATGCGCAAGCTCAAAAGAAAGAAGAAGGTCCATGAAATTTGGAAAAAGGATCTGACCACTTGGGAAGAATATAGGAATGTAGTCAGGGCCGGCAGGAATGCAATGAGGAAGGCTAAAGCCCGCCTGGAATTGAATCTGGCTAAAGTGATAAAGGATAATAAAAAAGGCTTCTTCAAGTATGTTAACAGCAAAAGGAAAACTAGAGAGAATGTGGACCCCTTACTAAGTGAGGGGGGGTTCTGGTAACGGGGGATGCTGAGAAGGCAGAGATACTGAATGCCTTCTTTACTTCCGTTTTCAGTGGAAAGGCTCTCCCGCAGGAATCCCACACCGTGGAGGTTAGTGAGAGGGTCTGGGGAATGGGAGACTTCCCTTTAGTCAGGAAAGAGGACGTGCGTGAGCGCTTAGGCAGTACTAAGGTCCACAAGTCCATGGGACCTGATGGGGTGCATCCACGTGTGCTGAGGGAGCTGGCGGAGGTCATTGCTGAACCACTCTCTATCATTTTTGAGAGGTCTTGGATAACAGGGGAGGTCCCTGAAGACTGGAGGATAGCCAATGTCACTCCGGTCTTCAAAAAGGGCAAGAAGGAAGATCCAGGTTATTACAGGCCTGTCAGCCTCACCTCTGTCCCTGGAAAGATGATGGAACAGCTTGTGCTGGATACCATCTCCAGACAACTGGGAGAAAAGGAGGTTATCAGGAGTAGTCAGCATGGGTTCACCAAGGGGAGGTCGTGCTTGACCAACCTGGTGGCCTTCTATGATGCTGTCACATGCTGGGTGGATGGGGGAAGAGCGGTAGATGTAGTCTACCTTGATTTTAGAAAGGCCTTTGATACTGTCTCCCACGACATCCTTATAACAAAGCTGAGGAAGTGTGGAATAGACGAGTGGACAGTGAGGTGGGTTGAGAACTGGTTGACTGGCAGAGTGCAGAGGGTCGTTATTGGTGGTGCAGAGTCTGGCTGGAGACCTGTAACCAGTGGTGTCCCCCAGGGGTCTGTGCTGGGTCCGGTCTTGTTCAACATCTTCATCAGTGACCTTGATGAGGGGACAGTGGCCACCCTCAGCAAGTTTGCTGATGATACGAAGTTGGGAGGATTGGCTGACACGCCTGAAGGCTGTGCTGCCATTCAGCGAGACCTGGACAGGCTGGAGAGCTGGGCAGTAAGAAACCGGATGAGGTTCAACAAAAGCAAGTGTAGGGTCTTACACCTAGGGAGGAATAATTGCATGCACCAATACAGGCTGGGGGATGAGCTGCTGGAGAGGAGCTCTGCAGAGAGGGACCTGGGCGTCCTGGTGGATGACAGGTTGGCCATGAGCCAGCAGTGTGCCCTCGTGGCCAAAAAGGCCAATGGCATTCTGGTGTGCATTAAGAAGAGCGTGTCCAGCAGGTCGAGGGAGGTGATCCTCCCCCTCTACTCTGCCCTGGTAAGGCCTCATCTGGAGTACTGTGTCCAGTTCTGGGCTCCCCAGTACAAAAAAGACAGGGATCTCTTGGAAGGAGTCCAGCGGAGGGCCACAAAGATGGTGAAGGGCCTGGAGCATCTCCCCTATGAAGAAAGGCTAAGTGAACTGGGTCTGTTTAGCCTTGAGAAAAGAAGACTGAGAGGGGACCTGATCCAGGTCTATAAATATCTGAGGTGTGGCGGCCATAGTGGTGAGGCCATTCTCTTTTCAGTGGTACGTGGAGACAGGACAAGGGGAAACGGACATAAGCTGCAGCATAGGAAGTTTCGCACGAATGTGCATAAGAACTTCTTCACGGTGAGGGTGACGGAGCACTGGAACAGGCTGCCCAGGGAGGTTGTGGAGTCTCCTTCTCTGGAGATATTCAAGTCTCGCCTGGACGCCTACCTGTGCGACCTGGTGTAGGGAACCTGCTTTGGCAGGGGGGTTGGTCTCGATGATCTCTAGAGGTCCCTTCCAACCCCTACAATTCTGTGATTCTGTGATTCTGTGAGATCATTCTGTGTCTTATGACTCCTCTTCATGAACACTGTCTTTTTTTTCTTGAGCTCTTCAGGACTTCCAGGAAGACTATGCTGGGCTCAAGGCTCATTGCAATGAATGATCCATTCTGTGAGAAATAAATGTTATGGTGCCAATGAAGAACTGAGGTGTAGAAATGACAGTCTGCCCATGCAAGTTCATGGCAGAACATGGAGATAGTTGGCAATTTAACATCTTTATCACCAAACCACCTGACCCCTGTAGTTGATAATAGTGAGTCATGGTATCAGTCACAGAGGAGTACAGATGACTCAGAGGTTCATTAATGTACTTCACATTACATTAATGTACTACACAGCTATACTAATTAGGCTCTGAGATACAGCCAGAAGATTCAGGAATCTTCTTGTTTCCTTTTGTTTGCTTGTAATTGCAGTTCTACATTACAGCGGTTTTCATTGCAATGGGATTTACTTCCAGTTGCTGTAGTGTGCTACATTACCTTTCAGTGTTATTCTCTGGTGATATTTTTAAATGATTCATGCACATTTCTACATACCAGCTTATTTGTAAATGGAAGATCTAAAGAAAACACATGTCTGTAATGGGAATCTTGTGGAAGACATACTGGGGAGTCAGGGACCTGGATCAGGCCACGTCTGCTACACTGGATCTGGTACTTAGATCTAAAGAAGCTCGTATAGTATTAATATAATCTTGAGGCCTGTGTAGTTCTTCCTACACCTCTTGGCTGCAGAAAAAGCTCAGGCAGCTCTCTGTCACAGAAAAGCATGCAGCAGCTCCCATCTCAGTTGATGACCATGCTGCCTCCCTGGCCATGCCTTTCTATCAAAGTGCTGCAAGAAGTTCTCATATCAACACCTTGGAGAGCAGAGTTCTTTTCTTGTAAGTATGCTATGCAAGAGTTCAAATGACCAGTAAGTTATTTTAAAAGGTATCTGAAGAGTGAGAAACAAATGGAAAAAGATGAGAGTGAAGCAGCTTCTAGTAACTGAACTCAGAAGTTCATTCTGAATTATGGATTTTTTGCCTGTGGTCACTGAATAACACTGTTTATAAAAACAGAGTGTTTTCATTCACATAGCTTTGTAATAGTACACATTAACACTAGGGGGGAAATAAAGTTCATGGTATACTTAGTATTATCATAGCATTCAGAGTTTGGAAATCCAGCACACGAGGACTTCTGATTCCTAGGTAAAAAGAAATGGTGGGGCTTATGTACTCTTAGAATAACGCTTAGATTTCTCAGTCAGATGGTGATATGATTAAATCATGGGAGTATAAATTAGGAAACTCATCCAGGTGACTTTCACTAGAAATTTTAATTAAACTTTGATTAGGTATATATTCAAGAGGAGAGATATTTTTGTTTTGCCTATCCACATGTGTTCTCTTGTCTCCATTTGTTCAGTGTCTAATAATTTTTGGACATACCAATCAAATCTGACAGGCTGGTTGATGTCTTAAATATTATATTAAATACTAAATATTATAGTCTCCAGGGAAATCACCAGCTGCGGTCCCAGCTGAATTCTCGTGTGAAAGGAAAGGCATGATTTCTCAGTGTTCTATCAATCCACAGGAGCAGCCATCCCCTAGCAAACAGTAAGTACCTACAGGACAATTGACCAGAACAATGTCGCCTGTGCTCCCTTCCCTTCCCTTCCCTTCCCTTCCCTTCCCTTCCCTTCCCTTCCCTTCCCTTCCCTTCCCTTCCCTTCCCTTCCCTTCCCTTCCCTTCCCTTCCCTTCCCTTCCCTTCCCTTCCCTTCCCTTCCCTTCCCTTCCCTTCCCTTCCCTTCCCTTCCCTTCCCTTCCCTTCCCTTCCCTATCATTCCATAAAATCAGTTAGCCCATATCCTATTTGTAGCAACAGATGGAACAAAGAAAGCATCTGTACAGCACAGAATGGCCCATCCACAACAAGATGCCATGCCATCTCAGTTAATAGCTGTAGATTCACCTGAAACATGATGTTTTGTATCCCTTCTCTTTTCTGTGTTGGCTTTCTGAGGGTAAAAAGGAATTTATGTGATTGCTCTGCCTACCTGCCCATACATCTAGGTATCTGTCCTGCCCACCAGCAACCATTGAACTCACTGGCCAGTTTCCTCAAAATCTGAAAAAATAAAAGAAGTCTATGAAAGACAATTGTGTGATAAATCATATGGAAATTGGTGGTTCAAGAATGGGACTTTAATGTTTCCACCAAGAAAAGGGCTAGTTGAATTCAGCTGTAATGTGTTCAGATCTGTAACAACCTGGGAGCCAGTCAGCATGTATGTAGGAAATAAAGTACTGCTGCTTCTTGTGAAGAAATATCAAGGGCTCAAGCATACTAGGGAAAAACAAAGGAGGGGAGAAAGGATATAGCAAATCAGTTGTATTATTGCTTACAGACAACGTGTTTCAGAACCTGTTGCCTCCATACTAAGGAAAAGTACTACAAAAGACTTACAATTTTCATGTCAGTCTCCTCACATTACTTATTCTGCAGGAAAGGAAGAACACTCTCCCCAGAATCACAAAAAACTTTGTACAGAAGATTTACTTGGAGTGCCTCCATTGTACCAGCAGAAGACTTAACCGAAAGTACTGAAGTGTTTATGAATTTTTTAATCCAGCTAAACCACTGTAGTTTAATTACATATAAAAAAGGCTTGCATAACCTCTCTAAGGTGTTGAATATTTCATCACAGCCTACAGATGCTAGAGTGCTCCATTAGTTAAAAAAGCCCAAGAGGATGTGTGGAAGTGGTGTGTGAGACTGTTTCTCTCTATGATCAGGAATTCATTTATACACATATGCATGTATATGTGTATACATAAGGGAAGAGAGAAAAAAGCTACAGGCACTGTAGCATTGGGAGAAGTAGGTTGTATCTTACTGAAAGGAAGCTGGTACTTACAGAGAAAGATACAATCATCTTTCATTATAAAATCCTATTTTAAATTTTAATAATACAATAATTTTGACTTGAAGCATTGTTTTGGCCTGAATCTTGCCTTTAATTTCCTTTACAGAGAAAAAAAATGCTTATATAAAGTCTGAATAGTATTCATAAATTCCTATCTGAGTATCAGGATGTTAAACAATACTCTGCTTGTTATAACTCGCATTTGCCTAAGATGTCTTTGTTTCTATGCAATTAGCTTGCTGCTCTGTGTTCTAACTCCTTGTGGCTATTTGAAGAAAACAAGATTTAATTTAGCAAGGTATTTGTTGTTAATTTGTGAGATAATTTGGTCTCCACTGATGTAAAGAGAATTTATTCATTCAGTCATTTATGTTGCTACTGGCTTCAGCAGAAGCACACTGTATAACGTATGAATTCTCTTAAATGCGGTTCGGAGATGCTACATATGCTATGTTCCCTGTAGTTCAGGATTAACAGTCTATACATGCTGAAGAGCAGAGACTGGGTATGAGTTCAAAGCTCATGTTTGGTCTATTTTGAAGAGAGCAAGCTTTCTCAAGTCTTGAGAGAAATGCCAATAAAATCTAAAGCATTCGGTAGCATTACTCTAAGATATTCTTAAAATAAAATAGATTTCAGAATGTCTTGTGAGCCACTAAATCATGATGCTAGCTACCTAGGCTGTTGTGCTATGTGCTCTATCAGCCCTTAATTAGAGTGTGAGTGGCAATGAGCTGTCCAGCTAAGCTCAGGTAGGAAAAACATTCGTTTTTAGAAAACTTTGAAAACTATAGCTAATATATTTGATTCAGAATCATAGAATCACCAAGGTTGGAAAAGACCTCCAAGGTGATCTAGTCCCATCATCCACCTATCACTAATATTTCCCACTAAACCATGTCTCTCAGAACAACATGTAAACATCTCTTGAACACTTACAGAGACGGTGACTCCACCACCTCCCTTGGCAGCCCTTTACAGTGCCTAACTACTCTTTTGGAGAGGAAATTTTTCCTAATATTCAACCTGAATCTCCTCTGGCACAACTTGAGGCTATTTCCTCTAGTCCTATCAATAATTGTGTGAGGGAAGAGGCTGACCCCCACCCCACCTTTCAGGTCATTGTAGATAGAAATAAGGTCTCCTCCGAGCCTCCTCTTTTCCAGACTAAATGATCCCAGTTCCCTAAGCCATTCCTAAAAGACTTGTGCTCCAGACCCCTCACCAGCTTTGTTGCCCTTTTCTGAACACACTCCAGAGCCTTGATGTCTTTCTTGTAGTGAGGGGCCCAAGACTGAACAAAGTACTCAAGGTGCAGCACCACCATTGCTGAGTGCAGACGAATGATCACTTCCCTAGTCCTGCTGGTAACGGCATTTCTGATACAAGCCAGAATGATATTGTTCTTTTTGGCCCCTGGGCACACTGCTGGCTTATGTTCAGCCAAGTGCTGACCAACACCCCCAGGTCTGTTTCTTCAACACAGTCTTCCAGGCACTCTGCCCCAGTCCTGCAACATTGCCTGAGGTTGTTATGGCCAAAGTGCACGACCCAGCACTCATTCTTGTTGAATTTCATCCCATTGGCCTCAGCCCAGCTATGCAGCCTGTCCAGATCACTCTGTAAGCCTTCCTACCTCCAGGCAGATTGACATTTCCTCCCACCTTGGTGTCATCTACAAACTTACTGAGTGTTCACGAGTGCTCTCATCCAGGTCATCGATAAAGATACTTAACAGGACAGGCCCCAGCACCGACCCCTGGAGAACCACTTGTTATTCATCTGTCCTTGCCCATAATAATAACATCTTCTAGATGGACCCATTAATAGTATGTAAGTGCTTAATCATTTAAAGCTGTTCCAAGTGTAAGATTTGGCTTTCCTTATGTCACATACCTGGAGTGACAGTTTGCTGATATAGACTACAACTGTTTTACTGATGTCCAGGAGCATAGGAATAATGCTAAGGCCTGCTCCTTTATCTTGCCCCAAACTTCCTCAAAACCTCATGTCTAGAATCTTGGTCATGTACTGGGTCAAATTTAGACACTAGACATACTCACAACCAAAAGGACATGAGATCGTGCTTAAGCAACAGAGTTCATGTTGTCATTTAGTATGAACTCAGGGTTATACTTCATTTGGCAATTTTAAACAATTTTTTAATGAACAATAGCATGAGACTCAATCACAGACAAGTTTTGGAGGGAACCACAGGAAATGCCACCTATGCAACAAAAATTGTCTTTTTCCTGTTGATGAGAGGGGTCAGGAGTTTCTGATCAGCACCTACCATATTATCCCACTGAACATCTCAGCAATCATCATACTCCACTTGGCTTCGAGAGTTCATCCCTTAGCTGTAGTTTCACAGGAAGTAGCTCTAGCTAAACTATCTAGCTAGATAGTTCATTTAGCTCTAGCTAACTTATCATCACCAGAAAGGAGAGAGTTCACTTCTCTGTTCTGCTCCCTTCCCATATTATTATTATTAATAATAATAATGATGATGAAATAAATATATATTTAAAAAAAAAAAAAAAAAACATATAATTCAGTAATATGACTAACTTTGTGCTGGATAAGCAAGCTGAATTTGTTTCCAAAATCTCAGTAGGAGCATACATGGTTGAGAAGGGAGTAAGGCAGACAGAAAAGGGAGAAAGACTTCACAGGGCAGTGGAGGATTTTAAAAACATCCACTCCATCCTGTGAAAACTAAGTTGTGAATGTAAAGAGATGAGTGACTTCTAGCTTAGCTTTAAAAAGGATTTTAGCTAACTTCAATCCAAACAATTTTAACTACCAACTCAGTGCATTCATTTAAAAAACTAAATGCAAGGAGATACTAAATTTATTGAGATTACTCAAGGCAAAGTGCATCAGAGATTTAGGATTGTTCTGGTTATCATCAGCAATGTATAATTTCACTTAATGAGTCGTTCCCATGGCTTCTTTAAGCAGCTTTTCTAAAGATATCTCATCCGCTTTGCTCACCGTCCTCTTTCCCCCAGTCGTTTTCTTTAACACTGTATAATCAGACAAAATACTATCAGTCAAATTACGGCAGAGATGACACTCCATCAGCCAGAAGGAGGAAGAGGAATTACAGAGGCTGGTCTAGATATATACCGATCTCTAATTAGCTGACATTTTGTGAAATCCTGAGGAGAATTTTGGAAGATGGGGGTAGAGAGTGAAAGAAGGTAGAGTGTTAACAGATATTGGTAATCTTTTTTTCCAAAAATCTCTGGGCAAAGCAGCTAATGCTCCTGTCTTTGAGTATTTTGGAAACTGTGATGAGTAGAGCATTTTTCTATCTCTAAGCATTTCTCATCTCTACCTTCTATGATGCTGCCAGGAAACACTTCAAAGTTAATTAGAGAATATTTGTAAAGTGTATTAAACATACAAGTGCTGTGTAAGTACCAAGGTATTATTAACTGTGATTCAGATGAATTAGAGAAGAGCTAATGGATCCAGCAGCACTGAGCAGGCAGTGGTGCTAGGCTGGCTTAGATGAGAGGAGAGTTGTGCGGGGAGAAAAGGACTTCAAAGATTAATTTCAAATTTACCTAGACATGTGCAGCAACATGAGAAGTTGGCCACACTAGATGGGCTCAATCAGCAGTCACTGGGATGGCTCAGAGGTATAATTCTCTGTTACTTACACATTCTTTAACATGAATCTCTACAGCACATTTGTAGCTACTAGTTCCTAGCTGGTACTATTCCAGTTGCTTTTCCTACAATGATCGAATAAGCTGGGGTTCTTTATGTATGATCATTTTCGTGTTGACTCTGATGCGATGCACAGAGCATCTCATGAATTCCAAACCCAGAGGGAACCTCTCTGCCCCTGCTTAGACATGCCAAACTTTTCAGTTGGATCTAATCTCTCATCTATCTAAGCATGCAAGACTGGGAGGGGTGAGAACTCCATGAAACTTTTGGTGGATTTTTTTTTAACTTTCCATCACTCTACCGATTTATGCAAATAAAGCTCAACAGTGGGACACAGCTCACTGAAGGAAAGAATCCAGAAGACTTATAAGTGTGTATAATGCCAGAATTAGTGCTCCACAGTCGTTCTGCTAAACTAGGCTAGGTAATTTTGAAGAAGCAGAACTTGAGGCCAGGGAAGAAGTACTTTCTTACAGCAGTCTGCTTAGCCATAAATGTTTGGAAACTTCACTCTTTCATGAACTTGTTTCCTTTGAAATCCTTCCAGCCTAGCTGATTTTGACTGGAAGCCTGGTGATCTGCAAGTTCTGAAAAACAGTTGATTTCTGTCATTCCTTGGAGTCATGGAGACACAGGTAAGCCCTATAAGTTACCCTTATTCTTAAGAGAGCCATGGAGTTTCTCATGGGATGGATTCTTTGCTCACTTAGAGCCTATTATGGAAATTGTGGTTGATAGCAACTCCTGCATATGTAACTGCACCATACTGTGAGCACAAAGGTTTCATGATCCACGAGAATTCTGACTTGCTAAATACACTCAAAACCATGCTGTTTATGAACATAAAACAACTAACTTTATGTACCCAGATGAGTACCTACAAATCTATTTTAGTGTGCATCTCGTTGCTATTTTCCAGCCTTTTTTTTTTTTTTTTTTTTTTTTGTCCTCTTGACTCTCTGTAACTTTGAGTAAAATTAAGGAAGAAGGGATAATAGGGTTGATCAAACAAGAAAAGAAACTTCCCTTGAATTCATTAGACACAGTTTTATTTTAAATAAACTATGAGATAAGGTGAAGGTGATGAGCAGGTCTCTGAGTACTGTTAACATCAGGACAACTGTTACTGATTTGTATGTGAAGATATCTAGGCTCTTGTGAGTGATGAGTACTGCCAACACTTTCAAAATGTAAATGTTCATATTTTAAAAAATAATAATTTTAATATTTAAAGCCAAGAAACTGAATTTTACATAGGCAGCAGATGGAATGGAAAGGAATCGTATGTGGCATCTCAGGGTTAAGAAATGTGCACTTGTAACTACTAATTCATTTTACGTCTTTTCTCAGAGAAAAGACAAGCAGTATGCACCTGCAGGTTGCTGGCAGACTACACTTGATGAAGCCTGCATGGAGCAAGCTGGACAGCTGCCATGTGCCTGTGCATCATCCTAAAGCCATGAGGCAGTGGGCTGCGATCTGAGCATAGTTCTAGCAGAAGGTGATGGTACCCAACCTCTGTAATGCAGCTGGCTGGTGCCTAACACTTCAACTGACAGCCCAGGTTTCAGTACTCCACATGAAGATCTCTGGATATTTTAAACATCCAGCAGTGCTTAAAAAATTCATTCAGGCCTTTAGACATTTTTCACAGATGGAAACTTGCCCTGGGTGGTGAATCACTTCATTACTGGTAGGGCTTCAATGGGCCTGGTCTGAAGGACTGAGAAATACTACAGGAAGTGCTGAGATTATAGATATTTTTCCTGCTAGAAGAAAAGGAGAAAGTCTTGACCTGGTAACAGAGCAGACTTCACTGCACACAAGGCTGAGAGATCCTCAGTGTGACTCTTGAAAAAGCAGTATTAAGTGAGCTCATAAAATGGCGAAAGAAATTACTGATGTTACCACTATAAAGATAACAATGACTTTTCTTTTTGCGTACATTTCTGAACAGCAGAGGACATTGGAGCATAGTGGAAAGGAGTGACCACTGCCTCCTCCAAATGGGGCTGTTCTGATGTAACAACCTACTGCTCCTACCAATAGGCTATTTAACCCCATGAAAGTCAGGGTTTCATTTTTAGGTGTCTTATAAGAGCACCAGCATAACAGCAGCTGAAGCTGGAACCCTGGCACCTGGTATATGAAATGAGGGGTAACTCATTCATAGGCAGTGAACCTACACAATCTGCATTAGTTCTTTAGGAGTTATTTAGAAATAGTATTTTTTAATAAATAGTAACTATTTCTGCTTATGATACTATATTATATCTCACTTCCCAAATAAATTCATATTTTACAATTTTGATATGTTTATGATTTTTTCCTTGGGAGCCCTTGATACTCATATAAATAATAAGCTCTCCAACTATTTGTGACCTGCAGACTTTGTACATTTAATACACATTAACAGCACGTACTTAATAGCATCGTGCAGCAAAAGAAGGCGATGACAGTGCCTTCTACTGAGACAAGCACTATGGAGCAAGAGAAGATAATAAAGAAGAAAAATTAGCTTTCCACTTACAACGACCAGCTACAGCTCAAGAGGAGTGCAATCTCTACCCAGAGCAATGCTGTTCCCACAGCTGTTAATCCTTAAATGAGGGTGAGGAGGGGCTAAGTGCTCAACCATTGGTTCAGGTTGTGACCTGGCAATTCCACTGCAAGTATATTTAATAATTATCACTTGACCGAGAACTGTAAGGTCTCTGTGAATCTATACATCTTCAGTAATTCTAAAATCTCATGAAAAGGGTCCTGCAGCTTAATTGTACTGTACACCAGGCTTTATACTGGAAGATAGAGAGGGAAACTGAATCCTACACACCTTCAGCATGCACCCACTTATAGACTTCTTCCTTATCCCCCTCATTTCTCTCTTTTCTAGCCTACTTCACTTCCAGGGTCCCATTTTACTGAGAAATCCATGAACTTGTTAATTCCTGTAGCTCTTCTCTAAACTTTTTCTTGTACTGCATTCTTATTTCTCCTGCCTGAACATCTTTTGTATTATTCCTTTTTGAGATGAAAAAAGAACTAGATGAAACATGGGGCCATAGCATAATGCTTTGTATTGTTCTCTCCTGCTTCTATAAATATATATATATATATATATTTAATTTGTTTTTTGACCCCACTCAGGAATTGATTTGATATTTTCATCAAGTTATACACAATAATAATGTGTATTAATATGCATCATATATTAAGAAAAAATTATATATGCACATACGAAGGGTTTTTTCTTCATATGTACATTCTTCTCCACAATATTCCCTCATTCTCATTTTCATGAATAGCATAGTAAGATCCAAAAACTCTTATCTTCGCACTCACCTCTTTGACCCCTTCTCCAGGCACATGCATGAGTCCCAGCAGAGATCCATATAGAACTCACTTGCAACTTCTTCCATTTCAAAAAAGCTGAAAACTTGTTTCTGTGCTGTGTTTCCTATTTCAAACCATTACATGAGCACAATACACCAGCATCCCCTGGCAGCAGAAGTGGCCAACAACATCCAGGGCTGCATCGGCAGGAGCACAGCCAGGACACCAGGGGCAGTGGTTATCTCCATCTCAGTGCTCACTAGACCACATGTAGGTACTGTGGCCAGTGTTGCCCCCCTCCAATACAGGAAAGACATTGATAAATTGAAGCAGGTTCAGGGCTGGAGCAGTTGCCCTAGAGAAGTGGCCAGAGCAGTGTGGTTTGACCAGTGTGGAGTGAGACAGATTAGGGGGCACCTCACAGCTGCTTTGCTGTCAGTGGGGATGTCATCAAGGAGATAGGAGTCTGGCTTTCCAAAGTGGTGTATGGTGGGAGGAGGACAGTAGGCATACATTTATTCTTGTCTGAACTTTTGTCTTTTCTGTCATCCAAACCAGTTTAAAACCTGCAGATTGTCTATGTATGGCTATGCTCATGCTTCATGGTCTCTTCTTGCTCACAGAGAAGAACTTTATTTTTGAGGATTCAAAAGCCTTAGAGTACCATTCTGGACTAATTTTTTCACTTCACAATGACTTGTGATTCTACTTACTTCGTATTCGTCATGAATTCATGAACAAGGATAAGTACCAGGCTTTGATCCCAGGGGACATTTAGAGCTACTTAACTAAAGAGAACATACAAATGTTAGGTATTCCATTTACATTATATTGGGAAAAAAAAACAAAAACAAAAACAAAAACAAAACCAACATACTTATTGAATTTATTATAGATTAAATGTAATGGCAATTTTGGAATTTGGTTGGAATGGTAATGTTGAGGGCTGGAGTACTTTCCCTACAGGAACAGGCTGAGAAACTTGGAACTTTTCAGCCCGGAAAAGAGAAGGTTCCAGGGGGAACTTATAGCAGCCTTCCAATACTTGAAGAGATCTACAGAAAGGGTGGGGAGGGATTTTTTATAAGGGCATGTAGCGACAGGATGAGGAGAAATAGCTTTAAACTGGAAGAGGGTAGATTTAGACTAGATATTAGGGAGAAATTCTTTACAGTGAGCTTGGTGAGACACTGGAACGTGTTGCTCAGAGAGGGTGTGGATGCTCCCATGCTGGAGGCGTTGAAGGCTAGGCTGGATGAAGCTTTGAGCAGCCTTGTCTAGTGGCAGATGTCCCTACCTATAGCAGAGGGGTTGGAGATATTTGACCTTGGAGGTCCCATTCAACCCAAACCATTCTATGATTCTAGGAAGTTAGTGAATGAAAAGGCTAATATACCACTGTAAGATATTTTGAGTGTTAAAGAGCATCTAGCAGTACTTCAGTTCAAAGATCTACTAATTTATTTCTACTACCGATTTATTTTTGTATAGAAAAATATTTTTTCATTCTAATACAGTGTTCTAATTGTTAGACTTCAGAATGATTAAATAATGTATTTTCATTGCTCTGAAACTTCTAAGGTGTAATTTTTAAAGTAAATAGTGAACATTTGACTTATAAAATTAGAGGCAACGTTAAAAAGCTATAGTTACTATACATAATGTTTCCAAAGAACTAGAATTCATAGCAATAAATTCAGCTGTGTTTACATAGAGCAACAGTCACATCTAGTGGCCAGAAAGTTAATCATTTATCTATATTTTGCATGGCTAACCTGAAAGATTTTGAATATTGAGTATTACCTATTTTTTCCTATTTGATTCGTATGACCCTTGATAAGATTGGAAATACACATCAGAAATATGCACATACTTCTTTGTAAAAATATATACTTCAAAATTCAAAGTTATATTACAACTACAAAAAAACTACAATAGCAAAAGAGAGAATAAGCATTCAGGAAAGATTTAAAGAAGTTCATACGGGCCAAGAAAACTTCTGGTGTTTTCTTGGGAACAATGGGTGATTACATTTATGAACCCCACCAAATGTGACATGTAAGATGATAACATATGCAGAAATATAAATGTTTTGTGCGTTTTATGCCCTTGAAAGCAGAAGCACCATCCTGAGGCCTGCTGTGTCTGATTGACAGGCCAAGAAAAGTCACTCTTCAAGCCAAATAGAGATCTGTCTGGGAAAAGAGGAAACTTTTCCCTACACCAGACAGGCTGCTAGGCTACCAATCCAAAGGACTTTTTCAAGAGATGACTTAAGCAGAAGAGGACTCCACATGATCCAACAACAGAGTCTTACAGACAGGCAAAGAACAAGTTGAAGTGGCTGCTAATAGGAGTCTCCCATCCCAAAAAGTAAGTCCAGCCGTGCAGACGGATGGAGTGTCGCATCACATGCTCTTTCACCAACCTGAATGCAGCTCACTTGGTACACTATACGGAACAACCCTGCAGGGTCAAGTCTCCTTAACAACTAAGTTCCTGTACAGTTTTGCCAGGAAGAGCATGCAACCTTCACAGCAGCATGAACTTCATTCTTTTGGAACTCCTTGGGGATCACTTATCCAAATTCTTTTTCCCTTAAGAAGAACTGATCATTATCACCAAGAGTGAAGTACACGTATATTACTTAAGTATTTGAGAGAGAGGATTTAGATAATTGATCTGGACTATGTTTTGTTACCCAAATTTTGTTACTAGTCCTGTAGTATACAGTTGAGTACAAAATACTGGAAATAAGCTTCTCTGGCATCTGGAAATAACACAAAATGAACAGAGAGCAATCAAACTCTTTCCACTGCTCCTATGAGCTCTGGCTGTCTCTCCAATTTTCAGGATATTATTTTTTCTAGTTTTCTAGCACATGAAATAAATCTTCAGAGAAGCAAGTCATTCCTGGGTTAGGCTTACTTTCCAGGTCAAAAGCATGGATTAAAGCTCTGAGTTGCAGTTCCTATTAATAAGATCAGTGTAACAGTAAAATTAGATATGCCAATGCATATTCTTAGCATTCAAGCCACATTTTGAAAGCTCGTGTTAAACTTCAGCACACTGTATTGACATTAGTTGAAGCAATGCACAGAAAATGATAGCTGTAATTTTTAGAGGATGTCCACATTTTTTTCACCTTGTCTTACAGCCATGGATACTTTTCTACTTCTTAGTTACTCTGTTGGTTTTTAACATTAAGCCTTGGTTTCAGACACTGTATTTTTCACTTAAACTTTCAGGTTTTGTCCTTTAATGCTAGAGCTGTAAAGCAGTGGGTAGATCTGTTTTACTGGTTTTGGCTAGGATAGATTTAATTTTCTTTGTAGAGGACCTGTATGGTGCTACGTTTTGGGTTTTTGATGTTAACAGTGGTGACAGCACACTGATGTTTTCAGTAGTATCAGAGCAGTGCCTGTACTGGACCAAAGACTTTCCCATTTCTCATGCTGCCCTGCCAGTGAGGAGCTGGAGGTGCACAAGAATCCAGGAGGGGATGCAGCCAGGACAGCTGATCAGATGGCCAAAGGGATATTCCGTAACATATAGCATCATACTAAGTAAGAAAACTGGAAAGATGTTCCAAGTGATGGTATTTGTCTTCCCAAGAAACCATTACACATGGTGAGCCCTGCTTTCCTGGAAGAGACTGAACGTCTGCCTGCTGATTGGAAGTACCAAGTGAATTGTTTGTCTTGCTTTGCTTGAGCACACAGCTTTTGCCTTACCTATTATCCTGTCTTTATTTCAGCCCACAAGCTCTCTCAGCTTTATCTTTCCAATTTCCTTGCCCATCACCTGGAGGGAGTGAGCAAGCAGCTCTGTGTAGTAAAGCTGCCCACTGAGGTTAAACCACAACAGCTGTCCTCTCAACCACTGGGACCAATAGGCAAGCTAACACTGAACTGTCTCAATTTCTAGATATTCTTTATTACACCATTAACATGAATATTTAGTTCTGAATGTTTGCTGCCCTCAAGAGGAGAATTTTAACATACATTTAATTTGTGACATTACTCCTGTTAAAAGTAATGACTTAGGGGTGTGGTTTTTATATTCTGCAAAACACAACTCATCCCACCCACTGTATCTTTGGCAGAATACGTTTTCCAAGAGATGTTTGCTTTTTTTTGTTTGTTTGTTTTAGAATCTGAAACATAGAGTCTTGAAGTTATTCATATTTAAATCAGATAAAAAGAAAATCCTTGGGTAGGTAGTTGAAATGCCACCATCACCACTGTAAACTTTCAAGTGGGGCCTAAACAAATATTTGGAAGATAGGTCTATGCAGGCTTACCTCATACACAAGCCTCATCAGTTTCAGGAAATAGCTGACCTGAAAATAGTGAAAGGATAGGAGGCTATTCACAAGTAATGCTTACATTTGCCCAGGTCTTCTCTAGGTGTCACCTGCCTTCCCTGGGAGACAGGATACAGAATCAGATGGACCCACTGGCACTCTGTTCTAAAAAAAAAATTTTCAGGCATTAAGTTACCCATGGAACACCTCTGAGAAACCCATCATTCTCACTATCTTCTGGAAGTAGTTTTGCAGCTCTTCCAAAATGTATTTCCTAGAAGCAGTCAAGACATCTTCCTGGAGATTCTTGCTAGCTTGTTCTTCTAACAATATTCTACTACCGGGTTTCTAGATTTCTTTGAAATTGATATTTCAAAGGCATCTTTGCCTTTCTGAGAAAGTAGAAGAGTAATAAAAAACGAAATCAGAGAGCAACTTAAGGAAAAAAAAAAAAAAACAAAAAACACCAACAAATAAAAGTTAATTTAAAGACTTGAGCTCATCTGTAGATATACTTAGGCATGTCAAACCAGAGCCCACATGTACCTAGCCCAGTCCATCCTGAGGCTGCCTCCTGTCTCACATCATCATGGCAGCAGCTCTGCTTCACTGAGTGGCCTGGGCCAGCCATGGATACCCACTGATCGCTCACAACAGCCAAACCATTGATGTGCTGTTAACATTTCCTGAGCTGAAATCATGACACAGAAAGGGTGCAGTGTAATGCCAATTCAAGTTTTGGCAAATAATTGTATGCATTTTGAACACTGTCCTATGAACAGTGAAAAAAACAGTCTTGCTTTCTGTTTCAATAAAGATCTGTCAAGATTTCTGCAAAAATCATCAATTTTAAAATATATTTGAGAACCAATACATTTGAGAACTGATCGTTTCTACTGTTCCAAAGATGAAGTACAGAAAGAGTAAAATTTCATCAAAAATCTCTGACAAACACCTTGAGAACTCACTAAGAATTACAACCACTTCAATCAACCCAGACTGATGCATTAGTTAGTTTCACAAAAATGTCATGTATCCCACTTGTTTTGTCGCCCTCTTTTTTATGTTTACAAAAAAACTAAAAGAAATAAGTTTTGTTATTTGTATTCACTAACAATAATATATATTTCATGAGGGCTGCTCCAAAAGTAATGCCTCCTATTTTATTATGTTGGCCTATTACATGATGGCAAACATGGTGGTATGGCAGTAGAAATCAAACCTTTTCACCAATATCCTGTTTTTGCTGTCATGACAGATGGCAGCAGAGAGACAGTCTGACAGAATGATGTGTGACATTGAAATGCATATGAAGAAAAGGTGTGTCATTGAATTTCTCTATGTGGAAATACTGGCACCCATTGATATTCACTGACATTTGCTGAACATTTATGGACACCAAACAATGGATGTGAGCACAATGATGTGGTAGGTGGTGTGTTTCAGCAGTGGCAACCGTGGGCCACCTCTACTGGTGCAGATTTTGATGAGGATGGCATGCAGGCTCTCGTTTGTTATTGGTGAAAATGCATAGCTAATGGTGATGACAATGTTGAAAAAGATTATTTTGTAGCTGAGGTTTTGCTCTTTGAAACAGTGTGATTGTGCTCTTTGTATCTGTTTTCAGAGAGATAAATAGGAGGCATTACCTTCCAAGTGACATTTGTGTATGTGGCCCAAGACAATTCCTGTTCAGTTAATGTGGCCCAGGCAAAGCAAAAGTTGGACACTTATGAGCTGTCTTTAAGTATAACTTGTAAAACCATAAGCAAGCTTTCTACATCACCAGCAAAGTCTTATAATATATCCGAAATTGTCAGAAATGCAATTTTACTTACTCCAGAGGTATCCTGGTACGTTTTCTTCCTATTTGTAGTGAAGTATGGATTTTTAATTTGGATATCAAATGATCACGTAACATGACCTAGACAAATCCTTCTCGGGCAATAATTCCTTCAGTTGCAGTGCCACTGCAGCCTGGAGAGGAGAAGGGTCCAGCATACTTCATTGTGGCCTTTCAAGGAAGACTTACAGGAAGGATGGGGAGGGACTTCTTTATCTGAGACTGTGAAAACAGAAAAAAAGAGTCCAGTTTTAAACAAAAAAAGAGTAGGTTTAGATTAGAGAATTGTTGAGAGAATTTTTTATTACTCAGGAAGTAATGAGGAGCTAGAACAGGCTGCCCAGAGAAGGTGAGGATGCCCCACCCTGGAGGTGTTCTGAGGCTGAATTGGATGGGGCCCTGGGCAGCTTGATCTAGTGGGTGACAAGCCTGCCCTTGGCAGAGGGTTGGAACTGGGTGGTCTTTAAAGCTCCTTCCAACCCATTCCATGATTCAAACAATGTGGATGTTGCCAAATCTAGCTAGCTCGGTAAGGTGGTTTCTTACCATCCGGTTAGTCCTGGAGTTGTAATGAGAATAGATTGTATAATTTACAGTACGTATGCTGAAAGGATGCTTCCTTGATGCCACATTCCAAAAACACAACTTTACCTCCACTGAAAATGTACCAGCTGTGTGCATCTGTGTATAAATCACTGGAGATTAAACAAACAATACCATAGAAGTCATAGGGTATGTTGTTAATTTGCTACTCATTGGAAAACAGAAAAGAGTACACGACATTGTACAGGACCCTGTAGTTTTCTCCTATGCTTCCTTTTCTTCATAATGGGCCATGACTATCTCCCTTGAAGACAGTGAAATCCCCACTGAGAGCTACTAATATGCTCAGTTGATTTCTCTATATTTTTTATGAATGCAAGATGTAAAGTGTTTCTACATGCTGCCACTAGTTTGTGTGAGGTTTGTAGTTTCTTCCATTTCAAAATTAAAGTAAACTTCCACAAAATATTTCTGCCACCACACATGACAAAACAAAAACCAAAGATTTAATTCGGAGATATGGACACTAGTGTCTAAAAGGTAAGAGCTGCTCCTGTTTGAAGAAATTTATCACAAAATACCCTGAATTTCCTTATAGCTCTTACCTTGATGCAGTACTTTTTTCTTTCAGGACATCCTGTTACTGTATGCAAACTCCTCAGTCCAGCCTCCTGGAACCCAATAACTGCTCCACATTTCCTATTTGTGCGAGCAAAAGAAAGATAAGTTGGTGATCAGATTTGTCGCTTATGGAGAAAGAAGCTAGAACTTTAGAGTTCAGATCATATATCTATTTAAGTTCAAGTTCATCTATGATAAGAAGCATTGTCTACAGGAAAGTTTGCATATATTCTTTGTTGGCTTACTGCAGAGTTTCTGACTAAGAGAGCCCAGTCTCAAATACTTTGTATATTTACTTCTAAACAAATGAATCATTTCTAAAACAGAAGCTCCTGAGTTTCACCATAAGGAATGCAACTATATCTCTTATATGCATACAGATACGTGATACATTTTTCAGCTTCAAAAGCTTTAATGTTTAAGCAGTTTATAAGGATGTGCTTTACATTCCAGCACAAATAAGCTTGAATCGCTGTACTTAAGTCTATAATATTGCAACTTGCACAAGAGTATTTACCTTCATAAATTTGAAATGAAACAAAGCTGTGATGTCTTACAAAATCCAACCAATTAAAAGCATAAGAACACCCGAATGGCTTTCATATAAAACAATAAGCTCTGCTGCAGTGCTGAACTGCTTTGGCAATCACCCTGTTAGTACAATATTCCTGTGATTGCATAAATTTAATGTAACAAAAATTAGTGTGAAATCACATGGATGAAAGGGGTACTTACATTAAACAAAACTAATTTTGATCACTACATTAATTATCTCAGAGGTTACACCCACACATTCACTTGCAGCAACATGTGTGACCTAGTGGTCTTGCCAAGTTCAGGTATAAATGACACAGGGAACAAGGGACATCAGCTGTCAACTCCTAGCAAAACCTCTTGGATTCTTCTTGCTGACAGTGGGTTTTGGATGTGATTTTATATACTTCATGAGTTAGTTACAGTGGTATCAAATTTTGCCTGAGAATCTTGTTTACTTCCTTCTCCATAAACTTTAGGAAAGGTTGCTAATCATGGTTGTTTTCCTCATGTGACTATCTTTGTGACTACAACTCTGCTGTAACCTTGCTGTTAACCTCATCTTACAAGTTTGAGTTTTCTTCTGAAGAGTCATCATGCTATGGCCACATCAGAGCTTTGGCTGTCTGGTCCCAGACCCATTCCTTGCTATTTACACCACTGCCTGCCTTTAGTCATGGGCTTTGCTATCAATATATAAAGTTCTTTGTCTTTTGGTTAGCACTGCTGTTTCTGTTTGTTTTTCGTTTGGTTGGTTGGTTGGTTGATTTTTTTACATACGTAAATTTCTATTTAAATATGTTCTATTGTTTTTTATATTTCTGCGACAAATTTCTGCATCCTATGCAAGATGAAGTCTGATAAAAAGTTCTGTTTCAAGGTTCACAGAAACATGAAAAATGAATCTGAGCACTTAGCTCTAGAAATAGCAATTATTTATTTTTTATCCAACAATTTCTTTTTTCAACTGCACAGCAAAGTTAAAGAAAACCCTACAGCTCTCAGTCACATCTGACTTACACTGATGAAGGCATGGTTGTCTCTGCTTCATTTATGTTCTTAAGCAGAATGTGTTACCTTGGCTTTGAATGCTTTCCAGCTAGAAAACTGATCATGGAGGCCACATTTGCCAGATACTCATTATTCTGTTTAACACCACTGCAAACCTCAGCCATAAGTTAAACTAATAATTCTCTCTGATTACTTGTCTCACTAAATGCATTTCTAATTTTCTTAAGGAACATATATTTCAAGAAATTGCTTTGTGATTGGAATACAATCTCCTATGACTTGAATAATTCCTGGGAAGGAATGCTACCAATAGTGTCAACTGCCAGCTGTGCTTGGCAGTGGCCCTCAAGGCTCTTATGGCTGGAGGTGTGCCAAAGCCCAATATTCTCTGAACAATTCTTCAAGATGTTCCACATGAGGAGGTCTTCATGTTTAACAGCACATTTCCTTATTTGTAGATATCTGATGTTACAGAGGATTTGGATTTAGCAGAGTGGCACAGCACTTTAATCACAAGTGCAATATAGCTTTTGCAATATACTGTTGAATCACAACACAAACATAATTCCCATTACTGGTCTCTATATGGTCATCATTACAACACTGGGTGTCCCTACCACGGGGGAGGAATATGGGGGTTGAAACGAGATCAAGCCTGTTGCTCTCTTCAATTTTTATTTATTGGTTGTCCAGCTTTTTATACCTTAGGTTTTTCTGAGTTGACAACACCCTTCTCCACCCATGCTGCTTCTCTCCACAAATTATCTCAGGAAAGCTATTTACACAACCCTAAAACCCACTGGTACACTTGGATATCTAAAATAAAGGTCTTTCTCAACACTCTTCGAGCTGAGACAAGTTAAGCTTGTTAAGTTTTCTTTATGACAACAGGTGGTTATTTCTTATATTTGTCTTTGAGCTCATCACCCATGCACATCTCCTCTGAGCCTTCTTCCTACTCTGCACTGGTGAAACCTCCCTTGGAGTACTACATCCAGACCTGGAGTCCTCAGTACAGAAGTGTAATAAACCTGTTGAAGTGCATCCAGAGTAGGGTCACAAAAATGATACAAAGGATGGAACACCTCTCCTGTGAGAACAGGCTGAAAGAGTTGATAATAACCTGAGAATGCTGAAATGCGGCAGATGCACCATCACTGGAGACATTCAAGGTCAGTCTGGATCAGGTTCTGAACAACCTGATCCCTGTTCATTACAGGAGAGTTGGACTAGGTGATGTTTAAAAGGTCCCTTCCAACTCAAATGATTCTATGATTCTGTGACAGAAGGTCAGCATACCATTATGTTTCTGTCTCTATTCTCAAGGAAATAAATGGTTAAAACATCAACTATAACTTTAATTTTGTACCAGAAGGCACTTCAGGTTACTGCTAGATGTTTGAGGTTGAACAGGTACTGAATACCAGTCTCAGCTTTTTGATCAGGTCAGTGTCTTGCCAAATGAACTTTATCTTCTTAGTTTTTCACAACTAATCAGTTCTTTGAAAGTGCAGGTGGGAAACTGCTCCTTCTGGAGGACCTTTGTTGATTTGCACTTACATGAGACTAACAAGAGCCAGTGCCAACTGAAGACAATAAAAAGGAAAACGACCAGGATAAGGTACATCTTACTGTCCACCTCTTACCATCTATCCCCACTGTAACTTAAAGAGTTAAATACCAAAGCTAAACCACCCTCATTAAGTTGAAATGAGAAGAGACATTTACTGAACACCTTGGTAATTAATAGATTCACTCAGAATACCGAAGTCCTTCCACTGCCTAATATGATTTGATCAAAGCCTTTGCCCCCAGTCTAACGAGTATACTCATTCCTCCTTCAAACATGTTGTAACTGAGGCAAGGTTGGAAGTAGACATGAATGGGTGAAATCTGCAATTAGAGAACAAGGTAATTGCTTGCAAGAGGTCTTGTACTAACTCCAATTGATACTTTGCATAGAATAATTCATCATTAATTAGAGAAAGAATGAAAATCCCAGTACTCTATCCATGTCAATGCCTGCACTAGTAAGATACTAGGTCATGTTGTTTCTTGTTCACTTTGGGATGCTTCCACACAAAATAGAAAAGCCTCCTGCCACAGCTGGAGTTTTCTAGTTTGCAAAAAGATTCAAGCTTAGACAGAAATGAAATTTGAATCCAAGCATCCAACTTTTGGGTTAAATTCCAGGTGGAAGAGGTGGTGAGTACTCTCAACATCCTTGTCTGGAGAATGTTAGAGTTACATGTGAAATCAAAGGGGATTTGTTGTTTGTCCTGGCAGACCTACACAAGCAAGGTAGAGAATGGCTCTGTACTGTTGAGATTGAAGCACCTTTGCTGATTCTCAGAATCAGACCTAGAATACCATCAGCACTGTTTGGGGTACCTTTAATGTTAATCTCAAAATCCCAGTGTCCCACCATAGCAGTGAATCTATAAACAGTGGCTGTGACATTGGTGGCACATTTTGGCTGAAGCACATGGCGCACCATACTCAGTAATGTTCTGAGAGATATCTATCACACATATCATCATTGTGGCCTGGAAGCCACTCTGCAGCTGGAAAACATGCATGAAGTTTGCCACTCTCAGAACTGAAGCTGGATGGAGCACCACCTGCCTACAGAAATCTAGTTACCTGTAGATGTTTAGATGTTGCAAGAGCATATTTCACAATAGAAGAGTAATATTTAGGGAAAATGAGAAGCTACAGTTTTCACTTATTTCAAAGGCAAAGTTGCAAATCATGGGCAAATTTGAAAATCAGGGTCCCAGGATGTGACAGCTGTTGCATACTCCTTCCTTCTGGCTCAGTCCCCAGATTCCCATACAAACAGCTGAAATGGCTCCTAATATGGAGATGTGAGCCTACTTAATACAGCAAATTCAGATCAACTGCTGCATAAACTTAGATCCCAAGGGAAGTTAAATCATTATTTTAATGACCAAACCATACCGTTTCAAGAAGCTTCGTGAAAAACTCTTCTTTTGAGTTTTCAATATGGCAGCCTTTACTTTTGTGAAATAGCAACATTATTACTCATAACAAAACAAAGCTCTATTTATTACATAGAATTCAGAAACTTAGACACAGTAATGTGAATCAGAGCTGAGAGTGGATATTACCATTAAAAAACAAATATATTCCATAATTAGTGGAACAAGCTGTATAACCAAAGTAAACATAAGAAACTTGAGAAGCTTAGGATTAAATATAAAATTTTTAAAAAAATCTCTGTATGTTCAGATCTACAAAGGTTTAGTAAGAAGCACAGACTTAACCTTAACTCTATGTCATCACACACAGTAATTATATTAAAATAGGGTTATGAGTTTTAAAGACTGTAAATTAAATTAAATTTTCTTTCTTCTCTTTGTTATTGTTTTAATCTGTTAAAAGATGTTTGGCACACCTTCCCCAGAGCCTGATTTTTCCTGCAGAACCTGTTCTGCTGTTTGGCATTGTGCATCACTGAGCTATAGGGTACAGCTAATGGAACTGCTCATTAGATGGTTTGTTTGCCTCTGGGACCCAGGCAACAGAACAGAGATTTTCAGCTGGCAGCAAGTGTGTCTCCAACCTGCAACATACAGCTTGTGTATTGAATGGGATATAAAACATTCAGAGAATTTGACGTTGTTCATTGTCTCAAAATATACTGGGAATAGGATGCATTAGGCTTCTGTCAACCTCAAGGTGCTGTCAGAAATACAAGCGTCTTCTATTGAGACGTACTCGCAACAATACACAGAAGAAAACATGGGCAGTGAGTTGGATATTACTTAAATAATACATCAGTGAATAATGACATTGTCAGAGTAATTCTCTCTCCTGAAGTAAGATCAGGCCATTTTCTATATAACCCTAAAAGACACCAAACGTGTTTATCAGATACCAGCAGTATTCTAAGGAAATCAAGCACAGGATACCAAAATGTGAAATTCTGATTTATGAGAAAAAGCCAAAGAGGGAAGGGAGCAGACTGAGTCACACAGTGAGCACCACATATGGTACAGCTTTGGCTCGTTTTTTTTCTTTTTTCTTTTCTTTTTTTTTTTTTTCTTGTCTTTTCTTAAATACACAATACGCATTTTTAAAGCAGCGCTTTTCAGGTTTATTTTGGTATTTTATACGCACAAGAATCCTGCAGTACTCCGTAGGTTTCTAAGTCCACGGATGCAGCCAGTGGTACAAAATGAGCGGCACAAACAACCAGACCATTTCTGCTAGGGTTCTTCAAGCAGGACAGCTTTTCTCTATTATATACGTATGGTTTCTGACAAGCTGGTAAACATCCACTTTGTTTACGACCGCCATAACGGGGCGCAGCCCCACACTGCGTTACAGCCCCGTCCCTTGGGAGGCGTCTGGGGGCGGCGGGGCCCCAGCCCTCCATTAAGGTCCCGATCCGGCAGCGTTACGCTGTGTTTACGCAGCGCGCCCAGCCCACCCCACGTCTGTTCTCTTCCACGGCCGTACGGCCCCGAAGTATTTCTGCCTATCACTTTAAGACCGCGGCCCTGGCACGTGGGGAAGGCCGACTTTCCGATTGGCTATGCCTCTCTGCGCGCTCCAACCCTCGCGCTCCGATTGGCTGCTTCAGCCCGATCCCGCCCATGCCGTGTGCCTCCAGGGGATGCTTCCCCTCACGGGCCAGTGCGCAAGCGCATGCGCCGTGCCCCATTCCTGGCGCCCGTTGACTCGCGGCCCCGTCTGCCCTCCCGCCATGGCGGCCGCCGCTGAGGAGCCCTTCCCTTTCCACGGTCTCCTGCCCAAGAAGGAGACCGGAGCCGCTGCCTTCCTCTCCCGTTTCCCCGATTTCGACGGGCGGGGGGTGCTATTGGCCGTGTTGGATACTGGCGTGGACCCTGGCGCTCCGGGCATGCAGGTAACGGCCAGAGGCCCTGAGTCACCGCACCTGGGCGCCGGGCCGCTGCGCGGCCTGAGGACGGGCACCAGGCCGGGCAGCGACCCGAGCGGCCGAGGGCACTGAGGGGGCATGTGGGGTTGGCTGCTGCCGGACCGGTCCCGATGCTCCCTGCGGGACTACAGCCCGCCTGGCTTTGTCTGCATCTACTGTTACACAATGGCTGCTCCTGAGAGATCTACGATTTGTAAATCTGTGCGGGTGATTTAAATGTCGGCCTATCTCAGCGTTTCCTTCTTGGTTTTCAATTCGTCTGCTAGCAGTTCTTTATCGTGTGGCTTGTGTATTACTTCTTATATCACTTACAGTTTCCTGTCAGCATGTTTACTATCAGATGTAGCAGCCTTGAGAAGAGATTTAGGGGCAGTTGTACACAGTTTGTTGGGGTACTGCGTCCTGTATGTTAAATAAGCACTGCTGATTTCTACCCTTTGCTTGGCACAAGTTTTACCCTTGAATAACCCAGTTCAGGGAGCTCACTTTAGCAGGTTGTTAGCCCAACGTTCCATGCTGACTCCTTACGCTGTTCAAGCAAGTAAAGTGCTAATTGAAGAGGATAGATAGGCTGGAAGGTGGCACTGGGCAGCTGTCACTTCACTTGAGTTAAGCTGGAATGAACCTAAAGGGACTTATAAATAAGATGAAGACTTGCTTTTTATGTGGTCTGATTGTGATTGGACAAGGGGGAATGGTTTTATATTAAAAGAGGGGAGATTTGAGTTAGATGTTTGAAGGGAATTTTTCACTTAGAGGGCGGTGAGGTGCTGGCACAGCTGCCCAGAGAGGCTTTGGTGCCCTTTCCCTGGAGGCACACACAGCCAGGTTGGATGGGCCCTGGGCAGCCCAAGCTGGTGTGTGGCAGCCCGGCCCATGGCACAGGTTGGGACTGAATGAGGTTTAAGGTTCCTTCCAACCCAAGCCAAAAGGCAGTTATGTAGGCAGGAATATAAAGGGGACTGCATAGTTCTGAAGTTTCCCATGTAGAAGCAAAAAACTTAAATTTCTAGATGCTGTAAACAAGAAGAGGTGAGCCAAAAAGAGCATGGGCAGTAGGGGAAGCTTTGCTTTGCTGTAAATTTCAAGCAAATTGATAAGCTTGGGACTAAGACAAAGGGGATTTAAAATCCATATGAGCTTGAGATGCCCTGTTTTCATGGTATTGAAGATGAAATTTCAAGTGCAGGAAATCATAAAGAATGCGTGGGTCACACACAAAATGTAGCATAGCTTTGTAAACATTGCTTCAGAAAGAGGATGTCCTCACTCTTCAGTGAAGTGGGCAGTTTACGTCTTGCCTCTTCAGAGTAAGAGTGTCTTGCAGATAAACAGCATAGTGCACAGGAAGAGTAGCTGTACTGTGACAGGCAATTTCCAGTCTTGAGATGCCAGCCTCCCTGCTACTTTCTTTACTCCTGCTTTTTCTTGCTGTCAGACTTCCTATTGGTTCTCAGCTGGCACAAATTGAATCTCTTGTTTAAAGTGAAGAGGGCAGTATATGCTGGAAGGTTAATAAATGTTACAGCTTTTAGTTGAAGTTAGTGACAGTACTGTTTAAAGGCCAAAGTGAGCCTGCTCTGTTTTGAGTGTAGTGGGGATCTTAGTCAAATCAAAGAAGTTTGTGTTTCGTTGCTCCCCGGTGTCTCATTTTTTTGGGGTGGGTTTACTTTGTTTGTTATTTTATGCTTTGATTTTTGAACACTGATACCATAAATGTATGACATGCAGTCATTTGCTGGGGGGCAGTATAACAACGAAGTACCTTCGTGTTTATATTCTTACCTGAACATTTGTTGCTATAAAGACAGTAGTTACTGGGCTTAACGAACTTAAGCCAGTAGCTTTTTTCTGCCACTTTTCTTTCTTTTCTGGATAAAGCATTAACCTTGTACAAATTTTCTCTTCTTTTCTGAACCTTTTGCAGCCAGTGCTTTCTGGGGAACTCTTTTTGCCTAGCCTTCCATTGCTTTATGCTCCACCTGGTGCTCCAACTCAGTTCAGTGTCTGCTTCTTTCATGCTGGTTTCTTCCCTTCTCAGCCCTCTTGGTACAGTCTATTTCTTGTTGTTATTTGTGAAATCCTGATGAATTTTTGAGAGGGCCCATACATTTGATGGCGTGTTGTGTCTGTATATTATGTATTGTCTTTGTTCATCCGTACACTGTAATTTCTGCATTGCTGTGAAGTAAAGTTTATGATCTCACAAAAATACACTCCAATACCTGTCTTTGCCCTTTAATTAGCATTGTCACAGATAGCGGTGCTTCTCTGCTACTACTGTATGTATCAACTTCCAGGATTATGCACATATATTGAGCATTTCAGAAATAACTTACTTTGTGATTTGCAAAGTCAGAGTTAGCATGAAAGCACGTTTTTGAAACTTCAATGGATATGTATAAGCAATAATATAATTCTGCTGTAAACTAGTCTTTCAAACAACTGTAAGAAAAAAAAAAGTAGAATTATGTTTTTTTGCAAATAAATTATAAACATTTAGGTGTTGTACTAAGGGACATGGTTTAGTGGGGAAATACTGATGGTAGGTGTATGGTTGGACTGTGTGATCTTGGAGGTCTTTTGCAACCTCAGTGATTCTGTAATAAGGAAAAACTTCTCCAAAAGAGTGTTGAGGCCCTGGCACAGACTGCCCGGTGAGATGGTGGAGTCACCATCCCTGGAGGTGTTCACAAAATGTGTAGATGTGGTACAAAGAGACATGAGATAGTGGGCAGTACTGGTAGGACTAGATGATCTTAAAAGTCTTTTCCAACCTTAATAGTTCTATAAGATACTTTTCACTGTATAGAAATTCTCTACTTTTGAATTTTAACGCAGATGCCTCCTGTCTGTAATAAATTAATTAGTTTTGGACCTTTTGATCAAACAAGGAAATGAACCAAGGTCACTTGGTTTTGTTTTTCTCAGAATTGCAGGACTTGAGAAGGGAAAAACAAGCTGAAATCTGATTTTCACTGTAGCATTACTACTGGTGGGCAGTAGTCCAAACAGTTTGTGGCAGCAGCAGAAGCCATATCAGTTACTTGCACTGAATGGCGGACTCTGACTGGATCTCTGCCACTAGGAATTGAACCTTGGACCTTTGCAAGTGAAATGCTGAGTTTCTTTTGTCTGACTGTAGGACTCTGAATTGTTGGTTCTAATTGTACATACAAATTCACGTGTGAGTGTAGATCTACTATTCAGCTAAAAGGCAAAGAGCTGTGTAGTACAGGAGTTGCACACAGCCTTTCTAGACTGGCTGGGAAACAACTTCCAAAACTACGCAAGCTCACCATAGCATAAATTGATATTTGGGCCACCTGTTGCTGTGCAATTTGTCTGCTTCCAACAGGTCACCTTGGATTATTTTTTCCTTCTTGTTTTTTGTGCTTTGATCAGTGAATAACTTAGATTACCACGTGCTTCCAACTGAAGTGTCTGATTTGGATAGTCTCAGTTTTGGCTTTCACTTGCTTTATGATTGGAGTAACTACTGATTTCTTTTCAGTGGACACTGGCATCTGAAAGAATTAATTATGAGTACAAGAAAATTGTATTGTGTGAGTGCTTTGGCTCTCTGTTTCTCAAGGAAGTTTTTACTGCTGCTTAAATGTTGCAGCAGGTGTATTACAGGTTAAAATCATAGACTCATTTGAGTTTGAAGGGACCTTTAAAGGTCATTTCATCTAATTCCCTTGCAGTGAACAGGGACATCCAGCCTGAGCTTGAATGTCTCCAGGGGCAGGATATTCACCACCTCTCTGGATAACCTGTACCAGTGTCTCACCACCCTTACTGTAAGCAAACTTGTTCCTTATATCCAATCTAAATCTGTCATCTTTTGTTTGAAACCATTTCTCCTTGTCCTGTCACAACAGACCCTGCTAAAGGGTCTTTCTCCTTCTTTCTTATATAGCCCTCCTTTAGATATTGGGAGACTGTTTTCAGGTCTCCCAGGAGCCTTCTTCTCTCCAGACTGAACGGCCCATTCTCATAGAGCGGATGTTCCATCCCTTCCGTCAGTTTTGTTGCCCTCTTCTGAACGTGCTCTAACAGGTCCATGACTCTCCTGTACTGAGGATTTCATATCTGGACACAGTACTCCAGATGAGGTCTCAGCAGCACAGAGTAGATGGGCAGAATCACCTCCCTTGACCTACTGATCACACCACAATACATTTGGCTTTCTGGCCTGTTAGGACGCATTGCTTGCTCATGTCCAGCTTACTGTTCCCTATTATCCCCAAGTCCTTTTCAACAGGGCTGTGCACTATTCTTTCATCCCCTAGCTTGTATTGATAGGGGGGTTGCCATAACCGGGGTGCAAGACCTTCTGCTTGGGTTTGTTGAACCTCGTGAGGTTCTCCTAGGCCCACTGCTCAAGCCTGTCTAGGTCCTTCTAGATGGCATCCCATCTCTCAAGAATGTCAGCTGCACCCCACAGTGTGATGTCATCTGCAGACTTGCCAAGGGTGCACTCACCCCACTGTTGATGGCATTGATGAAGAGTATTGGTCCCAGTACTGGCCACTGGAGGACTATTAGAACAGCTTTCTTAATACTTCTCAATGGAAGGATTAACAGTGTTGATTTATGGAATGGGTTCTGTTACTTAGCCTCTCAAAAAGCAGTGTTTATTAAATTCTGGAATATAGCAATCAGTGTCCTGCTGTCAGGATTTTTTGATGCAGAATGCTGGCAAAGCTGCTTTTTAGCTTTTAGAAGGAATCTCTCTCTTTGCTCTTAGAGAGCTTCGTTAGGGAGCATTATCGGTAGTTCAGGTTTCTGTGCCGGAAAACTTTACCTTGAAAGACTAGGCATGCTGCCAGTATTCTGGAATATTTGTAAACTTTGAGCACTGCTTAGTCTGGGTAGTGCCTTTTTCTTTTTTTCCCCTCCTCTTGTTAGCTTCAATTCATTAACCCCTTTTTAGTAGACACCAGTGATGAACCCACTCTTTATTGTGTGGGCACTGTGTAAAGGATTAAAAGCAATGATGTTACTCACAACTTACTGGCCAATTATCAATGCCATGATTACTTGTTGTGGAATTGTGTTCATAGATAACCAAATAAGGGCACTGATGGAGACACCTGCATGGTACCTATATGCAATGTGGTATGGTCTGAATTTTGATATTTACATCCCAAATGGAATAGCTAATTTTACAAACAATACGATGTTCAGACTAGTCTCCAGGCTTTCTTCTCGGTTTGTCAAATGTTTTTCGAATCTTGAATTAATACTCACGTTGGTGTGCGTGTTATTAATTTCCCTGAATGTATCCCAACACATTCATAATAAGGGGAAGGAGTCTCCTCCACAACCAGAGAATGCTGAGTGGCAGGGAATATGGAGAGGTTTAGGAAAGATCTTAGAAGCATGGAGACCCGCAATGTCATGGGATTTTACTCTTGAACACCTGTGGGGTCCTGAGAAACTAAGTCAGTATCTGAGTCAGGGACGGTGCGGTTTACATAAATCTAAGGAGGTACAACTTATTTGGGGTTTGGCTTGTGCTTACCGCGCCCTATATAATACTACTCTGGAGGGAGAGAGTTTCTGAGCTGAGGTTCAAGCCAAAGGGGAAAATCTCCAAGTCAAATCTGATCAATTACAGGAGACACCAGTAACAATATCAGTTGCTCCTGTGGAAGGCAAGAAATGGAAATGAGTGTTCTTGCATCTAGAATGGAAACAAGAAGCGGAGGAGGAGGAGGAGGTGGAGGAAGATCCAGGTGAGGGGCCCTCCTCAGAACCACCATCATCATGAAAGGCAAAAGGAAAAACTGAGAGACATGCAGAAGAGAGTGATGAAGAGGAAGTCTCTATTACTGCTCGTCAGCCTCTGAAGACAACTGAAATCCAAGGCTCAAGAAAGGAGTTTACACAGCGCCCGAATGAAACTCTCGTTTCCTGGTTGCTTTGCTGTTGGGACGGTGGGGCCAGTAGCTTGTTTCTAGATGGTAACGAAGCTCGCCAACTAGGAGCCATTGCCAGAGATCCAGCTATTGACAGAGGAATTAGTCGATGTTTGGATGAGGCTGCCATTCTCTGGGAACGAGTGTTAATAGCCGTGAAGGAAAGGTATCACTTCAAAGACGGCTTGAAGCCTGTGATGAAAAGATGGGATACAGTTGAAAGAGGTATCCAGTATTTGAGGGAAATGGCTGTGGTGGAAATGCTGTTTGACCCCAACTTTGTTCCTAACCACCCACGCCAAGACCACTACCTTGAGAGAGTGAGGACGATGCCTGAGATGTTGCAGAAACTCACAACAGCACCAGACAGAGATGCCGCTACTGTAATGTCAGTGTTTGACAGATACCAGGAACAACAAAGAAGACCCTTAGTTTTTGAATTGATTCTTACGCTCCAAAACTACGAACAGCAGCTACCTCCAACTCACGCTTCCATTGCTGCCATCTCACAAATAACAGACCAACTGAATGAAATGCAAGAGCAAGTGTCTCTACTGATTAATCGTGACAAACCTGTAGCAGTATCAGAAACTCTCGATGAAGATCAGGATAATCAAGAGTCTAATGAAGGAACTGATCAAATTAATATGAATCCAACTAATTAAAGATGATGAACCTTCCTGCTCACATGCACCATCAAAAATCTCAGCTATTAAAAGCAAACACTTTCCGGCTCCAGTGAGGAATAATACATCACGAATTGCCTTGTGGCGTTACCTATGTGACCATGGAGAAGACATGAGGAAGTGGCATGACCAAGCTACTCCTGTACTACGAGCACGGGTGAGAGTATTACAAAGCAGATCAACCACCAGTGCAGTTGCTCCAGTTATGGCAGGTAATGAATAGAGGGGCCCTGCCCTCAGCCGGGGGGGTAAAGGGATAATCGAGTATATTGGACTGTGTAGATTCGGTGGCCTGGCACATCAGAACCACTGAAATATAAGGTGCTCTTGGATACTGGTGCACAGTGCACTCTGATGCCCTCGAGTCATGAAGGGACAGAATCAATCCATATTTCTGGAGTGACTGGGGGCTCTCAAGAATTGACTGTGTCGGAGGCCAAGATAAGGCTCACTGGTAAGGACTGGCAAAAACATCCCATTGTGACTGGCCCAGGGGCTCCATGTATACTAGGTATCGATTACCTCAGAAGAGGGCATTTCAAGGATCCAAAGGGGTATCGATGGGCCTTTGGGATAGCTGCTGTGGACACAGACAACATTAAGTAGCTGTCTGTTTTGCCTGACCTGTCAGAAGATCCGTCTGTTGTGGAGTTGCTATGAGTAAGAGAGCAACAGGTACCGATTGCTACGAAAATGGTGCACAGATGGCAGTACTGCACCAACAGGGATTGCCTGCTCCCCATTCACAAGTTGATTTGTCAACTAGAGAGTCAGGGAGTGATCAGCAAAACTCACTCGCTTTTTAACAGCCCCATATGGCCAGTGCATAAAGCCAGTGGAGAATGGAGGCTGACGGTGGATTATCGTGGCCTGAATGAAGTCACACCCCCATTGAGTGCTGCTGTGCCAGACATGTTAGAACTCCAGTATGAACTGGAGTCAAAAGCAGCCAAATGGTATGCCACCATTGACATTGCTAATGCCTTCTTTTCCATTCCTTTGGCCGAAGAATGTAGGCCACAGTTTGCTTTCACATGGAGGGGCATTCAGTATACTTGGAACCATTTGCCCCAGGGGTGGAAACACAGCCCAACCATTTGCCATGGGTTGATCCAAACTGTATTGGAACAGGGCAGTGCTCCTGAGCACCTGCAGTACATTGATGATATCGTTGTGTGGGGAGATACAGCAGAAGAAGTCTTCAAGAAAGGAATGCGAATAATCCAAATTTTTCTGTGTTGGTTTTGCTATTAAGCAGAGCAAAGTGAAAGGACTTGCTCAGGAGATTCAGTTCCTAGGTATATAGTGGCAAGATGGCCGTCGTCACATTCCAACAGATGTGATTGACAAAATCGCTGCCATGTCTCCATCCACTAGCAAGAGAGAGAGACAGTCTTTTCTGGGCGCAGTGGGCTTTTGGAGAATGCAGGTTCCAAACTGCAGCCTCATTGTAAGTCCCTTTTATCATGTGACACGAATGAGTTTACATGGGGCCCTGAATAGCAGCAGAGTTTTGAACAGTTTAAACAGGAGATAGCCCGTGCTGTGGCCCTAGGGCCAGTACGGATGGGACAGGGTATAAAGAACATCCTCTACACTACTGCTGGAGAGAAAGGTCCCACTTGGAGTTTGTGGCAGAGAGCCTCTGGAAAGACCCGAGGCTGACCCCCTGGGATTCTGGAGTTGAACCTACAGGGGGTTGGAAGAGGGCTACACTCCAACTGAACAGGAGATCTTAGCTGCGTATGAGGGGGTTTGGGCTGCTTCTGAGGTAATTGGTACTGAAACACAGCTCCTTCTGGCACCTCGACTGCCAGTGCTGAACTGGATGTTCAAGGGAAAGGGTCTCTCCACCCATCATGCTACTGATGCCACTTGGAGTAAGTGGACTGTGCTGATTATGCAGTGAGCACGGATGGGGAATCTCAGCCGTCCAGGAATCCTAGAGGTAATTATGAACTGGCCTGAAGGTAAAAAGTTTGGAACATCACCAGGAGAAGTATCACGTGCTAAAGAGGCCCCACTATACAATGAACTACCAGAAAATAAAAAGAAATATGCCCTGTTCACAGATGTATTGTGTTGTATTGTGGGAAAGCATCGCAGATGGAAAGCCGCTGTGTGGAGCCCCACACGACAAGTTGCAGAGGCCACTGAAGGAAAAGGAGAATCGAGCCAATTTGCAGAGGTAAAGGCTGTCCAATTGGCCTTAGATGTTGCTGAACGGGAGAGGTGGCCATTGCTTTATCTTTACACTGACTCATGGATGGTGGCAAATGCTCTATGGGGGTGGTTACAGCAGTGGGAGCAAAATAACTGGCAAAGAAGGGGTAAACCTATTTGGGCTGCTGAACTGTGGAAAGATATTGCTGCCCGAATAAAGAATATGGTTCTAAAGGTGTGCCATGTAGATGCTCGTGTCCCCAAGAGTCGAGCTACTGAAGAACAGCAAAATAACCATCAGGTAGACCGCGCTGCCAAAATTGAGGTGGCTCAAATAGACTTGGACTGGCAGAACAAGGGTGAATTATTTCTAGCTCGGTGGGCCCATCGAGGGAGAGATGAAACATGTAAGTGGGCTGGAGACCGAAGGGTGGACTTAACTATGGATGCTATTGCACAGGTCATTCATGACTGTGACACATGTGCCATAATCAAACAAGCTAAGAGAATGGGAGGAAGGGCGACGGCAAAAATATAAATATGGGGAGGCATGGCAAGGTTGATTATATCACCTTGCCACGATCTCGCAGTGGTGTTACATGCTTACTACGGTGGAGGCAACCACTGGGTGGCTTGAAACCTATGCAGTACCCCACGCTACCGCCCGAAATACCATATTAGGTCTTGAGAAACAAGTTCTGTGGCGACATGGCACTCCAGAAAGAATTGAGTCAGATAATGGGACTCATTTCAGAAATTCTCTTGTAAATACTTGGGCCAAAGATCGTGGCATTGAGTGGATTTACCATATTCCCTACCATGTACCAGCCTCTGGTGAAATTGAATGATACAATGGGTTGTTAAAAACTGCTGAAAGCAATGGGTGGCGGAACATTTACCGTAGAGGGAAATAAAGTCCCTGTTGTACATGTAAAGAACATGTTGGGAAAGGCAGTTAGGGTTCTTCCAGCTTCTGGAAAGGGCAAACCTCTTTGTGGAACTGTTTTTGCCCAGGGACCTGGGTCACTTGCTGGGTAATACAGAAAAACGGGGATGTTCTATGTGTACCACAAGGAAACTTGATGCTGGGGGAGTGCAGTCAGTAATTCTGTGTATATGTATATAGACGTGTGTGTAATGCATTTTAATCATTTTTTCTTTGTTTGTATATATGTATATAAATTAAGCATGATGTAGTGATGTAGAATAAGGGGTAGAATGTCATGGTTTTATGGTTTTTTTTTGTTTGTTTGTTTTGTTTTATTTTCAGTATTCTGCATCAAAACATCATGTAGTGTACTGGGAATTGAAGTGTTAATGCTCCAATTCCAGGTACCTGTCCCTGTACATCACGGAAGTCACGATATCTGGCCCTTCTGGGTGGGGCGGTCTCTTACTGCCTTGCAGTGGGTGCTGGAGGCTGCTTTCCTAGCCATTCCAAGCTTTTCAGGTTTGACTCGGTCTCAGGAACTCTCTCTCTCTCCTGTCTTATTTATGAGTCTCAATTTCAATTATATTGTATTATATTGTGTTATTTTACTAACTATGGTACCGGAATGCAAGATAACTTTTCCTCCATAGATTGTTGCCACTGTTTTTTTTTTTTTCCTCCCTTCCTTCCCATTTTGTGGGGCTGGGGTGGGGGGGGGAGGGCAGAGGCCTACTGCCCCCCCTGTCATGGGCATAGATTGATCTAGTTAACTCTGTGACGCCTGCTTATACTTACTATTTTTTTTATTTAACCATTTAAACCTATTTTTACCAGGGAACTGGAGGATGGCTCCTAGCACTGCAGGTTTATTAAAACATAACACAGAATCCCTGTAAGAGAAAAATAATTGGTGATGGTAATTTGTGTTCCTGTTAGATTTGAGTCTTAACTAAGACTCAATCTTGTAACTTCATGTAGTTCAGCACCTTTCATCTTTCTAGGTTTGTGTTATCGTTACTGCAAAATGGGGCTGGAACAGTGGGGGGGGGGCGGGGAGGGGGAAAGAGCGGAAGCAGCATTGCCAGTCATTGAAATATAAACGTTTGATTTTGCAAATAGTAGTTCTGTGAAATTAGGAAAGACTTATAAACCAGGAAGATAGATGTGGTGTTCTTGGTTCACTGAAAGTTAAATTGATTTCAAGGTATTTTTCTTCGTCCTGTTAAAGCTTAACAAAGTTACTAGATTGTTTTTTTTGTTGTTTTTTTTTTTTAATTAACAAAATGAAAAATGGCTAACGGCTACTCAATTGCACTTCAATTTTCTTCTCTGCTTATGTTTTCAGATTACAACTGATGGGAAGCCCAAGATAATTGATATAATTGATACAACTGGCAGCGGTGATGTAACTACATGTACTGTTGTAGAAGCTAAAGATGGAGAAATCATTGGTCTCTCTGGAAGAACTTTAAAGGTGAGAATTTGTGTTGTGCTACAGGGAGACCCTTCGGCAGCTACCAGCTCTCTTTTCCTGTTGTTATTAAGAGTAAGAATTTATTGTATTGAGGGCTTAAATTACATCGAGATAAGCTTAAACGTTCAGATACTTGTCCTTATCATCCTACTAACTCTTCATAATAGGACATTTGTCCTCACTGATAGTACTGTTATTTCCTTAGACCTCTACCAAAAAACACAGCCCCAGTAGGCTGCTTACTGGGGGTGTGTTTTAAAAATAAAGATACTGAAAAGTGTTCATCTGCAGTGTCACATGAATTCATACTGATTTCTAATATTTTCAAGACTGTTCTGCTAAACTTCCTTGCTCAGTATTGAATTTTTTGTTTGTTTCTTGCTATTAATTAACCTATTCTTGAATATATTTTTCTGTAGATTCCAGCAAACTGGGTAAATCCTTCTGGCAAATATCATATTGGGATAAAAAATGGCTATGACATATATCCTAAAGCTCTCAAGGAGAGGATTCAGGTTAGAAATCACGTTTTTGCTTCTGGTGTGTTGATATTTCACTGTTTTAATGTAGAGGTTTTTCTAGAAAACTATGGTATGTCCTTTACTAACACATGTAGGCTGCTAGCCATAGGCTGATTTTTTTTTTTTTTTTTTGCTGAATTTTGACACAATCCATTTCTTCTGTGAATTTTCAGAGTCAAGGCAGATCACAGAATCATAGAATGGCCTGGGTTGAAAAGGACCAGAATGATCACCTAGTTTCAACCCCCCTGCTATGTGCAGGGTCGCCAACCACCAGACCAGGCTGCCCAGAGCCACATCCAGCCTAGCCTTGAATGCCTCCAGGAATGGGGCATCCACAACCTCCTTGGGCAATCTGATCCAGTGCATCACCACCCTCTGGGTGAAAAAATTCCTCCTAATATCTAACCTAACCTTTTCCTGTGTCAGTTTAAGACTGTTCCCCCTTGTCCTATCACTATCCATCCTCTTAAACAGCCGTTAAGATGGTCAAATGGTCCTCCTTACACAGGTTCCTTGAGTCAAAAAGTCTAGTATTACTGGTATCTATTTACTTTTCCAGTGTAGCAGTTGTTTATTTGTAGTATATTATTGAGCTTCTTAGCCATTATGTCTGAAATCGTAACTTGCAAATGACATGTATTGAAGAACCGAGTTTTATGTTACAGAAAGAGCGCAAGGAGAAGCTCTGGGATCCTCTTCACAGGCTAGCTCTAGCAGAGGCCTGTAGGAAACAGGAAGAGTTTGATGCTGCTCATAGCTCTCCCTCCCAAGTTAGTATACTTCTTTGTGAGCTTGTAACAATTTGATACTGATCGAGAGGATTAAAATATTTTTATTACATGAGTGGATTATGTGAAGGATGTTTGTGATAATTTATCACTGCGTCTTCTGATTCATTAGAAACAAAACAAATGACAAAAAAAACACAGTATGTGGGCCATTCCTTGATTTGCCAAATGTTGTTAACTTTCTAAACTTGTTGCTGATTATGAAAAGGGTATTAGTCCAAATACTTCATACCATATTTTTAGTAAGCTTTATTTTTAATTTTTGAGGCAATCATCTTTGTTGTGCTCAAAGTTGGAATCTTTTAAACATATCCTTTCTTTTGTAAACTAGATACTATTTCTTTGAAATACCAGAAATTTCTTGGGATGCTTCTTTGTCATTTAACGGTCTGTAGAAAAGAACAAACATATGAAATATTATAATTACAGAAGTCAGAGTTATACATAACAGACCAAGAATAGATAGAATGCTGTTGAAGGCTGTTGATGTCTATGACTTCTGTGATAGTTTTTGTTTCCAATGAAGTAATGGAATATTTAACATCAGAAAGGAACAGGGCTTAAGATTGTATTCATAACTACTTAGTAATAGTTTTAGTAATACTCTAACTGTATTACTGTATATTGCTGTGTCAGGTAAATAAGCTAATAAAGGAGGAACTTCAAAATCAAGTGGAACTGCTAAATTCTTTTGAGAAAAAATACAGTGATCCTGGTCCAGTATATGATTGTCTAGTATGGTATGATGGTGAGACCTGGAGGTAAGTACCCAAACTTGTGAAACAAAATATTTTAAACATATAAAACAATAGTTTGTATTAAGTATAGTATAGAGTTCTAAAATATTACTTGCTTTGAAATGATCCTGCATCATGACAAAGTTCTGATCCTAAATGAGGATGGCATAGAATGAAATCTTACACTTTGTATCGCTCTGATTTTATTAAGCTTGTAGGTTTTTCCTCTGAGGCAAAGAATAAAATTGCTCTGAGTACACACTGGTAATGGGAAACTGAAGAGGGGAGGAAAAAGAAATGGCATGCTTCAGAATGTAATGTGTCACTTTTCCTGACAATTAATGTGCATCGTACAAACCAGTAGCTGAGACTTCAGATGTTTGTGCACAAGTACTGAGCAGCTAAAGTACAATTCCTTCTCTGAAGGAATTGCCTGAATTTACATAATCTCTTTTTGTAATACAAGAATTACTTGAATTTAGTAGCACTTGAAAATCAATTAACTTAGAGATCTTTGTAGTTTCTGAATCTAATTATAAAAGGCCAAGTTTTAAAGTATTGACATAATGAACTAAGATACCGTCAACCCAGGACCAGACGTGTTGAGGTCTTTTGTGGTACTCCTCTGTGGTAGGAGGAGGAACAAAAACTGGAAGTGTGTAGCAGTTGAAAAATGATCTTTTTGTTGTCATTAACAGAGCCTGCATAGATACAAGTGAGAGTGGTGACTTAACTAGCTGTACAGTGTTGAGAACCTACAAAGAGGCTCAGGAATATGGATCTTTTGGAACATCTGAAATGTTGAATTACTCTGTTAATATATATGATGATGGAAACCTTCTTTCAATTGTGACAAGTGGAGGTAAGTGAAAGTAATGTTAAGAAAAGTTTTGTTGCTGAGTTGGTATCATGAGAAGCAGCAGTTGTATTGGTTCTCAATTTTGGTAGTTGAGATTAAAGGCATTAAAAAATCATTATTTATATTTCGTGTAGTAAACCCATAATAGCGTCTTATTACGAACTTGCTTACATTTTTTGTGTCTGAAATTCAGTCAACTTTTTATCCATATGCATGTGTATATATAATACACTTAAGTTTAGTTACTCTTTAAGATGTTCCTGCATCTTAATGGCATTAGCCAGTGAACCTTCATTCAAAGCAGCTTTTTTGTTTTGCTTTTGAATATAGGTTGGTTATTGAATTTTGTCGCTGTTCTTTGTGCTTTCATAATTTAAGAATCTTTTTTTAAAACGTCTGTCAACAAAGGAGTGTCTGTATTCTGGTTTATCCCAACTCTTTAATGATGGTAGGTCTCATCATAGCTGTAGCGCTGACTGCTCTGATCCCATTTTTGTGTGTTCTCAGTATGAAGATGTTTTGTTTTGGAAACATCCTGAGTGGTTAAGGTGGTATGAATGTATTTGATTTTTAAAAAAAATTTTTTTTTAAATGCTCTTGATTTCTCATGAAGCTACCCTATCTCAGAAGAACTACAGGAACAGTTCTGGCTTCTAAATCAGTGATAACTTTGGGATTCCTTTTATGGCTGTGTGGATTTTTTTTTTTTCCTTATCCATGATCTCCACAGTCAGGATATTTTTGGTATAATTGTTGTTACTTTGAGTGTGAAGTGTTAAGCCTTTTTGATCATGTCTGTTGGTGGAGATTAGTTAATACTTCCTTTCTCTTCTTCTGCCTCCTGCTTCCTGCCCTCAAAAGCTGTTTTGTTTTGCAAATTGCTCCTAATTACTGGCTTTCATCTCTTACTATAATGTCATTTATTTAAATAAGTAGTTAAATTCTGAGGTTGCTAATGTAATTCATTAAATGAAAAGTAATAGAGCTATAGTGTATTATAACAATATAAAAGAAGTTCACTAACCATGCAGTGGTTTGAATTTTCTTTTGCCTAGGAGCACATGGAACACACGTGGCTAGTATTGCAGCGGGATACTTTCCTGAAGAGCCAGAGCGAAATGGTGTGGCTCCCGGAGCTCAGATTCTTGCAATCAAGATTGGTGATACAAGACTAAGTACAATGGAAACTGGCACTGGTTTAATAAGAGCTGTAGGTATTTCACTGGATAAATGTTAATCTCAGCAGTTTGAATTTATTATGGAATAATGAAGTGTGCTTCAGTAACTCATACGCTGTGGTTTTATAGTCCTGTAATACCATCAGCCTTAAAATGAATAAAATGAAAAGAGTTTCAAGCTTATTGTAAGACTTCTGTTTTGTAAGAATAAACAGTTAGTAAGACTTAGACTTTTTTTTTCAGTTGATAGTGTTGCAGTGTTTGTCTAACTTAGCCTATAAGAGAAGTGACTTGTAGGCTTATTTAAATTTATTTGTTCTTGTTATGACTGTATTTACATATATGTTTTTTTTGTGCTTAGCTATGTAACTATAATACATAGCAACTGACATCTAACTTTGTGCCTGAACATATTTTGACTGTTTCTTAAAAGTGAGGAAGAAAATATTACTTTCTCATGATCAAAGGCCCAATGCCTCTGCTGTACAGCAAGTTGTTGAGGAAAATGTATGTAAGAGAAGGAATGAAAATAGAAAATGATTATTTGTAGTTCATAGAATATATTGCTATAGTAACGTGAAGATTTGTGTTAATGCTACTGTGGTTTTTTGAAATTTAACCAAACCACACAGAAGAGGAGAAATTTGTCTTATTAAGGGCATATATTTAAGACTAATGAGATTGGTGGTTTTATATTATGTTAATGTCTTAATTTATAGCTTGGTAGATGGAATGTTAATGACTTGTTTTTTTTTTTTTTAACTGGGCTACTAGGAAAATGCCACTTTAATGTAGCTTACTTCATTCATTTTCCTCTGTAGGGTTGAAAAAAATAGAAAAATAAAAAATTCTTCTTTCCATAAATATGTAGCAAAACATTTTAAGCAGATGCTTTTTCCCATTGCATAATTACTTGTGTTGGCTTTTATTTTTGCTTTCTCAGATGATAGAAGCAATAAAATACAAATGTGATCTTGTCAACTATAGCTATGGAGAGGCAACACATTGGCCAAATTCTGGGTAAGGGCTATTGCATATAGCATAAAGTTTTTCAACATTACACAAGTGTAATTTCAGGTGTTGGTTTTCTGTAAGGGTACTGTCAGTAAGAAGGAAGTGTCCAGACCCAAACAGTGACATTAAAATATTGTAGTTTATTTTTATAAATATCTACAAAAACTACCTAAACATATTGAAAGTGCTATTAATTGTGATACTAGGAATATTTTAGAGCAGTGAAGTATTCTCACAGTTGAAAAGCCATGTAATCTGGGTGCTTTTTTGTTTTCTGGTTTTTTATTTTGTTTTAAGACTTGACATTGATTTGTGTGGCTGTTACTCCCTTTCTAAATAAGTAACATCAGGCTATGGCCTGATGTGGAAAGCTGGCTGCATAATATTTCTCTGTGACTGGTCCTACTCTGAATGGGAGTTTTCCCACGCAGAGAGAAAAAAACACATTGGTTAAGTAACTCCTTCTTTTCCTTACTTCAGGAGAATTTGTGAAGTAATTAATGAAGCAGTATGGAAACACAACGTAATCTATGTTTCGAGTGCAGGAAATAACGGCCCTTGCCTTTCTACGGTTGGATGTCCTGGTGGCACTACATCTAGTGTAATAGGTATGAATGTTTTTGGTGTTTTTTTGTTCTTTGTTTTTTTCAACCCTAAAACATCAAGTCAGTATTCATCTTTTGTTTTTCAGGCTTTGTAGTTTTGTTTTATATTTGGGATCACAAGTTGTTTGCTATACTAAACTCAAAATGTTTCCAAAGATTACTGGCCTATGAGATTAATCTTATGGGAGGAAGTTACTGTACACTTACTTACGAAAATGTAGATTATCTTCTTACCATTCAAAAACTATGCGGAAAACTGGTGTTGGAGATTTAGTTTAGGTGTTGGCTGATGTAGGTTTGATGTGGGTTTGTATGAGATTTACTGAAGAAATCTATTTAAAGAGTAGGAGGTGATTCTTTTCAAATCTAATAATCTAAGCATGCCTGTCAGACCATTAGCTGTTGCAGGCATGTCCAACTTGCTGCCTCGGGACCACATGCAGCTCAGCACAGCTGGAAGGTATACTCCAAGGATGCTTCCTTGATACCACATTCCAAAAATGCAACTTTAGTAGGCTTTGGCATAGTAATTTATATGCTCTGGGCCAACTGAACTGATCAGCAGGAAAATACTGACTTTTCATCACTGTGGTGATAGGCAAAACCATACTGCTCAATCTGTTTAAGGCAGTGAAGCTCTGAGTAATGGGAACATGAAGCAATTCACATAGATTCCTTTGCAACAGCTCTAGTTAGTTTGTGTCCGTGTAAACACAGACAAAATTCCCCAGAAAGGGGTAGGTGCATTTGAAAGTGATGTGTTGTGAAATAAATGCAGATAGTAGATACAAATTGTTCCAGTTGAACTCAAATAACACTTCAAAGTTATCGATTTTATGGAAGATTTACATATTACATAGTATCACTATCAGCACTGTAACTGTGTAGCATGCTCTTTACACTTGGTTTGTAACAATACTTGAATTTACTGAGATGGAAAAAAATGTCCATTTAAAACGTCTTTTAAATATTTTGTAGTGTCTTTAAAACTGTTTATTTTTTGTTTTATTACAAATTCTAAGATGCTTGTTTTCTATTAGGTGTTGGTGCCTATGTGTCACCTGATATGATGGTTGCTGAATATTCTTTGAGAGAAAAACTGCCAGCAAATCAATATACTTGGTCATCCAGGGGGCCAAGGTAAGTTATGATTAAAGGAGAGAATTCCTTACTTTGCAGTTCTGACTAAGTAATTGCAGGTCTAAAAACTGGTCACTGATACCAAAATGAAAGTATTTCTTTTCCCAGGAAGAACTTAAGTAAGTCTGCTGTTCTTACGTCTGTAGAATTCTTAGTCAGAGGGAGGATGACCGAACTGTCTGTCACAATCTGTACATTTCAGTAAAGTCTATTTAGAAAATGAAAATCTGATTAAAGTAGTTTGGAGATGTGTACTATTTCTGACTTCTTTTTCCAAGGCTCTTTTCAGTAGCATTTGTTTCATTCAGTAGTGTGGTATTGCTAACTATTCTGTTGGTGCTGAAGACTAGAAGAAATATTGTGGTATTGTTACTTCTGGCTTCGATGACATTATAATGGCACAACTTAATTATTGGTTTTGCTTGAATCTAGTGGAAGTGTGAGAGGACAGAAAAATGTTTTTCTAACTCATTATAGAATACTATCTCAAAGAAAATGTAGGGGCTTGGAGAATTTTTTATTCTTATTTTACGTCTCAGAAGAATTTGGTAGTAATGTGGTAGCCAAAAGAAGTCTGAGTAAGGACTAGAGGCTTTCAGGCAGATATGCTTGTCTGGAAGTATGATAAAAACACTAATTTATATAGGACTGTCATAAAATGTCTTAAATTCATTATGACTCTGTAATGTAGAGTACTGGGATTTTGAGACTTATCTTAGATGAAGCTATTAGTGTAGGATACAAATCCACCTTGCCTCTCCACAAAATAGTTCAAGCACAGTTTGATCCTTAGTAATGATATATTTTTCATCTCTACAGAGTGAAGAATATTTAGTGTTTATATTTAGCCTCATACAGTTGAAAACTGTAATCACTGAGTTTTTAAAAATGTTTGAGCAAAAAAGAAGGTGATGTGGGCCCAGCTGATTCTGAACCACTTGTTGAGCTAAGAACAGCAAGGGAAGAGGATTAAATGTATCAACTTCTGTATTGTAATTCAAAATTTGACGTCTGGTGCAATGGCTGTGCAAAATCCAGATCTCTAGATTCTATATTTTTTTCTAGCCTCTTTTTTACTAATTTTGCTTTAAAATATAGTATATGTTCTTTAATAATGGTTAAATAGGCTCAGTGAAATATTTATTTACGTAGTGAAGTTTTTAGTACACTTGTTTGTTTTCTAATTCAAATTTGGCTAGATAAGTCAGCTGACTAAACTGTAGCCCTTTGTATAATATTTAAGGAATGAAAGTTCTGGTAACTTTCACTGTGGAAAACAGGCATAGCTGGTGATTAATTTGACGTTAAGTTGCTACTTAATGTAATGCTTTATCTTGTATTTAATGGGTTAATGATTTAGTGAAGTACTATTTGAGAATGTGCCAAAGCTAAAACTATCTTTTTTAGTATAGGGGTAACTTTGAGGTAAAGTGTGCAGAAAATAAAAGCTTGCTTTTCAACAATTCTGTTTTTTCCGCTAGCACTGATGGAGCCCTTGGAGTAAGTATCAGTGCCCCAGGAGGTGCTATTGCTTCTGTTCCAAACTGGACTCTGCGAGGAACACAACTCATGAATGGCACATCCATGTCTTCTCCCAATGCATGTGGAGGCATTGCATTAGTACTGTCAGGTAATATCAGTGCATAGTATAAAAGATAAAGTCTTTTTCTATAGCTTTCCAACTTTGTTAACTTTTTTTCCAATGACATCCTTACTTTTAATTTCAGGGCTCAAAGCTAACGATATTCATTACACTGTTCATTCTGTCAGAAGAGCCTTAGAAAATACAGCAGTGAAAGCTGAAAATATAGAAGTATTTGCACAAGGACATGGTGTTATTCAGGTAATTGCCAGTGAAACAAGCAAACAAATAAACAAAAAAAGCCTTAAATAACTGCCAGTAGAAAATTACCTAAAAATGTTTTCTGGGTGAGCTCACTCAGTTTTGCTCCCAAGCTACTTAATTAGCAGATCTGATTCAGGATAAAGAAGGGAATGTAGTGGGAGGAGAGGAGGAATGAAATATTTCTCTTTGCTTCAGCATGCAGTTGGTTTCTCCTGAATATGTGTTAACTAGACAAATTCCTTATCTGATGAAAAGGGTGTGTGGACATAAAAGTAGGATGTGGGATTTTGTCACCCACATATGGATTTGTATGCATAAATTCTGTCTTAATGTCAGAAAATGTTTTTATACTGTTGTCAGAGAGCTGAACTTGTTCTTTGCAGACAAAAGCTGGAACAGTACATTCTGAGCAATGAAAATGCAGAGGTACCCACGCTAAAGCAAAGGACACCTTTGCTTCACAAAACAGTATATCTGCAATAGTAGGGTGATTTTGCTGTGGGTGGGCCTGCACTGAGAAGTCTAAGCACTCATTGTGTTATCTTTTAAGTAACTTGGAAACCTCCAGTGTGAATTTTTTTATGATAAAGGCAGTATGAATGTCAGTATCCCTTTGCATAACGTTGAGCTGTTAAAGACTTAACTGATGCTCTTACCTGTGGTCGCTCCCATCCTAGCCAAAAAGAGGTACTGAGATTTTTGCTCTCATGCTTAAAGACATTTCATATTAAATGCTTAGCTCTAAACTCTTGTTCTTGAGATTCTGGAACCTGGTAGCAAATGTCTTCTGAACACATCTGTAATGCTGAGTTTGATACAGAAGGCAACAGGGTAGTGACCATATTAAATAAAAGCATTTCTAAAGCTGAAATGAAATGTACCAGTTGTATCTTAGGATTTAGTATTCTGTGGTTAGAGTGTGTAAAATAAATAAATAAATAAATATGTATATATATGGTTAAAATTCTGATCTGGGAGACTGACACTATACTGCATCTGCTTGTTTCAGAGAGGGATGTCTTAATCTTTATAGATGAAGGTAGCTTGCTGAAATACAAGGGAATGTAAGATTTTCAGAGTTGGTAGAACAGAAAGCGAGATAGTAGGATGCCTTTTTGAAACAAAAGGTTGGACTTGTCATCAGAGTTTAAGGGAACAAACAAGCAAGCCCTTCTTTTATATCTGTATATATATTAAACTTGCATTGGCATTCCATCTTGCTTGTGTTTTAAAGCGCTTAACTTCTGCTACTGTATAAAAGGTTTAAATCTGTGACTAGTTTAGCTCCGTATATGGGAAAGGAATCCAAAGTAAGGTTGTAGACCTGGGCTTTTTACTTCCAAGTCATCTGTGGAAACCTTTGTTTTTTGTCTTCTGATAAATTTATTGCAAAGGGAATTTGTCGTATTATTTTATTAAAATGTCCTTTACTATTTTGTTGCTCTATATGGCTGTTGCATGAAGTGTTGCCTCAAAATCAGTATGGCTCTAATAGTTAGGATGTTGGTAACTTCAGTGTTTGCTGTATTTGCTGGATGCCTCATGGAAGGGGTAATGTGCATGAATATTGAAGTTGAATTGGGTTAATTTAGAATGTGTTCTAACAGGTTGATAAAGCCTATGACTACCTCGTTCAGAATTCATCATTCACAAGTAACATAGGCTTTACTATTACTGTTGGAAGCAATCGTGGCATCTACCTCAGAGACCCTGCCCAGATATATGCACCTTCTGATCATGGGGTTGGCATAGAGCCTGTCTTTCCTGAGAATACAGGTAGGAAAGCTTCTTTTGTATGATTTAAAAATGAAGTGTAAACTTTAAATAGAAAAGCTGTGATAATGCGGAGCAGTACAAGTCTTGTACCACAGAAGGAATAAATGCAACTCCAAAACTGTTGGTGAATGAAGGCAAGAATCTAAACAGCTTTTTCATTCTAATCTCAGATTTATAATTACAGAACTTCTTTTCTGATTTTTTTTTTTTTTTTTTTTCTGTTGCTTCAGGCTTCCTTTTGCTCTAAACAACTTTAAAGTGAAGTTGTGGCTCCCAGGAAAAAAATAGAAAAATCATCAAACATCTTTAATATCTCAAGAAATTGTAGATTTTCTAGGGATTTGTTGCAGATAACTCTTGACAAAGAATGTAGGCTATTCTAAATAGAGAAGAACTTCAATGGGAAACTAATCTGTGGGTATTTAGAGACCACAAATTCTAGGTTTGGATTTTATCTAAGCTGGGAAAAAATGTAAGATTTCAACAAATGAGTTCTATTGAGTAGTTAAGTATGAATATGCCTAAAGGTAATATAGGAATTGATACAGGTTGTAGATGCTTATGGACTACTGTGAGTAACTAGAGCCAATGAAAGTGTGTTTCACAACTTCTCTTCATAGACTGGTTTACTCTGCTGTATTTTATTAATAAAATAGTATTTTATTATTTAATTTATTATTTCATTATTTAGTATTTTATTAATAAAATACAGCATATTCACCTCACTAAGAAATGGACTACGTTGTATTCAGAAAAAAGGCTGCTCTGAAAAACAATGCCTCCTATTTTGTTACGTTGGCCAACAAAGTCAGATGTTTGGATTCTGATAGTAATTTTTTCAGTAAACATAAGCCTTCACTTAGGTTACTCTATAATGTGATCTGGTGATTAGGAAAACTTCAGTCTGTGAGGTTAGCTTTTTCTTTATGTATGTGCATTAGATAAGACTTTGCATCTATATGAAAATATTTTTACCTGCTTCCAGGCTTATGCTATGGGCAACTGAAGGATTGATAGCTACGTTACCTTTGCCTCTTTTATGTTTGCCTGTTTTATGTGCTTAAAAAAAATTGAAGTTAGATATAGGCTTTATTGTATTATATGTTGTTGTTTTGCTGATTTCTCAAGTTAAAAGAGGTCATATAGAACAGTGTCCTTTTGTGGAGAATCTGACTTCAGGGGACTCTAAGGAATTGGTTCCTACAATGTTTTATTGAGATGACAAATTCTGTGTTACAGTGGAATGTGAGTTCATAATCTGGTATTGATTTTGTTGTTGACAGAAAACACTGAAAGGATATCTCTTCAGCTTCATTTAGCTTTAACTTCAAATGCACCATGGGTCCAGTGTCCTAGTCATTTAGAGCTTATGAACCAGTGTCGACACATTAATGTTCGTGTGGATCCTCGTGGCCTGAGAGAAGGAGTACATTATACAGAGGTATTAAAGAATCAGTATTCTAGTTCAAGTTCAACATTGTCTTCTATAATTTCATTTTGATCAAAGGTCATAAGCAGCTATATTTTATTTTGTCAGGTTTGTGGGTATGATACAGCAATGCCTAATGCAGGCCCACTCTTCAGAGTTCCAATAACTGTTGTTATACCAACAAGGTCAGTAAACTCAAACTGAATTAGATTTTTTTTTTTTTAACATTTCATATGCTCAGTTTACTTGTGTTGTCATATTTATTTCACCTTCTTTCTCTGGGAGCTCTTGAGCTAGCACTGATAGGGGAGCAGAGCTCTGAAAAGATTCTTGCAACAGACTTATACTGCAATAGCTTTTGTTTTTCATCTTCGTGCTGGAAGCCAAAACACAAGAATATTCTTGACCATAATGGCAGAGCTTTTCTCTTCCATCAGAATGCAGATGACTTCAGATTTCTTGAACAACATATCAATTTATTTTTAAATGTAGATCAGCTGAAGGTTGTTTGTTTTTTTTTTCCCCACTTCTAGCTGATGTGCCACGTGTCCTTAAGGGCAGTGGGTGTTATTTGGCAGATGGAATTTGGAATAGAATTCCTTCTCAACTTCAGTACAGAGAATTTACAGAGTTAATATTGTTAGCTTCCTTGTACAGGGAGCAGAGGGGCAGCCACTGACCTCTTTCTCTGGTGACAGTGACAGGACTCAAAGGAATTGCATGAAGCTGTGTCAGGGGAGGACCAGTCTGGGTGTTTGGAAAAGTTTCTTCACCACATGGTGATCAGGCAGTGGAACAAGCTCACCAGAGTAGTGGTCAAGGCCTCGTGCTGGCAGAGTTCAAGGAGTGTTTGGATAACACTTTCAGACATACGGTTTGAATTTAGGGGGTCCTGTGGGGCACCAGGAGTTAGACTCAATGGCCACTGTGGGTCCATTCTAATTCTGGAGATCTGTAAGTGTCAGTAACAATTTCAGAGTCTAACATCTAACATTGAATTCAGGTTCCATTTTTCACCTTCATAAATCCATTTTGGTTAAAGTCCGCTTATTTTTGTGACTATTTCTGTCATATCAAGTAGCAGCAAATCTGCAAATCAAAATACTTCTGGTGCTGAGGACTGAGTATCTTCATTATACTCTTTTTGGAGATCATTTCTGTATTTTAAAATGTCTTTAAAAAAAATTTCACAGCTTGTTCCATTACTACTTGTATTTGCTTTTTGGTGTACAGAGTAGATGAATCATCAAGCTATGACCTTGCGTATACAGATGTTCATTTTAAACCTGGCCAAATCCGAAGGCACTTCATTGATGTTCCCCAGGGAGCTACGTGGGCTGGTAAGAAAAATGAGCATATTAATTAAATAACAAATCACATCTATCAAACTTGACCAAGTTGTTCTGAAATCATTCCTCTTTTTTTCTGCCTGAGTAAGAATTTAAGCATTTGATCCATGAATATGTATGATGTTCATTTGATTCTAGGCTCTTATAAGAGTGATTTCTTTTTTTTTTTTTTTTTTTTGGAGGGGCTATCTTATGGCTTCTGTTGTAGTGAAATACTGATTATGTCTTCTAGAAACTAGCAAATAGAATCTGAAATGATGGCCCATTACTGGAGGCATATCCCGTACTTATAGAAAAATATTATTGTCTGAATTGTGTATAATTTTTAACATTCGTAGGCATGGCTTTGAATGATGACTTGAATATGATGGGCAAGAAGCTTGTAATCCTAAAGGGAGAATTCCTCTTCTACATACGTGATATTAATAAATAAAAATCTTTCATATGTACTGAAGTTTATGGATAAGACTCTTGATTTGAAATTCAGCAGTAATCTATACTGTACAGATATATAATGTGTACTGTCCTATTAGTTTTTACCATACAGTTGAGTAACGTTTCTTATTTGATCTCTGAACCTGCTTAGTTTTTCTTAATCTGACGAGGTCTTAATAAATAACTGATATATAGGCATTGTTCACATATGGGCCTGATCTTTTAAAAATTGTGATTGTTTTGTGAAAATGGTTTTCTTCTGTTTTATCTCCATTTCCTGTCTAAAATTCTTCATTGTTGTAACTAAACTTTGTTTCTTCTTTTGTCTAGAAGTAACAATATGTTCATGTTCCTCTGATGTGACTGCCAAGTTTGTGCTTCATGCTGTTCAGCTAGTGAAACAGAAAGCATATAGAAGTCATGAATTCTACAAATTTCTGTCCTTACCAGAAAAAGGATCGGTGACTGAAGCATTTCCCGTCTTAGTAAGTTATGCTGGGGGATAGAAGAAAAAGAACATTGGGTTTCTGCTGTTGCTGATCTTGGGTTTTTGTGTTTTGTTTTCCCTTTTTTAAGGGGAAGAAGAAAATAAAAAACCCAACCCAAATAAATCACCTATTTCTTATAGTAGTGAATGAAACCTTTTACTCGCTTTGGAAAGGTCTCAGATAGCTTCATCAATTTATTAGTACTTATTTATAGACTGATTTGTTTCCCTTTCAAACAAGGACTAAGCTTGTTGAATAGATTTAGTTCAGCACATTTTGCTTTTAATGCTTAATGTGATAATCTGAGAAATCTCTTCGATGTTGAAGCCAAGTAATACTGACTGGCTTACAATTGTACTTACTTTGGTTAATTCTAGTTGAAGAGTCTAAAACAGAACCAGGATATTCAGGTGTGCGAATGAGTTCACTAATCAAGTTTTCCCTGCCTACTAGAGGTTATGATTTCTATGCTGCTCAGTCCTGCACTGTGTGAAAATGTCAAGTGGGGGCAGTAAGATACATGGTTTGATTGTATGTTTTGTCATGTTAGTTTAAAAAAAAAAAAAAAGCAAGCCAAAAAACAGTACCAACAAAAAACCTCCCAAGCTTCATGTCTTCTTGAGGTAGAGAGCACTATCTTATTCTCTGATACACATTAATGTCTTCTATAAACTACCCTGTCTGTTTAATTTGAAAGAGTGAGAAAGGAATATGTAGTGCTTATAAGCTGTAGTTTTTTTTTTCTAGTGTATACCTGTGGCACACTTTGTTTTGATGGGAATCAAGTGTAGTGTCTTATTTGCTACCATACAAAATAATATGATTGGAGTAAACTGGACATTTTAAGGGTATACTTTAATATACACTTATAATCCCTATAATTATATGTTATTAATAAGCTATATTCCCCCTTTGTTTTTTTTTGGCTTTGGAGTGAGAAAGGTAGGGCTGAATAGAAAGAGAAGATGAGAGTTTGTGTCTAACTTTGCATTTTTATTATTCAGGCTGGAAAAACAATTGAATTTTGTGTTGCTCGGTGGTGGGCAAGCCTTAGCGACGTTAGCATTAATTACACAGTTTCTTTTCATGGTGTACTTTGTGCTACTCCTCAGCTAAACATGGTAAGTCTTCCAAGCTGTTTATCCAGAATCATTCTGAAGTTCTCTGTCATCTCAGATTAAAAAAAAAAAAAAGTCTTCTCTGTTCTTTTCTGTACTCAAGCAGACTAAAAACGTGGTTATACCTGAGATATTTGTGTTTTCCTTTAAAAATAGGTAAATAGGAGCTTAATCCTGCACAAATACCATTAGATTTGAATTTTCTATGCCTTCCATTATGAATCAATGAGGGAAAAATGAGCAGGAAAAAAAAAGACACCAGTAGAAAGGGCATATTGAAAGGTTCACACTGTAACTATTGCGAGTTTTTGTGTGAAGAAACTTTGCAGGGCCACAATTACTGAAATGCAATACTCCAAATAGCATTTTCAGAATAAAATGTCATTAATATTTACTTTATTCTCTTCAGTCTTTTGTTGAGATGTGGTGATTTTGGTTTGAGATTTGTTGTTTAGGTCAGTTGAAGGCATGATGGATGGGCAGCATCATGACTGCTGAGGCTCTGTGATACCAAAGAACTGGGAAGTTACTGAAAACATTAGTATCTTATTTACAGTACTTTGCTACAGTGTTCTTTGCTGTCCTGTGCAACCTACCTTGGCTTGATTTTTGCCAGCTCCTTTTCAAGAGCTGAGATGGTTCTGCAGGAAGCAGTACCATACTGATTTCTCCTTACTCCTCCCTTTTTTTTTTTTCTTTTTTTTTTTTTTCAGCTAAGAAAGCTGAAGCCACAACAAATTGCAGTTGAATGCATTCAGGCTCTAAGAGTTGATTAACCTGGGGGAAAAAGGAAAGGGTGTTGTGCTAAGGAACCAGGTCTTGAATCACTAAGGCAGGTGGAAGAAGCGTTGGTGTTGTGCATGGCAGCCTCTAATGAAGTGCCACACCAGTGGTGTCAGATGAACTGAAAAGTGAGGAGTTAAAAATGAGAGAATACATTTTTACCCTTTCTTGAACATTTTAAAATTTAATAAAATATATTTTAATAAAGCTGATATAGTCGTGGCTTTGTCATGAAATACTGCTAGAAAAAGCAGACTTCCAAAATCACTTTAACCATCGCTAAATTTTGTGTGTAGTGTTTTCTTTTTTGTTAACATAAACTATTCTGTAAATAACAATCCTATGCAGAAACACTATAAAATACTTGATTTAAGATTCTAAATGAAAAATGCTTGCATTTATTGAATTACATATTCATAGAAAGCATATGCCCTGTGTGACTTATAGAGTTCTGTACGAATTCCATAAATTGTTAATAGTGGATAGTCTTGGAAAAATAAATATAAGACTTCTGGCCGTATCAGTAACTTTTCTTGCTTTTGTTGTAGTTTTTTGTTGTTGTTTCAAGTCCCAGTATGTCTGCCTTCTTCAAATAGAGATAAGCTTGTGATGCTTTGAAACTCACAGTATTACTTCTAGTGTGGATAGTTATAGCTGTTACATTTATGAGGGATAAATCAGATGGTCCAAGTCTGATGTTACAAATGCATAGAAGCATAATTGTTATGTATTCTCTCTTTAGCATGCTTCAGAAGGAATTGTACGGTTTGATGTTCAGTCCATGTTGAAGTATGAGGATATTGCTCCATGCATAAACCTGAAAAGCTGGATTCAAACTCTCAGGTACTGTTTCTGAGGAGCTGTATTGCAAAAGTGAGAGAACTACTAGTATGTGTCTAAAATGGTCACAAATGAACAGTGAAGTCTAGGGTAACAGAAGTATTCTTGTAAAACTTTAAGGGTGTTTGGAGGCGTGAATTTAGAAATCCTGTTAAATTTGTTAGCATGTTATTTTTTAGTTCCTTTTAGCTTTGACAGAATTGGACAATTATTATGACTTCTTCCATATAAATTTTTCTTAATCTAAATTTGAGAGGAGGAAAAAAAAAATACAAAAACTTCTCAGTGCTTCCAAAGGAGGCAGAGGTAAAAAGGCATTTTAATATCTAAAGAAATAAATTCTACTGAGTTATTTGGTGCCACCTTTTTTTTTTTTTGTTTGTTTTTTCTTTGAAGCAGCTGCCTCAGATCCTATCTAATTTTCGCCTGGAAACATTATTTTCTCTCTTTTGCTTGGTTGGAAATGTTTTACTGTAGAATCTGGTACTGTTTTGTGTGGGAAGTTGTATTTCTTCTGTTGTCGGTTGTGTCTGTTTGACACATGCTGATGTGGAGAAAAAATTACTAATCAATGCAGCAGTCACTAACATTGGTAGTTCCAGGAGGGGAAAGAGATGTCATACACTTTAAGCAGTACTTTTAAGGTTTAGGCCAGACAATGGTCAATAATCTGATATTTTCCATTTTCTGGACCGTGTAGTGGTAGTCTTGGACTCTGAGAGTTTATGCTTCTGGGTTTTACATAGACACTATGCATTAAAATTCTTCCTTTGTGGTATTACTCCAATGTCTCTTACAAATTTTCTTCTAACATAAATTTCTATAGCGAACAGTTTCAACTGTGTAGTCTGCCCTCTAGTTACTATTGCCAGTAACCAGTCTGTGAATAAAAGTGCTGGTTGAAGCACAGATGAGAAGTAAGGCAACTTAATTTTTTTCCTAACAATAAATTCTTTTGTTTCCCCTTTTTTTTTTTTTTAATGACTTCTAGTTTTGAGCTTAGATGTGCTTGCTGAGTTCTTGTTTTGCCAGTGTCCGTAACACTGCTAAACATTCTTCTTGAACCATCATTCATTTCAACAGAAAATTTTAGTATTGTATTCAGATGTGCTTCAGAGTATGTTTCTGCTTAAAGAATACAAGCTTTGGCAGCAGATATGTGTTTCTTAGCAGTGCCTTCTTTGTTTGTTTTCATTTTAACTGCAGACCAGTGAGTGCAAAAATAAAACCTTTGGGATCCAGAGATATTTTACCAAATAACCGTCAACTGTATGAGATGATTTTGACCTACAACTTCCATCAGGTAGAGTTTATGCTTGTTGTTTTTTGGAAGTCATTGATAAATATAGCCTGTTTTTTAAAAAACAAGTTTTAACTTTACCTTTCTGTCAGAAACAAGTGTTTTAGATTCTCAACTTTCAAAATTCTAATCTGGTTCTGTTTAGGAGTTGCTGTGTTTTCAAATGGCTTCAGGTCAATTTTTTTTTTTTTTTGAACATGTGTAAGAATTATACTTGCTTTATTCAACAGTGGCTGAAATGTTTTGAACTTTCTTTTAATAGCCTAAGAGTGGAGAAGTAACTCCAAGCTGCCCACTTCTCTGTGAATTACTGTATGAATCTGAATTTGATAGCCAACTGTGGATTATTTTTGACCAAAACAAAAGACAAATGGGGTCAGGAGATGCCTATCCACACCAGGTACAGAGTACTATGTTTATTATATCTTCTATTTACTGCACACTATGAAACTTGGACTTTTTCCCCTTCCGTGCATGCTGTTAGCTCCTAACAGATCCTGATGCATAGGCATAATGTCATCTTGTGAAGAGATGAGGAAAAAGTATAGTCATACCTTTTAGTGGTAATATATTTGAATGAAAAAAATAATAACTGACAGATTTGTTTCCGTGAGTTTGATTCACTTTTACAAGAAAAGAGCTCTGGTATGTTTTATTTCTACAAAAAGCAGTTAACTCATGATCTCTTGCTTTTTTTGATGGGGCTTCTCAAGAGATGAACTGAAGCTCTCTTGCCTTCAGTGACTTCTTCTTTGTTTTACGAAGATGATACCATAAACTTTTATGTGAAAAGCATATACTGTTTTTTTCTATAGTCTGACAGCTCAATGCTGTTTCATTCATGAAGACTGTCATCTATGCTGTTTGTCTTTAAGCAGCCTGCTAAATGCTAAAACTCAGTTATTTTCTGTTGCTGTCTTTCAAATGAGTTTCAAAGGAAGGATTGATTATTCTTGAAGCATATGAAAGGTAACTTTTGAAGCGTGTCTTGAAAAGTACCAGAGTAGTCTGTGATTTGCACCTGGTGCACCACCACACTGCATTTTTGATGTTCTGCATCATAGAACAATTCCAAAGCAATTCAAAATTTTCTAATCCAGGTAGTTATATCAATGGGAAGCATGATTCTAATCCAGAAGAAAGAGAGTCCTGGGAGAAGGGTAGTTCTTAATTAACCCCCCTCAGGACTAACTTTTTGGATTATAGCAAAAGCACCAGAAACATCCTACAGCGAACTTACCATACTGCTACTCAGAATATCTTTGTGGTGCCTCTTTAAGTTAGTAAAAATTGAAGAACATTTTCATAACTAAAAATTAATGTTGTTTTTTTTCTTTGCTTTGTAAATAAATGTCATCCGCCTATTCCTAATGGCAGGTATAGAAAGCTTTGTACAACCAGGTCAAAGAGTTGCCAGTTCTTTAAAGCGCAACCTTAAACTCTGCAGTGTGAAACTGATAGAACAGTAGAAGATGTACTGTGATCTTAACCACTGAACACCCGAAGTTGCGTAGTAAACAGAATGCTTATTAAGGCTATCCTGCCAGAGGTTTTGGATTGCACATTTAACAAGAAGTCTGATTTCTGTTTGAGCAGTTAATCAGTGTTAGAATGGGAATGAATTATGTCAGCCTATTTTGTGGTCTTAAAATGATTAATTATTTTCAGTTGATCAAAAATGTGGTTAGCTGTTAAATACTGTGAAGTATTTAATCTTGACATTTACAAGTGCTTCTTTCTTTCAGTATTCTGTGAAACTGGAAAAAGGAGATTACACTATTCGGTTACAAATTCGTCATGAACAGAACAGTGAGCTGGATCGCATCAAAGACCTTCCATTTATTGTTTCACACAGGTTGTCTAGTACCTTGAGCTTAGATATTTATGAAAACCATAGTCTTGCTCTCTTAGGAAAGAAGAAATCCAACAGTTTGACATTACCACCAAAACACAGCCAGCCATTCTTTGTTACATCTCTGCCTGATGACAAGTAAGTTTCTGAAGTCCTGTTTTCTCAGTTACGTCTAACCACCACCTCTACACCTAAACAAAATCATGCTTTGTTTGATAGCGTCTACCTGTTTATGCTTGGTATTCTTATATTTTTCTCACGCTGTTCAAATTATTGTAGTCCAAACAGAACGTTACTGAACCTAGTTCTAACGCTGAGTCTTCCTTCTTTGAATAGAATACCAAAAGGAGCAGGACCAGGATGTTATCTTGCAGGAGCTCTTACACTGTCTAAAACAGAACTTGGAAAGAAAGCTGTGAGTATCTGTAATGGATGATAGCTTCTTTTTTGGAAATTTCTGAAGTGGGTAAATGGCATGCTAAGGAAACACGCTGTATGTTATGGTTTTAGTACTGTGAGGACCACCACCTCTAGTGACATAACGCATTTTTGAAGCAGTTGTTTCATTATAAAGTCAAAGTAGCTTCTTAATTTTATTATCCTCTTAACATTTCAAGTGTAATTACGTCTTCTGAATCTTGAATTCTAATTCCTGGATTCTGAATCCTTATTTCTAGAGGCAACTGCTTTTTTTTTTTTGTGTGTGTGTGTGTGGCAGCCTATGAAAATGACTTTGTTTAAATGCCTTATGGTGTCATTTTTTGAATGAAAACTATGTGTATGTGTTTTGTGCATGTTGGTTCTCTGGTAAACAACTATACTCTTCCTTGCATGCATACAGTTTGCTGAAAAAAAATCTAAGTCCTTCTTTAACACCTGCGTGTTATTTTTAGAGAGAAGGCGTTTTGTTGTCTCAAATACTTAAGCAGATATTTTTACCTGCTGCAGACTGATGTTGTCAACCACTAATATGACTGTATGCTCCAACAGAATGACATAAGATCTCTCTGTTGTGGTGGGAAAAAAAAGCAATGTGGTATTTTTGCTCGTGTTGTAGTATCCTATAAAAGCTACTTGCTAACTTGAATGAATCTATAGTGCAGCAGTGCTTACAAGTGACCAGATCACTCGTCTGTGTATCTTGTGATTCCTTTAGCTATTCAAGTATTTTTAAATAGTTGGCAAAGAGAATAATAAACTTTGAGCAGTGCTGGTGATTGATGGTTAGTATTTAGAAGTAATCCATGTTTATATATCGCTAAATCTGACTGATCAACTTAGAACTACAGTACTTTTTTTAAAGAAAGTAAGTCTCTGTGTGGAGGTTGACACATACATTTAGATCTTGTTGAGTAGACAGGTGTAGTCCATTCAATCTAATGTGTTGCTGGTAGAACTTCTGAAGAAAATTGCACGTATTAATCTCATGTGTAACTACAAGTTGGATAATATCTGCCAATGAATGAATGAGGGGTAGGAAAAAAAAAGTAGCTAAGCTCTTTAAAATACAAAGGCTTAGATATCTTTGTGGTTCCTACAAATTTGCAAGCATACTTCCTTGAAATCCATGATAAATCCATTGTAACAGTGTAGTATACTTGACTCAACCTGAATTCTGCATTTTCTTGAACTGTTGGTTCTAGTTCTTATTTTATAACTAGATTAAGTGATTATATGCAAGGATTTCTGGGCTGGGAAGTAGGAGGTAATAGGTATTGCCTGTTGAATTTCATTTCTTGATGGTGAAGAATACGTAAGAGCTTAACATTCAGAGAAATTCCAGCTGAGGCCTGTTGTGTGTCATGTTCTAAGGCTTAAATGTTTGTATTTCACTGAAGAAATGATGATATCAAATAATATCAACTTATTTCCATTGCCTTTAGTGGATTTCAGTATGTAATAGCAAACAAAAAAATGAGTAATCAGGGGAGTTATCTCTAGTTCAGCAAGTGGGGTGCGATTTTAGGGAAATGTCTTACTTCTGTACGTTTCCTAGGAAATGGAACAATGCCACTAAACAGTTAAAACCTCAAATCTATGCTTTGGAAAATGAATTTCTGTAATGTCATTAATGTAAGCTAAGTGGTTAACAACACTTGCTTGTCTTACAGGAATAAAGAACTACATACAACAATGTACTGTTTTATTAATTTTAAAATGAAAGAGCATGCTTTAAGAGCATGTTTGGTCATAGATGTGACTCTCTAACAGTTTAAAAATAAGTAGGTTGAAAATATAACCATAATTGTACAGAGAAGGTGTCTCCATCCTGTGTGGTGTGTGCATGTTTTCTTACAGTATGTTATTCTAACTCCCAGGGGCAGTCTGCAGCAAAGCGACAAGGAAAATTTAAAAAGGTACTGAATGTTAGTTTTTGACAAAGATATCTATATATCTATATAAGTCTTTTTGCATATGACTTAAAGAATTTGTCTGCCAGTGTTGAATTTTAATTTGTCTCCCTCATCTACCTCTTTAGTCCTGGGTTATTTGCTTCGGCACTGTAAATGCATCTCATTGTAACTGAGAGGCATGTGAGCATCTGAATATTTCTGCAATAAGTGCCATAAAAATGCATGTGATTAGTGGTCTGTAAATTTCTGTGAGATACACAGGCAACTTCAGTGTTTGTAGTGAAGATTTTCTGTGGCAAGTGTTTCTACCCATTGTGTTCTGCCTGCAGATAAGGAATTGAATACAAACCTACACTTTACATAGTATTGGATACCAGGCTGCATACCAGAACAACTGTCTGCTTATAAGGGCTTTGTTACAGTTGTAAAAAAAATATATATATATCCTAAAAAGCAGCTTTTGTTAGTGAGGATGACCTTGATTGAGAAGTATCTTAATTCAAATATATTTATTCAGTTATTCAAATATAAGTTGCTATAGGCAGGAGTACATACAGTGGTGTAGGAGGTAGTGGAATTGAGGGGAGAGAGAAGAATATGTAGCACATATAAGATGCATTTTGGGGAGTGGGACAAAGCAAGTGACTAACAGTGAGGTTTAGTCTTACACTTTCTCATACTTTCGATGGTGGTCTCTCAGCAGACAGAGATTGAGACTTGTCTTTTTTTTTTTTTTAAATAAGATCTGTTTTAATGTTACTTCTGTAGGGTTGCTGTTTGTGGGGAGAGGTTGTGATTATCTTTATTTCTTGTTTTGTTCTTCTGAAGCTATAAGGCTATTTTCATTCCTTTGTTTTCAAGGTACTGTTTTCTGGAACAGCATCCAAATTAGTTAGGATTCTTATTAGAAATAGGGCATGAGAGTTGTGAATACTACAGCTGATGGCAGTAATCTGCTTGTTTTGGAATTTTTTGGTTGGTTTCTTTAAGCGAGCTGGTAACTAGCCCTGCTAATTTAATTTGGTATTGGTGTTATAACTGCGTGTAATTAGACTTCAGAAAGATTTTAATTTAATTAACTTGCTGCAATTTTATTTTCATAATTTGACTGAAAATTATGCAGATCGCTTTTTGGAAAGGTGTTTTAAAAATCCTTCTGAATGCATGATTTCCAGTGGATAGGATATAAAATCCTTATTAAGTAGATCTGTAATAATGGAGTTAATCTCCAATCATCATGTAATTTAACAAAACAAACTCAAGGTTGCACGTTATTTTTTTTTTTTTTTTCCTTTTGTTTTAAAACAGATTTGTGTCCATACCTGAGCAGTACATGTGCCCAAGCCAAAATGAAAGCTGTTCCTTTTCTGGGTACTTCCTGTTATTTACAAGATGCATCTGCACACTAACAGTAGATACATGAAATTCACTGTATTTCACTGCATTGATACACAATAGCTTTATTAATGAACAGCTTTTTCAGGTCTGTGGACATCCTTCTGGGCAAGTTTCATATGTTTACGCTGCTCTGTCACTCTGAGTCTCCATGTAATGCAGATATATATTTTTTTTCCCTTGCTCAAAAACTTGTTACTGTATTTCTTTTGTAGCCTGGTCAGTCAAAAGGGCATATGTAGATTTTTATTTTATTTTTTGCAGAGGTAAGTCCAGTCCAATTTATAGGATTAGCAGTGTTTGTTTTAGTTGTATGGATAAGTTTGTTTTGATACTAGTGACTAGTCTACAGATTTTTTTTTTTTGCATGCTTTGTGTATTGTTTGGTTTTTTTTTTTTTTTTTTTGGAGGGGGGAGTGGTTGGGTAGAGAGGAGGTATGGAGAAGGGCAATGTTAGCTTGCCCCTGTATGCTCAACACTGCCAGTAATACAGGATGACTGTTTCTTGCAGAAACAGTCTTTATTTTATTTTGTATGAAAGCAGCTTGAGGCTGTGCCAGGAAATAGCACCCTGCCTTTTCCAGAGAAGGCAGTTAATTCTTTTGTAACTGGACAAAAAGACAGTAGGCTCTTTCCACAGTATAAGCAAGAGTCTTTATCTTACTGGAAGTGTAGCCCAGAAGCATTCACCTAATCCCTAATTTTCTGCTTCAAAAGCAGTGCCATGGAACTTAATTTTATCTGAACACAAAAATAAAAACCCTTAGGCATGGGTTTTTATGAAATGTCTTCCTGTCTTCAGTATATCTAGACCTTAAAAACAAAAACAAAAAAAACCCCTTTCTCTTTCTCTCTGACTACTGATCTCTTGATAAGCATAAAGTTCAGAATTCAGTGATGTTTTACTTGGAAATCTCAATTTCCATTGAAGTAGAGAGAACCATGTTGCATTGGCACTGAAGCTGATTTATCCTTGGTTTGCAGTGTGTAAGCACATGCTAAACAGCCATGTTGAAAAAATAATAACAATGAAAAATTTGGTTTTATATACATTCCTTCTTTCAGAAACTACCTTTTGTTATACGGTTATAATCTGACTTTTAACTTGTCTCCAGCTTTTGTTTTTAATATAGAATGGAAGCGGCACTAGCATCTGGTTTGTAAGAAACAATTTTGTTACTTTACATAATGCAGATTTTAAACAGCAGTGTACAAAGCGATTTGGGTTGGAGGAGAGCTTAATGTCATCTGATTCTAAGTCAAGTGCCAGGGACTCTTCCCACTGGATCAGGCTGGCCAGGACCTCATCCAGCCAGACCTTGAACATTTCCATGGATGGGGCATCTGCAGCTTGTCTGGGCAACTTGTTCCAGTTCATTACCACTCTCTGAGGAAACAATTTTTTTTTTCCCCCTTACATCTGATCTATATCTCCATTTATTTATTTAACTGTAAAACTGGATGCCTTGTCCTGTCATTTCAGTCCCAAATAAAGAGTCTTTCCTGATCTCTTCTGCAGGCCTCAGTGAGGTCTTCCTGGAGCTTTCTCTTCTCCAGGCTGGACAAGCTCAGCTTCCTTGGCCTTTATTCATAGGAGAGGTGTTCCAGCCCTCTGATCACATTTGTGGTCCTCTTTTGGACCCACTCAAAAACAACTATGCATCCCTCTTATGCTGTAGATCCCCAGGCCTGGATGCAGTACTCCAGACAGGGCCTTACAAGGGCAGAGTAGAGGGGGACAATCATCTCCCTCTCCTTGCCTGCCTGAGAGGTAGAGAATTCGTGCATTTCTCCCTCGCTTGCCATTATTTCCTATGCAGTTATTAACAAATAATAGTAGAAGCATTATAAATACAATCCTTAAGTGAATCGTAAGAGTAAATGTGTCAGATTACTTCCTTTCAGCTTTAAACATTATCCTTGTCTATCCAGGAGGCTTTCAATAATACAATGAAGTGTGTGCCTGCCCAATTTGTATAAGTCTGGCTCGTGAGTTTCATTTTCAGTTAAACAAAATGATTGCCATAAAAACAATGGTATACAAATTATCTGAATCTTAAAGTAGATACAAATTCCTTAGACACATCAAATGTATGTATGTAGACGTGCATGTGCATGGCATTTATTAAATAGAAAATAAGACCAAAGATGATTTTCTTCAAGGAGGTTTTAGTTATGCTGTGGAAAACCTTGAAGTGAAAATAATATTTTTTATGGAATTTCCATATAAAGTTCCAGATGTTGAAACATAAGTATAAATGAAAATACTTAAATAATTGTTAACTATTAATATAGGTCTTGTGAGGGCATTGTACGTGTTGTATATATACAAGCTATAGTTCAAGTTAAAAGTAAACCATCTGAGGCTTACCAAATTGTACAGAGTATACTGACCAAAGTGCATACCATGTATACTTCCAAAGTTTTTAATACTGCTTAAGTTTTTTAGAGGATAAACAAAGGGCAGCTTTCTCATTAATTTGTATGTTGCCTTGAAGTAATCCTTTCAATATATAATATTCTTGTTTGCTGCCATTCAGTTTGTAGCTCTTGTGTGACCTGTTGTAGGGAAGCTGCTTTAGCAGGGGGTTGAACTCTTTATGATCTCTTGAAGTCTCTTCCAACACCTGTGATTCATGAAGAGCTACCTTCTTTTCTCCTTTAATCTCCAATGAGAGTTTCTGTAAAGGCAATAACATTGTCATTCTTGGATGTTCTGGTAACTTGAGGGGGATGCAAAGCTTTGAGTAATGCTAGTGTTTGCTCATAGAATAGAGATAATAGAATGCAGATGCTTTCAGAATGTCTTATGCCTATCATGTTTTATTAAACCATCTTATTTACCCTTCGAAATGCATTTGATTTCTGCAGAGAAGCATGCATATTTTTCTGTAAACTCTTGAAAAAGGTACCAAGAGATTAGACCTACTGTTTTCCTTTTAGTGGTCATAGCTTGTACTGATTGTAGAATTTCAACAGACCAAAAACAGCTGGCTGAGAGAGCAGTGACTTTACTGCCTTTTTGATAGCTCAGCTATGTACAAGGGCTGCTCTGAAAGTAATGTCTCCTATTTTATTATGTTGGCCCATGAAGTCAGAGGAAAATGGTTGGTGATATAGTAATAGAGGCTGAATCTTCCACCACTATTCCATTCCATTTTGTTGCCATGCAGCCAGTGGTAGCAGAAGGACATTCTGACAAAGTGATGTCTGACATTGAAGTGCATGTGAAGAAAAGAGGTGTCATTGTATTCCTTCAGGATGGAAAAAATGTGCCCACTGACATTCATCAACACTTGCAGGATGTTTATGGAGACCAAACAGTGAACGTGAGCACAGTGAGGTGGTGGCTGCTGCTTTTAAGCAGTGGCAACAGTGGGTTATTTCTGCTGGTGCAGATTGTTATGGCTCTTATTCATTGCTGGCAAAAATGCTCAACTAATGGTGATGAATACATTGAAAAATAATGTTCTGTAGCTGAGAATTTTTCTATCAAATAGTGTTATTGCGTTCTTTGTATCAGATGTAGTTTCCATGGAAATAAATAGGAGGGATTACTTTCAGAGTGACCAACATTGAATTAGTCTCTTAAATGAAAATGTTCATTCTTATAACTAGGATTTTGCTAATGTAATTATACTTAGTTTGAAACCTTCAATCTGACTAGAAGAGCCTTCTGATATAGACAAGGCTTGAGAATGCCCATAGCATTTGAATAGATGGCCTCAAACTTTTCTAGCTAAGCACAGTAGAGGAGAACCCTATGTAAGGAAATCTTGAAATATTAGAATACTTCAGGCAAGCAGATTTCTTTTTTAGGAAAGTGTTAGTAGAGTGTGTCTCACTAAACACTGCAAACTAGTGATTTAGATTTTCTTACTGGACTAACTTCTTAGGCATCTTAAAATGTTTGGTTTTCCTTAATGAACTACATTATTAGTTTCTACCTTTCTAATTACTGTAGCCAGCCCCCATACCTCGTTCCTGACTTCTGTATCTTCTTCTGCATGAGGTTTGCCTTTGTGAATTGTTTTGTCATGCTTTGGTCTAGGTATTGCTGAAGTCTTGTTTAGATGTGTGTACATAGGTCATGCACTTCATACTGGTGTAGGGTAGTTCCTATGAAAACTACAATGTATACTAATGGTCTAAACAACCTTTAAAAATTTATTTGTAAATGTCACTTCTGTAGTTCAACCTTTAACTGCATAATAAATAGCAGGAATAATTGTCAGGAGGGAATATTAATGTCATTTTGTCTTAGGCATACTGAAAACTATCCTGGTTACTTAGCAAGCTGCTGATCTGATTAACTGTCATTTGAAATAAAATTGTTCTGCCCCAGCATTCTTGAATAGATTCAGAAGTGTAATGTTAAACTCCATTATTCCAAAGTTATGCGTAGTCATTTCTTGTGGTCACCTCTATACTTTCTGTTTAAATGACTGAAATATATTGTGCACAAGATTGCATTTCATTATGCAGTGCTGATTTCATTTGTGTATTCACACAATTCTGTTTCAAGGTAATTGGTTTGAATAACTAAATAGCCAGAGCAGTTGATCAGGCAACACAGCAGTTTATGTGATATTTTCACAGGATAAGTGTATTTGAAGTATTTAAATTGAAGTAATCTTCTTTGTGAACTGTTTTAAATAGAGAATAGCTGTATGTGTGCAGTGTTCAGTTTCTAGTGTTTTTTTTTTTTTTTTTAAGGCATCAATAAAAACAACAAAATAACCTCCCCCAGCAGCTGTAATGTCTTAGAGAGAAAGACTGAAGTCTAATATTGGCTTATTTGAAAACTTACAGATAAGTTATCTCAGGGTTGGCTTTCAGAGCATGGTGTTAGGTTAGTTAGCTTTTTAGAATGAAGATCTTGTAGCTGATTTTTTTTGTGCTGATTGTTGACTAGCATGAGCTCAAGCTGTAGTATTTCAGTGCCAGCGTTTAGAGTTTTCATAGTAGTAAATAAGTTCCAGCTATTTTGAACACAAATACAGGTGAAACTGGGACATCTGTAGCAGTAAGCTAGGACATAGCTTCTGTCAGTGCAGTAGCTAATTAAGGGAAGGAATGCTCATTCAGGAGAAATAAACTTGTTTATTGTATGATGTAATTCATGTGTATATTATTGTAGTATCTCTAGAGTTCAGTCATCTTCATTTGCTTGTTTATTGTCAGATTTGTAGGATAGGATCTCTGACTTCTTTACCTTTTAACCAAGCTATTTGCTCTCCTTAAAAACAAAAACAAAAAAGCCACTGCTGTTTTCCTAATTAATATTATATAAAATTATCTGAGTACACAAAAGTCAACTTTTCAATTTTAAGCTTAGTCTTGTACCAAGTGTGCTATTTTATTTGCACCTTTATGTCACTTAAAAAAAAAAAAATAGTTCTTAGAAACGAATAATACTTTTTGTTCTTGGAGTTCCTATTCAGTGTACATATAGTGCAGAGTAGTTGCTTGCTGTGATTTATTTAGTGCTTGTATCCCTCTCAGTATGTGCCTCTTCTCCCACTTCCAGGATGTCCTTACAGTTCACTATCATCTGATACCATCACCATCCAAGAGTAAAAATGGCAGCAAAGAAAAAGAAAGAGAACAGGAAAAAGAAAAAGATGTAAAAGAAGAATTTGCTGAAGCTTTACGAGATCTAAAAATACAATGGATGACCAAGTATGTCTGCTGTCGTTACTACAGAACCTTGAAGCAGCTATACAAAAGAAACTAGGAAAAACATTGCTTTGAACTTCAGAATCTGTATTTTCATATTCTCCTCTCTTCTAGGCTGGATACCGCTGATGTATACAATGAGTTGAAAGAAGCCTTTCCTAATCATCTTCCACTATATGTTGCGAGACTTCATCAACTGGATTCTGAAAAGGTTATTTAATGTTTTAAAACTTTGTCTCACTGCATCTATTCAGCCTAAACAACTGAATCCTTATACATGTTTGGCCTTGATTACCATAGCTGTACTCAGTACAATAAAGCAGAAATTCCTGATTAGATTAGATTGATGGTGATATAAGCTAACTGAACATGAATTACTTAATCCTGCAATAGAATGGAAGAAGGTGTGCCTTCATATAGTATGTTGGCTTCTCATCTGTTCGTTGTTCAGTTAAACGTATTGCTTTAGGCTACAAAGTATTATTTTGATGGTATCTGAGCAGAGCGCGTATCCCATTTTGCTCTTCTTATGAACTGATAATGTTATAGCAGAATTGCCCAGACAAAGTGAGGACAGTAACCCTTTGAAATAATACAGCTATATTTACCATCAGTCATTGTCCTCAAAAAATGAGAACTACAAACTATTACACAGAAGTGTCTGTGTGCATGGGTTATTTTTGTTCATCTTGAAGATGGACACCTTCATGTGTATGTCAGTAGTTTTTTTTCTGTTTGATTCTGATTTTACGTTTCAGTCAGAAGTGAATAACTGCTACCATTATTCCTTGAGAGATCATCAGTTTTATTCCTGTAAAATCTGCATCTGTGTGTTCACTTTTTTTTTACAGTCTGAGTGAAATGTACTACGTACATGGAGTATCTTGATAATGCAGACTTATCATCAGGTTTTTCCATGCGAGAAGTTGGAGAAGGTGTAGAAAAGGGCATATTGAATCACTTAATCTTATTTCTGCATGTCTTTGCAATTATCCTAGTGGTAATAAAATCAGCAATCAAGTAGCTTGATTTCATATCACTAAATACATTTCTTCCTCTTCTTTTAGGAACGTATGAAAAGACTCGATGAAATTGTTGAAGCCGCAAATACTGTAATATCTCATATTGATCAAACAGCACTAGCAGTTTATTTTGCTATGAAGACTGATCCCAGACCTGATGCAACTACTATAAAAAAGTACCTAACCAGTAAATAATTTTCTTGCATCCTACTTTTGTAATCTCTGTACTTTCTCTGCATATAAGAATTGGAATGACTATAATTGTTTTGAATGGCTTGTGTTATTGTTTTAAGCACAGACGATTTCAAGCTTGTTTGCAGGATTTTGTTCCTTACTATATTTCAAGAATACAGGAACACTGAAGTCTGCAATTTGTTGCCTAGAAATGATAAATAAAGTAGGGGTTCTTTCAGGATGTAAATGAATCTGAAAAAAATGGGATACTAAGGTTATATCAAGTTTAATGTCACATCAGAAGCAGCATTAGAACCTTGATGTAGAGGCTTGTGTTTGGAATGCTGACTTCCTTTTCATAATACTTTACAACCTTTTGTAACTGGGTTAGAAGCTAAAATTGACAGCAGTCTTAGAAGTAACTGCTTGCCAAAGATCTCATTTGTTTAAGATATATTGACCATAATTCTGCTTCTGAGTATTTTTGAGATTTTTTTTTTTCCTATGTTTCTTTTTACTTTTAGATATGTTTCCCTGAATTATCAGTATTCATCCCTAGGAAGACAGTATGTTCAAATTGATACCCTAGTCTGGATTATTGTGGTGTGGTTTCAGTCACAAATACAAGAGCTACAGATTTGAAGATTAGGGCCTTAGAAGGGGAGGTTGAACACTTATTTGTTATGTTAGTTAATATACCAGATTTCAGTTGTAAAAGTAGTCTAGCTTTCCTGAATGTGTGTGTGTAATTCTATAGTTACTGACATAAAAACAAAGTTATGCTATAATAAATTTCATTCTAAACATTTCTTGGTAAGTTGAACCATTAGATCATGTGGTTGAATCTAACATCTGAAACTAAACACCAGATGTAATGATGCTTTAAATGGGTGCAGTTCCTTTGAAGTCAGCAGAATTGTATCTGCTCATGTTAGTGCTGGATCTGACTCTGTTTATAATGCCAAGAGCTGTAAAGCTTTATTTCTAGATGCTGGCTTACCCAGTTTTAAAATCCTGAGCTGCCCTTGCCGTAAGACACCAAAGATGTTTCAAACTGAGGAGAACAATCGAGTTTTTGTAATGTATAGTATGTCTCAGAAATATATATATTTTTTCTCAGTTAGTTTTACTTATAGTAAATAGCCCTGTTTTTAAGATGATGTTTGTGCTTATTTTCAATCTGTGTGTGCTAACTGCTGATTGTCAGTACTGATTCTGTTCTTAATGATGTGTCTATGAAAAGTCATTAATATTTTTCGTGCTGTTTTTTTCTAGTGAAATGGAAAAACAGAAGACTACTTTAGTGGATGCACTTTGTCGAAAAGGAAGTGCACTGGCTGACCAGCTTCTTCATCTGCAGACCCAAGATGGGGCTGCTTCCAGTGATGCTGAAGGCAAAGATGAGGATCATGAGAGTTGTTCAGAAGCCTTGACAGAGACTTTCTGGGAAACAACAAAATGGACAGATCTATTTGACAGCAAGGTAAGAGTGCAGAGCAGACTTGCTTTTGCAAATTGTATTTCCTTTTGCTCCTCTTGGAATTAGGCGCCACCTCTGTGTGCACGTGTATGTTCCTCCCTTCTGCATTTTCATGCTGTCCCCATAAGTTGTGCTTCCTTAATGACCTTTTTCCATAGAGATTTTGCAAATCTGTGCTAAGCCCATCTCTCTGTATGTTAATATAGGGTTAAAAGGAAGGGTATAGTGTACCAGATTTCCTTAAAAAAGGTGCTTGCTTTATTGAATTGCTCCTCTCTGTACCCTTCAGGCAATATTTTTGGTTAACTTGTGAGCTGCTGTAGCTGTACGCAGAAGTACAAACAGCTACTCTGTTTAGTCCTCCATTTTGTTGCCTATTCTACAAAACAGACAGCAGAAGTTTTGTGTTTTGCTGTCAGTAATGTCTATGGAAGTAAAATAAATTCTTGGAAATGTTTACACTGAAAAATTTATTAGCAGAAAACTTCCTGTTATTGTAAGTTTACTACGACTGGAACTAAGTTTGTCTGTTTCTGTTTGAAACAGCTATTCCAGAAGAAAAAAATTACATGAGTCATTATACTTGTGTAGCTTCTAATTCACTGAGTTCGACTTTTTAATGGTTGAGTTACTGTGTATTATTTAATTAGCTGCTGTGTGTTACGCTACATATGGCTTTGGAAGACAAAAGTGGGTAATGCATTTATTTCTATTTCAGTTAAGCTGCCAAAGCGCTTCAGGTAGTTACAAAAGAAAATAATAAAATTCATTAATTTTCTTGACAATAAATAGTCTTCCCAGTAAGAACTTGTGCTTTTGCTGGAGGTTTGAACAAGAAGGTTGATGGTGGCTGCTTTCACTTCTTTTAGTGCATATATTCTCGTACACATACATCTTTTAAGCATTTTTCTTCTGATCTTAATCGATTGTAGTATCTCATGGTAGCAGATTGTGCTTTAATCATACTGTGTAGGACAGAATGTTCTTGCTGCTTATCTGTAACTACAATATTAGTAATAATGAACCCTGTTCTACTTTAATCTTTCGATTATAAACATTATGTTAATGTTTTCAGTGGAAAAACTGTCAGCACAACTGTCCTACTGGAAGCGTATCAAGAAAAATGCTCTGGGTCTGGAATTGAGCAACTCTGGTTTGATTTGGGCAGATTAGGGATCTAAACTTCTCTTGAATCCAAGCATGGGACCTATCTGTGTGCAAGTTCAGGTTTTGCTCTGAAAATGGATGCTTCTGTATTGTTAAATAAGTGACTAAAAGGCCAACGTTGTTGTGGTATTTCATGTGGAAGTGAGTTCCATTGTGGTTATTCAATGTGTTTGTTTGCTTTCCTTCTTGGAGTTACTAGTCAAGCATATCTAAACTGATTAGGAATACTACTTTTAGTGCAGAACTGTTGTGGAATGCTCTGGGTATTTAGACTAATCGCTTTGAAAATTCTGAGTCATCCTAAAAATCCCTGAGAGATGTCATTGTCCTAAGCTTTTTCTGTCCTGTACTCATATCTATCCTCACTCAGCCCCACCTGGCCCATTTGCAGTTTGTCATCTCTAGTCACTTGCTGCTGAACAAGTTGCCCTGTGTCAGTATAGCAGTGATGACCAATGTGAATAATATTACAAGGACCACAAAAATTATTGTTGTATCTGTCATATGAGAAAATGTTGAGACTGTTCAGCCACTAGAGAGAAGGCTCAGGTAGATATTCTTATTGTGAATAATGCATGATGGAGGCAGGGGGTAAAAAGAAGATGCATCCAGGCTCTTCACAGTGATCCCAGAGGCAGGGCAGGAGGCAGTGGACACAAACCATAGGAATGAGTATGTAAGCAAAAGAAAAGCCTTTCTGCTGTAAAAGTGATCCAGCACTAGAATGAGTTACCCAGATAGGTGTTGAAGTCTCAGTCTTTGAATTGTTTCAGTTACAGTTTGGCAGGTAGCTTAGATAGCCTGCTACAGTTTCTGTGGTCCTTTTCTTTCATGCTTTCTGCATTCTGCGTACTTGTTGGATGGTCAGCAATTATGCAGTGATAACTTTGCTATCCGTTTAACCTTTCAAAAGACCACATCATGGATATATACTCTCATCTTTCCAATGGTACTGTTCAGCAGTTATAACCCCTACAGATTAAACAAAAAAACTTGAAGGGAAAGAAATAAGAATACTTCAAGCAGTATCATCATGTATGTATGATTATTGGAATTGAGACAGTTTTTCACATTTTTACTTCTGTTTTCTCTTTCTGGAAGCTCTGAAAGGAACGAGGAGTGAAAATAGTGTGAGTTCAGGTCTTAGTTTGCTTTGAAAAGAGACAGTAATGCACTCTAATAGTTTTCCTTGCTAACAGATTTGGAGAAAAGAACTAAGGCCAGATCTAAGGGAGTTAATCTCAAAAGATAAAACAGTACTGTTTCTCTTCATTGCTCTATAGAAGTTTTATGTTTGCTGTGGTTTGTATTTTCTTATTTCTATTGCTAACAGGTGTCATGCCAACCTGATAGTTTCCAGGAAAACTAACTAGTGAGCAATTTGACAGCTCATACCTGCTGTTTGAGCTGTTAGCACTATGCTTCCAGCCAGCAAAAGAGTGTTCTTTGAGTATTGTATGACAAATGAAGGCAATGACAGTGCCCTCAAATGCACTACAGAGCGATAGCAGACAATAAAGAAGGAAAATTGGCTCATCCCTTCTGATAAACAATAACAGCTCAACAGGAGAGAGATCGCTATCTGGAAAGATGCTGGTCCCTTGGCTGCTAATCCTTAAATGGGGGTGAAGAAGTGTGGACCCAGGCTCCACTACTTCTGGTCACTCAGGTGCATTGCTTGCACCTGAGCTCCTTGGGTTAGCTATGCCTTCTCACCTGGTGCTCAACCATTGGTTGAGGCTATAACTTGGCAATTCCACTGCATGTGGTTATTCAAAACCATAAAGCATAATTGGATCATCATTATATGTTTATTTAGCTCTATTAATGTCCTAGACTACAGATCTGTATTATAGTATAGTCTGACATGAAAATAAATAGGAAAAATGTAGTTATGTTTTACTGTCTATTGCTGTATACTGTGAGAATAGCAATACATGTGTTACTTTTCTACAAAAAAAAAAAAGAATTTAACAATTTGCAGTTCCTTCCTTCCACTCACTTCTACCAAACTGCATCTGATGTTCAAGCTGACTGATCAATATTCATCTGTTTTTATCATGGCAAGTTTTGTAGGTGGGATTGTGTTTTAAAACTTTCTCAACCTTCTGCTTGAATAAACACAAATATCTTCTTGTTTTAAATATCACCATTACCGTTTAGCTTTCTTCCTTTCTAACTCTTTATCCATGTAGAATAATTTTTCCTGTAAGTCTCTGGTTCAGAGTTGCATACATGTTTTAGTGTTTTGCTACTGGATTATTTTACTACTTTAGAAACAGTGTGCCTAGTGCATGTAATTTTGTTTTAAAGACTGGTAGGGGAAAATCTGAAGTTCTGAGCATCTCAGATGAACCTTAATGTTTGTGTAGTTCACATCCTGTTAGGAGTCATAGAATCACCAAGGTTGGAAAAGACTTCCAAGATCACCTAGTCCGATTGTCCATCTTCCATCAAGATTTCTGGAGGGAAGTTTGAGAATAGCATTGAGGACATAGTAGTATTTAAAGCTTCAAAACAAGTTGGAAGAAACAGACAAGTACTGTTGCAAAAAAGGGCAAAAGTGTCTTTTCTGTTGATGGTAATCTTCAGTACAGGTGACTTGGGCTTGACAAAATTCCCATTGGTAGTAAACAAACAAACTAAAAAAATGCATTTCTGTGACTGTGGAAAGACTCAAATGGGACTGACAAAATGAAGTGTTATGGCTTGATTATATTGCCTAGTCTTGGATGACTCATTTCTTTTTTGGGGAATAGAAAGAGGAAAGGTAAAGTTTGGAATAGTAATGTAGGAGAAGGAGTAGGCCTTGTGTTGAACATCCTCATAATCCTCAAGAGGAAGCTAAGTTATTCTAACATGAGGTTAGAACTGAAAATGTGGAGCTCTTTCTGTACGTGAACATGACTTTGTGTCATTGATGCTCAAAAGGTAGAGCAGTAGGGTGAGAACAAATGGATGTTATTAACATAATTGGTACAGTACTCTCGTGCTTCGAGTAAGCTAACAGCTTTAGATAGAAACACTGCATTGATAGAAACAGTGCTTTTACCTCAAAGCTTGAGTTGAGTCGAAGTTCTTCCAGATGATGGCAATGTTTAAAGGCTAAGTGAATTTCTGAAAACCAAGAGAGAGCATGCTTTCTTCTATGTGTATAAGATGTATTGAGAATATCATCTCTTCTGTGTGTTTTTGCTCACCCTCTAGTAAATCAAGTGCTATTTGTATACTACCTCTCTTCTGCTGTTGAAGTATGTGCATTACCACAAGGTGTTAAGTTCCCTTACTTGCCTATTTTCCACTGAAGTGTCATGCTTGTCATGTTATAGCAAGTGTGTAGGAAGACTGGTTGATAGTAAGTAAGTTGTTCCTGCTTCCTCTGCTCTAGTTAGATCACTTCTCTCTGAAGTTTTACTTTAAATGATGCATGAAAGAAAATATGTATTCTATATAGAAAAGCGATTTGAATATACAACAGTTGAGATAGCTCTGTTCAGCAAGCATTTGTTTGATTATGCAGGCACATTTGTGATGGTGCTTTAGTATTTTTTTAGTATTGAAGTACAAATTGTTTTATTTATTTATTTATTATTTATTTATTTACCTGAGCATAATGGTACACTTGGCAGGCCAAAATGACCAGTTTTAAACAAAACTTCTACAGGAGAGTAGTAGTATTTACCTATTTCTTGCTGACATTGACTCATCTATAGAATTTAACTCCCCTTATCTCCAACAGCTAATCCAAAGGTTAAGCAAAAAGTCATGTTTAAAAATAAGTAAACAGATAAAATACCCAGACCTTTCCATCCTGCCTTTTAAGCATCTTTGGCCTGGAGTGTTTTTCATATTACTGTCAGATGCAGCTGTCTGTTCCAGCAGATCATACTCAGTCACTGCCAAAAGGTTGTTGCTGTGCACTTGATTCCATGAACTCCCTTCCCTCTCTGAAAATAAGATAAGTCAATTTTTGTATGAATATTGCTTTTATTTGTAATATTTGATTGAGCAGAGAGTCAACATAAGCTGAGAAACCTCAGTTTATTCCCATAGCTATATTTGAGCCTGAAGAAGCTCACTCCCTGATAATACTGAAGCTGTCATGCTTATAATTCTCACAGTGAGTTGTGTTGTCTATAGGTATTGTGTAATGTAGCATTTTAATTATTTGTTAACATAGATACATTTTAATCAACAGTTAAATAATTAACTAATTATACAAGTCTCTTTTCTTTCTGCTAAATATTGGTATTAAGATCCCAGAAAAGTTTTCATTAGGTAGCTGTTGAGTATTGGTGGACCTTAAGTGTGCTGGTTTTTAAGGAGCATTTTCAGATTTGAAAATACTGTAGCCATGCAGATGTTTTGAGTGATCATTTCAGAACCTTATCCTCCAAAGTATATGCATCTCTCTGTAGCTGTCAGCAAGTTAGGCAGGCAATTACCAACTATTTCTGTGGGTCTGGCTTTTAGTACACTTATTATTACAGGCCATTAGCTTGGGAACGTATGAGCTAATGTTCATTTCCCAACCCCAAAGCATCCTAAAAGTGCATATTATTTTTTGTTTCCCTTGATACAGTTCTTTGGTCAATTTCTCATCTATATTATTTGTTTTGTAAAAGCTGGCCTTGTATTTATTGAAATTATGAAATAATATCAAGCATTTAGAACTCATTCCTATTCTTACATTTAGCAGCTGTTTTTGTACACTATAGATTTGTTTATTTGCTGTTGTATACAATCTGATAGCAGCTGTTGGTTATATCTTAATAGCATTCCCATTTTTATTGTTTACACACATCGAGGAATGACTTCCAGTTCTGTGATACTGTAAAGCTTGCACTACTGTAATTTATAAGGCTTGATTTGATCAATATATGCACAAGTAATGAAGTATTATTTCTTAAATCTTTGCTTGTTAATCTATACTGATTTTAAGCATTTCATGCATTATTCTTAACTTCTGAAGTGCTAACGAACTTTTAGTATTTTTACTTGTTTACAGCTGACTAGGTTTTTTTGTTTGTTTGTTTTTCAAGCACTTAGAAATGATCCTTTATCAAAAGGTCTTGGAGCATTGTTTCAACCTTTTTGTCCTTGAGAGTTTTGTTTTTTTTTTCTCATTTAGAAATACCCATACTTTTATTTGGCCAGAGTAAGGGTGTTTCGTAAAATACTTTGTTTTCTTGCCACAAAAACTCTAGGAAGCCCTGTTACGAAAGAAATGCTGTCAAGTGGCTTTCATCCTGCCTTTATCACTGATGTTCAGTAACCATTCAAAACTTACAGGGTCAGGTAAGAGCTTTCTTAATAGAGCAGTGACATTATTTCTGGTTAGCCTTTAATATGTTATATTTGCTGAAAGCTCCAATGCATCTCTCACTTAATTTTGGTTTGTTTTCTTTTGGTTTGGTTTGTGGTTCTATCATACTTTCAGAAAGGATTTTTTTTTTTCTTCATTTTACTTCTTTAAGTTTAGTTTAATCAACTGAGTCTGCTGATGGATCCACTGAGCAGTTGTTCAGAAGTGTTTGGATTGAGAATGCAGCATGCAAAGTACTTTTCCAATAGCGATATTTGGAAAGATTTGTATGTGAATGGTGCTCTATGCTCATTGTTGCATATGTGTGTGTGCTTTGACTAGTACAAATTGTATTCAAAAGCTATTGCAGCTTAAGTGAATACTTCAACATAACCAAATAATACTGGAAGACAGAAGAAGAATGGGCAATGCTTGAGTGCTTGGCATATGAAGTACTTGGCTATTCAGAGCTCAAAAACTGTACCTTCACTTCCATGATAATTAGGTGTGCCATTTCCTTTTCTAGTTCAGTGTTTCAGGTACAGATACTGCAAAATATTGCATGTCAGTTAACATTCAGAAGGAGTGTTCAGTTAGCTAAAATTAGGCAGGTTCTTCAGTCCTTGCAAGATAGGAATATTGGATTCCTTAATATTTTACTATTAGAAAGTACATTAAATCTTTATAATGTGAAATATTTATTTCTGAACATCCTTGAGGCATTTTTTTTGTTGGCTTCTCAAAGGTGTATTTTAAGTATACATTGTTGGAAAACTGATTTTCATTTGAGGAATCAGAGAAAAGGAAAATCATTGTATTGACTGAGGGGAAAATGAATTGCAAACTCTTAATACCAGATTGCATTAAAACTGTACTAAAAATAATAGTAATGTCATGTTCTCCACTTTGGTGCTGTCACTCCTTTTTTTTTTTTTTTTTTTTTTTTAACAAAAAACAAAACCTTACTGTGAGCATTCCAGAGGAAATAGATGAAAGTGACCTGATTCATCACTAGTTCTTAATGATGGGTGAAATAGTGTGAACCACCTTGCAACACTGAACACTGTTATAGTGTTCAGAACCTGATTTATTTCACATTATCTCTGAAGTAAACACATTCATTTACAAATGCTAGTTGCAGCATTGTCAGGTATTGTGAACTCTATCTTTGGAGTTTGTAGTATCAAGAGGAAGTTTTCTTATAATCTATCCTTAACAGTGTTGAGGAGTTGACCAAAACCTGAGGTTTGTCTTCATGCTTACCTGTCTTCATTGCCTGTTTATAACTATGTGCATACCTCTGTATGTATACATATGTATATACACATATATCATTCAGTATATATGTTCATATTTGTTTCTGCAGTAAGTTTATTTCTTGCAAACCAATGCTCTTAATGGGGTCTTTGTTTCTGTGGATCAAAGATACGTCTGCCTGGTTCTTGATGATTTTGTTTAAACTGCTTTTTACTATGCAGTTGCCTCTAGCAAATGAAAATCCAAAGAACCTAGAAATGTGATGACTAACGAATTTGAATAATGATGTCTGTATTGCATAAAATGTTCTAAAGTCAGATACGTTCATGAAGTCATAAGTAGTTTCTAAGATGTTCTTGTTTATAACTGCTTCAAGGAATCATCTGTTTTCCTGCAAAAAAAAATGCCATCTGTTTCATGTAAATGTTTTGCTTTAAATCACTTCTACTTCCTGAAGAGAATCTGCTATTATTTGTTAAGCCTTGTAAGAGCCAAGTATTTTAATATCTAAACTGTTTTGTTTTCATATTGTAGGTTTTGACTTTTGCCTATAAGCATGCATTGGTGAACAAAATGTATGGGAGAGGTCTCAAGTTTGCAACAAAACTTGCGGAAGAAAAGCCAACAAAAGACAACCTGAAAAACTGCATTCAGGTAAAGTGTGTTTAGTAAAATGATGATCTGTATTAATGCTGAGTAAATGTTTAAACATAGGAGGCATAATCTTTGTAATATTTTACATTGTAGAACTCAAAATGTTAACCTTATCTAAGCTTTTGATGTTTGGTCCCATTTTTAATGCAGTTTCTTCTTTCATTTTTTCTAGAGTATTTACCAAAACTCTTCTGCATATTTAAATCATTATGTGGCTGTTTATCCTCTGTTATCATTACTGTTATTAATCACAAATAGTACTAGTATAATATAGGTAGAGAAATAATGGGAATTACTGTACCTCCTATGAAATTTAATCACATCAAATATTTGTGTGTTTAATTGAAAGGCTGTAGATCACTTAGCCTTTCAGATCTAAAAAAATTCAAGTTCTCCAGACTTATCTTTCTGATTACAGATAACCTTAGTGAGTTGTTAATGTCAATGCAATGTGTGTTAGAAGGACTTAAATTGAAGAATATGACCCACGAGCGTCTCATTTACTTTTTAATATTTGCTTTCTTCCTTCAGCTAATGAAGTTACTGGGATGGACTCACTGTGCAACTTTCTCTGAAAACTGGCTTCCTGTTATGTATCCCCCTGATTACTGTGTATTCTAGAAATCTGGAAATTGTAAACCTAAAGTAATTCTATAAGGGCAGGATATGAAAAGATAAGTTTGAGATTTTGTTTTTTTTTTTTTTTTTATAGGAACGCATGTTTTCATTACTGAATGTCGATCATTAAATTGTGTGTATTTATCAGTAAAGGCACCTGGGTACAGCTTAATACCTGTTAACCTGACTCCAGCCATCAGGGAGTTACCTTATTGTGCATCCCATTGCTGGCAATGGATGTGCCAGAACTGCCAACAGAAAAGATTTGGAATTAGGCTGATATAGCTTACTGCATGCATGTTAGGTTCTTAACTGTTAATTTTAACTGCAAACCTGTAAAAGCTCTGTATTTTTTACAGTAAAATGACTTTTAACACGTTTGATCTTAATTTCATTTTCAACTGTATGAAGGCCTTAAAGCTACTTCAGGAGTAGCTAAAATCTTATTTATTAGACAAAAGTAATGGGACATAATTATCCATATTGTTTGCAAGAGTTTACATTTGTGGTTTTGTTCTTTTTTTTTTTTAAAGAAAAATTCAACCTCTGAAACTGTTAATACATGCAGCTGAGAATTGCTGATGCATAGGTGCTCCTGTAAATCTTCATTTTGGAGTGATTTCAGGCAAACTCAAAAATCCATGTGAACCTGAGTATCAGGACAGGCTGATACATGTATAAAGTGCCAGACAGTTAAATCTTGACCAGGTATTGTAAAGCTATACATATATGTTTAATAATGTTAAAAATGTAAAACACAGCAGAATAAATGTGCAAAGCTGACGATCAAAAAACACCATGTGCACTCTGATACTTTAAAAGATTATTTTATAAGTAATAAAAACAAATAAAGCTAAAAATATTGGTTCATCCAGAAGTATGTAAATGAAATTTGCTGAAAGAGAACACCTTCCAAACAGCAGAAGTTCAGTGCAGCCTAGAAGATCAATGCTTTCTGTTAACATCTCCCCTACTTACTGACATTGTTCCTCCAGTGGAGCGAAATTGGTCTGTTTGAATAGGTTGTAAGTATGAACCCAAGACAAATGAGCTATATTGCTGTCTTGCCAGATTTCTTGTAATAAAATTTGCAGAGTTCAGCTACAGCTACAACTTAACAGACTTAAATGCACAGAGAGCTTACCATAATTGCACATCACTTTCCAAACTGCAAGATGCAGGCATGAAATCAAAATTAGTAGTTGTTTTTTTTTTTTTCTTCAGTTCTCTCTTACCGTGGCTTTAAGCAACTTGACATTTGATTCTGGAAATTCCGCTAGGATGGATGTATCAAATATATTGCAAAGTTGTTCCAAAAATTCATAGTCTGTACTGAATCTGAATTTATTTGCCCATAATAATACTGTCCCTGGCTGGCAGAAGTGTACCATTGTTGCTAGCAGGGCATCCAGAGCAGTATGATGGTATACAACATCACTTGCCAGTATAAAATCATAATGGTAAGTTGATAAAGGGAAGTCTTCATTGAGGTCCTCTCCCCACACCAGTTTTCTCACTTCAGGTTTGTGCGTATTCATGTTGTGTGTATTTCTTGAAATATTAAACGAGAGATTTTCAAGAACTTCAGGCAAATCAGTAGCTGTAACATAAGCTCCTAAGGAATACATAGATTTGTTTTAGTTCAGAGGTATATAGTTAAAGATATAAACTTTTGGTATTACTTTTGATATTGCTGCTTCTCCCTCAGCAATAACTAGAATCTTTATTAACAAAAGTGTTCCACTTGCTTTCATTTTTTTTAAAAAAGCAGTGACGAATGTATTAATTTCAGCTGTTGCTTCATTGCTTTCAAGTGGCAGTCAGAGATCTAGATTGTGTTTCATAAGAAATCTGAAAGGAAATAGTTTACTGACCTAAGATGGAAGCCACGATGGAAACCAAGCCTGTTCCAGCACCAATTTCCAAAACTTTCTTGTCTTTGAGGTTGAATCGTTCTTGATTTGATTCCAGATACTGAGACAAAGCCAGTGCCTGAAATAGTTACCACGTATTCATAATATGGTATCAATTAAGTTGCACAAAAATTAAGTTGATGTTTTTATACTGTATTTTTTTATACAGTGGAAAACACTGATGGCTGTAACATAAACATAATATGGAAAGAAACATTGTGTCCTGTTCTTTATGTCAAGCAATCCAATTAAACTAATTTATTATTAATTTTAGGTTTCGTGAGATAATGAGTTTGCAGCAGACATGTAAATCTTTTGTGATTCCTCTCACAGCTCAAGATAGGTAGTGTCCAGATGGGAACCATTCTATTGATAAATAACACAAACAGATGCCAAAGAAATTAACTGCCCTTTTGTTTGTCCTCTTTAGATTAGTGTTAGGGTTTTAACTCCTGTGCTTTCTCATAATGCAATGCTGTCTACCTGCTCTGGGCAGGCTGACAACTCATGAATCACCAGCCCAATTTGCACAACCTCGTGCTTTTCTTGGAAAGTTTTACCATCTGCATTCTGACACCTGGTTAATTTGAGAAATGATGTTCTGACATTCCAGATTAAGATACAGTTTCATTTATCCATACACTTCATTTTTATCTTTTTTTTTTTTTTTGGTCAGACATTGTTGGTGAACTTTTCCAATGAAAGTAGATCTGAAAAATTCTGAAACACCCTTTCTTCCTCTAGAGCCATATTTGAGTCTATAAAAGTTCTTTTTTGCAGCAGGAGGAATGAATATTGGAAAAGACCTGTTTGCAAGTACGGTTTTCCATACTGCACTGGAATAGTTCCAGGCTGTTCTTTAAAAGAAACACTTTCATTATTTTAAAATACCTTATTTAATCTTTCACTATTTTCTTCTTTAGTCTCCTTTTTGTAATGCTGATTGATTGCTTCCCAAGAGTGACTGGAAATGTGGAAGAAGCAACAGTTCTTCCAATTTTTTCCAAACAATTTTAACTTTTTATTTCCCCAGTATCTTCATCCAGATGACGAATAGGAAGGTAGGTGCGTGCATGTTGGTTTTTTTTCTTACTTCTGTAAGTGGAAATAATTGACCATCTACATGCTACTTACATGCCCCATTTCTTTTGGTGCAAACTACCAAATCAGTGTAAGGCAGAGCTTTCTGCTCTAGTATTTCACAGCTTAGTTCCTCAAAAGAAATAGGTGTTAATTAAAAAAAAAAATACTAGCTTGAGGTTTGTCTGCCATTGTCATTTCTGATTTATCAGTCACGTCAACTCCCTGGATGCCCTATTGAGTACTTACCCCGGGCCATACCACTGCTCCAAAGTGCTCTATAGATTCCTGGATGACAATGTGCTGGCCTGCATAAGTATAATGCTCTTTGTCAAAGTAGTGGGAAACTGTAGGAGCCCAGTTCTGCAATATTTTAAGAATTACTGGTGAATCTGTGAGAGAAGACGAAAGGGGTATTTTATATACATGTATTAATGCACAGCTTTTCAAAGGATGAGAAGGACTTTGTGAATGTTGTACGTGAGCACATGCACTAGAAAAGCTGTCACGTGATGGGGTTCAAGACCATCTGCTCTCCAAATGTGGGCAATCTGGCTGCTGAAGGAGCAGAAGCAGCAGAAGCAGTGTTTTTAACGGGCTGACCAGTAGAACCTATGGATGCCCCATCCTTGGAGGCACTCAGGCCTGGTTGGGTGGGACCCTGGGCAGCCTGAGCTGGTGGGGGCAGTCCTGGCAGGAAGCTGGAACTGGACAAGCTTTTAAGTCCTTTCTGTGATTGAGTGTTTACGTGGCACTTCACAGATACCAAAATGTAAAATACAGAGAAGTTGCCTTCTGCAGCTCATCTTATGCTTGAGATTTAAGTACTTTTCCTTGCTGTTGTTTTTTTTTTTCTACTGACTCTTGAAATCAGATACCAAATAGTCGCATCTTTTTAGATATTAATATACTTAATGAACTTAATATGCCTGCTAGAAGATGGCCAGCAGGTACAGAATGCTAAGCTTCATGTTTCAAAAAGAAGAGTACCTTTATGTTTTACCTGTTACACTACCACTCAGTGAAAGAGCTGGGTTTCTTGAATTTTTAACCCTTCTACAAAAAGAGGGTTCTGAAACACTTTTTCAGCGTATGTTGAAACACACGCTGCTGTTGAGCAAGCGTCAGTCCTACTGTAGTGTAGTGCTTATGTATCTCATCATAGCATATAGGCTTGTAGGATGGATGTTTAGGATAGCTCAGCTTAACTGCTCCAACCAAACTCACTGAAATCAGGGCCCTTAGGGACTGTGCAGCCATTGGAAGCCTAGTGGCAGGATATGCATAGATGCTGCAACACTGAACTGCAAAGGACAATTTTGCTCTGGATTTTGATCAGTGCCTGCCTGCAGTTCTTGATAGATGTTCAAGCAAAGCGGTTTAGCTTGTGTTAAAATTTGTAATGCCACAGCTTCAGTAATGCCAGCCCAACCAATATATGTTCTAATCAGCTCTCTAGCAGTGCATGAGAAATAATTCTCTGATGTCTAAATAAAATCCAGAGGCTTTTTACAATATGTGTGTCAATTATGGAGTTAGAATGCTTTTCCTAGATTTGGTACAAAAATAAATTACAACAGAGGGGAAAAAAAACTGGGGAAAGTAGAGCTCAAGAAGAGAAGTGACAGATTGACATTTACTATCCAAAGACAGAAAAATGAAGCGATGAAATACCAGCAGGACACAGCAATTACAGTATTATAAAGGATTATACCGGAGTTGGATTCTGCTGTTGATGAGCAGTTGGAGCTGCAAGTGCAGTTCTCAGAGTCACACAGCTCTTCACAGGCTTCTCCTTCCACTGTTTGGCAGTCTGTTGCTCTTTGCATTGTGTAGGGAAATGGCAGCTGCTGTGCAAAGATTGTGGAACTGAAATAGAAATATATAGAGAGAGAAAGTTGAGGGCAATTCCTTTGTATAAGATGATTGGAGAGCTGGCTGTGGGATCTCCCCATCCTGCTCTGACTCTGCCTAGGCTCGTATGACTGGGTTGGGTGGCCTCACACTGCTGGAGGTTCCTCTAAGCATCTCCTTTGGTCTCTGAGGGAGAAGCTTCGCAGTGCCTGCAGGTAGTTTTTAAGGGCAGAATGACTGCTGATGTGCGGAGGTGGTTTATTTGCACCCACGACACTGACACCATTGCAGTTCTGCTGATGCTTGATATATTTCTTACTACTCCCTTTATTCACAGGCACAAGACTTGTGTGCTGTCTCCTGTAGCACAGTGTTTGTTCACAGTTAAGGCAGGCAATTTTATTTTTTGCCAATTCAAAAGGGAGGATGCTAAGTAATTGGAATTCTGCAGATTTTGTTTTATATTTTTCCTCCTCAGAAGTGGCAGGTAACGAGTTCTGGCTGCACACCTTTTGTGTATAACTCAAAATACAGTGGAGGCATAGGAGATTGAAGATGGAAGGTAATGCTGGAGCTTCAGCAGCCAGTTCCTAGCATTTGGGATGTTTTTCTCGCACTTCTGGCATTGTGCCCCCTCAGAGAACAGTAGCAGTTTCTATCCAACCTCACATTTTCAATTGTGCACTGCCTGTTCTCAGCAATGGCTCTCATTCCAGCTCCAGATATGGAGGAAAAAAAAAAAAAAAAATCTTAGTGTGGCAGTTCAGACTTACAATTGGCCACGTGGGTACCACAGATCATATTTGAGGCAGCTTAGTAAATGTGTGTTTGCTGCTCCACTGTTAAGCACTTGTAATAAATAGCTTCTCTGATATCATTCAGCACAGACACATTGAATTCTAAACTAAATGAGAGATGTTCTGTCGTGCTTAAAAATCATTATGCTTGCTTCTGTTTTGTTCTTTGAGATCCTCTGTGTAATGCTACAATAAGATGATAATGGCAGAGTCTTTGGCTACAACAAATGAGAACAAGCCCAAATACAGCAGCCACAGATACAGTAAAGAAGGAAAAGAGCTGCTTACCTTTGGAAGATCTCAGGCAGAGATCTCCAGCAAGTAGTGCCCTCTCTTCCCCTGCCAACCCTTAAATGAGATCTGGGAAGAGGTGGATCCTGGCTCCACCCTATCCAGTCACTCAGGTGCATTGCATGCAGCTGAGCTCCCCTGGTTTGGCCCTGCCTTCCTGCCAGGTGCTCAATCACTTGTTTAGGCCATCACTTACCATTTCCACTATGTTCTGGAGTAGAAGTTGGCTTAAATAATCATACAGGTGCTTTGCTGTTTTTATTAAAGCCCTTCTTAAAAGGATCAAGAGATCTGAAAAATAACCATCAGTTACACTCATAGGCCTGGTCTGGTCCTGAAGTCCCTCAGGTGCCCAAGTTCTCAGATGGCAGTCTGGGAAAAGAGATTATGCACTCTGCATTTATTCATAGTGATAGATACATCATGCCGGGCTTCTGGATGCCACAGTAATATCATTCATATCTTTTTGTAGGTGTCGCTTTTGCATAATAGGAAGTTATTATTTCGTACATCCTAATGCCACAGCTATTAGTGATTCATAAATTGAAGTTTTTTTGGGTTTTGTTTGTTTGTTTGTTTGCTACAAACTACATTTAGTATGGATTCAAGTATATTAATGTACAAACAGCTTTCATTTATTACTGTAAATGACCAACTCTACCTGAGGGCTGTGGGCACAGGTCACTACTGGGTGCTCTTGTTGCACATGGGCAGTATCTGCATCATCATGTGCAGGATGGTCAAGTTGCTGCTGTCTTACTAGAATGGACTTTTCATACAGTTTTGACAGTTTTCTGATCCATATTTCAGCTAAAGTGATACATCTCTTATAAACATTTAATTTGGGAAGACTATGGCAAGCAAAATCTGTTCCCTTAGAAACTGCTGGCTCTTTGTGGTGGTTAGCAGCTCATTTATCAGCAAAGTGGTTCTGAAGGGAATTATCACCTAAATTCTGTGGTTTCCAAAGGGGGCTACACTAATGGTCTTTGACTTTGTTGCCAACAAAATAAGTTGCAACACCACATTTGATTTCTTCAGAATTTTAAGAAGATGGAATAAGTCACAAAATTACATCTATCTGAAAAGGTAATAAAATGCTTAAGACTAAATTATAAGATGGCAATAAACCTTATGGTAACACTCTAAAGAATCAGAATCACAAAATCACTCAGGTTGGAAAAGACCTTAAAGATCATCGAGTCCAACCACAACCTAACCATACTACCCTAACTCTAACAACCCTCCGCTAAATCATGTCCCTGAGCACCACATCCAAACAGTTTTTAAACACATCCAGGGATGGTGACTCAACCACCTCCCTGGGAAGCTTATTCCAGTGCTTAACAACCCTTTCTGTAAAGAAGTGTTTCCTGATATCCAACCTAAACTTACCCTGGCACAACTTAAGGCCATTTCCCCTCGTCCTGTCACCAGTGAGAAGAGACCTACCCCGCTTTCGCTGTAAGCACCTTTCAGAAACTGGAAGAGAGCAATAAGGTCTCACCTCAGCCTCCTTTTAGCTATATCAGCTTTAGCTTTATTCAGCTTTTAGCTTTATTCAGCTTTATCCCCTCTAATAAATTTTCTGCCTCGACTTCTGAAATTCATTGCTTGGAAAGGGCTTTTGGATCTGACCTCATGGCCCGAAATAAAAAAAGTAGGTTACTGAGCAGTAGTACTGTATCACTCGGTCCTCAGCAGTGAGCACAGCTCTGCTGAAAGGCTTCTCCTTTTTCTTGGCACCAAGGTCACACTGCATTGCTGGTTGTAGTCAGAATTACCAGGCAAAAGCCACTTCCATCTGTTCGAAGGGGAAGCGCAGTTGCACTGCAGTGTGAGTTAGGACTGGGTGTGCACTCAGCGTTTCTGAGCACTCGTGCAAAGTTCTCATACACTGCCTAATATGCACGTGTGTGTGTATGCATATATATGCCTAGAGCATTACTGTACACCCTTATGATATTTGAGCCCACAAGGTACATGCATCCAAATGCAGGAAACCAACGGGTTAGGTGTGCGTGGGCAGAGCAGGCAAGGAGTGCAGTAGCTGAGTTCCTTTGTTAGTCAGCAGGAAGCAGCCACATCAGGGTTAGGGTTAGGGCAGTGGAGCAGTGCCATTACCTGTTGTGGTGCAAGGCGCCGGGAGGCTCCCGCAGGCCGATGCCCGCTCCAGAGGTTTTTATACCACCGCGCACCTGGAAGCAGCCACGCTGCCCGCCGGGGCTGGTGGGCTATTTACAGCAACATGACCAGGCAGCGTGCGAAGGGCTCGCTGCCCCGTGCTCAGATCTTTTCCACTTGCGGCATGAAACAAAAATGCTCCTGAACCTCATAGTCCCGAGTGCTGCAGCCTCAGAAGCAGAACTCTGGGGCTTTTCCAGCCTCTCATTTTCTAAGCTGGCTGAGTCTCGTTAGGTTCTCCAGTCCTGACCCAAGGGAGCAGCTGCGTGCGGGAGGCACAGCCCAAGTGTGGAGGAAAGTGTGGGGTCAGAGGCGGCTCCAAGGGAAGGTCAGGGACTGGCGGCCTCCCTGCAGCAATTCCTGCAGCCGGGAATCAGGAATAACAATTTGCACGGGCAGTGCCTGCTAGCAGCAATAGGAACTGCACTCCCTCAGGGAGCTCTTGTTGCTCTGCAGCACTAATGGGAATTATAGATGTCAGACATACACCAGATGTGCGTTGCTTACACACGTTAAGAATCAAGTCGTTGTGTGCATTTTCTGTGGCTGCCTTTCTGTCCCCACCCCCCACCCCGAAAGGATTTTTAAAGAAAAGGAAATCGGAGTAAAAAAGTTCAAAAGGAGCTGTGAAAGCCAAAGGGCTGCTAGGATGGAGGGAGAGAGGAGGGCAGCAATGCATATTCGGCTCAGCATGTAAGGATGTGCACCTTTTGGAGAAACAGCCGTGAATTTGGATCTAGTTCTCTTGAGTAGGGACCTGAGATGAGCCCTTTGGGGCTGTGCATTTCCCACCTTGGCCACGGGAAGGCTCCAGCAGTTGCACTGAGAGCAGGAGATGCCTGGATGCTTGCACCAAAGCACCCTGATCTCCTTTCTCTGAGATGTTAAAAAGAATGTGTCTATTTGTTTATTTATGGATCCAAGGGACAGAGCATTAACTTAACTAAACTATGTCTTAAATACTGTGCCTGGTCCTTGAGCACTACACAGCCCCCCTCCATTTCCCCTCACTGTGGAAATGGGTGGCCCTGAGCTAGATCAGGAGCTGACAGCAGAAAGAAGAAGGCAGGTATGTCGCTGTTGGAGTGTCGTCCCTGTTGAGCTGGGTTTTGTTGTTGTTTTTTTATGACATGATTTTTCAAGCAGGCATGTTCCTGGCTCTCATACCAATGTTCTGCCTCCGCAGATGGATGTAGCTCAGGCCAGTACTGCTGCCAGTGCTCTGCCTTCAGCTTTGGCATTGGGATTAGTGCTGAGCACAGGCAGTGCACTTTTCAAACCAAATTGAAGGAAAAGGCTCGCTCCTTGTTCTGTCTTGTGAGGGCAGTTGAAAAGCAGCTTCAGGATCAGTGGTACAGCGTGGTTAGAAATAATTTAGGTGTGGCTTCATTTCTTGCTTATAAGTTATGCATGTAGAAACACTGGATGCTTGAAATACAAGTGCTGTTCAAATATACTTTATAGATAATTTCTACAAATGCTTCATGTGCCGCAGTCTTTCTCCAGTGCTGCAAATGAGCCTCATCTGGGGGTGCAGCACCATGGCTTTAAAACTTCTGCAGGCTTGAGTGGGCAGAGGGCAATCCACCACTTCAGGCCTTGTGAGGGGACTGCTTTCTATGATATAGAATCACAGAATGGTTTGGGTTGGAAGGGGCCCAAGGCCACCCAGCCCCAACCCCGTGCCATGGGCAGGACTGCCCCCCACCAGCTCAGCTGCCCAGGGCCCTATCCAACCTGGCTTCGAGTGCCTTCAGGGATGGGGCACCAAAGCTTGTCTGAGCAGCTGTGCCAGTGCCTCACCACCCTCACAGCAAGAAGTTTCTTCCTAACATCTATCCTAAATCTCCCCTCTCTGAATTTAAAATTCCTCCTTGTCCTATCACTATCAGGCTGTGTAAAAACTTGGTCCTCCTCCTGCATATGAGCTCTCTTTAAGTACTGGAATGCCACAATGCGGTCTCCCTGGAGGCTTCTCCAGTCTGAACAAGCCCAGCCCTCGTCCTGTCTCTATAGCACAGGAGCTGCAGCCTACTGGTCATCTTCATGGCCCTCCTCTGGACTTAGCCCAATAGCTCTGCATCCCTCCTGTGCTGGGAGCCCCATGCTTGGGTGCAGTACTTCAGATGGATCTTAAATGTGCAGAGTAGAAGGGGAGAAGTGTGGTTTACGGTTTGTTTGCTTGTTTTAGTTCTGTTTATGTGAAGCCCCAATGATTGTATGGGTCTCCTCCCTTTGCTGTGCTCCCAGACTGCCAGCAATGTAGGCAGAGTTTCCTTCTGCTTATCAAGGAGATTGGTCACAAACTGCCAGGACATTGCAGAGATGTTACCAGCTGCCACCTGGAGCAGGGCTTGGCACTGAGGAGCAGCAGTGCTGGTGGGAGCTGATGAAAGATAAGGCTTCCTGTGGAAAGGGAAAAGGGTTTAAAATGTCATAGAATCATAGAATGATTTGGGTTAGAAGGGACCTTTAAGACCCCTTAGTTCCAACCCCCTGCTATAGGCAGGGACACCTCCTCCCACTAGAGCAGGTTGCTCAAAGCTTCATCCAGTCTGGCCTTGAATGCTTCCAGGGAGGGGGCAGGCCTCTCTGAGCAACTAGTTCCAGTGTCTCACCACCCTCACAGTAAAGAATTTCTTCCTAATAATGTCCTCTGAAAGGGTCATCAAACTTGTAGTTTAGCATCCTATATTTAATATCACGCCTGTGAATTTTCACAAGCTTTTGCAAAGGTACACGCTTAAAGAAATCGAGCTTTGATAGGATGAGAAGTGAGTTATCTTTTGGTTTGATAATTTGTTAACAACGAGGAAGAGTAAATTGGCAGGTGTGTAGTACATCATGGGGAGCAGTGCTGCTGAGAGTAGCCAGGAGATGTGTGAAGGAGACGGCATGGTGATGATGTAATGTAATTATTTAGGATAGTGAAATTAAAAGTAAGCTGAAGAATTGCAAAGGGATCTCTGATACATTGTGAGAGGTGCGAAAATGATAAATCAGGCTTTGTGCTGACAGGCACAGCATAATGCATACGGACAGGCTAGAACTTGGTGTCACTTAGGAAAGAGATATTAGTGGCACTGGCAACTGCTATACTGCTTTCCAAAGTATATCAGTAGTCAAAAAGATAAGGGAGCTGTTGGGTTCTTATAAGGAGGGGAAAAAAAAAAAAAAAAGATAAAAAAAGAAAATAGAAAAAAAGAAAAAAAAGAAATGGAAAAAAAAAAACCAAAACAAAAAAACCACCATCATTGCAATGCCACTGTAGGAATCCAGAGTCTTGCTCCCTTTGAAGGTTTGCTGGAGGTCCTTCATAGAATCATAGAATCATAGAATGGCCTGGGTTGAAAAGGACCACAATGATCATCGAGTTTCAACCCCCCTGCTATGTCCAGGGTCGCCAACCACCAGACCAGGCTGCCCAGAGCCACATCCAGCCTGGTCTTGAATGCCTCCAGGAATGGAGCATCCACAACCTCCTTGGGCAACCTGCTCCAGTGCGTCACCACCCTCTGAGTGAAAAAATTCCTCCTAATATCTAACCTAAACCTGCCCTGTCTCAGTTTAAGACCATTCCCCCTTGTCCTATCACTATCCACCCTCACAAACAGCCATTCCCCCTCCTGTCTATACGCTCCCTCCAAGTACTGGAAGGCCACAATGAGGTCTCCCCGGAGCTTTCTTTTCTCCAAGATTTGTTGGGCAATGGCTGAACTACTGAAGAAGAATGGCAGACACCATCCCAAAAATAGATTCTCATCTTTGTTGCTGTAGGTACCTGCTGAGTTCTTCTGGAGGTGGGAAGCATGTCTTCATTCTCCAAATCGCAGGGACTCCTTAGCTGCTGACAAGCAGCCAACTGCCAGGTGAAGCTGACTCCAGGTTAACAACTTCAGAGGGCTGCTCTCCTCATTCCCATGGCAGTGGGATGAGCCCTCAGCACCAAGCCGTACTGGTGGCCTTCCCAGTCAGCGACAGCCAATGGCGCAAAGCAGCATGGAGGGAATTCGTAAAGTAACCCCAGTGTTTTTATTATGTTTTTAAAATGAAAAAATGCCTTATCCTTGACACAGGCCTTCTGTTGAGCACCTAACTGAGGGGGGTGCCTTCTTTAGTGACAAGGGTATGGCTTCTTCAAAGGTTGTTGATATTTTCACACCAGCTTCTGTAAGTCTCTCCTATCATGGCAAAAGCCCATTAAACACATTGTAGCAGTTTAATTTGGTAGAACACTCATGTTAAGGAGTTGGCAGGAGAGGGAAGGTGGTGGTGAGTATGTGGGAAGAGAGGACAAATATCTGGTACAGCTAGGTGTGAAGAGTGCAGTCAGCTGCATGAAGTTTCTGGTGAACCAGATCGTTCACATTTGTATTGGCACTATTGACAGCGGAGAAAAGAAAGATGCCTGTGGGGCTTGTTGCAGCTGATGATGTCCTACTTACTATGTAAAGCCACATACTCGTGCTTCTCTCAGCAATGAGTTATGGTGATGTCTCCAGTTCTTGCCTAGGCAATTTTACAAAACTCGAAACTGTGTGCCCTTGGGGGGCTATCTCAGTTTGCACATCCTCATTGATCTCAGTTCTCTACCATGCTTCCTCTGTATTGGGGTGGCCCTGTCCCTCACAGGATATCTTTCTACCCCAGGGTCACCTTCTTCTCATTGTTTGTTCATCTCTTTGTCTGAAGATACACCACTCCCTGAGGAGGAAGTCACCGGAGCTGAACTGTCTGTTGCAATTTTTAAGTGAAGAATTCTACCTCTTCACTGAGGAGCTCTCAGCCCTGCTGCAGGCAGGGTACTGCCTTACTTTCTTGGTCCCCTCTGCCATTTCTCAGCTGGGTCTCAGAAAAAGACCCAATGCCATCTGCTATTTTTTCCTTATGGCAAGGGAAGAGATCATGAACTAATTCCACAGAGCTTTTTATAGAACAAAGATTGCGATGGTCTTAATTTACCGAACTGGAAGTTTTACAGCAGGACTGATTTATTTGATCTGTTTGGGGCTGGTTACTATATACAAATAGATGAGGAACCAAATAGAGCTAGTTACATTAAGGGTGAACACACCATTCACAGCACTATAGGCTTTGGTCAGCTGGCAGGGTGTTTTAACAATCTTTTTTTTGACATGGGATGCATGGTTATATTCTGTTGAAATAGTATTTGCCTGGGATTAAATTAAGCAAATCGTTATTCAGGAGAAGCTACTGAAGTCAGGGAGTTTTGCTGTGGTAAGATCTGATGGAATTGTTCATTAGTGGAACTCAACCAAAGATACTCCTTGCTTAACTGCCACTTGTGAAAAACATGGGGTTTCCCTGAAAGAAAGGCAAAAGCAGATTTGAAGTAGTTTCAGCACAACAACTAATGAATAGCTCAAGCAACACTGTAATTAAGCAGTTAGTTTTGCATTAAGGGTTAAGTTTAGAAGTTATGTTCTCTGCATACTAGTAGGAGTAGGAGTAATTTGGTCCTATTGAAAAGCAAATCAGATGGAAGGGTTCTACTGACTTGACAGCCACCTGAGTGCAGTGTTTTTTAACAAACCTGGCCTTGGTTGAGCTCGACTACAAATTCAAAGGGCAACAGGAGATCCCTTTCCATAAATACTGTGCATTGAAATAAAAATCAACTGGAAGTCAGATCAGCTCTGTGCCTGAGTTAGTCCTCCAGCCTGATGATGGTATTGATACTAAAGTGATAATGTCGTACTGTGACTGTGAGGTAAAATACTGTGTCATTAGAGTCAGTGTGACTTTTGCCTTGAACTCAAGGAATGTAAGACCTCAGCCACAGCTGTAAGATGGTTCTTGTGTATCTGGTATTTTCTTTTTCTTGTTGTTTTACTTTGCTAGTTGTTTTTGTTGTTTTTCTCTTGTATATGGGCTGTTCCAAAAGTCACAGAATCATAGAATGGCTTGGGTTGGAAGGGACCTCAAAGATCATCTATTTCCAACTCCTCTCCCACAGTGTTGTCAGCCACTAAATCAGGCACTAGATCAAGTTGCCCAGGGCCCCATCTAAACTAGCCTTGAACACCTCCAGTGATGTGGCATCCACAGTATCTCTGGGCAACCTATGCCAGTGCCTCACCAACATCTTAGTTAAAAATTTTCCTGATTTCTAATCTAAATCTCCCTTCTTTTCATTTTAAACTGTTCCCCCTTCTCCTGTTACTACTGGCCCATGTAAAAAGTGAATTTCCTTCGTGTTCACAAGCTTCCCTTAAGTACTGAAAGGCCTGAGCTGTCTCTTCACAAGACTGAGCAAGCCTAGCTTCCACAGCCTGTCTTCACTGGGAAGGTGCTCCAACCCTCTGACAATCCTCGTGGCCTTCCCTGGACCCACTCCAATAACTTTATGTCATTCTTGTGCTGGGGGCCCCAAGCCCTGATGCAGTTCTCCAGCTGGAGCCTCACAAGGGCAGAGTGGAAGGAAGCAGAATCCTCCCTCTCCCTGCTGGCCACCCTCTTTTGATTTAGCCAGGATATATTTGGCCTTCTACGCTGCAAGCGCACATTTGTGGCTCATTTCCAACTTCTTATCTGCCAGAACCTACAAGTCCTTCTCCACAGAGCTGCTCTTAAGATGTTTTTTCTCTCTGTTTGTATACATACCTGTGATTTCCTCAACCCAAGTGCAAGACCTTGCACTTAGGTTCATGTGAACTCACTTTTCAAATTTGTTCAGGCGCCTTGGGATGGCATCCCCTCCTTGTATTGCATCAACTGCACTATTCAGCTTGGAGTCATCAGCAACTTTGCTTAGGATGCACTCAGTCCCATTGTCTAGGTCATCGATAAAGATGTTGAAGAGCCCCAGTCATAAGGTGGATCTCTGGAGGACACCACTCATGACCAGTCTCTATCTGGACATAGAGCCATTTACCACAGTCGTCTGGCTGTGGCCATCCAACCACCTCCTTATGCACTGGATAGTCCATTCTTTGGACCTGTATCTCTCTGATTTGGATGTAAGGATGTGGTGTGGAACCATGTCAAAGGTCTTGCAGATGTCCAGGTAGATTATACCATTTGCCCTTCCTTTGTCCACCGATGCTGCCATTCCATCATAGAAGGCCACCAGATTGGTCAGGCATAATGTCTTGAAACAGTGCTGGCTGTCTCAGATAACCTGCTCATCCCTCATGTGCCTTAACAACTCTTCCAGGAAGATCTGTTCCATGATCTCCCCAGGCACATATGTTGAGACTCAACAGCCTGTAGTTTCCCAGGTCTTCCCTTCTCCCTTTTCTAAAAATGGGAGTGATGTTTCCATTTTACCAGTCCCTGAGGACTACTCTGAGCAGCTGCAACTTCTCAAATATGATGGAGAGTGTCTTGGCAATCACATCAGCCATCTCTCTCAGGACCCCGGGATGTTTTCTATTTTGTTGTATCAGTCCATGATGTCAGGAGTAGATGTTAGTATGGCAGTAAAAACTGAACCTTCCCACCAGTATTCCATTCAGTTTTGTTGCTGTGTGACAGATGAAGCAGAGGGGCAGTCTGACAGAACAGCGTCTGACATTCCTCAGCCCAATTCCTCCACGTGAAAAAAAAAAAAATTGCACCCATTAACATTCACTGATGCTTTCTGAATGTTTATGGAGACCAAACAGTGGATGTGAGTACAGTGCAGTGGTGGGTGGTGCATTTCACCTGTAGCGGCAGCAACAGTGAGTCACCTCCGCTAGTGCAGATTTTTATCAGTGCAGCATGCAGGCTTCTGTTCACCACTGGTGAAAATGCACAGCAATGGTGGTGACTGTGTTGAAAAAGAGTGTTTTGTAGCTGGGAATTTGACCTATTAAACAGTGTTACTGTGCTCTTTGTATCTTTTGAGGTTTTCATGGAAATAAATAGGAGGTGACCGAGACAGATGTTGTGAAGCACCAATTGGGCTATGTTGCCTTTTGGGGACATATAGCAAGGTCTGAGTGTTTGCAGAGAAGGGAGAGTTTGGGTATGGTTTCTACCAGCAGGAACCCGTAATCTGGGTGATTTTCCTTGGCTTGCCCTCTTGCAGTGTGTGCAGGTGTGAGGTGAGAAGTCCCAGCACCACAGCTTCAGGACTGCACTGGGCTTGGCAAAGCTGTTGCTGTCCCACTGCCCCTGCAGTAATGCTGTTTTTTCTAGCCTGGAGAAAACAGAATTATGTTATCTGGAGAGTACCAGTAATACTTAAAGCTCTGAAAGATTTGCCTGGCAGCTTTTGTTATTCAGAGACATTATTTTGACATGACTATTGCCACAGGGTTAAAGCTGCTTCTCACCAGCAGTGCCACAAAGAGGAGGGAATCACTTCCTTCATTTTAGGCCCAGCAAATTGTTTGTCTGCTCAGTCCCAGAGAAGGCAGTCTCAAGTAGAGATGATGGTGAAGGGTATTATTTTTTTCATCCACTCACCCTTCATATAACAATAATAATAAATCACTCAGCAAACGGACATTCAGACAAAAAGCAATGGCATTTAACTATTCAACGTAAGCCATTGGTCAAATACTGAAATCTGTTACTAGAATGGCAAGCAACCCTCTTAAGCTATTTTATATGGAAACAGTCATTGCAGATGCTGTGTCATAAATGCTTTCTCATGCAGTAATCCACATACAAGTTACAAAAATTGCTTAGAAGAACCTAGAAGACTTAATCAGGTTTGTTTTGGTTTTAATTGCTACCTGTTTTGCAATTCATCTCACCTAAAGTCTGAGCAGTGGTTGTACCACCTCAGGTGAGCAGTTTTTCTTCACAGAAACTGTCAACTACAAAAAGTTTAAAAAAGGAGGAAGGAAGGAAGGAAGGAAGGAAGGAAGGAAGGAAGGAAGGAAGGAAGGAAGGAAGGAAGGAAGGAAGGAAGGAAGGAAGGGGAAGGAAAGCGAAAAGGAAAAGGAAAAGGAAAAGGAAAAGGAAAAGGAAAAGGAAAAGGAAAAGGAAAAGGAAAAGGAAAAGGAAAAGGAAAGGGAAAAGGAAAGGGAAAAGAAAAAGGAAAAGGGAAAGGAAAAGGGAAAGGGAAAGGGAAAGGGAAAGGAAAAGGAAAAGGAAAAGGAAAAGGAAAAGGAAAAGGAAAAGGAAAAGGAAAAGGAAAAGGAAAAGGAAAAGGAAAAGGAAGGATCACTTATAGTGATTTGTGCCCTCTACCCTGCACTCCAATCTAACATTTGGGCTGCTCCAGGCAGCTGTTGCACTTCAGCCAGTATCAGCTAAGCCTTCAAACAAAATCTATCTAGAATGTGTTCTGGCACAAAGAGAAAGAACAGGTACAGAGATGACAAACAAATAGGTTTCTTTTTGAGTAAAAGAAGTGCCAGCAGTTGTAATTTAATATGGCCCAACTTTTTACAAAATATGCAATTGTACCATGCAGAACCCTGCTAACACTGGCTTTTAAACATATTGAGTTTGTAACATTTGTAACAGTAAAGCAGCCTTTATTTCAGGGGAATTGGACTAGGTAACAACTAAGGGTCCCTTCCAACTCAAGTGATTCTATGATTCATTAACTACTGAGGATTCATGCAGCACTGATGCAAGCTAAGGGGGCTGTGCCTTTTTCAGTGCATCCTCCTGTGGTCAGCAGTGAGCTGCCCACTGGCAGATGCTGAAGCTTCCCCAGCACCTTGTCTGGCCTCTATATGGCGCTCTCATTTCCTAAGCCTGTACTGAAGAGTCACCAACACAAATTCTAGGAGAGGCATCCTTTAAACAATCCAACCGTAGCTGCTGAAATTTTCTGAAACATCAAATTAAAGGATTTCTTTCTGAAGGAGTTGCTTCTTCTTTCTTCCCCCAGGTGGTGATAAACTGTGGTTTGGTTTAAATGCATCAAGTGCAAAGGGAAAAACAATCTGCTGTCCCAGAAACCCTGAGTATAAACAGGATGTTTTTGTGCTTGCATCCTCCTGGTTTGCACTAGAACTTCTCTTTTTGGTTATATTTTGTTTGTTTGTTTTTAAATGATGCTTCTGAGTTCTGATGTCATCAAGTCCTTTGACTTAAATGCCATGTTGCAGCTGAAAAGTGGCGGAATTTATTCCTTTTAGTTAATTGATTATTTTAGTGATACAGAAGACAGGTTCACTTTTATCTGCAAATAGCAAAATACTTGCCATGTCCATTTGCTGTCACGGTGCAAAGTGTTAATTGAAAGCTTCCATTTTTGAAGCAGCTGGGGTAGTGCCCAAGGTTCTCAGATAACAGGTTTCTCCACACTGGTCCCAGCTCAGTTGTTGTCTTTACAATCCCATATTTCTCAAATGATTGTGCCTGGATCTGTCAATGGAAAGTTTTCATCACCTCAGCACTGAGATCGCCTTTTATCCCCTTGCCTGACATAAAACAGCAACACAGCATTAAGGGCTTTGTTGGAGTGAATTTGTTATCCCCTCACCTGCTTGGTGAGATAAAATAAGGGATCAGAGCTGTGTGAGCTACTATCAGAATGGAAAGACATGCTCATAAGCAAGAGTATGTATGAGTGCTTATATGCACAGAAAACTGTGTGTATTTGCCAAGTAAATCTCATTGGAAAGTTGGTGAAGACATACTATGAATAACAGTAAACTAGAGCAAGCCGTTCCTGCTCTCCCTTCTCGCCCAGGGTTGACCCCTGTTATTTTTACATCCTCTGTTTCTTTTGCTACAGTGTTAATAAAGCCAACTTAACAAAGATCACTAGGTTTAAACAAAACAAATAAATAAATGGAAAATTGAATTTTCAGTATCAGCCTCCAGTACGCTCTTTAAAGTAGACAGTGGTGTAAATGGCACAAAATCAGCATGGAGAGACAGTCAAGCCACCCCAGGCAGTAGGCATGGCAAAAGACTTCTGCATGATACCAGCGCACTGGTGCAGGATAAAAGCTGCCCTTCCCATTACAAAGACATTCAGGCTGCTCTGATGCTGAGCATGCTTACTCACAGCCTTCTTAGCAGTGGCTGGGATCCTGCTGGGACACCCAGCATACCCTTGCTACTGTATTTCAACAACTTATTCCTGCCAGGAGAGGGGATTCAATCCCAGCTGATAACACTGACATTCAGGTAAAACCAGTGAACCTAGAAACAATTCCTCTCTCTACAGTCAGGATTGTGAAACATCCTGCTTGTCATCCTGTTGCTGTACAAAGAAGAACATTTCCTCAGTCTAGCACCATACTGCCATCCTGTGCAGATGTCTCACTTATCCTGGAGTACCAAATAGCATCAAGGAGCCTATGCTAAGGAAGTGTCTCTATACTGCCTTTCTCTTATCTTCCAAACTGTTTGTCCAGTTTTCAGGCTGATTATTATTTTTAAGTCAGTTTTTCACAATCTGCCCTGATGTAACAAACGCCCTGGTATGAAGAGGCTCAAGCATCCCCTGTGGGCCAGAGGTGGGGGCCACAGCACGTGTTCAACCAGGCAGCCAGAGAGAAGTATGACATAAAACAAAGGTTAGGCTTCAAAATAGGTCTTCAAATAAGCAATAGCTGGGAAAGCATTTCTTTAGGAAACCTGTGGGTCTTGTGTTCAGACAGAAGTATTTGTATTTGAATAATTGTAACTATGGCCCGCACTGATGAAATAGGCAGCTTAGAGCACAACTCAAAGGATATACATTTTGGATTTAGCTGCCCAAGTGGGACTTAAAATTGCCATTTGCTTTAGACTTATTTCTGTCCAGAAGACAACCCTTGGGAGAGGTTGCAGGTAAAAAGAGACAGAAAGATTTCTCAATCAGTAGATTAAAAAAACAATTCTCATTCCTGCAGTCCTCTCTTCTTGGAGAAGGTGTCTAGAGAAACTTTGAAAGGCTGAAGAGCTTCAGAAAAATCTTCATAATAATTATGACTGCTAAGTAGTAGCTGTACTTGTCATTCATGTAACAGTATAACCATTACGTAGTGTAATTTCCTGGAAACCACAGCAAATTGGGTTGCAATTGCATGTAGAAAGACATTCTTTCAGCCCAAGGCAGAAGAAACCATTCTTAAACATGACTTAGTCTTCATTTTATTGGGGTCTACAATAAACAGTGGGTTACAGGTGCAAGGGTCAGATCAGGTTTGGAAAGTGCTGTACAGCCTCTGGTTGAAGCTCTACATCAGAAGATCACTCAACTGTAACACCATAATTAAGGGCGTTCCAAATCTAATTAAAGTCAATAAAATTAAATTGAAAAATATGTGTTACTACTTTGCTGAATGACAGCTACAGATGTGCAGCTTGCCACCTTATCATGTCACTAGCCTTGATATCTAGCCTTGCTAGATCCAAAAGGATGTGGCAAGTATTTCCAACACCTAATAAGCCAACAAGTTTCACGGGGCATGGTAAGTGTTGAGTGTCCTCTGAGTTAAACAGTGCTTCTTAGCAGTATTACATAGAAAATATTCATTTAAACAGAACAAATGACGTGGATAGACAGATACACTATTCTATTCACATTTCCCACTATGTTTCAAAACTGCAATCTATTTCTAAACTAAAAAGTGTATATGTTGCCTACCATTGCAGACATCTATGCTGTCAGAAGACCGCATGGCAGGAAACACTGGCAAGTTGTGTTTTTTTCCAAACTGCAGCTCTGAAGACCGGACAAGAATGTGCTCACTCTTCAATCTTGGAAGGAGACTCTGCAAACAGTGCTATATCCAGCAAAGTTTTATAGACTCAGGATTATCTCCAGCATCTGTGCAGGAAACATGAGAAAGGACATTCTCTCTGGTTTAAGATGTTGCTAATGAGGGTAAGGTTGCTTCCATTCCCTCACGTCAACTCCTCCAGGCACATTCAGGCTATTTCATCATTTCAAACCTTCCCCTTCAATAACAAACTGCAAGGCACTCTTTTCTGAAGGCCACAGTCTAAAGTGTGGGATGTATTGTAGTGTGGTTGTAAAAGAAGAAAAAAAAAGACTTCTCTGAGAGCCTTCTCATCTTGGCATTTCCGCAAAGATCCCTTCTCCATATCACTGGTTTGTATCTTACCTGACCAGAAAAAATGTTTCTCTGCTGCTTTACTGGCAGAAGAAATTGGGAACAGCAAGTTCCAGGGTGACAGAATACATTTTCAGAGATCGATGCTGGCACAACTTTAGGAGCATTGCAGCACAGATCTTTTCAGCCACTGTTATCTGGGACCAGAATGGCAAGAATAAGATGACCAGAGTCAACTGGAAGCAGCAAAAAGAACATGAAATCCTTTCAGAGAACACCACTTTCAATTATTATTTTTTTTTTTTTAATGACTGAAAAAGCAAATATAACCTCAGTTGAAGGGGACAATTTTCACAAATGTACTACTTAAGTCACAGAGTTCTAAATGTTTACTTCTGCACTGCTCTGAACACTTGCTTCTGTGCTCAGAAGCTCCTTGAAACAGATTCTTTGATTTGCTGGTTTTAAATTACCACTAACAAAACATCCAAATTCTTATTTGCTTCTAAGTAATAATTAATAAACAGCAAAGGAAACACACACATACAGTAAAGTTTGTTGTTTATAATATCTCTTCATTTAAGCTCACCAAAACTAACATTATTTAGGAGGATGCCTTGCCGGTATTTGCTAATCACTCTTCGTTACCGTAACAGATATCCTGGGTGGCCCAACAAGTTGTAAGCTAATCTTCAGGTTGAGTGCAAAGCAATATCCTGAAAGAAAAATTACTTGGACACATTGTGATCAGCAACTTGAATTACAGCCCTGATACTCCAAGCATCACACAGTTTCATTTAAAAAGCATGACCACATGTTTGCAAACTGACGACTGGTTTTTGATTTCATTGCAGAAGCCAAGTTGGAAATTGTAAAGATAGCATGATAGCAACAACTTGCCTCATCCAGAAGAAGAAAAATCAAAACCTGTATTTTGCATATGAGAGGGAAATACTGATGTTCGTGTAATGAAATATAATAATGATATGCTATGTTTATAATGATAATTTTTCTATTGTAATATATAGTATAGACTATAAGGTATTTTATATGTCATGTATAAAATACTAATCATAACACTGGTCTGATGAGCTGCTTAAGAAAAGAGTTTTGTGCTCGTTCCATTGCTCTGATCTCTAAATACAAATGTGGTACTAAGTATTTCCATTAAAAGAACCAATTCTTACATATTTATTGGATGCATTTAAATGATTGGTGACACCTATCTCCAACTAGATCCCTTCATTTCAACTTGAGCTCTGTAGGATTGATCAAGGCCAACACAGAAACAAAGACAGGGCCAGGAGCTGCCCTCATCAGCTCCTGCTATTGGTAGGAGGGATGATGCTAACACAGCCTGGCCTTAACACCATGGTTAAATTTAGCTCAGGACGTGGAATTAAACCAAACAGTGACCAACATATGTTTCTGTGATTCCTTTGCAGATAAGCCAGGCTCAGACAGGGAGAAACCTGGATGAGTTTTGAGCAAATCAGCACAAATTTAGCAGCTTTTTCTCAGTGAGCAGCAGATTCAGTCTTTCAGTTCTAGATCTGGCCTGCTAAATCCATCGTGGAGCATGAGAAAAGAACGTTCACAGATGACTGAACCTGTTACCAGAGGCTCGGCACTGGGGGTTGAGAAGTTCTTCATTTGAGGGTGTGCCAGCAGGCAGAGCTCATAGCAGAAGTCATTAACACATCCAGAACCTTCTCATGGAGGATGTTAGGCTCCCCACATCTAGACCTGCCTCCCCAGTCAGCTCCTGGCCAGTACATCATTGCCTGTGATATCGCCCAGCTTTCCAACCCTCTCCCCACAGGAGAAGGTTCACATGTGCCACAGTGGTCAGTAGGCACTTGAGCATGGGCAAGCAAAAAGCAGGACTGTATGGTGGGAAACAGTGAAGAGGAGCAGAAGTAAAGGAGGAAGAAAAGCCACATCTTCCCTCTCTTGTTTCCCGCAACCGCCTGTTGCTTCCATTCACCATCCTGTGCTGGCATACAGGCTCCAGTCTTGCCAAGAGCCCTGCAGCTGACTCATTTAAATCAATTAAATGGGACACTCATGCACTGGAAATGAACCCTGTGTTTTGAAGACCTTATTTGTGTTTTGCAGAAATGCTGAAGCAGGCTTTTCTCCAAATGGATTCAGGAGTACGTGGATCCAACACATTAATGTACATGGAAAGCAGTAGGGATGTTAGGGATTTATCTCTCTCACTCATTTTTCCCCATCACACCCCTCACTCTGTTGTGCTTTCAGAACACATTCCTGGCTTCTTGGCTAAAAAAGTTCATTGGCATAATTCTGCATTTTTAAACACTTACTTCACAGGAACATATTACCTAATCTTGTCTTCTCCCTGCGTTAGAGACTTGCACCTATACCTCTGACTAAGTGCCTTGTTAGCTATGGCTGTCACTGCATTTCTAGGGCAGCAAATAACTCACACTGCCTTTTCTTCTGGACTGCCGGACCAAGATTTCTCACGTAATCCATTCAGAGATGTAGACACGACATCCAACCTTGGTGCCGTGTTTTGACCATGTCAAAAAATTCTAAAGCCACCACAATCAGTTTTCCCTATTTTGAACAGGGAGTCAATGCTGGAAAGTCCCAGCCAAGAACTAATCACAATTTAACATAAGCACGCCTGAGAGATGCCCAACTGCACTTCTCACTGCACATAAAATGCATCATGGCCTCAGCAGATGAGAGCAGACTTTGGCCCTTCTAAGCCTGCTGAATTGTACCTAAGCAATTGCTTTATTTATGTTAATCTTTCTACTGTCAGTTACTTTCTCTTATTGACTCAAATCTACTGTTGAGTTTCCCAGTGTGGGACAATATCCACTTGCCTGCTAACACTTAGTAGAGTGATCTTTCCATGGTTGACAATATCAGTAATACTCCACATACTCTGCTCCCCAGTCGGCTCTGGGTTTTAAGTTTTTTCCATTTTTGTCCCCACAAGCAATGTCAGAAGGCACTGTGGACATCAGACTGGATATGAACCAAGAGCTGGAGATGACCACCACATCATGTATACGTGTGAAGAAACCACTCCAACAGAACTCAATAAAACAACTCACTATGCATCATCTACAAACAAAAAGCAGTTAACAGACAAATATGCTATTGTGCTAAGGCACTAGATGGGAAAAATAAGTCCATTTATGCAATTATACCATAATGGCTATTCCTGCAGTAATTCACAGATGTAGCTGCTACCTCAAGGAAGATTTACAGGCTTCCTGGCCTCTACCTGCACAGGAGCTTGTGCTTAGACAGCATAAGAAATCTACCTAACTACAGATTTGTGCAGCTGCTTAGAAAAAACTGGGACTACTTCCACCTCATCTCCTCAGACAAGGTAATGAGCTCCAGTTTCACTTCTGATAATTGGTAGTCAGAAACGAACATACAGAAACTTTACTAAGCATGTTCATGGAGCTGTTGTTATTTACCAACATGCTCTATTGTATACTAGTTTATAATAGGTTTTGTTGTTTATTTGTTTTTTTAATCCCTCAAATCTTTTCTGAAAAGAGTCCTGGAAACATAAAACAAGGGCTAAAGGCACCTTCATCTATGCTTTTAAGGAGCAGATTCAGATGTTAGAAATCACAGATTTTATGCATGGAAATCCTTATTCAACACAAGGTATCACTGTGTAATACTTTCATCTAAGTACATGCACTGCTTTTTGAAAAGCTTTTGTGTTTGCAGTCGCTTGTTGAGCCCATTCCTTGTGCATTAGTTTGCAAGAGACCTTTTTAATCCTAGAGTGAAAACAAAACAAACAAAAAACAGCGCATGAGTATGCTCAGGCCGCAGTGCATATTGCTACCATAATACCACAGGTATGCATCCCTGTGTATCTCAGTTCATCTTGCTTTCTAGCCACTATAGGCATCTGAAATAGAAAGGTGATTTCCCTTTATTCCAGAAAACATTAGGAGAAGTGTCACCATGATAGAGAGGGGCCTTCGTGAACAGTTATCCTTCCCCTTTGTGTCAAGAAGACTGGCAGGGTGTCTTTTCATCTCATGCAGTTGCAGACTTGCATCAGGATGGGGATTTCCTCTCCTTCTTCAGATCCGGGGAAGGAGGATAGGGAGGTGATAAACCTTCTGAATGCTAGCATTCAATATATAGGCAGCATCATCTTTCTGATTCAAAGTAGCCCAGTGTAATGGGACCCATTCATTTTGGAACGGAAACACAGTCCTGCTAGAATAAAGTTTACTACAAAAACCGAGCCTACTAAGTCAATGGTTTCATTTCACTAAACCTGCACCCCAAATTTTAATTCAGCAAAATTCATGGTGACACAGGTATGACTTACCACTTGGGCATGTATAGTAGTAAGAATCAAACAACACGTGGTATGCTGAAGTGATGTAAGAGCTTAAAAGCTTGTGTTTGACCTTAATTCCTAGAAGCAAACTCCTTGAGATCTGAAGTGGATATGATCTAGTTGTAAGAAATCCATTCTTCAGTTCAGTATCACCTGAAAAACAGCTGTTTACTAGCTGCAAATTCTGTCAGGGAAGGTCTCCACATTACTTCTCATCTTATAAGAATGTCAGAATATTTATTTCTATCAGAGTGCAGCATTTCAGAAGTTTTCATCTGATTATTTTGCTGTCTTGAACAGCTTTTTCTAAAATCTTTTGACTTCATTGTACAGAAGGGTCTTGAAAGCATTGGGGTTAATCTTCTTCCTTATGCTGATGCACTTAAGATGTATCATACTCCTGGAATAGCCCTGACATCATAGTTAACCTTCCTGTCTCTACATATGCTTAAAAGAAGTTTAGATTGAAATATGTGTATGTCTATGTGTGGACTTGGAGTCTACACATATATATGCAAGCACAAACAATATTAAAAAAAAATATGTATAAAACACTTTGAGAAGCATTTGAAATATATCTATTTAAAAATTTGCAGTGATTTTTGAATGCAGGTGAATATTCAGGCTCAGCTCAGGCAGCCCCAAAACCAATCTAGATTTTTAACTCTGCAGTAGAGACCCCACAGCAGCAGGAAGCACGCAGAATTTAGCTACCTGACCTGGCCAGAGACCATCAGGCCAACTCTCATGTGATTTTTCTCCCCACACCTTAGATCAAAGAGGAAATACTCTGGCATGGTCCTTCCTCAGGAAACTGACACCTGAAGTTAGAAGCACGAGTTAAAGCATTGCCATAGGCTGCACTGGAGATCAGTCAGAACGGTGCCAGGATTTGTCTGTGATATCTGTCACAGTGTCAGAGAAGCTAACATCTGATTACAGGAAAAAATGAGGTTTGAAACCAAGGAAAAAGTGAAGGCTGCCTTTCCATTATTGTGAGAGATATTTGCTCCTGGGGGAAGGGTGGTTTTGTTAACTATACTATAAATAAAATTACTGTGAGATGTGATGTGTTTTCTATTAAATTGAAAACTGTTTGCTTTTTGATTTATTATTTTTTTTCATTGTGCAGATATTCTTCCTAAGAACGGGATATTGTGCATAGGTACGTTTTGCTAATGAATGAAAACAAGGAAATTAGACTGTTTGGTACTTATGAAAAAAAATAAAATTATCTTAATATCAGGCACTCACTAAGGTTTGACAACAAAATTTCTCTTTCTCCATTTTTTACTGTGTCTATTTGACATATTTTTGGCAAATTTTTTTCTACTTGCAGTTTTCAGGATTCATGGTGAGCTATGTTACGTGAGCTAAAATGGCTGAGTAAAGAATGGCATCAGATTTGCAGAATGGTATTTAGGATCTCCCTGCCTCTGTGGGGATTAAGTTACTGGTGAGTTAGAAAGCCTTCATGGTCAAAAATATCCTGGGGACAGTCCATTTCCCAACTTTCCAAAATAAGCAGCAATGAAACAAAATCTGCTATGGGCACATGCAAACATAGCTGCTTTCTTCACTGTCTAATAGAAGTCTGCGGTCTCTGCCTCACCGAGAAGTCAGCTGAGTTGCAGTTCCTTCCTTTACCCTGGGAGAAAGTGGGAGATGGTGTGCCTTCTGTTGTGTTCCCATGAGCAACCCAAGGGTGATGGAAGCTGTGCTGTCCATTTGGGAACTGCCACCTGTGAGGGTAGGCTGCTCCCACTGCTCCCACCTGCTTCTGTGACACCACAATGAGCTGATGCAGAAAACAGACTGAGCAGAAAACTAGTCCCATAGGGCAGAAAAAGTCATACTCTTCTCTAGCTTTTTGCAGGAAGAGGCTCAAATAGGCATTCACAGAGGCAGGCAAACTGAAGGGATGACAACCTTGCGTTTCCACCTTACAATATGATACAGGCATCTTGTCTCTTCAGGGGCCAAAAAGTCAGAAGAAAATGGAAACTGAAATTTCAAAGACTTGTTCCACCAGCAACAGTCGAGCCTTGTTCTGTCAGACGTTCACATAAGCATAAAGTCTCACTTCAGTCTTACTGTGATTAGGAAAAATCTTGATGGCTGAGGCCACCTGGAAGCCCTCTGAACCAATTTACATTCAACGCACACGGAAGATAACTTTTTCTAAACACAGAAGAAAGGATAAAGAAAGAAGGGGCAGCTGCTGGACCATTCCTTAAAATTACTTGACAAGGGAAAAGTGCCTGGCTATGGTCCTGACCTACTGGTAGCAATACTTAAGGCTGATGTGGACCTGACGATGCATGCTCATTCACCAAGGAAAGAAGGGTCCAGCCAGGGAACCAGAGATATGGGACACGATCCAGTCGGGCTTCTATGGATACCTCAGCTGCCTGGGGGACACTTAGGCATAGCTATGATAGAGGTCATCTTGTGCTCTTAACCTTCTCTTCTGTTCTCAGCACTTGCTTGCCCTTCCTGCAATTTTTTGATCATATTCTTGATCATATTTTGAATATTGATCATATTCAAAATTCACAATTCTACTGGACCAGGTACCATCAAACCATGATTTGGGATATTGACGTGACAGTGTGGGAGGCTCCTCCACAACTAGACATAACAAGCAATGAGGGAAGTGGGCCTTGAAGGCACAGAAGAGAGTTATGCTACATCTAGACTGCTGTTATCTCAAATACTCCCTCAGATATTATTTGATATCAACAGTGCAAATTCTTTGGTCTGCCTACATTCTGCTCACAAGGCTGCCTACCAGTGCTATGTATATTGAGTGATCTGAGGAGTATATCTAAAAAAGCATATTCCCCAGTGAACACACAATTTGCAGCTTCTGAATGCTCAAAGCTAGGACACAACTACTGTCAAATGCAGCCCTGCCAAGATGCAGGCATTTTCTGAGGTTACTTGGAAAACTTGCAGTGCATGAGAAGATGTGCCATGGTTGCATTCTTGGGATTTGGAATACACATTTTGACTAAGTCAAACATTTAGATGCCTTTTGTAAAAGTGGTGTCCCTTGCACAAAGACATCTATTTATATATTACTGACTGATTGATCCCAAAGGACGGGGATACCAGGGAGATATTGGATCTGTGTTTTTGTCCTGTGAACACACATTCAAGCTCATTACACTAAGCACTGTTGGCTAGCTACCCATGGCATTGTGGGTTCAGCTTGGGCTTTAGAACCTACCCCACAAATGAACAAAACAACTCAAGCTGAGCTCCATTTCCCATGAAGCATATCACTGTTTTTATGCTACTAACCTGGAGGTGCTTCTTATGGGTTGATCTGAAATGAGGATGCTACAGACACACATCTGTCTGTTTTTGCAGCACCTCTGCTCCTTCACTTCTAAATGCTATTTTGACAAGGTTTTCTGCCCTCCAGGGAATACCTGAAGAATAATTTTCTAAAATGAGCAGCTGACCAGCAAGAGATACAGCAATCCTCAAAGCTGTCATGTGAGATTTTTCAAAGCATTCCAGAGAGGGCACTGAAATCAGCAAGATCACACACATTCCAGGCATGGATTCCTAGTCACTCCACCTGTAACTATTAACACCAGCATTACTTCACAGTGAATGAACTCTACCTCCTCCCCTTGCAACTTCTAGTGCTATTTAAACTCTCAAAATAGGGCATTAATGGTACTTAAATTCTGGGTTGTGTCGTTCAGGGGGAAGTAAATGTCTTTCTACAGGCTTAACATCATGAATCTGAAAGCAACAGTTGTGTAAGTTTTTTTGTTTGTTTGTTTTTTAAAAATGTCCTTAAAACCCTAAAAATTGATTTTTATATGCATGTAAGCATATGTGCATATACCTGTGGATATCCCCATGTCCTGATATTTGAAAATGTACCCCATAAAGCTTTTGGCCAAAAATAAATGGTAGAAATATAAGCATGAAAGGAGGTGTTTGTTTTGTTGTTGCTGTTGTTTTCTTTTCTTTTTCTGCTATGTTTTATTGTTTCCAATAAACATGATATTAATGCTGCACATGAAGAACAGGAAGTTCCCTGAATGCAAACATAGCCCATCAATAGGTATGCATTGCAAGACTCCATCTGTCCTTACACACTGGACAGTGTAGAAAACATTTCCAATGATGCCTGTGGTGCTGTGATGCTCAAGTTGTTCTAACAAATCCTTGCATCTTGGAAAATCCTTCTATCATTCACTGAAAGATCTGCTGATATATAAATGCATGTTTCTTCCAAACATGTGGTCTTATTTTTACAGCTCCGTTGAAACTGGGAAAAGTAAACTGGTAAAGGGAAAACCTTTTTACTAACATTTCAGTCACTTTGTTCCTTTGCTTTTATCAGCAGCTTCTCCTCCTCTCTAAGATGCAGACTACACATATCACACTCCTGCATTTCTGGCTAAGACAATAACTCCATAGGATCTAGGAAGACCATGTGCTCCCGTGTCCAGAGCTAGCAACAGGCTTTCCATTTGAACACAAAATTTGTAATATTTATTTGCTTTATTTATTTAGTAGCATGGCTGCCACTTTGGTGGCATACTTGAAGTATTATTATAAAAGGTGGCCAGAACAAAGGAGCCATAAGAACAAGAACTTAAAGGAGTAAATCTCCAAAAAGCTGTGAAACCTTCATCTTCCCAGAGTCCTTGAGGAGGTTTGACCAAAGGGCTAGAGAAGCCTCTTGACAAGACCTGCAAGTCATTGCTGGTTCCACACAGTTGTCAGTGTACCCAATAAAGAGGGCTGCCAGATAGTTTGGTTACTGACTCACTGCAATTAATTTCTTTGGGACATTTCCCAAACTCAGAATGGAACTTAAGTATAAGCCAGTATTAAACTTTATTAGACATTATTCAGTACTATGCAGACAAGCCCTGTGACTGGAACTTGGCCCATAAATACTTCAGCATACAAACACAAAAATAAATATGTAATAAGCTGCACTGTATGTGCAACTAAAAAACAATCAATTTCAAAAGAAGACACAAAGTTGCACATTTCCTCTTGGCAAGGGGAAACAAACATCATATTAATGATGTACTTTAAGCTTATGGGGAGGGACAGAGCTGAAAGGACTTTAACAGATTACATAGTTTGTTTGAACTGGCACAATCTCTTCCTTCCCCTGTTTGGAGGTGTGTTTCTGCAAGCATGACTACTGCTGTCATAATGAAGTTCTCCACAGATACTAGAATGTATGTCAGACATCAACAGAACAGAAATGACAAATTACCTCATCAGTGATTATGTCCATTCTGGTAAATAAAAGGCTTGGGCTTTGGTTCAAAAGATAGATGAAATGATACGGAAAGCAACCATGACATTCATCTCTTTCTCTGCAAAAAGCAAGGTAACCTCATCCTCATGCTATGTCCCAAGTTATGACTGGAAGAAGGCTAGTTGGCATTAGCCAGAACTGTGCCAAGGCTCATACCAACAGTTAAATAGTGAGAATGATTGTCAGCTTGAGGGTACACACTGGTATTGCTTCATTCACTGATACAGATATAGCTCAGGATATAAGGAATTATTGAAATAGTCCTATTGTGTGAGTTTCTAAGATTCTCTGTGTTATCATGATACAATGTGTTGTGGTCAAAGTATATAAATAGTCACCTATTTTATTTCAAAAGACAAGTAATTCTTTGATGACTTTATTTGGGAAAGAATGTACTTACAACACTTCAGATTACAGCCCTTTTTCTTTCATATTTTTACATGAAATATGTAAAAATAACAAGTTGACTTGATCAGTGCAAGAGTGAACAAGCATGCTGTGATACAGCATGATTAGTGTGGGGCACCAAACTTTCCTTCAGCTGAAGATATGTGCCTTGACAGCAGCAGATCCTCTTGTTACTAGAGAGAGTTAAACTATGGTCAGGTAAGGATCTTGTCAGTATTTGTCATCTTCTGTGATGAAGGGGAAAACTCACAAAGTCTTCATAACACAGGAACCTCACAGTGGATGCAGCTAAAATGCATGCAGTAGGGTTAGGGCTCATGCATTCTGTAAGATAAAAGGACATGATCTCTGCTTTTCTCCTGGGGCCCTCTCCACATTCTTGCTGGCATTGTATAAAGGTGATTCTCCACTCCCACTTTTTCCTAGTGCCATGCACTAAGAAGTGTGGTGGGCCTCTGCTGCCCAGGAAGGCATCTCATAGATCTCAGCACATCTGGTACAAAGAGGGGCATGCAAATACTTTCCAGAGAGAAGTGCTGTGCCCAGTTTGACTATGGAAACAGTAAATGGTACAAAGGAAGCAGCCATGGAATGTGCCCCATCTGATATGCTGTTATGTTTAGCAGTGGGTGAAAAAAAAATCCTATTTAGGATTTAGATGATGTGTAGTCCACAAGATTTTCATAGCTAGTAATGTCACAGCTCTCTGATGAGCTGTGGAGGTGTGAAAGGTGTGGTTTTAATCCTCTGAAAAAACAGAGATGCCAGCAGAGCATTGCAGCAAAGAATAATTATTAAGGTACCTGATTATCACACACAAAATCTGGTAATATGCTGTAGAAATGGCATAATCACAGAATGACAAGGGTTGGAAGGGACCTCAAGGATCGTGAAGCTCCAACCCCCCTGCCACATGCAGGGCCACCAACCTCCACATTTAATACTAGACCAGGCTGCCCAGGGCCCCATCCAATCTGGCCTTGAGCCTCCAGGGACGGGGCATCCACAGCTTCTCTGGGCAGCCTGTTCCAGCACCTCACCACTCTCTCTGTAAAGAACTTCCCCCTGACATCCAACTTAAATCTTCCCTCCCTCAACTTAAAACTATTTCCCCTGGTCCTGCTGTTATCTACCCTTTCAAAGAGTTGATTCCTCTCCTGTTTGCAGGCTCCCCTTAAGTACTGAAAGGCTGCAATGTAGGTCACCCCACAGCCTTCTTTTCTCCAGGCTGAACAAGCCCAGCTCCCTCAGCCTGTCTTTGTAGGGGAGGTGCTCCAGTCCCCTGATCATCTTCATGGCCCTCCTCTGGACCCTCTCCAACAGCTCCCTGTCTTTCCTGTACTGGGGGATCCAGACCTGGACACAGTACTCCAGATGGGGCCTCCCAAGAGCAGAGTAGAGGGGGACAATCACCTCCCTATTCCTGCTGGCCACCCCTCTTCTGATGGAGCCCATGATACCATTTGCTTTCCGAGCTGCAAGAGCACATTGCTGGCTCATGTTAAGCTTTCCATCTATCAAGACCCCCAGGTCCTTCTCCTCATGGCTGCTCACAAGGACTGCTCCTTCCAGTCTGTATGGATGCCTGGGATTCCTCTGGCCCAAGTGCAACACCTTGCACTTTGCCGTATTGAACCTCATTAGGTTCACCTTCCTTCCACCGTGTCAACCACACCACTCAGCTTGGTGTCAGCCACAAACTTGCTGAGGGTGCACTCAATTCCATCATCAATGTCATTGATAAAGATCTTAAAGAGCACCGGTCCCAAGACAGACCGCTGGGGGATACCACTCGTTACCGGCCTCCACCTGGACATAGAACCATTGATGACCACCCTCTGTCTGTGGCCTTTCAACCAATTTCTTATCCATTGAGTGGTCCACCCATCAAATCCACGTCCCTCCAATTTGGAGATAAAGATGTGGTGGGGGACCATGTCAAAGGCCTTGCTCAAGTCCAGATAGATGACATCGGTTGCCTTTCTCTTGTCCACCAATGCCGTCACTCCATCATAGAAGGACAATAGATTGGTTAAGCATGACCTTCCCCAGGTGAAGCCATGCTGGCTGTCTCAGATCACATGCTCATTCCTCATGTGATCAAGCAAGTTGTCCAGGAGGATCTGTTCCATGATCTTCCCAGACACAGAGGTGAGACTCACTGGCCTGTAGTTCCCCAGGTCCTCCTTGCTCTCTTTCTTGTAAATGGGAGTGACACTTCCTCCAGTCATCCAGGACCTCACCTGACAGCCATGACTTTTCAAATATGATGGAAGATCATGAAGTTAGTGCTGGAGATACAAGGCTTCAAAATATTCAGACTTGAAATGGGCCAACGCTGCACTTGCAGTAGAGAAGTACATGACCTAAGTGGTTTCTGATTCTGTGGTCCTAGAAAAATGCCTTTCCACTTACAAGGTCACAACCGCAGTGATGTCACAGAATCACAGACTCATAGTAGCCGGAAGGGACCTCTGGAGACTATCTAGTCCAATCCCACTGCTAAAGCAGGTTCCCTGGAGTAGGTTACAGATGAAAGCATCCAGATGGATTTTGAATATCTCCAGAGGAGACTCCACAACATCCCTGGGCAGCTTGTTTCAGTGCTCTGTAACCTTCAAAGTAAAGAAGCTTTGCCTCATGTTCAGATGAAACTTCTTATGTTCCAGTTTGTGTCCACTGCCCACTTGACTCTCACCCATTAGATATTTATAACCACTGATAAGATCCCCTCTCAGTCTTTTCCAGGCTGAACAGACCCAGTTCCCCGAGTCTTTCTCCATAAGGGATATGCTCTCCAGGCCCCTCTTTAGAAGTTCCCTATCTTTCTTGAACTGGACACAGTATTCCAAATGATACCTCATCAGGACAGGGAGAGGGTGAAGATCACCTCCCTCAATCTGCTGCTGCCCACGCTCATTTTAATGCACTCCAAGATGCCATTGGCCTTCTTGGCAACAAGAGCATACTGCTGGCTTGTGACCAACCTATTGCCCACCAGAACACTCAGGTCCTTCTCTGCAGAGCTCCTTTCCAGCACGTCAGCCTCTAACCTGTACTGCTGCATGTGGTTATTCCTCCCCAGGTGTAGAACTTTTCTTCTTAAACCTCATAGAGTTCATCTCTGTCCATCTCTCCAGCTTGTCCAGATCTTGCTGAATGGCAGCACAGCCTTTTGGTGTGTCAAAGCATCTACTGAGATAAAGTTCTGCTGCATCTCCTTGCACGGTTCCTACTAAAATAAACTGAAATAAAAATTGTAAGAGTTTTAACAGAATGATGCATTGGTGCAAAAGTGACAGAAAAGCATTAGTTTTTTTCAACTCTTCTTTGACACCATAGCTGACAGATCTCACCAGTTCACTAATCTGATCTCATTCTGTGCTGATAAAAATTGTTATATGACTTCTGGTTTGGATTGAGTACAATCCATGTGAGGGCCCATCATCTCAGCACAGCATTTGGATGGGGTCAAGAGCTCAAAGAGAACCTAGCATACAAAAGAATAAAAAGTTTACAAGCACAGTCTGACACCACTGGATCCTAAGACCAATTCTGAAATAGTACAACACTGGTCTACCTGACCTCAGTCCAAACTGAGGACTGATTGGTCTCCCTTAATCTGGAATTGACTTGCTATCTTAAGGGGCAAAATTCCAAACTCACTGCCTAGAAACTTTTCAGTTATTCACTTTGGAAAATGAGAAAAATAAAAATAAAAAATAAAAACCTGGGGAGAAAATACTCCCTTTGGAGTATATAAAAATGGAATGACTGAAAGCAGCAATTAAACTACAAAATAAATAGCACTATAAATTCCAACCTGTGGATGATCTTTTTCCAGGTCCACTTTTCACCACCCCTTTCATCAGTTCTGCTCCTGTCCATCATGCTATAAAGCAGAAAGCCAAAGCCTTGCTGCGTGCACCAGACCAAGCTGGCACAGGCATGATGCAGTTTGCCAAGCCTGCCTCCTTCTGATTTTATCAAGCTTGCCTCTTGACTTCAGGGTCATTGTGCCTGATGTCACTGCTCAGGCATCCTCTGATTTGCTGCCATTGGCAAAGACTTACAAATTTCCTAAGGCAATATGTTCTCTTAACTTCAGAGTGTAATGTTACTATCCTTAGCATTTTCACAAAAGGCTAAAGTGCAATGAACTTTTTTGAGTTGTTATTCATCTAATGAGATTAATTGCAGAACAGACGTGAGGGACCTGTGATCTTTGATACAGTCTCCAAAGATTGGGCTTAGCTAAAGTAACAAGGTGAACAAGGCAAGGCTGCTTTCCAGAGGTTAAAACTGGGACGACTGGTCCCTCACATATAAAACCTGGGTGATACTTCTCGGATCTTTGAAGTATTCACTGTGGGTGAATCCCTGTTTCATCTTTCTTCTAAGCATTCATGTCATGTAATCTATTGATTTATAAGTGCTGAGGAAAAGAAGTGCCAAACATTTCTGAAGCTGAAAGTTGTCCCGTGGATTTTGCTCCTGCAGAATTTCATGGAAGCGATTAATACCACTTGGCACTAAGCCTTGTAAAAGGAAGGCAGATTTTTTGACATGCATCCTATTACTTAAAGTAGAAGTCAGAATACCTGACATGATTAACTTCACAGAGCAATAAGCTTAAAAAATAAATAGGTCAGGACACATTCAGTGTTATATCAGAGAAACTGTTGTCAGGCTTAGCTTTATGTAGAGTCTTTCCTTACTTGAGAGATAATATACACTGCGTATTATATCTGTGGTTTGCTGAGATGGAGAATATGGGGGAAAAAAGAATGCACAGTAGGAAATGATAAAGAGAACTTAGAAGGGGTAGTAAAATAGTCTAAAAGCAACAAAATGATATTCAAGTTGAAAAATAGATCCCAAAAGGATATCCATGGGAATAAGGATACTGGAAAATGCCAGTAATGACATGGGAGTGGTAGTTTGGGCAGTTTTCTGAGAGAAAGATGGTCTTTTTTTTTTTGCTATTCTGAACTTTGTAGGCAGACAAATAGCATCTGAGAACAGCACTCCAGAATCTGATGAAACATTTTTGCAAGATGTATTTTTGCTGCAGTTCTGTGTGACCACTTCAGCAGCAAGAGGCCTGCAAAAGTAACTTAATACAATAGAGATATAAAACATTTATTGCTATGAGATAGTGCCCCAAACTGCACTTGTGCCAGCAAACAGAAGTGTACAAATCTTAAAAAGAGGCAATGTTTGTTTATTAAGTGAAAGCATTTGCTCAGTCGAGAGTGATATCATGAGAGGTCACTATCTCAAATCTTTCAGAGTGTTGTTGATGCCTCCTTTCTCACTTTGGGATCCACTCAAAGTTATTTTTATAGGTTTGCTAACCGACTGTACACTCTCTTCATAAGGCTCGGTACACCTACATTTACCACTTATGGTGTGTTTTATCTATGCCTTTGTTGCCTTTGATATCTCTAAGTTTGATATAACTGCATTTCTCTGATGCCCAGTAATTGCCATCTGTGAGTTGTTTATAGCCCTGGCACCTCCAGCATTCTCCTGTCTGTGTTCTGAAGGCCCCTGCTGTCAGTTCTGCACTCCCGTACACTGCACTTTAATAAAATCATAGCTCAACCTATGCAAAACAACTGCTTATCATTGCTATATTAGCACAAAGCTATGTGACAAATTTACACAACACAAATTTACAAAACTTATAAAAAGCTAAAACAAGGTAGGTTAATGACCACGTATTTGTTTTATGCTTGTTGCTATAAGCTAAAACAAATGTCTAGGAAGGTGAAGAGAAGTCTAGACAAAGCCCTGACAAGCCTTGAGTCCTGTGCCAGTAAATGAACACACAGCCTGTGGCCTGAAGCAAAACACAGTGCAATTTCAGGGTTGTAAGACTACAGATATATAGGGAGGCAATTCCACAGGGAGAATAATTAAGTATTGGAAAAGTTTGGTCAGGGAGGTTGTGCAAGTTCTGTCCCTGGGGGGTTTCAAGACCTTACTGGACAAAGCCTTGAGCAACCTGGCCTGATCTTGCAGCTGGCCCTGCTTTGAGCAGGAGATTGGACCTCCTGGGGTCCCTTTCAGCCTCAGTGATGCTGTGGTTCATGACACTACGAGAATACTGTTGGAGACAGTAGTCATATTCTACTTTCCCATCTGCTCTCTGCCCTCTCCTCTTCAAACTTGTTTTTGATTATAAATGATCCACACCTACAATGTATTACTATCTACAGCATTCCCAAATATCCTCTTCCAGACTACCAAAGACTTTGCAGTTGCTTTAAAAGCCATTTCTATACAATTTGTATCTGCTTTGACCCATTAATCTCAGCTGAGTTCTAGCTGATTGACGCCAGTTCAAGATAGAAACAGCACTGTCAGATGAGGTGTTTCAGCCTTACTCAAAGAGCATCTTGGACTGGTCACCATATATTATTCGAATTTCTACTCACCTCTTTCATAAATTTTGCAACTAAAACTACAGAACACAAAGAAGTGGAGTAGTGATCATTGACGCCATACTATTGCTTTGCAAGCAGCTGTTGAAAAATGTGAAGCACACTTGTAAGAACCAAGTTGATGATACAGTTGACAGGTGACATGATACTGAGAGGGGCTGCTAGAGTACTTTGGATAACAGGGTTGGAATTCAATGGTTTTCATAAATGAAATAAATGATCTGGAGAAATGGTAACTGTGGAAGATATGATAGACATCTGCAGCATGCTCAGGATTACACAGCCGTTGCCTATGCTCTGACAACTGAGGAATAAATAAAAGGCTTTATTTTCTAATCTAAGTGATTTTGTGTGAGTTAAAGGTAAAGAGTCATACTGTCATTTTCTGTACCTTAGAATGAGTCAGTTAATGGAAATGAAAATGGCCTACGAACTTACAGTGAGAAGAAAAAATGTACTGAGTTCTCATGTTTAGGGTCTGTAACACAGTGTTAAAAATTATAAGTAGCAATAACACCTAAATAAGTAACTCATTTAGATTGTTGATGGCAAGACTGCAGGGGGTATTAGGTTTTTTTTTTAGTGAGAATTAAATGTTAAAGGGTCTTATATCTTGATGTCCTTATAATGTTCAAATAAAGGTAATCCTAGCAGTGACAATAGTGCTTGTTACCATTCCTAAATGTGCTTATTTATCTGATTAAGAGCAATAGATAGAAACGGAGTGAAATTTCAGAATGAAAACACGTATGGAACAGAGTTTAGCATTTGAAGATTATATGAGCATGCCAAAAGTATTAATTCTTCTAATGCAGCAGTGGGAGCAGATAAGTTTGTTCCACTGTTTCCTAGCCAGGACAGTTCACTGACAGCCAAGGAAAGAATAGCCAGGACTACCTCCTGCCAGCAATCCCCAGCTCAGTGTACTAGTGAATTGTAGCAGCTGCTACTTGAAAATGAAGTTGATGCATTTATCAAAAAACAATGAAAGAACACAAAACCCCTCATAAAGACCAAGAGAAAGGTATAGGGTCCAAAATTTGTGATTCCAGAAGCACATATTTTGATGGCACAACTCTACTCAAAGCATAGACCCTCTGTTTAGCACTACACTTACAAAGCCAAAAGTCTTCCCCAAGAGTTTGGTGTGGCTAATTAATGATGGGTGCGATGAGTAAGCTGAGATCACAACAAAAACTAAAATAATAAAACAGTGATGTATCAGTGTTAAATGAACAAATCATCCAGTAAGCACAACAGCTTATTTATTAGTTACAAAATTACCACTAGTAGAAAATGAGTAATTCACCTTCTGATTAGTCCCAAATGAAGCTCTAACCAAGAAGCTTACTGACTTTGTTGGCAGATGACATTAGTAACTGCAGAAGATGAGCATCTTTGTGATGCAGTCCCAAAATTCAACAAGTCCCAGGTTTAGATTCTGGATAATGTCATTCTTTGATAAACAGCCACTGTTTCTTCAAACCCAGCTGTCCTTGGCATATCAAATCTGTCACAGGTGCCTACAGCAGTGTATATGTTATTATAACACACAATATATATTCTCAATGACACATGTCAAACCACGTATCTGAAATAAATTTCATATTTGATGATAAACTTATATTATTGTGCATCATACATTGTTTTGAGAATAAACTTCTATTTCCAGAAGTGATGTAAGGTTAAAGTTATGAAATGAAATTCATATTTAAGCATGTAAAGAAAAATAGTCTAATTTTAAAGACCCCTGGTTGTGAACACTTAGATTTCAGAGGAGTTACTCAGTATACTTGAAAATCAATCAGAATCTGCTTACATGTTCCCCTAAAAACACTGGGACCTAACCTTGAGTAGCTAGATAAGGAACAGTTGGCCTATGGCACAAAATTTAATTAAAAAACAAACAACAAGAACAACAAAAAACCCTTAAAATTCTTACATGTGAATGCAATTCTAATCAACGTATTCATTAAATATACAGAAATTCGTGAAAACAGAAAGCATCCATTCTAAATATATATTCCCAAATTTGGATCTAATATACATGCTTCTGATTCAAGTTCCTATTCTCTGAAATACTATCAACCCTTGTGTCATAGTGAAGGATCCTTATCTTCCAGAAGGAAGGGAATTACAGAAAAAGTGCAGCAAAACCAGGTCAGGATGACTGTACTGCCAAGGGCCAGAGGCTACAGAATAGCAGCAGCCCTCCTTCCTCAGCTCGAGACTGTACTGGATATTAAGCTAGCCTACCTTGAACATTGTGTATAAGCAGAGAAGAGTTTTAAGTACTGTAATGAAGATGGGGTTAAGAAAATGACAGAGAAAATAGAAAGTAATCAGATACCAGATATTGAAAGCATAAGAAAACAGTTTTCCAGTGGGAAGGAGTTAAACGTGGAGAGACTTAACACGATAAGTGTTCCACGAGGACTGCTCTAAAAACAGAAAGTTGAATTATCAAAAGCAGGGTAAATAAGGTAGGGGGACTGAGGAGCTTAGACCAGTCAGGCTTCCTGCCTGCAGTTACAGATGGACTCCTCAGGAGGACTAAATACCTGGGTCAACATTTAGTAACACCCAGCTGACAGCACGGCAGCAGTGTAGAATCACAGAAGTGTTAAAGCTGGAAAAGCCCTCTAAGACCATCCAACCACCAGCTCTTGCCCACTGGCAGTGTCCATGAGTGCCACAAACACACAATTCTGCAAGGTTCACCTGCAAGGGGCGGTGACTGCACCACCTTCCTGGACAGTCCATGTCACTGCCTCACAGCTTTTTCTGAGAAGAAATACTCAGCACACAAGGCACAGCACGTTTGTTTTCTAACAGGTGAACGTGGACCCATTTGGGATGGCAGCTGAACAGCTGCCTGAACAGCTGAGAAAGTGTCCTAACCTACATGCATTTTGTACACTTGTTAATGAAAGCAAACTGACCAACGATCTCTAACTTGCCAGGCAATTTTAGAACACTATTTTGAACATATCCGTGAAATACTTAATACATAAATAAAATACTTAATACATAAATACCACAAGCATTGCGTTAAAAGTATTGGCGCTTACTTTCATCACGAAAAAACTACGGAGGGCCGTTCCTGCCCGCGGGCCAATCAAACACCGCAGAACCACCGGTGGGGACGGTGATGGGGTAGGCGAGCTGTCACTCAACGTGGGGCGGGATCACATGCTGCTGCGCGCGCGCATGCGCTCTTCCTGCTTCAGGCTTTCGGCCGTTGGCGCATGCTCGTGCTGCGCTGTGCCGTTGTACTGCTGTTTGCGGCTCGTTTTTCTGCTGTAGTTTGGATCCCCTCCTTCCCCCCGACGGAGAGGAATGAGCGGGCAGGCAGAGGTATGGCCGGCCCTCCTCCCTCTCCTCTCCAGCGCCTAAGGCCCGGAGTTGTGGCTTTTGCCTTGACCCTTAGAAATTAGTGGAAAAAATTGAAAGGAGCAGTGTCAGGCTCGCGTGTGCAGGAGCTTTGAGAGCAATGTCCCAGCAGAAGCGCTGGGCGTTCCGACCTTTGTCACTGCCTGTTTATACAAATGTGACCACTGGCATCCTTGCAATTCGTGCGGCCTGCCCTCCGCGTGGCATATCCTGTGTATGCGTTCAAGTGATGAGGAAGCCACGTGGGTCACAGCGCTGTGAAGCAGCAGGTGGTCACCCTCAGTTGTGGTCCCTCTGTTGCTCTTTGCCGAGGAGCAGTGGGCAGTGGTGTTAGTAGGGCATGCTGTGGTGCAGAACAGGCTTTTCATCCCAGCCCCAGTTTGCTTTCCTTTATTTTTGAGAGTTTTAGTATATGGTGGCATGCATGCTCTCCAGTCCCCTTTTTATCAGCTGGCCTTTCATATCACAGAATCGGAGAATGGTCTGGGTTGAAAAGAACCACAATGATCATCTAGTTTCAACCCCCCTGCTGTGTGCAGGGTTGCCAACCACCAGACCAGGCTGCCCAGAGCCTCATCCAGCCTGACCTTGCATGCCTCCAGGGATGGGGCATCCACAACCTCCTTGGGCAGCCTGTTTCAGTGCATCATCACAATGCGCAGACTGGAAAAATAGGTTTTACTTCTTATTGACCTTTTTTTTTTTCTGTTTCATTTGTAGGTTAAAGTGAAAATACCTTTTGGAAACAAACAACTTGATGCTATCTTTAATATTCCAGAGAAGAAATTAAGATATGGAGTGATTCTTACCCATGGAGCTGGAGGAGATATGAATTTCCCTCAGTTAGTTTCTTTGGCAGCCTACCTTGCATCACAGGGAATTCTGTGCCTGCGGTTTACTTGTAAAGGCCTTAACGTTGCTTATAGGACTAAAGCTTACAAAACAGTTGTGGTAAGAAGTGACCAAATTCTGCCAAAGATCCATGGATGTAAAGAGTTTACATATATATTTAAGTATATAAATATATTTACATTCTTTCTGATTCTGAGTTTCATAAGTTACCTGCAGAGATTAGTCAAGCAACAATGGGAAGATAAGAAGAGAGAGCTGATACAGTTAGCTAAATGAGCAGTGCCCATGTGCAAAAAGAGCAGGGACAATTCTCATATGAGCTCAAGGAGAGAAAGATGAGCTTGAGAAAAGTATTTCAAGAGAGTGAGGATGTTCTGTGGGGAAATCTGTAGGTGGGAAAAATGAAAAAATTTGATTAGGGTGGAAATGGGAGGTAGATATTACCTCAGCCAAAGGTTTGGTTGAAGAGGAGAGTAAGTGAAAATATATGGCTTTAGGAGAGGTTTTTCAGAGGAAGGAAGCTGAGCTGGGTATTGTGGATCTTTGAAGGTTTGGGAATGAGAGAAGAATACTTCAGGGAGACATGCAGGAGGATGGATGTGTAGGGAACAGATGCAGGAGAATTTGAGGCAAGAGGTTGGGTGTAGTTGAGCGTAGCATGTGAAATCCCTAAAATCTAAGTAGTCTTTGATTTCCAAATCAATTTAAATTGTTATATGGCCATGTTCATCTATTTCTGCTGCTACTACATTATTTAAAATGTTTTTCTATACCTAGATTTTGTTAAAATGAGCAGTGTTTTGCTGTAGTTACATCAGCCTAGAGTCTCTTGTTCTGGAGCGTGGAGGAGGGAGTGGAAATGCTCCCCTGATTACCTAGCAACTTTTGCGAGGGCATAAGAAGGTAGCTTGGGCACTTTGTATCTGGCATCTGACACTTCCATTGTAGAACTAAGTTCAGTTAAGGAATTAATTTGCATGATGTCATTGTAATTATATTACATAGTTGTATGTTACCTGGAAGTTGGACTTTGCTAGCTTTAATGTGGGTCTGTTTTCTAGTGTGTGTGTGTGTGTGTGTGTGTGTGTGTGGAAACACAGTGGTGTTGTTGAGCTTAATGCTGATGTGTAAAGCTAATTTAAGGACTTCTATTAAGATAACATCCAATTAGTTATCACTTGAAAACAGAAAAAATTGTTATTGAATTTTTCCTGTTCTGTCTGACTGTATCTTAATTTTTTTTTGTTTGTTGGAAATATGTTACCTTAAGCTTCAGGGTTGGATATTTGTATTACCTCTTTTTGTTGCATTTTGATGGACTAAGAGTATGTAGGTAGGTAAACTGATACACTTAATACTTGAATCGCTTAATATTTTGGTAATTTGATGATGGGTCTGAAATTTTGCTGAGAGCTGTTTGAAGTCTTGCTGAGAACTAGTGTGAAATTGCTTGTTATATTTTTACTGCAAAATATAATGAGGTGATTTTATGGGAAAAAAAAAAAAGTAAATTCTAATAACTGTTCCTTGCTTAGTCTTCAGTGTTCAAAGTGCTTCCCATTTTCTATTTTAGTGTCTGCAAACAAACAAAAATGCTCAACCTCTAAGCTGTCTTAATTTTTACTGTACTGTTTCTTTCTTGTCACCTTTTTTTTTAGGAATACTTGAAGCTTTCTGATGATTATAAGCTTTCAGGTGTCTTCCTTGCAGGTAGGGTTTTTGTTATCCGTAATTTTCTTGTATACTGACTGTAATGAAAATGATCTGTAATTCCTCCATTCTTGGAGTCTGTCCTGCTTTGGTAAGAAATAAAAGAACAGAAGTGGGTGACAGTTTTCAGGAGGCACTAAGAGCTCTGTGTCTAATACAGGCACAAGCTGAAAAAACTCCCTGGTCAGTATTGCTTAGGCAGAGCAGTTCAGCTAGGAGCATCTTCTTCACAGAGAATTGAATGCTCTGTAATCTTTGTAAATTGACTACAAGTCCACTGATTGCAGTGGGAACTTAGATGCCAAGCTCATTTAGAGATCTGGATTTGTGTGTCTCACAAGCTCTTCAATTGATGGATGAGCCCAGTGGCTGTACAACTTAGCTGTCTCATGGTTGGCTTGAACACTGCTTCTTGGATCACAGGTGGGAATATCTAGCCTTATCCTTTCACAGAATTTTTTTTTAAGTGTGATCATCTGGATCTATTCACTGTCCTCATGATACTGGAGATCTCTTAGAAGGATAAGGAAAAGTTCAGAAGACTATGTTTTGCAGATAGTTTGGGAGAAAACTTGCTTATCACTTGTAACTTGCAAGGCTGTTCTCTGATAGAACTCTGAGTTCTCTGGTGATCCCCATGGAATTTCGTAATTAAAATTCTTGAAGAATCCTGGTAAACTGCTATTTTCCCAAAGCAGATTTTGATGTATAATTCTAGCGGCAGATAGAATATCAACTACATTGTGTGAAAAAGGGAAGTAGATGGGGGTAACTAGGAATAACTTGATACTGGAAACTTAGAATGTTGTCCGACTAAGCGAAACCAAATCTGCCGTGATGCAAGTTAATCCCACTGGAATCAGCCGCTTCTGACACTCAATTATAGAGCATTGTCAGCTCGTATGCTGCTTCTTTGAGGAGATATTTTGATATCCACTCAGTGTTATTAACTGACCTCATGTTTACACGTTCATTCTTTTTTTTTTTTCTTTTTTTTTTTTTTTTTTTCCCTTTTTGCATTTAAGTTGAAATTTGTCGTGTACATAAACAGTTGTTGGACGAGTTTTGGTAGTAAGGAGCATAAAACTTTGTTTTGTTCTATACTATTTAAGGCCGTTTGAAAAAAAATCAATGGAAGGTAATTGCATTGTTGTTTGAAATTCCAGGGGTCTGTAGTGTAGGACCTGTCTTTCTCTCCCTCTCTGCTACCAATAGGAAGGGTTGTTCTTCTCAGTATTACAAAGGATCCCTGTCCATTTATCTTCTTTTTCTTTCTTTCTTAAATGAAATCATACTACAACCAGACAATTGTCTTTAGCAGAAATATGTTAAATTTATAATTTGTACTTTTCATAAAGTAGATAAATATGCCTAGCATTTTGTACTACCAGTTCACTAAAATACATTCATTTTGATTGGTATTATAAGTTGTTAACACTAAGAATGCAGATGAGGTGATAGTGAATATACTTTTTTCCTTTATTTTAACTTGGGAGAAAGGCCGTTCCATGGGCTCACGAGCTGCTGCCTCTGTGATACATCAGCTCAGCCAGGATGGTAATAATGATGACTTCATTCAGGGTCTGATCTGCTTATCGTACCCTTTGCATCGACCAAAACTGCAGTCCAAGCTCCGGGATGAAGATTTATTATTTATCAGGTGCCCGGTGCTGTTTGTCTCAGGATCAGCAGATGAGATGTGTGAAAAAGTGAGTATCCTTGTAAATCTCTCTGTGACAGCATAGTGTGGAGGAACAGGAATGATGTTTGTAGTGATATCCACAGCTGTAACTTTGATTAGCAATCTTCTCTAAATATACATCTCTGGTGGAACATTTAGGTAGAAAACTTCATCGGATTTAGAGAAACCTGAGCTGATTTCTTTTACACTTCAGCATGTCTGGATCGTGCTTGATCATCTGCTTTAGGAAACTTATCTTTTTGTAAATAAATAATTCTGATTTTAATGTTTTGTCCTTTTTTAATATGATAGATTTTACAAATTAAGCAGCACGTGGAAGGGGCAAGTCATTTGCTGTTCTATTTCCACCATTTCAAGTCACAACAACTGAGTGCTGCTATTGTACTAATCAACCTTTGTCAAATTTTCATGACATTCTTCTAGCAAAGCAGTTCTACCTGCAGGTCAGCCATTTATGATAGTATTATTTTTCTCGAGAACAGGTGTGCAGCGATCAGAATGCAGTGTTTTTCTGTCTTGATTTCTTGCAAGGTATTTCTTGAATACTTCAGCTTGAATTTGGGACAGTGTGTAATGTACATGCAAAACCATTTTGTTTTTAAAAGCTGCCTACTGTGTTTTGCATAGGCGAAGTGAGGGATGTGTGCATTCTATAATTAATAGCTAATTTTCTAAATTTCTCATTCTTATTTACCTTGTAGCAATTGTTAGAAAGCGTGGCAAGCAAAATGAAAGCCCCTAAAAAAATCCATTGGATTGATAAGGCAAACCATGGGATGGCAGTTAAAGGCCGAACAGAAGATGATGTCATGGAAGAAATAAATGTACAAGTTTTTTCTTGGCTTAGAGAGAATATTGAACTGAAGCACAAATGACTTGCAGTGGTTGCTTTCACGAAATGCAACACATCAGCTGGAAATGTGTTTTTGAAAGCAAGTGTTTTCCAAGGACTAAAATGTAAATATTTTTTTATGAATGTAAAAAATATACAAGACAATAAAGAACATTATAAAGGAAAGATGGAAAATCTATCAAATCAGTCTGGACAGTACTGTTTTTAGTAACTCCATTTGAAAAGTATGTAATATTTAATGTTCTGCATTAACAAGTAAATACTGTTGGTGTCTTTTATGTATTCAAATATTATTTTGATACCAAATCTTTTGATGCATTTATCAGCTGAATTAATACCTGTGAGCTGAAATGGCTGGGTTGGTCCTGAGAAAAGCGTCTTGATGCTGTCTTCTGAGGTGGTTGTCTCATCCCCATTACCAAGAGTTCCCCAAAACGTCCTCTGGTTATGCAGCATTCTTATGGCTTTCAGCTTGCTGCTGCAGTGAGTGACTGGTTGTGAACTGGCAGTTCTAACCTGGAGGTTCTTACAGGTAGATGAAAGTTAAGCATGTGAGTCAGATATAATAAGTCTTCCATCACAAGATGCCTCAAGAATGCTGATATCCTAACAGTAACATGCAGTAAGCATGGTACATATCCGAATGTTTACAGCCAATTTCTAAAGGAACATAAAATGGCCTTACAGGTTTGAAGGTGGTAGTGTTACAGAGAAAATAAATCCTCACTTTTGACAGGGGAGTTATGTTCAAACTTGAGAACTGGATGAATTTAAACTCGACTTTATATCCATTAGAACAGGATTTGGAGTTGAGGTTGGTATGTTCATAAAATGAAAGTTGAGCTCCTTGATATCAGTGAAAAAACAGCTCCCTCGGCCTTTTTTCGTAGAAGGGGTGCTCCAGCCCTCTGATCATCTTTGTGGTCCTCCTCAGCACTTGCTCAGACAGCTCCTTGTCCTTTTGTTGGGGGCCCCAGAGCTGAATCTAAGCATCTGTCTCCCATTCACCCCCTTCTACATCCTCTTCCAAGTGACCCAGGAGAGCATGTTATGGAGACTGTCATTAGCCCCTAAAGTTTTCTCCTTTCAGCTCTACCACGGTCCCTCTCTGCCCTTGCTCCATGTAGGATCCCTCCCATGGGATACCATACTTCCCAAACTGATCCTGAGTGGGTTTCCCTCAGGCTGCAGCTCTCCAGGCACTGTTCCAACACGGCTCCATAGCATGAGGCCCACCCTGCAGAAGTGGTCTGCTTCAGCATGAGTCCCCACAGATGGCAGCTCCCACTGCACTCCTGCCCCACTGCAGGCCCTCTCCATGGGCTGCAGCTCCAGTCTGAGGCTGCTCCTGTGGAGACTCTGGTTTATTTTTGCTAGTCAGTGCTCCATGTTACTTAATTTTCATATCTAATATGCCTATAGTGTTCTAAAGGGCTGTATTTTTCCTTCAGATTAAAAAATACATTACAAACCCCACAATCATTGTCTTTGGGAATATTGCCTCTCTCAGAAGGAACACAATGATGGTCTGAGAAAGACCTCTTTGGATACATACACTGGGGAATAGATTTGCAGGTTTCATCTGGATGTTTCTGCAGAACATACTTGTAACTAGTTTCAGTATACTGAATATTCTGTCTCAGTAATTGAGAGTATCTACTTGAAAAGTATCTCAGAAGTGTAACAAATGGCTGTTATAAACATGGTTTTTATTTAAAAAAAATATAAAAATTATAGTGTTTTTTGAACAAGGCTCCATCAGTATTGCATGATAAAAAGGAAATAGGTAGTGGCTGGTTTTCTTCCATATGTAGATCATGACAGAGTAAATTTCGTAAGAAGTTATTTTGAATGTAGGTAAATACTCAAAAAAAAAAAAAATCTTTCTGTCAGAGTTCATCTTTGGTCTGTAATCAAAAAAGAATAAACATTTTTCAGTTAATTGGAAACTCAAATTTCAATTGTCTAGTTCCTGAAAATACTGTAATAAATGTTTCTAACACATTAACAGCCTGGAAACTGATAGATACTATGTGGTATTGAGCAATGATTGTTCCAGTCTGGTTGAATCTGAACTAAATACATTCAACACTGTACATTTAACACTTTATGTATTGTACCTTTTTTCTGTGGCAAGTGCATGGAAAAAGATCATCCTCAGGCTGCTGCACTTTCTCCATGCCGTCTCTGATTTTTGGCTCGCTCACTTGCAAACTGGAGTATTCCTAAGTTTTAGAAAGGAAAGTGACATCAATTCATAAACTTACTACATTATATACTCAATTGTAAATAATGCAACAACTCAGCTGAATAATTTCATAAAAATTCTAGAGCTACACAGTCTGTTACTCCATCCACACTGTGACACAGAAAGAGTAAGCAGATACTTAACTGTTGACAGGAACCCCTTCGGGTGCCTCACTGCAGTTTCAGTATCTTGGTGCTAATGCACAGATATTTTCAGCTGTGGTTCATGGAGTGTGCGTCTGATGTGGAATTCTTTGATCATTGTGAGCAACATATTATTGCAGATTACATCAAGATTTATAGGATCTGATTGCTTCTCTCACACCACACCGAAGCTTAAGGAGCTTCATACGAAACAACTGCAAACAATGTTTATACACCAACTGAAGTTCTTAATTGTTGCTGCGTGCTCTATGGCTTCAAGTACTGCGTTGGCCAATTTCCAGCACCTGTGTTGTGTGAATTCTCTTTCTGGGATTTCTATTTTTGTAGTGGTAGCAGTTAAAAATATACTTACCTGGAAAAGTTTGAAATAGTAGCAAAAGATGTGATCTCCCATGAGATTGTTTCTTGCAAATTCTTGTCCAGATTTTGCAATCTTTTTTGCCTGTCAAAGATAACAAAGGTGTTTTTTTTTTTTTTTTTTTTAAAAACAATTCTGTAAAAATAGTTCTTTCAGGGTGCTTGTATTGATTCCAGAGTCATGTATAGTGTTGGCAGTTTAGGATAACTTATCATTGTTATTTATCTAATGTTTAAAAGTCGCTACTCTGAATTGTCCATGAAATGATAAATGTAAATCTCTTGCTGATGAATGGAAAGGATCAGAAATTTATGCATTCTTAACTTCATAAGTAAGGGAGTCTCCAAAATACAATATAGTTTCCAAACTAAGTGCAGTATTATGTACCTTTAAAAAGTACTTTTGTGCAGTTGATGACGCTTATTCTGATGTCCTTTCAGAAGGAAACAGTAGGGTTTTTAAAAAAAAATAAATGCACTTTTACTTCCTTCATTTTGTCAAGAAACGTTGCTGAGTACTTCTAAATGTGTATTTTACCTCTTCATCATGCTCTTTCGCCCACTGTAGTTTTTCTAGTAGATCGCTCAGGTCACTTTTAAATGGAATGTAGTGTTTCCATGGCTGGAGCTCATTATAAAAATGCTCATAGTAGATGGAGTCTTGCTTTAGCACTACACTGTTTCCTGCTAGTAGATAAGGCAATCTATATGCTGCCACTGTGCCATCAATATTAATTTGGTATTTATACTGGAAAAAAAATGACCATATATTATTAACAGACAAGACACAACTAGCTTGGTTAGAGTGTATTAATCTGAGGGCGCTGGTATTACTGACTTGCCAATATTGAGAAATGTAGGATTGGCTAGGCAAGCACCAGTTTTTAAGTAGCTTTTGTTATTTAGTTTGGAATTCATCACAGTGCAGGGTACACAGAGATGCCCTCTTCATCAGTTAAGTTCTCCGGAATTCTTAGACGCTCATCCTCGGATGTGAGGGTAGATGTGCCACTTCATCCACTGATTTTCCCACTATGTTAGTTATGTTAGTAGTCCTGATCGCTGAATCAGGAAAAAGAAATAAAAAGGAACTTGGAGTTATTAGATTACAAAAGGTTCTACAGAACCTTCAGATGTAAATCAAATATCATTATTCTCAGTCTTAAGAGCTACACAGCAGTTAATCCCAGTGGAGGGATGCCTATTCATGCTTGTCATTGGTGTTGTGCTGAAAAACTAAAATCATTTTATTATAACTTATATTTACAAAGTTATTTCAGAAACACTGAGAACCTAATTCTACAAAAATGATTAGTTAAGGCTTTTTTTTAAGGCTTTTTAAGGCTTACCTTAAAAAAATCAAAAAATGAAATGTGCTTGACAATGGGGCCATAAAGGTTCTCATCATGTTTAAAAAAAAAGAAGTTTGTGAAAGCAGCGTCTATAATCTCTGGATATTTTCTACTGAGCTTTACAAGTTCAAGCCTCTCTTTGCGGCTGTCACGTCCTCTCCAAAATGCTGTGGTATTCTTGTCTTCCCATGACGGGCCAGTGTTTGCTTGAACTGACATCATATCCAGACTAACTCTGAAGGAGAAAGAAATGATTTAATGGTGATGCCTCTGGAATTATTTTGAGATATTTATATGTGATTTTAATTTATTTAAGTGCAGTTACTTGAAATAACTTAGGAGTACTAGTAGGTAAATACCAAAGATGAAAGTAAGTCCTATGTACACCCATATGTGTATTGCATCAGTAATTCTTACAGTGATAAAAAAGGTAAGGAATGTAAAGTTCATAGAATCATCATAGAATGGCCTGGGTTGAAAAGGACCACAATGATCGTCGAGTTTCAACCCCCCTGCTATGTCCAGGGTCACCAACGACCAGACCAGGCTGCCCAGAGCTACATCCAGCCTGGTCTTGAATGCCTCCAAGGATGGGGCATCCACAACCTCCTTGGGCAACCTGTTCCAATGTATCACCACCCTCTGAGTGAAAAACTTTCTCCTAATATCTAATCTAAACCTGCCCTGTCTCAGTTTAAAACTATTCCCCCTTGTCCTATCACTATCTACCCATGCGTACAGTCATTCCCCCTCCTGTTTTCATGCTCCCTTCAAGTACTGAAAGGCCACAATGAGGTCTCCCTGGAGCCTTCTACTCTCCAAGCTAAACAAGCCCAGTTCCCTCAACCTTTCCTCACAGGAGAGGTGCTCCAGCCCTCTGATCATCTTAGTGGCCCTCCTCTGGGCTTGTTCCAAGAGCTTGGCATCTTTCTTTTGCTGGGGGCCCCAGGCCTGGATACAGTAGTCCAGATGGAGTCTCACAAGAGCTGATTAGAGGGGCACAGTCACCTCCCTCTCCCTGCTGGCCACCAAGTTCACAGCTTTGTCCCAAGATGGCATCCAAGACAACACCAATAACAACACTGTGTGTGGAAAGAGGACTCATCAGTTGCCATGGAAAAGAGTAGCTAGAAGTGGATATGATTGCCAGACAGATGGGCAATCTGTCAGGGCAGGGTAATGCAGTAACTAATAGTGGTGATGAGGCAGCCATGATTAGTCCAAAGCAAAGTTTGTATGTAACTAGCTAAATAGAATATAATTAAATTACTTAAAAACCCTGCTGAATTAAAGCACAAAAATTATGGGAGTGGGGAGTAAGCAAATGTTAGAAACCCAAACTTAATGCAGTGATAACAAAGCTAAAAATGACTAATGAAGATATCTTAGAAGCTGACTTTGTAGTGTTCCAAGACAACAGGATTGTTATGATGGCCAGTTACCATCAGTAATCAGAGCAGGAGATGGCAGATCGCTGATTGAGAATTCTGGCTACAAAGAACTATAAAAGACAGTGTTCTAGAAAAATCAGGGAGAAAGAGTCCTGGCCACTGGTCAGCATGTTCAGTTTCACTGAAGTGAAACAAAGGAAGCAAACAAAGTATCTACCCTTAAAAATACACTCCAAGTGCTGTTTGCAATGACTTGAACACATCTAGACAAATGGTTATTTTTGAAATAAAAGTGTAATAATAACATTTTTTTAATAAAAGAGTATGGTTTCATCCATGTCATTTATATGTTATATAATGCACAAGTTGATTAATGCTAAGATACTGACCACATAGCTACTGCCTAACTACAGTGTGCCAATGTCTCAATGAATAAATAAAACAGCTAGTTTACTGAAAAGATCTTTTTGGAAGATCATTCACTATGAGCTCTGCGAACAACTTAAAAGATTTCTTACCGTCCCATAGTCTCCAAAACTGAATCCGTTAAGTCATATGTTGGCATGACAATGTCTTTTGATTCACTGGACCCACACCATGAGAATATAGGGTGCAGGTTCTGTGGGGGTTTCTTTTTCTCCAGAGGCCAATCCCCCAAGTTAACAAAAAATTCTACATCTGGCATTTTCACCTAGACGAAAGTAAAGGAGGTACAAATTCTCAAAATATACATACACCTGTAAAAATAGAATTAAAACCTACTGCTGACTCCCCACCACATATAAATATCTCAAGGCATTTCTCCTCAAAAAACACCCTTGTTCTTCAACACACAATGGCTGGTTACAGTCCAACATTTCAAAATTTTTCTTTGACTAGAATAAGTTTCATTAATTTTCTTATTAAATTTACAGAGAAATTAATCATGTATTGAATATAAAAACCCTCCAAATGATTGACAATATGACTTAGCAGAGACATCCAGAAATTCTAAAGCCAAAGACCCAAAACAATACTTCTTGTCTTCAGTACACACCCTGACAAAAAAGGTTTTGCACGCCTTCATTTCAAGCAGGGTTGGCTATACTTTCTAATCTTCAGCGCTTAACTTCATTAGTACAGTGCCATCTAATGGTTATAAAGGGCATAGAAAAGCAATGTGTTATATTTCATCTACATCATAGAATCATTGAATCTTTCGTCAACTGACACCCCCAAATCCTTCTCCTCAGTGCTGCCCTCAAACCATTCTCCTCCCAACTTGTATCTGCGCTTGGATTTGCTCCGACTCAAGTGCACAACCTTGCACTTGGCCTTGTTGAACTTCATGAGGTTGGTATGGGCCCATCTTCTAAACCTGTTCATGTCCCCCTTGATAGCATCCCTTCCCTCTAGAGTGTCAACTGCACCACTCAGCTTGGTGTCATCTGCAAAATTGCTGAGGATGCACTCAATCCCACTGTCCATGTTGCCTACAAAGATGTTCAGTAGCACCGGTCCCAGCACTGAGGAATGTTCAGGGACAGAACCATTCAACAGGCTAAATTTGCTTCTTTAGCACAATAGATTTACTGCCTTTCAGTGGTACTGTCTAATAGAATACTAATTCTGAGCATTTAGAAAAAATTACATTTCTTTCACTTAATTAGTCTGCTAATGTCTGTATTTGTCATAAAAGAAAATTATACAACTTGAAAGAAACGTACTTGATTTTTGGATGATAAACCCAGTTGTTCCATACCAACTGCCTTATCGTTCAAGATGCTTTTAAAAATGTGTTTATTACTTCTGAATATATTTGTAATGATTAATTTTAGGTGAACAACTCCATACTTCAGTAGCTCCTGTCTCTTTCTTTCCTTTTAAAGACAAGTGCTTTGTCTTTTTACAGTCAAAAATAATAGATACTGCTCAACTCTGATATCTTGATATTGCTGTTGTTACCCACATTTCTGTTTGCTGAAACTTCAGCTCTGCTATAGTCTGTTAGCATGTACACAAATCTTTTTTTTTTTTTTTTTTTTTTCCAGATTATTTCCTAGAAAAGAGTCTGTGCAGTGCTTTTTGCTCGAGTTTCCCCACATGCCACTGATGGGACTTTAGTGCTTCCCAACTTAAAGGAAAATTAATCTGGTCTTTCCATTATCAAGAAAATAAGAGCTTTTTAAGAGAAACATCAACAAATTATATTGAAGTGTACTTGTTAAGCAAAAGTCTAAAAATTAGAACATACAGAATAAAGGACTATATCGATATACTCACTTTTCTTGTCAAAGAAAGAAGTATAGCATCCATGAAAATTCTGAAGCCAACATGTTCCCCATACGTCTTTATATAAACCTAAAAATAATCCAAATATTTTACTGGTCTGGTACTTTAAACATCAGAGAATGGCTGACGCAATTTGTAGCTTTTTTAATAACTTAGTAACTAGTCAGACTGTTTGGTTTATAGATTTATTAATCAGCTGGGACACTTTACAAATCTCTCTCTAATTCATGATGGGAAAGGAGTGGGGTGGAAGATATGTTTTGCTTGTTTTTGTAGACATTTTAGATCTGTCTCATGGAAACAGAAACTGGTTGTTGGTTTCTATTGTATTTTATTGTTCTCACATCCATAACAAACTACTGAAGTAAGTACAGTTTTATTACAGAGAACTGTAGCTCTGATCTCAGTTGAGCTAGGTGGTATTTCTTCACCTCTGAGTTATACACAATGTAGTTCACTGATGGATGATCATGACACTCCATGGTAATATTACAGAGAACAGGAAACAGAACTACTATTTAAGAGACTTAGTTCTATTCCCAGTACTCATACTGATTGCTCAAAAAGTAATTTGCCTTCACTGTGCTTCAATTGCTTTAGTTGTAACATGGACAAAAAGCATTTTACAAAGCAGAACAGATATTAATAGCTTATATACAAACTGCAAAGAATTCAGTTCCAAGGACAGAGAAGCCAGCAAAAGAAATTTCTTAAAGAATAGATAACAAGAGGCCTTTCAACTGGAAACAGCCAAGAATCCTAATTTTATCACTTGCCACCAAATTCCCACAAGTACTTCAGATCAACCCATACTGTACCTCATTGTCTTTGATGGTGTAATGACACAAGCTCTGTCTTTGTCCAAACCTCTGTGGGATTTCTATTGCAATCTTATCTGGATCAACAACAGGAAAATTTGCTAGGTCTCTCTGAATCTGTGGAAAGACCTGAGGACAGTTCATTTCTTCCAGCCATACATTGCTCTCCTCTTGAGGGCAGTCACAGTTTTCATGGTAAACTGGCCCTGTTAGGAACACATTTAACATTTTTTTTTTTGTTCAGTAAGTCACAGTATAAAGCTACTGAGATCAGAAAAGAGAGTCAGGCACTGGGTGCTAGTACTTTAGGGCCAAATCTTCAGCAACTCTAAGTAGCTGGGCTGTTGGCTTTTTTCTTTTTTTTTTTTTTTACTACAATGGAGTGATGCCTATCTACATCAGCTTCTATGTAAACCCTCCACATATACTTGCTTGGAATTAGATTCACAGCATTTGTTCCTTTTTATTATAATGAATAGTACACATAGGACACTTACAAATAGTCCATAATTCAAATGGGATTTGATAGTCCTCAACATTTCCAGAGAAGTGCTGAGGCCCTGCAGAATTCTATGCTAATCCTTGAAAACACTCCAGGAGACAGTTCCTAAGAAAAAGCCACAATATGAAATCTATGCAGTGTGCTGCTTCTTACCTTTTAAAATATATGGAGACTTCGCAACATGTTTATCTTTGATTTTGACTTCTATCCTCAGGCTTTTGTAGCTTGCATACATCCTATATCTCACAATGAAGGAACCATCTTTCCTGTCCAAAACTTGCACACCAACTCGAGTGAACTGTTCATCAGGAGCAGTGATTTTCACCTGGAATGCATTTTCACCTGGTGATGAAGTGAACCTACCAAGAGAATAAGCAAGAACTTAAATAAGAAGCAAACACACAACAGTTTTCTTACTTTTCTCCATTATTTTTAAAGTCGACGGGTTTCTAATGACTTCACTGAGCACTACTAAGTCTTTATCAGCACATCCTAATGTTCGCAAAGCAGGCATGATTTTCCTGAAGATAATTTTTGTCAGGTTACCTCAAATGAGTCATGCTCTTAGAAACACTAGATATCAAAACATTTCAACTCAGGTATTCATGAACATATCTTGAAAACTACTTGCTGCTCTACATACTGAACAGTGTTGGAAATACGGTCTTTGCTTTGAATACTTGGGAACAGAGTACCTTTAAAAATCCAGTGGAGAGTGGAGCTCTTGGTTAGTAATAGCTCAAATGTAAAATAAGAAAGTAGAAAGCACAGAAATAAATGGATCTTGGTGGATATAATAATATATATATATATATATATATATATATCAGAACAAGTTTCATTTTACCAGCTTAGCAGTACTGGTTTGGTTTGTTTTTTTCATACTTGGAAGCAAAATAATTCCAGTTTATTCCTTTTCCAGATATTACTTAGAGAAGTAAAGAATGAATTAAACTTCTAATAAAGTTTGCAATCCTTCATCTTTATGGAAGGTTGTGAGGGGAAAAAAGGGATATCACAAGTGCTGGTGTTTTGGTAGGGAAAAAAATACTGTAGCAGGACCACATCATTCAATTATGTACTTGTCCAGACCTACAAGAGAGCTGCCAATTCAATTGGAAATATTTGCTGTCCAAGATAAGTTGAATTGGCAGCTGCCAGGCTTGTGAGGTCAGGACTTATCTCCTGTAGGAAGATGCAGAAGAGGTATGGAGAACCTTGTCATATCCCAATACTGGGCTGAGATGTGGCTGAGGCATCTCTCTAGACCTAGGAATTGAGAAGTCTTGGAGCAATCACTATGGAATCAGAGTAATGTGGAGTCCATTCCTGTAAGGGTACCTGGATAAAGCCACGCAGCCCTGCTTAGGAAGGAAATGAGAAGGTACACTGATGAAATGGAAAGCCACATGTTTCTTCTGAACACTGAAGTTTACCTACTTAATTACTACAAATCACAGAATTGTTCAAGTTAGAGAGTCTTAAAGGCCATCTAGTCCAACTCCCCTATAATGCACAGGGACACCTACAGCTGGATCAGGTTGCTCAGAGTCCCGCCCAGCCTGATCTTGAATGTCTACGAGGACGGAGCATCCACCACCATGAAGTCACCTAATGGTCTGCATACATTAGCATACACTCTAAATGACTCTAGTGATCTGGAGCCATCCTGTGTGAGAAAAACACTTATATTTATAACAGTGGAAATAGGCAGGACACTCACATAGCTAAACTGTAAATTAAACACCCCAGTTACTGCTATGTATTTGATAAAGCTGATAAAATCATAAATTGTTGCCTGGACCAATGATACACTGTTTAGCATTTTAGGTTTTTTCATCTCATCCCCTTGCTAGTATACAAGCAAACACATCAGAAGCTGCTCGGGGAAGGTCACACGCCTGGTGTGGGGAGGTAAACGCCGGAGTAGGGCAAACAGAAAAACCCAGTTTTTCCCTCCTCGTAATTCATTTCATCATCTTGACCGGCAGCGGGAAGGCGGACGACTCCCCCGAGGTAACAAAGTAACTTTTCGACCGATTTCTCGCGCTTTTCCTCCCTGCGGGGAACAGCTGCCGCACTTACCTCCGCCCCTCGGTGTCCACGGCCTGCAGGTAGAAGTAGCGTGCGGGTAGCACCGCCTCGGCGCGCAACCCGGGCCCCCATACGGCGCTGCGCTCGGCGCTCAGCCGGCCCCCGCCGCCCCCGGCAGCGCCCAGCGCGAGGACCCCCAGCGCCACGCACCACCGCCAAATGCTACACATTTACAGGACTACCCCCGACCGAGCCGCACCGCCGAGGAGCCGGGGGAGCGCAGCGAGGCGGGGAAGTAACTGGGAAGGCCGGGACCCTCGTCCTTCCCTCACCGCCGCAGCGGGGCGTTCCGCATGGGGGCGGGGAGGGAGCGGGACGCGCGGCGCCTGGTCTCCGTGAGGGTGGCTGCGAGAGCGGCCGGCGGGCTCTGCTCACCGCAGCATCCCGCAGTGAGCGAAGGAGAGAGGGAGGGGGGCGGACTCCCGCCTCCTCCGGCGGCCACCCGAGCCGCGGGCGGGCAGCACTTCCCGGAGCGGCGCTGCTGGGAGATGTAGTCCTGCGGGGCGGCGGCGGACCGAGCCGGGATGGCCCGGAGTTCCCGCAGACCCGCAGCGCCCCCGCAGCGACCCCGTAGGGTCGTCTCAGCGGAACGAGCCGTCTTGGTCTCCGCTTTTTGTGTTAGGTTCTCGGCATTACACATCGAAGTCTCCCAGAGTTTGTGCTGGCTATCTAACTGTGGTGTTAGAAGTGAAAGAGTTCAGCGTTCTATAACCGGGTGCGGCTAAGGGCCATATGGTTATGGAGTCACAGAATCACACAGGATTGTAGGAATTGGAAGCCACTCTGGAGATCATCGAGTCTGACTGATCAATGAAGACTGAGCTACAGAAGAAAAAGTCAAAATTTCTCCAAATGGATGAGCTGGTGGATCGGACAAGACATGCATTGGTGGGATGGTGGTACAAAGCTGTAAGCACTGCTAAGGCACCAGGTGTGCAGACTGTGTATGTCCACTGTGTATAAGGACAGCTGGGCCAGAGAAAGTCATAGAATCACAGAACGGCACGACTTGGAAGGGACTTCAAGGATCATGAATCTCCAACCCTCCCAGGGCACCAACAGGCAGGGCCACCAACCTCCACATTTAGTACCAGACCCTACCCCATACTTCATAACACGGTAATGAGCCACAGGTGGGACTGGAACAAATGAGACCTTGGGGGATCCCGTGTTTGGGTTTCATAGGAATTGTGGGTGTGGCATGTACTGCTTACCTGACTGCTGACTGTGTCCTCGATGATCTGGATCCACAAGTTTATCAGTATGAACAGCTAAACAGAGAGGGCTTGTCACATTCTCCGTGTCTGAACAGTATCAAGACTAGCTAGTCCATTTTTGCCCCTGGAGTGTTCAAGGCCTGCCTGGCTGGGATTATGGTCATCCTGATCCAGTGGGTGGCAACCCTGCCCACAACAGGGGAATGGAACTGCACTGTTCCAACCCAAGTCATTCTATGATCCTATGATTCTTTAGAATATTTCTTAACAAATATTGAGTAAGGAAAACCTGGATGGAAGACACCATGGAAAAGGTTAACAGGGTATTTAACCTATCAGAGGCTTGAGGCTATTAGGGCTTGAAATGAGGCTTGAGATGTTTAAAAAGAATCCCCTGTTTCTTGAAAGTGCTTATAGCTAGTGCCAGACTGAAAGCAGAGCAGCTCCATTTGCACAGAAGAGCAAGTACAGAAAGAGAGCATGAGACACTGTCATTCTATATATACATATATAACTGCTTATGTATACATATATACCAAAATGTTTTTTTTCTTTTGTCATCTAACCATGGTAATATTCTCAAAATGAAAGCTTTGTGGAAGAGCTTCAGTCACAACAGATACTTACAATTTCTCTTCATAGTTTTCCTTGTCTTAAGGCAAGCAATACAGAATGTTGAACCTCATTATCAGTCTTGAATTTTGAAGAAATTTTACATTTTGAAATACTGCAAATATGTTTGCATATATATATATATAAAAAAACCACACACACATAATAAATCAATTGCTTTGAGGAAATCACAGGCCATGATTTTAATAATTTTTAATGAGCAACTTCATCAAAAGATGCCTTAGAAAAATTGTCAAGCTTTAAAAATATAATTTTTACTTCCTGCTGTTCCTGTTGGCATGACTTTTCAGGATTGCATTCTATCAGCAGTTAAAGACTTCCAACCCCTAATCTAAAAATTGACACAGGTTGCATTTTATGTCTGCAGTGATTTAGCTCCTCTCTCTTACCTACCTTTACCTTCTTGATGTATTTTGCAGACAGAAATCACATTCCTCCTCAGCTTATGCTTTGCCGTGTGAAAGAAGCTAACAGCCTTATATTTATTTTAAAATAAATTTCGTAACTGTAGAAATCAAAGAATGTACTGCCTCTTCTTATAAGGAGGTATTGGCTCGTTAAGGAAAGCACAGCAGCAGTGTAGTAAAGGTGACACACTTTACCTTTCCCCTTCCCCCCCCCCCCTTCTGTCCCTTCTGTCTTTCTCTCCTCCCATTTTTCTTCCTCCATACAAATACAGCTCAGGGAGTCTGTGTACAGATCTGGCACTATTTGTCAGCACCCAAACAAGCTGTAAAATAAATCACACAAGCTAATTTTAGTTCTGGCTGGCAAAGCCAACACTGCTGCTATCCTAATGCCTGTAATTTGGCTCAAAGAAAAATGTTTTGGAGGCAGAATTGTTTAACTCCTTCAAAAGCAGTTGGCCGACGGGCTCAACAGGCTTCCAGCTGGCAAGGACACAAGGGATTCTGTTCTCCAGTCGAGGTACATCGCTTCTGGATGGAGCCACATAAAATCCTGAATTTGATATGGGTTTTGTTACAAACTTGGATCTGCCAGCAAACATTATAAGACTTCTGACACTTTGCTCTAATTAATCACTGAAAACTACCATTTAACTCTGATGCTGGAGATTTGATTCTTAGTTCAGTTATTCACAGCAGTGCTCACAGATGCTACTGCATGCGTTAGGGCTCTGTAGTCTGGGGGCACTATGCTGTAGTAGAACTGAATCTTGTCTCAGCAAAATGCTGTAACTTATGATCTTTCTGATTTTTTTTTTTTATTATTATTATTCTAGTACATAGTTAGCCATGTAAGTGATCATTTAATGGAACAAATATGATTATTTTAATATAGATAATTTTTAAATAGTTGTGGCAGTCTCCCAAGTGTCTCTTCCCTCCCCCTGAATTCACATCTTCAGAGTCACTGTATGTTGAAAATACAGTAACTGCCAAGAAGACCAGAGGTATCCTGGATTTTACAAAAAAGAGTGTGGCCAGCAAGTTAAGGGAGGTGATTATCCTCCTCTACCCTACCCTGGTGAGTCCACATCCAGAGTGCTGTGTCCAGTTCCAGGCTCCTCAGTGAAAGAAAAATAGAGAACTTCTGGAGAGAGTCCAGCGGAGGGCCACAAAGATGGTTAGGGGCCTTAAGTATCTCCCTTATGAGGAAAGGCTGAGAGACCTGCGACTGCTCAGCCTGTAGAAGACTGAGAGTTGATCTTATCACTGTTGATAAATATCTGAAGTGCAGCAGTCAAGTGGACAGGACTAGACTCTTTTCAGTGGTGTGCAGCAATAGAACAAGGGGCGATAGGCACAAACTGAAATATAGGAATTTCCATAAGAATACAGGGACAAACTTTACTGTGAGGATGACAGAGCACTGGAACAGGCTGCCCAGAGAGATGGTGGAGTCTCTTTCTCTGGAGATAATTCAAGACCCCTCCAGATGCTTTCCTCTGTGACCTGCTGTAGGGAACTGCTTTAGAATTGGGTTGGACTTGATGATGTCCATATGTCCCTTCTACCCCTACAATTCTATGATTACGTGAAATATTTCCAGCACCTCCAGACATCGCTTTCTGAAATAATCTTTTCTCGAGGCACTACAGTCACGCTTGTGCTGCGCTGATCTCACTGCAGCCAGAGAGAACTAGCAGGAGCTCGGAACAAAAGGACAGACTCGGATGTCTGCACCTGGTTCACAGCAGGAACCCACGGCTGGTTTATGCTCCTACACTTTGAGATGCGAAGATTTCGCTGCTTTATAAGACTGAGACAAGGGCTTGCCATCAGCATGTTGCACTTCAAACTGACGCTGGCTTAGGGCAGCAGGAGGCCGCGAGGCCGCAACTCAAGCTCTCAGCTCAAGCATAGGCAAGCGGTCTCCATCGGACGAGACCACGAGGGCGCAAACCTGGGGGAGGGCAGGGGGACACCGGAGCAGCGAAGGCGCCTCTCTCCGGCACCGAGGCTCTGCCGGCGCCACGCCGGGAAACACGCGGGCGGCTCCGCCGTGCCAGCCTCGAGAGCTCGCGGCACCAGCAGTGAGGACGCCGCAATCCGCCTCCCCGGCGTGATGCGGCAGGTGGTGCCGCCCGACGGCGGCGGCGGCGGCGGCGGCGGCGGCGCTAGAAGGCGGGGGGCGGCGGGGGCGCAGGTGAGCGCTCGCTGTGGTTTCTCCCCCCCTCCTCCGCGTCGCGCACTGCGTTTGTTTCCGGCGGGCGCCGCGCAGGTAACGGGCCGGGGCCGCACTGCCGCAGCCGCACGGCCTTTCCCCTCTTTGGCCCTCTCTCCTCTGTGCAGCAGGCCTTTCCGGCGAGTCCCAGCCCCGCGGTGGGCCCGTCATTTTCCGCTCGCGGCTGTTGGCTCTGGAGCAGAGTGGAGGCTGCGCGGCCTCGCTGCGGTTGTGTCGCTGCCTTCTGCAGGGCACCGCTGGCGGTTGTTTGCGGGCGCGTTTGTGGCAGGGGAGGGCTCGAATGCTGTCGGCTGCGCTCCGTGACCAGACGTGGGGGTGCGGAGTGGAGCTCCTGCCTGCTGGGTGCCGGGTTTCCGTCTGTGGAGCGTGTTTGTGCTCGTACGTGAGAGTTGCTGACATGATGCATAGCAAATACAACCGATTTGCTTTTTAAAGACAGATAATCAAAAGCGATCCAGCCTGATAAATGTGGTTTTGAGAATTCTTAGCTGCTGTCAACAAAGCCAGGCACTCTTCTTTTGCACTTTTTGAAGAATGAGAGGCACGCTGAAAATAAAAGGGAGCCCTTAATAGTTGCACAAGGAAAGCATTGAACAGGCTGGTTCCAGTACTGGCAGTTTGCAATAAGCAGAGGTAATCGGCCATGTAAGCTTAAGCTTTGCTTGCCTGAGAACTATGCAGAATTCTTCCAAATTCAGTGACCATTTGTTTGTTTGTTTAAGTTGTTTTGCGCTATATCCATGAGAGATATTGTGACCTTAAAGGAGCAGAAATGATCAGGCACAATTATGTGTGTATTTACTCATGATGTCGTCATCATAGCATCACTATAGCATGTGCAGTTGATGCTTCAGCGATGATAAAATAAGTACCATTTCTAGAATTCTGGAGATGTTTAGGAGAAGACAGGATGTGTGTTTGGGTGTATCTTGAAAGATGTTTCAGGTTTGTTGGGATATGTATTCAGAAATAAGCCTGGTGTGTGTTTTTAAGTTGACTGAGACCTCTCGTTTTCTTCCAGGTACCTCAGCTTGCGGTAGCAATGGAGGCAGTGATGCAAACTATGTGGTAATTAAAAATAAACAAAACCGTTCCTTGCAGTACAAGACACTTCCAATATTATTCAATGCCTCACATCTCAGAAGATGAAAAGGAGAATGGTTCTGGAAACAATGGAAACACTGAAAAGAAACCTGGGAAAGAATCCTCAGAAGCTTCTCTTCATGATCCTATAAAGTCGTACTGCATCTCAGATGCCTCCACTGTTTCTTTGGTGTCCAGGGGAGGTGGACATTACCCATGGGGATGTCCTGTGACTCATACACGAGAGAAATTTTATACCATTTGCTCAGACTATGCTTTTTTAAACAGAGTCACATCTATTTGTAAAAGCCCAAGTGCTTCAGTTAGTGCCTGCCTGTCAAGCAGTGCTGCCTTAAATGTTGGAAATAACACACCTAGCTTGCTGGGCATTCAAACTGGTGCTTCAGAGATAATCTACAGTGAAGATGCTAACTTGGAAACCTTGTCTGGCAGCCTTGGAAAGCTTCCGCTGGCATGGGAAATTGACAAATCAGAATTCAACAGCGTGACTGCGAATCATAAAAACAAAGCAGGTGAGATGGTGATGTGTGATGTGGTAAAGGAAGGATTGCTTTTCGGTACTTGCTTGTGAAGGGGCATGGTTAAGACATGTATTTCTTGATGGACTGCTACAGGAGAGCTTGTACGTCATTTCAAACAACTTGCTCATCAGCAAAAGGGAGAGTGAGGTGGGAGGGGTGAAAGCCAAATGTAAGTGGCCATCAAACAAGACTGGCTTGTACTTAACTGTGTGTGGTGGCTTTGGTGGCTCTGGTTAGTAGAATCTGATGAATTTTGCAGTGTTTATTTTTGCCTGCTAAGTACAGTTTTGTCAGTTGGATTGCTGCCAGGTACTTCAGAGGTATGTTTGGAAATTAAAGGTGTGCTTTAGTCCTTACAAGAAGTAAATTAGATCATTATAGGGTATCTAGAAGAGCAGTTTGTTTCTGTAACAAAATTGTATGTTTTGATTCTCTATATGCATACAGTGTTAAGGAGCCAGTTCCATTACAACTGGCTTTACTGCCACCTGTGTTCTTTCTCTCAGATTGCAGCTGTGAATCAAGCACCCATATCTGCATGCTTTTCTTTGTTTTGTAATCCCTCTGCTTATCTACAGCTGCTTTTTCGTTGTTCTGTTGACTAGCTAGTCAAATAGCTGTGTTACCCACCTCATTGTGAAAACAGTTTAGCAAAACGTGAACATTTTTAGCAAATTTCTGTTGTATTTTAATGTGATGATGTGTAATGCTCAAATAAAATTAAGAAGCAATGATTACATCTTGCCAGATGGGCAATTTAGCCAAAAATAAAATACAGATAGTACGTTTTATTTGGATATGGTGGCTTCCAAATAGGTTAAATACTTCAACTATTTTTTGCTGTTCCACTACCTTAGTGACTTAAACAGAATGTATTATTCTCTCTGACTTTGCCCGTAAGCTTTCATCAGAAAGAGTAGCTGGTTGTGAAAAGTAAAGTTAAAAAAAAAAAAAGTAGATTGGCTGTGAAAAGCAAATGTTTAATTATATTTTCCTATACATTTAATGTTATGTGATGAGAAGTTTGAGTTAGGCTGTCTTTTAGTTTGGTAACATATTTTCAGCTTTCAGAGAATGTATTTCTGGGACAGCTGATGTAACTCAGGGAGAGAGTAATCAGATTGACTGCTTTCTCAGATTAGTTGAGCAGATCATTTTTAATTCTCTTAAAAAAAAAAAAAAAGTTGCTTATATAGCAAATGGGTTCTTCAGTATTTACAAATCCTTTGAAAGTCTTGATTGATTATTTGACCTTTCATCAAAGTGTTTAGTCCCAGTTTGCAATTACACAGCCAGCATCTGTTGTTTAAGGTGCATTTCTAACAGTACTTAAGGAATAAGATATAAAAGGTAACAAAGGTATTAATTTGTTTCTGAAATCTTCTTCACAGGCAACATGAAGAAACAAGTGGCAAAGAAAAAGTCCTCAGACAAAAAAAGCAAACAATACAAGGAGTGTCCTCAGCTCTCTGCTCTTGAAGATGTGAAGGAAAGAAAAGTGTTGGACCTCCGAAGATGGTAGTATTTATGACATGTATTTAAGATTATCCCCATGCAGTTTGTTGGTAAACACTGTTGCTTATTATCTAAAACTTCTTAAAAAAAAATCTTAATTGTATTTTACTAGAAAGACTTTATGTACTGTGTGCGCTAAATGTATGTACTCCAAATTTCATACTTTCTAAAAGAAGGAAAGAATGAGAGCTTCTCATCTGCAGAAGTCCTAAAGCCTTTTCTTATTTTTGTAAACAACTTTTGATTCCATATTAAAACAAATTTGTGTGGAAGTGAAGTGCTTAAAACAATGCAAGTTTGCTGGCAAGGTCAGGCAAAAACTAATGTGAAGCATAGTACTGATATATCATTCCTGATTTTTCTTTTAAGTTTGAAACGCTAGGTAAAAATCTGTCAATTCTATACAGTCTTTGTATATTGTATGAACACAGTTAATTTAATGAATTCATCTGGTTCTTACCATATGTCTCTTACATCACAGAGTTGGAGTTAGATTAGGGAATCTGCAACCCAGAATGTCATTTACTAGTAAATAGTTGGAAATGCAGTTTACTAAAAATTCATATCTTTAGAAAACATGTTGTATATTTTTACAGGATCATTTGTATGGAACTTCTGTAGGGCTGTTAGAAATTTAGCTGCTTTTTATGAGATAGGGTAGTAATATCTGACAAACATTAGTGAATTTATTAGTATTTTTTCTTTTTCTTTTTTTTTTTTTCTGAAAGGATGTGCTTTTCTGTAGAAGTGAAGTAAAAGATTTAGTATAGCCTGGTCCCTCAGTGGCATGGCACAAAGCAAAGAAGTTCACATTGTTCGCATGTGTGTAACTGGATCAAGAATGTTTACTGATGCATTTGTTGTTGCTGTTGATTTAGGTATTGTATTAGTCGACCTCAGTACAAGACTTCTTGTGGAATTTCTTCATTAGTGTCTTGCTGGAATTTCTTGTATAGTACACTGGGGGCTGGCAGGTGAGTCACACATGGACACCCATTTGCCTCTAGAGAATCTAAAATGTGGTGTCAATTACTTTATTTAATAAAACTTTTTTTTTTTTTTTTTTTTTTCCCAGTTTACCACCTATTACTCAAGAAGAAGCTTTGCATATTTTGGGTTTTCAACCCCCATTTGAGGAGATTAGGTTTGGTCCCTTCACTGGAAATACAACTTTAATGAGGTAAGCTCAGTTCTTTTGATGCAGCCAAATAGTTATTACATGGAAAACTAACATGATATAAACTAAATCGTAAAACATCTAAAGATACATCTAAAGATTCATTTATTAAGAAAGGAAAGAAGTTGTGACTGGCATATGTTAGATTGTAGAGCAGCAGAGCATACATGGGTGCTCTGAGAATGTGTGAAGAGTTTTTATGCTAGCTGTTACGTATGATGTGATGTTACACAGATCATGAGAATGTAAATTAAAGTGTTTAATTTTTTTAATTCAGTTTGCTTAGTGGAAACATTTCAGCAAATACAATTTCCTGGTTAGGAAATTTATTGACTCTCATTTTCCTGTTTTTGAAAATGCTTCTTAAGTGCTTATTGGTATCATTAAAACTTGTTTTAATAGTAGCTTTATGTAAAAAATAAAATTGAGAATTGAAATGAGTTCATTTGATCCTTTGCTGCAGCAGAACTCTTCAGGATGAGTTTGAGGGGGAAAGATAGGGCTGGAGCCGCAGAAGTCCTGGACTTTTAAGTTCTCTTATTTCTGCTCTGCTGCTTTCTGATCTTGAGGAGTAAGCTCTAAAATCTATGCCTTTTCTTTGTTTTATGGAACTCATAAAAACTTTTAGAATTAAATGAGGCTATGAGATTTGAACGTCTTGAAAAGGCCTTGGTGTGTTACCCGCATGCCAAAGACTGAAAAATTTTTGTATAAGATTGAAAAATTTTGCAGTTTTCTTAATAGCTCCGTGAATCATATTTCATCTATTTGATGTTCTTTAAAGGCAATGTATATGATTTGTCACAGAATGTGGGTGCTTGTTTTGAAAACGTGGCAGCAGTCTGTTCTTAAATAGTGGCGTACTGTCTAGATCATTGAAGTGTCGTTAGAACTTCCTTCTCTGCCTGAGAAGACTCAGACCCAATTTTTTTTTTTTTTTTTTTTTTTTTTTTTTATCTCTTAGGAATATGTCAACCCTTTCAGAACAAGCTTATAGGATATTCTGCCACTTTATGGTAACAGTCTGTACAGCAGAAAGTGTAACTTGGCATTCTTTCTTTTTGCCTGTGAGTGCCCAAAGTGCTATAGAAAAGCACTTTTTTAGTGTTTTGTTTTTTTTTTTTCCTAGTCAAATAATTTTTAAACATATGGCTGACTGGAAAACAGGAGGGCTGAGAGACAAACTCATCCTAACATAATTTTAAGATATCTCAATCATGAGGGAACATGAATTTGAATCTTCTAGCGCTGCAAGATGAAGTGAATATTTTAGAAAGACCTGCTGTCACTTGCTGCTGTGAGGAGTTCTGGCACTGGATTCATGTAATGCTTTGGGAACATGAAGTATATGACAGAAGCCCAGTGTGATATGCAGAAAGTCCTACTGAAGTCTCTTGTCTTCTAATGTTTTAGAAGATTCCTACTGTGTGCTTTACAAATCATGGCTGGAACTTGGCAATACAGAGCTTGGGCCTTTCTGAAGGTTGAATAACTGAAAATTAGATGCAAAAGGGATGAACAGAATAGGGCTAAGTTTCTAAATCCAATGCTTTGCTAATTATGCATTCCATAAAAGGTCTGAGAAAGCAAAGGAAAAAGCTTTGAGTATTTATTTACCTTCCTAGAATGATTTGTTTGTGTTGTGGTAATTTGCAGTCCATATACTAGTGTTATGGGTACTTAGTAGCACACTGTAACTTCTTTTCTAAACTGTCAAGCAGGGAAGTGAGGAAAAAATAAAATTGCATTTAATAATTCTTGAGTTACTGCAATCTTTAAACTTACTGTTTCAGATGGTTTAGGCAAATAAATGATCACTTCCATATCAAGGGGTGCTCGTATGTTCTGTATAAACCTCATGGAAAGAACAAGACAGCTGGAGAAACTGGTAAGTAGCTAATCCTAAAACATTCACCTTACTGTATATAAATTGAAAAAAATCTGCAATGTACTGCATTTGGCAGGGCAAATTATTTATTGCTTCTGTTTCAGGTAATCTATCAAGTAGCTCCGAATTGCCTGATGTTTTCTGATTTCATTTTTTTTCTCATATTTTGTGAACGCTTTCATTTGAAATTTAAAAATAATTAAGATATCCTGTGCTGTAGAATTTTAAAGTAGCCAGGTTTCCTGGCTGTGTTTGCTGTAATATTGGAGAAGCAGCAATTTTTAAAAATTATTATTATTTCAACATTTTGGAAATCTGTGTATAAAAATTTAGAATGTACAACATCAGAGTATTAATATAATAACTAAATTTAACTAAATTAAACGTTTTGTATTTCTAAAAATAATTTTCTGAAGCTGTTCTCACTGATAGTGATGGTTGTATACCATGATAACGATGGGGCAAGGGCAAATTGTTTTAAACTAAGACAGTGGAGATTTAGATTAGATACTCTGAACAGGTTTTTCACTCTGAGGTTGGTATGATTTTGATGTATTTACATACTTCATATTCCACTTCCTTAGCACAGTCTGTGGAAGGTGCTAACTTATTTTGTACCAAGACAGAAATAAAACACTAGGTCAAAAGTTTTGAATCAACACTATTTTGCATGTTCCTGTCAGAGCACATACTCTAATTTAAAAAAAAATAAGTGATGTGACTATTTTATAGTAGGAAGTACAACTTTGTTGTTGTTGAATATGTTTGCTGGATCCAAAGCACTCCGAGCTGTAACATCAACTTTCTTTTGTAGCTGTGGGGGCTCTTGCAAAGCTAACACGTGGATTGAAAGATGAATCAATGGCCTACATCTACCATTGCCAAAACCATTATTTTTGTCCAATTGGATTTGAAGCAACCCCAGTAAAAGCTAGTAAAGCATATAGGTAAGGTTGGATGCTTATGCTTATTTTAGTGGACAAATGTACAGAAAAGCTTACTGCAAGTTGATACCATTTTTCTCCTTTAGTAATATTGTGTATGTTGTGAAAGCATTTGTGTCTGAACTAGCGAAACACTCTGTATTCTTAAAGAAATGAGTTAAAGCTAAAAACAGCTGAGCAAGCTAGATTGAGAGAACTTAAACAGAAAACCATCAGTGGTAGTTAGAAGTCACTGAAAGATGTGTATTTGTATGGAGTAGTTACTTAAAGGAAGGACAAGTAGCAAGTCTGGAAAAAAAAAACAACAACACACACACACACACACAAAAAGGCAAGGTGGAAGTGCAATGTATGACTTAGGAACCAGAAGTAAAAAGCTTTGCAGTGGTACTAATCCAATATGGAATAGACATGATGAAATCTGCAAATGCTGAAACAAATATTTGTTTATGGTGAGAACAGGGGATCTTGTAGTACTTTTATTAACGGACTTATATATGTTTGCAGTGTTGACTAAGAATGATGGCAAAATTGGAGTGTAAAGCTTAGAAAAAGAAGTAAAACTATCTGAATAATTTGTTACCAGGAATCTTGAAAAGAGAGGTGGTGAGAAGCTTGAAGAGGTTTCTGTCATAGTATGTTTGGCTTTTATAACCGACTATTGTAATGCTGAAATACTTCTTGAAGACCAGGGAAAATGTAATATGACAGTTGTTTTAGAATAAAAATATGATTTTAATTTCAGATTTGTCAGTAATTTGACATTACTCAGGATAAAATAATGGAACAATCAATATGAGTTTCAATTAAATATAGGTTTAAATGGAAATTGATGACATTGATTATATTAGGTTGAATTCTGCGTAAAACCACAAATTTCCTCAAGATTGACATTTTTCAGCTCTAGCGAACTTCATCTGAGACTTTGTAATGTTATTAACTTGCTACAATATGATATACTGAGAGTAGTTTTTCTTCTTTGTACATCATTTACAGAGTCATACACAAATAGTTTTTCCTGTCTCTAAGTGGTTGTGAACAGTCTGTGTCAGAGGTTTTCTGTTGCACTTTCTCAAGGTTCATCTGCTGATCAGTATTTAGTAATGGTATCAATGAACATAAGAAAACAATCTCTGACAAAATTAGCAGATCCCAATAGCAGGAAAGAAGATGTAATGAAGAGTGTAAGTCACTGGTGTGAGGTGAGCCTCAGTCTTGCACTTTGCTTACCAACCAGTCGGTGATTTGGCTGTGTTGAAATATGTAGTGACACATCAGGAAATGAAGAAGTGTTAACTCTGCTTCTAGAATTTAGAGCGGTAGCTGTATGGGTGCATCACCTGAATCTAATCTGTTCCCAGTGTAAGGCTGTAACCAAAGGATTAATGAAAATTTCTATAGACTCATAGAATCGTTGAGGTTGAAAAAGACCACTGAGATCATGTAGTTCAACTGGTGACCCATCACTACCATGCCCACTAAACCATGTCCCTCAGTGCCACATCTACTCTTTTTTTTTTTTTTTTTTTAAAACCTCAAGGGATGGTGATTCTGCCACTACCCAGGGCAGCCTGTTCCAATGGCTCATCACTACTTTGGAGAATAAATTTCTCCTAATATCCAACCTGAAACTTCCTTGGTGCAAGTTGAGGCCATTACTTCTTGTTCTATCACTGTTACCTAGGAGAAGAGGCCAATCCCTATCTCGCTACAACCTCCTTTCAGGTAACTTTATAGAGTGATGGCGTCTCCTACAGGCTAAAGCATCCCAATTCCCTCATCTGTTCAAGTCTTGATCTCTTCAAGAGTGTACACTTCACAGCTTCATTGTCCTTTCCTGGTCATGCTCCAGGGTCTCAAATGTCTTTCTTGTAGTGAGGGACCCAAAACTGAACACAGCACTTGAGGTGTGGCTTCAGTAGTGCTGAGTACAGAGGGACAGTCACCTCCCTAGTCCTGCTGGCTTAACTATTTCGGATGCAAGCCAGCATGCCATAGATCTTCTTGGCCAGCTGGGAACACTTATGGCTCATGTTCATCTGCCTATAGACTAACACCCGCAGGTCCATTTCTTCCATACAGCCTTCCAGCCACTCTGCCTCAAGCCTGTAGCGTTGCATGGGGTTGTTGTGACCAAAATGCAGGACCCAGCACGTGGTCATTTTGAAGTTCATACAATTGGCCTCAGCCTGTTGATCCTGCATTTCTAGATCTCTCTGTAGGGCCTTCCTACTCTCAGGTAGATCAACACTTCCTCCCAACTTGCTGCCATTTGCAAGCTTACTGAGGGTGCATTCAATTCCCTCGTCAGTATATGAACAAAAGAATATATAAGGTGGTAGTGTTTTTTTTTTTTTTCTACGGTTTCATTTTATTTTATTTTTTTAAATTGAAGTTTCAATCAGTGACATGCTATGTGGGTGAAAAGGGTAGCCCAAATAGAAGTTCAGCACATTAATCTACTTAAGATTACTGAACAGTTAATGACTTGCTTACTCCATCACTTGCTAAGAGTATGCACTGGAAGAGTAAAAGAGTTAAAGTAATAAATAAAATGTGCAAATTAGATTGAAAGTGCAGTTAAAAAAAAGTAGTGTGATCCAGTGTGTGGAAATTTCTGATGCTTTATAAATCTAGTTTGAATTTATGTTGCTTAGTAGTGAACAAACGCAGTGATTATAGTATTTTACCCATGATTGAAATGGATTCTCAGTCACTACTGTTACTACTTAAGTCAATATTTGATTTCTTAACAACAGATCTCTCCTAAAGATGTAATATGAAGTAATGAGTTCAAGGAGCTTTTACAACCTTATTTTAGGCTGGTGCTCAAACCATAGGAGCATCCTGTTTTCTTTCTGTCTTCTAACATCTTGCTCTGAAAAATCATGTTAGTACTCCAGAGGCACTGGTATTAGATTTTGTAGTAATTCTTGTATAATTTTTTGCATTCTAGTTATAGAAAAGCTTTTGATTAACTGTAATACTAAGAGACATTTAAGCTTCAAGTGAAATGGGTAGACAGATTGCCAGGCTGAGCTTAGTAGACAGTTCTTAGGTCAACCATAGACTTCCTATGATCTTAGGTTGCTGGATTTAGACTCGGGAGACCTGGGTTCGGTTCCCAGTTCAACCACAGACTTCCGTTGTGATTTTAGGTAAGTCAATCTATCCTGTGTCTCAGTTTACCAGGTATGGGATGATGGAGTACATTGTTACTTTACAGGGAATGTTAGGAATAAGTAAGCAAATAGTTGCAAGCAGTAAGGCCTTATACTGTTTATTACCTAGTCAGGAAAAATGTCAGCTTTTGTTACTATTGAAACTGAAGTAGCTTTTCATTGGATAATTACACACAGGAAGTCACAGGCCTATGTATCTCATCTGTCTGCTCCAATGTCTGTCACAAACTTTCCCTGAAACAGTTACTGCAGGCCTTGAATTTCTGGAAAGTTGCTCGCAACTGTGAATTAGTATGAAAACAAATGTGAATTAGTATCAGTTGAGGGGTTGGTTTGCTTCGTTTTTTTTTTTACATTAGGTGCTCAGGAGGAAGTGACTGAAATTAGGAATTATTTTCCTATATGTTACCCTATTTCTTTTAATAATAACTGTTAGGTGGGCTGTAGTTTAAAAATAGTGGAAGGAGGTAATTGATGGTTCTGTCAAAACTGGGGGGTAAAGTGTTTGTTCCCCTCTCACATGGCTTTTCACAACTCTTATTTCTATTCCTGTAGGTATGTTTATATTTAGATCTTACGCTAGATTGCCTTTCAACTAAGTAAAGCTATTTTGAAGATCTGTCTTTTCTCTGAATAGTAAGCAGTAGTACTTCTGTCTTGCTTAGATATATATAAAATCTCTGTAATTTATATGGAGATTTTAATCTTTCTTTCTTTTTAGTATGCACAATAAGTCTTACTATCATTATATCTTCTATTGAACAGAGGTCGTGTTTTGCAGCAAGAAGTAGAATATTGGATCTTAATTGGAGAGCCGAGCAGAAAACATCCAACGATACACTGTAAAAGGTATGTCATTTCATAAGAATTTTTAAGTTAGCCATTTTTAAAAAGCAAGCAATTTTTATGTATCTATTAAGGGCCACTAACAGACTTTTCTGCTGAATTCATTTCTACTGAATGAATATACTGTAGTTTTAAGAGAAGCAGTTGCTTTAATGAGAAGCTTCATCTTGACTTCAGGGCTAGCTTTGCAATTTTAGATGTAGCAGGACTGAGGAAAACCAAAGCCTGTTTCTCTTAGATGTGACAACTTATACCAGTCAGCAGAGAAGACACGTAATGTGCCTGCGATCATATCAGTTGTGATTTGTAGGCTGTGTGAACCTTGACTGAGCACTGGATATCTCAAGATCTAGTTTAGATATAGGTACAGCCTGTAATCTGCTGCATCATTAGTTTATAGATGCATAAAACCAATATATTCATGATGAGGTCTGGTTCGTTAGAAGTTGGTGAGTAAACTAGATGTACAGATTAGGGCAGCTAGAGGGTTCTGTATTGAAGTTTCAGTGATTTAATTTATCATGGCAAATATAACTGTTAAACAGTTTTCTCAGCTTTATTTGATGTTCTATTTTGTAGAGTTTAGTATTAATATCTGGAAGGAAAGGAACAGTGCAAAAGAATAATATTTCTCAGGAAAGAAGTTCCTTGGCCAAAACAAAAATTTTAACAAATATGTTCTGCCATGCAGGCCAGTTTATTATGCAGTAGGGTTTTTCTAATGAATTAGGAAAAGAACTGTTGGGAGGGCAGGAAGTCACAAAACTACTTTTTCTTTTCTTTATTCTCTCAACTATTTTGAAAGATTATTTGAAAGAACTTATCTGATATAGACAGACAGATTGATCTGAGTACCTAAAACTCAATTTGTCTTTTTCTTGATTTGTGATGTGACTATCCACAGTTGTGAATAGCTGCATGTTTTGGACTGTTGAGATTAAGTGCAACAAAACAAAAAATCACACTATGTATGTGTTTCCTGTATTGAGAAACATAATACTATGCATCCTGCTGACAAACATTGTCCTGTGGTGTATGAATTACAAATGAGAAATGCAAACTTGTTGTAATACAACAGATGTCACCATGGTAAAAACAGTCATTCCTCAGTCCCACCAAAAGCTAGCAAAAAGTTCTGTGTATTAGGTAGGATGGGAAAAAGGTTGGGACAGGAATCTGTTTTCCGAACTTGGAAGGTGGTATAAAAGAGAAATGTGTAATTTGACATTTGAAGAACTGAAAAAGTGGTATATAGACATAAAGATGTGTAAAATACAGGGATATTTATTTGCTCTGGTCTAATAAGAACTATGAAACTGAAGAGCTGAGTAGATGGGGAATGATTGAATTGATAGTTTATTAGAGGTGGGACTTAACCCACTCTTCCACTCTGTTCATGGGTAAAACTATCTAGTAGAAACATTTAGTGGATAAGGAAAACAAGGATTTGACTGAAATGCAATACAACAGCAAAAGGTATAATACAATAAAAGGAACTTTTCTCTTTGCCAAAAGCACATTTAGCTTCTTCCTTTCAAAAGTTGTTGTGTTGCTTGCCAACTCACCAAATGACTTGTGATGCAGTTATTCATTTTGGAAGCTGTTAACTAAGAGCAGCACAATATCTGTGAACGCTTCCATTTAAAAGTTAAGTTTTTATATCTAACTTGATGTCTCCAATACAGGGGTGTTTATATTTTTACACAGTTGCTTATCTTTAAATTCCTCTTAAGACTGTTTAAAACCTCAGATTTCTATTCTTCTGTATGTAAGAGAGGTGCATGGTTTTGAGGCTTCAGGTTCTCTTACTTTGTAGGTGGGCAGATATTGTCACTGACCTAAACACCCAAAATCCAGAGTACCTAGATATTCGACACCTAGAGAGAGGACTGCAGCATCGGAAAACAAAGAAGGTAAGATAAATGCTAATTAGAAGGAAGAAAATTTGTGATAAATTTTGGCAAACCTATTCATACTTAGTTAAAAATTTTGTATGAAGTGATTGCAGAAAGAAAAAGTCAAGTGTGTGTACCTGCATGCAGTCACGAATGTTTACTTGCAGACCAAGACATGATTTAACAGTAGCCTGGCATATGCTAGGCTGTCTGCCTATACCATATGTTTGGCAAAAATATTTAACCTTGTTGGCTTAAAATGCAGCTGCAGCAAGTATGGAAATATTCTACAGATAAATTATAGACTGATCCTCTGAATCCTCTTGATGCTACATGTAGTCTGGAAAGAAAATACAGTAGAGTATCAGACAGAAGAATGTATGTGCATCTATTAACTTTATATTGTTATGTATTATTTATGTATCATTATAACTATATATATTACTGTATTTCTTTCCTATAGATATGCTTCTATCTTGTGTGTGGGGGAGGGGACTCTATTTTTAATTTGCAGGTTGAAAGTCTGAAATAATACACTGGAGAGATTACTTGAAATGTGGAGATAATATGGAAGATGGTGTCAACATGATGACAAGAGACCAGAACAGACAATTTGTGTGAAGATGGCTGGAGAGTAGAAAGACTAGCAGAACATAGGTTGTATTAGCGATAGGTTGTACTATACCATGAGGAGTAAAATGGATTATTTAAAAAGATAAGAAAGAAGACAGATGCATCATAGACTGGCCAAGGTTGGAAGAGACCTCCAGGATCATCTAGTCCAACTATCCACCTACCACCATTATTTTGGCACTAAATCATGTCCCTCAGTAGTACATCTAAACATTTCTTGAACACTTCCAGGGATGGTGACTCAACCACCCATTCCAGCACCTCTGGGAAATTATCAGAATTGATTGAGCAAAGTTTTTTGTTTTGTGGGTATAGTTTTGTGTTGCTATAGTTGTTGGTTTGTTTGTTGCTGATGGTTTTTTTTTTTTTTTTTAAGAATTCTGTTACCTAGAAAGATCTTTATTTCAAATATTTACTTAAGCATGAAAGCACATTTGTAATAACTTTTTAAATTTTATTAGGTTGGAGGAAATCTTCATTGCATCATCGCCTTTCAGAGACTTAACTGGCAAAGATTTGGTCCTTGGAATATTCCATTTGGAAGTGTCAGACAGGATAAACAATCCCTAACACAAGGACAAGGTATTGCCAAATCTGAAAGCGAAGACAATATCTCTAAAAAACAACATGGACGACTGGGTCGATCTTTCAGTGCTGGTTTCCATCCAGAATCTACATGGAAAAAATCTAGTCTTCATGAGAGAAGGAACAGCGGGTATCAGAGCTATAATGATTATGATGGAGATGATTAGAATGAACTTTAGTTAATAGAGTTTATACATCAAAGTTAGTTTTAATCAACACAGAGTAGGGGTTTATTAGTCCTAGGATACATACAAATAGAAAATATGGTATAAAATACAGCTTTGTAATCCTTAAATCAGTTATGAATTATATGGTTGCAGTGGATGACATCTGATAGATGAACTGACAGATAAGCACAGATTATTGTACTTTTGTAATCAAAAGCAGATATGACAGCTAAATCAATCACTTATTTTGAAATGACTATACTATATCCTGATCTGTGAGAATAAAACAGCAGATTGAAATTAGCCAATGCAACAAACAGATTTCATTGAAAATACTTGATATTCAGAAGCATGAAAATGTACTATATGACTTTATAAAAAGGCTTATACTGCATATGGTATAAGGATAGAAGTAAACATTTGCCTTCCTTTTTAGCATTCCATTTTGTTAAGGCTGCTGATATCCACTGAAAAGAGAGAAATTACATAGGTTAGAAAACCTTGTCAGATTAACAAAATGAATGTATATTCTCAATCTAGTTGTCATTAGAATTCTGTGAGTCAGATAATCCTGTTTTGTAGGTAGATCCCAGTTACTTTTCCCATAGTGAGATACCTGTTTTAGACTGAGAAGAATTGGTGGCAAGGAAGGTTTGAAGAGGGACATTTACTGCTTTTGCTCTGTGGATGCAGAAACAGATTTCCTATCCTGTGTGCTCTGGTGAGCAGTGACTTCATAACACAAACTTGTGAAAATCAGTTTTATAAAGCTGCATTTAACCTGAGCCCAATGAGCTGGCTGAACAGAGTGTTCTGCTGGCAATTATTTTTCTTGTTCAGTCTTAAAACTGCTGCTGTTTCTGTGCTGCTCTCTTAATTTTGTATGAAGGTGATGCAAGTGCCGAAAACTGCTGGCAGCCCTTATGATATACCTCTATGCCAGCAAACAATCCAAGTCTTTTCAGGTGTCCATGTGCAGTCGTTTTTGTTTTTTTTTTCCTTTCTTTCTGGTTTATTCAATTGTTTGCCCAAATGCATCTTGGCAGTTGTAACTTTGTGTGCAGACGTTCATACCTGCTCAAGGATTTTTATTTTTTACGTAAAATGATTTGTCATGTAATGCAGGGTTTTTGTAGGTTGATGCTATTGTTAACCAAAAATGGGAGGGAGACTTTCGGACTTCTGTTCATTCAATAAAATTTGTTTTCTATTTTGTCTTATTTCTTTTGTCTTGGGAAGAAACATTTATGGAAGCCTTTCAGGAAACTATGTAAATGAAGGACTGGATTAGCATATAGAATCATTAAGGTTGGAAAGGACTTGCAAGATCATGAAGTCCAACCACCAGCCCATGCCCACTGCCTGTGTGCTTAGGTACACACACAGTTCTTGAGCACCTCCAGGGACGGTGACTCCACCATCTCCCAGGGCAGTCTGTGCCAGTGCTTCACCACTCTTTCTAAGAATAATTTCTTCTTTCTTTCCAGCCTATTTAGCTGACTAACCCTGGGGTCAGGACCGCTTTGCTCAGAAGGCTGCATACCCTTCTACTACTTAGCATCCTACAGCTTTCAAGCTGATGGTTGAACAAAGCTTTTGAAAACGTAGGCGGTTTCCAGGTGAACCTTCTGCAAGCTGAATTTGGACCGGGAATTTAACTATTTAAAAGGTTGACCCCCCCCCTTCCCTAGCGAGATCCTTATAAGGCGGTTTCGGCCCCCCCCCACCCCCCCAATCATGGCGCCCGGCTCCACCCCGCCAGCTCCCCTTCCCGGCGGGTAGCGCGGCAGGGCGGTGAGCACGCATGCGCACCCCGCAGCGGGAGGCCGGCGTACGGTGAGGGGTTTCTCGGCCTGGATCGGGTGTCCCCCTCTCGCGTCGGACTCCGCCCCCAGACTCTTACCGCGCTGCCAGGTGAGCGGTGCTGCGCGCGCTGAAGATCGTCCATAGGGCGGCTCTCTCGCTGGGGTCAGACCAGTTAAGCGGTACCGGGCGGCCGCGGGGAGCGCAGACCTGCGTCGCGCTTGACCGACATTTGAGGGTTCTCTTGTGTTAAACCCTGAGAGTGCCATCCGAAGCGACGGGGCGGCGTTAGTGGCTTTGGGTTATTTGTGGTAACAATGCTCTTGAGTTTTCGATGGTAAAACTTCAGCTGTTCATACGGTTCTTGGGTTATACATTGAATTGTACCTCATTGACTCTTCTCTCTCAAGGTAGCTAAGAAAGGGCAATGGGAGTTCAAGGACTTTGGAAACTGCTGGAGTGCACTGGAAGACCTATAAACCCAGAAATACTGGAAGGAAAAATTCTTGCTGTTGGTATCCTTTAAAGTAAGGCTAAGGAACCAAATTTGTAAGAGAATTTATTCAAACCACTTCACTTAATTCTATATGAACAGCTTTTTTAAAAAAAAATATTTTAAATTGTGACAATACTTTGATATTTTGCCCTTCTACTATGTGCTGTTGAGATCTCACCTGGAGTACTCTGTCCAAATGTGGAGTCCTCATCACAACAGAGATGTGGACCTGCTCAAGTGCATCCAGAGGAGCACCATAAAAATGAACCGGGGATGGAACACTTCTCCTTTGAGGACAGGCTGAGAGTGCTGGGGCTGTTCATGTTAGTGGAAAGAAGGCTCCAGGGAGACCTGAAAGCAGCTCTTTAGGGGGGCTGTAAGAAGGAAGGAGATAGGCTTTAGCAGTGTCTCCTGTGACAGGACAAGGGGAAATGGTTTCAAACTAAAACCATTTTTAGTGGGATTTAGATTAGAAATAAAGAAAAAGGTTTTTACGATAAGGGTAGTGAATGAAGTAGTGGAATAGGTTGCCCAGAGAGGTGGTGGATGCCTGGAGACATTCAAGATCAGTCTGGAAAGGGCTCTGAGCAGCCTGATCTACTGTAAGTGTCCCTGTTCCTTGCAAGGAGTTGGACTAGGTGACCTTTAAAGGTTCCTTCCAACTCAAATTATTCTGTGATAATTGTTTCTAACTTTTGTATGAGCTTTCCTATCGTATAAACTTGGTTAAATGCTAGAAAAATGTTAGAAAGATGTGGAAATAAGTTATTCTTCTTTTATTTATAAACATTACTGAGGAGATAATGCTTGCTGCACAGCAGTTTCAATTTTACTTTTTGTCCAGGGCAAGAGAAGCAAGGATTTATTCTCTGAAGTTCACAAATATATGGTTAACAGTGGGTTCAGTAGGCCAAGCATGGAACAGTAAGCCACTCAGTCAAATCTGCACTTTATAGAAACTGTTAACATGCAATCTCACGTCTATATCATATTATCTCCTCTTAACCATTCTTTAAGATATCAGTATTTGGTTGAACCAGGCAATAAAGGGAGTCAGAGATCGTCATGGTAATACTATACAAAATGCTCATCTCCTCACTCTTTTTAATCGACTCTGCAAGTTGCTGTTCTTTCGAATTCGGCCTGTCTTTGTTTTTGATGGGGAAGCACCACTTCTGAAGAGACAGACCTTGGTATGTACTTTTTCTGAGTCACTGCAATATAAAATACATGTGCATGTCTGTTGATACTGAGTAGCCATTTTAAAATTCCTTGGATTCCATGGCTTCAGCCATGAGGGTGGAGGGCTTGAAGCACACTGTTGTGCAGATGTTCTTCATAATCCCAGTCCTCGTCAGCTCTTGGAGCATGCAGCTTCTCCCTTTTGATTGATATATTTTCAAGTTTGGTTTTCACACCTACTAGATTGTAGAGAGGTGGATGACAGCAAAAGACTGACTTCTACTTCAGAATGGATCTGAACATGACTCTTGCAGGCATTTGTACCCAGAAGCTGAAAAACACTGAGTCCCACGGAGGCCACTGACCCAGACTTAGAGGATTTGAAGGCTATGCCTATGTAGAGTGAGTTAGGAGTTGCTCATAGTCTCAGCATGCAGAATTCTAAGAGTTGTTCACTCGATGCATATCTTCAGCACCCAGCAAAATTAACTGGTGTTTTTTGTTCACAGGCAAAGCGAAGACACAGAAAAGAAATGGCCATCAGTGATTCCAGGAAAACTGCAGAGAAACTCTTGAAAACATTTCTGAAGAGACAAGCTATCAAAGCTGCTCTTACAGGCAAAAGGCAGGAATAAAAATTATTTTGCCTTTGTTTATATGTGGCAGCTAAGTTTCATGTAGCTAAAAATCATTGTTGTCTTCTTTTTTTCCCTAAGCAATGAAGTTTATCCCAGTATTACACAAGTTCGAAGAGAAGAAATTGATGATATTTATGTATTGCCCTCTTTACAGGATGAAGAGAAAAACAGGTAGGTAGAGTTAAGAAAAATAGCTTCAATGATTGTAATAAACTCAGATAAGAATATAAAATACTGTTTTTGAAGTTGTTGGAAGATTTTTGACCTGTATGATTCCTTAATATGTAACATATCTTCAGTTTGTGTTTTATTTCAATTTCTTTTTGGAGAGATTGGATTGTAGCTTGGATCCAGAAGCCTTCTAGTTATTTATTCTAGAGTAACTAATAGAACAAGCTTTCAGCCTGTAGATTAGATTTCTACCCTGAACTCTTGTTGAGGACACAGAGTACTCCCTCACTTTCTATGGCTACATCTATGAGAGTAAATGAACCTGACTGTTCAAGTGGGTAGCTGATATGTGACAGCTGGATGCTGGTTATTGTCCCCTCATCCAGCGGTGTAGATGCACTGAGCAGAAGTAGACATATTTGTCAAATATGTGATATCTTAAATAAGGGCAAGGGAGGTGATTGACCACCACTGCTCTTCCTGTGTGAAGCCCCATCTGGAGTACTGTGTCCAGGCCTGGGGCCCCCAGTACAGGAGGGATGTGGAGCTGTTGGAGTGGATCTGGAGGAGAGCCACAAAGATTATCAGAAGGCTGGAGCACCTATCCTATGGAGAAGGTTTGAGGGAGCTGGGCTTCTTTAGTTTGGAGAAGATCTGGAGAGACCTAATTGTGGCCTTCCAGTACTTGAAGAAAGCTTACAAGCAGGAGGGAGACTGACTTTTTAAATGATCTGATAGTAACAGGATAAGAGGCATGGCTTTAAATCATAAAGGGATTTAGGTTAGATGTTAAGAAGAAATTTTTTATTCAGAGGATGGTGATGTACCAGAACAGGATGCCTGGAGAGGTTGTCTTATCTGAGGAGATGTTCGAGACCAGGTTGGATAGGATCCTGGGCAGCCTGATCTAGTGGGTGGCAACCCTGCCCACAGCTGAGGGATTGTAACTAGATGATCTCTGAAGTCCTCTTCAGTCTAAGCTATTTTATTTGTGTGTGTGTACTTTGCTGTTGTGTGTATTTTGGTTTTTCTTTCCTAAGTGTCAGGGAGGGAAAGCTAATATCTTTTTGCTTAAAATACAAATTTGATTTACCTGAGGAAATGTCTTTTTTCCTGCTGTGATTTTTAGCTCAGAGGAGGAAGAAGAAAAAGAATGGGAAATAAGAATGACTCAGAAAAAGCTACTGCAGGTAAATACATCCTAATTCCCTTGTTGTTGTGAACTATCCTGTCAGTGCTATGTTTCTTTAAATAAAAAAAAGTTTGGTTTGAAGGTATAGGTGTTGTGATAGCATTACTGACCAAGTAAGCAAGTTGATTTTAAGAATGCCATAATTTCCTGCAAATCTGAAAATATAACTGGAATTTTCTTCACTTGAACACAGCAGAATAGGAATTATTATGGCTTCATTTTAGACTACTTTCTCTGGAATAAAAGTGTTTCTTCTGTAATAGGAAAAATTGAAATGTGTGCATTTTTTCACATGTGTATGCGCAGATAAGACAGCATATTGAACAGAATTTGCATACTTACCTGAGTACAGAGTGATGTTGAAATGCATTGGTCCTTGAGTTTTCACAGACAAACTCTATATTCCTTTCTGATGCGCTGAGGAAGAGGAGAAAAGAAACACATGCAGAGCTAAGCAGAATGTGTAATAAATTGTGAAATTATTTTTTCTTTCCAAAAAAAAAACAAAAAACCACCAACATTAAATAAACTCTCTTGGAAATACTGACAGTGTTGGAAGTAGTTTGCAAAAAGAAAAAAAAAAAAAAAAACAACCCTCTTTGGAAGGATAAAATCAGACTTGCTAAGGCTCTAAAACTGTCTTCTGTGATTCATGCTGAATATATTTTTATAAAAAGAATGAAACCAAATTTTAAAGTTGTAGTTCATATAGTGCGCATCAAACAGTATAGGAAATAGTAACAAAGATTTTATGGGTGTTTTTTGTTTTTTTTTTAATTTGAAAGGATGATGAGAATCTTTCACTGTTTTTAGGCTGTCATACAAAATAAATATATATATATTTTCCGTTTTTTTAATAGGAACAATTATTTGAAAACCCTCATGCTATAGATATAGATTCAGAAGATTTTAACAAGCTGCCTCCAGAAGTAAAACATGAGATCTTGTCTGATATGAAGGAACTTACTAAACGAAACAGAACATTATTTGAAGCAATGCCAGAGGTAATATTTAAAATAGTGGCAAGCCATTGGGGTGGTTCTATTGCAGATGAATTGCATCTGAAGAGCTTTACTCACGTACTCTATTTAATGACAAATGTTATGATAAGGGGGAAGGAAAAGCAAGCAAGTAATGATCCTTCCCATGTGTGCATTCAGTGTCCTATCTACTAAAATTGCCAGAGCTAATTTGGTTTGGCAAGAATGAAAAAAGCATGCTGTGTATCATCCCTCAGCAGCATCGTGCAGAATGTTTCAGTTACAAGGAACATGCTGCTAATGCGGATAAGTCAGGCAGAATGAGTGCAGCTTGGATTACAAAACTGCAGATTGTTAGGGGAGCTCACAAGTGGGAAAAGACCTGCATGTTTGTAACTTAGATGTGATACTAAAGCCATTCAGAGATGAGTAGGGAATTCTACTGTGCTACTGCCAGAATATCTTTCTGGAGCACAAATGTTTTTAAAGTATAGTATCAGATGGAATGATAGCTTGTACCTCAGTGCAAGCTAAGCACCATTTTGTGGTGGACAGCATCTTAAAACCACCCACATATGGATTCTATTATAATTGCATTGTTGTTAAGATGGGGACCTGTTCTGTTAGCCACCTCACTTTTGTTGATCACATCATTTAGATCTCATTGTGTTTAAACCAGCATTCAGGACTCCTTAATGATATCTTTTAGAATTCTATTGTGTATTGCAGCAGTAATAGCATTGTCACTTGTGAGTGCAGCAGTCAGTAAATGCCAAATGTAACCTACTTAAAGGAAATAAGAAAATACTTCTATTAAAAGGCTTTCCAGAGCATGGTAATTGCACTTGCTTTAAAGGTGCAGTTAGAGTCATTTTTTTGAAAAATTGACTTGGATTCTTTTTTTTTATTAAGGACTCCAGTGACTTTTCCCAATACCAGCTTAGGGGTTTGCTTAAGAAAAGTCACCTCAGTCGGTGTATAGAAAATGTAGAAAAAGAGTTGAATCAGCAGCACTCGGGTCAAATCCAAACACAATATGAGAATGAAGGTGGTTTTGTGAAAGAAATGGAATCTAGGAGGATAATCTCTGAAGACACTTCTCACTATATCTTAATAAAAGGTATGTCAGGTCTTCTCTATATAAAACCTTTTATTCACTGTGTGCAGCCTGCAGCTTTTAATTTTAAGAAAAGACCTGAATATTGTTTACAGGTGTATGTAGTGAAATTTACTGTACTGTTAGACATAATTAACTATGATTGGCAAGTATAGAAAACTGGCTTATTCATTTTCAAATGATGTTTTTTTTTTTTTCTTATGTAGCGTGGAATGCTAGTATAAAGCAGCATTTTATCTTAAATAAACCTATTTTTTTCAGGTTTTCAAGCAAAAGATGATACTAGTAAAGACTTGGAAGCTACTGCAGGACCCTCATCAGAAAGGTCTGAATTGAGTAAAATAAGTGAACCTCCAGCTAATGCAAAGTTAATTGCATCTGACAAGTTGCAGACAGAGAAAGATAACAGCGTAGCAACAGCACCACCCTCTCCCCAAACATTGCTTGCTATCCAGGCAGCAATGGTGGAAAGCAGCTCAGAAGAAGAGCTGGGAGATGAAAATAAAGAACGACTAAACCTGACTCAGTCTGTAACGGAAGAAGGCAGTGTGTCTCCAAGAACACTGCGGGCAATTCAGCAAGCTCTGAATGATGATGATGATGAAAAGGAGGAAGTTGTTACTGCTAGAACTGAGAGAGTGCAAACAGAAAGGTCGAAAGTGAAGGATTTTCTTAGTAGCTCAGATGAGGAAGATCAGATTCCTGAAGTTAAAGAGGATAAAGAAATACTTACATCTACAGTTCATTCATCAAACCAAGTAATTGTGCAGGATGTTGAATTTGGACAAAAGAGTCAGGAGTTGGAAAAAAATCGTATTACACCCGAGGGCACCAGTATGTCCACAGATAAAAATTACTCTTGTGTTGATGATACTGAAAAAGGGAAAGAAGTTGTAGACTCAGAATTAAATGGTTCAAAAATAGACTCAACTTACTTGGAAGACAAGGATGTGAACTTGTGCGTTCAGAAGCCAAGCTGTTCCCCTTCACAAGCTAGTAGAGGGCCTTTGATTCACAGTGAAACAGCAGGATTTTCTAAAACTGAAGAAAACTCGAAAATTTGTGAAATAATAGAGGAAATTCATTCACAAACAGAAGAGAATGTGTCTGAGGTACAAAAGGAAACTGAAATACTTCCAGCAACAGGAGGTCCAAAAGAGGAAAGAGAAGGGACATTACAGTCTGAAGACAGTGATTCTGATGGTATGTGCATTTTAAATGAGTAAAAAGATAAAAAGATAAAAGCCTTCCTGTATTTGAAATCAATTGAATTTAACCTTTCTTTCCTTGTAAGAAATGCTTTTAAACAGATCTATTCCTACACACTGGAATTGGAAAGAAAATCTAAGCTATATTTTCCCTATAGTGCTGTGCCTGGGTACACAATATGGAAAAGCAGGAAAGATTGTTTTTCTATACCTTGAACTTGATTAACTTATATATGGATGGTTAACTGCTTGTTTGTTTTTTTTTGTTTGTTTGTTTCACAGTTCATGTATCTGTTTATTTCATATAGCAAAAGCAAAAGAAAAACCAAGCCAGCAAACCCAACCTCAAAACAAAACAAACAAAAAACAACCCAACCCACTGTCCCACTAAAAAATAAGTTGAAACACATCTTTTTTTAAGCAAATAGCAAGAAGCTGAGCTCTTTGTTCTTCCTTTATAGGAAGCTTTATTGAAGTGGACGCTGTAATCAGTAATGAGGATGAATTTTCTACTAAATATGATGAGAGACTGGGTGATAAAACAGCACTTTCAGAAAAGGAGGAAGATGGACATGATACAGTCACACAGAACTTGCTGAATGATTCTGATGAAGTGCAGCTGACAAGCAGTCAGAATGCTGAAAAAGAAGATAATGTTGAAGATGCAAAAGATGAGTGGCAAGACATCAGTTTGGTAATTTTGATAGTTGTCTTAAGCTGATAGTTAAGTGCTATGTTGCAAAATACTTTTCAAGAAAAACCATCAGGGAACTTTTTCATAACTTTAATATATTTACTTAAATTCTGTAGGGGCATTTTTTTTAAAGATGACAGTTAAACAATATCTGAAATCAGGACAAGTGTCCTGATGAGGAGACCTAGGTATGATCTTATAATTTACTGCATAAGAGAAGCTATGACAGTTTCCTGACATGAATTAATGGAGCTTATACTACTAGTTGTGGGCATAGGTATTATTAGGTAAACTGTAAAATGGTTGAAATGACCAAAAACTTGTTTTATTTTTCAGGAAGAACTAGAAGAATTAGAAAATGACCTTTCTGCTGAGCAGGAAATGCTTCAGTCTCAAAAACAGCAGCAGGAGCGTGTTGCTTCTTCTGTAACAGGACAAATGTTCTTGGAAAGCCAGGTAATTCACTGAATCATTTCAATTTGATACAATATAAGACTGCCCTCCCACCCCTACAGTCAAATGTTTTCCTTTTCTTCCTCTTAGGAGCTTATTTTCTTCAGTCTGCTTGATTTTTAAATATTTAAAGTACTGAGATGAATCTTCAAGTCCAGGAATTTTAAGTAGATGGTATAACACTATAAAATAATAATAAAATTATGAATAAATCAACATTTTTAAAGCACGAGATTTTTAAGTATGGATCAATTTGATCTTTTTAAGGAATCTCACCAATAACATTTGCATAAGCCTGCAGCCTCTGTTTGATTATTCACATTGAAAGGATAATCCAGCCTAATGCAAGGACTACTTGAATACAGTGTCTCTGAGATGATACAACATAGCAGACTAGTAATGATATCTATGATGTGATAAAATTATTAGAATAATTTCTGAAACATACACAAACACTTGTATTTTCTTTTTTATAAAAATTTCCCTTTGTATAAAAGGGATAATTTGTATGGTTATAAAGTGATGGAAATTCTTCTTTCCTGTGTACTTACTCGTATTGTTTCTTCAGATTTTTTAAGGGTTAATGGATTGTGCTTTGTAGTATTACATATCATATAACGGTATTGCACAATATATGCAGCACTTAGATGCATGTATTAGATATATATACACATTTTTATTTTATATATATATATGTGTGTGTGTGTGTATATATATATATATATATACACACATTTACCAAATATATACTAAATAATTTATATTTTAGGTTTTGCAGTGATTGTTACATCTAAACTGGGAGCAGTGGTATAAATGGAAAGTATAATTCATAGAGATGAAGTAGTCCAGAACTGTGTAAACCTGGTGTGTGGGTTATTTAACTGAGGATGAATAATGTATTATATAAAAGCAGATAGTGTAAAATATATCAAAATACATGTATACCAAAACGTTATCCTCACAGAATGAGTAGTCTGCCTTCTATTAGTTGCTTGATACACATATTTCTCATATACTTTCTACTACTTCTGTGAGCTAAGTTGAAGACTAATTTTTTTCTTTTTCAAACCTGCATCTCTTTTTTTCATGGACACCACATAAATGTATTTGTAATGTATGGACTTTTGTCCATGTGAAAGTAGTAGTTATAGAAAGAACGATACTTAATTTTTTTGTATAATTAAAATAGGAGATTCTCAGTCTCTGTAGTAACAGTGTGAACCAGCAGTGCTTGACTTGTGTGGCACTATCTGCCTGAACTGACTAAGTAGGACTTTTGCCTTAACTCTGCCTAGTACTTTTTAGTGGAAATTAAGATTTGCTGTGAAATATTAAATACCTCCTAATTGTGAATTTAGCTTTTTTGAGTCATATGTTAGTATATTACGATCCGTTTTTCAGATGAAGTATTGACTGTTTTGTCTTCATCCTACAGGAGCTTCTCCGCCTATTCGGCATTCCGTACATTGAAGCTCCTATGGAAGCAGAGGCACAATGTGCTATATTGGACCTCACTGATCAGACCTCTGGAACAATCACTGATGATAGTGATGTTTGGTTATTTGGTGCACGGCATGTTTATAAAAATTTCTTCAGTCAAAACAAATATGTGGAATACTACCAGTATGTTGATTTTCAAAACCAGCTGGGTAAGGGCCAGTGATCGTAGATACAATCTTTGATAAGACACTTTTGCCATGTATCTTTCTGAAGTTGGATTTCCTACAGAAACAGATAACACATGCATAAAATGCAACGTTCCTTGGAAAGTTTCTAAAGACATTCAGTTGGATTGCTGTTTTTATTGCCAGATGGAAATTTATTTTGGATATATTGACACGTAATGATTAAAAGGGGATCCAATGTACTATGTAAGAAGGTTTTTCAGTTAATATTGACAGCTTTTTCTTCTTATTGTTCTTGAACTTCCTAATCAGATTATTGCTAATTATGTTGAGCTGTTGAGCTTTAGTGTTATGTAGTATATTGGAGAAAATATGCATAAATGAGACAACAATAATAATAATAATAATAAAACAACCTATAACACTTTTGAAAATCACTCTGACACTTTTAGGATATGGTCTTTGAAATCATATTTTAATACCTTCAGTATGTGAAATTCAGAATGCAGTGGAAAATGTATCTGTTTTCTTTTCTCAGCAAAGAGAAGGCTATTATTTTACTTATTATTACTTATTTTAGATATGCCACTGTAGTTTACTTGGGAAGAAGTTCTATAAAACCACACACGTGAATTTTAGTCGATATTAATGTAATAAACCAGATTATTTACTGGAAAAAATACCCATCATCTATCTTCATGACACATTCCTCTGCAGTTTAATGCATTGAAAAGTAGTATAGAGTGTAAAAATAGTATAATTCTTTCTTTCTTGACAGTTGTTGAATATCCCGACTAGCATTCTGATGTGTGCTAAGACACACATCCCTCCTTTTCTCCACAGAAATTTCTTTTTTTATCTAAACTCCTGAAGCTAGTCACTGAAAATCACTCTGGCTTTGGAAGATCTTACTGATTACTATGTAGAAATGGTCTAGTCAGTTCTTCTTCTTTCTAGCTGTTTCAGAGGCTCTTTTAGTCTGTCGGTCCAGTTTGGGAACTCTTCATATTATGGAACTGAGGACTTGAATATTTTTATTTCTGATTTAGGAGTTATTAAATTCAGGTGAGCATTAGGTGAGAAAAGGATGGAAAAATGTATGCGTATAAATACATGAGAAAAATATGTAAAATAATCTCTCTTCTTGAAGGCCATTGAGGAAATCTGAGTTTCTACATTGTAGCAATTTAATTTTAGCAAGATATGCTAAGCTGTGCTTAGGTAGCAAATGCAGCTATGGTGCTTGAGGTAACAGTAGTATATTAACGCTGCTCTAGAATATAATTTAGCAAATCTGGATGTTAATGCATGTACATTTCTTTTGTTGTTTGTCTTTCAGAAAATACAGTATTTTTAATTTGTAAGAATGAGGAATCCAGTGGCTATATTTGGTTTACACACTTTCTTTTACAGGGTTAGATCGAAGCAAGTTAATTAATTTGGCATACTTGCTTGGAAGTGACTACACTGAAGGAATCCCAAATGTTGGCTTTGTAACAGCGATGGAGATCTTAAATGAATTTCCTGGGCATGGATTGGAACCTCTCCTAAAATTCGCGTATGCTTTGCTGAATTTTGTTGTTTTTCTTTCTTATTTTTCTGCAATATCAATGTTAGTGAATATACTTTCTGCTACTTAAGTATACAACAGAACATATGACCATCATCAAGGAGGCTAACTTAACTATAAAATATGTAACTCCGTTGTATCGGTACTTGAAATGGCAGGTAATCAAAACGATGTGTTGATGCAGCAATTACAGCAAGACTAGTGAAGAAATAGAGCAGCTTTAAAACTGTGCAACTGCCTCCAAGTTCATTGCAGAGCTGGATCCCTAGTGGAGTCAAGGTTGTTTCTTCCTGAGCATGTGAGAAGGTGCTGTAGCTTGCCCATAGAGAAAAGAGACTTGATGAACCTGGAAAGAGACAGACAGGTAGGCTGTGGGGAAGAACAAAGTTTGAAGTGTGCCAAGCCAATTGTATTGGCAATTGTGAGAATCACAGACTCATAGAATCTTTTTGTTGGAAGGGACCTTAAAGATAATCTAGGTCCAACTCCCCTGCTGTGCATAGGAACACCTTCCATCCCTGTAGACATTCAGGGCCAGGCTGGATGTGGCTCTAGGCAGCCTGGTCTAGTCGTTGGTGGCCCTGTGCATAGCAGGGGGTTTGAAACTAGATGATCTTTGAGGTCCTTTTCAACCCAGGCCATTGTATGAATCTGTAATGCCACTAAACCAGGTTGCTCAGACTGGTTAGAAGTTTGTTTTTGTTTGTTTGTTTGATCTCTGTTTTTTATACCAAAAAACTCCAAAGAATGATTGTTACATGCGGGGTATCCTTCCATTTGGCTTCTTAGGTGGAATCCAGGTAATGTTTGCTACCTTGGCTGACAATGCCTGTGTTTACTGTATGTTTTGTCCTTTTTACTTTCAGATTCTTATGCCTGTTTGTCCATTTCTATTTGAAAATCTCCTACCTCATACCTTGCAGTAGCTGAAGTAGGGAGTCTGATTAAAGCCATTTAGGATAGCACAGTGGCTCTTGGCATTTCAAGTTTACATTTTATGGGAACAAGTGAATACTTTTCTCTGTTTTTCAGTGAGTGGTGGAACGAGGCTCAGAAGAATAAGAAAATCAGACCTAATCCACGTGATACCAGAGTCAAGAAGAAATTGCGGGAGCTGCAGCTTTCTTCAGGTTTCCCAAATCCAGCAGTGGCAGAAGCATACCTGAAGCCTGTGGTGGATGAGACAAGGGGCTCATTCACCTGGGGGAAGCCTGATGTAGAGCAGATTAGAGAATATCCTTTTACTATAAGACAGGAATTGCTAGCTAAAAATACTTAGGTTAAAGATCATAAGGCTAGCTAGTGTCTCCGTAACAGTGTGTCAAATTCTTAGCATCTCACTGGTGTGGGAGACCTCCTTACCCCATCTGAATGTACTTTCCTACACTGATACTAACTCTAGAATTGAAAAAAATGTAGATATATGTGCTGGTATTTGAGGCTGTGCTGCCCTTCTGCTTCACTCTGAATGCAGGGTCTTACAGCTGAACTAACTTGTGACATCATAATTCTGTAACTGTACTGTCACAAGTAGATTTCAAAACCTGTTTATTCACCACATTCTTTGCAATAATGCCATTTCTCACAACAATTGTAGCTTGAGCAGCTGTGAATTGTTGAAAAGTAGATGGCAATGCATAGAGAGTTAATAGTATTTTAAACAGTAAACCAAAGTTCCAGTGTTTGTAAGTGTAACAATAAGGTTTATTTATAGATGTTGTGTTTTATGACAGTGCTGCATAGCCAAAATGCACTTTTTCTTTATGAAGACATGCTTTTGGAAATGCTGATGTTAGAGTTCTGTAACTAACAGAGATGTAATGTCATGATGAAAATACATAGCATAACACTAGAATCATCCACATAACTTAGTTTTAATAACTTAAGATATTTTATGTTTTTGTAGTAGTGAAATCTCTGAAGAAACTTTCCTCTAGGCATTGATTATTTGAGAAATTTCTATTTTGTGTTTACAAAATAGTAGCAATAGCCATTTTGTAATGTTCCTTAGCTTTCTGCATATTCTGTAAAGATCACTTTGGCTGGACTAGGACAAAGACAGATGACATCCTTTTGCCTGTGATAAAACAGCTAAACTTGCAACAGGTATGGTACAGAACCATATATATCTTAAGGCTAGCTGGAAAAATGTAAGAATCATTTTGAACTGAACAGCAAGGCTATATATTTCTCAGAAACTGGGATTTGGGCATTTTTTATCTTACTGTATATTTATATTTTAAAATCTTTAAATGATTCCCTAGATTTTATTTCTTTATGATTGGCTTTATTGTGAGGCATTTTACTTAATTTCAGTGGTTGCAATTTTAATACTTGATATAAAGCTTTATCACGTACCTACCTCAAATCCAGGTTGCAATTTGTTTTCTGTGCTGGACATAAATAGAACTACAAGTACCAACAGTACATTTAGTGCTTTTAAAAGACACTATGTTGTCTCTTAAAATGATTCATAAGAATGCCCCTAAGATTTTAGTAAAGTGAAATGGACCGTTGGGTACCACACTCATTCTTTAAGGAGAAGTGCAGAATGAACCATTTATCAAGAGCCCATTTATAATATTACTGTTCTTCACCAATAACTGTGCTGTGAACTTTGATACAACTTTAAAGTGAATAGAGATGCATGCTGTGATACTCTGAAAGTCAGTGGTAAAATGGTTTACTCACATTCTTTTCTTTTGCTATCAATGAGTTGTAGTCTACACCAGTCTTCTAGGCTCTCTCTGTCAGTCAAAGGAGTGAAAAGTACCACAAAGCAGGTTAAATCTATATACTTTCAGGCTGACTAGAGCAACCACTGGAAGCATCTGTCTCTTAGCCAATTTTGTGGATAATATAGAGGACTATTCTGATTTCATTAGTCTTTATCCTGTTTTAATTTATAATGCTTTGTACAGTAACTTAACTGACTTTCTGTCACAAAAACATCCAAAGCTGTTTCACTGTTTTGTTTTGTTTTGTTTTTTTATAGACTCAGCTTCGAATCGATTCATTCTTCAGATTAGAACAACATGAAAAACAAGCTATTAAAAGTCAGAGACTACGTAGAGCTGTGAGTTGTCTAAAGAGAAAGGAAAATGATGAAATTTCAGAGGCTACTGCTGTTATGGAGAAAGAACTTAATCAGCACAAGGGAAAGAAAGGGGGAAATGCTTCAGGCTGCACAGATCATCAAGCCGTGGTGACAGAAATCGAAAGTGGGAAGAAAAGAAGGCATTCAGATTCCAGAAAAGTACATTTATTTGGAGGTGGTTTTGTTGGGAGTTTGCATCTTTCAGAAACTTCTAGTGACTCCTCAGCAGAAGAATCAGAAAACAGAGATTTAGACAAGAGCAAAAGAAGGAAAATTGCCTCTAAAACAGAGACAGCAGACCACAAAAAGAGCTACAGTAGCTCAAGTGGTGAGGATGAAGAATTGGGAAACATGATTTTGGTGACTGCCAAACCTGTATTTAAGGGCAGAAAACAAAAATCACAGAGTAAGGGAGGAAGAAAAAAGAGGAGGTCTTAAAGGAAAGTAGTCATGAAAAGACAGACTATATAAATGGGCTTTATTACTTAAACTCTGTAAGTATTCTCATTTTTTGGTATAAAAACAATAAATTATCCTTATCAATCATGCATTTGTTATGAATTGTCTTTGTGTCCAGAATTTAAATAGGGATTTTAAACAAGAAAAAAAAAAAAACTTTCTTCACAATTGCTCAAAAAAGCTATACACTGGACTTCATGTAACTTTAAGTTTAGGTTCAAAATTGTATCTATTCATTTGCATTCTCACTGAGATAAAATAGCTATTAAAATCACATGCAACCTGTTGCTCCCTGAACTTCAAACTTACATAAAACCTTGTAAATGAGTTGGTTTATTTCTAGATATTGAGAGAAAGGAAATAAGTTCAATTAGTTTTGTTTCCCTTATTCTCTAAATCATGCCTGCTCAAAGTAATGTTGATTATTGAATTATTTGTGGTGCAACATTAACCCTCATAATATGTCATGGAAAATAGTACAGTAGAGTAAATTCTGATAAGCAATTATAGATTATACATTCTGAATGTAAATTACATCTTACTAGACATGGAATTATTTGAGCATAGCCACAGACAGCATTTGTTTCCAAAAGTGATGTTCAGAAGTAGTATGGAGGTTTTCTTACAAGTCCCTTAGATTTTACCTCAGAGCATTTATGTGGGTGTGTGTGAAATATTTCCACTTGCTTTCCTGCTCAAACTCTTTGGCATATCAGTTGCTCTTTCTGTTGGTCCTCTCTGTAACTGTCTTAATTCGAGCCAGATTTTTTTTCTTTATTCTTGTATCTCCACACGGCAGGATTCTGTCAGCCTGCACCCCACCCTCTACCCAGCACTTCCCTTCCCTGCCCACCCTTGCTTCAGTTTCATCCATGGGGAGGTTTTTATTAAAAGTGCAGGGGCTTCTTCCTGGAAAACTATTTAATTGCTAGTGCTTCAACAACCCAGCATATAGATCCACTGATTGCAGCACTCTTGTCAGGTTATCTTATGAGATAAATAATTTGTTAAATCCAGACTTTCTTTTTCCCTCACCTCCCTCTCTGATTATAGAACTTATTTATAGCTCCTGTGGGTTAAGCTGGAAAAAGTGATTGCTGCCAATCACACGCATGTTCTTACATTACATTTTAGTCCTTTTTGCTTTTTGATCTCTCAGTTATTATTTGTTTGTAATTTCTCACTGTTTCGTTGCCTGAAAGTCAAAGTCCATGCACCTAAGTTGTGAAACATCAGCCTTTCCTGAAAGGATTAAGGGTTGAGGTGAACTAGGTAGGATTTGGTCCTTCTAGCTGCAAAGAGTCTAATGTATAATGGACAGTGTTTGCTGGGTGAAAAATATCCCTTTTGATAGTACTTTAGTAAAAGGTTGTCACATTATAAGTGTATTCTCAGTCTGGACAGCCAGTTTACAGCTTTATTTTGCAGATCACTTGAGCGTTGCTGTTTTAACTCTAAAGGGTAGATCAGGCCTTGTTTTGTTTAATAGCTTCTACATCTAGCTTAATAGAAAGAAATATAGAAATAGAAATATGATAAAATACATCTTTGATTTGTCAGGATTGTTCAGTATTCTTGTACAATAAATTATTATTCTGTGTCACTTAGAAACATCAGCTGAGGTGGGAATCCAATTTGGCTGAAAAGTGGTAAAGAAGTAGTTTGTATCCTGAACAGATTGTATTCTAAACAAAGAGAGGTCTTAAAATTACTTCCATTTGTTCCAGTGGCAGTGGTTGCAATCTGTTGAGCGAATCTACATCTTGTATATATGAAAAGAGGACTGATGCATTTGTATTTATGTACATTGACAGCTGTCTGAATTGAATATTCAACTGTAGGTTTTGTACCTTGCTGCTGCTCTGCGTTTTTTTTTATGAGTATGTGTTTGCATATTTACAAAATGCACTCCTTCTGCTTTGTAAATTGGCCCTTTGTGCTTGGAAGAAGCCTTTATCTGTGAAGAATTACTTTTTGTTCTTCAGTTACTTTTTAGTGACAATGAGAAGTTACTAAAACAGTGGTATTGTCTTGTTACTGCCAAAACTGCTTGGAAGTTGGTTACTTTTTTGGTTGGAGCTCCCCTGACTAGGTACCTACTGCTGTTATGAGATCTTCTGTACCCTTACATAAAATAGCCATGGTGCCTTGTGCCTACTTTGGGTTCCTGCTGCAGCTGTCAGGATTTATTACTGCTGCTGGTGTGGGGATGTTGGCAATACGTAATGCACACTTCAGAACTTTTCTATCTGGAACTGCCTGGCAGCTAACTGCGAAGCAAGCAATTTGACAAATAAGGACTTTTGTTTGAGTGCGGTCATTAGGAACATAGAAGCAGAGATTCAGGTAATGTTAACTGAAACACAGTCAATGTGACTTGCTGTGTTTTGCTCCAATTGTTTTCTATCGTTTGCCTTTCACTGTGTAAGTCAGTAACTGAACTGTTCTGCACCTGTGTGTTTTTAGCTGCTGGTAATACTACTGAATTAATATGCTGAAGTCAGATGGGTTGTGTAGTTCTGTATAACTTAGAGTATTTTTAGAAGGGGAAAAGAGTGCACAGAACTAAAATAGTTAAATAAATAAAATAAAATTTTTCCTTTAAGACTGATTGATCTTACAGCGCAGCATTGCTTGTACTTCAGAATACTGCAGGATTGATAATCAACCCATTGCTTTAATCTTCTAATAGGAAGAAAAGTTGTCTTTTTTATACTTATGAAGTAGATGATAAGCTGATAAATGTCTGTAACACTGCTTCACACTCCTTTCTAATGCTCCTTGGTGTTCTGAATATAGACTCAATGATTTTCAATTCTACTCAGTCTACATTCTCTGTTTCCCACATAATGTTGTTACTATTGCAAAGTTCATAGATGGACATAAATGCAGTAGCAGTATTTTTGTTTAATGTGCTACAGTACTGTATAAAAGCCAGCTAACTTACTTTTCACCTTGAAATAGGTTAATGGCTGCTGGCATTGCTGTGATAAGTTTTAACCCCTCTGCCTTTTGTAGAGTAACGTTAACAGTGTATCATGTATCCTTTCTATAGCAAGACAGGGTTGTTCCTGTGCTATTCACTTTCATCCTATGTCTGGAGAGAGAAGTCTGGCTGAGGCTTTGCATGGAGAGAATGTTTCTTTGATATTCAGCCCCTACAGTTTTACTATTTATCTATTTATTTATTTATTTATAAAATTAACAGATTCCTTCCTCTTTTGCCTTGTTTATCCCTCCTGGGTGTTTTGGTATCTCTGTGCTATTAATTGTATGGTCCCTGCAACCATTCCTGGAAAAAAAAAAAAAAAAAAAAAAAAAGGCAAAACACACACACACAAAAACAGTCAATTTTTGACATTGGATTGTAACACCTTTAACAATTATTGGAGCACTCATTATTTTTTTTTTTCCCTTTAAACTCGGTGCTTTTTTGATAATAAAGCACCAAGAATTTGAGAACACTGGTTGTCTGATTTTCTGCAGATGCTGAACATTGCATTGTTTTTTTCTTTTTCTATCACACTATGCTGCAGGTTCTTGTTTAAATTTTGTCATGCTTTCCCTATTACATTTTTCTGTGTATGTTCTGTATCTGTACATTTGCACATACATGTTCTGTTTTGTGTGTTGTTGATAGGTCCTGGTTACTACTTATTCTTGTGTACCACTTTTACTAATTGGTTATTCCTTCCTTTCCAGGCTAGATCAAACTACATGAGCTGGTGCTATTTTTATTTTCCTTCAAACATTTGTTGCTACCTTCCCATTCAAACAATCATAAGCCTTCTAGTCTTGATTTGAATTGATTCTAATTTTTAACCACTCATAAAATAATTTTAAACATTTATCAAAGCATTCTTTTTCTTTTTTTTTTTCCCAATATACATTTTTCCCTCTTTGAGAGTAGAACAGCTAAACTTGCTACTTCTGGCTCTTAAATGCTCTGATATTCATATTTGTACATACAATACATGTAATACAAGTGACATAGCATAACAAATGCAAACTCTGCATGTATGTTTAGATGTTGCATTGGGAAAGAGGATGTAAAGCAATTTTATCCATTTTTAGCAGGTAGGCAGGCTTGTGCTTATCTATCCGTGGTCTTCTGGCTTAGGATGGATTTGACATTGTCACAACATAATCATCTGCATAATGAACAGAGAAGAAAATTAGAAAGACAAGCAGGTAAAGTGTTTATTATTTCACCATCTTTTCTTGTTATGCTTAGGAATTTTGTTAAGCAGAAGGAACAAGGCACCTTGCTGACAGTGAGCTATCTTACTTATTTCTCCTGAAGAATTGTGTTTATGGCACTTGTAGAGAAAATGCAATAGATAGCGCTGTTGTAATATTCTAGCTATGTAGTAAATATCTGCTATGCCAGTAGTCTGTGGTATGGTGATTTCCTACCAGTGTCTGGCAACTTGCCGCAGCTATTTGCCTGTGATTAGTTCCAGGGAATGAAGCTGTGATTGAGTTATTCAGAATAAGTTTGTTTGTCAAGTTACAGTTAGGCAGGATTAGTTATTACAAGCCCAGTTTCTGTGTAGATAGCTTCACAGCTGATCTTAAGAAGGACTGTTAGCAGCTTTAGTTTTTTTTTCCTAAGTAGATTTTAAGCTGCTCATTTTCAAGATCCAGACACATCGGGAATAGAAGAGATTTGATTGGACTGAGATTTAAAGCAAAAATGCCCCCAGAACATTAAAAGCTGATATCACACAAGAAAGTGGCTGGTAGAGTTTGGTATAGATTGCAGTTACAAAGTCCCTGTTTTGCATGCCCTAATCTGCAGAATTTCTTTAATACATTTCCCTTTCCTATTGTGTAATCCTGACTTGAATGAAAAGCTCAAGTTGATCCTATGTGTGATGAGGCATGATTGGGGTAAGAAATATTTATAAGTATTAATATTAAAAACCTAGCCATTAAAGACTGAAATATTGATGACTCTTATTACATTGTACGCAAGAAGGCTGAGTTCCAGTTGCACAGGTATTGCTATGCTTCTTCAAGTTTGGATTTCTAATACTGATACTTTCTTCATGCAGGGTTTAGGGCAAAGAGCAGTGAGTCTACATGTAATTACTTAAGCTTTTGAATTTTTAAAATAAATTGAATTCTGGGACATAAGATTGATTTATGCAGAATTAGTAGGTAGCACAGAATCCTTAAATCAAATGCAGAAATTTATTCCTTTTAGCCAACAAACTTGATAGCAATAGCAGGTTGCTCACTTCTCCTCTCGTAACACTTGTTAAAGAGGATAAAGAGACACCAATGGAAAATGGCACATCTTTACAGTTTCACAGTTTAATCCAACATCAGGCTTTAGTATATCAAGTTCCATTCCAGATTCTGGAGGGAAGTGTGTTGAGCCTACTGCATGGAGAATCACTGCTTCAGTCCCCTCAGCCTGTACATTCCTTGTTCTCATTCTTTTCCTCTGCCACATTCTCCATTCCCATTTTATTCACTTTGCCCATCCAGGCTCAATCTCTGTTTCTTAGGATTTTTGCTCCGGTTCAATGTTTGAACTCTTGGTATTTGCTGTCCCACCAGCCCATTCTCCTTTTATTCACTGCCATTCTCTCACAAGGCTCTGTTATCTCAACTGGCTTGTCACAAGTTCTTTAGATTAGAACTTCTTATCATAGCTCATGATTACTATTACTACCAGGTTCCAATTAATGTCTCTTTTCTTTCCTCTCATGACTTCTCTTTCTCACTAGCTTTTACTCTCCTTTGCAAAACATTTTCTGAGATCTGACTGTACCACTGCTGCCTTTGTTTCTTAGGACCTGAAATTACTTTGCAAGATTTATATTATTTACATTCACCCCCAAATAATTTTATCTCTGAGACAAAAGGAGAAGAGCAAGTTTGCAACTTGTCCTTGACACTTCGTCGTCTCACTTTACTTGGCTGGGGCCCAGTTTTTAATCCAGAAATATCTGAGAAAATGCTGACCTGGTAACCTTCACATATCTTCCAGAGCTTTATAACAGTCATGCTCCTTCTCTTCCCCTGCTCAACAGATGTCCTCGTCGATGGTGATTCCTGTCATCATTTCAAGTCTGGTTGAAGTCCAGAAAGATACCTTAAATGGGACATGGTTGGAATTGAGGCAAGTGAGAAGCAGCCTAATCCTGTAACTTAGAAGTTAAGAAGTTATGCTGGGATGAGAGTGTGACTTAGTGTCTTATTTCCATTTCCTGGGTTACTTCTAAGGACACTTCTTACCTTCATCTTCTCCTTTTGCTGCAGACCCTTTTCCCCTGACTATAGAGCCCAAGTTGGACTATTCAGAACTGAGTGCCCACTTTCTAGCTTGGCTTTTCCTTGCTTGTTGTTCTTCTGGACACAAATCTCATAATCCTTATTTCCTTATGGCCCGTCTTTAATGGTGGTGGAGAGGAGGGAATCCACTTAATTCTGTAGAATTGACAGATGAGTGCAAGGAGTGAATTTTACTCGATTTCTCTGCTTTCAGAGTGCTTAAAATGCTAAAAGATTCTTTATAGTGGACTTTGCAATTAGTGGGTTAAAATTAGTGCTGGTTAAAAAGTCAACCTACTTATACTATGTATAAGTGACTCATTTACTTCCACCTGCCTTCCCTTCTCTCATCTCTGACCTGGGCAGGCTGGAAAGTTGTGTAGAGAGGAACCTTATGAAGGCAAGTGTGAAATCCTACACCTGGGGAGGAATAATTACACACACGTACTGATGGAGAGGAACTCTGTAGAGAAGGGCCTAGGTGTTCAGGTGGGCTACACATTGGCCATGAGCCAGCAGTGTGTCCTTGCGACCAAGAAGATCAGTGGTATCCTGAGGTGCATTACAAAGAGTGTGGACAGCAGGTCAAAGGAGGTGATCCTCCCACACTGCTCTGCCTCGGTGAATCCGCATCTGGAGTACTTTGTCCAGATCTCGGCTTCTCAGTTCAAGAAAGACAGGGAACTTTGAACAAGGGGGAACAGGCACAAACTGGAACACTGTTAAGGACCAAATGGGACGTGACAAACATAGAAAGTTCCATATGAGCATGAGGAAAAGCTTCTTTACTTTGAGGCTTACAAAACACTAAAAAAAGCTACCCAGAGAGTCTGTGTAATCTCTGGAGATATTCAAGACTCACCTGGAAACTTTCCTATACAACCTACTGTAGGGAACCTGCTTTAGCAGAAGGGTTGATGATCCCCAGATATCCTTTCTAACCCCTTCAATTCTGTGATTCTGTGATTTTTTTTTTCCCCTTAGTTTGAGTTATGTTTCTATCTTAAAAAACAAAACAAAAAACTAACCCCCAAACCAACAACAATAAAAAAAAAAAACACAAACAGAAACAAAAAAAACTTTTTTCCATTAATTGTTATCTCAAAAAATATTTAAAAAAGATATAAAAGCACTACATTTGGAAGTTGTGTCATTAGTTAACAATATTCTTCGGCTTCGCTGCAGGATCAACCCGAAATATCAGAATTCAAATTTTATCCCTCATAGCTGAAATAGCTACATTTCAACAATTAATGAACTATTTCTCTGTGACCTCATGAAAAGCTCAAGTATTGTCATGGATTGATGTTGTTGGGTAACTTTCAGGTCCTTTCTTCAAAGAAATATTTTAGAAACCTGAAAATATTGATAGGGAAAATTGGCAGACATTATGTTGGAGTCCCTTCTGTTGCACTGGTACATGGATTCTTCTGGCATACTGTTAGAAGAAAATATGAACTTCCAATGACACAAAGCCTTTTTGACCAGGCAAGATAAGAGATGTGGAAGATGATGTTAGACAGTAGTGTCTGAGTTACTCATCCAGATTACTCCTATCTATCAGAAAATTTTCAGTCACCCTGTTATAATGCATAGTAGAGCACATAACATAGAAAATAGCCTACTTTTGCAGTCAAAGGGAAATCATTTAGTTATTATCAGCAATTATATAGATGCTGAGCACAGGCCTGCAGATATTTCCAGTGGCAGACAAACATGGTTATGTAATAAGTAACGGGTACATTTGAATTTATTATATGTTCATGAGATAGCCTAACCACAGTACTTCTACTTTCAACTTTCTAATGGTTTTAGATGACCCGTGACTTGTATGAGGCTGCAATATCAGTGACATGAGTTTCATGTTAAGAATGCACCTTTAAAACCTGGATAAATCCACTACTGGAGAGCATAGCCTGCTCTCATCTCCTTGCACTCTGTACTAAGGGCATTTTGTCTCTTGGCTGAGATTAGGCTGCTCGTGGGTTACAGTTTTGTATTTCTACATTTCCAAGTATGAAGTTTCAAGCATTATATTACATTGATGTAATACATGAGGTTAATCTATATAATATATCTTGTCCTTGCCATCACTTCAGCAGGTAGAGCCTGGAGTGAATAATCATCACCATCCTCATAGGTAGGCATGAAGACAGAAAAAATTAACTGGGTAATTTAGATTAGTGAATTTTCTTGATTGATATTTTGATTTATGTTCTTAGAAAGGTGCAGGTTCTGGAAGGTCAAGGGGATGGTTAAATTTCTCTCCTGTTCCTTTCCTTTCAGTGTCCTTAGGCTGCAATGGATTGGAATGAAATAGAAATAGATTGGATGGAAATGAAATACTGAAGTGATGTCACCTGGAATTTGGGGACTGTTCTGTGATTCAAGATTGAATATGTTTCCATGGGGCTATCTGTAATGTTTACAAGACAAGGACTCTGACTGCTAGACATCAGTAACTCAGAAAAAATTATGAGGCTTCAGTGTCCCTTAGAAGTACAGGCTAATGTAGATCTGGGATGAAGTTCTTCTGGGCCCTTAGAAATACCAATATGAATTTGCAGGGCTACATTTTGAGGTTTCCCATCAGTATAGTATTTTTGTATGTATGAGAATGTAACTTCTATCCTGTAAGCTTTTACAGTTACAGAACTAGTTGCAAATCTGCTGCCTTACAGATCTTTCTGTCAGTTTCGTCTTGGCATTGGTATGCATGGATATACATTGCTATTATATCTATAATATCTATCTCATGTGTAGTTGTAAAAATATTTCTAAGTACAGATCAAAATGCTAAGTCTTCTGTGATTCTTTACTGTGAGGTTTACAGAGCACTGGAACAAGCTTCCCAAAGAGGTTGTGGAGTCTCCTTTTATGGAGATATTTAGAACTTGCCTGGAGACTTTCCTTTGTAATCTACTTTAAAGCAGGGAACCTGCTTTAGAAAGGGGTTGGACTAGATGATCTCCAGAGGTCTCTGCCACCCCCTGTATATGTCTTATAACTGAACTCTTCAGGTGAGAGTATGTTGCTTCTGAAGAAGAGAGAATGTGTTTGCTGTAGGGCCGAACTTTGTCAGGTCAAGTTCATGCTGAAGGCTTGGATTTCATTCTTTTTGCCAATTGGAGAAAATCCATGAATGCAGGAGAGATACAGAAGATGGTAGGGTCTTATTTCTTTTGCATACTCCCTTATCACCTTGTTGTATGACACCATTTGACCTTAAAAAATTAAATAGAGTTAGCCCAGCACTTGAAAGAGACTAATCTATGATTTCCCTGCTCCCCCTGCCCCTCCTCCCCATAAATCACTGGGTGAAACTACATTTTTATGGATTAATGCTGTATTAATCATAGAATCATAGAATTGCTCAGATCAGAGAAGACCTTAAAGATCACCAAGTCCAACCCCAAATGCATAAAAAAGTACCTGAAGAATGTTTTGTTACTCAATCTGGTGCTCGTGGGTGAGTCAGAAAATGAAGATATCGAGTACAAGTACATTCTTCATAGATTCCATGTGCAGGGGTTGTTTTCTTCCTTTATCTTAGTCATATTCTAATTCAGTTATCAGGATACATTATCAATATATTTTAATTTTAATTCACAACCTTTGCCTTTGCCACTTTTTCTGCATTTTAAGTGCTGTTAACAGTTCTTGTTCTTTATCAGTTCAGTGAAAAATGCATTAATATAGAAAGTATCACTAGGTATATGTTTACATACTTAGCATGCTAATTATTGATGCACAGTACCCAAGTGAATTTTAAGGTTATTGTTTCTTGGTGGAGCTGTGTACTACCCAAGTACAATTTTTATGTAACTCCTGGTGTAAACAGAACAAACAATCATGTAGAATGTTTCAAAATGTACTATTTTATTTCTTTCCTAGCAAAAAAAAAAACTCCATGCAGGTAATGGTAGCCTAAGGCCCATTTTTGTAATTTCTTTTATTGTTAAAGATGGTAATTTGTGGCTTGTTTCATCCCAACCTAATATACTTATTATCTTGCTCTGCCTTCCCCACCTCACCTCTCTAGTTCTGTCTCAGCAGCAGTCAGGTCCTTTTCTTTCTTAAGGTTTTGTTCTTGTGTAAAACATTCTGCTTGATGTTTAACTGCATCAGCAAAAACCTATAGTTCTCTACATGAGATTCTGCAGCTTGTCATACATTTCTGTAATCAGCTTGCACTAAGTTCAGAACACCAGTCTTCCATATGATTTATTATCTCTCTTTGGAAAACTATATTCTTGGGTTTTTTTTTGTTTTGTTTTGTTTAATAATAATTGTAATTGCTTTGTCTGTGAGAGTGATGATTTCATGTTTTCATTGCTTTATTAATTATGTTTTTGGTATAGTGCAAAATTGTATCAACATACAAGACTGTCCTGCCCTTGTATTAACTGAAAATCAAAGGAATTCAGAGAGTATGCTCCAACAACATTAGGTTTTTATGATAAATGAAACTTTACCTGACATCACAGAAACACAGAATATCCTGATATGGAAGAGACCCACAAGGATGACTGATTGAATCCAACTCAAGTCTCCCCAAAATTCAAACCCTCTGTCTGAGGGCATTGTCCAAATGTAGCTCGGTGCTCTGACCACTGCTGTGGGGAACCTGTTCCAATGCCCAGCAGCCCTCTGGAGAGGAATTTTTATTTCAAAGGTCTCTCCAAGTCATTAACCTGTTAGACAGAAAATCTTATGAAAGTTATGTAAATTCAAATTCTATTTCAGGAAGGATTTATGACATCTATAGACAGAAATTTCTTTGTGATCAAGATCAACAATTCAAGGGCAGAGGAGTGCTGTTTTATTAACAAAAATTATCTCAGTCTCTATATACTAACTGAATAGGGTCAAACTACCCCTTCTTGATGTAAATATGTTTTAGCACATATAATTCCAGTAGTTTCTGTGTTTGCATGCAAATGCAAAGAGATGAATAAACTGTACATACATCTCTATGTATATAATGTCTATGTATGTAGATACAGAGGTTTAATTCCTCTTCTTATCGACCCTGTAGTGAAGTTCATGATGAGTTGCAAACTCATAGATGTATACGAGGTATGCCGGGGTCTTGTAGGCAGGAGCCAAGGGGTAAGGCGTCTAGCTGTTAACTAGAATCATATGGGATCAAGGCCCATCTGCCTAGGTAAGGCCTTAGCTTAATTAAAGCGTCTGGTTTGCACTCAGAAGATACAGGTTAGTGTCCTGTCGGTCTTAGTATAACAGAAACTAAGAGAGTTTAACTCTTATTTAAGGCTTTGAAGGCCTTTGGTTTAGGATGGCGGCTTAATCCTAAGTTTCTAGAATATGGTAGTGATCAGAGGGGTTATGGGCAGTAGGGAGATTGACAGGGTGGATAGAATGGCTGTAGGGGTGTTTGATGCTTTGTTAGTGCGTCAGAGTTTCATGTGATTAGACGAGTTAGGGGGGAGTATAATTGTTGAGTGGTATGCAAGGCGAAGGTAAAAGAACAGGCCCAGGAGTGATAGTAAAGTGATGGTTGTGGCTGTAGGAGTTATTCCTTGTTTGGTAAGTTCTTGAATGATAAGTCATTTTGGTATGAAGCCTGTTAGTGGTGGAAGGCCGGCTAGAGATAGGAGTGCAAGTATTATAGTTGCATTAAGTATAGGTGTTTTTGTTCATGAGATGAGTATTGTTGAGATGATTGTACTTCTATGTCTCTCCAAAACATGAAGGAAGAGAAAGTGCTAGCCCACTTCATTAAACTCAGGTAAAAGAAGAAGGGAGGGACCAATTCTAGCAGACCTTTATATTCTGATGGTTTGCTGTGTGTGCTTGAGTAATATTGCTGGAAATACCCAATTTGAAATTCCATTCTTGCAAGAATTGATTCAGGTCAGTGAAGCCTCCTCTTCCCTTGTCTGACTTTTATTAGTGATGGGTCTTTCTATCTTTAAATATCACTGAAATTCTTTCACTGAGTTGTAACTTAACATTGCAGCTTGAATAAGGACTAACACAAAGATGAACAGTTATAGGAGAATAACTTCCTATCAGCTTTTTACATCTGGTATCAAGAAACTAGACTTTGATCTGAACATGGATTTATGAACATTGGTGTTGCCTAGGCACTCTTGGACCGCCTCTTCCCTGACTAAAGGGAAGTCTTCCATTCCCCAGACCCTCTCACTAACCTCCAGGGTTTGGAATTCCCGAGGGAGAGCTTTTTCACTGAAGACAGAAGCAAAGAAAACATTCAGTATCTCCGCCTTTTCAGCATCCCCCATTACCAGAACACACCCCTCACTTAGTAGGGGAGCCACATTCTCTCTAATCTTTGTTTTACTGTTAACATACTTAAAAAAGTCTTTTTTATTATCCTTTATCATCTTTTCTAGATTCAATTCCAGGCAGGCTTTAGCCTTCCTCGTCGCATCCCTGCCGGCCCTAATAACATTCCTATATTCTTCCCAAGTGATCAGACCCTTTTTCCACATTTCATGGACCTTCTTCTTTCCTTTGAGTTTGTGCACGAGCTCCTTGCTCATCCACACAGGTCTCCTGCCACCTTTTCCCGATTTCTTGCTCACAGGGACGCACCGATCCTGAGCTTGGAAGAAGAGCTGTTTAAATGCTGACCAGCTCTCAGAGGCCCCCTTACCTTCTAACACCCGAGCCCACGGGATAGCTCCAAGTAGGTCCCGGAAGAGATCAAAGTTGGCTCTCCTAAAGTCCAGGGTAGCAATCCTACTTATTGCTTTGCTTCTTCCACTCAAGATCTTGAACTCCACCATCTCGTGCTCACTACAACCCAAGCTGCCCCTGATCTTTACTTCCTTGACAAGCCCTTCCTTATTAGTGAGAATAAGGTCCAGCAACACCCCTCCTCCACCACCTGCATCAGAAAGTTGTCTTCAACACATTGCAGGAACCGTCTGGACCACGCGTACCTGACCATGTTGCTTATCCAGCAAATATCTGGATAATTGAAGTCCCCCATAAGCACCTGGGATTGTGATGCTACTTCCAGTTGCTTACAGAAGGCCTCATCAACCTCCTCCTCCTGATCAGGGGGCCTGTAGTACACACCCACAACAGTGTCAGCCATACCAGCCCGCCCCATGATCGAAGCATAACTAGCAGAACTTTATCACTGCAGGTATTTGAAGACTTTATTTCACTTGGATTTTGCTTACACAGATGACAATATTCTTCTTGCATTGCAGATTTTCTATTTGTTTGTTATTTTTCTGTTCTGACTGCTCTGAAGACTGTAGCAGAAAAAAAAAAGATTTTTGCTTTACTTTTGTTTTTGTGTGTATCTCAGTCACACACGGACTTTAGTTATTCTGAACAATATAAAGTAGAAAATAGAAGAGTGCTTTTTGGATTGTAAGGAAAGATTTATGTGGAAGTAAGCATTTCTGGCTAAAGGTTTGTGGTCTTTACTTTGTCATTAGTTTCTTGGTCCTGATTAAATTTCTCACTATGGTGAGTTTTGAAGCCTGTCTTTCATACACATATAGTGAAACAAAGAGAAGATTGCAAGTGTTATGTCAGCTTCTTCATGTATCCCACCTATGGGATTACTGGGCCCCACTGGGCCAGTGATTTAAGTGATATTAACTAGTAGATTTGGATCTCTTCTTTCAGGAGTGTGGACAATTTATCCTAGGCAGGGAGCAGTGGCCTACAGAATTTAATAGTGTAGGTACAACACAAGCCTTGAGTAGAAAGATTACTGACAATATAAAAAATAAGTGGGACATGTTTATTGAACACTGGAGTGGTAGCTGTAATACTTCTGGAGTTTTATAGATCTTTTGGCTTAACTTTGTAAGTTAAGACTTTATAAGTTAGGGCTTTTCATCAAAATTGGATCCAAAGCATATATCAGAAGAAGAAAGGAAAAATGGCTGTAATTGAGAAGTAATAGAAGGAATAGCTTTTTATTTTGACAGCTAGTGCTAATCACAGAATGAAATCAGACTGCTGTAAGCGGTCTGAGAAGAAATAAAGCAGTCTAGATCTAGTGTACTTAGACACAGGATGATAAATTAAATACACTTTACAATATCTGTAATAAGAAATCCTCATATTATTTTTTCATAAGAAAAAATTACTATGGCCCCAAAGCAGCATTTCTATCATACTTAACTCCTGTTGGTTTAGAGTTTCCTGCTTGTGGGCTCAGTGACATATGTGCCTTCTCTCAACTTTACAACTCCTGTAAGCCTCTGATGTTATGTGCTGACTGTACACTATGACTTAGCATCTGACATTTTAAAATATCATAATTTTAACGTTAAGATTATTCTATTTATGTTACCTTTAACAAATTATACTATTTAACTTTCTTTCCAGTGGTATATATATTAGTTTATTTTTAATTTAGCTGTGTCATATAATCATAGAATCATAGAATGACTTGGGTTGGAAAGGACCTCAAGGATCATGAAGCTCCAACCGCCTGCCTCAGACAGGGCTGCCAACCTCCATGTCTTATTCTAGACCAGATTGCCCAGGGCCCCATCCAAACTGGCCTTGAACACCTCTAGGGATGGGCATCCACAACCTCTCTGGGCAGCCTGTTCCAGCACCCCACTACTTTCATAGTAAAGAACTTCCCCCTGACATCCAACTTGAATCTTCCCTCCTTCAACTTAAAATTTTTCCCCTTGCCCTGCAGTTATCTACCCTTTCAAACAGTTGACTCCCCTCCTGTTTGTAGGCTCCCTTTAGGTACTGAAAGGCTGCAATGAGGTCACCCCACAGTCTTTTCTTCTCCAGGCTGAACAAGCCCAGCTCCCTCAGCCTGTCTTCATAGGGGAGGTGCTCCAGTCCCCTGATCATCTTCATGGCTCTCCTCTGGACTCTCTCCAACAGCTCCCTGTCTTTCTTGTTCTGGGGTCCCCAGACCTGGACGCCAGTACTCCAGATGGGGCCTCACATGGGTAGAATAGGGAGAAACAATCATCTCCTTGTCCCTGCTGGCCACCCCTCTTCTGATGGAGCCCATGATACCATTTGCTTTCTGAGCTGTAAGAGCACACTGCTGGCTCATGACTAGTATTTTATTTTTTTTCCAATCGATTTGTGAGATACCATCCTTATTATTATTATTATTATTATTATTATTATTATTATTATTATTTTGTTTGTTTGTAGTTCCAGGAAAGGAGAAAGAGTTGCATCCCTTGGTAGGTTGTGGCAATAAAAATATGAATGCATACAGAGTGGCTTGAGGGGAAAGAAAATGTAGACTCTTCTATAATGCCAACAGCTGCTGTTTTCTTTATATAGATTTACTGAAGGATGGTAGTCAAGTATATTCATTTCTAATGACCACTGCAGTTTCTGTGCTGTGCTATGTCATCCAGTTGTGTGTCATTCTGTGCCATCTTGATGTTTCTCTCTGTGATTTGGATGGCAACTGCAGGCTAATAGAGGAATTCTGCTTTGGAAAAGATTGTAACCCAGTTACCACAACTTTAACATGCTTTTTTAGGGGGTATAGCTTGTAAACATGTTTTGCTTTAGCTAATTTGCCAAGAGATCGTGTCTAGCTGTGAAAGCAAATTTACCATGCAAACTCGGAATGATTCTTGATTTTGCAAAGAAAATGCTCTGGAAAGCTTCATTTACATGTTATCTGCAACACTGTGGTGCAGCTTTGTGTGACGATTGCAAAAGTGACACTGTCTTGGTATTCAGCTAAACGAATGAATCCTCTCTTGTAGAAGGGTTGCCCTGGATTATGTTAGCTATCATAAAAATCCTTCACATAGCGGCAAGTATGGCATTCAGGATGTCAAGCCAGCTGGAAAGAATCCCTTTTACAAGGCTCTGTTGGTGTGGGTGGATAAGCTTTCTTGACAACAGTAGTGCTTTCTCTCCTCTCTGTCATAATTTGTGTTGCTAGGATCTGTTTCACAAGTTTTGTGACAGACTTATATATGATATTGTGATTCCTTTTATTTACATGGGGAAAGCAAACAGTAAAAGGACATGGAAAGTAATAAGAAGTCCAGGCACAAAAGACCATGAGAATAAATATGAGAGCAGCTGTTCTTGAAGTGAAAAATATTTTTCTGTTGGTCTGATGAAATGAAAAGTAATATATGATAACATTCCACTTTTTCTGAACTTCATTTTTCCAGTAAAGTGGAAAAAATTACTTTATATAGTCATAAACTGAAAACTTCTATTAGAATTCAGGAGACTTCCCATATATCATGCTAACCATTAATGGTAAAATGCATTTTAGTTCAAAAACATCATTCCAATTCCTGCTTCAAATCAGCATTTCAACATAAATTGGTGATTTCATTGTCTGTCCTCTCAGCTTATTTGAGCTTTTATATTTTTACTTCCAGGGGAAAAAGAAGAAGAACAAATAGTTACTGAAATAATGAGAAGACGTTTTTTTCCTGATGTTATAACTTATAAGGCTTGGGAAGGCTTTCACTTTGCTGGCCATGAGATAAGGATTACAGAAGCCACTGATCATTATGGGGCAGTTGTCTGGCCATCGGTACAATATTTACATGATATTGTTACTTTCAGTTTTGGAGTCTTTTAACACAGTTAGTTTGCTTTTTAGTGATAAATATTTTTTACTGTGTGTTGTAAAATTAAGGATAATATTCTATACTTTCTCCATTCTACAATTCCCAAACCTGAATTTAGCCTGGTTTTCCTATGGCTTCCTGGTTCTCAAAGCTTAAAAGATATGCAGGTCACTCCAAAGATATTACCTCTTATTTATTTCTATGCAATCCACAACAGATACAAAAAGTACAATGATACTATTTGATAGAGCACATTCTCAGCAAAAAAACACTTTTTCAATATAGTCACCACCGTTAGCTGTGCATTTTTGCCAGTGATGAACAAGAACCTGCATGATGAGCTCAGAAGAGCTGCATGATGAGCTGCAGCAGCAGAGGTGACCCACTGTTTCACAACTGCCATGACAGTGCTGGTGTTAGGAAAACATTGCCTATGCAGTCCATCTTTCATCAACACAAACAAATGGAGTTCAGAAGGAGGTAAATCCAGAACTATATGATGGGTATGGTAGGACAGACCATTCAAGATTGGCAATGTGCTCCACAGTCTTCAAACTGGTATGGGACCTGGCGCAATTGTGTTGCGAGAGAAAGGCTGTGTTTTTCTCTGATGTTTATTTGGAAGTTTGAACCTTCAGCTCAGTCAGTGTTGTGATGTAGCAGTCAGATTTAATGGTTTCTCAGGTTTCCAGGAAATCCTGAAAGATCACCACTTATCCCAAAAGACTGCATATCACTTTATCTGCTAAAGACTACATCCTGAACCTTTTTATTTGATGGAGAATTCATGTGTCACCACTCTGTGGACTGCTGTTTAACTTTGGTTCGTAATGATGACACCACATCTTGTCACTGCTAATGATGTTATCCAGAGTACTGTCACCTTCAGCCTCATATTATTTCAATAGGTCTTAACAAAGTTGCATATGGTGCTCTTTCTGTTCATGTGTGAGCATTTGTGGGAACCACCTGGCATAAACCTTGTGATATTCCAGCGTTGCTACCATTTTCAACACATTGAAGCTGATATCCAGCTCCATACACAGTACTATGGTTATTATCTGCTGATTTGTGTGGATGAGCTGATTGAGACACTATTTTGTGGTGTGGCAGCTGTGCACGGCTGTCTGGAATTCAGCTTCTATTTCATGTTGTCATTGCCACTGTTGCAACACACTTCCTTCCATCTCACTGTGCTGACATCCACTGGTTGGTCTCTATAAATGTTCAGAAAGCATCAGTGAACATCTACGGATGCAATTTTTTGTGCATGGAGAAATTCAACTCATCATTGCTTCATATGCACTTCCGTGTCAGAGGTCATTTTGTCAAACTGTCCTTCTGCTGCCAATCATCACACAGCAACAAAATGTAACAGAATATTGGCAAAAGGTTCAACCTCTACTGCCATACCACCAAAATCCATCTCTGATATCTGGGCCAACATAACAAAACAGAAGGCATTACTTTTGGAGCAGCCCTTGTATTTCTTGTTTGTGCCCCTTCACACAGCATGTATGATGTGATGCCTTTTCCTTTCCTGTCAAAACTTCCTGGTCCTATTGGCCAATTAGAAGCAAATTTTAAAGGAAATGTGGGTCTTATATGAGAATTACATTACTCTACGTGTTATGAGTAAATGACCCTAGAGAAAGCAGATTCAGAAAGAGCTCATAAGGTGCTGACTCTCATAGAAGCTACTTAAGCTACTCATGAGAAAAATTTAGCATGTAAATATGCAGTCACGGGAGAAGATTCGCACAGGACTTCCAGTTTCTTAAAAAGCAAGAAACCTGTGTGGAGATGAATCCATGCTCTCAGGAACCATCATTCTTGGCTCTTGATATCACAGAATCACAGGATGGTTTGGATTGGAAAGGATCTCAAAAATGTAAGAACTATCAACGTATCCACCATACAAAGAACTTTCTTCAGTATTTTGAGTTTGTGCAATGCAGCTAGTGGACTGTTTTGAAATAATTAAGAGTGAAAAAACACTGCTGCAGCTGGACAGGTGCCACGATGAACCACTGACACTTACATTGCTAAAAGAATATCTCTAAAACAGATGGATCTCCAAGGGGTCCTATAGAATCAAGAGGATTAAAGCCAAGAGGCTCCATTGTTTCCCAATATCAGCTTCCTAAAACTGTGCTTAAGACTGTGTTTTTAAGAAGCATGACCATAATCCACCTGAGGAGGGTTAGTGTACCCTTCTGCTTTGGATGCCAAACACTTTTGCTTAGCAGAACTGGAGAAGTTGTTTACACTATATCTCTTAGCAGCCTCAGTGAATGTCTTCAAGGTAGGGTTGGCTGGCTGTTAATTATTCTCACAAATCAAGGGCTACACTGAAATGCAATTTTTTTCTGTGGGGATTTAGTCAATTTTTCTGTGAAAGGAAGGAAACTGCCACTGTGTCTCTATATTCTCCCTTGTGTTCCAACCTGCAATATTTGAAATCTTCTGAAAAATGTCAGTCACATTTGTCAAGAATGCAGAAAATTTAAGAGAAGTTAAGCTTCTGCGTGGAAAGGAAGCTGAGTTTTAAAGGTTCCCTAATTTAAGTCACAGAAGTTTTGATCCTGCCAGCTGGTTTCAACAGCAGAACATGTCAAGATACCAAGGGAAGAAATGATGGGAATGAATGGAGCTAAAAGGAAATCTTGATAGGATTTGTTTTAGAAAGTCAGTCCAATACCACGCACAGTCTTAAGGAACCTCCTTTTATTAATATAGTTTCCACAAACTTTCTATTTTTAAGTTTTGTTGGCTGAGATATCTGTATGTTCATATAAAGGACATTGCTCTTTTTGCTCTGATTTAAGAGGTTGAAAGCAAAAACATTAACTTTCTATCTCTAAGTCAACAGTCCTCCTTCTCCATTCCTTCTATATTTTAATCTATTAAAGTAAAACCAAGAATAAAATTTTGCAGAGCCAAACTGAATCACTTCTAATTATTTTCCCAAATGGTAATCTGTACTGCAAGATAATGTAGCAACCGATATATGTATCTGTCAGTATAGACTATATAATTTTCTATGTGTGGGAAACAGTACAGGAGACAGGCTGGAAACTGTCTTTGTGAGAGGAGTAAAAATAGCCATTTGTATTTCTAGAGTGATCTAAAGAACACTGGTCAGTGTGAGATAGGACAGAAAAGCTGGAGTTTCTTGGTTACAGTTTATAAATGTATATATAAGGAGTCAATTGTAGAGGGCTATGTGATTTTGTATAGTAAAATAGTTTTTACACTTAACAAGGTATGGATATTAAAACTAGAAGGAAATTGAACCAAAAGTAAAGGGATGAATTTACTGGCCCTTTCTGAATCATTATGATCACTAATTCTTGTTTTAAATAATTACTGCAAGAGACTAGCAAGAGTTGTGAATTTTCTCTCACACGCAGTCCGTATATCAAGATGTCTTTGTGACAGACATGTTTTAACTCAACCAGAAGTAAGTGTGGGAATTGCTGACTGGAATTTTACAGCTCATGTTATGCAGTGTGACAGATTAGATAATTGCAGTCATTCCTTCTGGTTGCAATGCTTTGCAAGCCCATATCGAAGCATGTGGTGGCATTTGTTTTGTCAGCCTATAGAGCTCAAAGATAGTGATCCTTTCAGGACATTATTTGAATGGATATTGCTCATTTTAAACAGACATGAAATTATAAAACATTTTTTTGCATGCTTGTAAATGACAATGTATATTGAGTGAAGGTTTTTATTTAATTTATTTATTCAGTATATTCATGGATTCCCTCTCCTGCAGGCTCTCGTTTTGTGTTATTTTTTGGAAACCAATTCTAAACAGTACAATTTGGTCGACAAAAATGTGATTGAAATTGGAGCTGGAACTGGATTGGTCTCTATAGTAGCCAGTTTACTGGGTGAGTACATACCACTGCTCTTATACTCTTGGAAACATCTCTCAGATAAATACTGGAAAGCAAAGGAAGTACCTGAGTATTTCTAAAACACAGTTATTTGACATTTTCTAAGAGAAAGAAGAAGTGAATTCCAACAGGGCTTCTTAGAAATTTGTGTTGTTTTTTCTCCCCCTCTAAAACTGTAAATGCAAAGGTGTAGATGCAATAAAGAAGGTCCCTGTGGATGTTGTTACCATTAGCAATGTTAAACAGGGGATCAACAAGTAAGAAATTAGTATCTAAGAGGATGTCAGTGGCAATAGGTAAAGTCAGACACAGACATGACCAACACATCATCTTCCATTGATCAAATAAATACCTCTTGGATGCCAGGTCACTTTCTTCAAACTTGAGTCCAGCCTTTTCTTTCAGCAACTGATCCTTGACTTTTCTTCTACAAAAACTTGTTTTCTCTCCTGGCAGCCTGCTCTTCCTGAAGAGTAATTCAAATCAGTAACTCCTGTATTTTAACATAATTTTAGCTTTCTGCAGACTGAGAAAGCTTCTTGATACGTCAAAAGGAAAGAACCTGAGGCCATGCCTAAATCTAGTTGATTTTCTGCAGGTAGTAACTGTTACTCTTCAATTCCCAATCTCTCACTGTACTTTCATTGAAAATGGCATCGAGATACAGTATTTGATTTATCCCCACCCAAGCCCAGCTGTCTTTAGATTGCAGTCTGTACAGCAGAACTGCTGGGAACCAAATATTTATTTTAAGTACAATGAGTAATAACTATTGGGAGGAATAACAGTGTTCTATTCCCCTAGACAGAAAATTTGCTAAAATCGGTTCTTTGTGCAGTGGCTTATGCAAGTGGGCTTTTACTCAAGTCTTGAAGTATATTGAAAGATTGCTTTTGTTTTCTTCCTGTCACAGGTGCACTTGTGACTGCCACTGATTTGCCAGAACTGCTGGGAAACCTTCAGCACAATGTTCTCCAAAATACAAAACTGAAATGCAAGCACCAGCCCTGTGTCAAGGAGTTGTCCTGGGGAATTGATCTGGAAAAAAACTTTCCTAGAGCTTCATGTCACTTTGACTACATTATGGCTGCTGATGTAGTTTACCACCATCCCTTCCTCGATGAGCTCCTACTAACTTTCGACCACTTGTGCAAGAATGATACTGTCATTATGTGGGCTATGAAGTTTAGGCTGGACAATGAGAACCAATTTGTGGACAGATTTCAGACACTCTTTGATTTAGAGGTGATTTCTAATTTCCCTAGTTTGAACATAACTCTGTATAAGGCAATGAGGAAAGGCAGGATGAAAGTCAGACCTTCCAAATAGTCTGTCTGAAAAAGAGATATATGGGGGTGATTATCTCAGATGCTTTGTAGCTAGTTCTCTTTTTAATAATTTCTGCATAAGTAGTTGCCTGCATCTGTACAAATGACATTTCTGAAGCAAGTTAGAACAAAACATTGGTTTTCCAGTGCATCCCTACAGAATTCCTGAATTCAATTTGCTGAAAGTTTTATAAGTAGAAGAAAGGTATTTCTGATGTTTTCTTGACTTTTATGTGCTAAATTGACAAAACTAATAATTTTCACAATTTTCAATATTATTTTCATGGGATGTGCAATGAATATTTCCACTGACTTTCAAATGCAGTTTTAAACAGTGTCTGATGAGATTAACCAATCTTTCAAAGATTTACTACAGTCTTACGTTTTGTATTTAACAGTTGTGATGTTAAATCTGTCTTTCTTCATTCCCACCATAGTGTTCAAATCCTTCCTTCAGATGGCCTTTAGATGACTTTAACTGAAAGAAAAAATGGGAGATATAGTATCATAGTGAAGGGAGAGAGACTATTAGTTACTCCTTGATTTAATGATTATGCTTTCATAGTATCATAGAATGGTTTGGGTTGGGGAGGACCTTAATGGTCATCTAGTTCCAACACCCCTGCTATAGTAGGGACACCTCCCTCCAGACCATGTTGCTCAAAGCCCCATCCAGTCTGGCCTTGAATGTCTTCAGCATGAGAACATCCACACCCTCTCTGGGCGACCTTTTCCAGAGTTTCACCACCCTCACAGTACAGAATTTCTTCCTAATATCTAGTCTAAATCTACCCTCTTCCAGTTTAAAACCATTTCTTTCCCTTCCACTTTTTATTTAGATTCAGGGATTCTTGAGCAGACAGCTGCATACGTGAGGCAACAGAGAGTTAAATATTTTGTTACTTGAACAAAGGTCTGGAATAAGAATAGTACATCACATCCGCAAGTCCCCATTGCAAAGACCTTAAATTTTTGGATATCTGCCCCTTCATAAATAGACTGGTATGTGCACCTCAGGGAACAATGGAAAAACAGCAGTGGCATCAGGATAAGTGTTCTGCAGTGTCAGCTGGTGGCGACTAGAGGTAGAAAATGAAACCTGCTTGTCACAGTGTGGCTGAGACATGGAAAGACCAGAGTTTTTGCAAGGGCAAATGGAGCATTTTTCTCCTAGCCTCTCCTAGCTAACATGTGTTCCCAATTTTAGTGATCAGATTAGTGTATTTAAACACAGGATTTTTTCCTTTGTTTCTACTCCCAGCATAAAATTTGGTTTTCTAAGATAAAACTTTCTACTGTTAGACATGAAGTGGTGCAGACAGGAGAGTCCAAGCTGCCAAGATTTTCCAGTGGGATTTGGGGACCCCAAAGATGAAAGGAAGTAGTGGGAGGATAGATGAGTATTTGGCAGGAGGGATTTGGATGTACAAGGAGGGTTGTGGAAAAAATGTAGATATAGGGAGAAGGTGAGATGAAAAAAGAGAAGAGGTTGCAACAGTGACACTAACTTCAAAATGTTGGATCCACTGACTGAAAGGGGACATTCTCTGTAATAACAATTACTTGCAACCATCCAATCCACTGCAATTGAAACTAAAATCCTTTCATCCCAAAGAGCATCCCTGTTTACAAATATTTCACAGATAAATGGATTGGCACTGGGTAATGAGCAAGACGGCTCTGCTTGCACCAAAATCCTCCAGTGAAAATATCCTGTGAATTACAAAGAAAAGCAGGCTAAGGACGAAAAGAGAGAGTCCAGCAAAGTAGTAAAGTGGGATCACTTTTAATACAAACGAGCCTTTCTATTTTGTCTGACGCTGTCCCCCACTGAGCTCCTGCTGAAGTCAACAGGAGCTGTGTTTGTAGAGCAGATTCAGAACTGGGCTCTTTAGTCCTAACAGCATGGTAATGTTTAGTGTAATCTAACACTGCTCCCCTTTCTCACAAGTCGGTCTAAGCAACACTGTGTGAAGCTTCCTGGGAAAGCTCCAGAGCCTAGCTGCTCTATTGTACGAAGGCCTTTTGTCCTCTGTTATGATAGGCAGGTTATTAGCCATGACCAATGGGTGGTGGAGGTTATATGTGTAATTTGCCTGTGGAGTTTATTTCTGCTCACTGAGAACAGGTCTCTCAGATGACTGTCAGATATTGCAGTTTCCTAAAGTCGGTTATAGTTTTAGTAATCACTTACTCTTTGGTCTAAAACTTCAAACAAAACTCAAGTCGTTATGCAGTGCACCATGTTGCGAATGCACATGGCATTTGCATCTGTAGTAAAAACTGTGGGTGAAAGAATTCCACCTATATGAATGCTAGAGAGACTGTGTAGGCTTACACGCTTTTACAGTTTATTATGGAATGCTATGGTAATGATATTAATTGAAGATATAAGCCATGTACTGCATAGATTCGGTCAATTCCTTGGTTTTCCATACTCTCCTCTATCAGTAACTTATTGAACAACAATACAAACAATATGCATAAGTAACTTGACAGCATTTTCTAGGTTTTCCACAAATGTTTTACCAACTACACAACTTTCACATGCTAATATTTATTATTGCCATTATTATTATTATTATTACCTGTGTACATATAAAAAGATCAAAGAAATTTATTTTGCTGTTAATTATATAATATCTCCATCAAAGTCTTTTATAAGTCATACTTCATCAAAGTCTTTTATAAGTCATACTTTTTACTTCTAAATATTAAAGTAGCAAAAATTTTCATCATTGTATTTTTTCAACCATGCTGAGTTTTTGTTTCTCGTTGAATTGTGATATTGCAGCTCTGGGTGACTGGGTTGCATTTTCATTATTAAATTCACTGATTTGTGCTTTTGCCTCTTATAACAGCTGTAAGAAAAAGCTATAGCCATTGAAAAATCATTCATGTGGCAGTACAGATCGCCTGAGCAAATCTCATTTTCATTTAGAAGTAGTAAGAGTGGCCCAGACTATGAAATACAACAGCTAGGGAATATCCAAATAACTATCCATGGCATAAATGCCAGTTGATTAATTGCACAATCACTTGTCAGTATTAGGTGAGCAACAAAGACTCTAGCTGCCATGGGTGTCTTTAATGGTGATTGATATTTAACATCTATTGACTGTGTTGATAGATGTGACAATCACCTGAAAAAATACTGCACTTTATAAGCAAAGAACAGAGGATCCTGAGAACAGGATGAGTCCAGAAACCCACTGAACCCTTCAAATTTTGGAGAACTGAAAGGTATAAGATACTCTTCTGTTCATAATTCTGATACTACACTGGTAACTATGAGGTGACCTGAAATAAATTCAGTGAGAGGAAAATAGTGGCTGTTGAGATGTCATTGCTCCATTGATGTACTTCAGAAATCGATATGTTCATGCTTATAATAGCTCTGTGACGTAAGGGAAATATGGTGACACAGTTGTGGAGCAAAGAGGAAACTGAGCTAAATGTCGAGTGATAGTCACAGTATGAAGTACAGTTAAAAAGTTCTTTCACAGTAAAAACAATATTTCCTGTGCTTTTTTTTCTTGCTAGAATTTGCTCACGTGGCGACAATGGAGAATTTAAACTAAATTCATTATTTCCTAAAAAAAGACCCCATGCATCTCTGTAAATAAATAAGAAAAACAGGGAGTGTAAGCACTCAGATTTCATGTAGTTTTTCCAGCTAAACATATAATACATAGAATACAGCAGTTACAGTGAAATACTGGAATCATCCAGGTAGGAAGTCACCTCGTTGTTTGCAGACATACGTACCTGGAAATGTCTTCCAGGTGGGTTCATTGCAGTCTTTCCAGGGACTGACATGAAGCAGACTGGATTGTAGTCTTCAGCTAATGTTTTTATCCCACTGTGTGCTTTCCTCACTCTTCTCTGAATTTTCAAACCCCATTCCAGGTTCACTATCTCACACAGAGTTAGAATATAACCCCTCGTCCTCTCTTCCTGTCCTTTAAGAACTGTTAGCCAAAGCATTGCATTTATGCTGTTTATCTGGAAGAAAAGGCTCTAAAATATACTTGTATGACCCTTTTTCTATCTCAGGGGAAGAATATTATTTGGAAATTGAGAGACAAGCAAATCAAGGCATGAGATCCCAGAGACTTTTTACTGCTACCCAGACATAAGGTTTGGATACTCTGAAATCCTGAGCTCTCATGTCCCAACAGGTCTGTAATTACAGGACTTTTCTACAGAACATTACTCACTGACTATTACAGATGATTAATCTCTACTGTCAGATTATTGCATTATTGGATTATCCAGATTTTATATTATCAAATTGTTATTATTAGCCATAGGTCATCTGTCCTCTATGCTATTGACTCCACTCACATTCCTTTCAGGCTTGAAGACAGTTCATGAAATCAGAAGAGGCTGTTGCTCTCATGATGCCTGTTATTATTACACCCCCGTGTGAGAGGCAATGACTGCTTCTTTCAGCCTTGGCAGCAGAGTAAAAGTATCATTAGATATTGGCTGTGTTCCTGCTAGAAGTTCATCAGATTATAGTAGCATTAGAAGTGCATGGACACTCAGTGTAACAAAATGGATTTTTTTGACAGTGGATGATACGATTTTTATTAGGAACACATGGTTTCTCATGATTTATTCTACTGGTCTATCAAAATAAAAATGTTAGCAATATTCTCCAACTGGGGAACAATTGTGAGCAATCACAGAAGTTGCTCTTGATGCCCTGAAAGTGAAATCCCAAAAGGCTCAGCAGTCATGCTGCTGTAAAAAGTAAGAAAATCACACATCTCCCTTCCAGTTTATTGAACTTTAAACAGCACTGCTTTGATTTACAATGTGAGAACACAGATAGAGGGAGATGGTAAATCTGATTTAGAAGATCATGGCAATTGTAATCTGACAGAGCACTTTCTTGCCTATTTCTACCTGATGTGGATGGCTTCAAAATATTTCAAAGTGCACACCTTCAGGACAGTCTGCTCCCTTCCAGACTGAAGTGCTTTATCAAAGAAAGGAAACTTTTGGGAAGCGTTTTAATCTGAATTAAGATGAAAAATCTTCCAGGTTCACCCAAATCATTTGGAGTCTGGGTGATGATAGTGAATGCCTGAGGAGCCCTGTACCCAGTGCTGTAGCACAGTTACCTGAAAAACTTCATACACACTGAATGGGGAATCGTTTACTTTTGAAATCTGGTTTTCCTTGCAGCATAATAGGTAAATAAATAATTTCAAAGTACACTCATTGTAACTGAGATATTCTATAGAAGCTGTGTTTTGTACCGCAAAATAGGTTTGTCAGATGATTCCTAGCTAATTCTAGTTAGGAAATTGCAATGAGATGGAATCTGTTGAACAAATTGTGCAAGAGACTGGAGAGATAAGAAATCACATGGAAATTATTGCTAAGACATGTAAAATAACACAACAGTATTCACTGCTTGTTTTCAGACTACTGCCCAGTTTTCAGTAAATTCCCAATAGTTAGTCTTTATAACAGCCATAAACAACTGAATAATACAGGCAGGAGAAAGATCATATAAGAAAAACGCTCTGATACAGCTTGTGAAGAGAAATCTGCCTTTTAAAAAGTGTATAAGAATCCCCATTTGTAATTTCAATGCTACTTGAATGGAAAAGGTATAGGCTATCCACAGTGTCACTATGATTTAGTCATGGAAAACAAAAATATCTTCTGTGTGTCTTTCATCATTGTTCTCACATCAATACCAAGAGCAGAAATTCTGCTTCTACCATTTCTCACAAATGCGTTTGGTCCCCAAATTTTATTTCTTCCTCACATGCTGTAACGGTTGTGGCAAATAGGGTTGACAGAGTTTAGGAAAGGGGGAATGAACAGGTCTGGGATTCTTTGTCATGCATATGGCATTGTTCATTTTCCTCCATTTCAAAATAGTTTGATATAAAATGTATGTGCACTTGAAGAGTGATCTGGAGCCCCTTTTATTTTAATCCATTCAAGGTCAAGCTTACTCTTGGGTCTGTGGGATCACTGATCCTGTGACTCCTGTATTCCTGAACCTGAAGCAGTCCAACCTCAGAAAGAAAGTGGAGATTGTTCCCACTAACTAGCTCCAGGATGAGAAGAGAACTTGAACTTCCATCCTTTATCTTCTCGAGGAAGCACTGTAACCTCTAGACCATTTTACCACAGGAGATGCAGATTCCTTATGCAGATAAGCATCATCACTTGAAGCCATGGCTATTCTAGAAAGATACAGATACCAACAACTCTGCTGTTAAATCATGTTTGAAACCTGATTTACATTTGGCAGCTAATGCTCTTCATATCAGTACAGTTCTTTTTTTTTCTTAGCATACAGACAATTGTTTTGACTACTAAACTGTTTGTCAGTCTTTCACTGCATAGCATATAGGCTTTGTATGTTTGTCAACTGCTGATTAACTAGTATCACATGCAGTGTTACAAGCTCCATAAATGCAGCCAACACCTTCAGTTCGCATATATTCTCCTACTGTGATAGTTAAGAAATTTCTTAGCTGGGTACTTCATGTCTTCCAAAGGAAAGTGTGAAGCTAACCACTCCTTTTTCATGAAGAGATTCACTGAATTTTCACCTAAAGAAGGCTTGTGCTGCACAGAAAACTTCCACTCAGTGTCTGTATCTCCAGTTATTCTTATTTCATTCCAGCTGACCTGATTCCTTGACCATCTTTTTTCTTTATGCTTCCTAATGTTTGTCTTCCTCAAACTATAAAGTTCCCACAGAAACTCAAACTGGTGTGTTGCCTGAGCAACAAGTAATCTGAATCAAATCAAACACTTCAACATATCATGAGCTGTGAATATTATCTTCTCACCTCCTTCCTAACAACAGAAACCTCTATGATACATTTTTTCAAAGTGCAAATGTCTATGTTTTTCTTTGCCTGAAAGTTATTTATCATAGACAAGAGCTACAGTTGGTGTAGTATCTCAGCGTTGCACAGCACTACTTATTTGTGTCTCTTCTGAACCCCAAACCTTCTTCCTCACTGGCTTTTTACAGGGATTCTTATTCTGAGAGTTCTTTCCAACAAGAGGGCAATGTGCCCCTTGTGCAAAAAACCTCATGCAATCTTGTCTCAGTATTTGGACTTCATGCCACTCTTCTGCTGTTCCTTGCTATTTAGGCTGACAGAAGTAGATGCCTCTTTCTCTTCAGCCAGAAAGTTGCTTCCAGACAGCTAATGGTTTCTAATTTCCTGTGAAGTATAATCTCCACATAAATGTGATGAAACATGGGGAGGTAAAAGATGGGAGCAGGATCATCTTTTTGAAGGTTCAGGACCAATTTGTGTCAACAGAGATACACAACACCACCATGCTGTGAGCTATACAAACTGGGATAAGAACTGCCAGTGAACAGCCCAGCAGAGAAGAACTTGGGAGTTTTGGTGGACAAAAAGCTGAACATGAGACAGCAGCGTGCACTGGCAGTCACAGAGTTATAGAATCACAGAATCCTTAGAGTTGGAGGGGACTTCTGAAGACCATCTAGTCTAACTCCTCTGCAATGAACAGGGAAATCCACAGCTGGAACAGTTTGCCCAGGGCCTGATCCAGCCTCACCTGAAAATCTCCAGGGATGGGGCACCCACCACATCTCTGGGCAACCTGTTCCAGCACCTCACCTCCCTCAATGTAGAAGATTTTTCCTTATATATAACCTAAATCTACTCTCTTTAAGCTTGAAACTGTTGCCTGGAAGGCCAGCAGTGTCCTGGAATGCATCAAAAGAGGGATTGCCAGCAGGGCGAGGGAGGTGACTGTCCCCCTCTACCCTACCCTTGTGAAGCCCCATCTGGAGAACTGTGTTCCAATCGTGTGACATCCAATACAGGAGGGATGTGAAGCTGTTGGAGCAGGTCCAGAGTAGGGCCACGAAGGTGATCAGAAGTCTGGAGCACCTCTCCTTTGAAGAAAGGTTGAGGGATTTGGGCTTATTGATCTTGGAGAGAAGAAAGCTCTGAGGAGACTTCCTGGCAACCCGCCAGCATTTGAAGAGAGTTTTTGAGCACCAACTTTTTACATGGTCTGATAGTAATAGGAAGAGGGGGAATGATTTTAAACTAAAAGAAGGGAGATTTATTTTAGATATTAGGTGGAAATTTTTTACACAAAGGGTGATGAAGCATTGGCACAAGCAGTGCAGAGAAGCTGTGGATGCCCTGTCCCTGGAGGTCTTCAAGGCCAGTTTGGATGGGGCCCTAGGCAGCCTGATCTAATGGTTTGCAATCCTGACCACGGCAGCATTTGGGACTGGATGATCTTTAAGGTCCCTTCCAACTCAAACCATTCTATGACTTCTTCCTGTCTGAATGGTAAAGAGTGTCTCAAATCAACATGAGGCAATTGGTATATCTTTGTGGATAATTTTAAATTTGGAAGCATCTTTTTGGAGTTGTTTGCCTTCAAAAGGGAGGGCTCAGGAATGTTTATTGGCTGAAGAATTGGCCTGGGAATAAATGAAACCAGTTTGATACAGAAGACTTGGAGATGATACTGCTCTATCCTTTGAAAGCAAGATGCAAGTTGGCATTTCCCTTCTTCCTTTTACTTACTAACTTAGATTTGCAAGGCTTGGAAGACGGGAACAAAGTAGTTCCTGTTGAGATCCCAAAGTTGGAAGCTGTCACTCCAAAAGAGCTGGCTCGGCTACTTCAGACTATAATTGTGCTGTCATCATTAGTCATTTTCAACTGAACAACACAAGCTAAGATGACCCACCACTACTAAAGATCAGCACCCAATACCAAGACATCACTGGATCAGGAAATGGTGAACCACTTTGCTTTGCATGTATTAGCTGCACCTTCTTATAACTTGAATTTTTCTTCTCCCTCGTTTATAGTTTCAAGATTTATTTGATAACTTTTGATGTTTTTCATCTTTGACAAGGAAATATGAAATCTGTCTCACAAAACTCTATGAGATGTTGCTAGGGAGATTTATAGATTATAGTTAAATAAACTTTGTCAGATTAAAGGCTTACCTGCTAAAGAAATGGCAACATTATGACTTCGTTATTTCTTTCTTTTTTCTTAATTCGAGATAACATAGTTAATCTTCAGTTTTAATCCAAGAGTACACGAATCTGTATCCATTTCCAGACACACTTGTCACACGTGGACTGTGCTCAGGGACAGTTATTGCATTCCTACGTTTAGAAAAGTAAAATCTCATATTGGCCTCTGGAGGTCACTGTAGCTCTACAAAAAGGAGAGAACCACTAATTAACGACTGACTAGGAAAGGATTTGGAGACAGAGTGTTCTGGAATAGGTATGTTTACGGTGTGAAAATCGTGTGGTAAAAACAATAAAATCCTATTGCAGAATGTGACTTTTTTTTTTTTCCCCCTTCCCAAATTGTGCATATTTAGGGTTTATTTTGAGCAAATAGTGTAGGAGTCCACTTCCCACGTTCCTTTCCTACGTGCTATGGAAATTTCAAGTGCTTGGTGTGCAGGAGGTGGCTCTATGCTAGAGCCCATTTTCTCATCTTTGCATAAAGAAGGAAATTTCCTATCAAGGAGTATTTGCAGTATTTGTGGCTTCTCTGTTTCTCTTAGCTGACCACCTCTCTGGGAGATCCTACAGCTGAGGATGTAGGAAAATAGATTACTGTATTAGGGGGATTTTCTGAAATTTTGCATTTTTCCTTCTCTACAGTGAAGTGCACCATCTGCCCTTCAGAAGACAAACGATGTGCTCAGCTCACAGCTGAACACTCCCTAGGGCACCCACCCTCCTGGAGCATAACCGAAGAGCAGCTTTTGCTACTCATAAACATTATGACTTCTGACACATAAACAAGAGAGTAACTGGCTATAGCTATTCTGTCACTAAACTGCCTTGACTTAAATTTGTTACCTGCGTGTATGACAGGGGCACCAGGTAAGGCTGCAAAAACCTGCCTGAATAGATGGTTAGACTGTCTGGCCTTCATACTATTCGGACACCCATGCAGTGGTTGTTGCTGCAGTGGCAGTGCTGTCAGCAGTTGAGCTGCCAGCTTGAAGCCAGCTCAGGAATGCTGAAGTGCTGGTGGTAATACATAAAGTGCTTTTCTGCTGCAGAACACTTTAGCATATGCTCATGCTCAGACTTAGCTATGTGTCCCTGACATCAAATGGAGCATAAGAATTGGAGGACATAAAAACTTTTTAAAAGATGTAGAATCTGTTAAGTTCTTGTACCAGAGTGCTTACGAAATATTCCATCTCTTGTAATCTAATAGCTGTTCCTTAGAGCTGTTTCACAGTAAGGCACAGATCTTGCCTCCAAAAAGCCTTCAGCTAAAGATAAACAGCATATGAAAAGTACAAGTGAGGAAAAAAGCAGAGAGACTGACATACATCTCTATCTACCGATACACTTCTACGGAAAGCACTGAAGTTTGGACTCACCCTACCTAAGCTACAAGCCTGGTTGCTTTAATTTCCTTTCATAATGTGGCAAAAAAAAAAAAAAAAAAAAAAAAAAAAAAAAAAAAAAGGCAGGAAAGGTCACAGATGTGGTATGTTTCAGAGAGAAGACAGGGTCCCTCAATTACCTTCTTCTAAGGGAGGTCATAACAAGCCAATTTAATAAAGCAAAAATCCATGCGAGCTTTAAGATCTGCTGTTTATACATACATTGACATCTGTTTGATAATCTATGCAAATAACCCTCATGCCCATCTCTGGGCACTGATAATACAAGTTGTGGCTTATATGTTTTGAAGATGAGTGTGCTGTGAGTTAAGATAAAAGGCAATCAAATCCTAGAGTGAAAGTCTGTAAGTTCATCTGCCTGCACAGATATTTAGCTTTCACGCAGTCAGTAAAAATCAGAGTTGTAATGGACTCCTGAAAAGCACAACAGCCCTTCAAGGTATCTAGTGTAGGTGTGTACTCTGTTACTATGCTGCAGCTGCTGGTTTTATGTCTGCAACACAGTATATCTCAACAAAGAGGAAAGAACTTGAGCTTGAGATTTTGACATTTCCTTTTAAAATTTGCATTGTCTGATTTTTTCCTGGTGAAAGAATGTCACAAAGTGATTAAGCCTCTTTGTTTCTATTTAGATACACTCAGAATGATTATTAATGGGGATTTCACTAGTGTTTCATTGACCTTTCCCTTAGGAGTATTGCCCTGTAGACTACACATTTTTAAAGCTGAAGTTATCTGTTAAAATTTTTCGATGTCTTCATGAACTCGCAAGAATCTGTTATGACATTAAAATTGACATACTCGACTTCACTATGTGTGTAAATGTGATCAATACATCATTAGAATTGAGTCCTGAGCTAGAGCTTGAAGGAAGATAGACAGTTCATTGCATGTGTCCCCTGCACAAAATACAGTGTAAAAATGCTTTAGAAGGCATCAGGTGAAAATGGAAAAATAGAGGAATGAGCTTAAGGCTGGTATCATTGCTGGGCAATGGTACCACAAGCCATAAGGATCCTTTGGCACAAAGGAGGAGGAACAAATTCCTCCCTGTTGCAAGTCTTGTCTCAACAGGATTATAGACAGAAGGGAGAGGCTGGTGCAAAGGACACCATGTGAGGGTCAAGGTATGAGCTCTGCTGCTTCCAGCTGGCAGTAACTGGAGAGGCTTAAATGCTGACTTTGAAGGTTGATCTGATTTTCTAGCTTTCTGAGCTTGTCTCTTTGAAAATTAAACATGGGAACTTATTTGAGGCTGCAATTCCCTTACGTACGTTTGAATCCTATAAAAGTCAAGCAGAGGGGCAGTAACACCAGGTTTTCAGGAGGAAGATTCTGAGTTGAATGTGGAGTAAGCTTGGATGCTGTACTTGGGTTTCTAGATAAGACCTGAAGAAGAAGGGACAATGAAGCCATGAGGCAGCACCAGGCAGCAGAAGGGCAGCACCAGGCATTTAAGAAATTCCTGAGGAAAGATGACTGCTGGTGAGCTTTCTCAATATTGAGGAACCGCATTCATTCTTCTTCAGAGACAATACAGGATTCATGCTCTTTAACATCTCAGCAGCCAAATTGGCTGTTTTCAGAATGTTTTGTGCGTGCATTCTTTTCCTAGAAATCAATTTGCATATCAGGAAGAAAAAAGATTTTAGAGGAAGAGAGAATAGTTTTCAAGGGATTCACTAAAAGGATTTCACTGTAGAACAATGTGTTAAGGGAAAATTTTTTATAATGGCTAACATTTGATCTTGACCTCAGTATAATTTGGAAAATCAGCTCTGTAGCTGCTGATTAGGAAATGTGGCTGACTCCTGTATAAAGAGCAGCCTTGCTTTAAACAGGAGCTCTAACACCTTAAAGACATTATCAATCAGTCTGTCTTTAACACCACATCAGCCTCTCCAGGAGAAGCAGGGCCAAATGCAGAGTGTCATACCTTGAGCTTGACTTTGCTTATTATTTGTAACTGATTGATTGATTCTGAGCAAACCTCTTCATTCCTGAATCTGTTTTCTGATCAAATATTTTTTTCCCGCTGAGTGCTAAATTTTCTAAGGTATTCCAGTATTTCCAGTCTTTTTTACCAGTTCTTCCTTTTTTTTTTTTTTTTTTTCAAAGGACTGTTGCTTGAGCTGTTACCATGTGTTTGGGTTATCTGACAGCCATGGCATAAGGTGCCTTCCCCTTGTATACTGTCCTAAGGAACCTATTACGAGTCTCATTCTATGCACCTCCTGTTTTACATGGCCCTATGTTCACCATGGTGGAACATCTGAGAGCAAAACCCAAACTTCCTGATCTGTATTTTCAAGCTGCTCATGTTCTTCTGCACTTTCTGTCAATACAAATCCTATTGAAATAGTAGCTGTAACCTCTACCCAGCCTTTAGCTGATAGAGATGAGCAGATTAAAGCAAGCAATCTTTGCATACACTCATGAGCCCTGTTCAGCAAAAATCTTGAGCTTTTATGGACCATAAGACATAAGAGACAGGGTGATGGTGCAAACTGGATGTGTCAATACATGTCTTCAGTGTCACTAAGTTCTGTCTTAGCTCCTTAATGTGAGGTTGCTTTCATAGGAACAAACCGGTCTCAGGCTTTCCCCTTTAGTAGGTTCAGTCCTTGTTTTGTTATTACCTTTTACTCCTTTCTAACCTTATGAGGGCTTGCTATCTCCACCAGGACAACCCTGAAATACAAGCAGTTTGAGGAGGGTTTCTCTATTCTGTAGGAGAGGTGATGGTCAGATCCCAGCTTTGCTCCAGATCTCAGACACCTCTTCCACACAAGGCTGTGTGATGCCCTCTTCTTGGGCTGCTGCAGATGCCCAAAACATTGCCAGCAACTGCAGGAACATTGTCATAATCTTTACCAGGATGCTTCTGTGAGGAGTGGAGTTGTTTCCATGCTTCATGCAAAGGTGAAAGGACTGTCCTGGCTTTCTATTAGAGTATGCCTGTACAAGACAGAGAAGGAAAAAAGTGCCTTCTAAGCCTGGCTCCCTTTCTACTGGGATAGATTCTCAGACTTCTTTCCTGCCTGATAGGGCTGTCCTGAATGGCTGGGATTTTTTTCAGCCAGCAAATGCTCTTTTGTACTTGGACATTGCTCTGCTGGTAGCTTTTTTTCTGTCAGAATCTTGAAGATGTGGCAATTTTCCATTGCAAGTTACCCTTTCTTATCTTTTACATTATCAAATTACAGCAAAACCACCTCCAAAAGGACAATTGTTACTTCTGATCTTGCCATCTGTTGGGATGTATGATCTCCACTCCCTCAATTTAACAGGACTCGAGCACACGTGTTACAAAGGCTTGGAAAGAGAGTACAAACAGAAAAATACTTTCAGTCATTCATGTACCTATGCTGTGTCTAGCTCATTGATAACAAACTTCTCTGGTTTCCACATCTGAGAGCGGTGAAGATACTCTCTGGTGGCTTACAGTGTGTGTGCTCAAGGCACAGAGGGTGGGAAATTAGCAGGGCTTATTTCTAGTGGTTGGAATTTTGGTTGCAGCATGTGTGATTTTGGATATGCTTCCAAAATACTCTCTCTTGGCATTAAAAGGCCCCAGTAGAATTTCATCTTTTGTTCTGTTTTTTCTCAAAAAACAAACAAATCTTTCTCTTTGGTTAAAAAAGATTGCTGAGGGCTGTATTCTGGAGTGCTATGCTCATTTGTCCACAGCAGATACTACAGAAACACATGGTTATACATATCCAGCCCATCTTTTACTACATATTGTACATGGTGAGCAATATTGTCTGACTCTGGATCACAGTTTAGAAAACATACAGTTGGGTAATTTGCAATAAAATTTGGATTTAGACACATTACTGCTAGACTCCATCATTCCCAGTATAACAGACAATGGAAAAAGGCATTCAAATAATGAATTGTCCACTGAAAAAAGCCATAAATCCAGACTCTGCTCTGAATTTAACACTATAGAACTGCCTTAATGAGCCATAGGCTGCCAGCTACTGACATGCTGTTCGGCAGGAGACTGAGGGCAAGAAGGCTGTAATGTAAGAAACATTACAAGATTCACTGGAAAGCTGCAGATGTATGAAGAAATAGGTAAGGAAAAAAATCATTACTTGGTGTTCAGAGCAAGGAATAACAGCTGCAGCTCAGGGAGGTGGTGTTGTCACTCTGCAACTGCTTAAATATCATATAACTCTGTGATTAGATTTTCCTTTAGGATTTATTCACCACTGCTTTTCACCTTGCAAAATGGGCATGACATTTGGTTGGTGCAGTTGCACTGGGAGATAGGGTACTGCAAGGACATCAGGATTAGTTTGGCTCAGTGCAGCTTGAAACAGCTCAAATCTGAGTCGATATACTCAAAAACAGGAAACAAGAAGAGCCACTGTTCTTGTTTATCAGACGAGTCTTAAGATTCTGAGGACTTGATTTAGCACTGCAGAAATCTTCAAATTATCCATACTGTAACTGTTCAAACAATGGAAGTGCAAGCAGAATAGCTTAAGAATTTGTACTCCGAACAGGAAATCAGAAATGCATGTGTTACTAAGGGAATTGTTATTATTTAACATTATCGTGATCTTAATATAGGAATAAATCTTTTACAGTATGCAATATCATTTAGATATTAAGCAACACTTGCATTTTCATATTTAAATATTAAAAGAAATGTAAAATTCCTGTGTTGAATTACATGTAAAGAATTACACTGATTGTACCATCGGGAAATCCACCTTCTTCATGAAAGAACCAAAGTTTTAAACGGCACAAGAAATGGATTTAAAACAAAAACAAGAGTAAATTATCTTTCACTTTCATTTAATGTCTGCCATTTTGGAATGCTCTGCAGGAAAGGATTAGATTACTACCTGTGGACCTGGACTGGTATTTATCTTGCTGAGTTTCACACTTTCACATTATCATTTTCTACATTTTCTGCTAGGGAGCAGACTTCCCAAGTTCCTTAAAATAGATGCTTGGAAACGTAGTTCAACAATCTTGCTTTAACTGCTCACTTGTGGATGATGGGAACCACGTTCCAGAGGTGTCTATTTCTTTCTCTTGACTGCAGAGGGAACTGACACAGAAGGCTCAGGCAAATCCACTCTTTCTATCGAGTCCCCACACAGCAGGTATAGTTGAAAATGACAGCGCAACATTTCCCAAAGTACCCCACCATTTTCTCTTGCCCTTAGTTTCTAAAAGCTGTGCAGAAGGAAAGAAGAGGAAGGTTAATTTTTCAGGAAGCACTTTTTGTGCAGTTCAGGTGCCGGAGCACTGGCACAGGCTGCCCAGAGGCTGTGGGGTCTCCTCCCTGCAGCTCTCCAGAAGCCGCCTGGCCGTGGGCCTGGGCACCCTGCTCTGGGTGGTGCTGCTGGAGCAGGGGCTGGAACACAGGGACACAGAGGGCCCTGCCCGCCTCAGCCAGACTGGGGTTCTGGGATACTTTCTCCAGACATGTTTGCACAGTCTTTGACAAGCGGCTCTGGGAGCATTTGCTAACACAGTATGTGCCTTGGCCCTCCAATTGGCTTTCTGGCTCGTAGGCTGCAGACTCCGTGTGGTTGGGTCCTGGTGCTGAGCTGCCCTCAGATGGGTCTGCTCTGCTCATTGGGGTGCCCTTCACTTGTCCCTAGGCAGCTTCTACCAGCAGGGACTTTGGCTCTTGGTTTCACATGGCTGTAAGCCAGCTCACAAAAACAAGTGCAGGAATACTTCTTGTTCTTTCAATTCTTGGCTTTTCTGTTGTCAAGGGAATCAAAAAAGAACAACCAGGGTGATTGTTCTTGTGAGGACACACAGTCCTGAGAACTTGACTTGAAACAAATAATCATTTCCCAGGTGAGAACATTTCAATGACAAGCTGTGTTAGAATTAGAGAATGACAGGGGCAGAACAGGGGACATTGTCCATCTAGATAAGAACATGCTTCAAAAACATTCAGATTTCAATGAAAAACAGAATAAAATGTAACCTAATTTTTTCTTTCCTACAGTCACCCCCCTCCCCTCACATCTCACAGCTGATCAATAATTTGCTTTGACATCTGAGCTGTGAAAAGAAGAGGGGAAAAAAAGGGAGCTCATGGCAATATGCCACCTAATTATATCTACAACACAAAATCACTGCTTCAGCTGTATCTGACAAACATCAGGGAAGCCTTAACGCTAACTATGCATGAAATTTCAAACAGACTTACTACATGTGTGAAAATTGCCTGCAAAACATTAAAAAGGATAAATTCTATACTTAATTGTGTTCTAATTAAATAGACAATAAGGTACCGTATCTGTTTTTTTTTTTTAAAGCCTTAGATTCTTGCATACCTTATTATAATAATTAACAATACCACTGCATGTGAAAATCAGTTTTGAGAGAACTGATGCCCAAGTTGTCACGAAAGAGAATGGTGAGGAGAATTGCTTTATACTTGGAGAAAAGGAATCTGTGAGATTTCAAAAATAATTATCATGACTGTGAAAAATTTGCTTGGCAGTTCATTTCACTTATGTCTCAGGGCTGCCATTCTTTCTTTTAAGTGATTTCTTGCTAGGTCTAAATACAGGCCTCCGGTCTGAAGCTAATTCCCTACTTCAACTTTTAAACTCGCTTTTGAAGAGAACTGGGAAAGAATTATGTTTGGTGACTTCCATGATACTCAGAGTCTGACTGCACTTCATTTTCACTCTTGGATCGAGACTTTAAAGTGCCACAGAGCTATTAATCCATCCTCCAATGTTAGCCATTTATTATTACTATAAGTTCTTATTTTGCTGTGGTTGGCATCAGAAAACACAGGCTAGCTTTAGTGGAGGGAATCACGAGCAGCTTGGTTGTCAGTAATATTTGACTTTTCAGAGCTCAGCATGTATCCAAGGACTTCACAGTCTAAGGTCTTGCTTTTTTGACTGTTAGTGCACGTGCTTAATTTCACTCACCTTAGCAGTCCCAATCAATAGATTAACTTATATTATTTTTAATAAAGAGGGAAAAATGAGAAACGCTAGTAAACAGTCTCAAATATTGAGCCTGGTTATAAAGAATTCCTTGGTGTCCTATAATGTAGAAACAGTACTCTGTCGATGACATACATACTGTTTACAGTTTGTTTTTAATGCAGCTCTATAGGATGTGTCAAGAGCATTCCTATAAGGGGAAATGGAACAAGAAGTGCTTGTTATGGGCTCCTGTTAGCAGTACAAACTGCAAGTAAAACTAAGCTATGCTCTATTACATTTTGTCTTGGCTCTGTCTCCAAGGAAAAAAAGAACTACAGATACAGACACACACAAACATACACGAAAACCACAGGTTAGAATCTCTTAAAAAGAATGGCCTTGAATGGAAAAATTGCCTGTATTTCTCTAAGCTCATTGAAAATGTATCACTGTGTGACAGACATGACATTTTTTTTTCCTTCCATGCTGTCTCTTTTGAATATTACCTTTTAACTCTTGATGCCAAATCTTTTCTGAGAACATGCTTACAAGTATATTCATGGCTAGGAGCATGGCAAAGGGCCCCAATAAGGAACCACAAGCAAATGGGGAAGAAGGTCTCTTTTCCCCGAGGGAGGATGTAGGGAGGAAGTGCACCTGGGAGGATGTGGTTTTAAAGCAAAAATGGTTACTCTAAGACTCTGGGTGCAGAACTTTTTACTCATCAAAAGAGGGCCTCTTGCTTTTGTTGCATTTCTCAGTCCCTTCTATTTGCTGCCTATATTTGCCTTTCACTATCTTAATGATGAGCTCCTAGCGACAATGACTGACTTCTTGTGTAGATGTGTTTCTTATGCACATAAGCAAAGAGGGGTGTGATGTTTTCTGTGTTAGCACAACAGTAATTAATATTGAGATGACTGGCACTGGTGGCAGCAGGAATTCTACTTTAATTTGAAAATGCACAGTGAAATTTTACATGTATATCTGGATATATTGTAAAATAAATTTGAGAGTAAGAGTGAAAGTCTTTGATTTATATGATGATAATACTTCTGCAAACCTGTTCATGAGTATGTTTTATATTTCTCTATTTTTCACTTGTAGAAATGTATATTGTGTGCTTCAGGGGAGTTTTTTTTTTTTTACAAGATGTGTTACTTATGCTCTCTCTCCACTTGTGGGGTAAAGTTCTGTTTCGGTAAGCACAGATAAGGGATTGTGTTCAGTTTTTCCCCTTCTAGGTAGAAGAGAAGAGAAGATACAGATTTGAACTTTCTGGCCTAAAGACCAAATATCCCAGATCATGGGCACTTTGTGAGACCACTAAGAAGCACTACAAAGTGAGAGCAACAGTCCTTCCCCCTTGCCCTGTTGCACGGTGAGCAAGGAATGTGCAGTCTAGGATTTACTGTCCTCTGCCATGGGGTTCCAACTCCTCCTTGTCCTTCTTGGACTGTCCTGTACCAGGTTATGTGGAAGATGACACATGACAGCTGCTGTTTTGAAGAAAAGCAAATTAAATGTCATAGAGAGCAGAAGTCTCCTTGGAAAACTCTTTTTATTCCAATGAACATATTCTAATTGCTTGCCAGTGGCCATGAATGTACTGAAAAGAGACCTCACTTATAACATATGAAGAATAAAAATCCTCCTTGGTGCTCAAACTGCACTGAAATACTGTTTTACTTGCCTACAGCTCTGAACTGCTCTCTTCTCCTGCTACTGCATTTATTGTTTAACTGAAACGAGCCCATTATTTAGCAAAGCAACGTGGGAGACAGTTTTTAATAAAAGATATTAAACAAAGTAAAGTTTATTATATTATAAAGCTTTATGTTGCAACCCAAATGTTACCAGTAGGAAACCAACCACAAAACTCAAGCAATGATTTTTACATTCTGCTATTCCCATAAGAATATGAATTTTGCTTTTTAAATGTTTCATACTAAATTTCCCCCTCATTGCATGCTAATCAAGAGCAGCAAGAAAGGCACTGCCATTGCTTTTCCAGGGCACTGGACAAATCTCCGTGTATCTACATACTTATGTGCAAAGCATATACAGAGGCCTTGATGCACATAATTAACAGATCCCTCAGTGACTGAATCTCTCCATTGGTAGAAAGCAGAACTGTGTCTACCCCTGTGTCTCCTGTAGCTCTGACTCACCTCTAAGACTTCTGTCACCCCATGCCAATATCTTTTTGTCACATGAGTCTGTCACTTTGGTATGCACAGGAATACTCTGAAATGATGGAAAATCTCCCAAAATGATTTGTACAAAAATCACCTTTTTGTTTTTCAGCTATTTTGAATATATCCTGTATCAATAAAAATAGAATGATCTGTCTATAACTGATTGCAATAATAGTTCTTAAACAAAAATGTTCCCAGCACTGTAAACACTTGAAACATGAATATATTTATTACATGCACTTTTCAAAATTAATATGAATCTTAGAGCATCGGGAAGAGAGAAGACACCTTTCTCATATTTCTGAAAAAATAAAAATTAAAAGTCTGTGTTCGGCATTTTTAATCTAAGGATGTTATGTTCCTTACAAGCATATGAACATTGTGAGGCCATCAAGTGCCTGCTTATTGTCTTTTATTTCCCCTATTTTGCTGCAGCTGGGTGGATCCTGCTGTCCCTACCTTTGCAACCTCCCCTCCCTCTCCAGTAGCCTGAGCTTCCTGGAGCTCAGCCCATGGCCAGATCTCAGTACAGGCAGCTGCATTTGTTTTGTGCAGACGGCATGGCTCCCTAAAGACTTCCTCAGCTCTTTTGGCTGTGTTGCTCTCTTCCTGGCTTCTGGAATTTAAGTATTTGTCTTTAAAATGTGCTGTCTTCCAATCCCTACAGAAACTGGGACAAACAGATACACAGTTTGGTCCTCAGTTTGACTCTGAAATGATTTTAGAAGTCGAGGCTATAAATCCTTGGGCTGGATGAAGGGAGAGTTTATCAGGGAAAAGATTAAGTTTAAATCCAGCATTTCCACGTTGATAGCAGCATTATTATTGCCACCAAGTGCACGCACTGCATATCTCACTAGTAAGTAGCTCCAGCATATCACTCTGCTTCAAGATCTAGTCAAAGGATTCTTTTTTTCCTGATCTTGTTAGCTTTGGATTGACCTTGCTTTATTTCTGTTGTTTCTGTTTGTTTAAGGGACAAGTTTTAGAATAAATTTATGAGCATTTAAAAAGAAAATCTGTTCAGACTATCTCATATGCACAAATATTCAGTAGAATTAAGGTACATTAGACAGTTTTATATACATATATATAAATATATATACACATACATATGTATATATGTATAAATATTTATCAGAATGCTATTTCTTAGTAGCTATTTTGTTTTATTCAGGTGTGGCTGCTACAAGGGGAAGAGTATCAGTTTTCCCATTAGCTGAAATTTCTTTGTGGGCAAATATTTATGCATTCTTTCATACTTTCTCTTGGTCTCAGCAGTTAACCTCAGCAGTTGCCCATGGCACTTCTTGGTGGCCAGCCAAAGTCCTGGGGTGTGAAGCTGGGCTTCTGTCCAATGTGTCTGTATGATTTTTGATGCAAATACAGAGAATATTTGTGAATACTCTTCTTTTTTTTTTCCACTTTATACAGTCTGATGTCTTTGGACATTTACATCATGTCCTCTTTTTTGGCCTCCAACTGCGCTGCTCATTCTGAGACTTCTCAGCAATTTCTCTCTCTCATCTTCATAAAGGGCAAAGCTTTTTCTTAGCCCCATCTATGACGTCTTTTTTTAAGACCAGTCATGCACTGCAGCTGTTTCTTGTACCACATGCTGAAGGTTGGAGTGACCGGACCTCTACAGACCCATTGTACTTTGGCTGATTCCATAGATTGCGTCTGGTCAATGCACAAACGATCTTCTTTCCACTTGTTCAATATCATGCACAAATGATCTTCTGTACAGCTTGTAAACAAAGCACATTCACCTTCACCAGCTACACAATGACTGTAGCAAGTAAAACATGCTGGAGCATATGCCGATTAACTGAGCTGATTTATACACACTACATGTGGGTGATATTTTGGTATTGCTGAACACAGAGGAAAGAATAGTATGTTTGCATTAAGTATATTAATTAAATAAATTAAACTTCTATCGTCTTGATTCCAAGTCAGGTTGGTCTCAAAAAAGGATTTGAAGGTTATCAGCACAGATCTCTGCATCTCAAGATTTTATAATCTGGTTTCCTGAGGTATTCTGACACAGTACATGCTTTCAAATTATTTTTATTCTTGCTTGCTTACAGTTACCCAGCCATTTTCTACAGGTCTTTCAATATTAACACTTCCATCCAGTCTTACTCAGCCTCCCAATTCCACGTGACAAGGGGTTAATCTGAGATCTAACTTCAGATATTTAACGTACGTGACTAAGTTAGGCAGCCTGTTAAGGTAAGAGGCAGCTTACCTGTGCAGATGTATTTGGTTTCCAGCTCAGGAATCTGCCCTCAGTTCCTTAAAGTGGATTGTGTTGCAGCAGGATAGAGCATCTAACTGTATGCTTTGCAATTATTCAGTTGTTAAACGTGCTTAAAGATATGTTATTATCTACTGAGTGTAAATCAGATGTACAGTCGTCAGTCATGAAAATAATCTCTCTAATCTCACACATTCATTTAAATGAAAGCCTGCAATTGTAGTGACAGACTGTTGCATTTTTCTTGGCAAAGTCTTGCTGATAAACTTGGTGGCCACTGTTACAAATGTCATTGCAGTCATATAGAATCGTAAATTGCTACTTGAGTTGAAACTATATTTGCTGAATGATTTTTCTTCAATACATGAGACTTTGGTGGCTTGAAAAATGGACAGAAATTGCTCTTTTTTGTACAATGACACTGATCCTTGTAAGATGAAAAACTTCTCATATCTCCTTTTAAAAGCCTTGTATGTTGCCATGAAATGAATTATTTCATGTGAATGTCTTAGTTCTACGATTAATGGTAAAAATGAAGAATTTTTTATGCTACAGGAAACCATTTAGCTCTATTCAAATGAAAACACCAGAAGTACGAGAGGGTTGAAAAATTTGAGAGAGAAGAATTTTGTGGTGACCAAAAATGACAGTTTTGCAAATACTGCTTTTTTGTCTCGGTTACCTGTCTCCCATTAAGTGTAAACTGTATAACTACCAATGTCAACAGGTATAGAAAGAAAAATGCAGACAAGGAATTTTGTGCACAAGTGCAATGTTTTATGACTTCATATATGTTGGTAACAATTTCAGGCAAATAATTTGAAATACAAGCTTTGTAGCTCCAATATCTGAACAATTACCTGCTAGCATTGCAAGTGTCTCATTTTATATCAAACTGAGCTCCTACTTACAGCTCACTTCTGTTATCCTTCACTCATGGCTACAGCAGTGCCCCAGAGACCCAGACTTGTCTTTTACACTTTCAGGCCATATCTGAAGCACACAAAACTTGTTCAGGTGCAGCCCATACATGTCTGAAGCTTTCTGGGACTCTACAGCACACTTGAAACACCTGGCAGATATGGCACAGGACGTATGATAGATCAGTGCTCTTCCAAAGGGGCAGGTGGAGGCCAGGTGGGTACTCTGGGGCACCCAAAATAGCCCTGGCTACCAATGTTCAGGCAGCTAAATCACACTCTCAGACTCCTCAGTAGTCAAGGGGGACCAATAATGACTGTTAGAGGATGGTTCAGATTTTGAGTAAGTTGAATCATGCTGCTATTTCTTTTTCTGTCAACTGTAGAAGACTCTTCAGCTGATAATGCGCCTAATGCTAAGCATTTCAGTTTGATTAGGTCTGGGTTTGTATATCTAGCTGCTGCAGATGACACAGTAACTGTGCAGAAAAGCATATGCTGATTTTAATTAGTTTCTGATTAGACTGAGGCAAAGTGTTTCTCTCTGAATAACGTATTTACAAAAAGAAAAAAAAAAAAAACCCAAAAAACAACCTAGAGTTTCAAGCTGGCTGAAAATAATTCATGGCATTTGTTTCAGTTTTGCTGAGAGACTAGCTTATATAAAAGTGACAAGCTGTAGAGGAAAGGCAGAATTTAGTCAGACTTATTTTCAAAATGGTTGTTTCTCACATTTGTTGACTGTGTGAGGTTCCCATATTGATTGGAGCAAAAAAAGGACCACCACGAGATTTCCAGAAGAGATGTGCTGACTCTTCTTCCTCGTAGCTCTTCAGCTTGCTATCTCCTAATTATTTAATGTCTTATTCCCTTAATTCTCCTTCAAATCCTGATGTGAAGCTTCCTAGTCCTATGTAGTGGTGAGTTACCAAAGCTGCAATACATTTTGCAGCTTAATGCTGTTTCTACTGCTGGTTTGTTTTTATTCTTGCTGCCTTGGAGCAGATGTTGCTCACTGGAGGTGGGGCTGGTCTCCGAGCTGGGTCTGTATCTCTGCTTTTTGCAAGATATTGCCAACAAATGTACACCTTCTTTCCCTGCCTAAAGATTGTTACTCTTCTTCCTGGGGTTCTGCGATATACACAAAGATCATCTGACTGTGTTTCCTCAGCCTCCTCTGCTGAAGCTGACGCCTTTGTGCATTTCAGCCAAGGAAGACTTGCTAAATTGAGGTTGGAACTTTTACTGAGCCACAAAGTCATTCTAGTTCAACTTTGAGTATCAGAATATTACAAAAAGCAAAGAGAGATCAGCAGGAATGGTTGTAGCCTACCAAGAACAGTGAATAGCCCACTTATTAGGAAGCTCTCCAGTCAATCCCTCCTGGGGGAAACATGTAGCCCTTGTGTAGGTTGTGTGCCTGTCAGACAGAAGGCCTGCTCTCTCCTTCAGCAGGCTTGCAAGCCTGGCCACTTGTTTTCATTTCCTTTTCCTGTTTTCCTCTGGAAAGCAAATGTCAGGGTGACAGCACATTTTTTCAGGGATATTGTTTTGCTGGTTTGTTTTGACAAGGATTGGCTCATTGCATGGCTCCATCCCCAGCAATGTCACTGTGTGTGTGAAATAATGAGTAGCACTCATTGCAAAGCTTTCAAGCTGCACTCACAGAAGGCAGAGGTAACCCTAGGTATCTCAGACTAACAAGCCAGTGCTGCTGGGGCTTTCCGAAGCACCTAGTGATCTCCATTAACTACTCAGGGAATAGTTTCTCTGGGGGAGAAGGACTGCTTCCATCAGTTCTGATCCTGTCTACATACAAGATTAACATCTGGGGAGGGAGGGCCAAATGCTCTTCCCCCACCTTTAATATATACATTGGCAAATGGTAGCAAAAGGCAGATAGTGACATTAAAATACAATAATAAAATATTAGTGAGAGACTTTGGGGAATCAGTTCACTGGGGAATGTGACTAAATTGCCTTTTACAGATTTTCTGTGTGTCATCTGGGATTGCTGTAGAGGAGATGTTTAATTTATTTACTTGCCATATTAAATTAGATAATTTACACAAATTACCAGCCATAAATTTGCCATGGAGTAAATCAACCTGATCTCTATGAATTAGTTTATCTGTGACCTGTTTTAAGCTACCTGATAGGATTTTGAAGCACAATTAATTAATTAAACAAGACAAACGTTGTCACTCTGAATGAAGTTCTATCTTACTCATTTCAGGAATCACAGCTGTAGGTGTTCATTTCATTGGCCATGCATTGCTCCGCAATATACTTCTCATCTGAAAGACTGCTGGCTCTCTTCAAAAATCTATAAAATATTCTGTTTGATACCCATCAACCCAGTTGCTTATTTCTATAGTGCTGAACTCATTTCCTTGGAGGTAATTGAGGCAATCAGTTTCTCATTATTTAGCTGATCCAGCTTTGGCATTTTAATTTTAGATGTTCAATAATTTCTAGTCTGTTAGCTGCTAACTTTGATGTACACATCTGTTTATAACTATATATTAACAATTTCCTCATTAATTTTGATGTGAATTATATATTATCACTAAGAAACACCTTACCAGTACTTGTGAAATCTTTCTATGTTTTGAATTATGTTTGTGCTAGTTTTATTATTAATGGATAAAAATAACTTGAATTATAAAATGCAGACATTTATATTCAAAGTTATGGATACTAGATTTCACTTTGGTGGAAAGTTAAAATAGCTATCTGAAGGTTGTTCTAATTAAAGAATAATCAGATATTTAAATATCAATATTTCAATAAAAAGAAAAAATGAGAAATTTGTTCATTTACTCATTATCAGTTACACAGCATTATTTGCAATTACTGACACTTGAGTTCAGAGTGACAGGTACTTAAAAGTATGGAAAGTTATGATATGCACCATTTACTATATAACTTTAGACATAAATTGATAAGCATGTGTGAGAAATTGGTGTGAAAGAGGGAATGGAGTGTGAAGAGAAAAACATCCCTACCATGCACTGCTGTCATTCTTTAAATAAAGTTTCTTTTTACCAAGGAACTTCTGCCTCTTTTTTTTCCCCCTATCTACTGAACTGTGGAAAATTTCAATATGGATTCACAGAAAAATCCCTTGCAAAACTGTATAAAGATTCCTTTACATGGAGCAGGTCTAGAATGCCATTTTTCGAGTATCCTAGCTTTTGAAAATTTTACATCCTTGTCTTTAAGGATATGCCTGGGATAAATTGCCACCAGAACAACAGCTCTTCTAGTGAACCTTGAGCTATTGCAAGCTTGCTTAGTGAAGCCCTGAAGCTATATGTTGCCACAGATATGCAGAGTTGATGCATTCCATTATAAGCTGTTTGTTTGTGACTCATGATATAAACATACTTTTATTTCACAGCACCCCAATCCATCTGAGGCGGGCAGGGCCCTCTGTGTCCCTGCATCCCAGCCCCTGCTCCAGCAGCACCACCCAGAGCAGGGTGCCCAGGCCCACGGCCAGGCGGCTTCTGGAGAGCTGCAGGGAGGAGACCCCACAGCCTCTGGGCAGCCTGTGCCAGTGCTCCAGCAGCTGCACAGCACAACTGCTCCTGGTATTCAGAGGGAACCTTCTAGGTTGCAGTTTGTGTCTGCTGCCTCTTGTCCTGGCACTGGGCACCACTGAGAAGAGCCTAGCTCCATCCTCTTTGCATCCTCCCTTCAGGAATTTGAGCACTTTTGTAATGTTGTTGTCCCTAAGTTAAAAGTGTCTTTAACTACAGTGTCATTGGCCATCATGAATGTAAACCATGGTTGTAACATCTGCACAATAATCAAGAGACACATGTAAATTAATGCTCCTTTATCACTGTCTCCTGAGAAAGGAAACCCCTTGCTGCGCTCTAGCAAATAGGTTCCTTTTGACTGCAGTGTTCAGGGGTCAAAGCCTTGCCCTCACCTGACATGATCTCAAAATAAAGAGTAATAGGCCTTACCTGCTACCTACACATTTAGCCTCTTCTGCAGAACTGCAAGCAGTTATTGACTTGACTTGACGACCCAATGTTCACGCTTTACCCTTTAGTGCTAAGACACTGCTTGTGAATTTAATGCAGGAGGTGAGTCTGCTTTTAGAATCAGAAACACAGAGAAAAATACAGCTGCAGCATGAAAACCCAGAAAATCAAGAAGCTAGTGACAGGAGGCCAGGTGGGCATTAAGCCAGCTCTGGAAAATGTCAGTAGTCCATAAAAGAGAGGAAGAAACCTTGTGCCAATGAACTCCCATAAATTAACTTTTGGCACTCCATTCTCTCTTGGGACTTTAGACACTGTAACTTATGCAAAATACAGAGAGAAGCTTCAGTTCATAAGTCTCTTCATTAAAAAAATAAATAAGGGTGAACTGAGGAAAAGGCCACCTGGAGTGCATAAAAGGGAAGAGGTAATGACTGATGATCAAAGTAAATCATGAGTTTTGGGTCTACAAACCAACTCTCAGTCAGAGCCTAGAGGCTTGGAGATTTTGGCACTGATTCTAGAGACTGAAGAATTTCTCGTTCATATGCACTCTTGTTTTTGTCAGTGAACATAAAATACATTGATTAGCAAGCACTTTCAGAGTTCTCCTCTCCTACCTGTTAAGGAACAAAGCAAATTAAAAGTCAAATTAGGCTTCATGGATTGTGTATTAATAAATCAATTCTCACCTAGTACACATGAAACAGAGACAGCATTCAGATTGTTTGCTAATGTGTTACTAATATGAGACAGCCCTTGAAATGGAACATCTTATTTAAAAGTCACCTAAAAGCCATTTAGAGAAAATTTCAGTTGGATAAAAATGCTGATGAAGTATGTATAAATATTTACATGTTTGCTAAGAAGACAAATCTCAGCACTAATTTCAGTACTGTGTTAATACCTAAGAGGGATGGACAGTTTTATGGTTATTCTGAACTTTACAATGAATGAACATATGGTAAGAGTCATTCAGCTCCGGATCCCCCACTGTCCTTGGAGAGCAGTATATATAAAGATAAGATCTACAATCCTGTGAAACATGCTGCACTGACAGAATGTATCACTGGCAAATTACTATCCATGATCCAAAACAAAATGTCATCCCAAATTATTGTAGTGGTAGTAATGGTGATGGAAGGATGGTTGGACTAGATGATCTTGTAGGTCCTTTCCAACCTTGTGAATCTATGATTTTATGATTTCAAGAATGCTGTCTGTAAGAAGGCAAGAATTACAAACCAAAATATATATAGGCTGTCTTAAACTCTCTACCAAGAGAGAATGAAGTATACACGTGGACCATGAAGACTTCTAAGTCTGGGTTGAGTCTTGAGTCAAATTCCTTATCCAGCCAAGGGGAAGGTACAAGCATGGCCAGGCTGCAAATCGACTCATCCTAACCAAGGTGTCAAACACAGGCCAGGCAAACCATGCCTGAAAATGCATCCAGTAACTAGACACTTGAAATGAACTGCTCAGTTGTAAATAGCAGATGCTGGAAAATCTGGGAAGGTTGTAACTCAGGTGTCTCTGTAGATGAATTCTCATTTTTCAGAGTATGTACATTACAGCAATTCTTGTTGCACTAGGCATTTTTAATCAGTCTTCAAAGTTATTTGCTTCTGGCCCTTTACTTTCTGCAGAGGTAAGGAGGCATGTAGCTTTCCTTCTGAATCTGCTTCAACTAATCAAATGTACAGCTCCACTGCTGTCCCTTAATGCATTCAAAGAAGTGACTAACATTTGTCACTTTTCTTGAGGAGAGAACTGAACATGCAGTACAGAATTTCATTTCATTATGTTTCCAGAAGTGTTTATCAGCAAAAGCTAACTTTATACAGCATACTCTATGCAAAACTGAGGGTCATGGTATATGAGATGGTTTATCATTTCAGTGAAAAACATATACCAAAATCACTATGTTAAAAGAGAATAAGATAAATTAGTTTGTCTTTTTCTTGTTTATCAGGTACAGGTAAATGCTGTGCTGTGACCTGCTTTTCTGAGCTAGGTATATGTTTTCATATCCTTAGAGGAAAGGAAGAGTTGAATCTTGTGAAACATCATTGTTAGGTCAGGTGAAACGTGAGCTTATGGCAAGCTACAAAATATAATTAGATGAGGCAATACACTACTGCACTAGGAAGTTTGAATCCTTCTGCTACAAAGAAATTACATTCTGCTGGAGCACACCAATGTCTTTGTTACAAAAGCAGAGGAAGATGAAAGCAATTCAGATGAATTTATGTAGCAGTGAGAGAAAAATTATGTGGCCCAGCCAGCTTTTGTCACATACAAGATATTAGTACTGTTTTGCCCAATAAGAAAAAACGTTGATTCATCTACACCATGCAATGTATAATTTTCCTCACCTCATATTTTCCATCACCTATTATGTCAGGACTCCAAAGCTCAAGTCTCGAGCATTTATTGACAAGCTTGGGGAGGAAATAAAGGGATCCATTGTGAGCCTACACAGCTTGCTTCAATTCCTGCTTTATTCTACACTTAAACAAGAACCTTGAACTCCTAACAGCATTATGACACAGTGATCATCAGGTCTTTTCTCTGAACAATGCTTGTTTCACTAACTTGAATCACCTCAGAGTTAAACGCCTGGACTCCTTTCCTGTTGATGAAGAGAAATAGCCACCTTCACAGTGTAATTAATCTCTCAGCTGCTTTAAACATCTTGAGTGGGGCTTGTACTTCACCTGCCTGTTCCCTATGGGATTTGTGATTAAATAAAATATATTGGTGCACACATGTGTATGGGGTGACTCTTCTGTAGCCTTTCATGTAGAATAAATTGTCACAAGAAAAAAAAAAAAAGAAGAAATAGAGGATAATTTTGTCTGAGTAGTAGAAAAAGCACATCCTTTTTAAAAGGGAGAAAAAAAAAGCATGAGAAATCTCTCATACTGATATATAAGAGATAGAGAGAATAAGAGAAAAAAATGGTGACAGTGTGGAAGAAGTGAATGTTGCCTATTCACATTCACATCCAAAAGCACAATCTCTGTCTCGATCTGCTTTCATTTAATTTAATGGTATAATTCCTGCCCACTTCATGGGATAGGGCAAAGCCAAAGACAACATTACAAATGAACACATATCCATTAGGGAATTAACAGTCACTGTGGCAGGAGTGTTTAGAAACATCAGATTTTAACTTTAAAATGTAACCTTACTAAACTCATTTATTAACAGCACGCTTTTTGACATTGGCCAAGACTTACACAGTATTAATCATCACCACTGCATATACAAACCTGTTAGTCTTTAACACGTATTCTTAATTAGCTGTGAGTATGCAGTACCATGGAGCTGATGCCAGATAGCACAGATTGCTACAATTGCTGATGGTCCTCTGTCAAAAAGGCTGAAGTGAAGTGGTTTGAAAACTCATCCATGAGAGACGTTGTGACTGTTGAGGTCTTTTTATTTCTTTTTATTTTACCTTGCTTCTTTTTCTTCTGCTTCTTCTTTTCTTTATTTCTTTATTTTTATTTTTTTTTCTGCTATTGCCCCTCTTCCTCTCTCCATGAAGGGGCCTCCTCTGCTTCTTATTCTGTTCATCTGGGTTTTGATTTTGCCAGTTGTCCTTCTTGTGTGTTTGCCAGCTGTGATCCCTAGGGTTTTTTTCTTGTTCTTTTTCTACCAGCCTTTTGTCACTTATGTCCATCCTACATAGTGCAAGAACCATCTTTCCTTGTCTCTGCAGCAATCTCATTGCTTATATATTTAAGGTTAGATGGTTGCACATTGTGTCTGACTGCCTTCATTATGTTACAAAATATTTAAGTTCTGTTGCCCATTACATTTACATAACAAAGAATAGAATCATAGAAGAGTTTAGGTCAAAAAAGTGTTCTGAGTTCATCAAGTCCAACATTAACTGCTAATTCTAGCACTAAGCCATGTCCCTTAGCACCATATCAAGCGATCTTTTCAACATTACTGGAGAAGAAGATACAGCCACTTTCCTAGGCTTCCCATTCCAATGTTTCGCATGATAAAAGCAAATACATATTCATAGTACCCAGATGAGTACATGTATAATTTGTAGGGACCACAGGTCTCTGTACTGGCTAACAAGGAGTATCTGATAGGCATTCATTACAGCTGGAGATCCTTACTATGCTTTTAAAAGTCTTCAAAGAGGTTTAAAGGAGTTTCAGAGTTTCAGAGAAATACGTCTTATTGCTTAAAACTACTGTCTGAGCATCTGGGTTCAAAGTAAATGTCAAGAGAACCATAGGAAAACAGCCCATATATTAAGACCTTCTAAGGAAGAGAGATGTTTCTGAAATACATTGAAGCTGTTGTTCATACTAGTGCAAAGGAAAACTCAAAGTCCTGTCTCATAAGCAAATCAGAACGAATTGGACACTGTAATGTAGAGCTCTCTGTGAAATCTGAAATGTAAACCAAAGTCTGATTTTTCATTTTGAAGGTGTTTTGAAACTTACTTCTCTACTTACCAGCTTCTTTATATATACCATCGTGCCTGCAATTAGATGAACACCCTGCACTGTGGTTATCCTAGAATCCACAGTCAGTCTCCTTTTTCCTTGCCATGTGCCAAGCTGACCTAGGTGTCACATGGGACAAAGCTAATTCACATAACAAACGGATACTTCTTGTCCCTGAGACTGACAAGTCAAGCTCTAGATCCCATACAAATGAAAGCCATGCACTGGCAACAAATAAGGAGGAACTGCTCTTGATTCTGCAGCTTGTTAAAAGCATTTTGCGAGGAAGACAGTTGGGCTGTGGTGCTCGTAACAATATGATGTGCATTAAAGTTGAAATAATATTCATATATGTTCTTTAAGTACTCAAAACTGTGAGTGGTATGAACTGATACAGTCCTTAGGATTTTATTTGGCTCAAAAAGGCAATGCCTATAATATATCTGAGAATGTAAACCTTGGGCAGTTCTGACTTGCAAATTCTCTAAATTCCAATGAACAGTAGCTACGGGACTATTTTATTTCACGATGCAGTACTCATTTATCAGTGGTTATCTTGAACTTTATCCCTTCTAGATTTTATAGAGTTAACAGTTGATGAAATCAGGATTGTACAGTGTAGGCAGTATTACTGGAACTCATGTAATGATTAGCTTAACAACATACCCTTAAAGTGAACAGCAGAAATCTGCTACAAAATCTATTCCTTCTTTTCATGCATTTGTGAGAGGAACGAGTAAGAAGAAGTACAGAATAATTTTGTTAAATGAGGTTTAAAATTTGTGCTGTACTTTCTCGGTGTAATTTCTGAGAAGGCAACATGAAAACATCTCTTGAATCTGAAGGGTGGATTCATGCTTTCTGACTGGATACTGAAGCTTCAGGTACTCAGCCTAAGTGAGCAGGCAGCCTCTCCTCTCAGACTAAATATAGACTCCATTTAGAGAGAGACAGGCTGCTGCAGAGGGTAATTTAAAGCAGAAATACAATTTTCAGTGCTCTGAGGTCACATACTAGAGCTTGATTGTCTCATAGTGTTACTCCTGCATATTTGGGCTCTGGAGTGAAACTGGCAGAGCTTCAGTGTGGCAATATCACTAACTCCCCATTGTGTGCACAGGGAGCTTAGGAAAACCAAGCTTGGATATAAACTCCAAGTGAGAGCCTGAAAGTAGGTGGTGGGAAATCTTTCCATCATTTTCATATTTTGAAAGTGATTTTCCAGAATGAGGAGGAGTTTGTACCATGTCCTTTTTTCTCCTGTCTAATGTTTCATGCACCCCTATGCAAGTTTTAAAACAAGTGACAAAATCTGCAAAATCAATCTGCAGCTGTTTAGTCACGTGGTTTTCTTTTTTGTTGAAAACTAGATGGCTACATAAGAAGATTCATCTCTGTCACATAGGGTATTTCTGTGTGTGATGTAGAGATTACAGTGAGGCAGAGGCATACACTAGTGCAGCAGATGGAGGTTTGGATCTAACACAGTCACATGGGTTTCTTCTTCATAACAGTGGAAAATCTAGGTTGAATCTGGCATATTTTCTCTGTGTTAATACTATTTTTTTTATACCCAGGTGTGTACTAGTTAAACATTAAATGCTAGACGTCATCTTTTGTGCATTTTATTTGAAAGTGAGTATTCTTTCTCAAAAAGTATTATCAAGTTAAAAAGTATTTACTACTATAACCTCTTTAAAGTACTAGAATTAATTACTTGAATGGCTATCGGACACTTTCTTATTTAAAAAGGATCTTTGTATTCAATTTTGGGGAAAAGTGTGGAGGAAGAGTACTTATGGGAAAGCCAGCAGGTTGCACTGAGTCACATGCAAACATCTTTCGATCACATCTGATGTGACGTAAGCAAATTTTAAGGCGTGAGTGACAGAACACTCTTCTATTATCCGGAGATAATGGAAAGATTATGTAAGACCAGGAATCAAAGTGAGATAAAATGCTGGCAATTAGTGGAGTAGGTGTGTGCTAATTCATACATATGCAATTTCATCCTCCTGTCATGTGGTGGGAATCTATGGTGACAGATGCCTTTGCTTCTTTCAAAAACAGGTTGTATATATCGTCATTGCACCATGAAAAAAAATCCTTTCCTGACAAGAATCTTAAAAGGTGCTGTGTGAAAGATTCACTTAGAAACATCAAATGATTTCATTTGAGACAGCAAGAGGCTGAGCGGCAGAGGCATCCCATTGCTCTGTAATGCTGGAGCAAGATCCTAATGCTAAGTCTCCCTGGGCTCCTCTTATCCTGTTCCAAATTGTTGACCGATGCTGTAATGCAGAAGTCCCGCATGAATGCCTGGTGGGGATACATCCAGATGGGATCCAGGAGGGCATGGAGTCCCTGGGAGCCACACAGCCATCAGCTCTGTCCAGAGCAGATGCACAGCCTTGCCTACTCATTGCAGGGAAATAATTATGGCCTTTCCTTCAGATAAGAAGTTTCACTCTGAGAGTAGCAACTAGAGGAGTTTTCCTTGTAAGCTTTTTCTTTCTTTTCTTTTTTTTTTTTTTTTAACCTCATAGCTTCTTCCTCCTCCTCTTATCCCAGCATAATTTTTTAGACTTATGGCCAGGAATTTGTTATCTAAATTGTATAAATGAATGCTTTTAATTGTTGCTGTTTGAACATCCATCTTGCATTTACATGTGTAAATATCTGCTTTCGTAATAAGCATATTTTTAAAATTTGCTAGTGATTTTCACGGCAACAACATGCCATATTAGTGCCAGCAGTGGAGTAGTAAATATTTTTAGCAACAGAAGAATTGTGGAATTAGACTTGAATAATTTTTGGGAATTGTTTTAATACTTGTTGTCGTGAGTTATCCTTTTAAACTAGCCACAGGTGAGAAGTGAAGAAGGAGCTAGAGCAGAAAAAGAGCATAATCTCTCACAATTCACATTACTCTAAACTATTTCCAAGCCATCTACACTTCAACAACTGTTTCTTCATTAAATTAGGAATACAAGAGAGTGTCTTCTTGCAGTGGATCCAATCTTTTAAAAATATGTGCTAATAGTGAAATTCAGGAGCTACAGAAAGAAGATTTGAAGAAAGTAAGACACAAGTAATATTAATTCCTAGAAAGATCTTCGAAGTTGTAAGCCGAAGATGGAGAATGATCTCATTGTGTTAAGAATTATTCCAAATGAATGACCAGCAAAGAAGTCTCAAATTTTTTACAGCTTACAAATTTTTTGGACTACGCAGGTAAAATTCGCAAGAGAAGATTCTTTGGAAAGCGTTGAGCATATGGTCACAAAATATAAACATATCTTCTATTTTTCACCTGAAAATAGAAGGAAAGATGTTTCATTCAAGTTGTATATAAAGATAGAAATCAGCTGAAACTGATTATTTTTTAATAAACAAAATAACAGGAAATAAAAGGTGAATTTAATAATTTGGGAAATCTGTTTATTCTTAGTTCAAGACTGGTACTGATCTTCCAGAACTAAAGAATGATCATCTGCAGTGTCATATAGAATTCAATGTTTTCCAGTGCTTTGAGGAATATATGTTTGCTGACTATACATTGCACTGTGCCTGGTAGGAAATGTCTGGTGATTTTGTAATATCTGGGTAACTCATTTGGGAAAAATATTTTAAAATATAATTTATGCTCATTATTTCAAGGGTACAGTGTGAGCAATCAGAATGGCTATTAAACAATTCAGTAGAATGCACTTGACTTAAAAATTGTCCTGGAAGATTTAAAAGACCTATTTGTAGCACTGCAAGAGTACTGTAGCACAATTCAGGATGATTTATTAGGATCACAGGTTCTAAGGCTTATGCGCAGAATGATAAAAACTGCAGAACTGACACAATGAAAGCTTTCTGAGAGAGACACAATTAGCCGTGTAGAAATTGAAAAAAAAAAGAAAAAAAAAAGAAAAAAGAAAATAGGTCAGAAATGGCAAGAATGCTACACAGTCATCTTCTTATGGAGAGAGAGAATGTGGTCTCTGAAAATGAATGTGCTGACATTTCCTAAGAAGAACTATTATTTCCTCTGCCTTAGGGTTATATGCTATAGCTGTGCTAAAGGACACCATAGCACAAAGTTGGGGAAACAGCTGAATTTATCCAGGAATGACATTGTCTGTTTTTCCCTTGAGGTCAATGGGAACACTTTTGGCAAAGGTAACAAGTTATCCTTTTGGCTACTGGGAATACTTGATCCAGAAAGCACTTGCACAGCTTTATTTGGGAATCTTACAGTGAGGAGGAAGAATTCAGTAAGGAAGCAAGGAAAGAAGTAAGAAAACCATAGTTTTTCAGTGACAGAGGGGTGAATTTTCATAAAAATCAATGAAAGCAGAAACCAAAACTATTGGAATCTTTTACCCGGATATCCCACAATTATTTATTTATTTATTTATTTTATTGCTGTGTTCATCTTTATATCTTCTCTATCTCAGTTACTGATAGAATTAATTTCCATTTAAAACATAAATAAAACCCCAAACACAATAGGTATCATATCAAAAAAATGATGATGTCTTCTATACAAGACATATATTTGTATTAGGTCCAGTGGGAAACAATAATAACAACCACAGCAACAACGAAGAACAGCAAAAAGGATGGTTAGTGTTGTGAACTGGTTATAGGACAAGTTTTGAAGGAATACAATAGGAATAATTCGTCCACAGGCTAAGGCTTGTAATGGTTGGACTTGATGACCATAGGGGCCTTTTCCAATCTAAATGATTCTATCAATATTCATGCCTGCAGACTCCTAACAATGTGGTAGAAATGATACTGTCTACCTGTGAATGAATGTTATCTCAAGGCAATTTATGCATAAATGGTATGATTTTCAGGTATGTTTAACAGAAGCACCTTGCACCAAAATCAGTGATAAATGCCAAACTTCTGTTCAGAGAAACCAATGGAAGCTGTAGGTACTCGGTGTCAAATAAAAACCATGTCACTTTTCCAAGGGTGTTTATGTATTGATGTGAATCCTTGACTTCAGATATCCAGATTTAAAAATTTTGAGCTTAAAAAGATTTACAATGCAAAGCAGCCAAGAAAGAATTTCTCTCTACTCCTCGCTGCCTTTCATTGCTGTTGCTAAAGGAAAACAGTGCCAGCTATCTCTCTAAGCAGTTAAGATTATGATGAGCTGCAGCAGTTTAGTAAATTCTTTCTCACTCATTTTACAACATACAATAAAGTATGTCTAGTAATGTTTTATTGTTTTGTTCTCGGGAATATACTTACATAATTTGTATGATAATTTCATTAGGAATGCTACAGGTCAAGGATCATCGTTAAAACTGGCAGAAGTCAATGGACCAAGTTCTTCTGTAAACTGCATGTATGAAAACTTATTAGGTACAGTGATATTGCAAGGATGTGGCTGAGATAAAAAATACATCTCTTTATCTGTCTAACAAATGCTTTTTAGGGAGATTAAGAGCAAAAAATTTTTGTATGCAATCAGTTGCAGGTGATTTTGAAAAGCTCAGAGCTCTTGATGTTTCTACTGAGAGGCCATTGGTCCTAGACCTACTATAATTTATATTATTATTTTTCCATGCATGCATAGACTATAATGTATATCATGGATGACATCAGATAGAGAAAAAAGTTAGATCAGATGTATATCAAGAAAAAGCATCTTGTTATTTAAACAGCTTCAGCTTTGAACAACTGTTCTGAACCTAACCGAAGTCCTTTTTCTTGGAAGATGTTCACTAAGATGTCCCCAGTTCCACAGTTAAACTGGTGTTGGGGAGCCAGTATCAATATGTAAGCCCTCAGCATCTCATTTCCCAAGCTTTGCACCTGTAACATTGCAGCAATATCAATTGCACACAGTTATAGCTGAACACAGGCTCTGTCTGAGCACTAAGGAGAATGACATAAGTATTTCTGACAAGTGAGGAATGATGAGACAAAATCCACTGTAAGTGCCTATATGAGACACCCAGCATCTTCTGGGAGCTCCAGATAGAGTCCTGACACTTGTCCTATTGAGTTAGCCACATATAAAATATCTTGATACATAGCTATTTTAGAGACTGGTGATTCAAGGAGACTAGGGAAATAATATAGGCTTATAGAACTCACAGGCAGTGCAAAGCCTCACTGTGTCTCACCACAAAAATACAGGAGAACCTAGGTGCTAGCTGACAAGTTCTCATGTCTGATCTGTCCAGTACAGAACTAAATCTGCGAAAGTTTAGGGGATTTTGGAGCTCATATTTGCGTATGTTAATCCCATACTGCTCAAAAAAAATTGTAACTGTGGTGAACTGCATCCATTAAAATATTAACATAAAATAGAATACAGTATTAATAAAAATATCATATTGTCATATTGACTATGGTAATGTCTCCTGTTACAACTTTCCTGCCCAGACAACACCAGACTCACTATAGTATGTTTGTCCCTCTCTTTCTTGTAACAGGGATCCTCAGATTGAGCACTATTTTCCAAATGCAGTCACAAGTGTCAAAAAGCCCTTTCTTGCACAACTGCTTCCTAAATGGTTGCCTTCTTGCAACCACTGTATTGTTGCATGGAGTTGTCCCATATGAGATTCAGATCTTCATAAGGTTCCTGTTAGCCTGTCCAGGTCCTCCTGGATTGCCACATATTAACTGTCCCTTCCAATTTGGCTTCATGTGCAAAGCTGCAGAGCCTACAATGCCATCCGGGTTGTTAATGAAGGCATTAAGCAGATTTTGTCCCTGAGCGATGCCACTTTTTAGTCTGCCAGCTGAACTTTGCACAACTGATCACAACTCTGAGCTCAGCAGTTCAGCCAACTTCCTGCCCACTTTATTGTTCATTTATCCAGCTCATATCTTCACAGAATCACAGAATGGCCTGGGTTGGAAGGGATCTCAAGGATCATGAGTCTGCAACCCCCCTGCCACATGCAGGGCCACCAACCTCCACATTTAATACTAGACCAGGTTGCCCAGGGCCTCATCCAACCTGGCCTTGAACACCTCTAGGGATGGGCATCCACAACCTCTCTGGGCAGCCTGTTCCAGCACCTCACACACTCTCTCTGTAAAGAACTTCCCCCTGACATCCAATCTAAATCTTCCCTCCATCAACTTAAAACCATTTCTCCTTGTTCTGCTGTTATCTACCCTTTCAAATAGTTGATCCATATCGTCAAATCAGTAGATTTGACGATATGGATAATATGAAGCATGCATACAAAGCCTTGCTAAAGTCAAGAAACGTAGCATTCCTTACCCACCTTTTTCCATAGATACAGCCACTTATCACAGAAAACAATCAGACTGATCAGGCATGACTTTCCCTTGGTACATTCATTTTGGCTGTTTGCAATCACTTTACCCTTTGTATGACTGCAAGTTTTTTCTAAGAGGAATTGGTCCATCCCCATTGCAGGAGCTGAGGTGAAGCTGACTGCCCTCTAATTCCTGGATCCTGTTTCTTGCCTTAAATGTGAGCCACTTGGCTGTTTGCACTCATTGGGAACAGAACGGCTTGATTGCTGGAGCCTCATGAAGGCATTAGAGAGATGTCAATTGGATGATTCCCATTTGGTCCCACTGACTTGTGAACATCTAAGTGAGATAAGTACTCCCTGCCTCTTTTTCTCCCTGCTGCTTCATTGCCACAGGCTTAGGAGGCTCAAGGATCTGTGAGGCCTACAGACAATCCTTGGCAGTGAAAACTGAGGTAAGAAAGGGTTTGAGGAAGTCATGCTTTTCCCTGTCACTTGTCACTGGGAACTCTGTCCCACTGAGCAAAGGTTAGGATCACAGTCTCCCTGGATTTCTTTTGCTTCTATTGTCCGTACAGAATACTATTTTTTTTTCTTTCCTCCTTTTTCACACTGTATTTTCTAACTAGATTTTCCATTTAATGACCACATATTGAATCTCTTCTGTCCCATGCACTACCCTAATGTAAAAAAGGATGTTTAGTTCTTGCAAAATTAAGTTCATAGAGTAGAAACATGAAGACTAATTGTAACTATGTATCTGATTTTCTACAGGATATAGCAAGTAGCAAATCCCATCTAAGGATGTGTGGGATTTTCTCAGCAGAGAGAGCTCTTCAGGTAGTGAACAATTATCACATCTGTATTTCTGCAACTTACCTGTCTTAAGTCCTGACTTTAACATCACATAATGTAACATAAGAAGCATAAACAGCGAGTAATGGCCATCAGTGCAGTGAACTAGCTGCAAAAAAAAAAAACAAAACAAAACAGGAGTGGGAGTTCATGCCAGACATGATAGCATTTTATGGAAGTGATTATTTTTATGTTATGAGCTGTGCTGAGAACATTCATTTACTTCACAAAATCCTATAACATCAACAAGACTAAACTTCGGTAAATAAAAGCCACAACTTCTATATCAGCTGCAAGTATTCCTTCTACAATATTGCCCTTCAAATAGTAACCTTTTGTTCAGAGTTTATTGGGTAATAAATTCCAAGCATTATGTTTACAGAATTATATAGACAACCAACGTTTTGCTTTGCAGTTTCTGTAGATACATCTCCATCAACCTTGTAGAGTGCTCCACGCTGTATGGTACAAAATGACTCACGTTCCTGTGCCTCAAGGCTGGCCCAACCCAAGATTTCTGTCTTGTATTTTTCACTGCTTGAACTTAACCTTGGGTATCCAACAGGCTTTATGGTCTTATGCTATTATCATCATCATCTTTGTTTGAATTTTCATTTCAATGTGTCTGAAATAATGCAATTGGCTGCTTTTCTACATTAAGATAGTAATATCATAACATGAAATGAAATATGTATGTTTTACAAGCATACAGGATTTTACAGGTGAAAATAACTCTAAAATTTCCAGTGACCAGGTTTGAAATTAGTGTGAAAAAGTAGTTCCTTAGTGTTAAATACATTTTTCTTTTGATAACAGGATTTGCTTTTATTTGTGATAATTACAGGATCCTTCTATGTTGCACCTGATACTATTTTCCTTTCAAATGTAGTTTTATGGAATAATTTTACAGCTCTTACTAGTGATGATAGTTTTCAAATGCCATCAGCTGCTTAATATTTAACATGCCTTCTGATGTCTTTAACCTTAGAGGTTATCAGATTAGATATTCATTTCCTGCAAAGTGGAGAGAGAAATGGAAAATTGGTTTGGCTGATATTAAGAATACATTCTGAGTTTTCATTAAGGCATTATCTTTAATTACTTGGGAAATTCAAAAGGTACTATTAACAGTTACTTGCACATTATTACCAAGGTAAGAATATTTGCAAAATATTATTTATTTCAGAAACTAATACTGCCTTATCTACTGCATACTGCAAAGACATGGCCAGCAAAATTTCTGCCAATGCAAGACTTTGGGAAAAATGTCTGTATTAAAATATATGGCTACTCATTTTATGTTAACTTGGTTCTTCATAGCTAAGAATTAATCAAGACTGCGACGCTATGTGAGAGCAATAATTTCTTTCCATTTGGAAGTTGTGTAAGGCCTTATGTGTAGTTATATACAGATATATCTGATTGTGGAATTAATGCCCCTAAAGATCTGCTTACTTTTCTTTTTAATCTTTAACTTCCTTAGTGAGCATTTCATTGTAATATATTTATAAATAAATTATTTCTACTGAAGCAAGAAACCAGCAGTGCTGACTCTGTGTCTTTCTGTCAGGAAGGCAGAATGGCGTATAGCAAACATTTATTTAAGATCTGCATGAATCTCCCATGAGGACTTTGCCAAGCAATGGGAACAGATAATTTAGGCCTGCTTTATTTTTAATTTCTTCACAGAAAGCTGAAATTATCTAAGTGCACTGTTGACAGAAGTGGATTTCCAGAAGATGCTTGCCTTTGATCTCCTGCCATACAGTGCAGTGGAAGTTATCAAGTGTTCTCAGGGCTGATAGAACAAAATTTGCCCTCTGAATGCTCTTATCCATCAGACCATGTCCCATATCTGTAATAGCTGTCACAGTTTTCTCACCAAGTTATCTCCATTTGAAGGAGAGCAGGTGTTATTTCTAGCACTCCTTCATGGCCTGGCATCAGCAGTCTCTCACTGTCACCGCAGGACTGTGGCAGTGCTCCAATCTGCACATTTCCCACAAACACCGGATGGCAGGGATCTAGGGATTAACAAAAGAGCCCACACCTACTTTGCTGAAACAAAACTATGGCACTCAGGCACTTAGTTTCACCTACATATATTCTTTTAAATCTGTTTCTATTACAGAAATGTTAGAGTTCAAATGAACACAGACTTCGAGCTTAGTTTTCCCTTGCTTTGGACATAGTGTGGTTGCATGAAAATCGTGTCCATAGCAAAATGAAAAAATGCTCCCTTTTCAATGCTTCTTTCAAAACACTGACAACAGATGGCTCTCTCCATGCTTCATGACTCTTTGCACTTTATGTGAATTATCTTAAGCATTTGAATCTGACATATACAGGAGAACTGCTCTTTGCTTTAACACAGCTTTCATATCTTGGAGATATCTAGGGATGCTACAAGACACTAGTTATGAGCAGTTCCTTAGGCTGTGGTAACCCTATGGTGCAATCACTATTAAAAGAAAAAAGTGATCGGTTGTCACTACAGAAAATACTTTGCCTAAGGCCAGTTATACATCTGTATCATGTGGCTGCTAATTCATGGAAAGTAACTGTCTAAAAGGAAGATCTCTATTTCATCTTTCTTACTTAAACAGATCAGAGAAGCATCCAGACTCATGACCCCATTCTGCTAGCTAGAGTAAAACTATGTAGGAAACTCTGATTCTTCTCCAGGTATCTGTAGACAGCTCCAGATAACTTAGGTTTACAATTTAAAGTTCCTGTTTATCTGTTTTTACTGAATGATATTACAACATGTTTTAGTCTAAAACAAAATAGAAAATTTGGAACAGTCAGCTTTGGACTCATGAGCCTAACAATCAGTTTTTTACTTTTTGGATTTGCCATTTCTTTACTTTCTACTCACACTTGAAGCTGTGTTTTTTAATCTTTGTTTGGAGCTTCTTAATGCACGTAGACCATTGACTGAGAGATCTTGAGCAGTGCAAATAATTCTTAGTGCATCTAATTGTTTTCAGCAATTAAGTTTGTTTTTCCTACAGAGTGGAATTTCAAAAAATGAAAAGTGCCTAGTAGCATTTCTTCTTTTAAATTAATATAATGCTGAAAGACTTTCCCAGCATTTTATGAAGGAATCTATGTTACTGACTCTTCATCCCGAATAAGTCATTGTCTCGACACAACTTAAATGGCAATATTCAGCATCCTAAGTCAGAAAGAGAATTATCATGGAAGTGACTTGTTATTGCAACACAAATTTGAGGTTTCCAGCAACAATATACTGTCATATATCAAAACTCAGACAGAAATGCAGAATTATTATGAGTCACCTTTATGGTTTTGAGATGCAAAAATTAGAAGCAATAAGTGGAGTGCTTTTTATTTATTTCTTTTTCCTTCAGAGTTTTTTCTTCGTCCATTTATTTCATGGGTAATTGAACAAAATACTGAAGGAAGAAATTATTTCAGCTACTGTGCAAAAGATAAATATCAGCAGCATTACCATCACCTTCTTGAGCTATGTTTTAAAAGTACAGAGAAGTAAATTAATAGAAAAATAAATAACTTTGAAGTCTACCTGTAGGCTGTTTTTTGTGTCTGGGAATCATATTTCCACAGAGCAGTAATATTAGGTATATTCCTTTCTGCCCTGATTTACAGTTAGTTAGCTAATTTTAACTTGCCACTTCCTTCTACAATCCAGAAGATTGTTGCTAGGAATCCCACGCTCTGTTGCTTTGCTCTTCCTCTCTGTCACATATGGAGCTCAGATAGTGACCTTGGCATGTTCATCTTCCTGAGTCATCTCTGGTTTGTTAGTGGGTGTAGTCCTAAATGATTTGTCATGTAGACAAAGGAAACATTTGACTAAATGGTAGATGAAGCCAGTTCCTAAACCAGTCGCCAATGTATTTTTCTAACGTTTTCTTGTTGTTGCATAAAATGTCTAGACAGATCACATTGCCATGTCATTTTTTTTTTGCAAGGAAGTAATGAATGTCACTGGGATAGTGGTGATGGCACATGAATTAACTCGATATATCACATGATCTTCTTTGAAATATATGTTTCTGTCTGAAAGACTGTGCATTAGAATGAGGGACACCATGGCCTTATGTGCCCACCTAAACAAATAATTGATATCTCAAGCTTCCTGTAATTGAGTATTCTACTGATAGTAAGGATTATAAGTGATGATATAAGCAATGCCATAAAACATGATGAAAGGTAGTGAAACCCTGCACTTTGTCCTACTAGATTTACTTGCTCACTTTCTTGTGATGTCTTCAGCAGGACTGGAAGCATAAGCTGCCCAGACTAATATTTGTAAATTGTGGTATTACTCAAATATGTGGCATCTTAAAACCAGGCAGAAAAGTACCAATCCAGTTCTAAAGAATCCTGTTGATGCTGTATGGTGGGGGAAAAGTTTTTTTGATGATAGTTTCATTGCAGTAAGGAAGTTCATTTCAAAGTAGTTCCTTTTACAGTAATAGAAGCCTGCAGTAATACAGGCCTGCAGTAGAGTTATCAACCGGTAATCCATATTTCTAACTGCAATACTGCAATGTTTTAGTTGGGAGAAGATGAGGAAGTTAAGTATAGCTTTCTAATCTGATAAAAAAATAAAGGAACAGACCACATAGGGGCTGAACACTTTCCAGATAAGAAGTGTACAAGCAGTTCATTGCATACCATAGGAAAAATTAAGAAATAAGTGAAAGAAAAGATAGCTTCCAGTCTCAGTCATGTCAGTTCTAGAAAAGGATTTACTAAGAAAGATTTAACCCCACTACCTTTTTTTTCTTTAATGACTTCTGTTGTCATTCCTCTGATGGGGAATAGTTGTATAATGACCAATTTAGCCCCAAAATATAAACTCATCTAATTCTTAATACAGACTCCCATCTATCTGTAAGCGAGGTATCAGGAAGTGGAATATCACTGGAAACCCATGTTCTTATTATTTAATGATTCATTTGATCCTTAAGTGGACAAAATTTAAAAGAATTACCATTTAACAAAAGCCATAAATCAAAAACATTTATTTTACGACTAACTAGACAATATCTCTTTCTAGAAGCTTTCATTGCACCCCTTTCTCCCTCTCTGTGGCATGAGGGTCTTTCCCTAAGAACACTAGTTCCTTCAGGACTAAAAATCTGAGTATACATTACATGTCTGAAGCAGGCAAATTTTACTTAGCTAATGTGAATTTTCAGTGACATCTAGCTTAGGCATATATTTTATGTGAGTGCCTGTATGTCTATATATCTGAATATTATGTACACACATATGGTAATATCTAATTAACACGAAGAACTCTTTAGTAAAGATGTTAAGTCTTATAAAGGTGCAAGAGCCAAATTAGAAAAGGTTTTTGCCATTTAAATTGCCAAGGTAAATAGAGCACAATTGAAGTAAACCTGTCCCTCTAGGCATTCACGAGCCCATGCCTGGGAGCTCTTAAAAGTGAACTTAGCACCAGTTGTATCTTATTTAACTTGGCCATTTAAAAGACTAACCCCTTAACAACTTGGCTCACATTGACCTTATCACACCTTTAAATGACTGACCTTCTCCTCTCAACTTTCCCTCGTTTAGCGCTCACTGAATGTTTTCGATCAGATTTGATTTACGTTATTTTGGCCAATTAGTATAAAAGACAAAAACAAGATCTCTAAAGAACATGTCTGAACATAAAATATAATTAGATTGAAGTGGACCTGTTCACATTCTTTTTGCCTTAGTTCAGAATGTGAGCATAAAGTGTGAGCCGTCTTTTTTTGCCTGCTCGCTTTGCTACCCCAAGGAGCTTTCCTCAAAGCCTGACTGTACTTTTAAGCAGGGCTTGTACTCTGTTCTAAAAGGAGAATCTTCCCTCTGCTTTGGGAGAGGATATGTGCTCTGTGCAGAGTGAGCAGGCAGCCAGTGTGTAACTGAAGATTTCTGCTGTCCTATGTCAGGACATGCATGTGGTACAGGCATATGATACTGTTAAAGAAGTGAAGAGGTTCAGGCTCTTCTCTTTCTGGTGAATCCACGCCTGAATTAGACTAAATTAGAGTATGTGTATCCCATGGCTGCTGCTAATTTGAAGAAGGAAGATTTTTGAAAATGATTTTTTTTTAACATCAAGTTGCCGTTACTGTACAAGGCACAAGAAATGGAACTCCATGTTACTCATGATCCTTCACAGATCATGCATATTTAAAGATACTCCCCACATAGACTCCCGTTGTTTGAGTCAGCAAAATCAGAATCAATGACAATGGAATTAGATAGAAATTTTGTGTTGCAATCTTTGTAGATTATTACCTATGAGAATTAAATGCTCAGAATTCATAGTAATGATAGCAGTATAAAGGTTTGGACAGATTAGATAGAAAGAACATATAATTACTTCCCTGAGGTGCTTATGTCCTCATACACATGGACTCATGCCAACTACTGACCTAGCGTGAGATTCTAACCTATGCAATAAAATCTCTGGAAGAGACTCCATTTAAGATGAAGTAGGGATAGAGCTGCCTGAGGAGCAAAGGAAAGGTAGGAAAATATGGCCCCCAAGAGCTCTGTGGTGGATAAAGGCAGATTTTTTTTTGTGTATGGGAGGAGAAGGGAGCAAGTGCCTTGTCCACTTCTTGGCTATCCAACACGATCAGTGTGCAGAATGTCCTTATGCCTATATTGCAGCACCTCTTCCTGTAATAGGATGGCTGGGAAAACAAACGTGGAATAAGATCAGCCAGCAAGGACATGTAACTTACAATACATGGAAATAAATTCTGCCTTCTCCAAGCCTCTTGTGTTAATTTAGGCTTTGTTGATGACTTGCTCCACTGCATACTAGCTATGGTCCTAAGTCTTTGAGGGTTATCTCTGTTTCTTAAATATGCTGGATGTAATTTGTGTTAAAATCTCATTCCCTTTCACAATTGCAAAGTTGTTAATAACTGGGTATGTTTAAAAAATTCATTACAACCACAAGGACTATAATAGGAAAAAGCAACTTGTACTGTTCACCTCTATCTCCTCTTACTGTTTTCTTCCCTGTAATCAAACAATTTTTTTACTGATAATAAGTTATAAGAGCATAGACTATGCTCTGATTAATATCTCTTGCATTCTAAAAAGAGGTGCTTTGTGAAGCACTTGAAGAATATCAGCTTGACTTGTCAGAATGTTTTATTGCACATACAGTACATCACAGCAGCAAGCAGAAGAGATGAGAGTACTACTAATGCTGTAAGTCCCTGTTATAGAGGAAAATCAGCTAATCAAAGTTCCAGAAGTACTAAGCAGATACTCTGAGCACTTCAAGATGAAAAAGTCCAGCAACTCCTTCCAATCTTACCTGGTGTTGGGAGAGAAACAATCTTTCTGTCCTCAAACTTTAGCTCTGAAAACGTGAAGATGTAGGGACTAACAAGTAAATAAGATCAATACCACCAAGTACTAAGAAGATTCAGTTCTACAATATCTTTTTAGCTACAGTAGATGAAAAAAAATGCAGAAGAAAAAATTCCTACAACAGTTATTAGTTCATTTGAAGTTGTACTGTCAAGAAGACATAGAAAACATTGCACTTCTTGATCTACGTAGGATCGGAAAACATGATCACTGATCAAATAAGGATGTCTACTGTTTAAATGTACTACACCTGAGCTAAATAGCCTTAACTCCCTTCTGTACTCAAGGGAGAGATACAGAGATGCCATTATTCTTGGCTTAAAGATGCTTATAATCAATCAGATAAACTATAAAAGTTTTCATTTCTTTCCCTTCATTACAAAGAAGATTAGATCAAATACAGGTGGGAGTTTTCCTTGCATACATATTGTCCATAAGTTGGAAACCTGGGCTTCAAGTTTGAAATGGAAGTGTTTAAGTGGACAGACAGGTAGTTATGATCTACACACTGCATTTCAGAGAAGAAAATATTAGTAGTGTGAGCATGAGCTGCTATGTGCTCTGTGTGAAGTTCAAAAATTGCCCCTTTATAGTCAGATAATGACTTCATTTCCAGCAGAGCCCTAGGAAGTGTTGTCTGATGATGCCTCCTATAAGGAGGACAAGGAAGATCTTCCTTGATGCCAGGGATCTCACCACCCATCAGGACACCCTGCTGCACAGGGTGAGCAGCCCTGGGGCTGTGACTTCTTGCAAGGGCTGGGTGTTTTTATTCAAAATAACCAACACAACAGATTGGTCAAGGACGTGTCCAGGAGACTAGAAACACTCTGAATGCTTGTATCCCCTTGGTTTTTGAGTTGGAGTTTTTTATTGGGGAAGGTAAATAAAGATCTTTTAATAGAAGCACATACAGTCACACAATATGCTATCAGCATACCCTGTAGCTATGTTGTTGAGAGCTAAAAATTAAGCCAATTAAATTCTGGTATTAAACTCCACCTTCATATCTCTGATGTCAGATTTTGAGAACAAGATACACAAAGAAGCAATAACTTTTTCACACGTTCTTTGGTAGGTAATATTTCTGATTTTTTTTTTTTTTTTTTTTTTTTTTTTTTTTTTTTTTTTTTACTGTGTGCATGTGCTGATGTGCAATGAAACTCTGTGATCTCTGGGGCAAATTATGCAAAATTAAATTTTGGAGCTCAGTTCTCCTTGTATGCTTCCATCATACATAAGGTTAAATGATGATATTTTCATGATTCTTTGTAAACATTTCACATAATTTCAGAAGTTTAGTTTCAGGATATAGAGTGAAAAATAGAGGCAATACAAAATAATTAAATAAATAATAATAATTAAAAAAATAATAATAATTAAACTTCTATTACAACACTTCAAGCAACAGAGCACTTACTCCCACTGAGGCCAGTATTTCAAGATATTAGTTAGCTTTTAAGATGTAAAACTAGTTTAAAATATGAATTTACAAATTGCCATCATCTAAGCAGAGCTTTCCCTACACCAAAATAATATCTGTGTAGGTTCAATATCATCATTAGGGATGAAAGAAAAAAATCAATTTGTACAGTCTACAACCTGTGAGAACACAGTAAGATGTTAAAATATTTTATATTTGCTTAGGTTGCTTTATAAGTGTTGCCTTACAAATACACTGATTACATTTGAAGCAATTGTATTACAGTGCTGCTTAATAACACAGTGACAATGGAGAATAAGACTATTCATCCTTTTTGACAAGTCTATTCCTGAGGATGTTCAGTCTGCTGCATAAGTTTGGTAAAACAGTGCATTAGTTGCAACTGTTTAATGTATATCTCACCTCTTCTGACTCAAATTAACCAATCAAACTAATACCATCTGAGCACAGTTCTGCAGTCAGTTAAAATATATTCTGCTTGAAAATAACAAACCTAATTGAAATGTTTGTTTGAAAGAACAAAATTAAGCAAATCTTAGTGTAGTTGAGGGGGTACAGAAAGAGGGAAAATAAATTATTTTCTTTTGTTTCTTTACAGTTTAGTATCTGCCCATTGCTCACTTGCTCATCCAAAGTGCATATCTTCTGGCTGAACTGCTGTTTCTTATCTCCTGAAATTAATCTGATAAGAAAAACCACTTTTATCTTCACAGTTGTAAAGACGAGACTCTTTGGTAGAAGTGTACGGCACACCCTATTTGATTTCAGTTTGCACTTAAAGACAGAAGGAACATTAAGATCCAAGTTGATCTCTACTTTTAAAGGGTACTCTTTCAAGAAGAAAGTCACATGGAGGCAGACTAAAAAATATTCCTTCTACAGTTCTCGATATCAGTAAGAAAGAGCATTACAAAATCAAAAGATTTTTTTTTCCTGCTACCAGATCTGATCTCTCAGTCATTTCAGACCTCTTCTTGGCCAGAATGCATTGTTTCAATTTACATTTCTTTTTTTCTTTAGTGTTACATCCACTTTTTTCTCTGCGTACTTGTGTTCCTGCTGCAGTCAACATTTACAGTAGTTGCTCAGCTGTTACCCACCCTTCTGTTATCTCCTTCTCATTTATTTTCTTTCTTTACAGTGTCCTGCGTGCAAGTATCTACTTACACACTGAAATGTGTATTCCTGGAAGAGATAAAACCTCTTCACGACAGCACACTGGCAGTGATCTACCCAATCTACATGTACTTAGAACAGAGGAGTACTCCTGTGAGAAGTGTACACCTCTCTGCCCATATCTAGACTTATCATCTGTTGCTGCATGTCGCATAATATGTGGTGTTATCTATCAAATGCTGACAAAGGGTTGGTATGCACAATGGTGCCTTTCTGGATGCGGTATGTTTTGTAGAAACCCAAGTAAACATTGTCTGTAATGGGACTACCAGATGTTCAGAAACATCTCGATCTGATTTAAAAAAAAAGTATGTAATGACAAGGAATATTCTCCCATTATATATATACTGCTAAAGGAAAGAGGACTATGGTCTGATTCTTGTCTACGTTACCAGGGGCTGGCCTCTGCCATTACGGATAGGTATCAGAAAACTAGACAGCCGTATGGATGACTTGCTTCCAGGCCACCTTTCTGTCTAGCAGCATAGTCTTATGTAATAGGTAACATTCACTGACAAAACTGAGCATTTAAGTAGTAGAAGTGTCAAGTCTGGGGCTGTTGTAGATACACATTTCTCTGGGATGAAGCTATGTTTTGTGCTCACTGTCAGTGTGACTTTCTCCATCCATCTGCCAGTCGAGCTGTACTCATCATTACTTCTGCTTCTTCTGTGGCAGCCCTAGGAGTAGAAAATGGTGTCTCTTGAGAATCTTGTGGAATGATGACATTGTTGAACAAAGGAAGGGCAACTTATGTTGTCTACATGGACTTGTGCAAGGCCTTTTATATGATCCTGCAGTACATCCTTCTCTCAAAATTGGAGAAATATGGATTTGAAATCTGGACTATTCAGTGGAGAAAGAATTGGTTGGATGGTAATAGCCAGAGGGTTGTTGTTAATGGCTCTATGTCCAGATGAAGTGTGGTCAAGAGTGGTGTCCCCCAAGTGTCCATCTTGGGACCTGTGTTCTTTAATATCTTTATCAACAACATAGATGATGGGATCAAGTGCACCCTAAGCAAGTTTGCTGATGATGCTAAGCTGAGTGGTGCAGTCGACACAATAGAGGGAAGGGACACTATTTGCAGGGACCTTGACGGACTTGAAAAGCGGGCATACAAGAATCTAATGAGGTTTAACAATGCCAAGTGTAAAGTGTTGCAATTGGATTGAGATGATCCCAGATATGACTACAGACTGGAAGAAAAACTCATTGAGAGCAGCCCTGTGGAGAAGAACTGGACATGAGCCGGCAGTGCCCTCTTCCAGCCCAGAAAGTGAACAATATCATGGGCTGCATCAATTTTTTTTCCTATATCCTTGTTGGATATAAGGGAAAACCTTTTATAGTGAGGGTGTTGAAGCACTGGAATATGTTGCCTAGAGATATAGTGGATGCCCTATCCCTGGAGACTTTCCTGATCTAGCTGTGGATGTTCCTATTCATTGCAGAGGAGTCAGACTAGACAGCCTTTAAATATTCCTTCCAACTCTAAAAATTCTGTAGTTCTAGGATTCCATGAAAATAAGGGTGGCCAGCAGGGACAAGGAGGTGATTTTGCTCTTGTGAAGCCCCATCAGGATCACTGTGACCAGGCCTGAGGCCTTAGTAAAGGAAGGATGCAGATCCATAAAAGAAGGCCATGAGGAGGGCCACAGAGATGATCAGAGAGCTGGAGTACCTTTCCTTTCAAGAAAGGTTGATTGAGTTGGACTTGTTCAGCTTGGAGAAGAGAAGGCTCCGAGAAGACCAATACTTGAAGGGAATTTACATGCACGAGAAGGACCAATATTTCATGTCATTTGATAGTGGTAGGACAAGGGGGGATGGTTTTAAATTAAAAGAGGAGAGATTTATCTTAGAAATTAGGAGGAAATATTTTACTCAGAGGGTGGTGAGGCACTGGCACAGACTGCCCAGAGAAACTGTGGATGCTGCATCTCTGCAGGAGTTCAAAGCCAGTTTGGATGGGATTCTAGGCAGTCTGATCTAGTGGTTGACAATGCTGCCCTTGGTAGGGATGTTGGAACTAGATGATGCTTAAGGTCCCCTCCAATCTAAACCATTCTATTTTTCTATGACTGCCAGTGGTGTTCGCCTGCTTGAATCCTTCGTGGCATAGCCTCATGCAGTTGGGGTCAGGCTGATGAAGAGCATGTGGTAGGAGACAGACTGAAATGTGATCATCGTGTTTGTCTGCAAAGTGAGTTTAGGTCTGTGCACGTGAGAGGAGCAATGACACTTGACTTTGAGGTCAGAGACTGCTTTCTGGCTTATTTTATTTATTATTTATTTACTTAGCAGGGGTGCAGCCTAAAATTGCATTTCTGCTGTTGTGTTAGCGTGGATTTGTGCCTGAGCCCAACCTACACTTGCCACAAAAGCTGAAGTGATGGATGGAAATCTGCTTCTCATCTGGTGAAAGCTAAGTGTGGACAACTAAGTGCGAAGTGCAGGATTGGCTGATCTTCCTTGACCAGATCTATCTGACTCCTCACCACCCACTCTGTGTGATTGCATGGCATATTTCTGGTAGGTGCCTGCAAAGACCGTGAGGAATATTTGTTATCTCTGAGTGAATGATCTCTAATGGACAGTCTGATCATATTCCAATGGTGCTCTAAATAACATCACAAATTCTGGTATTGCAAATGGTCCAACTATCTTATGTTTTCTCACTGTAATTGTAGTTTGTATACCAAATGGGTGCTGTGAAAAAATTCTGGAAAATGAAATGGAGTGAGTGAGGTGATATAGAATGGAAAGGTCATCAGGGTGATGACTTCTACAGACAACTAGGTATGTCTTCATAAAATAATTTTCTCTGAGCTCTCTCCTGTTACTCCTCCTAATACATTATTCATTTCACTAGATGCTATTCTAGTGAATCCCTCTACTCAGCTGTTATTTCCAGACTGTGATTTTTCCTTTCCTTTCAATCGGCAAAATATCTGTAAGCAGATTGTACTTTTCATCAGATGTAACAATTTCTGGAAATGATTGCACAGACACAAGAACTGCAGAGCTACAGCTAGCTCTGTAATGGCAGAAGCAGGTGCTGGGAAAAAAGGGTGTAAGAGACAAGAGCTTATATTTCCACAGCTTCCAGAAGTTATTTAAGGATCTTCTAAGCTGTGACTTGTACATCAAGCATCATATTAAATTGCTAGCAATGAAATTCTGGTCCATGAATTAGTTTTTCTTCCCTTCTTTCATGTCTATTTTTTGCACATGAATTTTGTTCATTTTTAAATTGATCCCTGGACATTCTGAAGCCTGAAATATGTCTTCACCTCCATAAGCTGTGTGTTTTGCTCTGTTTCCACAGTAGGTGTGCTTTTATGGAAAATTGGTCCATATCAGCTGTGGGCTATTTTATGAGTTCTGGGTATATTTTTAAAGAAAGAGCCTATGTGGAAAGAATTTGTGTTCTACCTACAGCAGATTTACTACTGACATTAGAAACACATCAGCAGCACAGCCTGTAACCCTGACATTTTCATTAATCCCTCGTAGTTAATTCCACTTGTGGGGAATTAATCGTACCATCAAATTATTTAAACAGGGACTTACCATCTTAGTATGACCTCCTTACGTTTATTTGGAATTCAGATGGAGGAAAGTGGCTTTTAAAAACTGTGATGAAATCTCCCAAATGAGTAATACATAAACTCATTGCAAAAGAAGGAGACAGAAGGTCTGCAGTCATATTTAAAATAATATATCAGATTACCTAAATGATATCTGATCAGCATATGTAATCAGTATATCTGAAGCAATTAAATTACCTCTGCATAGTATCAGGCAAAGTTAAATTTGTGTAAGATAGAAACAGCAAGTATGTGATTATAAATATTTCTCACTGTCATGAACATTTGCAGTGAATAAAAATGTGTGTACTAGCTGTGTGTGCTAAGGAAAGGGAACTGATCTGATTGCCTGGAAAACACTGTACTTTTCCATAAGAATATTTAAGATATGTTATAACTTGGGAATAGATGCACTACTTAAAGGAACTGATCAGCTCCCTGTTTTGATCAGTAATATTTTTCTTCATTATTGAGATTTCTTATCTCTTTAGCAGTTTAGAGGTGTTTGCTGTTATTGAAATAAATTTCTCAACTGAATAGTTTTAGAAAGGCAAAAGTCCAGTCCTCATAGCTAAATCTCCATAAAGTTGATGTCAAAAGGACAAAGATCTTAGTCTCAATTTACTATTTCTATAGTTGTGTGTTCTTAAATCATTATTTGAGGGAGGAGGTTGATTTATGTCCTTTTGAATGTTATTGGCAACACAGTTTTGTAGTGATTCATTTTAAGTCTTTTATGAGCAAGTAGAGGCATCACTAATACATTTTTATATATTATTTGTTTACACACACATAGTTTTGAGTGCCCTCACAGAATTTTATTCCTAGCTCTTTATCCTAGTTTCAGGGACCGAGTTGACTTTCTTCACAGTGTCAGGTATGTTGCTGTGTTTTGGCTCTGGGAGAAAAACAATGTTGATAACACATCAATGCTTTCATTGTTGCTGAGCTGTTCTGCACAGAGCCAAGGATGTTTCACCTTCTTGTACTGTCCTGTCAGTGCAGGGGGATGAGGGGACACAAGGAGCTGAGGGGGGACAGAACCAGAACATCTGAGCTAAAGTGGCTAAAGAGATATTCCATACCATAAAGACATAATTTGAAAAAACTTGGGGAGTTGGTTGGGGAGAGGGGTGCTGCTCAAGGATGAGCTGTATGTCCATCAGCTGGTGGTGAGTAATTGCACAGTGCGTATGTTGTTAAGTTGGCATATATTATCATTTCTATTATTATTTTCATTTTCTCTCCCTTTTCTGTCTGAGTAGCTTTTATCTCAACCCTTGAGTTCTACTTTGTGTTTTTGTTTTTTCTTCCCAGTTCTCTCTCCCAACCCCTGGGACGGGGAATGAGAGAATGACTTTGTGGTGCTAAGCTGCTATTGGATTAAACCACAACATTCTTCCAAAGTTTTATGTAATTGCCCAGGCCATTGCATTACACTGGATACCTATGTTCAGGAAACTTAATTTCATAGCTGATTCTGTGTAATGCCTTTGCTTCCAGAATTCCTCCCATACTAAGCTGAGTGCCTGAAAGGTGTGATGGCTTTCTTTCCACATATGCTTATATTTTTCTACTGACAGTACTGACTCATGTTTTCAAGGAAGAATGAAAGTTGACAATGGAAAATTACTTGTATACAGCTAAATTTAATGGAAACTGAAGTGAGATAGTAATATCACTCCACAGCACATAGCTACTCATGAAAACATATTCAAACTTCTTCAAGGCTTTCAACTATCCATCATCTACCATTCCAGTTTGAAGACTAGCAAATATCATGACAACTAACTGTTAGGTCTTGATTTGATGTTTTCAGTTAATTTAGTGTTCAGCTTAACTGAGATATTAGTGCTTCTGAAACAAAATATATATTCCTTAACAAACAGAAGCAGTTTTTCTTGTGTTGCTCATCAGTTCTGGCTCAGAACATCTAGACAGTCTTGCTTAGTTGCAATTTGGTTGTACTTCTGCACTGTACTTTTGCACGATACTTGTTCTAATTCTGGATGTGAACAACTGATATGCTTAATCTGGGAAAAACAAGAGTATTCTTGTAAAGTATTGAGTAGCAGAGGTCTGTGCTTTCAGAGATAGGGAATATTGATTACTGTTTTAGGTTTGCATCAAATGTACAGTATATTGATTGGCTGGACCACAAAAAAATAAGTTCACCTGTCTTTTCATAGACTGACAAAAACAATAATGATTAGCAGAGTTTATAATTATGTTTCTTGAACATCATAACCTGATTAGTCTGTAGTAACAAACTCATTTAACTTAAATTGCAAATCAATTTACTCGTTAGTTCTATTCAAATTGTACTCTCTTATGACTAAGACAGCACAATTTGTGATAGAATCACTTTTATCTGTCAGCTGAAAAATTAGTTGTATGATTAAAATCATTATATTCTTCTGTCTAGTTGTTTTTGTTTTTTTTTTTCTTTTTTTTTTCTTTTTTTTTCCCCCTGGTTAAAGGAAATGTACTGGATGCCTAGAGATTTTATGCAGGAAACAGATGTATTTAATTTCATCTTTCTTGTTAAATCTGATAGTCAAAAAATGATGCATTTAGTCAGATCATTCTCTCTTATAGAGAGAGAGAAACAGAGACAGTTCCAGTGAATAATTCATCCTGTAACAGGTATGGGAGACAGAGGGCTTGATTAATTTTGGTGGTTCTTTCTTTTCTTTGCTGGCTAGAGAACACATCTTTGTTCTCAGATGTATAGCCACGAACTTTGGCTTGGAATGTATAATCATTGAGTCTTTGCAAATCTTCTACCACCAATCATGAGATGAGATAGACAATTAATTCAAATACCTTTTGAATTTTGGGGTAAGTTTATCCATAGACATATTTCAGTTCATTTTTCCTGCAATGGTTTGAGATCTTGAATTGCAGCATAGTTAGAACATGACTATGTAAAAGTAGACTCACTGTGTTAACCTAAAACCTGTTAAGACATCAGTATAACTTTTTAACATGAATTGATACATGATTATCAGCATGTTTAAGTGTTAACTGGATGTTAGACTGAACATTACTGCTTGATGCTTCTTAATTGCACATTCTGTGATGTCTCATCAACAGGCTGTTTTAATGAATAGAAATAATACTGTGAAAATGGTACTGCCTTTCTTTGAAAGGAGGTGATTCAGAGTGGATTAAACCAGTTGATCTCTGTAAACTGGGCTCTTGTTTTTGACGATGTAAAAACCAGCTGCAAGGCTGTAGGCCACCAGCATCCTTCAACAGAGAAATTCACATCTCAGCATTTGTAGGGATGCCAGCAAAAGAAATAACATCTTTCTCGAGACCTATGAGAAAGAACACATCTCCTCCAAAAGTTCTTGTGAGACAGCCCAGACCAGTTGCATCATTGATGGACATTGATGCTTCCCAGCCTCCTGCAGCTGTATATTTAGGAGCTGTCATGTCAACACAACCCTGCCTCTGGCAAGATTAGCAAGCCATGGAGATATTTTTTTTTAAGTATGTTGTACTCTAGAGCCACAGGTTGGCCAAAATATTTAAGCTGGCTTTACTTCACACAGAACTTGGAACATCCAAGTCTCATTAGAATTCATTGTAGTGACTGCAGGAACTACAACCTCCAGGCTTCGTCTGGTACCCCCACTGCACATACACCATGTACATTAAAAAAAACATATCAAATATGGCATCAGATGTCTCATAGTCATTTTACACATAATCTGAGATATTTTTGTTACATCTCACAGCCATAAACTTTGCCTGTATGTTAAGATTTAGTCTCAGTTCTTTCCACCACAAATTATTCCAGTGGGCAAAATTATAAATAGTTTCTGACTTTATTCAGTTCAGTGTTTATACAGTTGCTTTAAATACATACACATACATAGTATAAGTAAGACAGACTACTATTCATCAATACAATTTCAAATTCCCCCTTAAAAACACACAGAAGCATTGGGGTTCAGCATGGCAAAAGAGTAGCAGTTTGTTCTAAGAATAACTCTACCCTAACTGACATCTGCTGTCCATTTTTAGATGGAAACAGGAAAAAGACTTCTTATCACAGATATTACAAGTAGCAGCTTATTCTTTTCTCATTGAAAGTGGTGTTTCACATTTGTGATTCCTCCATAAAAGAATTCACAACATTTTTCTGTTTATTCTTTATTCTATAAAAAAATAATACACCTAGCTATGTGCTATCTTCTACTAAGGGTTGAAACCCTCCTTGGAGGTATGACCATTCTGAACTTAACCTGAAGGCAAAACAGCTTCAAGCCTCTCCAAACTCAGGAATATTTTAAGATCCTTTCTCTCACATATGGTATATAAAAATAATTTATCTTTTGTTTAATATTGGGCACGTTTCTGCAGCAGTGGAAAGCTACACGTCTGGAACTTAAATTCCACAATTTCAGTTGTGTTTGTAGAAAAGCTGCCATTTCAACTCATAACACCTCAGAAGGTCCACTTGAATATGACAAAGAGGTGTATAGTTTCCATGTGTTGACAGTTGGCTCACTCTTGAAGTTTTTGGTCAGCCAAGCTCTCACTTATTTCATCTGAAGTTCTCTGGATGTTTTCTTTGCATAAGAGCTACAAGAACTAATGTTACTGAATGTATTCACAAAAAATTACAGCTGCAAAAAATTTACTATACTATTTCTCTTAAAATTATGCTATTTCTTCACATACTTAGGACAGCTTTTCATATGTGCCCTTGAATTTTCAGAGACAAATAATGTATATTTACATCCAATTATGTTGGTTTGTGGTTTATATAATTAAAATATCACAGTCATTAACTACATCTTAAACTATGTCTTACAATCATGAACATGTAGTAAATCCAAACTTACTGCATTTGTACAACCACAGAAATTTATGACTCTCAACTACATTGATGGCACATTTCCCAAAACTCAGCTTGCTTTTCTGCATGTAGCTGTCATTCAAATGGCCTTAGACTTATCTCCTAAGCTTTATCTCTCTGCTCATGTTTCTAACACCTAAAGATCCAGACTGAAGATGCAAAGCTTTTGGTTTTCATTAATCCAAGTGGAAAAAAAAAAAAAAAAAAAAAAAAGAGTCTTGATGTACTATGCATTTGTGAAACTTATAGCTTTAGAAGAAATTAATGCTTCAAGCAGTTAGTACAGTGGAATAACTTTAGCCTGCCTAGACTGACCTAAATGAAACTTCACTTCATTACTAGCTTGTTTCAATTTCATGGTTGATTCATGTTCAGTGGAAGTCCCCCAGCTTTATCAGATCTTCCATATCAACTCCTATTGCTACTCAGGCACTTATAGAAGATTTATCTTTGGGGCAGGGGCTGAGACTAGCAGACTGATTTGCTGCATCATGATCCAGAATCTGTAAAACAAGTATCTGCTTTTTTTTTTTTTTTTTTTTTTTTTTTTTTTTTTTTAGCAATGGCTCAACTTTATTCTTTTCTTCTTTACAGAAACCATAATAATACATTAAATATTTTAGGGAATTATATTTAAGAAGAAATATTAAAATTGTGGTAGAAACCATGTTGAAAATCAAAGCAGAAATTTTTCATAAGTTAATAATTTTGAAGTGTCACTGTCCAGTATCAGCAAAACTCCATCTTTTGCTAAATATTTAGCAAAAATATAAAGCAACAGCATCTGAAAACAAGCTCTAGGTAAACCATATACTCAGCTGGTTGAAACAGAGAGGGAATTGACTATTTTGTCTCGTCTGATACAAATCCTCCATTTTCTTTAGCATGTGACGAAATTGATTTAGAATCATCTTTTTCTTCTGTTTTCTCAACGTCTGTATTAGTTTTGGCACAGCGTTTTATGTAAACACGGTAGCCTGGAAAATTAATATTAAATGAAAACATTATAACAATGACCTGAAAAGCAATGCATTCGCATATAAGCATACAACACTTTATTACCTTATGTTGCTAAAATATTCAAATAGCTCAATACAATTTATTTAAAGTCAGATTTAACTATTCCTTGTCAGCAAATCTCATCGCTAAAGAAGTATGTTTAGAAAATAATAAGGAAAATGTTTAATTTTTTTTTTTTTTTTTTTTTTTTTTTAATGCATGACTGCTTTTTGTTCCTGTTAAAAGTACTGCCTATCTTTATTGGAAAGCCTTTGGGCAATTGGCTGGATCTGTGGGACTCAGTCTTCTACACAAATCCTGTTTGGCAGAAAGCAAGCCAAAGTGAGGAAAAACTGTTCTTCCATTCTCATGCAATTGCCACCTCGGGAAGAACTTGAGATACAGCTCCCAGGTTGTGTCCCTGGGACAGTGCTCCAGATGCCTGGTAAGATGGCTCATTTGTGACTGGGAGCAAAAAAGTCCCAGCTAGTTTTGGGGGTGAACAAAAAGGATAAAGTCTCAATCCTCAGTAGGTTAGGTGTGTACTTGTAGTGCAGTGCATATGAGGTGTATGTAGAAGTAAAAAGAGACCTTATAACAGAGGATTTCCTTTCTCATATTAGCTGTGAAGCTAATCTTTCTCTTGATGTATGTCAAGATGCATGCCTTTCAGGATGGTCCTGGTGTGAAACTGCAAGCTCAGGTACTTTGGAGTAGTAGATGGCTCTAGAGAAGACACATTTGCTTTTCTTCAGGAAAGGGTAATAACAAATCTCTGCCCAAGGTATACTTCTGTAGTCAGTTGTAGGTGACAGAGATTGCTTCCCTTGCTCTGAAAAGTAAAGGGCCTTACAAATCTTAAACTGATCCTTATATTGTCCCAGTTACATACAGGACATAGCACAGTGGTGATGAACAATGATAATTTGAGTCATTATTAAGTTAACTGTTTTCCATTTGATTATTTTTCTCTCTCAACTGTATGTTCCTGTTTTCTCCACGTTGACAGAAAATGAGGCTGGTGATGATAGCAATAATAATAACGTTCTAACAGAAAATATCTGTACTTTACCTGCTAAAATCATTAGTGCAAACAACAGCTGGAAAATGCTGTAGATGAGTGGGAAAGTAAACATCAGTTCAAGTTGTTCAGGGCTGAAGGAGAGCTGTACAATTGTTGAACAGAGCTGAGTGTTTTGCATGCCTGTTTCCAGAGACACCGTACGACATCTAAAGGGAATAACACAATGACAACTGTGAAATAGCATCCTGTGCATTCCTCTTCTTTACTAGGTATCTGCAAAGTCAGGGTCCACATAGATAAATGAAAAAATAGCATTCCTCAGCTTACAAGTGATAGAATTTTTAGAACCAGAACACATGCAATTTATACCAATTAAGCAATTGCAGGGGAATATTATATGCTATAGTCAACACTACTGATTGTAGAATCACAGAATATCCTGAGTTGGAAGGGATCCACAAATGTTATTAAGTTCAACTCCTGGCTCCACAAAGGACCACCCAAAATTCAAACCATACATCTGAAATGATCTTTGAACTCTGTCAGCTTGGGGCTATGACCACTACTCTGGGGAGCCTGTTCCAGTGCCCAGCCACCTTCTCATTGAAGAACCTCTTCTTGGTATCCAATCTGAAACTTTATTCTCCCTCTCTTTTGAAACAATACTCTAAGTTGTAGGCTGCTGTTTCTTCATGAGAAGTTTTACTTGCCACAACCCATTTGTTTGTTAGGTCTATTCTGCTCACTTCCTTTGAAGTGTAAGTCATGGGCACAGATGAGAAAGACAGGAGGAAATACTAGTCATAATCCATAGATAAAAATGTAAACATTATAAGTTTTCTTTACATGCTGTACACTAGAAACATGCTCGGGAATGAGTGATCTGTTGCAAAACGAGTATTTAGGAAGCATTCTCAGCATTGATTATTCCTTAAATAAAAGCTTGCTTCACAGATGAAATAAGACTATAAGTTTATGTCAGAGAGAAATCTATACCTGCTCCAAGACAGACCAGCAAGACGAGCCAGAAAAAATCCCAAAGAATAGCCAGCTGCTGGAAATATGGTACCAATGATCCATAGCTTAGGTGTGATAACCCACGAGCCTTTGTAGAGTATTCCTCCAACCACAGCAATAATGACAATGAGAACTGCTCCTGCTATGGAACCAACCTGTCAGAAAAAAGAGGAAAGATGGTGTGAATAAGAGACTTTAGTGAAATTTTGTGACAACAAACACAATGTCAAACACTCCTTTGAATGTCTTTAACTGAGCCACTGAAACATCTTATTAAACATAAAGCTAAATGTCTACTGCCATCTAATTCATGGGAATCACACAGATTAGATCACTGCCATTTTCCCAAAAATAGAGCTGTAAAATGTACTTCAAAGTGTGACTACAGACAGATCAAAGCTCAGCTAAAACTAAACATTAAAAACTTCAGAGCTGTAACATAGATGAGGAACAACACAGGTACTAGATTTTTCCCAGAATTGTTGGGAAAATAGTAGTCTAATAGCTAGAATAATGCACTTTTCCTTCCCACTCTTTGAACAGTCACACCTGGGGGCTTAGCATAGTATATGCTAATTAGATGCTAGATTGTTGGTGCTAGGAAATTATTTGTCGAGTGAAGGAATAAATATTTATTGTGGCTGAAAATACTGTGTATGAGAACTGACTGTGAGCTCATATGCATTTCTATATAGACATAGTCACTGAGTTAATCTTATTTTCTGTGGCTGAACATACTGAGATCCTCACTGCTTCTTGCCAAGGTAAAGGATAACACATTCTCTTGTAAATATTCAGTTTATCTCAATATCTCAATTATGGTCTATGGTTGCAAGAGATCTCATGAGCAGATATCTATGGTTAAGTGAAGGAGAAATCCATTTCTCAGCTAAAAGGTGTATTCTCATTGAACTGGCTTCATCAACCTTTGACTGAATCTTTTTAAGGGCACTGAGTCAACAAGTGCTTTTGTTTGACTGAGAGATTAACCAAATGCACCTAGGAAAAAGAAACATGGTCTAGCCATGACAAGCTATTCTGTTTCACATTGTCTTTGTGCTCTTATCTTCATTTCTCACTATCTGGACCTTAATCTGACAGCTACAGTTCAGTCTTCGCTTGATGCTTCATTGTCCAATATCAAGCAAACTGGCAGTGGAATCTACTGTAGGTTGCTCACCCACTCAGTACAAATGATGACAAAATTGCTTTTTGTTGAAAGTAGAGTATCTTCTCATGTGAGCTCAAGTCCATGACTTTCCCTTAACTGAGCATGCAGGAACAGCACTGTTTTGAAATCATCCCTCAGTACTATTCATGTTCTTATGTAAGCTGTGGATACATTTAGAAACATAACAGGATAAATAAAAATTTCGTGAAAATTACTTGAACTTAAAAGGACGTTATTTGCATTCTGTAATTTCTGAGCTGATAGCAGAAAAGGAATAATAAAATATAGGTAACCACTTGTCAGGTTACTTTTATTTAAGAAAATGTAGAAAATGTTTATATTAACTTAGGGTGGTCAATAAAGGCCAAGGATACTTGGCACATCTGAGAATCACTTTGAACTGAGCAGGAAAATATTCAGAATGATTAATTTTCTGTTAACATAGAATGCAGATAAGCTATTACTATTACTATTTTGGTAAGGTCTGTTTTTGCCAAAAATCATAGATTCAATGCTTCTGAATCTATCTTGCAAATATAGTTGAACTTTCTGAATGGTTTTCTTATATTTTTTAAATATTGGAACATTTTCAATACACACACATATATCTATATGCATATTTAAATCAACATCACGCTCAAAATTGCCAAAAAATGATAAATTGGTTTAAAAGTGGAAATGTTTTTGTTTGACTTAGAAGGTCTTCATTTTGTACTATTTTGAAGGAAAAATTCCATTTGACCTGAATGATTTTCCTTCCAACTTTCAGTTTACATTATAAAGTTGAACTCGGTTGCTAGCATAGTTCTAGCCAAAAACAAAAGTATGCTCTTTGATGATGGCTTCTAATAACATGTATGGCTAATGCACGTATGTGCAGGGGGAAAAAAATACATTTCTGCAGTATTTCATTTGTTTTCTGCTGAAAACTCCCAGACTCTCAGATATGAATACTATGAATAGTAATATGCTGCTTCAGTGGTGCTACAAATTTCATAATTTGTCTATAATTACCAATGTTTCAGCAGTAAAAATCCTACCTTAAGTATTATTTTTGCTTTACTGGGCCACTTGTGATTAACAAATACTCCAACCGAAACAGGAACTACAAGAGCTACCAGTGAAATTCCTGTAAAAAAGAAAAGAGAAAAGAGAAACCCACATATCATATAGAAGTTCATGATGGGAGCATGCACTGCGTGGAGCAGCCAGAGGTATAGAGAAAGCCTACAGTGTATGTTTCTGGTATGCACACTCCAACACATGCACGCTGTACCTGCACCTGCCCATTTGTTTTTCTACAGTCTGTTATCTTTGGCAACCTGTTGAAGTAATTGTCATTCAGCTGAGCTACATGCTCATTCACCTGAATCAAAAAGGCAGACAGAAATTTGAGTGCACTAATCACCACTATCCTGTGATGTACGTAGCTATATTAAATGTTCACTTTGTCTGCAGGTGTTTCACTACTGCATCAAATCAACAAATGGTTTAGATCTTCTTTTGTTCCGGCCTTCTTTCTCCAGCATGGTTTTTGAAAGCACAAACAATATATGTGATTTTTTTTTTTTCTTTTTTTTTTCCCCATGACAATGGAAATTGAAATTGAAGAATATGAAAGTGACTCTGCTGGCTTTGTAAGATAACCACAACATGGAACTGAATGTGATAAGCAACAGGGCTACAGTTCTGCAAAGCACTGGAGCATATATTTCTAAATACTTTGACTGTTTTCTCTTTGTAGCTGGATGAGATTTCTGACAGGAAGTCAAATGAAGCCACTCCTGGTGGTGTAGATTGCAGCTTTTCAATGAGACTCAGCAGTTTTAATCGCTTGTTTAATTATCCACATGTGCTTAAGTACTTTGCCAGATACAGCCTCAGCTCTTAGCTCTTCGCAGGATTGTGCCTTAAAGCTGTTACCAATGCTTTCATCCAGGGAAAGCAGCTATTTCTGTATGAATTATTCTTATTCCAGTACCACGCAGGTTTCTAAACCATTTAAAAAGAAAAGAATGCACGAACTTGCGAAAAATAACTGTACTGTGTTTATTATGACAAAAAATACTTGATCTGAAGAGCTGTGGATGATGTGAAGTGATCTAGGTACCTAATTCCCACCAAAATCACTGAAAAGTAGGAAAATACATATTTTTAAAATGTCTGAGGTAATTTCTTTGTGCCTGTGCAGGATGGTGATAGTGTAAGAGTGGTTGTTACTAGAAGGAAAATAAAGGAGAGTCAGAAGGGAAAGTGTGGTTCGCTTGACTTACCAATGCTGTCATAGGGGAGTACAATTGCATCAGAATCGGTCCACATCTTAGTATAAACAAAAAGACAGAGTGGCATCATCCCCATTGCAAGAAGTGTGGAGCATGTTGTCATGCTGATACTGCAAAGAAATTGGTTTAAGTGGCAATTTGTGTCATGCTAGTCTATACTCTCTTCATTTCCTTACTATGACTTAGCAGCTTATGAAAAGATATACAAGAAATACTACTGGCTACAGCCAATTTATCCATATGTCAAATTAGAAAAAAAGTTAATGCAAAGGATGGTTCCTGCTGAAAAAAATTAAAGAAAAAAAACCACATAAATACAAACACGTTCTGCAGACATTACACAATAAGTTTCAGTGCAGAGCACAGTACAATAAAAGTCAGTACAAACAAAGAAGAAGAGTGGCAACATTAGGAAGGACTGTTGGCAAGTCTGTACGTGTGGTGACTGGCTGGCCTCTGAAAGGTCAGCAACCTGGATCAACTGCCACTTTCCATTTCACTATCAGTTCTGGAATATTTTAGAATTTCTCTCCAAAGCCAAAAAGCCAAAAAAACCAAACCAAACCAAACCAAACCAAACCAAACCAAAACAAAAAACACCTTAATCATCTAGGAAGTACAACATAATAAATTTCCCTTTTCTGACTTTTCCTGCCCTAGGCCAAAGAGCAGGTACTGATAATTACACTTTGAAGTTGAGCATAAGTATTGTTGCTTCCTTGGTTTGTTCAAAGATGTTTCTGTGTTAAAATATAAAGTCTTAGAATCATAGAATCATAGAATGGTTTGGGTTGGAAGGGACATTTAACATCATCTAGTTCCAAGCCCCTGCTATAGGCAGGGACATCTCCCTCTAGATATGGTTGCTCAAAGTCTCATCCAGCCTGGCCTTGAATGCTTCCAGGGTTCGAGCACCTTGCTAGGCAACCTGTTCCAAGTCTTGAATCTGTTGAGCCTGGTATACTTCGTAGAAAAATGAGCATTCTGCTGGACAACAGAAGACAGAATAAGACAGCAAAAAAGGCAGATTGAAATGGAGGATATAGTCAGATTTTTTTGAGTAGTGGAGGTAAAATGTTGCCTTCAAATCATTCTCCTATGAGGTAAAAATAATGACAGAAGGCTGGGAGACTTTAGAAACTTCCTCATGAGCCTCCCTTCTGACAGCTCTTTGATGTAGTTTACCCTCATAACAGAAGCTATAGATACACAAACTGGATACATTCAGAGATATCTGGAAGAATTCATACAGAAACAACAGAAATATTTGCTTTAGTTTTGGTTCCTTTGACTCTCTGATTCAGTGTTGTTGGATATAATTCGGTAGGAGACTCTGGAAAGAGAATTCTTACATACAAAGGAAAAAGAGCAATGGTCTTTTACTCAGGTCTGATAAAGACCCAAGTTGATAAAGAACTCATGTGTCTATATTTCCTACATATTCTTATAGTTTCTATATCTACATTCTACTGTAAACACTGCTCATTTGCTAATCTGAATTCCTGCTCTTGCAACAGCTCCTGGAGGAGCTATGGAGGAGAGGAAATGGTAACGCAGAAGCAGTTGTTCTTATGAGTTAGCAAGAAATGTCTAAAACAGGTGTCCCTATGGGAAATTTCAGGGGTTATCATCTGGGTCTGAACTACTAAGAAACATACAAAACCTCATACTTCACCTTTCAGTGATTACACAAATAGTAGAAAATTAATTCTTGCTCTAGCTTATGGTTTAATTGCACTAGCAAGTGTTGAAGCAGGACGGTAGATAATGTCAGTGGCTTATTACATACAAAGATAAAATATCAGTTAAAAGCAAAACTTACTCTGATATGCTGTGCTGGCTACAGAAACCAGTCAAGCTACTTGTACTATTATTCTATCAAGACTGATGATGAAGACTTGCATCACTTGCTGTACCTCCTGTTTCCTCTAGTCCTTGAATTATTGTAAAAATGTAGTGATCAAAAGCCTTTGAAATCTTAAGGTAAAGGCTTTTAGTATACTAATAATATTTATAACATAATATTTAGTATGTGTTTCCAATTTACCTCACCCTCTGCCACCATCATGAGTTATGAATTCTACTCATATTTATAGCATCATCAATTAGGATTCTGATTATGCAGATCCGACAAAGAACAGCTTAGCTCAGTGTATTCTTCCAAGGAAAGATTAGGACAGAATTTAAGACTTGTGCTGGATGTCTTTTTATCTATGTTTTCTCAGACCCACATTCATTGAAATAAATTGTCTTATAGTTTCTACTATCATAGGTTTTTCCTCCACAGTGAGGAAGCTGGTGATTAGCGGGGGTTGACTTAATACATAATTCGAACGCAGGCATTACATTAACACCTGTGTGTAACAGAAATGTTCACTGTTTTCAAAGGATGGAAAAAATGTCTTATTAAACCCACAAATATTAACATTCTTAGTCAATTTGCTCTGACTCCACATCTTTCTTCCTTCTATTATTTTTTCCACTTCTAGTTCAGAGTGGCATATGATAAATTGGATGAATGCTCCAATTTATGTTTCTCTGCAGGAAATGGAGAAATTAGCTTGTTTATTTTAGAGCAGAGTAATCAGGATATGAAAAGAAAAAAAGATAGCTCATTTTTAAAAGCTGTTAGAGTTAATGAACGCCCCAAGAAATTTTCATCAGGAGTATGGTGCACTTTTACAGTGCGTTTGATGTCCAAGACCGCACTACGTATCCTACATATTTGTTTCTGAGTTTGGAGCACCCAGTCAGAGACCATCACACTTAATCCAATGGAGTTTTTCCAAAGCAGCTCATGTGCAGGGCTGCATTAATCAGTAGCTTTTCACCTGTAAATATTTCCTTCAGTTTGAAGACTTTGCAGAAGGTGCCAAGAGCACGTAGAATTGTCAAAAGTGATTTTCTTTTGTATTAGTTCCCAAAGAGAAAGGCCTGTCTGTTCATTGTGCAGAACACAAAAGGAGGAAAGATATTTTTCCAAAGGTGGTTTCTTTTAAGAAACATTTTTTCAATAAACTGCTGCATAGTTGCTCTTTCATACATAGAACTATGTATGAAAAAATCTTTATTATATTTTTTTAATGTCCAAGGTCTTGGAGAAACAAAATCAAAAATATAAGTCTAACTTAGTCAATGAGTTCATAATCCTTAGTATACTATTTTATGAAGAATTTGAGATCTTACAGCAAAGACATTCTCTAATATTCATAATTCTGTTATGATATCACCCTAATATTAGTTATCAAGAACTAACAATAATTCTAGTCTCCTTATATTTACTTGTACTATAGTAACTAAATACCTCTACAGGAAGAAAGTTTCACACATCAACCAAGACAAGAAAAAAATCAGACAGTCCTTTTCAACACAAAATTTACAAAAAGCCATGCGAACATTTTAGAAAACAGTTGCTCTTACCTTAGGTCCATGTCACCATCCACCCAGTAGGCGATGATATTAGAGGCTGTGCCTCCTGGACAGCATCCCATGATCATCACCACAACGGCTTGAATAGGAAGCACATTAAAGGCCAGTGATAGCAAGAAGGCTGTGAGAGGCATAATTCCAAACTGACAGAGGAAACCCACAAAAATACCCCAGGGTTTTTTTATGTGGTGCAAAAATTTTTTAATTTCCACATTGCAACCCATGGAGAACATCACCAAAGCCAGCATGATTGTTAGAACAGTACTTAAAATTACACTCAAAGTCTGGTTAAAATTATCTTCTGGTAACACACAAGATGTACCCTTGCAAATAGTAGCATTTTCTGGACAAGCTGTGGAGTTGTCCACAGCTGGACAAGCTGTGGAGTTGTCCAGCAACTTGGTGTTAAAATGCTGAGAAAGTAAGTGAGCCTGCATTTTGAAATGCAGAACTGCTCAGAGTATCCAAGGCAAATTTTCAAGCCTGTGTAAATGATTGTTTGTCAGCCACTCTTTTTAAATGATCCAGAAAGCAATAAAGTTCAATAAATACCTGGACGCTGTTACTATTCCTTAAGGGTTTGGCACATTGCTGATTCATATGGTTATAAAAGTTGTGCTTGCTTGATATGGTGGTAATCAATCATTTATTCATATGATAATGAGGAATCCCACATTGAGAGAACGCCTGTGTTAATATTTAAGGGTGTAAAGGAGGCTCGTGGAATAGCTAAGCAAACAAAATGAAAATCACAGGAGGAAAAGAAAGTTTAGATATCATTCTTTGAATTTCTTGCATGCCTCCAGGAAAGTTGCTTGTGCGTGAACAATGTGTGTGTAACAAGGATGTACAGGGCTGAAAGGAGTAACTGATATTCAAAAAAACCTGGGTAGAGGCTCTGAGCAAGGATAAAAGATTCACCTTCTAAATACTGCACAAGGCTGCATTTTAGGGAATTGTAAGAACTTCTCTGCAATTGCAGCAGGGCAGTCAAATCCTCAGACCTGTCCAGGGAATGCTGCAGGCAGAGCTGTGAAGTGTCACATCATGCTATGTGCCACTGCATTCAGGTGCAAGGGTCTACTGGATGCAGGGAGTCATACTGAATGGAATGTGATCCAAGTTTGACTGTATTTCTGGTGTAATAGAAGTTATGACTGGTGTACAGTGACAACATTCTAATTGTGTTTAGTTGCACAATTTGTCATTCTTTCTCAGTTTCCATGTAGTCCTTAAAATGGTTAGGATCCTAGCCTTGAATTTTCTTACAGTCTGCTAAAAGGTTGCCTGTATTTTTGGCTTTGGCTCATGCAGCACAGCTGTAGGAGCTGACACCTGACACCCTGACATCTTCATGTCCCTCAGCCCATTACCAGTGACCAGATGTCTGTGTCTAACCTCACTCCAGGCCACATCTACCCCTGTGCTGAATCCGTCACTTGGGGAAGGGAGGAGAGGTGTCATGGGCTGGGCTTGCTGGGGAGCAGATTTATGGTCCTCCTAGCCAACTTTTGCCAGTTGCAGCTGGCACTCTCATGCCTTGCTCCAGCTTATGCTGGAAATGTTGGATATTGGAGAAGAAGAGCGCTGGGAGGTGAGAACAGAGGAAAACGGAGATTTGTTTGCTGGGTTGGGCACAGGGTGTGGGACTGTGGGGCTGGCATGTTGCTTTGGAGCCCGCTGTAGTCAGCTCTGGCCAAGCTGAAGCAGAACATGTCCCCTTTGATGCGATCTCTGGTCTGAGGCCTGCTCCTGTGAGGGTTCTCCATGGGCTGTGAGCTTCTTCAGACCCCATTAATTGCTGTCCCGTGTGCTCCTCCATGACTGCATATGGCGATCTGCTCCATGTGGTGCCTGTGGGTTGCAGGGGATGGCCTGCTCCTCTGTGGGCCTCTCCTGTGCTTCAGGGAGCTTCTGCCTGGAGCACCTACTGCCCTCCTTCTGCACTGACCTGGATGGCTGCAGGGCTGTTTTTTCACATTTCTCACTCTTCTCTCCCAGCTGCTATTGTACTGCAAGTTTTCCTTTAATCTGCCCTCCCAGAGACACCAACAGTGTCATCCATAGCTCAGCTCTGGCAGCAGTGTGTCCTTTTGGAGTAGCTGGAGCTGGCTTTGCTCTGACATGGAGCAGTGCTGGGCTCTACTCACAGAGGCCACCTATGCAGCCCCCTGCTACCAAAACCCTGCCATGTAAGTGTAATAGAATTGTGGCTATCATCCTGCTGGGTGGATGCTGTGTGAATATTCATGCATTAAACAACACAATAACATTGTGAAAGTAATATACCAAGCAAATAAATAAATAAATAAATAAATAAATAAATATCCACTAGAAAAGTTAGATGAGTTCTTCATGCCAAAACAGCAGCATTAACAGTAGCAACAAGAATAAAACACTAGGAAGCTAGGATATTTTACAGTTCTTCTGACTGTGTAGCATACATGAATTAATCTCATGTTTTCCAGGCCCTACAAGCCACTGGTCTCTTTCTTATTTTACACCCTTGAGCTTCTCCAAAACTGGGAATATTTTAAAAGGAGGAATTATGATGCTTCTTTATCTATAGCCAAGATATATAAATGTAGCTCTTATACTAAAACCTAAACCAAAATGTGAAGTACAGCAGATGACTCCCAAACATCGTTAGTTTTCCATACTTAACTTTTTTTTTGCTAGACTAATAAGCTAAGCCATAATTATCTTCAATAAGCAAGACTCTCACTAAAAGTCTCAGCATTTTGTGCCTAAACTCAGTGTGCAAAATGATAGGTATTACCTTATTTTATTTATTTTTTTACTTTTAATAGTGAACCATTGAGGGGAAATAATAGAAAGGGTTTCCCAGCATGACCACATGGCACCTGTTTCTTTAAAAGTGGATCAGCTACATGGCTGCATCTCCTAAGTCACTGCTGGATGCCTGATGGGATAATGTCAGACTAGCTGGCAGCTGGCAAGCCTTGCCCTGTGATTAGTGCCACATCTGTGTGACTATGATATGTTTTATAGGACAAAAAGCAAAATAATAAGGAGTGGATGAAAGGAAAAGAAGGCTCCAAGATCTCAGGCAGAAAACTCATTCTCCTTCTTACATTCTCTTCCAAACAGAATGTTTTATTTTTTCAAACCAAGTCTCTTAAAGGGCTCATTAGCTTTTAAAAGTATGGCTGTAACAAATACTTTTTTTTTTTTTCTTCTTATATTTCTTTTCTTCTTCTGATTTTTTCTTCTTTAATCTGCATCTAAATGCACTTGAATTTGCTTCTTGTTGAAACTGAACTTCTTGATCAGCCCACCTTGAAATCTTCAGCAAGACTCAAGGCCAAGGGTGGCTTTCCTAAATGTGTTAATACTTGTTATCTTGTGGGAACCAGTGGTGAGTGGTTTAGGAGAGGAGCTAGTTCTTCTGCTACCTTCTCCTGCCAAGTATGTATCTGAACCCTGCAGTGTGCAGAATGCTCCCATCCACCAGAACCAACACGGTTGGACTGTCCTAGCTGTTGGTCTCCAGTCTCAGCTGAAAGATATGAATGCCAGCTCTTTCTCTCCTAGGTTTGCTAATACATCAACTCATTGCATAAAATCTTAGATCACCAAACATCCTTTCTGGAAAAAGAATTGAACCATTCTCAGCTCAGTGTATTATTAGGCTAAAATCAACAAATTTAGCACTGATGCTAAAGAATTCCTCATGTGTTGTTAGGGCACTGGAACCATATCCACAGACATTGAAATATTTACAGTCGTGGTTAAAACTTGGTACATTGTAGGGAGTATAGTATTATCAAGTAGGAAGTTATCTGTTTCAGGAGTGCTGGATTTCAAACAGCCCTCTAATTTATTTGTTTTTTACAGTATACTTTTGAGATTGGAAACGGATCAAAAAACAAAAAGCAAATTTGTCTGCTTCCTGCAAGTTTCCCTTACACTGACAGGGAAAGCAACATTTCAGCAATGGCTGTCAGACACACCGAGCTGTACAGCTTCTGTTTTGCTGCCTGTTTTCTACTTAGGTTCTCGTTCTTGGATGTCAGGGGGAAATTCTTTACAGAGAGTAGTGAGGTACTGGAACCGGCTGCCCAGAGAGGTTGTGGATGCCCTGTCCCTGGAGGTGTTCAAGGCCAGATTGGATGGGGCCCTGGGCAGCCTGGTCTAGTATTAAATGGAGAGGTTGGTGGCCTTGCATGTGGCAGGGGGGTTGGAGTTTCATGATCCTTGAGGTCCTTTCCAACCCTGGCCATTCTGTGATTCTTACCTGCTGAGGACTATGTACCCTGTGAACACAGCTGGCAGCTTTTGCCTATTCCTGTTGCACATGTTATTCACTGTGCTTTTACAAATTTGGTGTCCAGGAAGAAAGCAACAGTGAATGTGATGGCATTTCAGCGATGATTAACATCACTCATTTGATTGTGGACACTATCTCCCGGCATACCTCAGGAGTGGAAATAAACAACACTTAAATAGAGAAATATCAGCCCAGCTGTACGTTTGTGATGTAGAACTACCAAATTGCTTTATTCTTAATTGCCTTCTTGAATTCTGTGATGGATTGATGAGGCTGCCAGCTTGTGCAAGTTACTTTAGTGGCACTTCAGCAAACATATCTAGGCAGATTAAGCCTGTACAGATCTGTCCCTCTGCCGACAATTATATAATTGATTTATCCATTAACTCAAGCAGTTATAAAACATGAATAGCAGTAAGTGCGTACTAAGCTCTACAATGGGAGAGAAACAATTTAACAGTTTGTCTTTTATGGCTGTCTAGTGCTTATTTCTGTGATATTTCTCCTAATGAGACTTATGAATCTTTCCTGTCTGCTTAATTCAGATTCTGAGATACTTCTTAGTATATTTATGCTTTGGTTAGAAGAATCTTTTATTTCAGACAATTAATTTCCTAAAGGCAATTACCTGCTTCTTTATAGCATCTAGAAAAAAGAGACAGCAGTTACATCTAATGTCAGTGATTTTGTTTGTAACTTTAAACTTTACTATAAATATAGATGGAAGAGTTCTTCTTTGTTTGTCTGGAAAAAGTGGTACTACATAATTGAAAGTTTATAGAGGGCATTATGAAAAGGAAATCTGGGATGGAAGGAGAGAAAATTCTTGATGTTAAAATATACGTAGCTAAGATTAGCTTCCCAAGAAATACTGAAAAGTAACTGTGAAATAGTCTTACTGACTCTTTGCTTTTACTCATTTACATTTCAGCATTGGTTGCATACATATGAATTCTGCCTGCCTGTTAGATTCCTGAGCTGTCTGAAAGGAAACATCTGTGGCAGGGGCTCTCTTGCAGTTGGCTGTTGATGAATTCAGCTGGCAAACAACCTGATGTGTGAAGGGCTGGGATTACAGGCAAATGTGTTCTGCAGGTGTACTAGTTTTGAGAGATGCACCTTATGCCCATGACTGAGCTTCTGCATACACCAAATAGTTGGTTTGAGGAATGCAATTCTGCTAAAATTTGCCAAAATTTTAAAAGCTGTGTCTGTAAGGAGATTTATATAGGGCATTTGTGTTCTCTCATATGTTTCAGCAGTGCCAATGTAAGTTATGACAGAAAATAGGAACTTCAGTTACTGAGCAAGTTTCTGCCCTTAGTTTTCCCACTTAGAGCTGAATGGAAGAGGAAAGCCTTGAGCAGGAATTGCTTCATGTAAGAACTGATCAGAGCTTCCAGGAATGGGAGAAAGAAGTGATGAAGATGCAATGGAAAGGCCACTAGGTAAAACTGTTTTACATTGTTACACAGATGTTTACTCTGATTTAAGGCTTTATTAATGAAAACAAACAGATTCATCAAATGGGAAGCCTGTACTCTTTTCTCAAAAACTGGACTTTCTCTCTCAATAAGAGAGAGGAAGCTTAGTAGTTCTTTTTCAGATTTATAGCAGGTATTTCAACTCAGATCTTCTACGTACTGTTTTGGTAGGTTCTGGACACAGGCTCTAGAGAGTAGCAGCTTTACCTGCACAGCTCTATGGGAAGGCCTATTTATAACTGATTATTCTTTTATTCTATGGCTTTATAGAAAGTTTTGGGTCAACTGGAAAAATTTTTTTTTCTGGTAATTATAACTGGATCAATGTGTGGTAAAAGGCTCGTAAGATTTACCTGATTCTAGAGCTTTAAAATTCCGTATAATGAGGAGAATCAGATAATAGCAGCTGTTAACAAAGTTAAGATTCCTTTTGTGCTAGATGCTGTGCAGGACTGTAGTAAGCATGATTATCTGTCATTTTTGGCTTTTCTTCTAATACTACTCATCTTATTTTGATAAATGGAAAATTCCAGTACAGCTGGTGAGAGAAAAACAAATGCAAAAAGGTGTTCACTGCACATATAAATGGTATGTGACAAAGACACCTGTTCTTCTGAAAAGCCAATCTAAAGCTTTTGCCCTTTTCTTTTGGGGAAAGCCTTTTGATCTTCATGTCCATCATCTTAATTGAATTTTAATTTGCCTATGACATCCCTCTTCATTATGGAAAATACTGGCAGGACTGCATTATTATTCTAGGCCTTTAAATTCCATTTTTAAAATGACTTCAGTGATTATACTTGACTGTTTGTGTTCAGAAAGCCTCTTATCACAATGAGACACTGTTTAAAAGCTCTTTAAATATTGGTTCCATATCTGCAAAGATAATCTTAAAACCTTCAACAATGCAACATGTAACCTTATCTGGGAGTTGATAAAGTCTCAACACTCTGGAAATTTTAACAATTCTGTCTGGTTATTGGAGGTTTACTTTTTGCTGGCTGAAAATTCATGCAGGTGGCAATTTGGCTGTGGGAGTTGAAAGTATGGAAGATGTGGTGCTCTTGATTTGGTGTATTGTAGTGCTCGTGTAATTGATAGGATTGGTGCTTTCTCTGTGAGTGTCTGTGTTGTGCATATGTTAAACTGTATAATTCTTACTGATGACTAAAGCAATAAAATTAGATGATAATAATAAAGTTGTATTATTTAATAGAACTCAGCCTTCAGTTAGCATTTGTCTTTCCATTTTGGGAAAAGGATACAAAAACTTAATGATGTTGAACTTACTGATTCTGAGACCTAAGAGAATCCATGCTCAGATGCTTGACATCTTCCATGCAATGTTCATCAAAATAGGCAGTCGCACAAAAGTAGTACAGTAAGGCAGGAGTAATCAGTTCAAAATGCTGAGGAACTGCCCTTTGACCTTCAATTATCTCTTTCTTCACTGACTCCTGCAGTATGAGAGCTGGAATAGGTCCTAGGTGTCTTTTTTTCTCCAAGTCCTGTAGGTTCATGCCTCTGCTCTAGTGGGTATTTGATTACACCACTCTGAGAGGGACCATTCCAGCAGGAGGTCTGAGGGAGTACTTGCCCACAGTAGCCTGCTGGCTCTGCCCAGGGCACTTTGCAGGCAACTCACCGGGAGCTGGATGATGTGAGCTCAGGTCCCTTCAGACAGAGATTGCCCTCTTTAATTCCGCTTCCCTTGCAACTTGCATGAATATTTCAACCAGTGGGCTTTGGGGATAGGAAAATAGCGGACATATCAGTGGTACTTTCTGCATGTTAGTGTGCCTTGCCTGTACTTTACTTCCACTGGTAGCTTTGATTGTGCTGGAGCATAGTCAGTGATAAATGGCAGCTCAGTGAAAGCTTGAGGAGCTCATCAGGAATCAGATGCCTGCAGTAGCATCTTGTTAGTATAGTATCCACAGCTCTTCATGGGTGGTTGCCTGCATGGGTATCCATTTTGAAAATGCTTAATTTCCACCAATTCTGTTTTGAAATTATTTTCAATGCTTATTTCCATCAGAATATACACTATGTTTTATTACACGCATTTCTGACGGAGTTGAGCATCTTCTGTTTGGAGTGTAATGTATCAAGAAAGTGACTTTATTCCATCTTTATAATAAGAAGAATTTACGCATGAATATGAATGAAGTTATATGTAAAGAACCATATATACACATTTATATATAAATTACATGCACTGTGAAAAATGACTCAATATAGGCAGAGAAAGTGTGTTGTGTGGTTTTCCCCCCCCCCCCCTCCCCCCCCCAGAGAAAAATTGTGCTTTCTGAAAATTTGTATCTGATTGAAATGATTCTTCTGAAGTCTTCAGTGTTCCTTTGGTAAGCAATGACATGCTTACAAAATGACATTTTTGCTATTGTTACTGAAATAAGCAGAGGCAGTATAAACTTTCTGCACATTGAGAAGATTTAAGATCTTCACTGATATCTATTTTCTCTTCAACAGGATTTTGTGATCGTTAAAAAAACCTGATGCTCTACTGTAAAGTGGCATTTTTTTAGGAAGAAGAAAGTTTGTTTCATTTTGAAGGCATTTAGCAAAAATGGGAACACTCTAAACCATACTTTTATCCTCCTAATGATATTTGCATGATTCAGTACAGTTTATTTATCCCTCTGCACTCTATGCCTCAGTTTACAACTCGAAATGTATGGTTATTTACATACACAGTCTTCTAGTTAAAAATGCTTGAAACATAACTTGACCTTTTTAAAAATGTGAGATAGTAAATGGAGGAACTTGCTTGGTTTTCTGATTCCTGGACACTTAGAATATGCTTTAGTGCTATTTCTGTACTCTGCCTCATGAAGTCTGGAAGTGATCTTAAAATGAAAGTTGGAATGCTAACACATGGAAAAAATAATACTGTGGCACTCCAATAAAATTAAAAATTTTATGACAAAAAAAAAAACAAACCCTAAAACACCAAGCCCAAAGTTATGTGTATTATCTGCAAAGAAACCTTTTAAAGAAGTTTTAAATAGAAGTGCATAGACACAAAGTACAAATGTGGATGTGACTTCTGCAACTGTGAGGAATACAAAATTGATGAGTGGGAGTCATTATAAAAAAAATAGGACAGCACCATATTAACAGATATGTTAAAAATTAAATATTGAATTAAACCTCTTTTAAAACATTCTGTGCAGTGTTATCTCAAATAAGGGAGTTGCAATCCAAATTTTTTTCATCTGTATCTCTAAATATCTAAATGTGTGGGTTTAACTTTCTTCTCCTTTTTTTAAAACAGTGTGACCTGAAGGTATCTTGCAGTGGAAATAAAAATATTGAAAAAATGAAAGACTTAAGAATAAAAAGTAGATCCTTAGAGACTGAAGTAATAGCATTAGTGAACAAACTAAAATAAAAAAAAAAAAAAAAAGCAGGTCCAATTTAGATGTGCAGCCTGGTGATGTCCATTTACATTATAAAATATTTGTCAGAAGTACATATTTTTTTAAACAGGGAAGAAAAAACACTGGAAAAAGCAAAAAAAGACTAATTTTTTTGGGTCATGCCAGAATATAGTTAAGAAAAAGAAAATGATAACTCTGGTTCAGTGCCAGCACCTGAACTAGTTTCTCCTACTTCTACTTTTTGCAGTAAAGCTGCCATTTCTTTAGCTTTTATGTGGAGGAACAGTCCTGTCAGATGACCAATTAGCTATGCTGTGTTTGTATTCCCTGGAGAAGACATGTAGCTCTGGCACTCTGAAGGGATATATGCTCTAGGCCAGGCTCTGGTGACACATTTTGATGGTATTCCAGGCTGCAATGCCAAGTTAGCCAGGCTGCACTGAGAGAGATGGTGATGAGAAGATCACCAAAATAATGCAAAACTCTCGCAGCTCACCCAAAATTTTTCTTTGGTGTGGGCTGACATTCTGCGTGTACTTTCTGTAGCTACATGTTGACCTTGAGAGTTAACGTACACTGAGAATGTTGGGCAGATACATGTTTATTTCTTTAACATGCCTTATTGTCCTTCTATCTTCCATGTTTTCTTAGATATTTAACTCTTTCTCTCTTTACTAGTACAGGCTAAGAAAGCCCCTTACTAGTTTTGTAGGTTCTTTGATGCAAACTTGCAAAAACAGCCTCTTCCAGGAGGAAGAGATCATAGAATGGCTTGGGTTGGAAAAGACCTTAAAGATTATTTAGTCCCAGCTACCGTGCCACAGCTAGAGACACCTTCCACTAGACCAGCCATTCCAAAGCCCCATCCAACCTGGCCTTGAATGCCTCCAGGAGTAGGGTATCTACAGCTTCTTTGGGCAACCTCTTCTGGTACCTTACCACACTCATAATGAAGAATTTCTCTGTTATCTAATCTAAACTTACCTTTTTTTTTTTTCTTTTTTTTTTTTAAATAATTTTAAAACTGTTACTTCTTGTCTTGTCCTATCTATATACTCTCAGAAAAAGATTCTCACCCCACCTTTCCAGAGACACTGTTTAAGTACTGGAGGGCTGCAGTGAGGGAACAATCAGCTTCCTTGCTCTGCTTCTTTTAATGTAGCCTAGGTTACATCTGGCTTTCTGGGCTGCAAGAGTGTGTTGTCAGCTCTTGTCAAGCTTTTTTCCCACCAGTACCCCCTCCCCCCACTCCCCCACAAGTACTTCACCATGGTGTTGTTAAATTCATGTTTATGAAATACAAATAGTACAGTGGAAAAAAATATATAGTATCCTTTATTGCAAACTAGAATTTTCAGTGGTATGTTGTGAATTCTGTTATGTTCTGGATATACCTGTGCTTGCAAATGTTGTGTATCCTGATAATGATAACAACAGGAACTGAGAACTTCAGGGATTTATGTCTGTTTAATATTTCCTACATTCAGCTAAGTTGGCCTGAGTCATTGAGAGACCATGACATGCCAAAAACCAGACCTGCTAGCACTACATAGAAAACATAAAATATATATTCAAGAAAGATGAAATACTATGTAACAGAATCAAAGACTGGCTTAGGTTGGAGGGGACCTTAAAGATTGTCTGTGGGCAGGGTTGCCAACCACTGAAATCTCCTTTCTTCATCAACAAGTAATATGTTCTGCTGGCCTTCAGTGATTCCTAGGCAATATTAATTTTGTCTTGATTATGTGACTGAGTGAATGAGAAGTCTTAAGGTCTCCTTTTGTTTTCAGAACTGCTTGCACTTGTGTTATCAGCAGTGAACACACCTGAACATAGGCTAGGTGAGATGTTTAATAGGCAAAACTTTCCAGAAATGCGATGGCCCTAGTGTTGCTCTTTGTCTTTGGTGTGACATTAGTGGCAAAGATAGAGAGATGATGATGATGATTAATGCCTCAGTCCCTGAGCCCTCTCTTCTGCTGAAGTCCCTTCTTGTCTTTGGCTGAGGATGCTTTAGCACAGTGGAGAGAGGAGGAGTGAGATAGGAAACAGTAACTTCATCTCCATGAAACATTTTCCTTTTCTGACCTCCAGGTCTGAGTAGCTGCAGCTTTGCACTTGGTTAACCCAACTCTCAAGAACTATTGCACAAATTGGGACTCTCTGAGCTGGTGGTCATTTCTTTTCTCTTCTAGGTGTTTTTCAGTTCATCATGGGAGACCTCCCAGTTCATTACTATAAACTATTATACAGAGCCATTTGGTTTTGCTTGTTTGATGGGAAGGGTGGCTGGTTATTTGTCTATCTCATTTTTTTTTTTTTTTAACTCTTTTTTTCATAATAGGAGGATCTCTGGCATTGGAAAAAACAAGCTGTAAATGGTGCATGTAAGTGAGGGCTAAGTGTGAAATATATTGATTAAAAATTGATGTATCCAGAGAAGTTAGTGGCAGGATTTTCTGGAGAGACTTGGAAGCTTTCTTTCTCAGGCTGAAGAAGAAGCATAAAAATGAGCAAGATAAACAAATTGATTATGCTCAGAATTTTCTTTAGAAAATGCTTTTTACTATCCACATAAGTATCAATTTCTATTTTTTTTATTTTTTTTAATTGTAAACCTGATTCATTTAGCTCTTTCTTCTGTTTTGAGGCTGCCTTTTCCATCTAAGACACTGAAATATGAACAGCTAGTTCATATGACATTCATCAGTTCTTCACCAGTTAAGTAGGAATGGGTATGTCTCTTCACACTGTCATTATTCAGCAGTATGTCACCATGGAGAGTCCTTTTTACCTCAGGTGAAAGAACGAAATACAGTGAAAAGCTACCTGTCATCATCCATAACTTCTGATGCTTAGTACTCTCTCATATGCTTTATTCAGACCCGTGAAACATATGTGTTGTTCTGATTTCTGTGCTAACGTTAGTTCATTTAACAAAGTTCATACCCGCAGCTCCTATTGCTTTTTCAAAGTTGTTACACTTTCAAAAACTTTGATGGCCTCATGCCTTCACCTTAGCCCTGTTAACATAGAAGAAAGAAATAGACTTTAAATTTCTCAGAATGCTGTAGCAAACATATAGAAGTGTACAGAAGAGAAGGAAGAGCTGTTAATAAGTGACTGTTCTGTTCAGCTCTCATCATGGGTATTATCACACTTTTCCTGTGTGGGAAACTACTTCACCCAAAGCTGTATAAGGAAGTGATATGGGGAGTGGAAATGTTCCTAAGTTAGGGAAAGAAAATAAAAATATTTGTTAACATAACGGCACAGTCAAGCTTTGGAGACTCAATTGCAATCTCCTAAATTGTAGAAATGGAGAAACAAATAGCATTAACTATCCATTACTTATTTCAAAACTGGGCGGTGTAGAACTTAATTACTTCTAAGATATGCAAAACTCTCATCTTTAGCTTTTTGATATATAGTTATTATTATTGGTCACTGTAATTACTGTAAATGATATAAGAGTCCTGACTAAATGATGTTTGATTTAAGACCTGTGTCATGCAAATAACAGCCCATGAAACCTGAAGGTTGATTAACAGCAATAACTTGATCATAGAATCATAGAATCACTCAGGTTGGAAAAGACCTTAAAGACCATCGAGTCCAACCATGACCTAACCATACTACCCTAGCTAACAACCCTCCGCTAAATCATGTCCCTGAGCACCACATCCAAATGGTTTTTAAACACATCCAGGGATGGTGACTCAACCACCTCCCTGGGAAGCCTATTCCAGTGCTTAAAAACCCTTTCTATAAAGAAGTTTTTCCTGAACCTAAACTTACCTTGGCACAACTTAAGGCCATTTCCCCTTGTCCTGTCACCAGTGAGAAGAGACCAAACCTGCTCTCGCTGTAAGCACCTTGATGTTTATACTTGACAATGAACAACATTGGACAGCAAGAAGTGGAGAACACAAACAGAAATCAAATTCCATGGTGATAAGAGATATTGTTCAGTTCCAAAGACTTCAGACTGTTCCAAAAGCCTTACACTCTGTGGGGTGTGGGTTCATACTGCATTTACTCAGAGGAAACCTGGTGTGTAAAACACTAAGAAATTCTAAATTTTAGTTTAGTTAACACCAAGTTACCTTGGTACGAACTGTGGGCATGACATCCACATGCATAACTTTCAGACTGCATTATAGTCTTCAAGGTAGTGCTCTGTCAACAGTTTATGGGCTGGTTTGGCCTGGTTCTGTGACTAGTAGGACAGGGGAGACCCATGGATCCATGCCTTGGAAAGGGAAAAGGGGAAAAAAAAGGGTAGGGAAATGGGCCTAAAAACAACACAGCAGCAATGATCAGAAGAGAAAGAAACTAGTTTACTAAATAAGATATTGGAACGCAAGATAACATTAGATAGTAAATTAAATGAGAGAGAGGGTCCAAAAGCCAAAGACCTTACTCTAATGCTGAGGTGAGATGTGCAGTCAGGGTTAGCAGAAGGGAAGAGGGAGGTCTCATGACTTTGCGAGGCATTTTATCTCCTCTCTGAACACAAAGCCCTCTAGGGTATGTAGTTATTTTCTGGGACAGGTACCTAGAACTGGAGCATTAAGTCCCAGGACACTGCACGATGTTATGATGTGGAGTACCAATAACCAAAAATCATAAAACCATGACACACTCATTTATTTAAAACAATTTGAAAAACTGCGTGGCAGTTCTGTGATTGGAATCACTATGGGGTCTGGACCACTTGAACATATCACGTGCACAGCTTATTGTAAAGGATGTGAAACTGGGGGCAAAACCAGCTCACCAGCTTTATTTATGAAAGTTATCAGCTGTAGCAAGGAAAACATCAAGCAGAATGACTACATCATCAGTAAATGGTTAGGCTGGAAAGGATAAACTTGGGAGCATTTCCTTTTCGCACTCACTTGTCATAAAAAGGTAATGATGACATTATCTCTGGGTTTGTTTGATTCAAAGCAGCTTCTCTGAATCTCTTTGAAGCAGTCTGAGGACTCTTCAGGGTCAGAGATTGACAGATTTAAAACTACTGCTCTGTTGGAAATTTGTCTATGTCTCATAGCATTTTGCCTCCTGAGAGAAACACAGACTCACATTTTTCCAGCTTGATGCAGTTCCCCTCAGCACCTCTGAGAAGGAGGATTCTATGGGGCTTTGCTGGTTTTCTTGAAAGACATTAAAGCAGCATTCTATGTGGATAACTCCTGCCATCTCTATGTCTCAGAGCCACTGGAGTTTGGAAGAGAAAAACATTCCCTCCCATGAGCAGAAACAAGAATTCTCTCATTGCTTGGATTATAAACCTTCACAGAAGCTGGCTGTTTTTTGTGTTTGTGTTGTTTGTGTGCCGTCTGATACCAAATCGACAATTGATTATGGAGGATAAAGCTGTCCTAAATCCAAGTGAAAAATGGCATCACTATCTTCTCTCATTTTTCCTTAATTGTATTCATCCTCTCTACAATCCTCTCCTTTTGTTCTAGCTTCTGATGAAGTCTAAAGTTTTAGAGAAACATGTTTGTTCTACATAGAGATGAAATAGGGATTCCCAGAGAATATATTTTGATTGAAGTTCAGGCAATAGTGAAAGCTAGTCATTTTATATATATTTATATATAAATATATTATTTATATATTTATATTTATATTTATATATATAAAAATTAATATATATATATTATATTTTATATATATAATAATTTTTGATTCTCCATGCTATAGAAGAGTTTCAGAAGTGTTTTTCAATCTCCTCTTCAAATGATGAATTCCATCATTCCTGCTTCCTTAGTGTGATTTTGTAATTGTGGCAAAACCCGCACAGTGACTAGATACTTGGTCATGTCTTTTGTTCTGCTGTCAATTATGTCATAGATGATTTTATTTTCCTACATGAAAGATCAAGAACACCTGACAAGAACATTTCCTTGATATTTTCACAGTTTATAATTAAAAAATGATGATATGGTCCTACATATTTAACTTCACTTCAAAGATAAAGTGGCAGAGGGTGATTTAGGAATTGAAGGACATAGGAAAGGGAATTTATTTTCACGGAATCTACATATTTTACTTTTGGTTTCTATTCTGTTATTCAACAGTATACTGAAAGATTATTAAACAACCGTTAGTCATTACAAATAAAGACAGCAGCCTTGTTCTCAATGGAGCTTATTGTGCAGCAGATAGCTAGAAGAAAAAAATAAAACACCTGAAAGTGAAATCAAAAACATAAAGTAGCCTGGCATATGACAGTTTAGCCCTATTAACTATTTTGTTGGGCTCTACAAAGTATTCTGTTTTTCATAATGATGACAAAAAGAAAAAATTAATACAATTTTATATCCTTTCTGGAATTGCTAAATTGCTTTTCTACTGTCAAAAATGTGAACTTAAGCCTTGAATCTGTGTAAAATCTTGAAACAATCAATCACGGAAACAGCATGATTTCAAAATCTCCCCTCCTCTCATTTTTCCTTCTTCTTTTTCCTCCTTTCCTTTTTCCTTCCTAATTTGTCATTGATACACAATTACTATTTCTGACACATTTCTTTTCTGATTCCCTAGTAATTATACTATCTGATTTCCATCTGAAATCAGTAGCCATTCCAATAGTCATCAACCTCCCACCCCTTCTCCTCCCCACACACACACACAAAAAGTTAGGAATTAAAACACATATATTTCTTCCTATATAGTTACTTAATGCCTGTGAATTATATTGCAATACATATGAATTATATTCAAGTAGTAACTAACCTCTCACTCTCCCACAATTCATAGAGGTGTGGCTGGCACAGTTTCAAACTATTTGAATCTATACTGCTTATCTACAATTTGAGGCCTCATTCTTCAGGATGTTTTGCTTATGGCTAACAGCCATAGAAGTAATGTATATCTTGAAAAAAAATGTTCACAACTGTCTGCTCTCTTAATGTAAATTTAAAGGCTGGGAAGTTTTTTTTTTTTAATTGTTTTGTTGTAATTTAGAAAAACATGAATACTATTTTTTTAGATGCCCTACATTAAATTTTGCACAACCACTATGTAATGCTAAAACTTCCCTCTGTGGAAGGGTGAGATACCTGGATCAGGAAACACTTCCACACAAAAGCTCTTGTTTTACTTCTTTACTGACTCAGTTCAATAATACATTAGCTTTCAGAATGCCTTCCAGGTAACACATTCAAAAGGCTCTGATTGAACGTAAGCTTTGAAAACTAATATGAGTGGGTTCAGGTTTGAATTTAAGTAATTTTTGGTGAGCAGTCTGTATGAATCAGCAATATTTCTGAGTGAACTGAAACGCAATATCTTTTAGATTCTATCCCAGGGAGAACTATTCAGCCATCCACTTAATTGCTAGTGCATTTTCATTTATGTACCTCTATTGATTTTAATCTCAAATGATTTATACAACACCATAAACAGCTAACAAGCCAAACCAGTGACATTTTACTGGAGATGAAAATACCTATAAACTAACTTGTCCAAAATCTGCTTATAGACAAGACTCCTCTTGCTATGGTTATAGTTTGTACTTACATCTTCTCAGAAAAACTTAGAGCCTTTTTCCATCCAAGGCTTGGAGACCATTTTCCTTTTTTTTAGAAATATATATATATGTTTCATTCTAGCCGTTTGTCATTGGTATAACATTCCTGAATGTGTGTAAGACACATTTGGTCTGAATTCAAATGCCAGTGCAATATGACTCTCTACACAACTGCGAGTGAACTGTAATAATTGGCTTATTTTATAAACAGAAATTAACAGAAATTAAGGAGCTTCTGAGCAAGTTGCACTTATCTTATTTAGATCTTTGTTCTAGGATGAAATAAGTCCTAGACAATGCTTCTCCTTAGAAAAGGGTTTATTTGTCTGTGAGATCTCCATGTAATAGAATTAAGAGTGAGTTTGCATTGAGGAAGTCATATCTGCTACTTCCTCAGCCCTGTTTTCTGAATGTACAAAAGCAGGACTTGATCACAGCTCAAGTGTGTCTGCAACATTCTTCAAATAAGTACTTAAAACAGCTTAAAACAGATGTATGCAGTGGTTCTTACAGTTGAATATTAACACAATCAACATTGAATGGTTTCTCATGCTTCTGAAATCAACAGTTTATCAATACAAAGACAGATTTTCTGCCCAATACAAAGACAGATTTTCTGCCCTATACACGTCTAAGCAGTCCATTAACACAATACTTTGTGTTTTGTTAAATACCTTTGACTTTAGTTAAATACCATTCTAAAATAGTATTTTTTAGATTAGTTAAATACTAATCTAAAAAAAAAAAAAGTGCAAATGAGAGAATTGTCCTCATTAAATGGACCCAATCTTATTTTAATTTTTCACTTCAAGTCACAAATACTGTGTATAATTCATGCCATTTCATTTCCCTGGTTATATTCTATTAAAATGGAACTGACACTTTCTGAAGACTGCCCAAGGCATGGAACTAGGCAATTGTTATTTATGTTTTTCTACTGTCCTTTGCTGTGAGCAATAATTGCATCACAGACAGGAGGTATTGAAAGTAAAATAAGGTATAAATTTTAGAGAATTACCTGAAGAGAATATCTGGATATTCATTTCTGCAGTTATGACACATCTCATCAGACTGCTCATGCCGGGCAGTGGGAAAGGGAAATAGAGGATTCAGGTGGGATACTTTATGTATAATTTAAGCTAGAGGTTTGTGGCTCATGTTCTTGCGTTTTAACTTCAACAGCATTGGCTACTTGACACAAAAATGAGATTTGGGTTGAATAGGAGATAACTCGTACTCTTGTGATAGAACTTATTTTATATAGCTCATAACTGTAACTTAGCTTATTTATGTAATAATGATTAGAATCTTAAATATAACATAAATTGTTAAATCTAGAAGTCTATGAGCTAAAATTTTTAGGGGAAAAATGCATCGTCACTTTTATCTACAGCTGCTCTTTAAATTTGAAGCCCAGAGTTTTGGAGATGGCAAAGGTTAAGCTTTGGTTAGCATTAGACTGAATTAGCTCCTGTAAAATGTAAATTTCTCCACTGTCATTCATACTGCAGAAAACAACAGATTTTGATTTGAATAAGAAAATAAAGCTGAGTAGGGCAATCAATAGTTTCTACAGAAGCAAGATTGTGCTGTTTCTCAAATGAAATGTGGAAAAATGCAAACATTTTTCTAGCAATGTTGAAGAAAGACGTAAAGTAATGTAAATATTCCAGGACTGTTGAAAATACAGGAACAATTTACAAATCAAACTGAAAATACTATAAAATCATCAAGATTGGAAAAGACCTCGAAGATCATCTGTTCCAACTAACTACATACTATCAATATTTTCCCCTAAACCATGTCCTTCAGTACAACATCTAAATGTTTCTTGAATACCTCCAGGGACGGTGACTCCACCATCTCCTTGGGCAGCCCATTCCAGCACCTTTCCTAATATCCAATCTGAACCTCCCCTGGAGCAACTTGAGGCCATTTCCTATTGCTACTTACATTGGAAAAGTGGTCGACCCCTGCCTTGACACAGCCTCCCTTCAGGTACTTGTAGAGAGCAAAAAGATCTCCCTTGAGCCTCCTTTTCTCCAGACTTAACAATTCCATTTCTTTCAGCTGCTTCTCATAATACTTGTGCTCCAGACCGCTCACCAGCTTTGTTGCCCTTTTCGATCTACTGCTTAATTATGATACCTCAAAATTGTATATAACATCAAAAATCATATAGAATCTGTGGTCAAAATAGAAATGTTTATTAATAAATACAGAAAAAAGCATTAGAAAAATACGGAACATACAGTCTCTCAGTCCCTCATCTACATTGTAAGTTGAATTATATAAACTGAAATTACCTCTAACTCTATAAGCTCAGTGAAGGTCGTATTATGAAGTAGCTATATTAAACTGAAAATCATTATCACAGATCCTTGTCCAAATGTACATACTGTTCACTGTGAAAATCAAATATGAGGTTAAAATGTATTAATTAAAAAATGTATTATGTTCTTAGATTCGACAAAATAATATGTTTTTTTTCCTTTGGTGTACAGATTTACATGGGACTGACTTTTAGAGAAGAGATTTTCTTTAGAAAAAGGAAGGAAACTTACAGGTTTTCTAACAGTCAGAAATAAAGGCATTGCAGAATCAGATCATAATATAGTCCCATATAAAGCTGAATTTTAGTTCACTTGTTTAACATTGCCCTTTGTACTTTTGGCTTCTCCAATAACTTCTTTTGCTTTAATATACGCTATACATAGTTCTTCTACGATGATAAATGTCATACTGAAAGTAGTCAAAATAACTCAAGTGATAGAACTGTAGAAATTACTCTCACTTACAGAAGATGACTTTTAGTGCCAGAAACTGAATACAACCAGTTCTCATGGCCCAGTTAAGGGCATTGTAGCTGAAAGAATAGCACCTTCCTAACCTAAACTAGAACCTTCTAATTTAATAAACTGAAATTTTGCCATCCTTCCTTATGTGCTTTCCAGATCTGTTTTGAATATATATTTTTAAATTTTCTTAGCTGTTGATCTAAGCTCCCTTTTATCCTCTGAAAATTAACAGGTTACCCAGTGCATGGTATGTATCTACATACCTCTCAGGCTTGATTGAGAAGAGTGCACATTGCTAGTCTTTCATAATATTTCAAAATGCTTCTCTAAACAGGATAAATTTGATCTAAATATATAAATCAACACTTTGTTGAACTGAGTTAAATGATAGCTGTTAACATAACTTACTCCATTTCTGGTACTTCTTAAATTATGGGATACATTTTCAAGGAAATAGAAAAACAAAGATAATATCTCTTGCTACCTACATGAAAATGAAATTCTACGTTGAATAAAGTATGAAAGCAGCGTTGATGTTTTCTCAAGCATTCAGTGGCTCAATGAAACCAAACTCAATGGCTTAATGAAACCAGTAAGGCTTTGTGTGAAATCTTGAGCACATAACTTGTCTGAACACTGTTTAAATCCCTATACTATCAGCTTGACCTCATTATTTTGGAGATTTTTCAGTAGTTCTTGATGCTTTATAACATTAGCACTAACATATTTGGATGAGAAACAGCTTGTGAAATACTTATTTTTATTTGCCTGCTGGCGTGTTGCCGCTTAAAATTGCACTGTATAACTAATTATACCCTAAACAGCAATACTAATTTAAAGATGAACAGCTTAAAAGATGTCTGCATGCCGTCTTTTAACATTTCACCTATCCTGTTAATCAAAGAACAACAGAGCTGGAGTTTGAGTATTGTAACACTGCTATTTTTAGATCATGCCCAGCTCTGGCATCTTGTGTATGTACTGTTTCTACAACATGTAGTATAGTGAGCTCCTGGGTCATGTTTAGCATTCAAGTTTAATACAAATAAATACACACAGACTGTCTGCACTGCTATTGTTAAAACCATGTTTCTTTAACAAGTTATAAGAAATTCTTCCAAGGCTCATAGAAAAATCCCAGTTCAAGAATCTTTATCTGTGTATTTACATCCCACTAGTTGCTGTGGTAGTGGAGTGCTTTAATAAGTTGTGTGCACAGTGAAAGGAGAAGATGCTCATTAGTGTCTAATGTATTGTTCAAGGTTACACACAGGATATAGAAGTTTAATGAGAACTTAATGGGACTTCTACTAGTACTGATTAAGCGTATCTATCATTTTGAGGATGTGGCCAAAACTGCTTAACACTGTAAAGTTAAGGAAAAATGAATGCCCAGTATGTCACTACCTTACACCATTAATCACATTCATTAGTTGCACTCCAGTGACAAGATTCTAGCCCATTACAAGTGAAGTAGTGGGAACACCACTGCCACTGGCCTGCTGATTTAAATAGTAATTAATCACATTAACTACAATGACTGTTTTTGTTCTTTTTGTCATACACAGCTTGTAGATTAAGCTAACTGTGACAAAAGTAAGTGTCTAGCACTTTACTGTAAATTTATCATTCACAGTCCCTTGCTGAAACCCAAGTTACTCATTAGGAGAGCCAAAGCTTTTGAGATGGCAGCTGGGGAAGAAGCTGTCCATTGCTGGTCTGTTTTAGAAGTTTATCCCAGACAGGACTTCTCTATCTATAGGAGGCAGTCAGCTACAACACCAACAGTGAAGATTCATTAAATCCTGATTTTCTGAGTCTCTTTCATTTCTAACTTTTATCTCCTGATTTGAGAGCACCAAGGAAGGCATGGACAATTACCACCACTGTTATGATAGACTTTATAAAGGAAGGAATGGTATTCTTGATCCATTTTGGGTCAAGTAGATCCTGTCCAGTGTCTTGTTAACATTTTTCATTGTCACAAGGCATACTGTCTGTAGTCATAAAAAAAGATTCATTGATGTTTGAAAGGTTGTGGTGGAAGAATAAAGTTCAGATGACCAAATACAGAAGAATTATATCTTCTTTAATTCAGCAGCAAAACAGACAATATCTGGCAGCTGCCTTTGCAAGTCAGCACATATAAAGATCGATTTACTTCCCTGTGTTATTTTACATTTAAGGGGAAAATATTTTTGCATGTTTACGAAGGCACTGATGTGCTTCTGTTCCCCAAACTGAGGTTATTTTGGAGGATGCTGAGTTCCTCAGGGTAACCTAGAAATGTCCCCAGGTATAAAAATAGCAAGTGTCTCCAGGGTGCCCTACATCCTGCAGTTTCCCCAGGAATATTTCTACTACACTGGGAGTTGCAAAGTGCTTCTTCTGGTGGAAGATGAGCTGGTGACACGTGAATGCCCTTCAGAAAACGTCTCCTGGAAGACACCTGGCTTTGCTCTGCTCCTTTCTGTCCTGTGTTAAGGTTTTGATCTTTGATCATAACTATCCCAAGGTCTTTTTGCATTAGCTTTTCTAACATGAAAAAAATAAAAATAAGAAGGTAATAGGTAGAGAAAAAACCCTTAAATTTGCACATCTCTCATATGAACATAAAAAAGCATTCAGATGTTACCTAATGAGGTTAATAATATATATTAAACAAAATGACATGTACGATGGCACTTTAAATACAGTTTAAGAAAACAAACAAAACCAAAGAAGAAACCCAGATGCTTGTTCTTGATCAAAATGCACTTATCGGGCTGCTGTTGCTCTGATTTGTAAGTTCTTCACAAGTCTTAGAGATATCTGTGTGGAAAGATTTGTTTAAAAAGGGAAGAAAATTTAAATACAGAATTTGAAAGATGTTTAATGTTTGTAGCTTACTCATTCATAACTCATATTTGATTTTATTTTTATTCATTAGTTAAAGGTTAGGGGGCATGATTCTTCCTGGCTTAGGGCTTTTACTAACACCAATTAGTAAACTAATTGGTAATTTTATATGATTAACATGAAACCTGATTTGTCTATTGGAAGCCCTAGGAATCCTTGTGATTTTTAGATTAAGGCAGTTTAATTTATGATAGCCTGTAACCTAAATAGAAGAATAAATGATGAGCTCATTATTTTAGATTTAATATTTTTTATTGCTGAGTTCACATGATTTTTCAGTATGTTGTTTGGAAAAGAAGCAAACCTGCCATTACAATCCCTTTAAGAGATATCTCTCTTTTACTACAGCAAGAACAATACTGAATACACAGCCTTTGAGAAGTAACACTGAAACTACATATCTTAAAAGCTGATCTACCTTGAAGGTCTTTGTAGGTTGTTTATCTTAGTTCAAGCAGTTTAGTGTAATTATTTCTGTGGACCGGGGAGTGATGCACGTACTTATGACTACCTAAATGCTTTCATTTTGAAGATTTGTGTTTTCATACAAAATCACAGATTTTCAAGTTCATACATCACAAATGATAGCCGTGTGAACTTTTTTAGTTTGATTTTGATTCCATCTTGCCTGAAAACTCTGTATATTTTGAAGTTTGATCAAAATCTTTTGGGCATTTTTAGGGGTGAACTTGATAAAGCACTTAATACCTTATAATATCTATGTAAATACATGTGTACTTAGTATTTCTCTATGGTTCTGCTTTTCGAAAAGTTCTGGAGTTACTGGAGTCTGGGAAGCTATACAAACTTAAACCTAGGGGAGAATTTGGATTGAATAATTGTGTTTTAATGTTCGTATTTTGTGTCTTTTAACCAAGAGAAGTCCTTTACGTTTAATTTTGAGTCACCCATTATCTGTTGGGCTTTGCTTTTTTTATTTTTTTTTCTTCCCCTGTTCAATTATGCATCTTCATAATTCAGTCAAATATATTTAGATTTATTTTCTTCCCCTGTGCAGCTCTGGCAGATGTGCTCATTTCAGGGAGCTAACCAGGTGGCTGCATTGATGTTTCCTTACATGGAATCATAGAATCATGAAATGGTTTGGGTTGAAAGAGATCTTTAAGATCATCTAGTTTCAACCTCCCCTGCTATAGGCAAGGACATCAGTTGCTTCAGGCAACCCTGATCACTTGGGCAAGCAGGATTTGAGCATGATGTGCTAGAGGAATGACACTTGTGATCTAACAACCTTTGCGTTCAGATCCAGTTCTACCTTCTCTATGATTCTATGATTCTCTACGATTCTATGATTCTCTATGATTCTATGATTCTCAGAAACCCTGGTAGGTTGTATCTCATTTGCTAGAGCTCCAATCTTATGAGCACTTTGTAGAAGTAAATCTTACTGAATGCTCTTTTCCCATCATTTTGAAGGCTTAAAAACCTTAAGTTTTTTTCATTTTCTTTTGGGTGGTTTCAGTTTTCTCCCTTACTAGTGATCTCCATCTCACTGAATTTATGCTGTTTGTTTCAGCCTCTACATGCAGATGTGAAATGGGATTCATTTGCCAGCAAAAAATGACTTCTTTTGTGCTGCACTAACTACCTGTGTCTGGGATTCTTGACCTACTTCTCAAGCTTTTCAGTATATATACACATAGAATGAGTTAATCTACAGCAAGCCTAACTCTTCTTATTTAAAAGAGGTATGGACACCTTCAGAAGTAATTTATCCTTGCTGCAGCAGTAGCCATCTGACTTCTGAAGAAATGGCAGCTAAATTTGTCATGCTTGAATGTACCCTTCCTTTTGATGCACATTATGCTCACTTGTGCTGTCAGAAGCACAAGGTTTGGATATAGCTGTCAGTGCCACTGTGCTTCAGACTTTTAGCCTCAAGCTCTACTTCTCTGCTGAGGTGTCCATAGCTATCTCTGTGGTTTCTAAGACCCAGGTGTCTTTCTTCTTCTTCTAGGGGAATATGCTGCTGCTCTAAGTGCCGTACCTATGAGCAAGGTTATTTGGACATCAGCTATGATTCTTCTACTAGTGGACTGTATCTGAATGTTTTCTTATGACTGAGAATCAATCATGTTGTGACAGCAGGTCAAGAGAGGTGATTCTTCCCCTCTATTCTGCTTTTGTGAGACTCCACCTGGAGTACTGCATCCACTTCTGCGGCCCCCAACACAAGAAGGACATAGAGCTGTTATAGCGGGTCCAGAGGAGTGTCTGATCAGATCAGAAGGCTGGAGCACCTCCCCTACAGGGACAGGCTGAGGCTCTTCACCCTGGAGAAGAGAAGTCTCCTGGGGGAACTTACAGAGGCCTTCCAGTATCTGAAGGGGCCTACAGGAAAGCTGGAGAGGGACTTTTTGTAAGGGCACATAGCAAGAGAACAAGGAGCAATGGTTTTAAACTGGAAGAGGGTAGATTTAGACTAGATGTTAGGAAGAAATTCTTTATTGTGAGGGTGATGAGACACTGGAACAGATTGCCCAGAGAGGTTGTGGATGCTCCCTCCTTGAATGTGTTTGAGGTTGGATGTGGCTTTGAGCAATCTGGCCTAGTGGGAGGTGTACCTGCCTATAGCAGGGGGGTTGGAACTAGACTAGGTCTTGGAGGTCCCTTCCAACCCAAACTATTCTATGACTCTATGATTCTATGCTTAATGATATTGTCTCTGTCTTAGGAGATCAACTTTAAAAGGTATTTGGTGCTACAAATATTTCAGTGTCAACTATTTTGAATACAGATGTGTGACTTTATTTGAATACAGATGCATGAATATCAATGACATCGATGATGGAATCGAGTGCACCTTCAGCAAGTTTGCTGACAACACCAAGCTGAGTGGTGTGGTTGACACGGTGGAAGGAAGGGATGCCATTCAGAGGGACTTCAACAGGCTTGAAAGGCGGGCCCGGGTGAAGCTGATGAGGTTCAACACAGCAAAGTGCAAAGTTTCGCACTTGGGCTGGAGGAATCCCAGGCATCCATACAGACTGGAAGGAGCAGTCCTTGAGAGCAGCCATGAGGAGAAGGACCTGGGGGTCTTGATGGGCCAGCAGTGTGCCCTTGCAGCTTGGAAAGCAAATGGTATCCTGGGCTCCATCAGAAGAGGGGTGGCCAGCAGGGACAGGGAGGTGATTGTCCCCCTCTACGCTGCTCTTGTGAGGTCCCACGTGGAGTACTGTGTCCAGGCCTGGAGCTCCCAGTACAAGAAAGACAGAGAACTGTTGAAAAGGGTCCAGAGGAGAGCCACAAAGATGATCATGGGACTGGAGCACCTTCCCTACAAAGATAGGCTGAGGGAGCTGGGCTTGTTCAGCCTGGAGAAAAGAAGGCTGTGGGATGACCTCATTGCAGCCTTTCAATACCTAAAGGGAGCCTACAAGCAGGAAGGGAATCAACTCTTTGAAAGGGTAGAAAACAGCAGAACAAGGGGAAATGGTTTTAAGTTGAGAGAGGGAAGATTTAGGCTGGATGTCAGGGGGAAGTTCTTTACAGAGAGAGTGGTGAGGTGCTGGAACAGGCTGCCCAGAGAGGTTGTGGATGCCCCATCCCTGGAGGTGTTCAAGGCCAGGTTGGATGGGGCCCTGGGCAGCCTGGTCTAGTACTAAATGTGGAGGTTGGTGGCCCTGTATGTGGCAGTGGGGTTGGAGCTACATGATCCTTGAGGTACCTTCCAACCCTGGCCATTCTGTGATTCTGTGATTCTGTGACTTTCGCTGCTGCAGCCATAAAGGCTTTTTAAAATTATGGTTATTTTCTTGTTGGTAGTGATAGAGGCAAAATTACTAGGGCAGAAAATATCTGAATAGTCCTCTGGAAAAACCTAACTTTTACCATGGACACTGGAGGGAAGATAAAATGACTATATTTTTTAACTTTGGTGCATCTCTCAGGAATCTGGATTTAGATGGAGTGACTCCAAGACACATGCTTCTCACATTTTAAGTGGGCTGTTTAAAACCCTGAGGCAAGCTGGCTACTAAAATGTGTTCCAAAGCTGGATGTGTAAAATTAGATGGATGTATTCTGATATCATTTGATTAAAATGTATTTAATACATTAATTTTAAAATAGGTCTCTTAGCATTAAAGTACCTGAAGGACCATACCTCCATGTTTGGAGTTTAATGTTCTTTATGTCTTTAGAATGGTTTAGTGGCTTCATTAAGCTTTCATTAGCAGGTGGATAAAACAGGAAGATGTAGAAAGTAAATTATTTGCTTTTGTTACTATGTATTTTCTACAGTGAACATATGAACCTGTATGTACACACTGCCCACTGAATTAGATATACTCACCTTGTTCTTAGGTTCTTATAAATATGGATTCAGAATTCAAGTTTAATATGTTCCCAAGATTAATTTCAAAGGATCATTTGTAAATAAGGCAACTGGTGTCTTGTTCAGTCTTCGTCATAAATGAAGTTCAATGATGTTCATAAATGCTCTTCATAAATTTCACTGTATCCACTGCTTGGTTTTGCTGTCTGTGTTTTACTAATTGGTCATGCTTAACAGGAGACCTGTAAATATTTCTTGATTAACCTGCAGGGGAAGGAAGAATAGGAAGAATATACTACACATTCAGTGGTCTTTACAGAAGTTTTAAAAATACTTTTTATTTCACATTGCTAAAAAAGTAGTATCTTTGTGTGGAAGTGAATATAAAAATCTAATTAAATAATTCTGTAAAGAGTATTCTAGGAAACAAAGACAATGAAGATAAACTTGAGTCTCAGGGTTTTTTCCTGTCATTTTTCTGTATCCACAAAGTGAGAAATCTGTGCATGCAAATCTGTCCTGCTCTAATAGGATCAGTTTTTGACCTGGCGGAAGAACAGGTTTAGACATTTTGAAGTCAATTTCTCTTATAATTTACTTTGTTATTGGAAAGTATGATATTATCATGACTGGAAGAGAATTGCACTGAAAACACACAACTTTCTGTATACAGAAAACTAGAGTTTTGGGAAAAATTCTTAATTACCTCTTATTTAACCTTTGTGATATCCTTAAGGTTTTGATCACAATTACTGATATGTTTTCAGTGATTCTCTTTCCTACTTAAATTTAAAAATAATGTTGGAACTAAGTCTGCAGTGTACCAGACTGTGCTAGTGCATAACATTATTAACTGTTTGCTTGGTTTTGGAGAAATTATAGGCTTCCGTTTTTATTTATTTTTTTCCGTGAGAGATGATTGTAGCATTTATCTTAATATCTCATGGGTACAAAAAGGTGTTTCAATAGACAGCAAGACATCAATTACAGATTTGAAGTGTGCTCACAGACATATGGACGTTATGTTATCAGTCTGTTCAAAGAATTAAGTAGTGAGGATCCAAGATGGTCCAGATGTTACAAATTTCTGTTGGTGGTCACTGCAGCATGCATTCTCATGCAAATGTTGCTTCTTCGAATCATTCAAGGTGAGTTACGTAACAGATCTTATAAATTATTATTAACAGGTTAGATTTAATTAGTGATTTGCAGGCAAATTAAAAGATTGATTAACTCAAAATGTTCCCGTAGAGTAGAAAAGAATCAGAGCTCTTATTATATGAAAAGGTCTTGGCTTTTGTACAAGTGGTCATCCTACTTCTTCAATGACCTACTTGTGCTTTGCAGCTCTCATTACAGGAACAGAATCATTAAAGCATAGTATAACTCTGAGGCAAAAAATGTTTCGTAAGCACTTTAGGTTAATGTTTTAGCTATATTTTGTCTATAGGCAATTCTGAAAACTGATGTTCAGAATGCAAGTAAATTAGCTGAATATTTTCCTTCTGAATTTAATCAAAAAATAGTATATTGACTCCCTAATTTTCTAGACTTAGTTCACAACTGCTAGCATTTTTATGAAAACACTTTTCAAGGTCTGTGGAAGCCCTTAAATGATATAGGTTAACTCCATCCTCCCCCAACATCAATGACAAATGGATTTGCTCAACTAGGTGCATAATTTTCTGCTTTTCTCTTATGATAGGTGAAAGAAATAATGGCCATGGGTGCTTAGCAAAGGTGACTAAATTATTGTTACCATAGTGTCTGTAAACATTCAAAAATGAATCACTCAAATTTAAAATATTATGTCTAAGCAATTAAAATAGAAATAGTGAATTTAAACTGAAGATTTGTGGGAATTAATATCATTATTAATTTATCTCCATTGCAACACACTCAGGTAAGCAAAGCCTACATGATATAGCAGAAGATAAGGTTGGTTCATGACTTGTGAAAACTAAGGGAATAAGCACTATAAAATCAAAAGATATTAATTTTAATACATTTTGCTGTTTGTGCCTGTAGGAGTAAGGCAGAACAAAGAAAAGACATGTTATGTTTCATTTTTCTTCTAACAACAATCATATAGGCAATATGAAATACTACTCTATATACAGAAAATATAAACACTAAAATCATTACAGAACATTTTTAATATATGCTTATAATAATGCTTTTAATATATACTTATAATAAAATATATGTTTAGAACCTATGATAAACACCTTTTGCAAAGATCTTTGGAGAAAATATTTGCTGTGATACTTTTCCCTCTTGCTCTTAAAAAAATGAGAGGTGAAGAGAACTAGAAGTGCTCAGATTTTAACTTGTTTTAGCCTGTGCCCCACTACGGAAGTAAGTCTGTGCTGGAATTCATTTCAGTGTTGTAATCCATTAGCGGCACATACAATAGAAATCACTCTCCTGTAATCAAACCTAGGCAAAATTTGCAAAGCTAGCACTAGTTTCTGCCTTGTAAGAATATTTTGGTTTTGCTGGATGAACAAAAAACAGAAGAAACTGATTGAAAGTAAGAGAGAGACTAAAATACATCTTTGGTTTTATAGACTGAAATGAAGCCTAAATTATTTGCAGGGTGTTGGAAAAAAAGATTCATTTTTTCATTTTAACTGTTTTACTATTTTATAAAAATATATCAGTTTTGAATCTCTGTTTTGTATTTCTTTTTACGAATTCAACATTAATAAACAAATGCCTCTCACAGTCTAAAATTAAATTTAAACTGAAAAACATGTCTAGCAGAAAAAATTTCTCACATACAGCAGGGCTGCAGATCTGCAGTGGTTTAAATGCTTCCAAAAGTCTTTTTACATATAGCAAGAAGGATACTTTTATAACTGTTTACAAAGTCACAGTCTGTGTGAGAAATAGCAAGTCAACTAAAATGTAGATGTGAATGAACATCTGTCTTTAAGTCTTGCATTCTGTTGCCTTTGCTTGTCTCAAGCAGTATTTCTGCAGTAAGTAATAAATGGCTAAAATGAATCATTCCAAATAAGTATTATAAAACATTTTCGAGTGATTATTTTTTGTTTCAGTAGCTGTTTAAAGAAGTCTCTTATTACTTTTTGCTCAGGATCTTCTTGTTTTCAGTGGTGGTATACTTAGCAGGACTCTTTTTTTTTTTTTTTAACTAGATTTTTTATGAATCCGAAGTTTGATTTTGGCTGCATTTTAAAATCAGACAAGAAGAAAGTAGGTATGTGCTCCTGAACTGTAGTTAAGCTTAATGACAGACTTGCTACTTACTATTTTGTTTTGATAATGCTACATGAAAAATTCCTTCCTAATTACCTCATGCATTTTTTTTTCTCTAAATGAGCCTTCCACTTAAATACAAACTTGTTTTTCATTTACCGCTTGCCTTAATTATGGTGAATAGAGCATACCTGATGCTATCTTTCTAAAATAAAAGAAGGCAAAAAAATTTGGATAATTCGACTCAAAAGATGTGAGATGTTTATATTTTCACACAATATTAAATGTTAATTTCCACATATTTGGAAATAGGTATTGTAATTAAAATTGCATCTCTTCTAAATGTCTTATTTTGAAGTGAGTTTTATGTGAAATAATACCTGCTTCTCTACTATCAAAAAAGCACAGAAACCCAGATAATTACATGAAAATTAGTCTTCTTATTAATATGTAAACCAAAACAAAGGTTCAGCAATTAAATGTACAGTTAAACAAATACACAGAACAAAAAGTTTTACATGAGCTTTGCAAAATTATTCTTCAGCTTGAGTTGAAGGAGATCGAACTACAGGTTGATAGAGAATCGTTGTCACTTTGTTCCATTATTTTTGTTGGTTACAGTGACAGTAATGGCAGCTTCCAGTAAGGAGGTCTCCAACTGTTGCTTTGAACATTGATCAGTTTCCACTCTAACACTGTCCATCCAGATCAGCACAGATTTCAGATATATACAGGCTTTCTTGCCTTGAATGTTTCTAGTCAGGCCATGAGTACAAAGTATGGTAGAAAGAAAACATCAGTGTTCTGAGATGAATGAAATGAACTGTTTTTAAACTTAAGCATATTTTCTTCTGTTTATTTTTTTTTTCTTCTGGAGTCTTATAATGTAATGAAATCCATGTTCTGCGGCTGTACATATTGAAATTCAATGTAGTGTAAGATATATCAAGATGAAAATGTGTAAGATTATGTATTATTTCCAAAGATACCTATAAAAATACACATGAATATGTTGAAAACTTAATTCATTTTTAGTATTGAAAAAGTCACTACTTATTTCAACTTAAGTGATAAGATCATTTCTGTTGAAGAATTTAGAAAGCCAATGATTTGAACGTACAGATGCAATTACTCTCTTACTAGATTATGTCCTGATGGGGGTCCAATTATACGCCAGCCTGAATCATCAAAGAATTGTTAAAAATTCCCTTAACTCCCAAGCACAATCTGTACTGCATTTATCGGAGCAGTTTTATGACTGTTTTCTTCTCATCTTTGCATTATCACCTCTTAGAGCACCCTAAATTTTTAAATGAAAGTACAGGCATACACTTTGTAGTGTGTACATTGCTCTGTTCTCTAACATGAACTTATTCTACTAGCTTGTTTTATTTAAGGATGGTCATACTGTAGAGATGGAATAATCTGAGGTTAGTTAATTATGTTGAAATCATATTTAATATAAATCACAGTCAGCCAGAAAAGGATGGAAGGACTTATTTTCAATATCCGATACATCTAAGAGAATAACAAGTGCTTATAAAGGCACAAGGAAAGATCTACTTAATTTACTTATTGCAAGACGCAACCTCTTTGTTTCGATATCTCTAGCTTATTGGATGTATAACCATTGTAAGAATGTGGGCAAGAGTTCAGAAAGAGGAGCTGAATCTGAAGAAATCACATTGTTGGAGATTTTGACCACTGCATCAAGTCATAATGTGAGTTTGTTAAGACCTTATTAGTTCACAGATATTTAAGATTTTCTTCACCAAATACCGGAGTAGTAACTGCCTCTTGCTATTTCTGATTTGCTTTTGAGGTGCTAGGATTACTGGAGCAGAGATACAAGCAACTTCCTTTGGAAAATACAAAATTGTTCTTCAAGGAATTTTTCAATGTCTGGGAGTTACTTCTCACATAAATATATGACTGTTGTTATTTGTCACTACTTTAATAACTGTACAAACAGAACTACGAATGACACTAACATCAAAGGCAGTCATCCCTTTTGGAACGATCATGGATTGGGGCCCTCCCACTCACATAATCTTCCCTTTGAGGAATACTGCCACAAGTCATTTTGGACAGGATTAGGTATTTGTGGCGCTCTGAGGTACTGGAATAAACCCATTTTTAGGTCTTTTTCTAGCAGGTCTTTTAGCATAAAAAAATATTGTGAATGAATACTAGGCAGATCAAGTCCTAGAGTGCTAGCTTTAGTTAAAGAATATGTTTCTTTTTAAAGACAGTTTTTTTTGTTGGACAGAAAAACATCTGCTGTGTTTCCTATTAGGAAGCTCCTGTCAAGATCAAGCAACAAACAAAATTCACGGACACTTGGTATTTAAGAGGGATTGTGGGGTATTTTTTGATTATTATCACCACATTTAAGATTACAATTTAATATTTATGACATTGATATAAGAATTTGGTAGATAGGCTTTTCTTCTTATAAAGTTTGGAGAGCTGCATAATCAGCAATTTTCAAACTCCGTGGAGAGGCTGTATTTTGAGTATCACACCAGAAAATTACATCTTCCATTGCATACATTGCAGTTTTTGTCCAGGCGTGTGTGCATACACGTATGCACATACTGTGCATTATATTTACTTTGTAGGTAATGGCACTTTCCTTACTGCTTAACACTGAGCATTCAGAAGAATAATGCATAATGCATATATCAACATGGCTGAGAGAAATTCCAGGCTTTAATTTGAAGAGGTTTGAGAGAAGAGTTAGTAATATAGAGATTTGAACTGAGATTAATTTTCACAGAGATATATTTCCCTTCTTCTCTGTACTGCAGGCTTTAGATCCCCTCCAGATTTGCACTTCTGCTTTCATTATCCTTTTTCAATGATCTTTTTTTGGGGAAAGAAAGAAAATGTGCGTTGCTGGACATACACCTTGTGGACACCTGTCTTTTTTGTCTGACACCAAAGAGAGACTGGTGGTTCCTGAAAGAATTTTGACTACACTGGAACAGCAGATATTTTGCTGTGCTCTGTTAAATAATATATAAAAAAAGAGAGTTATGACACTATAAATATAAATCAAGTTGAATTTTCTGGATTGTGAAGTACGCAGTAATGAAAAAAGCCACCTTATTTCAGTGTACAATGTAAATATGCACAGAACCCAAAAGGGTTTAATTTATTCTTGGTCTAACTCTCTTGATTTAATTAGCATTAGACCATGCATTAATTTGTCTAAATATAGTTTACATCTATATTGTAAACTTAACAGTTGTAATCTATCTGCTTATCACCTGGAACACATAAAGTAAAAGCAGGGGATCAGAAAATTTGTGGTTGAAATGCTTTGAATTTCCTGATTAATTATATAAAATGTCAAAATAAGAATTCAATTCATGCTTAAAAAAATGAAATTATAGCAACAACATCTACTATTTTGCAAGTTCATATTCACAGACAGCATGTTTTTAAGATGGAAAAATTGTGTACATATTATAAACTGTATGTTTACCTGCTAATAACAATTTCAATTTTGCCATAAGTTCACAGTAAAGTCACAGTATAAACAGATTTTCAGTGATCTGGACAGTCATGCTGGAAATTATGAATGAAAACACAATGGGGCAATTTTTGTATTACCTAGAGGTTGAGAGACCTCACAAAGTGCCATTAAGATCCTATCAGGATTTAACCAAATTATCGTTGTTGAAGAATTACAGAGCAACCCCAATAATTGGAGAACTTCAGTGCATTATCTGTTAAACAAGTGTTCATCTGCTCCATCTGTTTTCCCAAATGTTCATGTTTAGGCACTGGGATCTTCATCTTGGTTATGTTTCCTGGGTGCTGAAATAATACAAACAAATTACACAAAGAAAAAAAAAAAAAAGCCTGGTAAAAATCTGTACTCTGAAAATGAATCTTTGTTCATTGTATATGCTCTTGAAATACATGTTAGAGTGATTATCTTCAAACAGTTGAGAATAACTGTGACGTTTTTGTGGCTCCAGCTCCCCCAAATATTTGTCCTATTCTTGGTAGGGAGGTTGCCATGCAACCAGAGATGTTTAAAGTAATCACTCAGCAGGACTACACTGAACAGTTAAGTGTTTTTAACTTCTTACTGATATAAGTTTCTATCTTTAAAAATATACCAGCTGTTAACCATATCTGTTTAATTGCTTCACTAGCAGCTAAGTTATCTCCACTGTAGTAGCATGATTTTCCTCAATTCATGAACCTCTTTTAGGTATGGTATGCAAAAGAAATGGTAATCATCATCTTCTGTCAATTAAAGTGTTTTCTTTGTAACTTTTTACAGTGATACAGGGAGGCGAGCTACTCTGATTACTCCCTGTGAATTAAAATAAACTCCTGTATATTTCACCTATTTGAAAAAAGGATCCTTCAAAATATGCAACCCCTTACTGAGTTCAAATGATTCTTCCTAATTTTCATTTAATTGTCAGATTAACAAAAACTTAAAACCTTTCTTATCAACTCCAAGTTTTCCTCCAGGCAATATTTGTCTATCACTGATCTCAATTATTGTTGCTTGTTTATGTAAGGACATGCTAACATTTTCAAATAAACTGTCTCATAATTCTTGCTTCAGAGTTGGAATAAAAAAATGAAAACAATCAGTCTATTTAATCCCATGTCCAGACAGAGAGAAATTACTTCCTTTTTAAACTTGCAATGGCAAGTAGGAGGTCAAGGAGAGTTCTGTTTTTTAGATGTTTTTTTGAAATGGAGTCTTGCAATCTCAAGGATTCTTTCTTATTCATATAAAGAGATTGTAAAGAATTTAGGAGTTGAACCTAAAACTTACAGCTGAAATATGTAATTGTTTTAAACTTTTATCCAAAACCTTTATTGGAGGTACAGCATTATAGGTACTGGCATATCTAAACTTCTGTAGTCTGAAGTCTGTAGTCTGTAGTCTGAGAACCTCCTCATCTCCCTATAGTCTGAGCTGAGTGAAGATTTGAAAACATCATCTGCCCTAAAATATTCCTAAGTCTTCATGTCCATGTCTAGATGTCTCTGAACAAGTAGATTTGTTCACAGTTTGCTTCCTGTTTTTTTCTCACATTCATAAGTTTACCTTTTATTGCTTTCTACTACAGGCAGCATCACAGTTGATGAATTAGCTTAAGCTTGGAGTCTTCTGTTGAATTTTTAGCAACACCACAGATTTACTGTGAGTCTCCCACTGCCTCTCTGCAACTCTGTTCCACATTCCCCAAACTAGTGTAATACATTTTTCTGTTGAAGGAATACAATATACATATAGAGGGTAAACTATAAAGAATGAAAAAAAAAAAAGAGAAAAACATAATTTGGAGTTTCCTTTTAAGCTTTATTAAAATATTCTGAAGGAATAGTTAGCATATTTTGATGTTATGCTTTTATAGAACTAATTGAAAACAATGTTAGCAAGTAAACATGTTTAGAAGTGCATACTTTCTTTGGGGAGGTCTAATAAAGCAGCTTGTTATGCACAGATCCTCTCTCCCAGTTCCCCTGGTATCTTTGTATCTTCACTGTGCTCCAAATACCATCTGCTGCTGCTTATGTGCCTCATCAGTGAAATGTAAACTGAAAATACTGCACACTGGCACAACAAGTGTACACTGAAGACACATCTTCCTCTGTTGGTGAAAAACAAAACCAGAACCACATTACAATAACAGCTACAGAATGTAAAATATTCATGGTGGCCTGTTATGCCCTAGAAGTTCTTTTTTTTAAGCTTGGAAATGCATTAAATGCAGCAACCATTTTTTGCTTGGCTAATTGGCTCTTGCAGCTCCAACAAGCTGGGTAGAATAATTCTTAATGGTAAAATCAGTGTAATGAACGCATTAGCACTGTTTTTTCCTAAAGATTAAATGCAATTTCTCTCATGAGCAGGCAGCCTGCTTAATTTGTTGGAAGTTTCTGCACTCACAAGGTATTGAGAACATTCTCCATACAGCAAACCAGAAGGCCAAGTAAATTATTTCTTCTGGGCTCCAGGCATTATACTCTAAAACTCTGAGATTCATGAAGCACAAAATGCACAAAGTGCAATTTGATATTGAACCGACTCTAAGTGGAAGATTTCAGTTAGTTCTCCAAACATCTATATCGCTGTTAAGTGTTCTGTAGTTGATTAAAAGTATCTAGAAGAAATCTTCCCATACTTGAAAAATAGCAACTCGGAAACTGACTGTGCTGTAAATTAGCACTGTGTAATTGAGACTTAAAGACAATTTTGTGTTGGTGAAAAGTTATCATGTCAATGACAAGTTGGGCTGGCTAAAATGGGATGTGTGGCCCAGGTGGTCCAGGACTGGGCTGGAGGATTAATTCTGTTGCCCTTCATGGTAGCTGGCTGGCTCACCATGTGTCAAAAGGAGGTGATTTAATTATTACTGGCACAGAATCATGAAAATGAGGTTTACAAAATCATTATTAAAACATATAAAATACTGAAAACTAAATACAAGCAAAGGTGTGGAGTGTTCTTTTCTGCAGTCCTTTTAATTTATTTCGGTTCTTCTAGCTTTATTAACTTTAAGCTTTTGTCTCTATTTTTTAATGAGTTAAGACCAAAATTATTTGTTTGTTTGTTTGTTGTTCCCACATTACAGAACTCCAGATACAGAAGCGGAATGAAATAGCAGGCAGAGTGAACAATGAATACTCAGAAATATTTGCCCAGTAAAACTCAAGGACTCTGTGACTTTTGTCTGGATGAGAAATGTGGGCATTGTATAAGTTGGTCAGGGCAGGAAAGTGATTTCAAGTTACTTTTTTGCTTATTCTTCCATAAAAATATCATAACCCTGTTTCACCAAAAGCTTCCTAAAACTTTCAGCTTTGGTTGTGCTGCATTTAGTGGATTGGATTTGGGATAGCATATACTGATACCTAAGGAATGTTACAATGATAAAATAATGCCAAGTCATCTTATTTTATTATCTATATCTTAATGTGAAATCAGCACTATAATTAGGTAATTTGAAAATGTAATAGAACTTTGTCCTTGAATTATTACAGATAGATTGCAATGACAGCTCTGAGCCAAGAGATGAAATAGGGAAAGGATAGTGTAAACTGCATGGAGTCACCATATAATAGCAATTTTCAGTGTTCTTGTAATAGATACTGTCTAATAATTACATATTGCCTAGGGAGAATTCATCAGACTAGTGTAACAAATAATAAAGCACATTATCATGATAAGTGCATGAATTAAGTTAGAATCTCAAAAAGTACAGAAGTTCAGTAATTCTTTTAGGAAACTCAATCTACATTAGCAATTCCACCAAAATGAGGGCATGTATTGTGTCCCTTATTGCAAAATAATGGAATTGTCTTTAATAAAAAATAGAGTTTTGATTGTAGAGTGAGATGGTAGATTTTCATTGTTTTGGCTGTAATAAAGACAGATGCAGGACATTATGTATTTAAAATGAACATTTTTACTCACTAAAGCAATATATATTATATACAACATGCAGTGCCAGACTGATAGATTGCCGGGAAGACAGAAAGAATGTCAGTTTGCATTAAAACAACAGCATTACTTCAAATGGCCCTACCAGTGTAAATGAGATAATAATTCTGGCTCTCAATCTGCTATATTTAAGCCAATGGGGTCCATTTTTTCTTTTAGCACAATTTCTACTAAAGTCAATGGGTCAAATTCTGCTCTTGAAAACACTTGGACAACACCATCTATTTCAGTGTAAACACACAGACCTAAGTGGTGGCAGAATTTAGCCCTCTGGCTTGCTTTATTTTGCATTGACTTTCCTGCCATTTGCAGACCAGACTGACATGTAAATTTAGACCTATGGCTATTGCAGTTGTACATTGCTCCATTTTCCTTTTTATCAATTAAGGAAAAAAATTGCTCCTGAAGCTTAATTCTTAGATTTGCTGTATAATTACAATCTTTTTTTCCTTCAGTATAATGAATACTGAGTTGTGTAATTATATTTAGAAGAGGCATTAAATAAAGCTCACAATTTGAAATATTGAACAAAGTATAGATTTGTGAGCAAAATGTAGCCTGTGTAAAGAATTATTCTATCTCCCTCAGTATCTTATGAAAATTCTGCTTGTCCTTTGGGAGCATATATCATTATGTGCTTCAAATTTCTAATCCATTAAAAAAAGACATTAGCATTATATAATGCTAAACTGAAGAGTCCTAAATTGCAAATAATAAGTTACAAAACTTGCCATGTAAATGGAAATGAGTGCACATACACATCCAGTGAACTAGTACTACTAATAGTTGGCTAGAATATAGAAAATAATATGTGGCATGAAAATATAAAGTTATGAAGGTTGTAAAAAATATATGGTTGGTGTTTCTAACCAGAATTTACAGATAGTTTTCTTATTTTTTTGAATAAAATTTTATTTGTAAAGAGTGGTATTTAATTAATATTTGTTCGAGGAATGAAGTAAAGAACTAGAAGGAAGAAAGTGTTCTGTGTTTATTGTTTATTGTTGTACAGACTTCTTAGTTACTCTTCCTGGATCACAATGCTGGATATACAACAAATTTCTCATCTCATCTAGAGAAATCCTGAGCTATGTAATTTGATAATCGTACTCTAAGTAACTCATGTATGCCTTGAATTGGAAAGAAATTAGATGACATAGGATAGCTGTCATCTAGGAAGCATAGGTAATACTGAGTTTTTCAGAAGAATTTTGTAGCTAGTTTCATTGTTAGGTGCCTAAATATTGCTAAAACATAGTTCTGAGAACTCAAGTCCTATTACATTTAATTGGTATGTAGGTTAATGTGCACTGCTAGTGCTTTCCTGGAAATATCAATGTTCTAACTCAGATCAATTTCCCCAGAGGAAATGTGGTAGGATCTGTAAAGTGATACATATTAAGTCAGCACCACTGCATTAAATGACCCTCTGAGTGGAACAAGCTATACTACTTGAACATCTGATATGTTTGTCAAGCAGTTAATGCTACTGATGTAGCATGTCAGTCAAATGTAATAACCCCTTACACCCTGTACTAGCTTAACAGTATCAATAGAAACCAATGAAAAGGACCTGCCCTTAATGCTTGAATAAACTCTGAAATTAGACACTGAAACCATGTAGGTGCCTTTGGAAGAGTCCATTTATTTTATTTTTTTCCCCCTAAAAACTCCTTTGTAAACTCTCTCTGTTCAAAGTTATGACTGAGTTTTTTAAAATAATCCTCTCTGGACCTAAGAATTGTGCCTTTTAGATGCAGCACATGGAGTGGGGATGTTGTGGTTCAGATACCTTCATATCCTCAGAGCCAGGACATCTTTCCAGGCTAGGAGTTTAAACCCTCTTAAACGGGCACTGAGCTGGAACATGTCTTCCATTTTAGTTTGTTTTATGATTCTTGGGTAGAAGGCAGGAAGCATCCTACCAAGGCATGAATGTGTGAATTCCTCAGTTTTCTCCTTTCTCTCAGAGGTCTATGTTAGATAAAATTCCTTAAGGAGCTGAAATTTGCAGTGCATGCAGTATGAAGATATCAGATTTATCCTAGAACTACTGTCACAATTTGATTGTTAGGGATCCACAGAGACAGAGAAGAGATAATTAACTTTGGTGCTTGACTGTCTGTTTCAACTAGATATTATTTTACCAATTTACATGACAGTCTTAAAGGACAGAAAGTTTTTTAAGAAAAACAAAAATCTATGGAAAGAACAAAAAGGTCTTGGCATCCTGTAATGCAGTAATACCATAAAAATTTGCTTGTATACTGCTTTGAAGTCCAGGGAGAAAAGTGCAATAAACCTGCAATTTTATGTTATGGAAGATGCAGCTAGTTCCTCCTCCAAATTTCCCTTTTATCTGCGGTTTATTTGGCTTTTAACTTCAGTTCTCTCTAATAGAATTGCCTGATTTTGTAACTTCTTAGTACAGTGGAACTACAGATTTTATCCAGTTATCAGGCAGTAAAATTCTTTAGATATCACAGAATATATACTTATATTTTTAGTTTTGTTGATCTCCGTGGGAATACTATTCAGCCTCTTGTAACTGGCTTTGAACTCCTGCCACATTTTCATGCATATTCTACAAGCTTATGGATGTGTCTGCTTTTATTTTGGCTGCCAATTTCTGAGATGTAGAAAGGTGTTGATTTCTCTGCTACTAGCATGTTAGAGGACTTAATTCTGCACCGTGGCTGAGATACTGGAATGGCAGCAGTGCTGTGCTCTGATTACCCAAATGGAATGTTTACACTACTTGCTTTTTAAAATGATTGTCTTTATGTGCTTCCGAGTGAACTAAATCCCTTTTTCTTCTTAATACTAGACCTCATGCAGTCCTGAGGCAGCAATAGGAAAAGTGCTTAGTTTAGAGTTGTTTAAAGTACTTTGTGAGCTTGCTACTTGTGCTATGCAGTTGCACACGGGTCCTTATTCCAGTCCCCACTGAGTGCTTAGAGGTCATCTTCATATTAGATATTCTTTTACACAAAAGGTACTCTGTCTGATATCACATGGATACCCTTAACTCTCCTTTTGCAAGTTCTGTGTCCAGTGTATGTGCAGTATGCTCAGGGTCCTGTGCTCAGCTTTGCAGTGCATGCACAGCCACTAAGGAACAGGGGAACAGGGACTTCTGGCTGCACCATTTGCTTCCATCCCCTCACATCCGTCTTATGTTGTTCATTTTAGCTAGGCATTTCAGCTGGGGAAAACTTGGCTGCACATTTCCTGTAAGTGATGGGGAACAATGTATATTTTCCCTGATTTATTATACAGCTTCACCTTCCTCTTGTTCTCTTGTTGCTGAGTTGCAGGTAAATAAGATGATCGCAATTACTGAAAGCCCTGTGGTTTGTGCAGCGTTAGATTTTTCTATAATGAGCCATCATTATGATTTGGGAGAAGCTTGTTTTGCTTGAATGGTTTATCAGAGGTTTGGTGTCTGTTAATTGTTTCTTGGCTTTTTTTTTTTTTTTTCCTTCTTAATTTTTATTCTCTGACTGTTCTGTTTGGATTCCAAGAGAAATGCACTTTTTGTTTATCTAATACTTTAATTAAACTACTCTGCATTGTTATTCAAGCATATCACTGTTGGTATTAAATAATAGAAACAAATTGCCAGCTGCAGGACAAAAGTCAGGGACACATTTTGGAGGAAGTTATGCAGCATTACTGACACAAATTTGTACTGATGCACTGCAAACATACAACTGTTATGGAAGGCAGATTTTTCTCCTGTATAGATGGTGTGGCTCTGGGTTGTCTCACGTGTGTAACACCCTGTGTTTCAGTTCCTTCAATGGAGTGTTGGGGAATGGCTCAGCAGATATCAGACAAGAGAGCAGTGCCTCTTGGTCTCTTGAGGATGAATGAACTTCCTCCATAGACTGAGCTTTGTAAATCAATCGCACATGCCCTGAACCAGACAGGGAATTGGTGGGCATTGTGTGAGGGGTCACTGACAATGGGGACAGCAGTCCCACCAGTGCCATTGCAGGAGGGCACTCCTGGGGCAATGGACACATCTATTCACTGCCATGAAGTGGAATGCACCATCAGACACACTGCTGAGCTCAGGGGCTGCAAGTTGTGTGTTTGTCTGTGGTCAGAATGGTTTCATAAGTCGCTACGCACATATTTGTAAGCACTGTAACAGCAGGAAAAAAACACTACCCGCAGGAAAATCCATAGACCCATGCTGCAAATTGGATCACTTCAAGAGACACAGGCTTTAAAGAAATGTTTCAGGATGGTTATTCGACACTTCTATCAGCTTGAGTTTAACCTGTAATTCTTTGTGGAACAGGCTCCCTAGGGCAGTAGCCATGGCCCCAATCTGCTGAAGTTTAAGAAGCGCTTGGACAGTGCACTAGGTGTTAAGTCTGAATTTTGTGTGTTCCTGTGTGAAGCCAGGAGTTGGGCTCAATGATCCCTGTAAGCCCCTTCCAACTTAGGATATTCATTGATACTGTGGTTCCATGATTCCATGGAATCATTTCCCAGATTGCTTAGTTCTGCTAATCACTGGTTTGAGGAGCTTCATGAGATTTGCTGTGTCTCTTCCTAATCAGAATATCTCTCACCTTTCCTCCCTTTGTAGTGTTTCTTTTGCTTCCCTGTTTTGTTTCCCAAAATCTATGTAGCATCCTTATGGTCATGCAGTAATCAATGTAACAGCAACAAGACCATGCTGGAAAATGTTATCTTCTTAACTGCAGGGCTGGATCCTTAATTCTAACCTTGCCCCAGAGTTTTGTGGCCACAGTCAATAACTCCAGCTGGAAGGATGAAAGCACATACTGCCCCCCAGGTCCATATTACTGCTTTGTGAGTCAAGAACCTTGATAGTTCTGTCAGGGCATTTAATTGTTATTAATTTGAATTTAGTGACTAACTTCCATTTGTATACTAGTGACTTAAATATTTGTGAATTTCTTGTTTATTTACAGTGATTTCATCTTTTATTAATCAGGCCGATTGAGGCCTTTGAACTCACTATGAGGGCGGAGCAAGTGCACAGTGCTTTGCAAATGTCTGCAGATGAATACATATTTAAAAAGAAAGCAGTACTCCTCCCTGACTTATTCTACCTGTCTCAAACACTGCACAGCAGGCTAACAACAGAAAGGTTTCATGTAGCATAGGTAGTGTGCTGTTCAAAGCAATTCAAGACTGTAGCTGAAAGGACAAAGGCATGCAATCAACTGATCTAAAGAGCACGTTAGGAATGTCTGTTACTTTATCTTGATATACACTTTTATTTTCTTAACAGAGCAAAATACTTCTGAAAGATGAGATTTCTTAAAATATCAGGCAGGACTCTACTGATTTTGAGTATAGTACTCTTTCCTTGAATAATTCAGTGTGACATGTAGCTGTCAGATATGCAACCCAAATTCTGAAACTAGTTCATATCTGAATGATAATGCTCAGTAAGTCACTGATGGTTTTGCATTTTTAAAAAACAGTCTCTTAGTAGTGAGGAGGATTAAAAAATGCATTCTTGATACACTCAGAAAAGGAAACAGGAGATTGAAGTTCTGGATAATGTCTGAACATTCATAGTTGTAAAAGAGAACTGAATCTATATGCACAATTACTGTTTTCCTCCCATTTAAGCCAGCGAAACTGAATAAAAGAAGTGTTCAAGGTGCACTGTCTGCTGTGTTTGCACTTTTGTCTGCAATTGTCAAAAAAAAAAAAAAAAACACAAAAAAACAAACAAAAAAAAACCCCACCTGCTTCGGAGAAAATTTATAGCACAAAATTATCTATTAGTATCTATTTCTAGCATGTATAAATTAATACCACTTCAAAACATGTGAAAGGGATGCACTGTGCACTTGGGAGAAGAGACTGCAGAGGTAGGTGTGGGTTGAGGAGATTCTCTGTAGTTTTAAGGGCTGTGTGGGTTCTGTCAGTGGATCACACTCAGTCTTCCTCTCTGCCACCTTGCTGCCTCATCCCTGGGCAGACAGACATGGGTAGGGAGTCACAGGAGAGCACAGAGGCATCTGGAAGTGAGAGTGCTTCCCTAGGCAACTGTTTTATTCTGTGTGTGCAGGGCTACTCTGTGCCTGAGCTTTCCCGAATTGCCTTCATTTGATTTTTTAAGACTTTGACCGTATGCAGTTTGAGGATAAGTTTGTCCTTCCGAGTGCCTGGCAGTGTGGTCAGATGTGGGTATTTATGGCATGTGCATGCAAATCTTGTAGCTGGAGGCATTGGGTCAGGTGCACACCTGATGCATCCCACTGATTTGCATTTTCCTGTGCAGTCAGAGAGAGCATGGGCACAATGTGTTACCTTGAGGAGCCTGGTTGTACTGCCAGAGGTTTGTGCTGTCCCTTTTGGGTCAACAAATCTAGACAAGCAAGATTTCTTAGTCCCATGTGCTTGTCTAAATTTGATTTCATCTGGATCAGTTTATACTCAGGCTGGAGACAAGGTTTGTTCTGAATAAAAGAATAAGTCAGCTCAGAAGTTTGTAGGGCTTCTGAAGCAAAACTAAAGATTAAATTGTAATAAAACAATCATAAATAGCTTAACAGCCAAGCTGTATGGCTAAATTGCATTTTCTGCAATAGCAATTCGTTGCTACAAGAAATAAAGCAAGAAGAAAATAATAGCAAATCATACTGACGTGATAACTAGCTCAGAGTACAAGGATGAAAAAGCACATAATTATTGTTTCTTACCACTTCTCTTAATCTCTCATGATGCTCATTTGTATGACCTCTAGCTACTTTTCTTTGATAATATATAGCACAGTATTCTTGAGTAGAGAGTAAGTCAGTTAATCTTTCTGTCAGAGGAGTATTTTAACAATTCACACTGTAGCTGGAATTAGAAACTGGTGAAGCTACAGATGAGATGTTCTGCAGTGAGTAGACATTAATTTTACCCATGCTGGTGCTCCAAAATTGACCATCTGGTTCAGTAAGTAACAAAATTAATTTACATGTTGACCAACTATCAGCAGTTTCCATTACATTGAACACCTGTTATCACTTACAGCCATTTTTTATTGAATATGATGCACTAGCTTTATGTTATTGCTGCTAAAGATGCATACAGTAATATGTCATCTATTTATATTGTTCAGATGTTGCTTAAAAGATCTACTGAATTTGCTGAAAAGCTTATGCAAGAAACAATTATATTTAGGGATATTACCAGAGAGAATTCTTAATTAAACATTACTAATTACTATATCCAAATATACTATTCTGTGTGTTGTGTTACAGGTTGTGAGTGAGAATTATTACATGTTGTATTCTAGTGGCTCTTCCAGTTTATTTCAGGCTTTCATCCAATTATTAAGAGAAAAAATGTTTAGATATTGTCATACTCGTATTACGCACAGATAAAAAAAGTTTCAAGGAAATCTGTAAAGCTTGCCAACAAATCATCCCCAGATGAATTCTGCAGTAGTAGAATCTGGAAGTAAACCTTTAGTCTTTCAAGGTATAATATTTCCTTAAGATTTGTGGTTTTAAAATATTTTTGCATAGTTTTCCATGCAGAAAAAGTTCCTCTGATGTCAGGCAAAAATATTTCAGATGACAAGAATCTTGTATTATGTTTTATTATTATAGAGTAAACAGATGATCTGAAATTTCCTGGGAAATGTGCAGGTATTATGGACAGAATTTTATGGAAGATGGGATGGCCTGTATAATGTTTCTGACTCATTTGTTAGCCAGCTGCATAGCCACAAATAAAGTATTTTGTGTAGTCCAGATGTAACACAATTGACTTCCTCTCCTGCTTTGTCTCAAACTGGGTAATCAGCAAGCCTCTTGTTGAAGACCCAGAGGGATGCCAGTATAAAAATGAAGAACAGCAAAATTATCAGTTGAGAAAAGAAGCATGTGTTTGTCTTCTTTCTCTGTGTGTGTGTGTGTGTGTGTGTGTGTGTGTGTATATATATATATATAAATTTTTTTTTTCATCCTTGCTTTCTCTTTTACTGACAATTTGCTTTTCATATTTGCTTTTAGAGCAACATGGTTTATCTTTCACTTCAGTGCTTTCCCTCGTACTTCAGTGTCTGTGAAAAGTTTGCTATGAGCATTCAAGTTCAAGATGATATTAATTTTGTTAGTTTCATGCTAGAAGCTTTCATCCTGCTACTGTGTTACAGGTAATCATCACAATTTACCATTTCAAGAATATCGCTTAATATTTTCTAGAAGGGTTTTAAAATGTCGGCAAAGCTGAAAGGTAGTCACAGCTTTCTTCAATATACCCTCATGTAATTTTACAGGTTTCTGGCTAACTTCCTATTAATATTAAAGATGATTCAAAACTATTAATTTAGTGATCATTCCTATAATGTAGTCAAGGAAGAGAAACTTTGGAAGCTGAGGATGAAATTCAGATTATTACCAGTTCTATTTGGAGTAATCTATATAGCTCCCTATATAGAAAGAATTTATTTCCATTGAAAATGCAACAGATACAAAGAGCACAATAATGGTGTTTCATAAAAAAATTCTCAGTTACAGCACACTATTTTTCAATATAGTAACCACCATTAGCTTGGCATTGTCATGAGCGATGAACAAGAGCCTGCATGCCTCACTTGTAAAAATCAGCACCGCTGAAGATGACCCACTGTCACTGTCGTGTCTGCTGAAATGCACCACCCACCACCTCACTGTGCTCATATCCACTATATGGCATCCATAAACATTCAGCAAGCGTCAGTGAATGTCAGTGGGCACCATTTTCTGTATGGAAGAATTTAATTCCACATCTTTTCTTCATACACTTTTCTGTGTCAGATGCCATTTTGTCAGACTGCCCCTCTACTTCCATCTGTCACATGGCAAAATGTGACAAAATGTAATGGAATACTGTTGGGAAGTGTCTATTGCCATCCCAATAACATTCACCTCTGATGTTGCGGGCTGACATAAAATAGGAGGCATTACTTTTGGAGCAGCCGTTGTAGAAGTTTCCAGTTTAAAGGTTGTCATTGTATGGATGTTATAATATGGGACTTTTTAGTGAGCACTGCTCTTAGAAATATTAAATGTTCTTAAAAGGCCTTAGGCCACAGCAAAATGAGCAAACAACACCTAAGGCATTTGCAGTGTGTGAAAGATTCCCTTGAAGGTTATGATTTCTTCCAGAAAAAGTGTGGAGGTGATTTGTAGAAAGGAAGTGTGATCACTCTTCAAGTGATTGTCCGTGAGAATTTTTAGACTATTTCAAATATATTAAGCAGGAATATGTTTAGAAAGAAACAAGAGTAAAAAAGTAGATCAAGCATGAACAAAAAGAGGCAGATAAAATTTTTCAATTAGTCATACAGTCAGCTAGTCAGCTCTGTCTCTGCTTTCTCATGGGTATGGTAGAATGACAGGAGACAACAGAGGTCCCTGATTTTAAAGTTGCTCATGTGTGATGTTTCTGTCACCCTAGGCATTCATGAAATGCTGTTTAGGAATCGTGATTTTAAATAAAATTTAATGTTGCTCATGTCAGACTAGAACAACATTTAGAGTTTGAGGTATTAAAAGGAATTAGTGCCTACTATATACTACTTAGATCACAGGAAAACGTAGGTGCTGACATGGACTTCTGTTGACATGGCTAGACCTGAGGTAAAGTTGTGAAATTATATTAAAAATAAAATAAAATAGGAATCTCAGAAACTGACACTTATAACATCAATAACAAAAGAAACCAGAGTATATTTTGCAATAAGGCCAAATTTATTTTTATTCCAAATCAAAATATATATTTTCAATTTTCTTATTGTAAGAAAAATGGATTTTTATTAGTCCATGTAATGGAATGTAAGGCATTCCTCTGTTAACGGGACAAAGCAGTTCAGGAGCACGACCTTAGTTCTTTTGGGAGAAGAGTTTAGCAATTATTCTTGTAAACACTATCAAAAAACATGAGTATAGGAAGAACATTATATAGACACAGTTATAATTTATCGTTCACTCAAATCTGTGAAGAGAGAGGAAAAAGCATCTCCTAAAGGTGATCTAGGTAGTACATGGCTTAATCTCGTTATGAAGATACGCCTCTCCCTGTCTTTAGATGGGGACATGGTGACTCACCAATAAATCTAAACGGATCTGTCATGGATCTGCCCAAATGTAAAATGGATCTGAAGAGCTGTACCCTGAATGTGACCTTTACTTTTCAGTAAGCTTAAAAGAAGACTAAGGGGACCAGCACAGATAAAAATGTCTACAATTGGTTGAAAGAAACAAATCTCAGAAATGAAGCAGTGTTGAATACCAGTTGAGGAACAGAAATTATTACTGCATAGTAATGACCTTTTTTTCTGAATGCTGTTGACCACTGATACAGTACTGCCAATAGGCTTTGATCACAAAATCTGATGTTTTTGTGTATAAAAGATTGTGTACACGAAGAGAACAATTTACAAGATATGCTGAAGAAGACTACACTAAGCAAAATAACAGTTCTTTTTTTTTTTTGTGTGCATGATTTTGCTACTAAACTGATGGAGATATATACATACATTTAAAGGTATACAATTGTCACAACTGTTCTTTCATGGCAAGCTTTCTTTTTTTTTTTTTCAAGTGAAGTAGACAGCGTGGGCAACTGAAGTTGAAAATTTTAAAAAAAGTTTGTGCCTTAATATGTTTTTTTGTTTTTAGTATGTTTGTTTGTTTTTCTGTTTCAAGTAAATGCCAGTTAGACTGGTTTTCTCTTAGCTTTCTCTTTTGGAGACACTGCACATTTCACTGGCCACACTGACTCTTGTTGTAGCAGACTAGAGGTAAATGAAACTAGCGGCTGTTTCTCCTGGCACGTTGGATTGATTTGAGAGTAAGATGTTTGCCCTAGGGAAGAGAGGCATTTTATCTGCGTAGAGCTGAACTAATGCTTTTTATTTAATAATTTATGCAGCTCACGAATTTCCTTGTAACAGTACACCCTAGGGAAGATCACTGAGCACAGAGACTGAACTTAGGACTCTGCACGTGAAACCACGAACATCTGTTGCCAAAAGACCCATCTTTGTCTAACAAAGCAACAAGAACTTTATAAACCATAACATGGCTTGTCCACTCAAGAGAGTGCTGTTCCAGTCAATCATTGTTGAATGAGCTGATTGTCACCCAGCCAAATTCAGTTTTATTAAGTAATTCATTATATTTATTAAATTCCTCAAAACCCATTTAGATGTCCCATATTAGCAAAGCACTAATAGTAGACCACATTTAACAGAAGAAAAGGGCATAAAGAAGAACAAGCTACAGTTTTTCCCCATTTTCTGTTTCGGTTTCCTGCTGCAGTTATAGGGTCAGTGCAATAGACTAGGAACAGTTGTTTCCAGCCTCTGCCCCTCTTGAGGCAGCTTGTGTCTGTGCTGTTGGGGCTAGGATCAGCCTTGAATTCTTCTAGAGTTAACCCAAAAGAGCAGGACAGATTTGATTATTGATCAGCTTTGAGTGGAAGGAAGGGTTTCTCGTTCCCTCTTGTGACTAACCAAAGCTTTGAGCCATTTTTTTCACATACTGCCAGGATTCTCAATAAATTCTTAACATGCCTAGAAAGGAAGAGAAAACACACCAAGCCAAGCCAAAGACTCATATGGCTCATCCTCCTGTCCTCAAGAGGGGAGAGTAGGAAGCACCTGGGGAAGAGACATGAGAATGAGGACGAAAAGTAATGCTTCTCTTCCCAGTAGGAACTTGCAGGTTTGGCAGACTTCCCAGCCAAGGCACTACCCACAGGCTGTATCAATTCAGATTGAACAAAGTTCGATCAGAAGTTAATTAGGGCTTTTGGCTACTTGTGCTGACATCAGCAGAGCAGCAGAGATTTCTGGGAAGCTCAGTGAGGTGGTTTTATGTAGTTCTGTAATTATCATGCAGCAGTGCTGTTTGGTTGCTGTGACCTGTATGAACAAGGTCATGTCACAAGAGAAGGGTTAGCTCTGTATCTTGTCTGCAGATGGAGAGAGACTTTCTTGAACATGTTAGCTATAAAGAATCATTGCTAGATTTATTTCTATTTCTATTTAGTAGGACTACTCTTGCCCTGAAAGCATTTGCAATCATTTTGTTGTGAGCATTTATGAAGGCACTGTTGAGAATTTTCCAGCCCAGACACACATGTTGAGCAATGCTATTTGTTTCTGCCACCTCACTGAAGGAGCAGTAACTCTGCTTCCAGCGGGACAGCCGGTGTTTATAAGTGTCACAGTTTCTGAGAACATTCCCTCCAGTCACACTCATTTGTTTAAACTGTTCGCAGAAGATAAACTCAGAAGGGCCACAAGTGCAGTTAGATGATTATTAATTCACATTTTTAGCACAGACTCTGCTTGCCTCTCTGACGGAACAAAGTATAACAACCTCAGTGGCACAGAGAATAAAAGTATAATAAATGCCAACATGCTGCTACATCGATAAGAGGCAGCCATCACCCCCAGGTACTGGTGCTAAGCAGAGTTGGGGGTTCTGCTGTAAAAAACTGGCCACTAAAAACTGCTGGTGGTGCTCAGCATGAAAATAGCTGCCAATGCCTTCAATGTACCATAGTAAAAGGAGCTTCTTTCTCCCTCTTCTCCCTGCTGCAGCATTGCAGGAGTACATATAGTTTAGCTCACTGAACGAATTGTTTGTTATCTCAGAGATTTAATGACAGATTAATTATTGTATGGACAGCAGCAAACAATTATACTGTATCTGCTTGGATATTTGTTTGGTCTGAACTGCTTGACTAAACGATCTTTATCAAGGAGGATGGGGAGGGAAGCCTGAGATTTTTCAAAGGTGAAGAGGTGATTTAGGAATGCAGATTCTAGTAAGTCTGTTTTGTGCTGCCAGATCACGTAGGACTAGTATCAAAAAACATTTGGGTATGAATATTGTTTTCTCCCATCCAAGTCTTCTATGTGCTTGAAATTCAACTGCAGCGTGTGAAGACAATCAATGAAATCTTGAGAGGCCTGAGAAACTCAGCAAATCAGGTCATGAGGTCACGGTGGGTACATGAAATCCTGTGAACATTTCTCTGGAGAGACCTGATTTGCTAGAACGAGGAGGATATCACACAAAGGAGTTGCAAAGAGAAGAGCATAGGGACATCCTCTCTCCTCTGTGCTCTGTGTCAGATGTTGCAGCTAAACGATGGAATTGAAGCACTACAGTGCATAGTTTGAAGTAGCAGCTGCGAACAATATCTCCTCCCTCTGACAAGAGCCCACACTCCTTTTTAGTCCTTTTCCAGGTGGGCTTAAAATCATGAAGTTCTCAACTGGAGCTATATTACTCCCTCCAAACAAAAAGATATTAAGGACTATGGCCTGCATTTTGCCCTGTTGGAGAGCTGCTTTTGTTGTAGATTCTGCTCCTGTGAACTTCCCTGGTGCCCTGCAGATGTCAAAAGCAAAGATTTTGGTTTGAGCATGACAAATTCGTTTTAATTTTATGTACTTGCTCAGTTGCTACCTTTGATATGAGTAAGGTTCAGAAATGTCAATTATTCTTATAGCTTTTTTTACAGTAAGCTAACAACATAGAAACACTCCCACTAGAACTAGGGTCCCCTTCTTGACTTGCTCTGAGCAATTATTGCTGAAAAATTTAGTGAAACAAACCATAAAGTGCTTCAGAACTTCTGGGAGCCCCTGAGGCAGAGAAGTAGCTCTAGAAAATGAATTTATCTGAGAAAGTATAAAATGGCTTAGATGGCTTAGTAGAAAATGTCCTGAGTTTCAGTTTTGTAAATGTGTTAGTTCAGAGGTGTGTAATAAATATTAATTTTATTTTGACACTTGAAAGAGATATTTGAATGCTGGGTATGTGCAATGCAAAATGATTAAAAATTATTGTGGTGTATGAAATTTATGTTTTAGCTAGTGTGATTACATCCTTCTAAAAATGTGCAAAGCTGTAATCTTTCAAAATTGTTTTTGCAGTAGAGAGATTAAAATTCAGTGAAGCACTTCATATATTTTTAAACAATCATGATAATTTGGAAGTGACTCAACATTCTATTTTAAACGTAAGTCATAACGATCCATGCTCAAATTTTGTTTCCAATAAAAATAACCATGTCCAACAGTCACAGACATCTTACTGTATATCAAACCATAAAAGTACTGAGGGAACAGTGGTGTGAAATCATCATATTGATATGATCCTGTATTGGTATTAACTACAGTTTCCATTTAAATGCTCTTCAGAAAACAATTCTCAAGACGATGAAGACAAACAGGCAACTCCTTGAAGGTCACAGCAAAAAAGATTTCTTATACCATAAGCCACTATACAGATGACAGATACTAATTGCCTCTGTTTATAGTAGGCATGGCAGAAAGACTGAATTGGTTTCCACGTGAGAGCAGTCCTTTATTTTTGAATGAAGGATGGTTCTCCTTCCACCCTTTCTTCCTCATTGCCACTCCTCTTATACTAAGTGCCTGCCCTGGAATTTCCCTGATATGGCTGCAGAGTCTGGACAATTTGCTCCAGGCTCGGATTAGACAGCAGCCAAAAGTCTGTGTGGTCGCAATTCTGCTGCATTTACTTTACAGATAAGGATCTTACATTGGGGTTAGACTGCTGAGGGTAAAATTAGAAGCAAAGTATAATGAGAATAAAGTTAATGTGCTTCTAGATGGAATACAAAAAAAAAGAAAAATGTAAAAAAAAAAGTAAATGGATACTCAAATCTTTAAAATACATAGCTTTTTCTTACTAGTTTGAATTAGTGCTCTCATATTCAGTGGTCCCCCTCTGTCTCTGTCCATTGAAGGATATAAGGTATCTATATTTTTTTTCTGGAAAATGGTTTGCCCTTGTGTCAGACGGACAGCAAAGAGAAGTAACTATCTTGAAGCTGTATGTTTTTGTCTTCATAGAATCATAGAATGTCCTGGGTTGAAAAGGACCTCAAAAATCATCAAGTCTCAACCCCCCTGCCATATGCAGGATTGCCAACCACTAGACCAGGCTGCTCAGAGCTACATCCAGCCAGGCCTTGAATGCCTCCAGGGACGGGGCATCCACAACCTCCTTGGGCAATCTGTTCCAGTGCTTTACCACCCTCTGAGTGAAAAATTTCCTTCTAATATCTAACCTAAACCTCCCCTGTCTCAGTTTAAAACCGTCATGAGACAGGTTAGTTTTACCCTACTGATGATGTGTTGTTGCACTAGTTATCCCCCTTGTCCTATCACTATCCACCCTCATAAACAGCCATTCCCCCTCCTGTTTATGTGTTCCCTTCAAGTACTGGAAGACCACAATGAGGTCTCCCCAGAGCCTTCTTTTCTCCAAAGAGAAAACAAGCCCAGTTCCCTCAACCTGTCCTCATAGGAGAGGTGCTCCAGCCCTCTGATCATCTTAGTGGCCCTCCTCTGGACCCACTCCAAGAGCTCCATGTCCTTCCTATACTGGGGGCCCTAGGCCTGGACACAGTACTCCAGATGGGGAGTATGTTATTTCAGAGAGATGGGGCACTATTTCTTATCTAGTGGACCTACGGCTCCTAATCTGCCATAGAGCATTAAGGGGACCAGGCAGTTTTTCTGTATCTGTTTCAATTTATTGGACAGTCTCCTTGGATGGACTCCAGACATGGCTAATTGCCAAGACAGTCAAGTGAGCTTTCCCCACTGCTGCCCTAGCCCTGAATGGGTGCTGTGGGAGTGTGCCCGACTGGGCCCAACTCTTTACTTCCTGGCTCATTGCAGTAGGCACAACATCTCTGTCTAGGCTCGTAGAACATTACTATTGCAGAAATTCTTTTTCTTGGTAGAAATAGTAATAGAAAACTTGGTAGAAAACCATCAAATAGGTTTATTTGAAGAGCTTGAAACAATGTGTTGGTGATATCTCTTGATGCTGACTGAAGGAGTTTTGATGTAAAAACTTTTTTAGAACAGCTTATTTTGACAAACTTTACGATTTGCCCACTAGAAGTAACTAAAATTAGAGAAAGGATTAAAAATGCAAGGCAGAAACAATATCTGAAGAGTTCTTGACTGTATAATGTAGTGAAAGCACTTTTGTTTGATACCTTAAAGGTTCTTGGTATTGAAGATTGCCCTTAGAAAATGGAGGTGATTCCCAGATGATGCTTTCAGGCCATCTGTATTTGGTGAGATGCTTTTAACGGGCACATTCTCCCCATTTCTGCTATCTGACCTTAAGGGAAAAAACGCATTAAAGAAGGATATTCTGAGAATGTGAGCGTACCTTGCACTGCAAGACAAGGCTCTTTCTTCACTTGACTTTGAATTCCAGTAATCACAGTTAACCCTTGTACTAAAGAGAGTTACCAATCTGTATTAGAACTGAATTCAACTTTGTCACTCTCTTCTCGTTTATTATTTATTTATTTATTTGGATGGTAGATATTACTAAAATTGTAAGCCAAACTCCTCATGGGAATTTAGATTATGGTTGGGAATCATTGTTTTCCACTCCTGCTCAATAGAATAGGACTCTAAAGCATGGTGGAAAAAAGACACTCTAATGCACTTATTTGACAACATAAAAAGTACAGGAAATACAATCTGCTACTGCTTGGTATAGGGGCAAGTTGTATCAATGCCAAGCCCATGGAGTTGTAGAAGATACATCAGAAACATCAGAGAAAATGTAAATCTGTCACAGTGTCCTAATACAGGAGCAACTGCAGGTAACTAGACCTAATTAGACTGAACCGTCTGGTCAGAGGGTATCCCTGCTACAGGATGTAGAGAACTGCAGGAAAGTGAGTACTAAGTGTGCTAAACTTCTAAAAAATTGAATTAAATTCACCATCCAGTTTTTGAGTAAATTACTATAAAATGAAAAAGTTGGTACAAGTCAGCTTGAAGGGTGTACCAGTATGTCACTAAGGGTATGCCCTTACTCAATACACGACTTAAACAAAGTTGGTACTAGTAGCATTGCTATACACCAAAAGTTGTGAATTTCAGTCAGCAGGTTGGTTCTGAAGTGCCATATTTTGCTTCATATTCAATACTAATGCTGTCATTGTGTCACAGCATCATCATTTTATGCTCACATAAACTGCTTTACATATAAGCTATTAAAAAAAATTATTTATCTATTTATTTATTTTGGTAGAAATAATAGAGATGAGAAATTAAGGTTAAATCTAAAGTCGGACTTCAAGGGTGTCTTTTCCTGTTTTCTGTTAAGGGAAATCTAGTATTTTTTTTCTGGATACCTTAGGTTTTCCTTCTTAAAATCGCATTTGATCATCCCTGATAGAAACTGCATTAAACATTGAGCACAGGAACTCCTGCTCACATTCTGAAATGTGCATAATATTGTGTACCACACTGTGTTGTTTCTAATCACAGCTGTGATTAGAGGAACTGGACAGAGGACCTGTCTGCTGGTATCTCTGCAACTCTCTTTTGGGAGCTCACATTGACAGAAGATGATGTCATTGCTGCTGCATTTCGATAGCTGTGTCTATAAAATATCTCTCTATAGAAATCTATATACATATGGTTTGAATCAATTTATCTCAGTCCGTTACTTGTAGTTCTCAAAAAGACAGCAGAGGACTTGTTGATCAAATTTTGCTAGATGTATTTTCTGTTAACAGCTTCCAAATTGTTTCAAAAATATGAGAGAACATGACCTTACTGGCAATAAAAGTAAGGTTATTAGGTGGTCAGCAAGAGGAGTGAAGATGCTCTCTGTACTGCCAGTGGAAACATAGTAGATCTCAAAACAAATTCTCTAAAATCTGCTTCACATTAGTAAATAGATCTGAGAACTTGTACATATTAGTGGAGTACAGCACTGTGAATGGAAGCAATCACTATAAAAAAAAGAAAAAAAAGAAAAAAAAGAGAGAATCAGACTGCAACTGAAAAACATGAGTCCTGTTCACATCTATTTTCCAACTGTTTTATCCCAGCAGAGATGGCTATTTTATGTTATGTCAAGCTAAGACCTGGTCTTCAAAAGTATTCACTGAAAGAACAGCTGAAAGAAAATTTCTATTTCCCTAAATATGATATGCTTATTCATGTGAGTCATTCCACACTGGGTAGGGGTATGTAAGGGAAATTCTCCATGCCATGGAAATTCCCTGTCATTTTGAAGATTAAGGTCACTAAGAAGAAAGCAGAAGGTTACTTATGACAGAAAGACTTTCTGCAAAGGTTCATGGCTCACAGGAGGGAACTACTGATTGTCTGAAAGGCCTGAAGAGGCATTAAAAATGAGAGAGGTTCTTCCCAGAGGCATGCTTAACAAAGAGCCATCCTTCCTTCTTTGTGACATGGTGACATTACTTTTTTAATCCACCATAACTGCTTTTTGATGAAAAGGAGAATGGTGACAATACAGCCAATGAACCTGACTACTTTTCCAACTGCTATTCAGAAGAAACTGTATGTGTTTAGAGAAAGAAACTGTATGTGTTTAGAGAAAGTTGAAGGCTTTAGGTTTTGAAGGCATAAAACTCAAAGAAATTATCAAAAAGCTACCAAATATACACACATAATAATAGTATAATGGCAGAGAGGTAATTTAGTTTTTATTATGACTAATTCTTTTACTGTTTTTATTAGGAAAACACATACATGCTGTTACTTGACAAAGGAATAACACTTGCTACTCACTATTCACTTATATTAAAAAATATATATATGTAGTTTATTAAAACAGATAATATTCTTGCCCTTTATTTCCACTTAATGCAATAATCTACCTTTCATTCATGTAAAAGAGAAGGGCAGACATGCACATTGTTCCCCAACTTTCACTTGCATGTTCAGTCTCCCCTCCCCCACCATTCTCCAAAGAATACTTTGGAGACAGTGCCTTGGTCTCATTCTAAAGTAGGGTCAGGATTAATCTTTAGAGATTGAGTGGCTTAGTTATAAGTAATTTTTTTTAGCATTTCTTATAAAGGTTTTAATGGAAGACTGTTTAACAAAAATCAGTTATTTTCATGATTGTTTAGAAAATTAGTTTAAAAGGTTCAGTTCTGTAAATTCAGTTGATGGTTTTTCCAGCAGAGGGCAAGAAAGTATAGCAGATGAGTATGGTGCTATTTTCCTGGACAGCTTCAGAAGAAATGCTAAGCAGTATAGCCTGAGGAAGGAATGTAGAAGCTAATAACCATTCCTCTTTTAGGTCATAATGGCTTTTAAACAGTCTTTAACTCTTCAAGGATAACCATGGAAAGACAAAGTGGGAAAGGAGTGGAGGGGACCACCAGAGCAGCCAAATGATGTGCTCTGCTTTGTCAGCACCAATTCTTTCATCTGAGACTTGATTTCTGAGGAATGTGAGGAAAAGTATGCATGGTGTCTTTTCAAACCAGTGCCTGTGCTGACCCAATATCTAGAGTAGCTGTGGGATGAGGAGGCACTCAGCTGCCTATCTGATGCAGAGATCCTATCCTTAGCAGTCATTATGGTATTGGAGTTCAAGCCCATGAAGCGTGGCCAGCTTCCAACATCCTCTCCAAGTGTCTTGTTAATCTCAGATCTTAAAAGCTCTAGCTGATGCTCAGGAGTAAGTACTTGAGCTTCTGCGTCACATATAAATAAGGTTTTCCTCTAGCAGTGCATGTGTTGTTGTGGTGAGCATGTGTGTGCTAGAGGCATGTGGAAACATCCACAGCTTTCAGCTGTTCCATGGAGTAGATTAACAGAATACTAAATTTAAATTGGTTAGGCAGCAGTGTGTATTTATGAAGGTGTTTCTCAACTTTTTTCATTGCAATGAGTTTAAAGAATTGCTAGAAAACTAGAAAAACCTCAGTGTCTCTGTTTCTAAGCTGTGGCTGCTTTGTTTGTGCCATTTTTGCTTGCTGTTGACAGTTCTTGAACCAAATATATTTGACTGGGAAAAAATTTGGAGCTACCGGTTCTTTCCTAATTTCATTCCAGTAAGTGATATAGCTCTTGAGTAGGTTATATCATATTCTATTTTGCTTCTATTAATGGGGCAATTAATTTTATTTCTTATGATAATGATAGTAGAATTCTGAGGAATAAAACAAGCCTTGGTTGCCATAGCTGATTGGGCAGGCTGTGTTCTCCATATGCAGCCTAAATGCCTGAGAAGAACAAACAGAAGTATTCCAAACAGCATAAAAACCTTTCATTTTTATGTGATAATAATAATAAAAACAAAATTACACTAATTATATTCCAAAATTTAGAATGGTAGAAAACATGTTATTTTAGAAATAATTATCTGTTTATAGTGTTGCCAACTACTTTGGAACAGGAAAATATCTGTCACAATGAAAGCCATATGTCAGTTTTCATAAAGGTAGTTTTGCTTCTGTGTGTGGTTGTTGGATATGAATATACCACAAGCCCAAAGTTCCCATGTTGCTTAAGTTTCTAAAAGCAAATTCTGGTTATACAGACATTAATACCAATTTTACAATAAAACCGGCATAACAGTAACTTGTAGCTCTGGACAACTCAAAAGAGTACATAGCAGTGACCACAGGATGGTTCTGGTTTTCTTTTCAGCAACACAGAATGTTCATATTTTACATAGAAAATATGTACAACTGTACTTTCAGTTGTATTTTTTACTTGCTTTTTGTGTGTGTGTGTGTGTGTGTGTTGTCTCGAGTGTTTCTGATTTGTTTATAGTAGCAAGATATAGTGAGTAATTTATGGCTATAGATTGTTGTTTTTCTTTTTTGGTCTTTGAAAACATATCAGCATTTTTTTACTGGACTACAGAGGAAGCATATCTGTAGCGTACCCTGTAAAATGTTAGTTACCATTACATCATTTAGTGTTTGTTCTTGACTCTGTATTTTTTTTAAGTAATTTTTCTAAGGTTGGATCATTTAGAAAAACAGAAGATTTGCCTTTTTTGATCAGAATTCTTCTTTCTTCTTCTCAACTTCCAATATCCAAGCCAATTTGAGATGGGCTATTTATTTTCGAAATTTCAGTTTTAGTAGAAAAAAAGCACAGTTTTTCTTTGTATTTACATATTTTTGTTGACAAATCAGAAACAAATGTTCATGTAATCACCTCAGATCTTTCTAGGACATTCACAGTCTTCTAAGGGATGATGAAGACTCTTAAAGAAATGAATAACAAAAGTTAAAGTTTTAGTATACTAGAACATTAGTAGTTACATAGCATTTCTAGAGGCTAATTCATTCCTAAAGTATCCTTACTAAACACTGCATAAACTTAGAATAATTTCCTTGATTTAATTTCAGTGAATTTCCTGATTGGAACTGAGGACAGATTTCAGCTTAAAGTACTACAAAAATATTTTTGACTATCTGATTATTGAAGTACCATGGAACAAAGGAGAGCTATCTCTAACTCCGTCAAATGTTTATCTAGAAAAAAAAAAAAAAAAAGGAGAATGCATAAATTGTATAGTAGGTTAGTTAAATTTTGTTTTTCCTAATTGTGCATTAAAAAACTTCTGAGAAGCAACTGGGTGAATGATAGTTGTCATGCCATCTTCTGACCCATCAATACCTGATTTGTCACTTGGTACATTCCATCCATTTTGCTTTTCTTTGAAGTTTCCATTAGAAATGGATGTTGGGGTGCACAATGCTTTTTTCCCATAACATTCAAGATAAAATCAACCATATGTTCTCCACAAATTTCCGTAAATGTGTTATGAGAACATATCTATATTATTCCTGTGCTCTCTTATACCAACAGTTGTATGAGACATTTGTGAAGAATGCAAAGTCTTGTGACAATATAAAAATTCTCTGAATGCAAATAAAATTATTATGAACGTTTTGTGATATTTTAAAAAGATCTTCATGCACTGTTTAGAACTGCTTCACAGAGCTCTGTTTGTGTCTTTATAATTTATCTAAAATCATAGTGGATACAGATCACAGATATTTATCAGGTGTTCAAACATCCAGGATGCATAAACTTTGTAGAAGTCTGTCATCACTCTTGAAGTGAGAATTTAGTGTCATGATTAAGTTTATTGTGTGGATATATAAAGTTAATCTTATGGCTTTTCTCTTGAGTATATAATTTGAGACCTTGAGTTCTAACCCAAGTCACTCTATGATTTTGATACTAAGAACCTGGTAAGTTTTTTCACTAATTTTGCCTTTATTTTTATGAACATGTGAAAGACTTAAGCACAATTCTCAAACCAATAGCATTCTACAGTAATTGCCAGACAATCAGTAATTTTGCATTTTGAGAACCTCAGCCTTGATGATCACTTAACTTAAATGAAAAAATACATGTATATTTTCAAACACTGACACAAGTATTCAAAAAGTTTGTAAAGTTATCAACAAAGTCATACAGCAAGCAGATCTAACTTTGGGACTGTGATTAAATACATGGACAAAAACAAACCCAAGCCCCTTAACTTACTGATACAAACTTAATGAAATTAGTAATCTTAGACAAATTAGAATGATTATGATATAATATTTTGCAAGAAGGGGGATATTTTTGGTTTACTGATTTTGTTTATCCTGCATTTTGATTTTACAATGGCTACAAATATTTAAATACCAAACACCAATCTGCTCTATTTTCTTTGAGTGATTTACAGTGACAAGAGGTTGCATGTTTTTCAGAAAGCTTATTCACATCCTGATAATGCAGCATATGACTGAAGTGCTTCACTTTGCAGACCTATACAAGCAAATAGGTTGGTGGAAAGGATGAGTCACATAATGCTTGTAGTGCTTTAGTGAACACTGTAAATTTCAGACAAAAATTCAAGAGGAGCCAGTATCTCAAATGCAGCTTGGTGCCATGGGGTGCAGTTAAAAGTCAAGAATAACTGACAAATTTGTGTGAGTAACCTTTAGTTACTTTAGTGCCTTTTTATAAAGAAGATTCTGATTGTTTCTCTTTGATGCTCTTTTCTATCAAGATTTATCTTTGTGGATGTTTGTACTGGCAGGGGTAATTCGCTATTTATGGTATGCAGAATTCATTAACATTAGTTGCTGTATTGTGTTTTTTAATCACCAGCAACATGTGTTACAGGGTACAAATTTGCATCTGTTATGCGTATCATTCTGAAGTTGGTTAGCGACTCAGACACTTCTAAGAAAGTTAAAGTGACAACAGTGTAAAAGTAATTAAAGCAGACTTAACTGATGGTGTGCCACAGCCACATCCACATTCCTCTGGCCACAAAAATGGATTCACAGGCAGATCTTCATTGACCTTTTCAGTCTGTTTCATATTTGCTTAATGCACACAAAAGAGTTTTGATTGGAAATACATTCAGGCTAAAAATGGAGAGGAACGTGAATATTTCCCTAGGCACGTTATTCTGAGTCTGAAAAATCTCTTAGAGTTGTTATTGTTCTCTACACTGAACATAATTATATTATTTTGTGATCAAAAGTATTTCAGAAAAAAGATTTTTTTTAGTGCTACTTTTTTCTGTGAATGTTCTTAACCTATAATTTGGCAGTAGCTTGACATGAAAAAATAGCCTATATAGCAAATGTCTGTTTTAAATTCTCCATCATTCTGACAGAATAATAGAATAATTTATGTTGGAATAGATCCCCGAAGGTCAACTAACCCAACCTCTTGATCAAAACAGGACTGATTTTGAAGTTAGATTAAATTTAAAAGTTAGACCAGGCTTCTCAGTGCTATTTTCCAGGTTAAATTTAAGTGTTTTGAAGTCCTGCAGTTTCTGTAGGCAATCTGGTCCAGTGTTTGATCACTGTCAGTGGTAACTTTTTTCCTGATATCCAATCAGAATTTCTGGGGGTGCAGAAATGTGTTCCAGTGCACCTTCTAGAAGGGTTTGGCTCTGTCTCTGCACATACTCCCCTGATTTACTGACATGCAACAATATGCATTTACTAGTCCAGCCCAGAAGACTGATGCCCTTCCTTGCTGCAAAGGGCGCTCTGTCAGCTCCTGTTCAGTACTATCCATCTAGAACACTCAGGGCCTTTTTTGAAAAGATGATTTCTGTCTGCTTTTCTGCATGCAGCAGAAAAAATATATAGTTGACCTCATCTCTCTCAGGTTTAGGTTACTAAATCAGCATGCTAATTATGCAGGCAGCATCCTCTGCCTCTTCCTAGAGAGAGGCTCCTGCTCTAAACTTTCCTTCAGAAGAGCCTCTCCAGTATAAAGAATGCTCCTGAAGAAACCCGGGTTAACCCAGAAAATGAAGATAGGTACTTCATCTACATGATTGATTAACCAGACTTCATGACATTGTTGAAATGTCATAGATCATTGAAATGAAATAGATTAGTAAAAAATAAAATAATATTTTATTTTAAAATGTAGTGTGATTATATATCAAGTACAGCTGCAAGATTTTAGAGAATAGGGGTTATAACTTCAGATCAGCAATATTTTTGCTTTTTATTTCTGGCAGACTCAGTATCTAGTGAAAGTTCACTGGAATACTGTATTTATAAGCTTTGTTTTATAGGATCATATTTTTATCTACTTTTTTTTTTGGATTTGGGAGGAATATTTTTATAATTTACGTTAAACATTTTAACTAAAGCTAAACCTGGAAATTTGACAAATAAAATAAAGTACAGAAAAAATGTCTTATTTGAAAGAAATCAAGCTAGATTATATTTGGGAAAAAAAAAAAAAAGACATACTGCAAAAGGCACTAGGTATCAAAACACTATTTAGAGTCCAAGGTACACAGAAGAAAAGGTGTGTTAAATGAGTATTTAATGAATAATAAGCTGCCGAAGCACTAGTTATTGCTGGCATTAGTTGGAAGGAAATGAAAACTAAGTGCTGAAAGGAAAAAGATATCTCTTGTGTGAATGATAGTGTTTTGAAAAAAGGTACAACTTGAAACACTGGTTGTAAAACAATATACAATATATAGCAGCACAGGTATTTACAGGCCTTTTCTATGTAGGTTGCTCCAAAAGTAATACCTCCTATTTTTTTCCCATGGAAACTACAATAGATATGAAGAACACAATAACACTATTTGATATAGCAAATTCTCAGCTACAGAATGCTATTTTTCAACATAACCACTACCATTAGCTATGTATGAACAAGAGCCTGCATGCCGGCCTAATAAAAATTAGTGTGACTGCTCAGAATGTGTCTTGTCTATGAGTTTAGAAAGGGAAATATAAAAACATTGAAGATTTGATCCAGTGTTCACAAAGTGAAGGGTGAAAAAATTTTCCTGAGTACCCTATGATGATCAACATACTACACCATGGGAGCAGACTATGGTTTTGTTCACATTCACACTGATCTTTAAGGAGGATTACATACTTTTCAGAGCCAGTTTCCTACTCTTTCCACAAGTGGCATAACATGGATCCATCAGCACTGACGCAGAAATGCATTTTCAACTCTCTCAACACATCTGAACCCTGACAGTAAACTCTCTTTCATCTCTACAGAGAGCAACTGCCCAGTTCTGATGTTAGTGTCTCCAAGTCAGCACAGTGCAAAAGAGATATTGTTTACATAACTATGGAAACACATAATCTGCCAATACCATTTTATTATTGCTGAGACTGAGACAGTTACCCTCCAGCCTGGGTAAACCTATCAGGTCTAGAAACTTGCGTCTGAGTAGAAGGTCTTAAAGACAGAAGTAAAATATTTCTTTCTGACTCCCTCTATATATCTGTTGTGCTTTAACCCTTGCAGGCAGTTCTGCACCACACAGCTACTCAGTCATTCCCCTCCAGTTGGATAGGTAAGATAAATGGAAGGATAAAAATACAAGAACTTGTGGGCTGACGTAAAGTTTACTACGTAAAGCAAGATGTGTGCATGAAGCAAAGAAAAACAAGGAATTAAGTCACTACTTCCCAAAAACAGGCAGATGGTCAGCCATATCCAGGACATATCAGGCTAATAGTTACTTGGGAAAAGAAATACCATCACCTTGTGATCAAGTCCTCTTTATTTAAATAAGAGAAGTCATACTGTATTTTCAAAATTTGTTTAACTACTGAAGTGTCAGCAGTATTCCCAAGGAATTTAAATCCCTAGAGCATGAGCTATACGAAAATTGAAACCTAGATCTCAAGCTTGTTTGGGCTGTTTTGAATGTTTTGTTTTTTTGTAGCTTAGCATAGGCATTCCTTTTTATAGTTAAAGAGGACTGTGACAACAACTAAAAGCTAGAGATATTCCACAAATAGTCAGTCAATTTTTCTTCCTACGTTCAAATTGGCCAACCTTCTAACAGTAAATCATTAAAACTATATAGACAGAATGGATGGGGAGTGTCATGACAGCTTGAGTGACCATTAGTGTGTCTGCAAGGAAAATATTAAAATTGCTCATATTTGATAAGTTATAACAAACTCCTGAGTTCTGGAAAGTCATGTGCCTCCATTCCCCTTCCTATGGGTTAATGTGCCAATTTCTATTACAGTCATAGGTACAGCTCAAATTTCTCCCAGATCTTACAATGCTAATGTGAGAATTTTTAATGTGTGACTTCTGAGTAGCACTAAACTGAGAGAATGAAAGGTGACGTTGCTATTTTAAATATTTTTATTTTAAATCAAGAAAGGAGGATTTTCCAGAATGGATACATTTAGATATAGATAGCTACTACTTCTACTGGTGCCTCAAGGTATCACAACAAGAAATTGTTTTATCTCCTAGTAGACCAAATTCATAGAATCACAGAATCATAGGATATCCCAAGTGGGAAGGGACCCATAAAGTTCATCAAGTCCAGCTTCTGGCTCTACATAGCACTATCCAAAAATGAGACTATAGGACTGAGAGTGTTGTCCAGACACTCACAGAATCACAGATACTGTGATTCACAGTAGGGGTTGGAAGGGACCTCTAGAGATCGTCGAGACCAACCCCCCCTGCCAAAGCAGGAAAGCAGAGTTTACTCCTTGAACTCTGGCAGCTTGAGGCCATAATTATTGCCTGGGGAATGTGTTCCAGTGCCTGACCAAACTCTCAATGTTCCTAACCCCAACCTGAATGTCCCCTGGATGTAACTCCATGCCATTCCCTTGGTTCCTGTCACTGTCGTCAGAGAGCTGAGATCAGTGCTGTCCCTCTGCTGCCATCATGAGGAAGCTGTAGGCTCTGATGAGTTCTCAGTCTCTAAGTTGAACATACCAAGGGACTTCAGCTGCTCCTCATATGTCTTCTCACTGGGACAGTTCATCATCTTTGTAGCCCTCCTTTGGACATTCTCTAATAGCTTTATGCCTTTTGTATTGTGGTATCCAAAACTGCACACAGTACTCAAGTACTCAAGGCCATACTAGTGCAGTGCCGAGTGGGCCAGTCAGTTCCCTCAACCTGCTAGCAAGGCAATGCTTGCCACACCCCAGCATACAGTAGGTTTTCCTGGCTACCTGGGCACACTGTTCAACTTACTATTCACCAAGAGCCCCAGATCCCCAAAGAGTGGGCTGCTCTCCAGTGTCTCATCACCCAGCCAGGGTTGCCCTTTCTCAGGTGCAAAATGTGACACTTACACTTGTTAGACTTCCTGCAGTTAACGATTGCCCAGCTCTCTAATTTATCTAGATCTCTCTGCAAGGTTTCTCCATCCTCAATAAAATCAACAGCTCCTCCAGATTTAGTACTGTCAGCAAACTTGCTCAAAACTCTTTCTAGTCCTACATCCATGTTATTTATGAAAGCAATAAAGAGAACTGGTCCTAAAAGGTTGTCCTGGAGAACCCCACTAGTGACTAGATATCTGTGACAAAACTGAAGTATATAGAATTATACCAGGTTGAATTTCACAGACTGCACTAAGAAAGAAAGATCATTCTTCTATTTTTGGATATAAATGCATTGTGACAAATGTCATAAAGAATTAAGTATCTGCCATTGTTATCGGCTTTTCAATTTAAATTTGACATGATCTTTTTCGATTATGTGATTATTCTCGGAGTAAGACCATATGATTTGTCCTTATCACTTTCATAATTTGAAAGATAGTAAGCAGTCTCAAGTATACTGTAATAATCAATATCTGAAATATTAATTGTCTTGTTCAAATATACTAAAATTGTCACTGTCATGATATCATATTAATGTAAAATTATGGGACAGTGTATACACAAACCTATTCCCTATTTATGTAACACTTCCTTAAGCTACACACTCTTTTTTAAACCTAACCTTGTTGTTTTCAGAAGTCATTTTTTATTGCCATAGAATTTCATCTTTCTAAATACGTTACAGGTGGAGAAAATATATTTATTATTTCTCTGCAAATTAAACTAGCATCTTGTCCTTTGTGTCACATGGAAATTTCTTTTCCTAAGTGCTGGGTTGTTTGCCTACTTGCAGAGATACTCAAGTTTTTCCCTGCTGCTAGTATTCTAAGATGTGAACATCACTAGGAAAGATCTAGAGTTCTGTGTGAACTGAAGACAGTGATATTTGGATGGGAAGCTCCAGTGAAAATGGAAATGCTTACAAGCTTTAATTCTCTTTTCCTTTTTGTGATTATCTTAATCCTTTATCCAAAATTAGTAACGTGTTGTAAATTTGTCTCAGAGGTAAAGAGCAAACCTAGATTTTGATCACTGGTGATCTCTAAACTGATAAACTGTTTAAATAGATCAGTAAAGTACCGTTCTTATCAACAAGCCTGACCTTCTAGTTCGGACAATAGAATTTTATTTACTTTCTGTATTAATATTCTAATTTCTTTAGTTTAAGAGAAACATGTTCTCTAGAAACAGTACTTTGTAAGTGGTGAGGAAACTCAGGATGAACTCATTGCCTTTCCCTCTCACACTGTAGTGAAATTCTGATTTGTATAAGGCATAAATTGTGACTACCCAAGACGAACAGCATACTTGCAAACATATTCTTCATATCTTTTCATTCTTACTTGGAACAAACCCACAGCATCATCTACCAGTGATTGGTGGGTAGCCAACAAAGCAAGGTAAAACTTAATTTTCCTGAGGAAATGTAATTATTAAGTTTGTTTTAGAAAATTAATCTTAGAAGCTACAAATAATTACTAGTACTGTAAGATTTATTATGAAGTCTGAAGACTTCATTATTTAGAACTTTGTCTCTTGGACTTGTAAGATGCTACTGCACATACTAGGGAAGTGAGGAACTTGAAAAGGAATTAAAAAAGTAAAGATTCATTTAATACTACTTTGTGGAATAATGATATTCCTATTCACTGCAGTGTTAAAAACCAATTGGAATAACACTAACACATAAAAATCAATCTTTGGATTCTAATCAGTTGGTGTAATATGTTCTATCTGGTCTTTTACTCCATTCTCATGATTTTTCATTATTATGTTTACTCTGAATATTACCACACTTGGATGAAGAGGAGTTATATATCCCTCAGTAAAGCAGTAGAGCAAACAGAAGTGATGATCTTTCTAACTGAGCTGAAAAACACTTTTTGATCAGAATTCCACTGATGCAAGGAGGAATGGTGAATATATTCAGTATGTCAGGTGAGCAGGAAAAGCTCCAAATACAAATATAGTATAAAATAACAAAAGGGAAAATTCGTCAAGGGACAGAACTCTGGGAGATGAATGGCAGAAACACATTTTCAGGAAGTACTTTTTCTTCAGAATTACTTCAAGTTTCTAAAAGCAGATTCCATGCCAGGCACTCAGAAGCTAAAGACATCCATGAATTAAACCCCACCCTCTGCAAATCTGCCAGCAGTGCAGATTTGGGAATTATGCAGCCTTTGTGAAACCCTCCTTCTCTGAAGCATAAGTGATATGATTCAACACATGCAGTCCTGTCTGGGATTTTGTTGAACATCATACTGAGACAGCAACTAACTTAAGTAGACATTAAAACTGCAAGACCGCAAACCTTGTATCTGAAGTTGCTAAGCAGTGATTCATTCCCTGTTAGCTTCAGAGATGTAATAGAGGTGCCTAATTCAGGGTCAAACTCACTTAGCAGTCAACAAAAACAACATTACTACCAGAAGTCAATTTTAGCCCGTTTTTCTCTTTCCATTGATTAGCGAGGAAACATAGTGGGGTCAAGCTACCCTCAATTTATTTGACAAAGTAAAGTGCTTGAAGTTAAGTGGGATAAATCTGGTTGTGAGTAGTTAATCCAGTCAGGACCATCCAAGATCAGCCTGAGAAGCAAAATGAAATTCAATTTTCCTGTTGTTAGAATGGGCTGAAATAATGCTGTATTTGGGCACTGATAAATGGCCTTTATGTTCATGGCAGAGCTCTGTTCTTCTGGGTCCTCAGACAGCCTGTGATTGCCCAGTGGGACAACTGACTATTCTTTTTAAGGGATTCCATATTCAAGTATTAAATGAGTGTTTCAATCCTGGTAGGAGGGAATATTTATTGCCCTATTTCTACAGCTCGTTAAAATCCTTGGAATGAAGGATTTCTGTGGCTGGGCCCATCCCTTCCAGGGCAGTAAAATATGATTAGACATATAGAGCGATATAAACTTCCTCCTCCAGGACAACCTTTTTGCTCCTGTCCTCTCTGTATGATTGTCCATTGATGCTTAGAGCTGTGCATTTTGTCTAGCTTTCACAGAATTATGGGAACTATGTGTTTTGGAGAGCTGAGGATGGGACTGTGAAGCCTTTCTCAGTTCCAACCAGTGAAGGGACTAGACAGAAAATCTGCTGTCCTGGAATGGGTGGCTACCACCCACCACAGCTGAGGTTTTAGTTTTTCTAACTCTTTCCATTGGCCAAGGTGATTACCAGCTTTGTCCATGCCTCAAACAAGTCTTAAATCATGATTAGTGAAGCAAGGTCATGAAAAGTGAGAAGTGAATGAGAACGAATAGTGAGTGAGAATGAATAGTGGCCCTCAGAGGAGGGCCAGTAAGATCATGAGAGAGATGGAGAACCTCTCCTGTGAAGAAAGGTTGAGGGAATTGGGCTTGTTTAGCTTGGAGAAGAGAAGGCTCTGGGGAGACCTCACTGTGGCTTTCCAGTACCTAAAGGGAGCATATTAACAGGAGAGGGAAAAGCTGTTTACAAGGGTGGATAGTGATAGGACAAGGGGGAGTGGTTTTAAACTGAGACAGGGGAGGTTTAGGTTAGAGATTAGGAGAAAGTTCTTCTCACAGAGGGTGGTGATGCACTGGAACAGGTTGCCCAAGGAGGTTGTGGATGCCCCATCCTTGGAGGCATTCAATGTGGCTCTGGGCAGCCTGGTCTGCTGGTTGGCGACTCTGCATACGGCAGGGGGGTTGAGACTTGATGATCATTGTGGTCCTTTTCAACCCAGGCCATTCTATGATTCCATGATTCTACGATTCTGTAGTGAGATTTATTGCATACCTTGCCTTCCATGTAAATTTAAGGCTCGGGAAAACAGAGAGGCTACTGAACTAATAAGTTTGACTAAGCAATGTGTGTGATTTTTTATATATCATATTGTGATCAATATTGCAGTGGCCAGAAACAGAAGAGTATCCTATCTACAAAAAAGACACTGTTTTAATTTCCTACTTGAATTCCAGAAGGTTCTCCACTCTGAACAATGCATTGTTGCCTGTACTGAACAAGATTTATGATTGGAAAGAGCCAGTACTGAACATATCAAACACTAAAGAAATTAAATATTTTTGGATATCAACTTATATCAGAGACATTACCTCATCAAATATGAAACAGAAAGAAAATGATCAGTACATTAGAGAGTAAGTTCTAGAAAAGAGGCAAAGCAGGTTTAAGAGGAGCAGCTTTAAAAGAGGAGACAGCCATGAGAAATCCCACTCAGCTGGGTATCTGTCATTATGCAGTTCTTGTCAGGGACTCAGCACTGAAAGAGAATAACCTTTTTCTGAAATTCTGATGAAAATGTTGATTGCTCTATGTAAACTGAAGTTAGAAGCTTATCTCAACCTGAAAGTCAATCAGGCAGCCGGCTTGTGAAGAGATCTTCAATCATTTAAGGATGACAAATCAAACTTCTTTGGGATTACATGTACTATGACAGATAGAGGGAACATTTTGCAGAGGGCAGATGGACAACTGAAAGGTGGGACAACTGTCTCAAAACTTTCAGTTAAAGAAGAGCTTCTAAAATCTGTCACTAGGAAACTATTGGGTGATTGCCACAATGGATCATGATGCTTGGCAAAATGTAACTTCAGCTGTACTAGACAAGTTCTGACAAAGGAAATAACCAATAAATTTTCTTAATGGTAACTTCTGTCCATTAAGGAAGGAAAAAATAGAAAAATTTGAAATTGAATTTTGCAAGGTAAATAACATAAGATACAGGGTTATGCTTTTGTACAATTTTTGACATAAACTCTGTAGGAAATAGAAGGGAGTGCATATTACATTGCCTCGCCAATCATTCTTTATTGTGATAGAGGTCATACATTCTGTACTATTCCCTTTCTTACTGCATTTAAAGTGACTAGGCACCTAAAGAAAGAAGATAATTTTTTTTTTTTTTTTTTTTTAAAGAAACCCACTGCATTGCTGCAGATAGACGTGGCTTTTATGGCTTTTTAGAATTCATATCCTGACCTAATTTTGAATTTATTTGGAGCTGATTTGAATGAGAGGTTACTCTAACACATAAACCAGACCCATAATGCAGGAAGCAACAGAACAGGCTGCTGTTTGGCAAGGATGTGTGACAATAACTACTGAAGACATTGTAGAAAGGCTGCAGCATTAAGCAATCTGACTGTAATGTAGTTAAAATGCTTCAGCAAAGCAGGACTAATTTCCAAGAACATTGCTATCATAACTATCCTTCCTCTGGGATACCAACTAGTATCTCTATGTGATATTACACTATAGAACTAGCAAAGAGGAATATTTATAGTGGTGTTCTGGTGGTCTCCTCCTTGCTCCATTATACTGAAATAAAAGTTCACCTGGCTTCGCTTTGAACTATATATTTAGCTTTAGCTGTCATAGAAGTCTTCACAGGGAGACCATATTGTATACACAAGCCACTGTTTTCAAAGCTGTTAAGGTAGCTTTGTTGCTGCACTGCATAATACATTCTTATCCTCCATTCCCATGCATGCAGCCTTTATGACTGTTTATACTGGAAGAAATATATATTTCTTATATATATAGGTATCGTGCTCCTAGTCTGAAATAACTAATGTAAACTTGGGAGAGTGGAAATATTCGCTTGCCCCAGTTTAACATATTCTTCATTGTTCCTGTAGGATCAAATATAAATATAATTGCACTTTATTCTGTATCCCTATTGGATTATCCATATGAATATCCATATTAGATTATCCATATGAAGACATGCATAGTCTTTCAATGTACAATTATAATAAGAAGCATCTTTCAAAACCATAAATGCTGAATGGGCAGTATGTGTCTCTTGGTAATCTTAATACTAAAAGAAAACAACCCCTTCAAAATTGCATTAACAGTTCTAACATATATCTACTGGATACAATTAATAATAAAACAGATCAACAGTGCACAAAGTCCTGACAGCTAGTAAGACTGTAAGAAGCTCATATATATCCCAGAAGTGCAAGACTGGTAGACTGTTTGATCACAGATATATCAATAAAAGACAAATAGCTGTATATATCATGTTATGCAAGATTCTCTGCTCTTTCAGCTGTTATATTTTCTGAAGCAAGGATGTTGAATAATAAATTAAAAAAAAACTTTGAGTTTTAAACATTTTTGAGTATAAATGCATAACAACCTCCAGAGCTTGGAACATGTGCATTCCTCCTTTAAAATATAAACATGGTAAGTTTTCAACTGAAATATATTTCTAGCGTAAGAATTTTTTAAACAAAAGTATCTTAAGGAGAGATAATTACCAAAATAAAAGTTGAAAGAAGAGAATAATAGCTTATTTTCTATCTGTTAAGTCATTATTTTACATTTTCCCAAATAATGCAGTCAACATTAAATTCTTGAAAGGCTTGAATGGGTCACTGCACTAAAGGAAAACAAATTTTGGAATTTCTTCTTGTATTGTCAGCTGCTTGTACATGTAATGACAGTGTTATGAACTGCCAGAATAGTTAAGACATGGCATCAGTGCCAAATCATATTGGATTTAAATCTGCCATAATAATGTTTTCATAATTACAGAGGAATGTGTAGTGGCCTTTGGAAAGAAAACTGAAACTAGAGACACTGAATGATGTGTCTGTACTTAACAACAATGTCACCCCTCTGATTATTCTTTTCTTTTTTTTCTCTTTATCTGCTATTTGATGATTTGTTCATTTAGCTATAGGCAGATCTGTCACCACTGGGGCCCACTGTCGAGCACATAACTCTTGCACAGGAGAACTTCTATATTAGATATTTTTCAAGGAGACAGATTTATAGACTTATGAACCTGAAAAATCTGAGTATAGCACCAGAGAGAAAAATTAGGCGGTTTCATAAGACATAAGCACTTAAACAAAACTATACAAGATGACAAATGTCAATGTGTTAGATTTTAATGGATCAAAGCATCCAAGTCTGTTATTTTTTACAGCTTCAGTTTTTGTGGCTTTCAGGAAAAATGTATCAAGGCCATAACCTCTGTATATCTATCTCCTAATTAAAATAGAACCAGAAGCAATGAACTTATTCTCTACAAATCGGATTAGAAATTTTGTTCTTTAGTTTTTGTGTCCCAAATAACAAATAAGCCAACTGAAAGAGACAAAAGCAATAGCTAAATTTAGGTAGCCTAGAAAATATTTGTACTTAATAAGGAGTATCTACTGAATTATACTTTCAGAATTCTTAGTATTATTTTAGTATGATTAGCGATTTTTTTAAAACTATGTTTGTTTAATCCCTGGAAGACATTTTCTTCACATCTACACCATATTTTACCTTCTGGAAAGCAATGGCAAAGATACTGTAAAAACATTTTGCTTTTGTCAGCAGCATGGTCCCCTTTTTATCTTAAATTGTATTATAATAGTTGAAAGATTTTCTTTTGCTCTTGTAGGTCACACATTATATTCCCAACATGTACATATAAAAAAATCTTGTTACACGAAGAACTCACTAACACATTAAAATTAAAAAAAAAGCAACCAACCAAAAAAAAAAAACCCAAAAGAATACCAAAACTCAGATGCATGCCATCTTCTGTGTCAATTCATCTTCTTATTTTTCATACAGCAAACATTTTAGAAACTACGTATGTCTTTTAGAATCCATAGCTTCAGAACTTTTAGTCTTCAAATAAACGAAGTGAAATACTTGGTTTCACATTTTATTCATTGGTGAAACAAAATGCGCTAGTAAAAATCTTTTATTGGATTTATTTTCATGCTGTTCCTTTAGTCATATTCTTGACAAGTAACTTTGTCTTTCACTGACATGTTTTGAAGTTCTGATAAAGTAGTAACCACAGAATAAATCTGAATACAAAATATGCCAGATATCTTCTAAATCCTTATGTAGATGTCTTGGTTAATAATAATAATAATAATAATAATACAGATCCCCTTCCATTTTCTTTCAGTGTTCATTTTCCTAGGTGTTAGAATAGATTGAAAAAAAGAGAACAGTTGTTTCATATAATCTTTTGGAGGTCATTGAGATTTTTTATTTTTTTTTTTAATCATAGAATCATGGAATGGGTTGGGTTGGAAGGGAGCCCAAGGATCATCAGGTTCCAACACCCCAGCCACAGGCATAGCCACCAACCTCTAGATCTTGTACTAGACCAGGTTGCCCAGAGTCTTGAATACCTCCCGGGATGGGGCATCCACAGCCTCTCTGGGCAGCCTGTTCCAGCACTGCACCACTCTCTCCGTGAAGAACTTCTCCTGACATCCAACACAAATCCTGACAAGCCAATCTAATTTTGACTGTTTTCCTCCATATTCTCTGGATTTTTGGAAGGAAGTGTGGTAAGTTAATTAAAAAATTCGAATTTGCATGATAGACATTATGATTGATTAGTTTATGCTAGTATCTAAATGCCATGTAAATGACATAGCAGTAACTTGATTTCCAGAGGTGTGCATAGCTTGTTTTCCAGAAGAGGTGGGATAAATATTTCTATGAAACTGAACATTTCAACTGCTTTTATGACATAAGAGTTTAATCTATGCGAGAAAAAGGAGGATTTAGTATCCTGCCTTATTCACTGCTCAACCTACTTGCAGTTCAGAAGTCCAGATGTTGCTTATGCATATTGGTAACTCAGTTTAATAATAGTGGTGCACTGTGGTCAGGCAGACCAGTGATCTTCAGCTGTCTTATTCACCAGGAGAAAAGAATGAATAGCTCAGGATCTATAGACATCTCCTTGTCAACTACTAGAAAGAGCTAGACTGGTAAGTAGAAGTGAAAAGCTACAAAAACACAGAGCACAATTTTAATGTTTGTTTTATCCTTTAAATTAGAAGTAGATATCAATATACTAAGAATCTAAGGTGACCACCATTAGCAGGCACCTTAGTTCAGAAAAGAGGTGAATTAAAAAGTAAAAAAAACCCAAACCACTGAGTTTTACAGGTAGAGTAATTAACCACTGGAACACACTATCAAGGGAAGGAGGGTATTCATCAATTCCTGGAATTTCATTTAAAAAAGACTGTTTAAAAATCATGTTTGCTTATGCCTGTAATTTTTATGATGTGTCTTGTGATGCTTGATGGATTCTGTAGTGAGCCAGCTCCTGAGTTTACTTGAAACTCTCATATTTCATCTCTGAAAGACACATTTCTAGTCTACTGGTCATGCAGATTAACTCATGATCCAAGTGAAGCTTAATGTCTCCATATTGAAAAGGCAAATAATTGCATCCAAATGTTTTTTTTTTTTTTTTTTAAATCCACAAGGTTTTTAACTTAAGGTCATAATTTCCTTGCTTAACTTATGATTCTTAAATCTTTGGAGTTTGTCAGTACTGTAGCAAAGTTTTGCTGAATTTTTCTACTGTTTGAAGTAGGAATGTGAGCTAAGGAGAATGTACTAATATCACAGTATCTCCATGAAATCTTCCTCTGTAAAAACTGACTACAGTATCTTAATGTTTTCTTCTTGTTTTAGAATTTCTCAGTTTGAGCCATGTGTTTCACATGTTACAGTGCAGTTTTCACTAGAAATTAATTGAAGTCTCTAATTGACACACAAGAAACCTACAACATCACCAGTGATATTATGTTCGTGAAAAATCTATTTGTTCTAATTTCTGTCTGACTATCAGTCACTGACTAGCTTCCAATATATATTGTAGACCATGCATTTTTTCACTCAATGCAGTATTTTCTGTTTTATCTTTGTGGGAGAGACAGTCTAGCTTACCTTCAAATTAAACAACAAACAAACAAAAACAGCAACAACAACAAAAACCCACTAACAACTGTCTTTTTCCCTTCTAATTCCTCATTAAGGAATGTATCCTTAGTCTTTACTGTATTACCATCTTTTACATTGAGAACATATGTGGTAAGCTAACAGTCTTAATGGTATACAGGTAATTACTATCTTTCAAGACCTGGCATGATGACACAGAAGTCTTCTGGAGTGACAGTTGATTCAGGACATCTAATGCTCTATTTCTTACTTTTAGGAAAAATGTAGCAGTTTAGTGTGATATAAGTGCCTGGAAATAGAAGTTCTCTAATCTGCAGTCTGTTTCATTTTATCAGAACATACAGATACTCAACTCCAAAACAGGTGTTGGAAACAATTTGCTGAAAATATTCTGTAATATGGCTTTCCTTCAGTTACTGCTTTTGGAGGTGTTTTTTTTTAAAGCATTTTCCTTTCTGAAAAGAGATTTGTGGCCTCAGACAGTGATAGAAGACAAAACAAATTGCTAGTAACGATCTAAGATATCCTTACAGTCCAGCCACATTTTATGCTTAGAACTAAAAATATCTGCAAAATATCTTGGCACTTAAGTTTTAAGTAGGTCAACAATCCCAAGTTGTAAAAAGATTTTGAGTATGTGAAGGAAATTCCCTCAACGAGATCTCTTCTAAAAACCTGCTTTGCTCTATTTCTCTTGCTTAGTCTCTCAAGACTGCAAAATACTTATGAGTCTATTAGTAAGATAATGTGGAGAAAACTTTATTGCTTAATACTTGGAGTTTTAGAAGTTGTAAAGGAGGAAATATCTCTCAAAGTAAATACATACTCCTGTGAACCTGTTCCCAAATTCTCACTGCACCTCAGACATGAGTACAGTTCTGCGTGTAATAGCAGTGATGGGTTATATCTTGAAAGGTGTTCAAGAAATGCAGTTTACTCAGAAAGTAATAGTTTCTAGTAATTTCCATGGAAAATTCAACAGTCACAAAGAGCACAATTACACTGTTTCAGAGAGCAAATTCTCAGCTACAAAACATTATTTTTCAACATAGTCAGCACCATTAGATATGTGTTTTCACCAGCAATCAACAAGACCCTGTGTGCTGTACTTGTAAAAATCTGTGCCAGTGGAACTGACTCACTGTTTCACAGTGGTTATGATGGCATCATTGCTGAAATGCACCACCTACCACCTCACTGTGCTCACATTCACAGTTTGGTTACTGTAAACATTCACCAAGTGTTAATGAATGTTCATGGGTGCCATTTTTTTCCACGTGGAGGAAGTCAGTTCCACACCTTTGCTTCATGCACACTTCCATGCCAGACACCACTTTTTCAGGCTGCCCCTCTGCTGCCATATGTCTCACGGCAACAAAATTAAATGTAGTATTGTCAGGAAGGTTCAACCTCTCCTATTTGCCACCAACGTATTCCTCTGAAGTCATAGGCCAACAAAATAAAATTGGAGGCATTACTTTTGGAACAGCCTTCAAGTTACCTCCTACTATGCTGCTTAGATGTGTGGACTCTAAGATCACAGCAAAAAGCAATAAACAGATGAGAGGACTTAACCTTAAACTTTAACATCTCTTTCTGCCTGAAATTTATGTTGAAAGTACTGTGAAAGCAACATTCCCTTTCTACTTTCCTACACAATCATAATCATCACAGCATCATGAATCTCAGGAACACTAGTTGGGTTAACGAAATGTTATTTCAGCTTTACAAGTGGAGAAGAGAATTACAAGGGCATTCATGTGAAAGATTATGACTAAGTTGCAACAGCGAGTCAGAAATCCTGATCATTGGCACAAATTTGTCTACAGTGCACACACATAATATGTAAGCTTTAAAATCCTGTTCAGAATCACAGGAAAAAATAATATCAGAAGTCTTTTTTTTGTGCTGGAAAAGTGGAAAAGTACAAAAATCACTAAGATATATGTTTTGTTGGCTTTTGATAATGAATTGTATTTGCATTGACTGCTGGCAGTTGAGAGGGAACTCCTTGGACCTCAAAGGCTCCCCTCCTACATGTCAGGCAGTCAATTCATAATCCCATTTTACAGTCTTATTCAGTGCTCATCTGGTATGTACAAATTATCAGGAATATTTTGCTTAAAACTTGGAAGCTAGTTTTAACTTTGAGGAGTGATCTATGGAAGAAAACAGACTTCCAGTGAGCTACGTATCAATGAGCCATTTTCAAGGTAGACAAGGCATGAAAGTACAGGCATTAAATATATTCATTACATGTGAATTATATTTTGGCTGTACTGAAATAGATACAGATATTTCACTGATTGTGTTGAAGCCAAGCTATTATTCATTTCTTCCAAGCAAACTCATTCATTATGAAAGGTGCTGCAAAGTAAGGTGCTTTTAGTGGGATTCTGTGTGTTCATTCATTCATTTATTTATTTATTAACCAACTCAGGTATCCATTCTGCATATTCTGTGTACTTTGTCTCAGAAAAGGCTTCTTAAAATTCACACAGTATTGTATTTTCATTCTGTTTAGGTAAAATCTTTAGTAAAAGGAGTGTTTGCATTTCAAATTGATGGTTGAAGAGGCCAAAACAAACAAACAAACAAACAAACAAACAAACAACAACAACCTCCCCTCCAAAAAACAAAACTACACTACCTTTTGGCCTGAAATTTATCCAACTGTTTTCTTCAGATATAACCATCTTCACTGTAGACGTTACTGCCTTTTTTTCCTCCTACGTAGTAAAAAATGCTATTTGTTATCCAGGTGAGACAAGGAATATTTTTGATGTCACTAAATACCTAAGAAGTTTGTGTTTGTGTGCATGCATAGCTCAAATCTAAAAACTGCTGTAGGGTAAACTCAGATGAGCCATGGACTCTTAATTGGAAATTTCCTAAACTTTGTGAACAACTTGTGTCTGCAAAACTCCATGGAAAATCTCATATGAGGAAGCTGACTTGTGAGATTTTGACACTTTTATCTCCAGAGCTATAAGAGCTGAAACATGTCAAAATAATTCAAAGGAAAGTTAGCCAAAGGCTTTGAACCTTAGGGATGTAGTATAAGTTCAGGTTGTACTTGGAGCAAATATTCTTAGTGGATCTTATTTTAACTTGTCTCTCTATACTTCTTGTTAGTGGGTCATACTGAAGGTTGTTCAGTAATTAAAGTTTGGAAAATGAAATTCTGCAACTACCCACAGAGTGAACCAACAGTTATGGGAGTTGCAGAACTGAAGGACAGGATTTATTACACAGATATATGTCCCTTGAATCGATCAAACTCAAAAAGCTCTCCACTGTGATGGACTGATTACTGAACACAGTCAGCTAATGGAGATACTATGTTTGGAAATAATTTGCCTTCTTATAGCAGTCTTATCACTGTGTTCAGAGGTAAGTTTAAGGAAGGTGATTTCTTGGAAGGCTAAATTCTTTTTTTATGACAGTTTAAAAGGATAATTAAATTTAAATTATTCTTTTTACTCTGCTAAAATAGGAAATAACTAATCTGGGTGAAAGCGCATGGATCATCATGACTTTAGCTATTATAGAAAATCTATATATATGGACATTGATGTATCCTTTGTTATACAGTGCAATTACTTTGTAGTAGTTTTATTAAAGATAAACTGTATTTTACTAACTTTTTTTTTTTCCTTAAAAAAAAAAAGACTACAAAAGAGCATTCATTTAAGATCTAATTGATTTGTTGGAGGTCAGTCTCCTCCTTAAACCTCTTTAGACTGGTTCTCTGAAAGAGGATTTTTCAAATAGGAGGTTAAGGAACACAGAAAAAAATCTGCCAGACTGCCCTGCAATTAATAAAATAGAGCATTCTGGTAGGTGTAACTTTGGCCAAGGTTAGTATCTTGTCAGGTCGGATTTGTTTGTTCTTACAGACCAGTTTTTTATCGTAAGTAGTCTTAGTTGACATATATACATCGATAAGTCTTAGAGAACTTCTTTTAAGGAACCATGTGATCATGCTGGAAACTGAATCACAGAATCACAGAATGGCCCGGGTTGGAAGGGACCTCAACGATCATGAAGCTCCAATCCCCCTGCCACATGCAGGGCCACCAACCTCCCCATTTAATACTAGACCAGGTTGCCCAGGGCCCCATCCGACCTGGCCTTGAGCCTCCAGGCATGGGGCATCCACAGCTTCTCTGGGCAGCCTGTTCCAGCACCTCACCACTCTCTCTGTAAAGAACTTCCCCCTGACATCCAGCCTAAATCTTCCCTCCTTCAACTTAAAACTATTTCCCCTTGTCCTGCAGTTATCTACCCTTTCAAAGAGTTGACTCCCCTCCTGTTTGTAGGTTCCTTTTAGGTACTGAAAGGCTGCAATCAGGTCACCCTGCAGTCTTCTTTTCTCCAGGCTGAACAAGCCCAGCTCTCTCAGCCTGTCTTCGTGGGGGAGGTGCTCCAGTCCCCTGATCATCTTTGTGGCTCTCCTCTGGACCCTCTCCAACAGGTCTCTTGTCTTTCTTGTACTGGGGGTTCCAGACCTGGACGCAGTACTTCAGATGGGCCTCACAAGAGCAGCATATAGGGGGACAATCACCTCCCTGTCCCTGCTGGCCACTCCTCTTCTGATGGAGCCCAGGATACCATTTGCTTTCCAAGCTGCAAGGGCACACTGCTGACTCACATTAAGTTTTTCATCCATCGGGATCCCCAGATTCTTCTCTGCAAGGCTGCTCTCAAGGACTGCTCCTTTCAGTCTGTGTAGATGTCTGAGATTCCTCCAGCTGAAGTGCAAAACTTTGCACTTTGCTGTGTTGAACCTTATCAGATTCACCCAGGCCCACCTTTCAAGTCTGTTGAGGTCCCTCTGAACGGCATCCCTTCCTTCCAAATGTCAACTGCACTACTCATCTTGGTGTCATCAGCAAATTTGCTGAGAGTGCATTCAATTCCATCATCAATGTCATTGATAAAGATGTTAAAGAGCATCGGTCCCAAGACAGACCCCTGGGGGACGCTGCTCATTACCGGCCTCCACCTGGACATAGAACCATTGATGACCACCCTCTGTCTGTGGCCTTTCAACCAATTTCTTATCCATTGAGTGGTCCACCCATCAAATCCACATCCCTCCAATTTGGAGATAAGGATGTGGTGGGGGACCATGTCAAAGGCTGAAACAACCAATTCTGTTCTAATGCGCAGTATAGCTCTGCCTATGTAATCACTCTGTTCTCCACATGCACTTAAGGAATGTGGATTGAGGAGGAGCTATAGCATACTCTTCAAACATGGAGAACTTGAGGGCCAGCAGCAAGCTCCAGCTCCAGTGGCATTCACTGAAGTTTGATTAATACTATGTCACTGAATATTTGAAACTATTAGCAGAGATGTCTAGAACTATTCCTTCAGTTAAAATTTTTAAACAGAAGTCCCACTTCTTAAGAAATTAACACTATATTTTACAATGACTTACGGAACATATAAATCTTCCTCTTTTTCTGCTTTTGAATTATAGGACTTCTTAAAATGATTTATCGTACCAAATAGAAAATCATCTTTATCCTTCACATCCAAAAACACAGGAATGCAAATACAATTGAACTGAAATATTTGAAAGCTTTTCAGTTGGGTGCATTTAATTTAAACGAAATAAAATAATAAGTGACCATTAAATCCTCAAATCAAAGTGTATAAAGGTAGATTTTCCTGATCCTACATTTTCAAGGTTTTGTTTAATTAAAAATAGATGCACAGGCCTGTGAAGGCACAGGGCGGCAGAAGCAGCAAAGAAAGCTAACGCTTTCCTCTGTTCAGGAGGACACAGTAGGAGACCTACTACTCCCACTGGACTGCCACAAGTCCATGGGGCCAGATGAGATTCACCTGAGAGTAATGAGGGAACTGGCGGAGGTGATAGCCGAGCCGCTTTTCATCGTCTGTCAGTGCTCCTTGTTGACTGGTGAGGTCCCAGAAGACTGGAGGCTTGCCATCATGAGTCCCTTCTACAAGAAGGGTTGTAAGGAGAATCCAGGTAACTACAGGCCTGTTAGCCTGACCTCAGTGCCAGGGAAGGTTATGGAGCAGATTGTCTTGAGGGAGATCACGCGGCATGTGTGGGACAACTGGGAGATCAGACCTAGCCAGCATGGGTTCACGAAGGACTGATTCTCCTTGACCAACCTGATCTCCTTCTATGATCTAGTGACCCATCTGGTCGACAAGGGAAAGGCTGTTGATGTAGTCTACCTAGACTTCAGAAAAGCCTTTGTCAGTGTCTCTCACAGTATTCTGCAGAAGCTGGCAGCCCATAGGTTGGACAGGTACACTGTTGGCTGAGTAAGGAACTGTCTGGAGGGCTGGGCCCAGAGTGTGGTGGTGAATGGAGTTAAATCCAGCTGGTGACTGGTCATGAGTGGTGTTCCCCAGGGGTCGGTGCTGGGGCCTGTCCACTTCAATATCTTTATTGATGACTTGTATGAGGGCATTGAGCACACCCTCACTAAGTTTGCAGATGACACCAAGTTGGCTGGAGGTGTTGATCTGCCCAGGGGTAGCGAGGCCCTACAGAGGGATCTGGATAGGCTGGATAGCTGGGCTGAAGCCAATGGGATAAGGTTCTACAAGAATCTCCTAGGTCCTGCACTTTGGCCACAACAACCTCAGGCAACGCTACAGGCTTGGGGCAGAGTGGCTGGAAGATTGTGTAGAGGAAATGAACCTGGCATTATAGATCATTGCTCGGCTGAACATGAGCCAGTAGTGTGCCCAGGTGGCCAAGAAGGCCAATGGCATCCTAGCTTGCATCAGAAACGGTGTTGCCAGCAGGGAGAGGGCAGTGATTGTCCCCCTGTACTCAGCTCTTATTAGGCTGCACCTCAAGTACAGTGTCCAGTTTTGGGCCCCTCACTGCAAGAAAGACACTGAGGCCCTGGAGCGTGTTCAAAGAAGGGCAACAAAGCTAGTGAGGGATCTGGAGCACAAGTCTTATGAGAAGTGGCTGAAGGAACTGGGATTGTTTAATCTGGAGAAGAGGAGGCTCAAGGGAGACCTTATTGCTCTCTATAACTACCTGGAGGGAGGTTGTAGTGAGCTGGGAGTTGGCCTCTTCTCTCGTGTAACTAGTGCTAGGACTAGAGGGAATGGCTTCAAGCTGCACCAGGGGAGATTCAGGCTGGACGTTAGGAAATACTACTTCTCTGACAGAGTGGTCAGGCTGCCCAGGGAGGTGGTGGAGTCACCGACCCTGGAGGTGTCCAAGGAACATTTGCACATTGTATTGAGGGACTGGTTTAGTGAGAACTATTGGTGATCGCATGATGGTTGGATTGGGTGATCCTGTGTAGGTCTTTTCCAACCTCGGTGATTCTATGATTCTATGATTCAGCCCTTCAGGTCCTCTGCACACATCTTCATGGAAAATGCACATACTTAAATTTGCTCTTTGGATGATTGCTGTCTGCCTTTACCCACGCACAGAAGGATTCTGTACATGCAAGGTTCATAAAGGGATGTAGTTGTAGGTTGTTTTGTGGGTAGGAAGTTTTGAAACTAAAGATCAAGCTCCCCTGTCATAAGAATGTTAGTTGCTGGAGACAGATGTTGTAAAAAAATTGGTTCTTAACTTTCCAGAAGTTATTTATGAACTGGATATTATTAATGACCCTTTGGTCATCTGGGACTCTTACCTTCTCTGTGTGAGTACCTGCAGAGTACAAGAGGGGGAGAGTTAAAAAGTGACCCCATCAATGGCACTATAAAGGGTAATGAGAAATGCTCGCCTGGAATAAAAGTATGGTGAATGGAATGTAGTTTAAACTAATTGACTCATTAGTAGGAAGCAAGCAAATGTGCACTGGAAATCCACTCTGTTCATCCTATGGTATCATGTTGTATGAGTCATGATTTTTGTTGTTGTTGTTTTATATTTTCTTAATTCTCTGGTAGCTGCCAATATGCTAAGCAAGAGAGCTGCAGCAGCTTCAGGAAGATCCAGGTGCAGGTCATCCATGGTATGAATGGAGAGAGTAGCCTTTAAGGACAGGTGATTTATTTAATAGAATCACAGAATCATAGAATAATGGGAGTCAGAAGAGACTCACAGGGATCATCAAGTCCGACACCTAGCTCCACACAGGACCCCTGACATTCAAACCCTATGTCTGAGAACATTGTCCAAATGCTTGAAATCCAGCAGCCTTGGTGCCGTGACCACTGTCCTGGGGAGCCTGTTTCCATGCTCAAACACTCTCATGTGTGAGACAGGCTTGAGTATTCTCTGATATACCGTTGCATGACCAGTACAGCCCAGGCAGCCTCCAGTCCTGACATCGTCAATAGTTCACTTGTGCTGGTGAGCAACAGATCCAGTATTGCTTCTCCTGTGGTGGAGCTGCATATTACTTGTCTCAAGTGGAACTATTTATTACTTGGACCTTCATAAACTGTGTCACCAAAATTGCACACTGCTTGAAGCGAGGCTGCAACAATGCAGAGCAGAGCAGGACAAACCTGGCTAGCAGCACTGGACCAATTGCAACCAGATTACAGTTGGCTCTTTTGGCTGACACTGCTGACTCAGATTCAACTTGCCATCTGCCAGAACTCTGAGATCCCTTTCTTCAGGTCTGCTCTCCAGTCTCTCATCCCCTATTCTGTACATACATTCAGGGTTGACCCATCTCAGTTGCAGAATCCTGCACTTGTTCTTGTAGAACTTCTTGTTGTTGATTGTCTAGTCCTAATTTGTCAAGATCTTTCTTCAAGGCCTTTCTACTCTTGAGGGTGTCAACAGTTCCTTCTAATTTATTGTCATTTGCAAACTTAGTATGCATCCATGACATTTATGAAAACATGGAGCCATGTGGAACACCCACTAGTGACTGGCTGCCAACCTACAATAAGCTCATTTACTATAACCCTAAGAGTTTGACCCACCAACCAATTGTTCACACATCATTTTATGCATTTATGTATTTGATAAGCCAGTGCCTCTTTTGTTGCTTATATGTCATGTTTGAGATAGAGTGGTGTTTCCTCTGATTTCTTTTCTTGCTTAAATGAAGTGCAGTTTCTAATAAATCTAAGAAGCGCTCCAGTTCTTGCTCTTTTACTATATACCTTGCCATAAGTTAAAAGTCCGTGAACAGTTGGAATCCACCTGTAATTTTTCTTATTTAAGTCATTTTAATTCATATGCAAATTCAAGACTTCACAGACCTCTAATGTTGCATAATGAGAGTGATGTCAGAGCACGAATCTCTAAATGAATAAGGGTTTTTTAATCAATTCTCCTATGTTTACACCTGGATTTCCCTATATATTAAAATTGCCTCTGCTTGGAAGTTTATCTGGTTGGAATTTGAGGATGATATCATTTTTTTTCTGAGCATCTCTCATTTGAAAATCCAGCTGCCTTCGTCTGGTTAGCTACTGTATATCAGGAAAACTGAGATGCATTACCTGAAGTCCGCCATTCACACACAAAACACCTGGTGCTTCTGCAAACCCCTATCTCCTGTGCATGCACCAGTCTCCAGAAGGTTGCCACTAAACAGTGCGTAGCTTTTGTGACGTCCTGGTAGCTTTGCCCTCCTGTAGGTTTGCGCAGAAGAATCCCAGGGCAGAACTGCCCTGGGGAAATGTTTCAGCTAGCAGCTAGACAGACTCTTCCCTCAGGCACTGTATGACACTGAGCAGGGGCATGTGTGACTTGAAAGATTGTTACTTTCCTACAAAAATATTACTAGTTAGTCTAATAAATTCTTTTAATAAATGCCATACTTGTTCCCTTAGCTCACCAAATTGCAGTGACATTACTGCCAGCATCACATAATATTTTAAAAACATTTATTTTTGTTTCTGTCATCCTTATAGTTATTCCTGCTCTCAAGCTCCCTTTCTTCAGCTGTGCCCAAGATTTAGTTTGGGTGTCTTTTCTATCCTTACTGTTGGTTTTTCCTAATGCTTTTTTACAGTCTTATATTTACTTTTAACCTGCTCTTCTCCAGGATGCATTTAATGCAGGAAGTCAAAATCAAGATATGATAGAGCTGAGTATTCTAACATTTACCTAACATATATTCCCCCCCCCCCACCAAACTGTGGTAACTGCTAGCATTTTGGAGTGTGCTACTTCTACACTGTGTTTTCCCAATATGGATCTGAGTCTCCTGTAGAAGCTGGACACTCTTCTGGGCAATAGTTGCCTCTCCTGGGCCATACATATCCAAAGAGGTCTGGCATTTTGGAGAGTCCTCAGAAGGCAACTCATTGTTAGTGTTACTTTACAAAGCAGGATCCAGGTTGGGGCTTAAAGAAAATATTTCTTATGAAAGGGCAGCATGTATGTTCCTTTGAAAATCCTGGGCAATGCTGTCATGTTAAAATGCTGTTTACATGAGGCTAAAAGCCCAAAGGTTTTGCCCCATTATGTGCATCTGCTTGTCTGATTCACAGTATTGATCAGTAGAAAGACCTTGGGTCTGGCAAGGTTAGTTGACCCTTCAGGACTTAGAGCATGAAGTACTGGCAGCCTTAAATGGCTTTCCCACTGCTTTCCTGAAGATGAGTGCTAGTGGCTTTAGAAAATCTTGTGAGAATATCACTGTTAATTCTTGCCCTTGAGTGATAAAATTGTACCAGACTTGCTCCAGGCTGAGGAAGAAACTTAGATCAAATCCAAAGAACAATATTTTATTTTGTTCCCCTGCAGTATCTAATTCTGTAATTCTATGCAACTGGCAATGAAGTCTTTGAACAGCTCCACTAAAAGCTGGCATTTTATAGCAAACTATATATTTGCTGTCCTTTTTTTTTTTTTTTTTTTTTTTTTTTGCTTTTCTCAGTATTTATGTTTTTTTGCTGTGTTCCCGAATGTCTCAGCAGGTTATTATAAATACATCTTTTTAAAATTCACATCTAATACTTCTAGTTAGCATGCAGCACTTTTACAGAGAGCATGAATTACGCAGGATGCGAACCAATAAAGATTTCTTTCAAAACCTTAAAATGGGCATTTTTTAGAAGCACTGGGGGATAAGACAATAAAATCCAGAATAAAAACAAAATAGTGTTCCACTGAGAATTGCTTATCACTAGCCGGAAGATTTTGCTGACTAACCCATGGGGGTAATGGCTGACAAACTTTCCCTGAAATCTGTCAGTCCTGCCATTTTCTGCACGTCTGTGGAGTAAATCACAGGCAATAAGCAGGAGCAGCTTGCTCAGTAAATCACTGCAGCACTCCTCAAGCACTATAGTAAATAGACAGGAGACAGGTTTGAGGCATGTCACCTTATATCCAGTGTTTGGACAACAGTCAATTAGATTTTACAGCATGCAGTTACACTGAAGCTTTACTGCTTTGTGGATAGTGGGATAGCACAGAGCAGGTGCTTATTTATACTGGTAGTCAGTAAAAGCAAAATACTGTTATTACAGATTTTTCCTCCCTGTTTCTTTTCGAGCTTGGTTGCGTTATGTTTTCATGTCAATTTTGAGATAATGTGCATCAGTGCTGTCAGAAAATGTACACACTCCCTGCAAGGCAAATATACTGATCCTGTGGGTGTGCTCCCTACAAATGCCATGATATTCCCTGTGTCTTGGCTCTTCTGAATCTGTCACTTGTTTGACATTCTGTTTATAAATTTGTTTTGGTATCTGTTATTTCCAGATACAGTTTTTAATGTATCATCCCAGTGTGGTCTCTGTGAACAGGAAAGTCATTTCAACTCTTCGAATATAGATTTTCTTGTATTTTCAATAATGAAATCTGAGGTTTATGTTTGTGCGGTGAATGCAAAAGGTGTTTCTTTGAAAATCAGATCCCAAGCTTGTAGCATAGGGCATGGCTTTGTTCTGGCAGCTTTGTCACTGTTGGTGGCAAGGTTTAAATAACAGCAGTAGGGAAAGTTCTGACCCATATTTGGACCAGGAAAACGACTTTCTTCCCTAAAAATAAAGGGAAAAAGTAACCTTGATTAAGCAGGGAAGCAGGAAAAGAGCAGTGGAGAAGAGATTTAATAGGAAATTTTTACAGGGAAGAAAAGATGCCCATGGATGTCCTGTGTCTGTGCTGTAACAAGCTGATAAATGCCTTGAAGGTTTATACAATTGACTGTGGAAATCCCCAAAAGTCTATCCATACATTTTGTTCAGTTCTGCCCCTCTATTTTTTAGTGTGCTTTTCACATGTAAATATGGTCATTCTGCCATTCCTTTTCACTAACCTGATCCCTGCTGGCTGTTGAGTGGGAAGGAACTTAATATTTTCAGTAAGCTTTGGAAAATCGGGGAAATTCTCCTTAAAATTTGCTAGGAAAGACACACTAAAAGAAATCCGGAGCCAGAATATATTTATCCTTCTTATGACATTTTAAGGGTGGGAGAGTCTGCCTCTGTGGGCCATAATTGAAGGTAAGCCTAACTGTGGCATCTCTGCTTTCTTCAGTTTGCGGATTTGTCACAGCCACTCAAGCTAAGTAGCTACCTGCTTGCTGTAGAGAATAAGGGAATATGATGGCAAGGTGAGGGTGCTGTGGGTACCTGACCAAGCTGTGTGGGTTAACCTGGCAGCAACTCAGCACCACCCACCCATTCAATCACTCCTCCCAAGAGGAGAAAGTTGGAAACAGGACCTGTGGGTTGATATAATTTTTTTTAGTAAGACAGAAGAGGAAAATGAAAACAAAAATGTGATCATAACATATATATCCGCAATGCAATTACTATCTGCTGGTTGATGTCTTACTACCAACATGTCTCAGCCCTAGCCCTTATGGTGTCAGGACTGACCTTGAATGGTCTTTATTGGATTGCTAATTGACCGGGAATCTCAAGAGCTGCTATTTTTCTTCCTTGAATGGAATGAGACTGTAGAATTTAACAAGAGCTAAATTGAAGAGTTCTATAAAAATGAAACACCATCCTGTACACATTATACTGTGAAGGTATACATAAAAAGATACTCATATGTTGAAGTGTTCATAAGAAAGAAGCTTTACAACAAACTAATTTCTCTCCTTGAAATGTTTCTATCATTTCTACTACTAATTAACCAATATAGTAATTATTTATTAGATTAAAACATTTTTTAAAAATTACTGAAATATATTCACTTTCATGAATGTATTCATACTTTATTGTGAAGGATGTTAAAAGTAATAGGTTACTTTAAAAGTATCCTTATAATGAAAGTGAGAATAAACAAAAGTTATCAAAGACGTAACTGTTGATGTATACTTAATTACTTTTTCTTTAAATAGTAGTTCATTTATGACTTGATTTCATATCTTTATAATATAATAAAATCATCTTCTTGTAACAGAGGCCAATGACACACACTTACAAATCAGGAGTAGATAACATGATAGCAGTGATGACAACAGTCTGTCACTAATCCAGTTGGGAAAAATAAGACAAATTAATTTGCAGTTGTTTAGAAATAGCTGTAGTATTTACAAGCAATGCATTTTTACATACATTTATTCTCCTATAATATGCATAGGCAGGAAGTTACCAGCAAGCTTTCTCTTTTATATTCAGTGGTGATTAGCAGAAACAGTTCAGGTGCAGCTTGGCTTACAAGACACTAAGAGATGCCCAACAATTTATTTTGATATGAAGGGGAAAATAAATAGGTTTTTACCTGTCATTGGTGTAACACCTGTTGAGTTCATCAGCAGCCTGAGACCTTGGATAAAATCAGCGAGGAACTATGCTTTCAAATGGTACTCAGGCCATGATGTGTGCTCCACCTTTCACTGTGAATGAGTTCCTCTATATCTAACATAGGCTAGGCATAATTTTTACTTTTCTTCCATTGAACTATTAACCTCCTTTCTGTCCTGAGGACTCAGAGCTCATTTTTACTGTCTGTGGAGTCCCTATTCTTCTTCATAGAGACACTTGTCTTTCTTTCCCTCTCATGCTCAGAGTTTTTCTTGACAAAGAACTCAGTGCCCACTTTGTACTCTCCTTGAAACACGGATGTAGTGGGATTTCATGTCTGGAATTTTTAAAGAAGATAAAAAGAATGAATGCAAAGTTGAGTTTGTGTAAATGCATGCTTGTCTGTATGGACTCAGAAAGGTCCTCTCTGTCAGTTCTTAATTCTGATTTCATTAACAATCATAATGTGATTGTCTAGATTAGAGTCAAATCAGAATTATTACAATGGAGTCCCTGTAATGGATTTGCACCATATAATAGACTTCAGGATTTCTATTCAATGTCTTCATAGATGAAAACAGAAAGAAATCAATATGAATGTTCAAAGGAGAAACTCCTGAAGAGAAAGACATTCTTACCTTCTCTTTATGATTCTGTTTTCTATAAACTGCAGCAGAAATAATGAAAAAAGTATGGGAAATATTTGCATTTAAACGTTTGACTGAAATAATAGAAAACTGTATATTTATCAGCTTGAGCTGTCAGCCTTTGATATGTCTATGGAGTGATGAGATAAAATAGTTCCTGTAATTACACTTCGTTTTTCTTGTATACTATTAGCTAAATCTTATTACAGCTTGTAGCACTGTAGAAAAATAACAGAAAACCCATTTTAAACATTCAATTTTCATCTCACTTAAAACAGAATAGGATATTTGAAAACAGAGAAGTATGCTATTATATTATTGTAATTAAGAGCTTTATACAAAAGCAGTCGCCGAAGCATCACCATAGAGACAGGAATAGCGTTGTAGTACACTTTTACCTTCTAAGAAAGAAAATGAGCTGTATACAGTATACAGGCTGTATCTGTTCAGTCCTGGTTTTCAGGCTGCAACAACTCCATCATGCAAATTTTGGGCAAATGTACACTGTTGAAGTGAATCTCCCAGTTGTCCCTACCTAAGGTGCTCTAATATGGTTTCCAGGGAGTTTTTGGGTGAGTTAGGAGCATCCCTTCTGTAGGGGCTATACCAAAAGTTACCACGCTATTGTGTACTAAATACACTCCAGATCCCAGTGAGAGCACAAGAGGCTGACCTGACTGCTGGTCCCATAGACAGTTTCACACCACTTCTGTACTGATCTGCTCAGTCCAGACAACTGGGTTAATCTGCTGTAAGGTGACATTCCTAGGCTGTAACCCACTGAAGATGTGGTGTTCTCAGCACCACTTCTGCTTCCACCTACTGCTTCTCCTGTATTGTTCCATATTACTTGCAAATATAGACATAGCTTCTAATTTAAAATACTTTGCTGATACATTTCAATATCATCTAAATGAAAACCAGAATGAAAGTTTAATTGACTTTTAGCAGGATTCAGATGCTCTTCGTGTACTTTTTTATATCCCTTCCCAAATTATGAAGAATTTAAACCTTTGAACAGTGAAATGGTAGGAGAGGTAAGAAGTATATGAGGAGACTTCTGTTGGCCTTAGCATATAGCCATCATTAGGTGAATCTCAGTAGCTTCTTAGTGATATAAAACAAGTTCACCAATATTCACCTGGAAATGAAAGGAGAATCTGAAAAACCTTTACATCTAAATGATAAATCTAAATAACAAGGCAAAATAATTACTGTTGAAGCTAACAATCCTAATCTTAGAAGTGCCACAGCAAATTTAATAAGCATCAAGAGCAGTCTGGATATCTTTCTTGTCTAGGAAAATTTTCAACAATGCAACAACAACTCACTGATTTTGAGGGATCCAACAGAGTGATCACATTGACTTTGCCTAAAACTAGCTCACTTTATCAATGAAAGCCCAGATGGATAAAGGGAACAGGGAGTTGTATTTACAAGTACATTGTGTGTATATTTCCATATTAGATGTGGAGTTGTATAGTACGTTATGTATTTCAGATATGTTCAGGGAAGAACAAAAACCAGATGGACAGAAACATGGACTCACTGAGGAAAAAGGAAAAAAAATCTCTTTGACCTAGATGAAACCAAGGTTAAAATAAACTTAGTAATTTCCACTCTCAATTGGAAAATGCTCATTTGCCCAGTCTTAAACACACTAGCATTCAAACAAAGTTCCCTTGACTTCTTTGCCTCACAAATTGGCACTACCATTGCTAATATGAGTGATTCTCAATTTAACTTGCTGAGTTATTCCTTTGAACTTTTCTGTCTGTCTCTATTAGACATAATTGGCAAGTGTACAATAAACAGGATGCAAAAAAAGCTGATACTTGACTTCAGCAGTCCATAATTAGATTAGCTTACATTGTATTCTGAAAAAAAAAAAAAAAAAAAAAAGGTTATGTAGTAGTCTGTAATTTTCCAGGAATTTCTGTGTGGGCTGTACTACTTATTCACTATACGTAAGGAACATAAAAGCCTACCAACTTAGCTGACTGGCCTGTAGCTAAGTGATTTCCTTTTTCTATTTTTTTTTTTTTTTGCCTCTTTAACCCTCTCATTCCTCATTCTTCTGTTTCTCATTTTCTTTCGCTCTTTCTTTTTTTCTCTTTTCCTTTCTTTGTACCTTTTGCTTCTGTCATTAAAAAAAAATAAATCTTTTTCCTATTCTTTCATCCTAAGGCCTTATAATAATGTCAGTCTGATAAGAAAAAGAAATAATTTTATGGTTAATTTTTTAATTTTAATTTCTTGGTTAACATAAAAAGTAAAACATTTTGACTGTACATTTTCATGCTGTACTAATATATTCAAGTATAAACTCTTATATAAGCAAAATATGAAAAAGCTACACTGTGTCAATTTGTAAAAATCTAATATTTATTATTGAAACTCTGAAGGAAGTCTGTCAAGCCAGAATTTTAAGTCAGTCTGTTTCTCATTTTGATCTTGTTGCATGAGTGGGCATTAAATAAGTGGAGAAAAAAGGGAGGAGAAAGAGATTTAACATTTGTTCTTAACACCATCAAACTGTGGATTTCTATTATTTTCAGTAACCCTGCTAAATTTTTACAAAAGCATAGAACTTATTTTTGTCCTTAGATCAATACCCTTTTATAATTTATTTTTCCTTCTAGAATAATATTTTTCTACTTTAGATTTTCTGATCCATTTCCACAGGAAAAACACACCATGGGACTCTCATCTCTCATCACCCCCTTTTTTTTGGTTGCTGCAGCCTTTTTTTCTTTTCACAAAGGCTGCCTTGAGGTAGTACAGCACTAAAGCAATGACTTCTCAAATTAGTCCCTCACATTGACCGTACAGCACCTCTCTTTGATTCCCTCTATGTGCGTTCCCTTCTTTTCTTCACATGTGAGCTGCTTGTCTTCACTTCCACTGATTTTTTTATGGCCTGTTTCCACTACCATCTCTTACTGTGAGAGAGTCAACTACCACATAGGTAGAAGCCAAGCAGCTGGTTCCAATTAACCACCTATCTTTTTGAGAGCTGTCAGGAGCAGGAGGAGATCTAAGAACTATATAATCAGACCCAGCTCATTCTGAGAAGGCCTCCTACAGTGAAGAGGGGTAGATGATGAAGGTATATCAAGGGGAAAATGTCTCTGGGAAAGGAGAAAGGACAAAAGGTAACATTAAAAAAAAAAATAAAACAAAAAAAAAAACAGGGAACTGGAACTGAAAGTAATTGGGAACCCAACAATCCTGTGACTGAATGCAACACAATACAGTGGAGAAAGCATCTGAACTTTTTGCTATAGCTCTTTTCCCATCATGTAGACAGTCTTGATCTGTCATAAGCAGTGGGTACAGCAGTACCGGGGAGATCACTGCAGATGTTTGCCTGGAGTTCTGTTGCATGTGTCTGTATCAATTATAACTACAAGATTTATAAAGTGAATTGGTACCTCAATGAGACTTTGGCCAGAGATCACAAAGTCTGAGCACCTTGTCTAAGTGTAGTTCCAAAGGAAATTAGGCAGGATGAATTGAGTTTTAGGTTGTCTATGCTCAGGAGTACCTGCTTGTAAGTATCTGAAAACTTCCCTTTCTCTTGACTTGATGACCTCTGTAAAGAAATTACAAGCGTGCTTACGGGCAATCCTTGACTGGGCTGTTAATCCTTACGAAGGCCACAAAACCTTAGTTGAGTCTTTGTTAGCAAGAGTCTCTTTTAGTAGAATACAATAGTCTTTTGGGATTTATGGCTTTACATTCTACCCTTTCACTCTGTGCAAGGATTCTCAAGGATGTCTGTAATCAAAGATCTATCTCTGTAAGTCCTTGTAATAAATCTTTCATCCTGCTTGGTAGATGTTTCATTCTCTTGCACATTGGTCAGTATTTAATTACCTTTTGTTGTTAAAGGACATGAATAAAGTCAAAATCAGAAATCAAGAGTCACTTCTTCCATTATAAAAATCTTTTCACACCACATTGGCCAAAATTCTTCTACATTTTCTAACATTTCTTGTATCTTTTCAGTAGAATGTAACATCAGCTGTTTTGCTTTTGGACAAGGAGAAGGAAGAATATTTGCATAAATATGCACATATTTAAAAAACTCCATTTATGAGCTAGACTAAAAAAGTTTAGCAAGTGAATCTATAATGCTTACAATGTGTGATTTTTCACACATCTTATTTTCTTTGCATTTAACTTGGTATTTGACATATTCTTCAGCTAGCCACTTTGAAATTTTCAGACACTGCAAGGCATCTAGGTCCCTCAGCCTCCCTGCTATTGCCCTGAACTTGAAGTACGCTCTCGTTATGTTCCTTTTAGTAGCTGGAGAGACATCTTTTTTCATAGATAGGATGAAGTTTAGGATCACATAGCCTGCACTTCCTTCGTTTTTTCCTTCCTTCCTTCTTTGGCTTTGGAAGTGCCTGAACATCCAGGTGAGCGCTTTTCCCCAGATCCCCAGTTATATGACTTTAACCTTATACAGATGTTCTGAAGTCTCTGGTCAACTGTGAATACTGTAGAACATGTGGATTTTTGTGTGAATATCCAGCGACCCAGACTCCTTTGATTATCTTTCAGAGAGACTGTTTCTACAGCTCCTGCCTGCTGATATACAAAATGTGTGGTTGAATCAAACTGACTTTGATATATGTTATTTTTCATGACCAAATGAAGCAGGGAAGTTCAGATTAACTAAAGTTTTCCAAGCTAATTTTATTCAACCAGTATTTGATTTTTTTTTTTTCATAGAAATGCTCTCTTTTTCTTACTGAAAGATTTCATCCTTCCATCTCATTTAAAAAATATCATGTGCACTTCATGTAGAAGCTAACAATAACCAGTACTGGAAAAGTCAAGTGTCATTATTTTAAAACATGGCTTTAATTTCTGGAACTCTGTTATTATGAAAAGAAATACAATGAATAAAAGGTATAAGACTGCTAATTTATCACTATCCCTAATACGCTATCAAGGATGTCTCTTTAACCTTAATTGTTTTTCACTGAGGCATTCAATTTCCTGTACTCTGTTCTTGCAGTTCGTCTTTACTTGAAAACTGACTTCTTTTTAACATTGAAACTGCCAGAGATGCATTTGTAAAACAGGTCATTATAAAGTTTTCATGTGTAGATTAAAAGTCAATATTTCGTTGGAGAGCAGTGTGCTCTGTTTTTAATTTTTCCAAACAGAATTTTTTAGTAACTTAATCAAGCACTGACAAACTACTTTATTTATTATTTATATAGCAGCTTTAATGAGTGAACCATAGATCATACTTATTCATGATGTCAAAAATGACAAGAACTGAAAAACTCATATCTGATGAAGTATTTGACCTTTTGTAATCAAAAAAGGAAGCATAACACAGGTGTCTTCCTGTAGTTAACAATAATACTGAGAAAGTATCTACATTGCAACTTACAATGTGTTTCTTCTCAAAAATAGCTCAAGTAAAGTGAAAACACAACTTCACAGCACAGTTCTTATTCAAAGTGTAGTTTGGTGTTTGTAATCGCTAACATACCAAAGATAGGCCATATTTTGTTTGATACTGTTACAATGTAATTGGTCTCTGTAGGGTCTAGCTAACAGGAGAGAGAAAATGCAATGCACGGCTCAACACATTGCCTGTCAGGTTAGGGTAATGATGATTATGTTTGTGAAGATCAAAGTGAAAACCATCAGGAAATGAAAGAGTAGAAATGTCGCTGAACACTTCAAAAAAAAAAAAAAAAAAAGCAACTATCTGTAATTAGCAGGGCGATTTTCCTTTTGTCATTAGTTCAGTTTGCTTACCTATATCTGTAGCCATCAGGAAGTTATAAGCTTTGTAACTCATACTCAATGTCTTAGTTATTAAAACAGAACCCTGCTTTTGGTAAAGAAAGTGACTATTTTACATCCTGGATTTTGAAGCAAAAGCATATATTTTGGATATCTGACTGTATTTTGGCTTGCAATTATTTCAGAGAAGTGAACACCTCTGATTTCATCCATTCTATTTGAATGTGTAATGTTTCATTCTTGAGCTGTTGTACTGGGAAGGAGTCGCACACCCCAGAGCTGGCAGTCTGTTGAAACTTTATTTTAAGTAGGTTGTTCAAAAGTGATGCCTCCTATTTATTTCCATGGAAAATTCAACAGACACAAAGAGCACAATTACACTGTTTCAGACAGCAAATTCTCAGCTACAAAACATTATTTTTCAACATTAGTTATACACTTTCACCAGCAATCAATAAGAGCCTACATGCTGTGCTTGTAAAAATCTATTCCAGTGGAGCTGACCCGCTGTTTTACAGCTGCTATGATAGTGTTGTTGTTGAAATACACCACCTATCACCTCACTGTGCTCACATTCGCTATTTGGTCTTCAGAAGCATTTAGCAAGTATCAATGAATGTTGATGGGTGCCATTTTTTCCACATGGAAGAATTCAGTTTCCACACCTTTGCTTCATGTACACTTCCACATCAGACACCATACTGTCTGACTGCCCTTCTGCTGCCATCTGTCCCACAGAAACAAAATTGAATGGAATATTGGTGGGAAGGTTGAACCTTTCACCAACCTATTCCTCTGACACTGTGGGCCAACATCATAAAATAGGAGGCGTTACTTTTGGAGCAGATCTCATATATCAGTATTTGGAGGAGAACAGTTGAACTTCAATTACTTTATTCACCCTCTGTGGGATTTTGTACATCTCTCTGTTGCTACCCATCAGACATCTCATCTCCAACTCCACCTGTTAAGTTTTTCAAGGTAATGCAGCTGCTCCATACCCTCAGACACTCTAGATGCACTTTTCTTTGCCCTTTCTAATTTCCGCTTGTCCTCCTAGAGATGTAGAGACTCCAACTACCCACAGTACAGTTAACAGCTGATTTAATCCTCAGTTTTTAACTATGGATTTAATCTTCCTTATAGACACCTGATGTTTTAAAACACAGATTTTCTTGAGTGTGACTGGTATTGTATGCTATATTAATATTAAATCACTTAAGTCTGGTCTTTAAGAACATTCATTTGAAAAAAAACCTTGCATTATTCCTCTGTTCAGCAAGGTGTCCCAGAAGACAGACTCAGTGAAACTCAGGATTACTGCTACTAGCCTTTGGCTAGGAGCCTGAGTCCTGGGCTGCAAATCCGTTGCAGATGTCTATGAACCTCTGTAGTGCCTTGCGAGAGGTCAGTGCCTCCAATGGGACAAGCAGCACACTGAATCTTCACCAGCAGCAAGTACAAGTGAAGAGAAGTACAGTCTCTTCTGTATTTAAGCCAATATGTTGAAGCAAGAACTAGAATTTGGATTTTACTCCCCAAACTTCTTTATTCTCTCAGGCTCCCTTAGCCTTAAAAATCCTGCTAATAGATGAGACAATGATTTTTCTCTGCTTTTCTACCTACAACTCTGTGGTACAAAGAGAAGAGTCAAAGAAAGGGAGAGAGACTGCCTTGGTGTTTCAAGATTTGTGTTATGGTCTTACTGCTAGATCACAGGATAAACCAGAAGAGATTGACAAGACTGAATATTGGGTCCATTCCTGTTGCTTTGCTTCTGAATGAACAGTGTTAGACACTCAGTAGTATGAAAGAAAGGAGTTTATTTCTCCTGTTTGCTTGGTAATAAAAAAATTAAGTAGCACGCTAAGTATTCCCCTGCTCCTTCTGGAGCTGCAGATGCTTTAATCTTTTATAAACTCTCCCAGAGCACTTTCCAACTTCCTGCCACCTCTCTCTTAAACTACTTGAAAGCCATGTCATGAGCAGTGTAGAAAATGGAGTATAGATTAGATTAAATGTTTCCATCTGGAGAGAGCATAGCTGTGAATTAGTGGACTCAAAGAAAGTTGTTAAATGCACATAAAAATAAAAGTCCTCCCCAAACGCAATGCTGTTAATAACATGACATTCAATTATACACTCATGGACAGACTAACTAGCGTCAGTGATGAGGGTAGGTATTTTGTTTGCTGGCAAGCATGAAGTACCGGCCTGTAGAAGACAGATGTTGGTTACCAAAGGAGAGCAGTTCTTTTTGACATGTGTATAATTGCTGTTATTGATTTCAAAGCACTGTTGTATTAAGTAGCTGGACTTTTCATAAAGAACTTATGTGTGACATATGAGTTAGTGTGTGTTTACACTGCCTTCATGGCTTCAAAAAATGACACTTAGGTGTTAGACTCATAGTGTAGCCCTAAAAATACAGATTATTATTATTATTATTATTTAATTTACAAACAACACAAAATGCACCAAAGAGATTTTCTTGACCTGGAGAATATTTAATGTCTTAACAAGTAACTGGTCAGATATTACATGACAAAGCATTTGTAGAAGAATACGCTATTCCCCAGAAACAAATTAGTCAGAGAACAGACTGATTTTCACAGTTCTGTATAAAAAAAATAGAAGATATTAGAAAGATTTAAAGATGTTAAACTATAATAGAATAACCTAGAAAAACATAAAAATGCTTTTGTCTGTTTAGTAAGCTGAACTGACTCACTAGTGGACTGGATTATTTTCTGACCTTACAGTCTGGTTGCTACAAGAGCAGAAAGGCTTTCTTTTGTCAGTAGTGAGCTTTTAGGTCTGCTCAGTTATTGCCAGATACTTCACCCCAAATTCCTGCACGAAGTGAGTGAGGAAGAGAAGGGCCTTCACATGTGCTCTCACTATACATTCTGGTCTGGAAAGCAGAGCTTTGTCCTGTTTAGACTGTTATCATGGGCATTTTTTTGTGCATGAGTAAGTGTTATGAACTGAGGCTTTCTCTGCTTAAATATGTATGTGGTAGGCTATGGAGGATATTTAGAAGGGAGTTTGTGATTACCTAGTGAATGCCGTTAATAATCTGCTAACTTCTCATCCTCTGGTTACTATTTTCATTTCAGCGAGCATGTCCCCTGACTGATGCTTCATTTTACAAGGCACTGAGTGGATGTAACTCAAGTACTGGGACAGAAAGGCTTAGCTCTGCCATCTACTTGCCCATATGTCCTTCCAGACAACTTGAGACAGCTCAGCTGTCTGTGAGACCCCCGAGGGAAAACATTCAACTCATCATCTTGGCAGAAAAAGAAGCTGGGCAGAGCTTCTCCACTGTTCTCTCCACTGTTAGAATTGTGATCAACTAATGGAAGCCTGAAGAGCACAGGTAAGGAGATCCTGTCTGAAAGATGATCTGCAAAAGTTGAGTATGAGGGGAGGGATTGAGGTCTTTTCTTGTGGAAGCAAGACATCACATCAACTATACCTGGAACAATGTCTTGGTGAGTATGGGAGGTGGGAGGTGGGTTTGTTTTGCTTCCTGCTTCCTGTTTTTACTGTCTTACTGCCTTTTAAAGCAATAAGGCAAAGGGTACATTAATTTTCAGCTGCCTGATAATAATGGTAATGTAAAATTCTGCAGAGATTTTGGTTTTTGTTCATTGCTTGAATATATTATTACAACTTGTGAAGCAGGAGCTGAGTACTGATGGAGCTGGGAATCTTAGGACAGCGGCAGATAAAGAAAATTCAGAAGCAGACTGTAGAAAACTGAGAATGAGAGCACATGAAATTAACAGCCATATTCAGATTTATTTTTATGGCATGTATCTGTAAGGTGGGACTAAATTTGGTATGCTGAATCTGCAGGAGGGTGTGTTTGTTAAAGAGTGTCAAGGCTATTCCATTTTATTTTTGAAGTATAATTTGGACTGGATTCAGACTCCATATCTGAAAACGCCTGGACATTCCTGTCATAGGAAGTCTGAGTATCCCAAGTTAGATGAGGGCTATTTTCTTCTAGAGCTCTTTCAAAAACTTTACATTGCTCTTCTTGATAATACTTGAAACAGATGCATTTAGAAAAACTGGTTTACATTGTAATGTTTACTTATAGTGATGGAAAGCAAATTTTAGGACTGAAACATACTGTGTTTCAAGCTGTATAGACTTCTTTTATGAAATAAATGTTTATATAATTTCCAAATTTTTGTACAACTAGCGAAGTAACTAATAATTATTGGGAAGGTTTAGAGACATAATAGAATGTTTTGGAAGCTCAAGTATGAATTACACATATGTTGAAATAGAACTTTCACAACTTGTTTTCCACTCACTCTTTGTAAAGTAGAATTACTTTAGGAATTAATACAGGAATTTGGAGAAAACCATTCATGTATGGGAACAAGCATAGAGGGATTATGAGGTTAAAACATTCCACAATCAATAACTCAAATTGGAATTGAGTTAAACAATGGTAATGACACTTGTGTTTGTGTCATTTCCATTAACAGCCAGGTTCTCACTGAAGCTTAGTTCATGATTAACATATTATGAACAGATAGAAGAATGCTGTGATGATATTTCTTGAATTTCCAATACAAGTACAGACTTGGTTCAGTTTTGTTTCTTTTGCAGGAACTAGTAGATCTACAAGGAGATATTTTGAAATACTTGCTGGTCACTTGCAAGCTTCAAGCCCACTGACATTTAATGTCTGTGCAAGTGCTCTAGATGGATACACATAATGGTGTAAGCAACTGCCCTGGCTCCAAGATTGGTGTCAAGGACATATTGGAGTGTGACCAGGCTCTTCTCCAAACAAATGCAGGGAGTGGGAGAAGAGAGAAATGTAGAGTGGAATAACAGTTTGTTACCAGGTCTCCATGCGAGGTATTAATAAGACAGAGATATAACACCGATTCAGAAACAGTTTATTATATAGTCATAGTGTCCTTATTTACGTTTCTGTAATGATATGCTATCAATGCTAAAATGCTCTGTTTTCCAGTATTAAACTTCAGCTTGAAGTGAGAAGTGCAATTCTGATGATTAGAGCAGGAGAAAATGTGTTACAAGTGTAGAGATTTTGTTGTTGTTTACTCTCAGTTATTAACTCAGAACTATGCCCTTGTATGAAGAATTAGTCCCGGCAATAAACAGAGAGCTATTTGCTCTCTGCACCTCGTGCACAAGGGGAAAGAGAAATATACAGAAAAGCATTTTCAACAGACCAAGGGATAGCAGGTCTGATTGCCTATTATCTGTGTACAGATTTTCACTGGAAATTCTTAGTGTTTTACTTGACTTGTGTGTGTCGGGCATGCACAAACATGACGCAAATCTGCTGAGAATGGAATGTATGATGTTTTTGTAACAAGTAATGGAAGGATATCACTTGAAAAAGCATTCAATTGGAGTTTTATGTTGTGATTTCTCTGATGACAAACCTAGATTAAGAAGGTCCTCGTCCTTTCTGTTTGCAGCTGCTCTCCTCTCTTTCACACCCCCCTCCCCCTTTAAACCTCTGTCTCCTTTGTTGTGCCAATGTGACTGTATATACAGTTTTTTTCTGAAATGTATGAGGTGTATTATCTACAGCTCATACCCTCCCAATTTTTAATTGAGTGCTTTTTTTAACTGATCCAGTTTACAGCACAATCCTACAGAGAAGTGAATCTCATGGTGAAGGATTATATTGCTTGTTACCACTGCTCAACCTAGCTAAATCTGAGCTAAACCATGCTGCTTTGTCTCTGCTTTTGCACTTGTCAAATTCAGAAAAGTGATTCTCGGAGCTAAACCTGTAAGAAAAACACTTCAAACAGCCCTTTCAGAGCACATCCTTCTCTTGGTTTGGGATCCTTGGTTGGGTAACAGTAGGGTCAGATGTCAGACTAGGTGCAAGGAAAGCCAGCATGTGGGCTGGCAGGAAAGAAAAATCACAGTTGGCAGCGTGTTTGATCATCTTGTCCATAATGGGAAGTGCCTCCCGCAGGGAGCAGAAATGGGTGGCAGACAGTAAGGAGAACTACCTTATTGTTCCTTATAAATGGGTACATCCACGAGGGGATAAGTGAAGTTTATTGGTGGAAAAACGTTGAATAATATATTTTGTATATACCCCAAATAGAGTATTGCATTGGAGATTAGTTCATCTATTTATGTTGGGTTCAGGTGGTCTCTGGCTCAGCAGCTAGATCTTTCTTTATGTTCTTATTTGAAGGTGGGCATTATTTTTCCCTTTCATCATGTCAGAATCTGTACTAATAGCAATCAGTATCATATCGCTCTCTAAGAGCCTTATTTTGCTACCATAATGTACACAAATAATATTAACTTGTTTAACAAGTCCCAATGGGAATATTTTCTTAGAAACTATTTGAGCAGATAAGTAGCACATTCAGAAGTTCTAAACTTAATGGAAAAACAGCTCTTTTTTGTTCACTTTTCTTCATGTAAGGTCATAGTGCACAGTCCTGCCTTTGAATCAGGTTGATTTTAGTTTTCTGAAAAAGATCAGTGTTAAATACTTTGTGTTAAAACTATCTTGTCATTCAAGTAGTTTTTACTGTCACCTATTTTCTTTTTTCTTCCTTTAACTGGGGGGAAAAGTATAAAAATGTAGTTTTTAATATTCACATAATTGACTTTCTTAACTGACGTATAGAGTGGAGCCAATATCTACTAGTCTGCTAATCACCTATCTCTTCCCTCATGATGGTGTCTAAGTACAGCGAGTTTATAACAGACCTACTCTTTCAGTGTAGAGGCAAATGTATGAGATGATCTATCTTTCATTTTTAAAACAGAGATGGGATCCAAATTGAACTCCTTGTTTTTTGCACACAGACATGCTTTATTATATGGTGTAATGTATTATATTGTCTAGTATTTTATTTTGTTGTACTTCAGAGCCCTGTTTTGTTTTGGAGAATAATGCTGTAGAGGAAGATTGGCTTTTATGTAAGTAGAAGTATTTTGATAAAAGTAAAAAATTCACCATAACTAAATAATTCAAATTTTCTTGTTTGATAAGTAGATTCTTTAAGCTTTCTAGCTCTCCAGTTTTTCTGAGCACCTTTTTTTTTTTTTCTTCTTTCTTTATATTTGTAAGTCAAATGAGGATTTCAGTTTAAACCTCACTGTACTAAAAGTGATACTTTTATTTATTTTTATGGCAAATAAGAACAGTTTGTCAATCTCTTAAGAATCCTTTAAGAAATAGCTAATCTGGGTAAACTGACATGTAATCAATTTCTTTATTTACATTTGACACAAACTGTAATGCTTTAATTCACTTTACAAAGGAAAACTTGGATATATACCCAGAAGTAAAACAATACAGAAAATGTGAGATCTCATCAAAGAGAGAACAAATTTATTTATTCTGATAAATAGTAAATGTCTCAAAAGATTTCAGCTATTGTGAATCTGCGTGAGAACAGAGAAGAGGAACATGTCAGAATGACTAAGCATCTGAGAGGTCTTGCTACAGACTACTTAGTTGAAGTAGGTTGCAGACAATTTTTTTCAGAGTGAAATGAGCCAATATGATTGCACTAGATTTAAAAACCAAAATACCTCATAATCTATTTTTGTGATTTCTTTGAGAATATTTCAAATATACTGAACCCATATGGAATAGCTTTATATTTTGTTAGATTTTTCTTAGCAAAGGAAAGAAAGTAAAGATCAGACATCAGGGCGAGGTGTGTTGGAGCTGCTGTCATGTCTCCATATTTCTTCAAGAAGAATTAAGGCATTTTTTTTGTTGAAAAAGCAACTTTAGAGTTGGACCAATGCAGTGTTTCTATTAGCTTTTGGTAAAGACTGTCTTTGCAGGGCTTTGATACTGATATTCCTGAAAAGCTAGTAGAAAGCAACCACTCCATGGTTCCCCTTCTGTGGGGAATTTGTTTCCACAAAACAAGTGGAAATTTTCAGTACTTGAAAATCAATACTAAAATGAGGAGTTAAGACAGAACAAATCACCACAGCATGCAGTGCACCTGAATAGATATACTATGATAGATGCTCAGAGCCAGAAGCTTTTTTATTAATGTGTTAAAAAGCACATTAAGTTATATCCATATATTTTTTACAGTGTTTCGCTTTGTTGTTCTTCTTCAGAGCTGTTTGGTAGATTCTTTCTGCCTTGAGTACTACTTGGTAAATACCTCACATTAGAAAAGCCTTCTTAAAAAAAAAAAAAAAAAAAAAAAAAAAAAGCAAAGAAAAAAAAACCAAGAAAAACAAATAGTTTAGATGAACAAATTGTCATGTTTCCCTTAAAAAAAAAAATAAAAAATTACTCTGAGGAAATGGTGGTCAACATATGAAATACAGCTAGTTGTATTTCCACTCTATGAGGCAATATGGAACAACAGGTATGTTCCATGAATTATAGATATGCATTCAGTAGTGGATAAGCATGTGTGTAATGTCTGTTTATTCTCTGAGATGGTCTGACTGAAATCCTCTGAGTGCATTGCACTTTCCATCTGTTGCACCGAATGCCTGAAGACACAGTAATGCTCTGCTGCTTCTGCCTACATGAGAAGTCACTGGGGAGCTTTTGCAGTTTCTTTGCTGTGTTTGCAACCTACAAATGGAGCTTAAGTTGGACCATTTCATACCATCACAAACAGGAGAGATTTTACTTGGTCAAGTAGTAATCATGTACTCTTCCTGGGATTCAGAAAAGGAGCTTTGGCAAATGGCTGTAATATCCTAATGGATTAAAAGAATTTTGATAGCCCTAACAATACTTGCACTTTTACCATTCAGAAAACAAGTGTCCATTTGAAATTCATCACGCTGAATATCATCAAGAAATAGCAATCCTCAGCTGCCTGGAATGTTCTTATAGTTTCAGAATCTACAGATGGTTGACTTTAGAAATGATTTCTGAATTGGTTCACATCCTTTGGGCAACATTGTCATTTCACTGAAGTTTAAAACTTCCTTACTGTGCAACGCCAACTAAAATACTAGCAGGCTGCCAAGCTTTTGTCTGGCTTTTGCATGTGAGATGGATTACTGCTGCTAAGTCTGTAAAAGCTGTACATTAAAATATGAATTCCATCAACTTACTATATTACTTAATTTATTAGTGATTTTTTTTCTAATTGATCCCATGAAAAAGCAAAATCTCTAAGGTAATCCCTGTACTCATTGCTGGAGAGTTATTGTTGCTTCTCACATCTTGTTGCAGAATGAGAATTCTTTGAATATCTTTTAGCTGCTTTCCAGAATGAACCTGTGTGATTTCTAAGGCTGAACTGCATCGTTCATGTGGAGTTATCTGGGAAATTTCAAAGACTTTGGGTAGTCAATCACTTAGCCTTTTGGGACTGTTGAACTGAAAGAGTGTCAGGACCACACATGCTGTTTCCTTATGGTTTTGGTTGCTTGGCTATTACAGAGAGTTTACCCTTGGGCCAGTAGGAAAGATTTTCCCAGACAACATTCTGTCACTAACAACAAAGCCCACAATATCCCCATGAGCATTGGAAATAATTGATGAGGAAGTTTAACTTTCATTACCTGCTCAGTGTGTGAACTGACTCTACTTTAATGTTGCACTTTCATGATGTGTTCACCAATAGAACTGGGTACTCTTTGGTCATAAGACGCAGAATGATGGAAAAAAAGCAATATTTTAGTGTATGTATAAATATAAATAAAAAAAGTATATGCTATCTGCGAAACATCATGCAACTTACAGAAAAGACCTTAATCACTGTATTTGATCTGCAGATGAGAACGAGATTTTTTTTTTTTTGTGGATGTCAAGATTGGCAGCTATCACTTTCATTTCACAGACCATTCTGTTATCTGAATGGTCTGGCCTAAAGAGTGCTAGGGGAAACTTGTTTTTATGAATTATGATCTACAGTTTGTAATTCCTTTAATGGTCTGTCAGGGTGCCCATAGATATTATCTTTTTGCTGCTGATTAAACAAACAAAAGCATTCAACTGGTGACCATTTTCTCCCTTCAGATAAAAGAGACAATTGGGAATATAAATATTGACATTATTAAGAGTGAGAAAACCTATGGCAGAATCCTCTTGAATTGCTGTTGGTGCCTATCAGCAATTTACAACTGGCATTAAATTCTGATGTAATGACTTCATTAGTGAAACTATTTGGAGAAAAAGTACTCAAGAACTTCATGAATGTTTAGTGAACACAAAATTAAGCCGTGTCTTGCTCACTTTCATGAAATTTGGAAGTTAAATTTGTTCCTGGTAACACCTTGCTTTTCCTGTGTTTTGACTAATGATCTGATTGTATAAAAACTGAAAATCCGAAGCAATGTAACTTCTGGAGAAATTATTGTATTATTAAAAAAAAAAAAAAGTGCATCAACTATTATTTGTAAGAAATAGGGGTTATAGAATCATAGAGTGGCTTGGTGTGGAAAGGACCTCAAGGATCATCAAGCTCCAACCCCCTGCTGCGTGCAGGGCCACCAACCTTATATCTAATACTAGACCAGGCTGCCCAGGGCCTCATCCAAACTGGCAGAATCATACAATGGATTCGAAGAACATATGCTTCAGTGAGTCTCTTTGAGGGAGATATTCAATTTCTTTTGTGTTTGTCATTATGAAAAATGGTAGGGGAAAAAATTCACTGATATGTAGTTAGGGAGCTATAGTCTAATCTCATATGAAAGCTTAGGTAGAGGTAAAATAACTGTACTGATAATAAGGGTGCATTTTTCCAAGCTAGGGAGCAAAACTATTTGAAAGTAATGTAGGACTCAGCTGGTTCAGAGCATGTTCTCAGTGACTAAACAGCGGGGATCCAAGCTTGTAGTTTTGCATATTATTCTACTGCTACATTCAACAAGTCTCGTTAATTTGAAGAAAAAATATAGCTAGCTCTCTAGGAGCTTCAAAAGATACTTGATGAGAAGATAGTATAATATGTTTCAACTTTATAAACATTTTTTTGATATTGGATATAGAAGTTTGCTTGTGAATTATTAGGTAGACAGATTAGTAAGGACTATTTATAATTTTGGTTGCTTTTCAAGGAATTAAAAAGTCCCTGGAAATACAAAAGCCATGACAGATTTTCTGGAAGTTTGCAGTAAACACTGGTTTGAAAAGCTTGTAACAATCTCCATCTGTTCACTGCACACTTGAAAAGGCTCACAACGTCTATACAATAATACAAAGATACCTGTGAGGGCAGATCTTTTCTTGGGGGGATTGTTTGATTTCACTTGTGCTGTTTGGGAGATTTCCTAAATACTCATGAAAAGATTTTTTGTTTGTTTGTTTTCACTGGAGGCAGTTGATCAAGTGGTTTTTATTCCAGTGTCTTTTTTTATGTTCACATCTATCATAACATACCTCTTCTAATAACTTCAGCAACAAGTGAGTGAGGATTCCATAACTTTTTTTTGAACTAGGTTCTCACAGGTGTGATTCATATAAGCTGTGATCCTGGAAGTACACGCATACTGAACTTCCATCACAGCACTGCGTCCAAGGTAGTGCTTGTAAATTCCCTAATGTTAAGATTAGGACCTAAACTGAAGTATTAGTTAACACAAATAAGTTTTTTCAAATGGTTGACTTGACTGTATTTTAAATGTATGAAAATTCATATGGACCTACATAATTGTTATTAACCAGAATAGCATCTGAATTATAGAATGTATTTTTTTCTTGTGTTTAGTGATAGATGTTTAGAGGGATAGATATTACAAAACTTGTTTTGTGCCATGCCTGTTTCTTTTACTGAGAATAGTATTCTTCATCATAACTTGCTTACTCTTTCCTTCACAATTAATTTCATAAGATATTCTGTGGAAATACTCAGACATAGATTCTCGTTAATTAAATTCCTTAGAAATAATGTAAAATCGAGATTTGTTGCATAATGACAGAAATGTTATAATAGAAATTTCCTCTGTGTTAACAGTTTCATATTTTTGTCATGTTAGGACATTCTGACAGTATCAGAAAAAAGAGATTCCTTGTTTCCTATTTCAGTACACAAACTGTCTTGCAGTAAAAATCCTTGGCTTTCAGTATTTAGCATTTATAAATGGTAAACTGCTGGTATAGTATCAGCAGTATTAGTAGGACAGTAACAATACTCTATCATTTTATTAAAGACAAAAATCTTGCAGTTCCTAAATAAAGTAAGTTCTATTTCTTCATGAATAGGTATTTAGCCAGCTAAAAGCTGAGGATTAATATGCATGGAAATTCAGAGATTAGGCAAAGACCATGCTGAATAAGTGCTGATGGACTTGTTCATTTTATCGTGTGCTACAGGACATATCTATTTTCTCAGAAAATCCTGCTATGAAGTTTTGGGTAACTCAGAAATTGTGCATACTTGAAGACTGCATTCAGCTATCCTCCTAAGATCGATTGCATAAATAATTTTCCTACTCACTCACATAAATAAATGGCTTCTGGTGTCACTTTAAGGTATCTGGAAGTTGTGTATCTGAACATGAAGAAATTACACTGAGCTCTCACTGTTGTGACTAGAGAGAGAGATTAAATGAATCATACTGACGAGGAATCTTAGATGACTGTTTCAGGATGGTGTGGATACTGTTTGTTACCAAATGAGGTATCTGTTGATTCAGAACCTCTTGAAAGGGCCTCAACTGGCTGGATTGGGTTTAGATTTCTAATAGGTCCCAACCAATCTAGTGAATTTATTCAGTGTGGACACAGAGAAGCAGTCATGTAATTTTAGGAAAATAGATCTGTAAATTTTTAGCTATTCAGCATTCAAATGTGGGAATCTTACCCTGTCTCTTTTTAAAAATTCTTCAGCTTTGAATAGTTGGTCGTTAAAGCAACAGGTATCATCTTGGAGAATTATTGAAATGCTGGGAGAGAATACTGCTTGAGTGATGTATAATCCAAGCTGAGCGACGAGATCTGCTTCTTCAAAACCTTTTGTTTTTCTTGCCACATTTTCTCTCAGCCTTCATACTCACCTGGCTTTCACCAACGTGGCTTTGTAGCAGCTGTTTGACAGAAACAGTAAGATTTCCTTCTCTGTACTGTGGCTTGGATCTCAGAAAAAGTAGACCAAAATTTCAATCTGAATAGTAACAATAAGATGATCAACTCCCATTTTTTAAATTTTTGCAGTAAAGAAAGATAAAAAGACATTGTGGAAATTTTAAAATTTTCTTTGACAAGTCTATTACTTAAATGGGATATGCATAACTAATAAAACATTTTGTTTAGTAAAAAGATCAGCTGCTTTCTGCAACCCTTTATAAACCGGGTCTATAATAACTCAGTTGCTGTTGGTCTTATTTAAGGCTGGTGTTTAGATAGCCATAATCCAGTTTTTTCATCATGGCTACTTGAGTTCCTCATAGGTGTTTGAAATTGCTTGATTATTTGTTATATACAACTAGATGAATTCTGTTACATTTCAACTTGTTAAGAGCTTCTGATCTAGCTGGCCAAATACCATGTATGTTTGGGGGTATTCATAATACTTTTTTCAGGTAAGAGATATTATGGGCTCAGACTGGGGACCCCATGTGGAAGCCAAGCTCGCCCACTCTCTTGTTTTCCTCTCTAATAATCTCATCTGAAGTAACTACAATACAAAACTTTGGTGATCAAGACTAGAGGCAAGGGGTGCAAGCTGAAACACAGGTTTCTTTTGAACATCAGGAAGAACTTATCTGCTGTGCAGGTGATGGAGCACTGACACAAGTTGACCAGAGAGGTTGTGGAGGTCTTCTGTTTGGAGATCTTCAAATTCCACCTGGATATGATCATGGGCAACCTGTTTTGTGTGATTCTAATTGATGAGGGCTTGGACCACGTAGCCTCCAGAGATCCCTTCCAACCCTGACTGTTTTGTTACATAGAAATTTAGTTGAGAAGTGGGCTTCAGTTTTCTAAACAGAGCTAAAGACTCCACTTTTTTGCCATTCATTAACATAATGGAATGAAAACATGACCAACAAAGTATGGTAATTATACAAATTTCAGAGCAAGGAAAGAAAGTGAAAACAGTTTGCTCTGCAAAAATAAGATTAGATATGTAATATCAAAAGCTTAATTTAGAACAAATTTTCTTAGAAATATTTCTTCTTTGTAGTGTTACAATTCCTTTTCAAAAACAATACTTGTAATTGGACCCACAGATGAAGTCATTAAAAAAATATATAGGAAACAATGGCTAAAGCTGAATTCTTAGTATGTGAAGATTCTTCTGTCTGGAAAAATATGAAATTACAATCTCTTCATGCATAAGAACTATATCCAAAAGCAGAATGGGAAACATTATTTCCTTTGGTTTCTACACTCCACATCTTTATGGATGATCCATAAACTTTATGGCACAACAGCACAATATGAAAGAAAAGTATTTGTCAGTGAAAATTGAAGGCTGCAGAAGTCAATGAAGTATTTTAACTCAACTGCAGAAGTCAATGAAGTATTTTAACTCAACTTTGATTTATTTATTTATTTATTTATTTTGCCATTAGTAAGGGGGAAAAAACTATTCCAGACAAAAATTTCTTGAAAGTTATTTGATAACACTACATCAGCCAGATACACTAATGTGATCTCTGTAACAACTCAAGCCTTTTTTTTTTTTTTTTTTTTTACTACAGATGATTGCCTAGAATGGTTTATTTAAACTTAAAACCTGAAACGATTTCTGTCTCTGTAGACATTATCAATATCTCTGTGTCCTCCATGCACTGTGTAATCAGAGATTGCTAAGATTATTAAGCACCTAATAGATCCTTTGGGGTAGAGAGATTAATTTGCCTTCTAAAATTTACTAACCTGGAATCATAAAATATACAATCACCCCTTTAAGTATTCTTAGTGGCCACATGCAATGAATTTTTGCTCTGCATAAAATTAAATTCTTATTTTGTTATTCTATATTACTAAAATCTTATTTTTCTTTTCTTCTTTTGTTCCCACTCAGCACAACATATATTCCTCTTTTTATTCCCAACAACTTCTGAAAAAGTAAAAAAAAAAAAAATGAAATAAAAATAATGTAGTTTAGTATCTTCTTGAGTGAGATACAAGGGCTGCTCCAAAAGCACTGCCTCCTATTTCATGATATTGGCCCACAACATTAGAAGCGGATGTTGGTGTTATGGCAGCAGAAGTTGGAGCTTCCTGAAAATATTCCATTACGTCTTGTTGCTGTGTGACAAATGGCAGGAGAGGGGCAGTCTGACAGAAGGGCGTCTGACATGGAAGTACATATGAAGCAAGGTATTGGAATTGAATTTCTCCATGCAGGAAAAAATAGCACACGTTGACATTCTTCCACACTTGCTGAATGTTTATAGAGACCATTCAGTTGGATATGAGCACAGTGAAGTGGTGGGTAGTGGGTTTCAGCAGTGGTGACACCAGAAGTGTGTCACCTCTACTAATGAATGTTTCTAAGAGCATGGCATGCAGGTTTGTGTTGATTACTGGTAAAGATCTATGGCTAACAGTGGTGACTATGTTGAAAAATAGAAAAATAGTGTTTTGTAGTTGAGAATTTGCTTTATCAACTAGTATTATTGTACTTTTTATCCATTGAATTTTCCATGGAAATAGATGGGAGGCAGTCAGATGAAGTCCCTGGTGACTGGAAAAAAGGCAACAACCCACCCAGTTTTAAGAAGGGTAAAAAGGGTGGCCCCGGATACTACTGACCTTTCATTCTCATCACTGTGCTGGGAAAAATCATGGAGCAGATAATTCTGGAAAGTGTGCTAAGGCACATGGAAGACTGGAAGGTGATATGGAAGAACAAGCATGGCTTCACCAAGGGCAAATCCTTGCCTCCCCTGCACCTGGGGAGGTTAAGATTGGATATCAGGAAAAACTTCTTTACAGAAAGGGTGGTTAAGCACTGGAATAGGCTCCCCAATGAGGTGATTGAGTCGCCATCCCTGAATGTGTTTAAAAACTGTTTGGATGTGGTGCACAGGGACATGATTTAGCGGGAGGTTGTTAGAGTTAGTGTAGTATGATTATTAGGTTGTGGTTGGATTTGATGATCTTGAAGGTCTTCACAAACTTGAGCAATTCTATAATGCTATGATTTTGACCAACCTAATAGCTTTTTATGATGGTGTCACTGCACTGGTGGACAAGGGACGAGCCACTGACTTCAATAAAGCCTTTGACACGTACCCCACAAAATCCTTCTTTTGAAATAGAAAAGAGGTGGATTTGATGGGTGGATCCTTCAATGGACAAAGAACTGGCTGCAGGATTGAGTCCGGAGAGTGGTGGTCGATGGCTCCATGCCTGGATGGAAATCAGTGACAAATGGTGTTCTACAGGGGTCAGTGCTGGGACCAATATTCTTTTATATCTTTATCAGTGATGTTGACAGTGGGGTCGAGTGCACTCTCAGCAAGTTTGCTGATGACACAGCTGACAGACCTAGACAGACTTGAGCAGTGGGCCCAGGTAAACCTTGAGAGATTCAACAAATCCAAATGCGAGGCCTTGCACCTGGATTGAAGCGACTTCCACTACCAATACAAACTGAGTGATGAAAGGATCGAGTGCATCTCTATCAAAAAAGATCTGGGGGTGCTAGTGGGTAGCAAGCTGGACATAAGCCAGCAATGTGCCCTCGTAGCCCAGAAAGCCAAGCGTATCCTGGGCTGATCAAAAGAAGTGTGGCCAACAGGTCAAGGGAGGTGATCCTACCCCTCTACTCTACACTGGTGAGGCCTTACCTGGAGTAGTGTCCAAATGTGGACTCGTCAGTATAGGAGAGACATATAACTGTTGGAGTTCATCCAAGGAGAGCCACAGAAATGATCTAAGGGATGGAACACCTGTCCCATGAGGACAGGCTGAAAGAACTGGGGCTGTTCAGCCTGGAGAAGACTCTGAAGTGACCTAATAAGCGGTCTTTTAATATCTAAAAGAGAGATACAGGAAAGAAGGGGACAGTCTCTTTAGCAGAGTATTTTGTAAAAGAACAAAGGGCTTCAAGCTCCATTAGGGTAGATTTAGTTTAGAAATAAGGAAAAAGTCTTTTTCAGTGAGAGTGGTGAGGCTTGGGAATGGGTTGCCCAGAGATGTGGTGGATGCCCTGTCCCTGGAGACTTTCAAGCCAGACTGGATGAGGCCCTGAGCAACCTCATCTTGCTGTGGACATCGCTGTTTATTGCAGGGGAATTGGACTAGATGCCCTTTAAAAAGGCCCCTTCGAACTCTAAGGATTCTGTGGTTCTACGATTATTTTTGGAACACCCTATGTAGTATCTTTTCCCCTAGATTCTGAAGTATTCTGCTTTCATTAGAAGACGTATAAAATTGCTCTTTTAAAACACTAATCTTGGACTCTTGGTTGATCCTTATTTAAATTAAACATGTATGCTACCTCCCATATTTTATAAACATTCAACATTTTGCCAACAGTGACTGATACACATTTTCATCTATAAACCAGACACCATTTTACTTTTTATTACTATGGGTGCTTATCTTGGACCAGATGTTTTCTTCCCTCTACATTCTTCCCTCCAAAATGGTCATGTTTTTACTCAAGAGATTCATTTCCCATTAATAAAATTGCAGTTTTCATTTTTTAAAATTTGTATAGGCATTTCTATATTATTTAAAATCCCAATATGAATTGACTCATTATTGTAAATGTAACTACATTTCCCTTATTTTTTCTTGCCCCAGAAAAAATGATGCAAGCATTCCATTACTATAAGGTAATTTCTTAAGTTGCTCACACTAACTTTTTCTTTTCTTTTTTTTTTTTTTCCAGTAGGTTTTTCATTATTTTTTTAACCTCTGAACCACTGACGATGGAGGAAAAAAAATTGCTGTTGTGTAATAATTTAAATGAAATTCAGACTAAGAAATCTGTCTTCAAGAGTAGTTGACCTAAAACAGTAATTACCTATTTCATACACGCTTAAAAAGAAAGTGGAAGGAGACCCCCTAAGACTTCTAGCTAATTACTGTTAAAGAAATTCAGACAGTTCCCATAAATCTGAGTGCCAAGGGATGTCATAACATTACAATGCTAGTAGCATCCAGGAGTTTGAAGTGTATTTCTTTGTTGGTACTTCTAGGACAGAATTTCCAAACAGACTGTAATATTTCCTATCATAGAAGTGTCAATGTGAAAAATAAGACTGGATCGTGGTTTAACTGAACCATGCTGCTTAGGGAAGAGAGTGAATAGCTGTTGTGTTCAGTGAGTTTATTATAAAAATGTTTTTTACTTACACCTGAATTTCATAGGGAGTGTAAAGTAGGTGAAAAAAATGAAAAGTTTGTTCTTAGGCTTAGCCTTATCTACAACTGAAGAAATCCCCAAAGAGAGAATATTTAGTTATATCTAGATAAATATCTAGTGGTAGCAGTCACTTCAGCACCAGTGGTATACTCACTGTTCAGTCTATGTCAGAGCATTTTAGCAGAACAAGGTTGTAGTCTTCAATAGCTGTACATTACATTCAGATTTCTAATTCTCTCAGGTATACTTAAATTTTGCTTAGGGAGTATATGCCCAAATGTTTGCCTTTAGCATAGCCTGTCTACATGTAGCCCTTCAGTCCTTCCCAGCACATGCAGCCAGCAGCTGGTAAAATGCTTAATAACTTGCAGTTATGGATAATAGGGCTGTGAAGAATAATTTGAAACTTTTACTTCACATTAATGAGCAGAAAGATTTGTAGACCTCTTGACATTCATGTAGCTACACCACTTCAACTCTAGTCTCTGTAGCATGTTACTGAACGAGGATGTGAACTATAATGTGATTTTTTTTTTTTTGCATGATTTCCAAGTTGATAAGCTTCCATTATGTGATTTTTCCTAAGAGTAATGAAGGTGTGTGTGTTTTTTGTGTAATTGTGTCTTTGGAAAAGATTTTGAAGATTTTTATGAGAATTCAGAGAGTAAATGGCCCTGTATCTTTAGTGTTGGAGTGAGGAAGTCCAGACCTTTCTGGTTTATTTCAAAATGCAGAGTTAACAAGGATGTTCATACTGAAGCCAGTATCAATATCTGGGAAGTCTGAGTTTGCATTAACATGTGGGTTTATTTAAAATACAGTTAACTGTGGTGAATGATCTACCGTCTGTTAAGCATGACATTGGCTATGCACAGTTTCTATAATAGAATTCAGCCCAAAAAGATCATTTACAATTTTCATGTTAACTTTTAATTTTAAAAACATGTTTTTCTTATGCAAAAGGACATCCATAAAAAATAGGGCATAAACAGAGAGAGAACAAAAAGCTCTAAACAAAATCAATACACAATAAAACATGAGAATTCTAATGTTAATCCTGACATAGGGGATGTGTATGTCACCTTTGAATAGCAGTTTCCAGTACTTCTGTTTTTTTTTTTATATATATATTTACAAATAGTACATTGGACATCGCAATCTCATTTTAGACCTTAGACAAGATTTGAACTCGCACTTCTCAGAAGGGAAAACCTTCAATGCATGAGCTAAAACAAGGGCAATGGTAACCAAATCACTCTGTAATAAAATTTGCCTCATTGCTTTTAAGAACTAGCAGATGGTTTCCACTTTATCTCCCATTGGAGACAAGCTGATTGAATTCACTCTTTGGTTAATGGCAGCTATTTGTGCAAATGAAGATAAAAGAACTAAGCTAAAGACTGGACAAGTAGCAGAAAAGGTTTTGCATGTATGACCAACCGCCTCATTTGTAAAAGCTGGTTTTTTCATGGCTTTGGTGACTGACAGTAGGCAATGTCTTCTCACAGTGTGCAATACAGAGGGTACAGTGTTTTCCTACCTCATTATTACAGTAACATTCTGCCATAATTATTTCTGATGAAAAGAAAATATCTAACAACAAATTTGCTAATCTTCTTTGGTGCCTAACTCTAATTCAGGCACCTAGAAGACTACTGAAATAAATCAGTGAAATAGGAATTAGGGTTTGAAACAGCCTCATGGATGTGAATCTTGGTACAGAAACCAGATTTACTGGTGTTATGATGTGCATTGGGGTAGCTTAAATCGTTGCAGTGCCAGCAAGAATAGACAAAGAACTTTTGCGATATATTACTTGATTGGGTTGCGATATATTACTTGATAGAGAGAGAAGACTTGAGAAGTTTCAGGTGATCTGTAGCAAGTGTTGGTATGAGGGAAAGGGGCTTCATGTCTCTTCTTCAGTTGTTGCCAGCAGCCTATTTTCAGCATGCAGACTCAGTTGTCACATTTACGTGTAGCCTCACCACGTAGAAGACTTCGGTTTGAGGCTGACCCAACCTCTTTATTTTGGTGGTTTAAAAGTGTCAAATCATTGCTGAAAGCACTTTGCTGCTACAAACTCTGGACTGGGAATACAGCTTGCCTGGAAAGCAACTTCTGCTCTGTGTGTACAGTGTATCAGGATAGGATGTGATTGGCTAGGCTTCAGCCTTTCCAGAAGATGACCTTGGATTTAGGGTCCTTCCTCTTTCATTTACAACTTTTACAACTTTTGAATTTTGACTGTACATAGGAACCCAGTGTCTGAATGGTAAAACCTGTGTGAAATGAAACTCTTGTCTTCTTTTGGGGACCTCATCTCTTTTTACAGACAGTATTTGTACTAGGATGACAAGGAGACTATCTCCAGAAAGGTCCTAGACTTCCTTTCTCTGGGGCTTGACCATGACACAACTTTACTGGTAAAACAGAGGCAAGACACAAGGTCACAGCAGGATTTTGATTCACTTACAACAGCAAACAATTGACACACAGACAAGCAGTATCACTTATGCCACTGATCACATAGAATTACAGAGTATGTTGATAGGAATGCAAAGAAGACGGTTTTAATTACTTATGTTTTATAAATGTGTATAGATGTGCTTCCAAGCATAAAAGCAATTAGCTCTCCTAAGTAAACCCAGTTCAGAAAGACAACAACATAAAAAATGAAATAACATGTTTTTAATTGTTATTTTTACAGTGCCCTGATTGTATGAAACACTGCAATACACATCTTTTATCTGAACACCCTCAAGATGTTAAAAATCTGGGTAATGTAAATGCCAAAATTACTCTTCCATTGGTGGAAGAGGGAGTGTGGCACACAGTTCAACACTGATCAAGTTACGTCATTTGTCTTGCTGAAGATCAGGCTTTGATCTAGACATTTTTGTATTCAGATTGGATGTCCACAAAAGAAACTTTTTCTTGCTCTAAGTGCAGGATGCACACTGTAAGTACATGGTGAAGGCTGTATATCAAGATGAATGAAAATTAACAATTGTCTGCATCCAGATAGGTCTGGCAAGACTATGTGCAGTATGCCTGCATGCGTAAGTGCGGAGTCAATGTCTCCTGATTTTGTTGCATTTATGTGTCAGGGAGGAACAGTACAGATCAGAAGTTAGGAAAATTCAGTGCATGTTTGTGTTTGAATGTCAGCTCTGCCTTTGCTTCTAGGAAAAATAAATAAATAGCCAAACGACTGGGTTGTGCTCTCACAGCTGTGAGATCAGTGGGCAGGAGCTGGATCCCACAGTATAAGTTGCTAGGAGCACAGTCTAGAGAAATTTGTGCCTATCTGGTAGCTGTAAGGAAGGAGCCCCTTTGTTGTCAATAAAATTACTGTGTTGTTTGTAAGTGAACCTTTGCAGTGAACAGGGATACCCACAGCTAAATCAGGTTGCTCAGAGCCCTGTCCATCCTGACCTTGAATATCTTCAGGGATGGAACACCCACTGCCTCTTATGGCAACCTTTGCTAGTGGCTCACCACCCTTATTGTGATGCTGTACTTTCTCTTTTATTACTGGTGCCCTTGTGGCCCAGTATGAAAACAAATCCTTAAAAATTAACCAGGAAACAGAAGCCCTTGAGCAGAAGCCATTGTGAGACATGATGCTCAGATTGTCTTCAAGTGCTTTCAAAGTAATGCCATTATTTAAAGGCGCAAAAGAGAGGGGAGGATGCTGGGAGATGAAAGGTGATCAAAGGTGGAATAACAAAAGGATAAATGTTTAAAAAACAGAATGATCTCAAGCTCCCCTGAGCTTGAATAACTGATCCAAGAAAAGAGATCTAATCCTGTTAAATTTTTGCTTCATCAGGGGAAAGTGCTGGAGAAGAGGAAGCATGTCAGTAGGAACTCTTTTCTGGGATACATGCTGAATAGCGACCTACTGAAATTATTTAGACTGAGAACCATGACAAGAATTTCACAGTTCATCTGTCTGGGAAAACAGCTTTATCATGCTATGATCTAAATGTGCTGAAGTATTTATTTTTTTACATTTTTTTTTTTCTTTCTACCATACATTATTTTTGGAAATGTGAATCATTGTTTATGGTTTTGATAGGAATATTCTTATTTTTTCCTATTTATATCTCCTTCTTAGAAGAAATTATGTAGAAAAAAATCATTCAAATTAAGCTTTGTTGGTGTTGACAGATATGTTTTTAATTTATTGCTGTTATTATCATTATTATTATTTAAAAGAGTGTTTTTCTTTCCTTATATTAGAAAAACGTTAGGCTAATAAATCTAATTAGATATCCAGTGCTGTGGTATAAATTGTAACATCGGTTTCCAGTGCTGCCTCTACTGAACATTTCAATTTTACACTGTTATGTTTTAAAGATCCTGTAAGATCTCTAACACATTCAACTAGATTGTTCCCATGCATGCTGAATAGCTTGAGTAGCTAATGTTAAAAAATTCCACTATACTTTCAAACACCTCAGTGAACAAGGCTGCCCAAAGCAGAGGCACTTTACCAAATAATGGCAAAAACTTGTGGCCAGGAATGACTTGGCGAAATGGTTCAGGCCCAAGGAAGACTCTGAAATAGAGGATGGCGGGTAGCTAGACAAATCATGCGTGTCATGGGTTTTTGTTTGTTTTTCAGTGCACTATAATTTAGCAGCCCCTTAAGGCAGTAACAGAAAAGATGCAGAAGACTTCTTAAAGGCTGACATAAGTACTATTTTTCTCAAGCCAATAAACATAAAACGTGCACATATTGTGCAGTATACTTCATTGCCTAAAACACAAAGATCACAGTGGGGTTTCATAAAAAGAATTTATTCCATAAAGTTCAATAGAAATATAAAAGGTATTTGTAGAAATTACTTTAAAATTGGGTAGATTTTAATATCTGAATTATTTCTTTTGCATAGATTTTGAATAAACCTGCAGTACCCTATAGCAAGTGTGACATTTTCATCAAGCTTGAACAGCCCGAAGTATGACATAAATGGTATAATTTTAATATTTTTCCTATAAGAACTACATGCCTGAAGATGGTAAGTCACTACGACAAACTGATATGCAACTCTTGACCTCAGCCTTGAGAAACAAATGTTCAGAACCATGTAGGTAGCAGGAAGAATAAATTTTGATGGCAAGTGAGAAGAAGCCCATATTTATTTATTTATTTTTTAAAGAAAGCAGGGAGTTTATCACCTTTAACAAATGATGTACTATTAACCGGTGGAAAAGTGTGAGTTAAGTATAAGTAAAAAGTATGTAGACTTATCTGCATGAAGAAATTCTTCCAAGTTGGTGTTGCTGTATTAATTACAGGTATAGCACTGGCACACACTTTAATGCTGCACATAAAAATCATAGGTGAAGCCAATTTACGATTTTTCAGAATCTCATTTCATAATCAATTTAAAATAATTCTTACTGATCTTGTAGAGTTCATTTTAAGAATGTGGTTTTATGTGTACTCTCCCTCCCTCCAGAGTGAATTGTTTACTAAAGTTTGTAAGTGAATTATATTTAAGCATTTATTTTGATAAATATGCACCATGAAAAGTGTGTGTGTTAAACATAGGCTTGATGTAGCAATCTTTTACTGTGAAAATATATTCCACAGAGCATTGAAGTGTTGTAATAAAGAGCTATCTGATAAAATAAGCAATGAAATTGGAATTTTGGCTTAAACTAGTTTTTTCAAGAAATAATTTACCCGAAGACTGATGTTTGAACTAGTTGCTATTATTTGTTGCATGTAGCAGTCATTTCATTATTGAAAGTCTAGATTTATTTAAGCTAAAGTTGGGGGCTGAATTTCTTGGTATAGTTAAAGATATCATTAAAAAGATTCATTGTTATTACTTAAATTTTACAAATTGATGCTCCATAGACAGCAAGTAAAGTAGAATATTACATGTCATTTCATTTTGAATAATACCGAGATTCTCAGCTCTGTATAGCTCTGGCTAGAAATGAAATGAAAGTGGTTTATTTTATACTGTCTGATTCTCTTGTAGGCACATATGGGTTGCTCCGAAGGTAATGCCTCCTATTTATTTCCATGAAAATTGTAATGGATATATAGAGCACAATAATACTGCTTGGTGGAGCAAATTCCCAGCTACAAAAAAGCTCTTTTTCAACATAGCCATTCCAATTACTTATGCATTTTCACCAGCAATGAACAAGGGCCTGCATGCTGCAGTCATAAAAATATGCATGGCGATTCAGTATGTGGCTCATCATTCATATAGCTCTTGCCACTTCTGAAACACACTTCCCAACACCTCACTGTGCTTACATCTACTGTTTGGTTTCCATAAACATTCAGGAAGCACTGATGAATGTCAATGGGTGCAGTTTTCGACACTGAGGAATTCAATCACACTGCTTCTGTTTCATATACAGTTCCATGTCAGACACTGTTGTGTAAAACTGCCCCTCTGCTGCCATTTGTCACACAGCAGCAACATGTAACAATATTGGTGGGAAGGTTCAACCTCTAATGCCATACCACCAACATCCAGCTCTGATGTCATGGACCTACATCATAAAATAGGAGACATTACTTTTGGAGCATCTTTTGTATGTTTCAGTTTTAAGGAAAGCTTTATAAATAAATAATTTTCTTTGTCAAATACAAATGCTTTGATTCTGTGTTTCTACATTATCTCTCTTGAATTTCCATCAGAGCAGATATGGATAGAATTGAAGAAGCAGATGCCACCTTTTGATGTGATTAATTGACCACTAATCAGTGGTGCAGCATCACAAATGTAAGGAAAAGCTTCCAAACCATCATTATTCCTACAAGTTAGTATTCTAGTATTAATGTGTGATCGTGTCATTGAATTGATGTTTCTTGCTAAAGTTAAGGAAAAAAGAATAGGAAAGATAACCTTGAACATATTCAGAATTCATTCAGAATTCATTCAGAATTTTAAAACAATATATCTGATCATGTTTGCTTTATGTCACTATGCTATGAAGAACTGCATTATTTTCCAAAACAGCTGTGCTTGAGGAAATTAAATAGACTCTCTGTGGAAGGTGTAATTTCTTATTAGTGATTAATTTGTGGATACGTTTCCATGATTCTTAAAGTGCTTTTTGAACAGTGCGGTTTAAGTAGCTTGATAGCAATTAGTCATAAATATAATTAACGCTTTTTCTGATTTAACCTTGAACCACTGAGGGACAGATATATTATGCCATAGCTGTAATACAGACAGAAGATCTATATGTAGGTAGCCTGAAGCTGTTCATTGTAAGACATTTTTGCAGTATTTACAGAAGGCATTATTTCCTTTATTTGCTGTAGGTCTTTGGAACTGGCAGGGGAAAAGTACTTATTGCTCCAGCAAACTGTATCTTTAGTTCTGACCCTCACTGTTACTTTCTCCCATCTCAACTTTTGCAGAGAAAAGCTTGGCATTATACCAAAATAATACCCCCCCCCCCACACACACACACGTACTCCCCTACACGTGCCAAAGTTTGGTGATTCCTGAACAGTGGCAGTAGGAGAACTGAGGGGATGTGAAAAATACTGGGATGGCAGTGTGAGGGATGTAAGGGGCTGAAAGCTGAGAAGGGCTGCTGTAAAATGTCCCTAAAATTAATACATGTGTATGCAGACTGGGAGGAAGCCATACTCCATGTGTTACTCAGCTTGCTTCGATCTCCTCGCCAATTTCTCTCATCTTCTACAGGTAGTTTTCAAAGGAACTGAGATGATCCTGAACATTAGATAAAAGAAATTTGTACATGGTTCTTCCTGTTTGACTGTAACCTTGGGAGAAATATATGAAAATCTGAATGGAGAAAGTGATGAAATTGTGCTAACCTCTCTCCTGAATTGATTTGAGGAATATTCTAACAAAAGTATATGTATAGTGTATGCACTGTGTGGAAATGGTGCAGGAAGAGGGAGACATCTGTAATTCCACAGTTGTCTAAATCTCTATCTCTCTGTATATCTTTATTGAAAGATATGAAAGTATAACCTTTACCCTAAATTTGAAGCATACATGCCTGTCATCTGATGTAAAATTTTGATTATGTGGCATTTAAAAAGAAATAGAAGCAGACAAATAGAAGGAAAGAACATTGGCAACACAGCCAGGGTTAGGGTAAACCATCTTCCCTCTGATGGTCTTAGAAAATCAGCTCTGCAGGAGAGATACAAAAAGAAATTATATTTTGCATAGTCTTGCGCAGTTTCAGTTTCTGCTGTCATATATTCCTTAAAACATGTATTTATATGTAAAGATCTACAGCTTTTACTGTAGATTTCCCAGGACTGGTATTCTGAAGAAAAAAGAATAGCTAAGATGCAACTAAAAGCAGAGAGAGAGATGTTCTATTTTTAAAAGAAATGGTTAACTGTTAAAGGTGCTAGAGACTAAAAAGGCCTTTTAATTTGTATTACGTTTCATTTATTGTTTTCTTCTGTAGCATTTTGTTCATTGTTTCCTTATAAAGACAGTAATAAATATATATGAGTATTTATCTCTACCATTGAATGTTGTTTGTGATCTGATTTGTTTATACAAATAGTATGACTAGATCAAATGTTTGATCATAATTTATATTATTTTTTCTGACTGGGATTGTTATGGTGCACTCAAACTCTCATTAAATGCTTGCAGTGCTGTTGTCATTTGTGCTCTCTACATACAATGTAGTTTAAGAAAAAAGCTATCTATGAGCTGTGTATAATACAGAAGGTGCACACTGTGTTAGTCTCTCTAGGCTAGCACCTTGTCCCATTTTGGTGTCCAGTGCCAGATGTTCCAGAAAAAGGTGCAAAAAAACTTGCAGTGGACAACTATTAAATATCATGATCACAGAGAAAGCTTCCTACCTGCCAGGCAGCTAGTTAGTCCTTGCATTACTGCTGAAGCATAAAAGCTTAGACCCCCTATAAATTTTAATCCTTTCTAATATATAGCCACATTTTGATAAGCTGGTAATTGAAATGCTGGGTTCTGGTTTTATTCTAGAAGATAAATTTATGTTGTCATTTTAAATGAGCTCATGAAAAATTACAGCAAACAACTCATTATACTATATGCATTTGCTCTCATTAGTTGGGAACAGGAACTGACCTTTTTATAAATTACATTACCTACAATATGATATTCTGAGAAACACTTTTCTGTGGAATAGGACATGTGACAAGTGAATTACTGGTAGGACATATATGGGAAACCACAGGAAGGAGGAGAATTTTAAAGGAAGATTCTACAATTTTATGGGCAAAAGATAGAGAAGTTAATAAGTCTTGCATCAGTATTACAACATTTTGTTTTATTACTTTTTTTATTTGGGACTATTTCAGAGAACAGTAATGCAAAATTGCATTACACTATGCAGTTTACAAATTGTTTGCAACATCACATCTCTTGTGAAGCTCTGGTTTGCAGAGTAATTCAGCCTGAAGACTTAAGCTCTAAGTTGCCTATCTTCCTGGCATCTGTCCTTCATTGCATGTTTCCTTTTGACTTCTCTAAATGTCTTTGTATGCATAATTTAATACCACTGTCAAAAACAGCTTTACTATATTAAAAAATACAGTGAAACGCTATACAGAACTGCTCTGAGATGAAAGCAAAGTGCATAAATACATTAGAAAAGGTCACGTATTTTTACCTTTTGATAAGATTTTGATGGTCTCCATCTTTACCTGGATACTGAATTTTTTGTTAAATTTAACCTTTCTAGTTCTAGAGATTATGCTTTTTCTCCAAACAAGAAAGTAGCCAATGTATAATGTATGCATGTGACTCTGTATCATCTGCATACTTTCGTACCATCCTTGGCACATCTCCCTCATTCCACATGAGGCTTTTACCTTGTGAACACAGAAAAAAATGATTAAAAAATGCTATTAGTACCATTTAAAGATAATTTAGTATATTGGATGTAAGGAAAAAGTCTTTTACAATTAGGGTAAGTGGTGGTGAGGCACTGGAACAGGTTCCCTAGACATGTTGTTGATGCTGACCTTTCAAGGCCAGGCTGGATTAGGCCCTGGGCAGCCTGATCTAGCTGTAGCATCCCTGTTCATTGCAGGGGAGTTGGACTAGATGACTTTTAAAGGTCCCTTCCAACTCTAAGGATTGTATGTTTCTATTCCTTATGGCTTGCAGTAGCAAAGGCTTAAGTCCTTTGCTAGCTGATCATGTGATTCAATTCAAAAGATATTGCAATCTCATTTGTAGGTCCATTAATTTAGTTAGGTCAACACCTAACTTGTTGAAGCTGATGATCTGTTGGTGGAAATGATGGAAATGATGGGGGAAGAGGTGCCCTGCCATTTTTATGCAGAAAACAAAGATATTTGACTAAAGTTTATGTCTAACTTTTCATCACCAAATAAGGGTCAGCCATCTGGCAGTGATAAATCTGGCTGAAATTGATTCCATCTGCTAAAATATGATGTAAAAATATTCTGTTCTTCCTTGACATCTGAGATTAGTCAAAATAAAAGAGTTTGAATTTGGAAGCCATTGACAAAATGGTTTCCCTTCTGAAGGACTGGAGTGCTGCTGTTGTAGGGTGGGACTAAGAACAAGCCTATAATTTAGTATTTATCTATTCACAGGTAGTATTTTTCAGAAGTTTGTCTTAATTCAGAAGTCAAAACACCTGTTTAACCTTCTCCTCCAAACAACCTCTATCATCTACTGAAGTTATTAGGTAGAATTATTGTCAAGGATTCCTTTATCTGAATACACAAGGATGGTGTCTCATGTAGACATGGCACTTTGTGTTACCTGAAGCCCAGCTGTTTAAAGTTATGTAACTCTTCAAGCTGAAGCAGGTAGTTTCCATTTAGGTGGCCTCATGCAATTTTAGCATAGAATCACAGGATCCTTAGAGTAGAAAGGGACCTTTAATGGTCATCTAGTTTAACTCCTTTACAATGAACAGGGACATGCTCAGCTAGATCAGGTTGCCCAGGGCCTGATCCAGCCTCTCCTTCACCACATCTCTGGGCAAGCTGTTCCAGTGCCTCCCCAGCTTACTGTAACTGATTTATTCTTTGTATCCAACCTAAATCTACCCTCTTTGAGCTTGAAGCCATTTCCCCTTATTCTATCACCACAGGCTCTACTAATGAGTCTGTCCCCTTCTTTTCTGTAGCTCTCGCTTAGATGTTGAAAGGTCTATCAGGTCACATTGGAGCCTTCTGTTCTCCAGGCCAAACCATGATAGAACCTCCTGAGGTCTTACTTTCCAGGAACTTAATTTGCCTTGAGAATGAAGAGATGTACTATACAGCTCATGATAAAACTGCTTTCTCTGTCATTTCAGTCTACTGTGATATAGTATTTATCATAACAAAATGTAGAGAAGTTCTATATAGATAAGATATGTACAAACTGGCTGATTTATTTTCTACTCTTTGAGTTGTTGACATTACAAAAAGAGATAACCATCTCTTAACACATCTGTGACTATTAACTTCCCCAGTAGCACAAATAAAGTAATACTCCATTAAGTGTATTAGCATCTTTTACCTATGTGTAGTGCCATTCTTGAAAACTGTAAGTGTCACAGGGTTTCAAATTCTATAGGATTTGTAGAAAAACTGCAGGTCTTCCCCTTGGGAGCCTTGTACATAGTAACTAAAATATACTTTTCAGAACAACTTGTAGAGTCTGTTCTAAATTAAGAAAACAGTTTTAAGGAACTGGAATATGGAATATAGAAAACACTAAGCAGGGTTTTATTTTTGTTTTGTTTTTCTTGGGACAAAGAAAGCTTCTTTTTAAATTATCATGTCTCAGGGAAAAAAAAAAAAAAAAAAAGATGTGGAAATAAGTTTCTGCATTTGAAGATGTCCTAAAGACTGGAATTGAAATGCATCCTACTTAATTATTAAATAGACTCCACATAAATGTGAGTTTTTTTAATAAATCTAGGCAGCAATATATTCCAAAATGGCCCCTGCAATGTGAACCTATAGGCATTTAATATTAAAGAAGATATGCACAAGAATTGATTTTCAAAAGTCAGTTCTCAGTAATTGGTTGAATGGTTAATAATAACTGAGTACTATGTTGTGGTAGAGAAGATTTTAGAATGCTTTTTAGCGTAAACTTTTTTCCTGTGTGGCCACCGTAAGTGGAAGGGCTTTAATGACTTTTTTGCATTACTTTTTGCTGGAGGCAATTAAGCGTGACATTTGTGCAGGTTACACTTTTTTATTAGATACACCTTTTCATCTTCTCTTTGTTGTTTTTGTAGGTAGTTATATATTTGCTTTGTGAGTGATGAAATCTCACATATAAACATTAAATGGAATTCTGCAAGAAATGCTGAGCTTCAGAAACAATGAAAAAAGTGTAGAATTCAGGTTAATACAAAGAGACTTCAACTAGACATGCATACACTTTTGCATTTGTAATAACTTATATGTGTTGGAGTTGTTGGAGCCATGAAGATGATCAGAGGGCTGGAGCACCTACGCTATGAGGACAAACAGAGAGAGCTGGGGCTCTTTGGCATGGGGAAGAGAAGGCACTGAGCATGCCTTATAGCAGCATTCCAGTACCTGAAGAGAGCCTACAGGCAGGGCAGGTCATGACAGGATGAGGGGAAATGGTTTTAAATTGGAAGAGGGTAGATTTAAACTAGATATCGGAAGAAATTCTTCACTGTGAGGGTAGTGAGATACTGGAACAGGCTGCCCAGAGAGTTTGTAGACGCCACCTCCTGGAAGCACTCAAGGCCAGGCTGGATGGGGCTTTGAGCAGCCTGGTCTAGATGGAGGTATCCCTGTCTATAGCAGGGGGTTGGAACTAGATGGTCTTAAAGATCCCTTCCAACTCAAACCATTCTATGACTCTATGATTTTATAATTCTGTATTTTTAAATTAAAAAAGAGGAAAAACAATAATTTTAAAATAATCAGAAACAAAAAGCATGAATAGGATTTTAAGGTTTAAGACTTCTGAGAAACAGATTTATCTATAATATTCTTACAGTTCAATAAGGATTATATATGCTTAACTAAGCAGTTTCCTACTGTTTTTTTTCTTTTTTTTTTTTTTTTTTTTTTTTTTTTTTTGACTCAGGGTCTCAGGATAATGTTACTATGCAACATTTTTGAAAAACATCTTTTTATATAGAAATGTAATTGGTCTCATTAAATTGGTCTTTTTAAATTCAGGAGAATTTCTGCTTTTTTTTTTCTTTTTTTTTTTTTAGCTTTATTTTATATGCATGTATCTATGCATATAATTCTTTTTGAATTTTTCTAAATTAGAGTGGCTTCTATTCTTGGTAAAAAATCTTCCTTGCCATTTACAACTTCTCTATGCTGGAATCTTATGAACATTTATTTGAATATGAGCTCTCGCAAAAAGAAAAAAACAAAAACAAAAACCCACAGTCAAATTCACAACAAGAAAAGAAACAAATGCAACTAGGGAAATTTGGAAAAAAACCCAGACAAAGAAAAAAAAAACAAAATGATTTGAAGGTTTTCTCAATGTTAGAATGTGCTTAGAATTCTCTTTTTCTTATTTCACTTTAAACAAAGTGTGTAAACATGTACTTCAACATTCACCAGATTGGAACTAATGTACTTAAGCGTATAGAATCCTTTCTTAGTATATGATCTAAAAAGCCAAAGAGGATTATTATAAAGAACACCAGTGTTCAGCAACTAATGTTAATTTCAGAATTTAATAGTACAGCAAGTTATAACTCATCTATTAACCTATACAAAAGACATTTTTGGTCTTTGAGTATGATATTTCATTCTCTGGTTTGTAGAATGGGTACAGACTAATATAAAGAAATTACTAGATATAGAGCTGTATGTAACAATGAGCAAATTGAGAACAAAAAAACTATCTCCTCTCTGTTCTCAATACTGCTTTGTTTCAAATAGCGTCAATATTAGTGGGATCTAAAACATATCAGATATTACTGCATGCTTGCTGCCAGCAGCTTAAATTCCGTTTAATTTCTTTTGTGTTAGCAGGTTGCATTTACAGAGAGGTTTTGGCTTTGTGATTTGTCTCAATTTGCAGAAGTAGCTGAGTATGGTCCAAATGGAAAAATAAATCACAAAGAAATCTTATTAGGAAATGTCTATATAGTTGTATTAGAAAGCAGTGTGCAGTATTTGAGAGGCCAGATAAACTGTATGTTGCAGTCTTATGGGGAAACTAAAAACTGAATAAAATCTTTACCTTGGACACTCAAGTTTTTCTCGATAGGTTACAGCAGCTACTTCTTTAATTACTTATGGATGAGACATGTGAAATTCCTGCCAAAGTTAGCAGAGAGAAAATAATGGCCAGTATTAAACATTTGACCTTGAAAGCAACTCTGATTGAAAATAATTACCCCAAGTTTTAAAACTTCTATTTCCTGTTCTGGTGGCAATGTCCTTCTAAAGCTGTAATAAATTGCCCAATCATCTTAGCATCAGATTAACTTGACTCAAGTGTTTATTTCACATTAAGCTTCAGTATAAGTGATGTACTATGTAAAACTGATATTAATTATCTTTGGAGTTCTTTTTTTCATCCAGATTTCTTTGGTGGTATGAATTTTCATTGAGTTTGCCCTCAAGGTTCCATGGAGGCCAGATGTCATCATTTCAACATATCAAAATCTTTAAATTAGCTCTGAATTTCCTGCTGACCTCTGTGATATTTTGGTACTGAGCAGGTGCAGATAAATTCTTTTAGATTCCTTTGTTATGTCTATCTATGTTGTCAATCTTGTTTACATTAACATCTGGAAAATGGATATGGGAAAATTATTGGTCTTGTTAATTATAATTAGCTGTGAGTCTTCTCAATGAGATGTATTTTGGTCATTAAATGAATGATATTGTCTCATGAATATTTGTTCATATAACAGATACTTAAAACTGAATTCTAATTTTTTTTTCTTCCAAGCATAAGAATGCCCCCGTAAACCAGCATGTTTCTATTTATATGAGTTTTGCAATCTGGCAAAAATTTTGCCTGAAGGATACTAGGTGTACCACTGTGAAGTCCTTTGATTAACATCTGCTTGTAACATCACTAGTTACTTTGAGCAAACTGTTACATAAGCAGAAAGTTTGCTGACTTTGAACAGGCAATTGAAACTCTGGAGTGCCATGAGAATTTAATTGCAATAAACAACAATTAAACAGATAGAGTTGCCATTATTACTGTATAGTTGACATTGTGTCCATATCTTATTTTCTTTGGTTTGGTAATTAGTTCATAGAATTTGCCTTGAGCTAGAATAGAGACTGTTTTTAAAGTAACACCACCAAATTTTAAGAAAATTTATTTTTGTGATATATCTTAATCACCAAAAACATTTTGAGAGCTTTCTTACTGCTTCTTGTTTTTTGATCACTAAGCCATCAAGAAATATTTTCTAGTTGGTTCATTACAGGCCAAATGCTGTTATTGTCATGCAGTAAACTTCCCATTGACTGTGAATTAATTTTGTTTGACTAACCTGCTTTGTCATGTCTTCTAAATGCAACAGTGACTTATAAGAAAACTCATATGAAAAAAATTCTTAAAATTTTTGAAAGTGGTCTAAGCTTTTCATAGTGCATATCCATTCTGTCTTTAGGGGTCAGAAATAAAAGAGACTGTTTGAAGAAAATGCATCTACATATTTAGTTTTAAATAGCACTGTTAACAAGAGGGGCATTTTCTGGATATTACAGCTGATGATATTGCTGCTAATTGTGACGAAGAAGTCAAATTTTTGGACCTTAACTCTGTCTCTTGACTTCTTACTTTAAAATGGTAGACTTGGCAGTATAATTGACTGAGAGAAGGTTCTAGCATTTCTAAATGAAAAATAGAATTTTGGTAGGATTTGAATCAGGTGCTTGCAATACAGACACATTTTCCTCTCTCCTCTATAGCACTTGGGGGTAATGAAACAATTTTATAGGTCTGAAATTAGTCACAGAAGAACTTTCTGTATTACTGCCTGAAAGGAGAAAAAAAAATAATTAAGGGAAGAATATGTCTGGGGTCTAGTTTACCTTTGGTATGCCTCAGCTTCTGCTGAGTTTACCTGAGTGGTGACTACATTAAATCTAAATCTGCAGACCAATTCCCTTCCCAAAACAGCAAGGAAATATGAGGGGTTAACAGATCTCTGACTGCAAGCTGCATCAGCTGTCATAGGAGAGACTGCCCAACAGATGAGTAGACACTGTAAATTTGCCCACCTCTCTCAGAAAACTTCCGTTTGAACAATGTAATAGATACGTTTTCGGAAACGTTCCTCCCCATCAAGAGACAGCTAATCAAAATGAAAGCTGCTTTTTGGTCACTTCAAGGAGAGGGTCCACTGAGCTTCTTCAAAGAAAATTTCCTTATTTTTGCAATCTAAGAAGAATTCAGAATAATGTGCAAAGCCACCTACACCCGGCCATTGATAGACAAAGAGTGTGAATTGCCTAACGCTTTATTCAAGGAAGAACAGGAGTTTTTTTCAGTGCCTTGGATATGTTTTTAGATTAATCTGAAATAAGCCTATTAAAATTGGTCTTTGTATATATGACGGACAAGTAGTCACTTTAATCTCAGGCAAGAAAGAAATGTACTTCAGAGCTCATGTAATGCTCAGTGAAGCTGTGAAGCTTCTACCTCCAGGACTTTAATCAGACTGATTGTATTTTGCTTGCTTTTCTGTGTTCTGATATTTTATGAACAGATGGCATGTTCTACAAATTGGCATGTGCTCATACAGGTGATTGTTGAAAGAGAAAAAGTTACTTATCTTAGACTACAGGAGTTCTTAGGTACATCATCTTTATCCAAATGGTGTAAGTAACACAGCGTCAACCCGTGCCTTGGAGTTTTGTGTGACTCTATCTTGAGTCAGTGGGAAATTGGGATGTGGTTATTGTGAGTGTCTCTGAGCCTTTCCTTTCAAATATGAAGATCTGGGATACACAGGCAGGGAAAAGTGCTTTCTCCCTTAGGATTCATAAATATTAGCAGTGGAATGTGCATTTGAATAAAAAATCTTGAAAAGTTCCCATTAGTCCAAAGTAAGTAAGTAATGTTTTGGGGGGGAAACTATAGAGTTAGGTTAGGTATTATACAATTAAAAAATGTTAGGATGCAATATATGTGCATTAGTTTATACTGCTATCAACACAAAAAGATCTAAAATATTTTGGTTGTCATTAGTTAGTATGGTGTAATAGATATTTGGAAAACTTCATGTTTTTCTTTATGTTAAACTCATGAAACTTAGTTAAAGCTGTGGTCACAAGCTGACTCCATTTTCCCTTGAGTTTCATATATTTTAATGCATGTAAAGGATCATCACAATGAAAATATGATAAAATAATTGATTTTCAATATTTACCTTTTCCATCTCAATTCTAATGTACAATTCAATTCTGCACATAATTGTCCTACATACCTTCATCACCCTTTCCTATATGCTATTTTTCTCTCAGGGAGAAAACAATATTTTAATTTCCAAATCATTCCATTATAGAACTATCAAGGTTACTGAAGGAATCTCAGCAATGTATTGAATTTAATCAAAAACCAGAAGAAAAACAATTACATTTCTGTAGTAAGCTATCATTTTCTCTTCTGAGATGTTATGTAATGGAGGAAATCAGTTTTCTATTTTTATGTGTATCAACCAACACTGCCACACTCACCTTTGGTACTCAATTTCAGAGTTTTGATATTATTGCTGGAAGGAGAAGTTACAACTGTGCATCCTTCCAAACCTTTTTCTGCTCATTCTGCTCATGAAAGATTTCTGAATTTATATATTTTGTTATCCTTATGGTATGAATATGTATTATTCCAGTGATTTGTTTCTTCATTGTCCCTGTCCCTTGTTCCAAAAGACTTCATTCTGACTACTCTTACTGTTTGAGCTTTTCTGTGACTTAATTTTCCAGGCTTCGTTCTTTGGAAATTCTAAATGATAATGTTGCTTCTGTTCAATACTCCTATTGTGGGTGGATATTTTATGCCTGTAATGACTTTTTTTTACTGTAAATTTTCAGTCAAAAAACATTTTAGCTTTAATGAGAACCAGGTGATTTTTCTCATATTAAAGAAGGAAAGAGAAAAAGTGCACATTTGTTTTTTAATCTTCAGTGTTTCAGATGGAATTCTACATCTGTGGATATTGACTTCTAATTTTATAATGTGCCTTATGAGCACATACTCACTATGCAGAGCAGGGAGGTTGGATAAAGGTTTTGATTTGCTACACATGGAAGAGTAGCTTGTTGAAAACATAGCATGTATCATTCTTTTCTAAGTAGCCTTTAACTTTTGTGCTGTTTGAGTCTTATGCTTGTGTTTACTATTGACTTTAGATTATTTTCTGAGGAAATCTTTGCATATAGTACTTTCTACCAAATGATCAGCTTGAACTTGTAATGAAACATGCCAGAATATTCTGTGTGGATTAATATACCTTCCAACTTAAAAATGTTAATAGCATGCTGAGGATGATGAAAGAGAAGACTGAAGGAGTATCTGGAATTTGTTTTATAAACTGCCAAGTATGTGTAAGATGTAAACATACTGGAATAGAGTAAGCAAGAAAAATTAATGAAAGGTTTTTTCAAGTTCTCTCAAGAATGATAGCCTTCATAAATAAATAACAAACAACATAAATGATTACAGATTTGAACTGGATTTCATTCTCAATCATTCAGATTAATCAAGCTTGAGAACTCTAGAAATTTAGTGGTGAGCTATCAGAATTAACTGTATTTACTCCAGATTTCTAGACAAAGGACAGACACAGAACTAAGAAAAGTAGCATATCAATATATGCACTGTCTGCTTGGTTCACTAGTTTTCTAGTTTATATCTTTACATAATCTGAGGTTGTATCATGATGACGTCTGGCTGATGATAGAACATTTATATTTTGTATACATTGCTTATGTTGTACAGAAATCTAAAAATCTAATTGTTATCTAAATTGTGTAAGTTGTCTCAGAATTTACTTAAATGTATGGGCTGTCAGAGAATTTGAATTCCATAAGAAAGAGGTGAAAAAAATCTCAGAGGAAAAAAAATCAGGTCCTTGCATTTTGATACAATCTATCTGAAGTTAGAATATTAATAGACAACCATTTCCATAAGTACTTTAGTACATACAGTCCTGCAAGCAAACTTTTTAACTGCTAAATCTGTTAATCAGGTGTTAATGCACTGAATCTTCTTCTTCTTCTTTTTTTTTTTTTTTAAATCAAGACCATGCTACAAAATGTTACAGGAAGTTAATCTAAATGAATATTAACATTTTCAATTTGTGGCTTCAGGGTCACCGTATGAGCACATAAGTTTTTCTCTGCTGTCTCCTTATGACATTGCATCTTACTAAACCAAACACTTATGGAGTGGATTGAAATGACTCCTGACCTCTAGAATCTGAGCTGCATCTGAATCCTGGCTGCATCAGATGCACAAATTAACTAGTGCACTATTCTATCTAACTGTAAGATCTTACCTATCATGATAATTGTAATGGCATTGTTACACTATTACCGTTAAGGTGCTGTTATTATTATTTTGCCATTATTGAAACACAGATATTAAGGTGTTAATTATTCAACTAGAAAAACAATATTTATGTCTTAGCAGCTTAATCAAGTGTGAACACAGGAAAGTGTGAAGACTTCTGTTACTTCTGGGCACTGTTTGGGTAGAACCTCACCTGCCTAGTTCAGACATTTTTTTCTTTAGGCTTTTTGTTATACTATCCATTAAATGAAATGTGTGCATAGTGGAGCTGATGTTCTATTCATCTTCAGGGAGCGAACTTGTCTTCATGTATTTTTCTGCCTAGAATATCCCTCTGGAGACCTTTGATTGCAACTTCCCTTTTCCTTTGACTGTAGGAGTAGTGTATGAAGTTTGCTCGAAGTGAAGTGGTGGGAGATACTGGGTAGGACACAGACATTTGTGATACCTCAGAGTTTTTGGTAACTTAGAGTTTACATTTTGAATATTTAGAATATTTTGATCTGGTAAAATTAAGTCGTGTTTAGGAGTATATTAGCAGACCTTCTAATATTTTGGGAGGTGGAATTCACCTTCTCAAATTTTAGCTTTTTGAATGTTAGTCTTTAAATTTAAACCAGCCTCTTCAGCTTCTTCTATAGTCAATGGAAGACTATTGTTATTACTCAGCTGACATATCTATTTTCAGATGGGAATCAAAATTCTGTAGAGGTGTTCTTTCTTTCTCTCCAATAATAAAAAAGTAGCAATAATAATTCAAAATAAGAATATCTTAAGTTTAGACATCTAATTTATAGACCCATATGTTAAGGCAGATGATTAATCTTTTGTAATAGTAAGGCTGCATTATAAGACTAAAATATTGAGGTTTTATTTTTCACTACTGGAGAGCACTGCAGCTCTTTCATACATATATTGAGAAGTTAAACAAAAAACACTTATGCAAGACAAGAACAGTTAATGTGCAATAATACATTTGTGCAAAGAAATACATATTTTTTTAATGAGCAAGGTTAGACTTGTGACTAACTGGTGTCTATTGGGAATCTGGAATAAGAGGTTTGATAGTTTGGACTGCATTTCCTTCCTCAGGATGATAATATCACTTTCATAAAAATCAATGTTCTGATATTTAATGATGTATAAAGATAATCATCAAACTATACTGGAACTATACTGGACATGCCAGAATTTGCAATTGTAGAATCATAGAATGGTTTGGGTTGGGAGGGACCTTTAAGATCATCTAATTCCAACCCCCCTGCTATAGGCAGAGATGCCTTCCACCAGACCAGGTTGCTCAAAGCCCCGTCCAGTCTAGCCTTGAATACCTCCAGGGAGGGGACGATAGTTCATAATGTATTGTATTTTCTCATTAATATTTACTATGACATTATTATGTATTCATTATTTATCTTGCTTCTTATTGTTTCTGGTGATTGTTGGTGATTATTATATGACTATTTGATTACAATCATTACAGGAATTCTGTTGGATATAGGATGGCACTAAGCACATTGTGCAAATGGTGAGCAACAAGATGCAAAAGGCACTAATCTAAAGCTTTGCCTTCTTTCTTCATCTCTCAGGAGACTGAGGTGATGATTGATTTAATGGCAGAGGAGGTATTTTTGTTTATTCTCCTCACTGACTTGAGTGCTACTAAACAGTAGTTTCAAAATAGTTATAGCACAAATTGTTTATATTTCTTGTGATCTCTCTTTCTTCATGCAAAATTTTGTTTGCAGATGATTTGAATAGTAGGAATGAAAAAGACATTCTCTTTCATAAATACTAACCCTGTGGAAATTTATTTCCAGCTAAAGGTCTTTACCCCAAGAATATCTGACTTCTGCCTGAATATAACTGAGTATTGCAAAGTAGCAGGCAACACATCCCATCTCTGCACAAACTGCAGTAATTTATTTTTTGGTCTAGCAAATTTTACAGAATGGATGAAGTAATAAATTCCTGGTCAGCTGCCTTGGCTCTTACAGAAATAATGGCTTTTATTAATGACATATATCTTGGATCACTGTTGTCTCATGTATCCGGGAAATACTAGAAAGCAGCTCTCAGCAAGTACAAGGATATTGCTCAAAATAAGGTTCAAAATTTAGTAAATTAACTCAAAGTAACTACTGTAAAATCACAATTAAAATTCTGTGCTTTTAACCAAATGGCCAAGACCAAGGTGGGTATAGACAGCATTTTTTTTTAATTTGTTCTGATTATCTGTTAATATAGCAAAGTGCAAACTAATTTGTAAGAGTACATTCAAGCTCACTGTATTCTTTTTCTGAAGGAAAACTTCTAAGAAAATATAATATTTTAGAAGAGCTTAACAAAGAGAATCTCTGTTTTACAGCTGATGCAAAATTAATGCATTAGTCAGATTGAAAAATAATATTCTGGACAGACTATTTAAAGATATTAATGAAATTTTGAAGTATTTTAGTGAGCGTAGTGAATATATACATTCATTTGTCCTTGATTGCTAGTTCATGGTGACAATTCTTTATGAAAGCAGTTTTTGTAGAATAAGTTATTACTTCGTATAAATTAATGGTGCAATAAATTTTTTCAGTAACATATCAGGATTGTTTTAGCTATTAAAAAATTTCATGCAGTGTGCAGAGATATTCTTCATTCTCTTCTGGTGTCTCTTGCTTAATAGATATTCAGATTTTTTTTTTCAATCTCGTTAATACTTCCCTAATTTCTCAGGAAAACAAAACAAAACAAAACAATGCTTCTTATAGTTTTCTGCACATAAAAATAGCTATTCTAATTTTGTCAGCAATAGAAGCTTTAATAAGCAAGACTTTTTATTTTAAAACTGTCTTCTAAGCCTAGATTTATTTCCCTGGTTTCATGTCTTTCTCTATGTGGCTGGTTGCCCTAGTTTCCCAGTATGGTGGAAAGAGAGAAATAAAAAGCTGCTAAGGGTCATTAAGGTGTCTGGGCCACATTTCCCCTTGGTACCAGTATCTTTGTGCTTCTCTAGTAACTCTTGACTTCTGCTGCTGGACCACAGATATTTTGGTAGTAAATTGCCTTCTTATTTCCAGATGGAAAACACTTGAAAATAATTAAATACATTATGTAAGTGGTCTTCTGCCTAATCTAATCTTAGAAAGTCCCTTGAGCTAATAAAGCAAAGAAATATGTTTAAAGACATAACTTTTCTGGTGACATACAATTCATACCAGAGGAATGTTTGGAAACCCCTCTGTGTAATCCTCTATAACCAAAGACTGCCAAAGATGGCTGCATTGACAAGATTCCCAATGTTATTTTGACCAAAAGAAATTCTGTAGACAGAATACTTTTGAAAACTTCAGGGGCATTGAAATATTGCTGAAAGTAAAGGTTTTTAAGTTATATGTGTCCAGGGGACATGAAGTTTTGATAGTATAATGCTTTATACAGAATTCCCACAAATTTCATTAGACAAATATGAATATAACATTCTGTTATTCTGTGATTCTAATATTCAGATGTCTTATTCTAAGCTTGATAATAGATTTAAATTGTCTGTTTTTGAATGAAACACTCTTTACTTTACTCTACTTTTCTCTACTGTAGAAGTGTCCACTTTAGATCTGAATATCTGATTTTCAGGAGACTGAATTAGGACAAATTAAACCCTAACACCTTATATTTACAACTCTGAAATCGAAAGAAAAGTAAGTTGGATTGCAGAAATTGCAATTTTGGGGTCAGGGTGAGATTCATTTCAAATCTTAGTTTTCTTCCCATAAGTTAACAGGTGCAAAATAAAGGTATTGAGGTTTGTACATGCTGATTTTGGGCTACTCGTTCTTTAAACAGGCTTTTAAAATGTCAGAAGAGCAGGGATGCAATAACAATTGCACAAGGTATCTTTATTTTCTTATTTCCAGAAAGTAACAAATTGTTCCTTCTTCATATTTTACTTTCTCTGCCACTAGGAGAAAAGACTTGAGAAATATTTTACAGAGCTAATATTTTCTATTGTATCAAAGTCCTTGCTAACTTTTCCCCTGATATGGCCTTTAATGTGGAATGATTTTCAATGCAGTAAGCACAGTCAGTATTGTGGAAATAAATTGGGAGGATCATAGGATAGTTTATTAGAGCTGTCAATTCTTCTTACACTTCAAATGAATGCAATACATGTTGAAGGGCAGTTTACTTCTAATTGATGATCAATAGAAATTTTGCAAAAGTTAAATATGGATATTAATTTGAAGTACTTCTTTCTTTTAACCTTGTTCTCTCATTGATCTTGATGTCTGGAAAGTTTCAGAACACGAGACTTACAGAAACCTGGGTCTGTTGTGATAATCTTGTGATACGACCACTTTTTTCATGTTCACAATCATAGAAAAAGAAGCAATATCTGAATGAAAGATCTATTTCTATTTTATACTATGGGCAAGTATTTTTCAAGGTTCCCTCATTCAAACAAGTCCTGCTGTTATTACTGGTGTTTTTTTTTTTTTTTTTAATTATTATTTTTTAATCTGTGAAGAGCCTGTAATATCAAGAAGGACTATTAAAAAAAAAAATAGAATTGTAGTTTAGCTAATTTCTGTTTATGGAATGTTTTAAGCTGTAAAATACATTTCTAGATTTTTAATTTTAGCTATTTTTTTCCTGAGTCTGACTTGCATAACAATTCCAGCATGTATGTGTAAGAGTCTTTCATGTTTTCCCAGAAGCGATCAAAATATGATGTTCCATGTGTTCTATTCTGCGACAAAACTTGTTTTAGTAAGCAATTTTTGGGAACTAGTTTCTGATAACCACAGTCAAACTGCGTTATTCATTATTTCCAAAATGCACTGAGCTTTACACAGCAAAATAACTAAAAAAAAATCACAGGCCTTTCCAAAAATTTCTAAATGGTTATCCACTAAAATTCTAGATGAAAATGCACTGGACAATTTAAAGTTATTACACATGCGAATTTATTTCATTTTGTGTAAGATCATTATTCTTGTTTTTCTTTCTCAGTTTTTTTACAATTGTTGTCCTGTGTGTTGGTTTATAAAGGTGTGTTTAATGGTCTTTATAGGATTCTATTTTTCTACTGAGCTAAGGATTTTTAATATTGAATATTTTGCATTTTATAAGTGGGATAAATAAGAGTCAGACAACTTTGACTCTTATTTATTCCATTTATAAAACACAAAATTGTCTACTGTCTATTTAAGGCTCTTTAGAGATCTGCATAACCACGATCAGGAATGGAACACTCATTCACTCAGAATAAAGGGAACTACAAGGTCAGAAAAACTATTCCTCCTTCTTCCTTTTGCCATATATTTTAATTGTTAATATTTTAATTGTTAGCTATTGAGATTAACATGCAATGGTTGATATTTGTACACTTCATAATTCCACTCAATAGAGTTAATATGAAAGGAAATAACATATTCAGACACTAGTACTGATAGCAAATGTTTTCCTTATTAATAAGAGATTTGATGTATGCATATCTTTATTCTTGTTGGCCTCGGTAATATCAAGTTCTCAATCATCATCATGTTGCTTTACAAGCCCTATACATAATTATACTGATTTTAAGACATATGTAAACACAAAAAGAGCCAGAATATGCAAAATGAAGTGGCAGTAGAAGTTTCACAACCAAAGGTTCTTTTCCCAGAGTGGCTCTTAATTTATCCATATATAGCAAAATTAATTGAAATTTTCTACAGTGTATTACCCTGTGCAAAATCTGCCCTCTGAGTAACATATACATTGCAGATAGTGTTTTGGGTGGTGTTTCACCACTGTTATAATAATCATTCTTAAGTTTCAGTGCCCTGAAATTTTAATTCTGTTGCTGTAAACATTGAAATCATTTTTTCTTAGACAAGTTATGGCGGGTATTTTTAGGATGAAAGGGCATGGAATTTTTTGTACAAATTCAAAGTATTCTTGCATTCTACAAACACACTTTGTCCCTACTTGAATATATAATGATCACCGCTTTATCATAGTCCTCCTCATGTTTTAAAGAACTTAATCTTATGAGAGCTAGAAATCTAATTTGCAGTTTAATATACATTTTGAGCCAGCATCACTGTGAGATGAGGCAGCGCACTTCTTGCACATTCTTGTCTCATTGTCCAGTGCTTTTATCTGCAGTGAGCCAGACTTTGGGGCTGATAAAGCTGGACTGCTTTTTTAGGAAGACTCTGTTCATAAATGCTTGTAGTGATGTAAGACAGGGTATGATGTGAAGACAGAAATAAGGGAATGCATGGATAGAAGGAATCAAGAGAATAGGTGATGATTTTTTTTAATAATTTTTTTCAGCATTTGCATTAAATTGTGTCCTAGGTGACAGGAAAAAATAATAATTAAAAAAAAAAAATCCCTTGCATTCCATATGAAGGTAACAAATACAGTTTTTTACAACCTGAGTATATCTGACTGACTAGCTGATTTTATAGGGAGACTGTACTTTTTAGATAGCAGTTCAAGTAATTCATTTGTAATTGCCTCCACAATAAGCAATAATATGAAAACTCTATGTTCTAGTCAGCAGAAAGGATACTTAATCTGGGACAGTGAGTACCTTAAAAAACAAGCATGTAGCTACGAAGCCTCTCACCTTTGTTTCACTTGAAATCAGATCTGTGCTGGTAATAATTGAAAGCTGTACATCTGTGATGACTATTAGTGATAGATGAATTGAAGCTCTCAATCTAACAGATGAGCTGAAAAAATAATTTATATGCAAACAGAACAACCCTTCACCTTTAATGCTGGTCTTGTGAGAGTGAGGTCATTCACAGTAGAGCCTGGGAAAGGCTGTTTCTACTGCTAAGCTTGCTCAATGTTTGAACTCTCCATACAGTACTGCCAGTCTTGTACAGACTGTGTTTCCTTGTGAGATGATGATAATGATAATAGTTTACCTTTTATAGTCCAACATTAGTTGATGTTGTTTCTCCAGGCTGGATCAGAAAGAGCAGGTTGCTCGTGGAAGTGGAAGCCCTCAGAAGCCAGGGTGCCTCAGAATGCACTCAGAATCATAGAATAATTTGGGTTGAAAAAGAATCTCAAGATCATCAAGTCCACCACTAAACCATGTCCTTAAGTTACATATCCTTGCGTTTCTTAAATATCTCCAGGGATGGTGACTCCATCACTTCCCTGAGCTTTCTGTTCTAATGTCTAGCCACACTTTCTGTGAAGAAATTCTTCCTCCTATTCAAAATAAACTTCCAATGATACAACTGGAAGAAAGAAAAGAGACTGACATAACCCTATGTGTAACTTCCTTTTGGGTAGTTGTAGAGAGCAATGATGTCTCTCCTCAGCCTCCTTTTCTCTATATTATTCAACTCTAGTTCCTTCAGTTTTTTTCTCATAACTCTTGTTTTCCACTCCCTTTGCCAGCATCAGTACTCTTCTCTGAACAAATTTCAGCACTTCAATGTCTTTCTTGTAGTGAGGAGCTTAAAACTGAGCGCAGTACTTGAGATGCGACCTTACCAGACTTAAAGCTGATACTGAATCTAGAAGATTCTTTCTTCCACACGTTTAATATTTCGGGCATTGTTCAATTTATATCATTGTGTATGAGAAAGATAAGAACTCTCATCCCATATAGTTTTCCCAGATGTTTTTTGCTGGAGAGAACAGCTGCCATTGTCACAGTTATAAGTTCTGTGCTTGACAGCGCCTTATGTCAGACCCTGGAATAGAATTTTTTGAGTTTTGTTATTTTTCCTTCATGGCAAAATGGTGCTCTGACTTTAGGATAAAGAGCATAGCAACATCATTTGGCTGACAAATGCAATTCCTATGAGAAATTATGGCAATATACCAACCTTGTATCATTTCAGATTTTACTTCAGACTTTAATTTAAAATATCTTACATGTCTGCTCATGTGAATCATCCCTTTTTTGCATCTTAGAGATATTGATTGGTTATAGGTTTTCCCAGTCTTCCTGTACAAACAGCTGTAGTGCAATACGTTATGTACTAAGATATGGATAAATGGGTTTTCAAAGTCAATGTAATTTTAGAAGAATTTGCATCTGGGACATATCTTTTCGTTCTTAAATGATTCATGCTAAAAGAAAATACTTTGAACATTCTACAGATAGTCATATATGAAGTGCTCTCTCACAATATCTCTTCAGATATTACTCCGTATGAATTATAATAAGAAAATAGATGTCTCAGTTGATTTCACATAAAATATCTATTACTGACTAAAAAGATTTATTTAAACTAAATTTTCAAGAGCAATTTTAATTTTTACAATACACATGAGATGGAAACATGGTGGGATCACTCCCATGACTGGAGTGCTGCGATGGATGGCTATAAGCTCTTCAGTATGGATAGGCAAGAGGAGGCATGGCTGTTTGGATCTCTGTGAGACTGTTTTGATGTTGCTGAACTTGGGGCTGGGAATGATAAGGTGGTATGGGTATGGATCAGAAGGAGAGCTAACTGGTCAGACATCCTAGTGGGGATTTGTTATAGATTGCCTAAGCAGGATGAAGAGACAGATGAGGCATTCTGTGAGCAGCTGGCAGAAGTTGTGCAGTTGCCAGACCTTGTTCTCATGGGGGAATTCAACTTACCTGATATATACTGGAAATATAATACAACACAGAAGAAGCGATCTAGGAGGATTCTAGAGTGTATAAACGATAACTGTCCTGCTTGGCCTGCTGTTCACAAATGGAGAAGGACTGGTGGGAGATGGGGAGGTCAGAATCAGGATCTGTTTTGAACAAAGTGACCATTAAATGGTAGAGTTCTCTATTCTTGGTGAAGTCAGGATGGAGACAGCAAAACTGATACCTTGGAATTCCAGAATGTGGGTTTTGAAGCATTGAGGATGCTGGTAGGAAGACTCCTTTGGGGTTCGGACCTGATGGGTAAATGGGTCCAGGAAGTCTGATCAGTCCTCAAGAAGAAGTCTTAAAGGTGCGGGAGCAGGCTATTCTTCTATGCTGTAAGTTGAGCCAGCAGGGAAGAAGACTGGTGTGGATAAACAGGGAGTTTTTCTGACCTCGGTGCCAGGAAAAGTTATGGAGCAGATCATCTTGGGGAAGACCACATGGCATATGTGGAACAACCAGAGGATCACTCCTAGGCATCATGGATTTATGAATAGCACGTCCTGCTTGACCAACCTGATCTCTTTCTATGATCAGTGACTCACCTGGTGGATGAGGGAAAGGCTTTTGATGCAGTCTACCTAAACTTTAGTAAAACTCTCTCCCACATAGTATTTTGGAGAATCTGTCAGCCAGTGGCTTGAACTCTTTGCTGAGTAAAGTACTGGCTGGATGGCCAGGCCCAGATAGTGGTGGTGAATGGAATTAAATCCAGCTGGTGGCCAGTTGTGAGTGGTGCTCCCCAGCAGTTGGTATTAGGGCCTCTCCTGTTCAGTATCTATATTGATGGTCTAGATGAGGGGATTAAGTGCACTGTCAGTAAGTTTTCAGATGACACCAGTTTGGGAGGAAATGTTGATCTGCCTGGGAGTAGAAAGGCTATACGGAAGTGTATGGACAGGTTGGATAGCAGGGCTGAGGCCAGAGGGGTTAGACGTGAGGAAATACTTCTCTGAAAGACTGATCAGACAGTGGAACAGGCAGCTCAGGGAGGGGTGGAGTCACTGACCCTGGAGGTGTTCAAGAAATTTTCAGATGTTGTACTGAGGGACATGATTTAGTGGGAAAACGTTAGTGATGGATGTTTGAACTAGATGATCTTGGAGGTCTTTTCCAACCTTGGTGATTCTATGATTCTATTATTCTATGAAATTCAGACAGAAATGACAGATTATAATTTTGAAAACCTCATTATGATAGCCATAATGTCAATGTACACATTGTATCTATATTCTTTGTGAATATCCTAAGATGATAAATTCTGTGGTTGTTTGTTTTTTGTTTGTTTGTTTGCTTTTTTTTTTTTTTAATTTAAATTTTCTGTACCTGAAAGAATTAGAGATGGGAGAACAAGCTATACATGACAGATGTTAGTCACATTACTTAATGCATGGCTCAAGTGAAAATGTGTATTACAATCATGTGCATGATGTTGGATAGAAGAGCAATACAGTGCCGAAAAGCATTAGAGAAGAATTAACTGTTAAAAAAAGGTATATATTGAAATTTCCTCTGGATGTGAATTTTTTTTTTTTTTTTTTTTTTTTTTTTTTTTTGGTAGATCTTGCTGGAGTTTACTTCTGTCTTTTTGCCAATTGGCTATTTCTGGAAAGGGAACTGAGAGTTTCTTTGTGTAAATTTCAGAAAGAAAGAAAAGAAGGAAGAAGTTTTTTATCAGACAAGCTGAAAATGCCTAAAATGATCAAGAATGAAATTATCTGCATTTTATCTTCCCCTTCAGGTTTATATGATGGAGAGAAGCTGGGGTACTGGAGAAGAGAAAGCTGTAGATCTCCCATTAGTACTACAAAATTCAATGCACATTTTCAAGATCTAACAGCCCATCTAACTTCACTGCTGGTACTAGTGAGTAAGGTTCAATGTAAAGGCAGATCTTTAAAAAAATGAAATCTTTTCAAGAGGGTAAGAGTTAGCGGAGTTGTCTGAAATGCAGCAGAGGTAAACTGGAAATGTGTAACCTTACTTATCTGCCATAGGCATATTATTCACGTACTTGTAACATCCAATAACTTCCGAATGAGAATGGGATGAATGACAGAAAGAGGGGGATTCATTAACAGGAAAGATAGAATACAATACCTAAAAACATGATGCAGTACAACTTTAAAGTTGAACATCAGGTCATCTCAGATGCCATTGACAGTGGAAATCAAAAAGACATCTTCAGTTCTTCTAAGAAATGACTTAACAGGAAGAGTGGAACGTAGAAGCCTATGTTAGATACCTCAGATGAGGTCTGATATTTAATATTGGCCTGGATCTTAGAGACTGGCTTGGTAAGGAGAGGGAAAGCGGACCTAACAGAGGACAAGCAACTAGCTCTGAAGCAGGAGGTAGGGGAGAAGGATGTGAGAGACTAATAGTAGTCATTTTTACTGAAGTAGAAGTGAGTTAAGAGAAAATTATAGCCTCTGTTATCTATGGAAAGAACTAATAATTACTAGGTGAGTTTAATTCATAGAGTTGTGACTGTATTAGGCTATATCTCCACATCTTCTTGCTTCTCATGCATGTCAGGGACAAAAGACTATAATATTTCTCTAGTTTGATCTCTGATACAATATAGATCAAAGAACTTTGCCCTGATTCCTGCAATGACACGTATAATTTTGGATTGAATGATGACATATCTTGGTTATAGATAGAATAGCTGCTTAATGGTCCATCAGAAAGTAATGAAAAATCACAGCTTATGGCCTCCACTCATCTAGGTAAGAGAAAGACTTTTCTATTGCCAAGAATGCTCTGATTTTTAGCTCTCAAACTATTCCAGTAATAATTTTAACATCACACTTCTAGGAAAAACTCTCTCAAAATTGCATTTCAGAAACACAGGAAATTCAGAAAACAGACTAAGTAATCTTGTGTTGCGATGTTCAGTGTGTATATATATTGCTGTATTTTTCACATGAAACTGGACTCAAATACATTTTTTATTGAGTCAGCTTAGGAGTAAACATGTACATTATTTTATTATAAATTTTTTGTTACCTGCACGTGATGCTTTTACAGTATAGCCAAACTGCGCCAAACATTCAGTACTTTTCAACCCATGCCATTCTATGATTTTATGATTCTATGAACAGCACATCACAGCATTTATATCCATTTGTATCCTAAAAGTAAAACAGGTTCAATACATGAACACAGATCAACCGCTGACAATAGTATGTAACGCACTTGCAAATTGCCTTATTAATACAAATAGTGAAGTGCAAAGTAGAGAAGAATGTTTGCCCTTAAGCTACTTCTCTCTAACCTGTGAATATAATCTCACAGGTTTCTTCATAAGCAGAGTTATGCTATTATTTTCCATTAGTTATTCAAAAAACTTCATCTGACTGCCCTGTAATGAAGGACCTCTTTTTATCTTCATAGAAACAGAATAATGAAACTGTAAAAGTGATGGAATCTTCACTTCTTTCTTCTAGTTTGATAGTTTCACTTCATTTTATCCTCTCTCTGTTAAACAAAAGAAGGCAGCATTGCTATACTGAGATTTTTTTCCTTGCATATGAATACACGTATACATAAATCATGGAAAAAAACGTTTATAATTATAAATAGGCATAGAAATCAATACTGTTAATTCACCACTTAATTTTAAGACTCTTTTTCTTTCCTCTCCACCCGTTATTTCTAGTTGCTCAGTGTACAGAGGCCCTGTTGAAATGAAGACATGGTAAAGCTGTATAGTGTACTTAAATTTTGTGGAATAATATGTGCTATATTTTTCTGACTCCTTGTCCTTACTAGGGTTCTTTTATTCAAGTGCTATAATGTATCAAGTAAATCATTGATTGACATTGCTAGGTGATTTGAAAAATGAAGTTTACATGTGAACTGTGGAACCTGAGAGGTCTGGGCTCATAGTTAAATGACAAAAAAGTACTCCAATTTTTTTCCAGTTGTTTAGTTTGGAAACAGTCTAGGGCACTAACACAACCTCCCCAGCATAATGTGATTAGTTAATCTAAGGCTTTTGCAGGCTTTAAAAAAACTGAGGCCAATCAGATGGCAGTTATCCACTGCTATTCAGCATTTATGCAGAACCTGATTCTGATAGTAGTTATGTGTTTGTTTGTTTTTTCCTTTTAAATAAGTTCTATTTTATTTATGAAACATGCATCTCAAAAATGTCATTAGCAGCTTCTGTAACAGCTTTCCAGAAGCATTTTTATCATGAGTTAGATAGCAAATTAATTATTGTCTTCAGTCTATCTAGGACTGCAGTTAAAAAATTATTGTACTATGGACAAACTGAAACTTAAAGTGAAAAAAAAAAAAATTGTCAGCTCTCTAAGCTAGCTTTTAAAATTTTTTATTTATTTATTTATTTTTCCTTTTGGTATTGTACATTTCAGTTCTTAGTAATAGAGAAGACAAAGCCTTTGGAAAAAAAATCTACAAAAAATATTTTAAACCTACTAATGTTTAAGATTCTAATGGATAATACTAATCAATACCCGTTCTCTTAGCAACAGTATTTGCAATAGTGGAAGGAATTATGGGAAGTAAGTAGCATGTTAAGAACCATGGTTTTCTCCTCATGGAAATTCCTGTGCCTGCAACCAGTGCTTACATTCAAATTGCTGCCTAAGTAGTTAATACCATCTACACATCCAGTTTCCACCATGGCAACGTCTAAATAGGCAGTTTGCTCCATGGCAACTGCTTTTAAGTCTTACAGTAGTTTTCAACAGGACCAATCCTTAATGGAACTAATGTCCTAACAGAAAAGATAATAAATGTTAAGACTGCAGGGCGAAACAGTGAGACTGGTTATATAGCATTTTCAAGTGACTACTCTTTCCCTGACCCATACTATTGTCTTCTCTATTTTATAGAAATCTCTGGAAAAAAAAAAAAAAATGTAATTTGGAAGAAGGAGCTAGTACTAGTACTGTTTCAGCTGACTTTCTAAGCTAGATTAATCAGCAATAATGATTAATGCCATTAAAAATTCAGTAGCTTTTTTTTCCACTTGTAACTCTTTAGACATACTGAGAGACAGCCTGCTTAGAACAAATTCTATATTAAAATTAAGTAACATATCTGAGCCTATATCAGCAATGTTCATATCCAGTGATAGTTCTGTTCTCGGTTTCTGCTCATTTTTGTAGGCCATCAGATCAACAAAATGCAAAAAGAAAAATTGTGTAAAGAATTTATCCTTCCCAGCTCCCCTTGCCTTTTAGTTGAATGATTGAATGATTAAAACACAATACTTTGTAGGAAAAACAGTTTTCATGTTTTCATACAACGTGGAGAAATTGATGGCTACATTCATCATAAATACATCTCCAAATATGATATTCCACTGTAGCAGCTACGGTAGCAGCTAATAAAAAATGTGGCTTAACTGTGATCATACCTTTAAAAATATTTCAAATAGAGGCCCAAAAATTCTTGTTTTTCATCTGCAAAGAAATAGCAGGAAACAACACTTGCATAAATATACTGGCTTATGGGTTCTTCTATATGACTGCAACTGCAGAAGAGACATTTTTTTCTGTGGAGATTCTAATTTTAAAATTACCTACTCCTTGAATATGGGAGCTAGAGAAGGACAGGCTTCACAGAGCAAAGGAACTGACTTGGTACAACCTGTTTGTGCTACTGCTCCTGCTGTTACCACGTATGTTCAAAAAACCACTGCATTAAGCCCTACTTATGTTGACGCCAACACAGATTTCTGAGAGAGGTGTTAAAGACTATGTTCCGAGCATTTGTTTGTATTTATGAAGAGCATTTTTTGAATTAGCTTTCTTAGGCTGTGGAAACTCTTAACAGCAATAAAAAAAAACCATCATATAAAGTAGGAAATATTGCAAGTAGCTCCTCCTCCACCATAACAGCTGCTTACAAATGGATGATTGGTGTCCACTGGAGTCAACATCAGATACAGAAAGTTATTAAGCATCATGTCCATAGAACAGCAAATTCTGATTCCAACAAGGAGATGTTTAATCAAACCTAGTATACGTTGGTAAAAAAAATATCACTGAATATAGCAGCATCTCTTTAAAATTATATGGAACAGATTCTTTAAATTATCTGGCAGAATTAACCAGCATTAATATTATTCAAATCTATAAAAATAGATTCAACATTTATCAAAGGACAATACTGCAATAAATATCATTTTAGGATCATAGAATGGCTTGGGTTGGAAGGGACTTCAAAGATCCTCTAGTTCCAACCTCCTGCCATGGGTAGGGTTGCTAGCCACCAGATCACACTGCCGAGGAACCCTCCAAGCCTGGTCTTGAATGCCTCCACGGATGGATCACCCACAGCTTCTCAGGGAAGTGAGCCAGTACCTCACCACCTTCTGAGTGAAGAATTTCTTTCATTTTAAAGTAGGAATGAATCTCAGATTCTAAAGTTAAATTTATTTTTGCAGTCTGAAATACAAAAATCAATAAATATCAAATCCTATTAAACATAAATTATTTGCAGAGGTCAAAAATTTATCTTTTGAGTATGGTAAGATTCTTTGGCATTTTTAGACAGAAATGTCCAGAAATTTGTTGGGTCCAGGTTGTCCCAGTCAGGTATTTCACTAGATTGTGAATTTTAGAGCTGTATCTGGAAACAATATTTCTTAAATAGTGAATTGTGCTAAGTATTTCTAGATACAATTCAGTACTTAAACTAGTAAGTTATTTCTGTTAAGATCTGTCTGGTCTTCCTCCCCGAAACAGGAGAGAATACCCTCTTTGTATCTTGCCAGTTTTTAAGCATTTCAAAGAAATATTTCCCCACTTACTTGTGATTTCAGCAAACAGAGAAAAGTACATAATTTTCTCTTGTAGATTTCTGTTTAGAATGCTTAAATGCAGAAGAATTTACATGAATTATTTTTAGATAGTTTAACTTAGGAGTATTAAATCTATACATCATTGAGATTATTCATCTATTCAAAATTTCTGATGCTTTTTATGTTACAGCAACTGCCACAATCATTTCAGAACCATAAAGTCATCTATTTTCTGGTTACCTGGAAATTGAATTAATTGTGGCTAGTTTGAAAAGTGAGGGAAGGAAAGAAAATCTAACTTTTATGTAATAAATCTATCCTTTTCATCAGTCAGTAAAAAAACTTGATTTTTACTAGGAAAGTTTGATGCAGTGGTCCTTAGTACTTGATAGGAAAGGGCCAGATCTTTTCCTACAAAGAGAACTCTATTAGTAAGTTAATAGTGATGTATCTGTCCGTGCTAACTAAATAGCATATTACTATTACTGTGGATTTGTCATTTCATTGCCATCTGAACATCAGCTTGTAAATGTAAAAAGTGGTAACATATTGACTTTATTCTGGAGATAATTATGCTTGATTACTCTCAAATAAAGTATAACATTATCAGTAGGAAATACTTCTTATCTGTAATAAATTTTTCTTTGAATGACATCTTACTGAGACAGTGTCTGCCAACATAACATATTGTAATGAATTCTATAGTATATAAAACAAAATCTATGCAGTCATAGAACTTAATGGTAGATTTGCACAAACCTGCTTCTAGTTTACTACTGGGATTAATTTAATGTTTAACTTAAGCTGTGATGTTGTAATAGAGATATTAGTCTTCATTACCAGTGTGGCGTTAACTCAATTTTTAAAACAAGAGACTTGCATCTTTTCGTGTATTAATTTTGGAGTATCTAATGGTATTTTTGGTTCTGCTGCATGTATGTTTGCATACAGATTGATAAGGAAGAAACTAAATGTTATTATAAATCTGTAGAATTTACATATTTCCATGGAAATTTTATTTTATGTTTTGCAAATTCTTTTTATGGAATCCAGATACTACTTGCAACAAAACCATAAGATTTACAGAGTAAAAGACTAAATAAGTTTCTTGCCTACAAGATGGAAAAGAAATCTTTGTTTTGATGCCATTTTCCTGTTGTTACTACTAATACTACACATCCCCTTACTACTTAGATAGAGTTCTGTAGAAATGAAACCCAGAAAAGTTAGATATGATGTGAATTATACTTTTTTTTTTTTTTCTGTGTTTAACTAAACATGCATAATTCATTGTTCTGAAGTACTAGAGGAAAGGGTGATTTTTGGCTTCTGAGAAAATAAATTTCTCATATATATTTTTCAGGAAAAATAAACTATTTGCTTTCTCTGTTCTATCTCCTTACATTAAATTATGTAGGTATTTAAAAATAAATATTTGTAGATTTCCATATTATATAGGCATTATCTCCATTGTGCAGTGGTTTGCAAGGTGAATCAAAACTCACAAGCATGTTTATGCAGAGACAATACTGGAAACAAAAAATCAGATATATATCATGTGGCCAGATACACAAGTAAATACACTTATATAAAACATTCATCAAAATTTTTGAGTGTTAAGTATATCTGTTAAAATTTGACAGAAAAGAGACAATATATTTTCTGTTTTGAATCATTAGTCTAACTTTAGAAAGGAGAAAGAAACAGATTAAATGGTAACTGGAATAACTTTTAAAAAGGTGTCAAATAAGAAAGGGAAATTTATTTCCTGTTGTGGTCCTTCTATAATAGCAGTCATATGGAATTACTAAATGTAGAATGCTAAAGGTCATAATCAATTCCTACTATGAAAAATGCTGCTAACTGGAAGTCAGACAATGTATTTATTCTGTAGCAATAGCTGTATGTTGTAGTGTAGCCTCTTCTAGAAGAACTGGTATTAGTTTCACTAGGAAAAAGTGCTACTCGGTGTGTCACTAAGCAGGGCTCTGAAGGTAAGAACCTACAGATAACTATTTAAAATACTAAGCAACTAAAATCCATCAGCAAAAGAAATAAGAATGCAAAGATGTTTACAACCTCAAAATAATAAATTAGTTAAATTATACCAAAGAAGAACTCTAGTCATAGATTAGGATTATATTGGGTAATTTCCATACTAAATTCCACATGTGGAATGTACGTTGAAGACATACGTTGAAGATGTCATATTTTCCAAACAGCTTCTATGGTGTTCCTCGAGATCTAGCTCCAAGGCAGACTTACTTGGAGATTGAGTCTAGTTCAGTTAAAGGCCAGTATATTTGGAGTCCAGCAACAAGCAATGTACTTTGAGTCAGTAGAGGGTCCAGTCCGGTTGGATGTCTTCATTAACAATAAGGATGATGGGTAAGAGTGTACACTCAGCAAGTCTGTAGATGACATAAAATTGTGGCTTATACTCCAGAGAGACATCAGCTGGCTGGAGAAATGTTCTGTCAGGAACATCATGAAGTTCAGCAAGGAGAGATGCAAAGTTCTGTATCTGGGGAGGAACAAGCTGATGAATGCAAGAGGCCACCCAGATGCAAAAAAGGACATGTGAGTTCTGGTAGACATTAAATTGTACCCTTGCAACAAAGAAGGATAATGGTGTACCTTGCTACATTATGCAGAGTATTGCCAGCAGATCACGGAAGGTGATGCTTTACCTCTACTCAGCACTTTTGAGCCCATGTACTGTGTCCAGTTCAGAGCCTCCCAGTACAATAGAGACATGAACATACTGGAGAGAGTCCAGTGTAAGGCCACAAAGATAGTGGAAGGAGTGGATTGCTTTTCCTATCAGCAAAATCTGAGAGAACTGTAACTGTTCAACCTGGAGGAGAGAAGACTTAGAAGGATCTCATCAGTGTCTATAAATACCTCAAATGAGGGTGCAGAGAGGACACAGCCAGGCTCTTCAGTTACTCAGTTACCCTTGTTTACAGAAATATTAATAAAACCTCAAATTTGTTTATAAGAAGTTTGAACTTAACAAACTGACATTTTATAACCTATCCTGCTTGTTAGACTGCATCCTATATGCTCCGTGAGAGAACTGAGTATCTTCAAGTTATTTTTTAAAACTTTGCCAAATGAAGACAAAAAGACAGGGAGATAGAAATTCAGAAAAGGTAAAAGTGATGCAAAGAGAAATCTCAGAAGACAGAAAAGGTTCAGGCATCTGAGGACAGCAGACAAAAAACTACTGCATCAGTGTCAAGTGGCAAGAAACAAGATAGATCTGCAACCGAACAGTAGAAACTTTCAAAGCAATTTGTGTTCCTGGCATCTCTTGTACGCGCAGGTATTTTTCTTGCAAGTGATTCAAATGCAATTTTGGGTATTTTCATGGGGACACAATGGATGGTTGAATCTAAATTTTGTGGCTGGTTTCCCAAGGAAGGAGAAGTGCCAGAGGTAAGATGCTGTCAATGTTTCAGAAAGATGAGGATTGCATTTTCCAGTTTGATTCCTGAGTACTTGGTGAAGTGTAGCAGAATCATAACACTTAGCACAGATCAGGTCAGTGAGTGGAGAAGGAGGGCAAGAACTGTCTGTAATAGGCAGCTGTTCAGAAAGTGCAATTTATTCCTTTAGAAATACTACAGAAAATTCTGTGAGGGTGGTGTTTCTATATTTCTTTGCATGCAAACGAAAGCAGGGAAGGCTAGACACAGTGCCTTAAATTTAAGGAAATAAAGTTGAGTCCTGCAATATACAATACCTTCAACTATAGAATAGCATGCTATTATATTTGCCAACAAAATTGTCCTTGAGGGGAGAAAAATATTGAAGGGGTTGCAATGGGAAAGTCTGCTCAGCCTTGGGCAAAAGAAGAGGGAAAAAATTAAACCTTAGGATCAACTAATCAGTGAACCTGGAAATAAGAGGTGATATGAAGGACCTGAAGGGAAAAATACCTTTTCCTCCATTTGGAGGAACAGATAGTTTAGAACTCCTCCTTTACTGATACACAGTAAATTATCATGAACACTGACTAGGTAGTATGTAGCTACTCGCTGTCATTCCTGCTTTGCAAATTACTGTACTTTTTAAACTCTGCTACATATTCTTTCCCCTCTGTAGAGAGAAGGTTGCAACTGCTGCCAGTCTGTGAGCATAAAACACTGTCTTCGTGGTGTGGCTATAAATGAAAAGGGTGTGGATGATGACAATGATACATTATAATTGCTATACATTCATCCATTTATTATTATATGTTTTGCTGTGTGGGTTCAAGGGACTAATTGAAGTGCAGTGTGCTGCATGGGATGTGGGAATATCATAAGGCTGCTCTGCATGCAGCTGGTCTAAACTCAATCACTTCTAAAGCTTGCCAAGTGCAGCGAGGTCTCCAGTTTCACTATTATGAGATGTTAACATAAAATGTTTAACGTTGAAAAGACAGAGAACGTGTTCGAGAGCTTAGAATTGGGTAAAAAAAAAAACCAAAAAACTTAAGGAAATAAGGAGAGAGAAATTGAAGATGTGAGACAGATGCACACGTACATTGCTTGAGATGAAAGGATTCCTTGTTTTTACCAAGAAACAATCAAATGAACTCCAAAAGGAAAGAGGTACAGGACTTGTGTTCCCCTGGAAGTATTGCAGTACTGACAAAAATCTGGGATGCTGCACTGACTGACCTGTACGTATAGACGAACATTGCAGAGGGAAGAGTTTTAATGCCACAGAGATCATAGCATGTGTCGTAGATGCTTCTGTGCCCTGAAGACAGGACATAAAGCAATAATTAAATATAAAATGACAGAAGAATATGGGATAATCATTACTAAAGATTGCTGTCTTATGACCAACAGACAGACCAGCTGTAATTCATCACAGGAAACTGCAGAGACAAATTGCTAGTAAAGAATTTTAACTACACAGGCTTTTGACTATTCAGACAGCAGGAGTATCACTGAAAACTTTCACTAGAATCACAGAATCACAGAATTGTAGGGGTTGGAAGGGACCTCTAGAGATCATCGAGACCAACCCCCCTGCCAAAGCACGTTCCCTACACCAGGTCGCACAGGTAGGCGTCCAGGAGAGACTTGAATATCTCCAGAGAAGGAGACTCCGCAACCTCCCTCATCAGCCTGTTCCAGTGCTCCGTCACCCTCACCGTGAAGAAGTTCTTACGCACATTCGTGCGAAACTTCCTGTGCTGCAGCTTATGTCCGTTTCCCCTCGTCCTGTCTCCACGTACCACTGAAAAGAGACTGGCCTCACCGCTATGGCCGCCACACCTCAGATATTTATAAACCTGGATCAGGTCCCCTCTCAGTCTTCTTTTCTCAAGGCTAAACAGACCCAGTTTACTTAGTCTTTCTTCATAGGGGAGATGCTCCAGGCCCTTCACCATCTTTGTGGCCCTCCGCTGGACTCTTTCCAAGAGATTCCTGTCTTTTTTGTACTGGGGAGCCCAGAACTGGACACAGTTCTCCAGATGAGGCCTTTCCAGGGCAGAGTAGAGGGAGAGGATCACCTCCCTCGACCTGCTGGCCACACTCTTCTTAATGCACCCCAGAATGCCATTGGCCTTTTTGGCCACGAGGGCACACTGCTGGCTCATGGCCAACCTGTCGTCCACCAGGGCGCCCAGGTCCCTCTCTGCAGAGCTCCTCTCCAGCAGCTCATCCCCCAGCTTGTATTGGTGCATGCAATTATTCCTCCCTAGATGTAAGACCCTACACTTGCTTTTGTTGAACCTCATCCGGTTTCTTACTGCCCAACCGGTTCTTATAATGTCATCTTGTTTTAGATTATGTGAGAATGGTTCATTAGTGTGAAAAGATTTCATTCAATTGGACATTTCAGAAGTAGTTTTCTGTGTTCTAGTGACCAGTAACTTACAGATCACTCCACTCAGATCCTTCTGTTCAGATGTTTTTCTCTAAATTTCAGTTTTTCATATGATTTTCATAGAAATTTCAGTCTTTCCATGTCTAAATCGGTACGTATGGTAGATTACCGTACGGTACATTACGTACGGTACATTACCATAGATACTATAAGAGATAGGATCAAAAAACACTTCAAGTTGAGGCAAACACTCACTGCACTCCCTCCAGTGATAGGGTGAGGTGATAGAGGTATTTAGATGTGTGGATGTGGTCCTTAGGGACACAGTTTAGGGGTGGACTTGGCAGCACTCTGTTACTGGTTGGACTTGGTGATCTCGATGTCTTATTAAACCTAAATGATTCTATTCATAGTTAATACTTTTGAGGGAGTACATCTACATTGGAACAGGGCAGAGGACCAGGTTATTTCTGTTGATCTCTCTTTGTCCTGTCCTTGGTGAATCAGTGTTTCTTCTGTGTTAGCACTGGAGTTTAACAGACAGACTGAAACAACAGATAAATAAAATCTACTGTTCTTTCAATTCTTTTCTAAAAATAGTATTCAGAATTTGAATCCTTGGTGACTTGTTTGTGATGTATCTCTGTGTCTGAGTGACTGACATGGTGACGAGTACTAGATAATAGTTGCGCTGCTTACAGCTTAAAACTTAACATTTCTAACAGCTGCTGGACTGTATTACCTGTATAATCAAAGAAATACTGAAAACTCCATGGACAGTAGCAACACAGTTTTCACTTAATAATAAAGTTAATCTATACCTGGCCTTGGTCTTTTTTAAGAAGAGTTTGTTCAGTTGTTAAGGGAAGATTTTTGCAAAGTTAGTTGGATTAAAGTCTCTGTCATTAATACTGTAATCTTCTGCTGTGGATATCTATAATTTTAAAGGGATGAATGAATGTAAAGTCTGCTGTGAAGGTTCTTCCTCTTTTCTGACACAAGTGAGAAAGATATGTGACATTTATTATCATAGACTAAAGAGAAAAATCTTTGTAAGTGCAGATGAAGTTGCATGATTGTTCTAAATCTCTGAATGACTTTCAGACCATGTTTTAAGAAAGCTATTTTTGTCTCTTTTATGACATGAATGTAAGGCAAGATTGCCCCTGAGATGGTTACAATGATTTCTGGCCATATAGATGAAGATGACTCCACGTTCTCTGTTTTTTTCACATATATGTAGTTGCTCTGAAAGTAATGCCTCTTCTTTTTTTTTCCATGGAAACTACAACAGGTCATGAAATCATAAAATGGCCTATATTGTAAAGAACCTTGAAGATTGTCTAGTTCCAGCTTCCCTGCTGTGGACAGAGTGGCCAGCACTAGATCAAGCTACTCAGAGCCCCATCCAGCTTATCCTTGAACACTTTCAAGAATGGGATATCCTCAACTTCTGTAGGTAATCTGTTCCTGTGCCTCACCACCTTCTCAGCAAAGGATTTCCTCTCTAACATCTAACAAAAAACTCCTTTCTTTTAGTTTAAAATCATTCCCCTTTGTCCTACCGCTATTAGACTATGTAGAAAGTCAATCACTCTCCTGCTTTTAAGCCCCCTTCAACTACTGGAAGGCCGCAGTGAAGTCTTCCTAAAGCCTTCTCTTCTTTAAGCTAAACAAGCCCGGCTCTCTTGACCTTTCTTCTTAAGAGTAGCACTCCAACCCTCCAATTATCTTTGCGGCCTTCTTCTAGACCTGCTCCAACATCTTTATGTCTTTCTTGTTCTCAGGGTCCCAGGCCTGGATAGAGTACTACAGATGAGGCTTCATAAGGGCAGAGTAGAAGGGAACAACAATCTCCCTCACCCTGCTGGCCACCTCTCTTTTGATGCAGCCCAGGATAGCGTTGGCCCTCTGGGCTGCAAGCACATACTGATGGCTCGTGTCTACCTTTTCATCCACCAAAACCCTCAAGTCCTTTTCTGCAGGGTGACTCTCAATGAGTCCAGGTGGATTACATTCCTTTGTCCATTGATGTCATCATATTTCATCATAGAAGGCCAGCAGATTGGTTCAGACACAATCTGCCTTCAGTGAAGCTGTGCTGGTTGGCTGTCTTGAATCACCTCCTTATCTCTCATGTGTCTCTTATTGCATCTTCCAGGAGAATCTATTCCATGATTTTTCAAGGTACAGACGTGAGGCTCTGGTACTGGCCTATACTTCCAAAGGTCTTTCTCTCTTTCTTAAAAGTGGTAGTGATGTTTCTGTTTTATCAGTCACTGGGGACTTCATCTGGCAGACATATGTGACTTTTCTAACATGATAGAGAGCTCTGTAACCACATCAGCTAGTTCCTTCAGAATCTTGAGATGCATGTCATCTAACCTCATAGACTTATATGCATTAAGCATCATAAGGTAACGACTAGAATTGGTCTGGTCATACATTGGGAGGGATTTTTCTTCCCTGACACCACTTAGAGGCTGAGGGATAGGAGAGGCATGGGAAACAGAAACTGGCAGATACAAAGAGCACAATATCACTATTGTATAGAACATATTCACAACTACAGAAAGTGATTTTTCAATACAGTCAACAAAATTAGCTATGCATTTTCACCAGAGATGCATCGGTTGTAAAAATCTGCACCAGAGGAGGTGACCCATTGTCACTGTTGATGTGCACTGCTGAAATGCCCCACCCACCGCCTCATTGTACTCACATCCTCTGTTTGGTCTCCAAGAAAGATTCAATGAATGTCAATGGGTGCAATTATTTTCCTCAAGGAGGCACTCAATAACACACCTTTGCTTCACAAACACTTCCATGTCAGACACCATTTGGTTTGACTGCCCCTCTTTTGGAGGCAGCGGAACAAAATTTCATGGAAGTGAATATTTGGTGGGAAGGTTCAACTTCTGCTGTCATACCACTAACATCTGCTTGTGATATCAGAGGACAACATAATAAAACATGAACAGCTCTAATTGGTGTAAGATGCCCCTCATGTTCTATTTAAAGCTCTGAAGATTTTTTATGTGGAAAAATTAAATAGGAAGAACAGCAATATTGATTTTGAACTTTACCAAGGTGGTCCGGCCTTCAGCTGCAGTCTGACTAGAAGAATGGTTTCACAGCTCGTTTAAAGTTTGCACAGCATTTCTCACTGTCAGATGGGCTAGGTTTCCCAGGAGTATAATAGAAAAAAATGTTGCCAGAACATGCTAGAGTACTTTGTTTTCTCTTTATTAGCATTTTTGCCCTTTTCTTGCAAGCGAGTTTCATATTTCTCCAAAGCATGTTCTGAGGAATCTTTTTTTCAGTACTAAGTCCTTTTATTAATTTGACTACCTTCACTCAGAAAGAAGACTTTGCTTGCTTACGCAATGGTTAACTCCAATCCCGTGTTTTTCGTGTAATTGCCCAAATTTTTATATTCAGATATATACAAGCCATGCCCTGAAAAATAGACTTGTCATACTACTGACATTTTTGTAATACTCTCTGGTTTAAACATTGAATTGCTTATGTTGTGGTAGGTCTCATAGAAAGGAATATATAGACTTAACCTCTATTTGTATAGGAAACCAGTAAAGCGATGGTATTACTGTTAAGAAAATGGCTAATCAGGTAGGAGAAGAAGATACTGATATGAAGCACACCACTGTTTCTTTAAATTTAGGTATTTAATTCTGCATGCCACTGGATCTTGTCACAGAGACACATAAGCTGTGCCATGCATATATGTGTACTAAACCACCTGATCATTGTTTCCCTGGCTCTGCATTGAATCACAGAGTACCTTTCTCCTACCATCTTCTTGCACCATCTTCACCCCTTCACATGGGTACCAGGCCAAATGTTTCTGTAAACTGAATTGTCTATAATGCATTCCTGAGTTTTGCTTAATGGCATTGATATTTATACCTCTAGAAATTCGTCTATGCTTACCTGTCCAAGTCTGTCTGAACTCATGTCTGTTAACAACAATCCACATATTGGTCTCGGTGTTTCCTCATTCTACTCTTAGAATAGTTTTAAGTTGTTCTTTGCAGTTTTGTGGCTTGTCTTAAAAAAACAAAAACAAACAAAAAACAACAAATGAACAAAAAAACAGCCAACATTAAATTTGCCTCTCATCAGTCACCAAATATCTTCTGAAAACCTTGCTAACTTTACATTAACCTTTAATATCTATTTTTAAAAACAACAATAATACAAAATCCCACACTGATTTTCTGTTCACTTTCTATAAAATTCATGGACTATGAAAAAGAAGTCAACTCTTGCTTATTTTGTCAAATGATGCTTCTGTGTTCAATTCCTGTTGAAACGATCTTTTCTGATAGAAGGATGATTTCTGGATTGACGTAGAGCTGGGATTTTTGTTTTCAAAAGAAGATTAAAACACGATGTAAAGAAAGCCATTTCCCTGGCAGTACTGAATACTGATTAGAGTAGAGATAAATGTGTGAATATATTTACATACAGGTAATCCAAGTTTTTGTCAACAAAAGCTGCCAAGACATACAATAAATCCTAAGAAAAATCTATTAAAATTATGAGGTTTTTTTTGCCCTACTTTCACTCTTCCATTTATTTATGCATTTCCACGTTTGTGAAAATTTCTCAAATCAATGTGCTGACTTTTTCTTAAGTTATTAATCTCCACGCTTTGGTTCAGCACATTTCAAATATAATTGAAATGCAGTCCAAAAGCAAAACTGAAATATTTTACTTTTCAAAGTTTCAATTCACTTATAGAATATTTTTATTACATCCTTTGTGCTAGTCTACTTTGTCATTTCCTTTCACTCAAGGTTCAAAATACAAGCCTAAATGTGATGAAAAGGAAAAACAATGCTGCATTGACATTCGAGAAGGTTCCTTTCAACAGTTTTCCTGTGAGTGGCTGATAAAAATATGTGAATTACAGAGGGACCAATAGGGACTTGATGAAGGGACTCTGAGACTGAAAGTTCGCCTGCTATTTCAACCATATCAGCTGGTTTAATAAAAGATATTACTTCTTCCTACCAACCGTACCTCCCTAGAGTTAAAACTATATAGAAGTTTCTATTTTAACATTCTCTCGGCACTCATTTATTGGGTGTTCCTGTGGACTTGCTTTCACTGAAAGTCATGTCAATTACTGCACTCAGGGTACTGCAGGCAGCCTTGTTGTCTGGAATTCAAATGCTTACTCTGGCTACGCTTAAGCTACTCACATGTAGGCTTTTCCCGTATTGGTGCAGCCCTGAAGCTTATTGCAATTGTGAGTCTTTAAGCGTCCTGCAGGCATATTTTTTTCTTCTTTCCTTTGTCCTTCTGCCCCTTTTAAGCTGCTGTACATTTCTGTCTGTTTTGGGTTAATGAGTTGTTTGCTCAGCAGCTTCTTGTAATACCTTGTTTTCACTTTGTCTGAAGCTTACTTTCCATAGGAAGCCCAAGGTTCACCTGTGAATACCAGTCTCTGAATGCTGACATTGATGTATCTGTCATTTTGGATATATTTTATAAGGCTTTTCTTTTTTTAAAAAACTAGATTTTTCCTTTATAAAGACAAGTCAGTATCTAAAAGGGATGAATACTGAAATTTTTAGACATATTTCCATGAAACAGAAGTCAAGTCTGAATGCAGGTGCTTGAAGATGAAAGAAGAATGACATTTGAGAAGAAAAAGAAAAGAAAAATCAAGATTAAAAATGCTGTTGCTGAATGTGACATCACTTGCAAATTGAATCCTGGGCACATGTTAATTTATAAGATCCGATGAGGCCTGACAGACTTTCACCAGTAGAAGAATATACATATACTGCTGTTAGTGTTGCTGCAGAATTTGCTACCTTGGTTGGATAACCTAGGCTCTTTTCAAAAAGACTGCAGGAGAAATAAATGACCTACACTTCCCAGGTTAACCATGACAACAGAAGTCTTTCTGCACTTCTGTCTGCTAAAATAGAATTTTTCCAGGATCAATGACACTTGTAAAAAACTCAAAAGTTTGTATCAGTAGATCTTTTTGTTTTGGAGAAAATTTCTTTCTCTCCTTAGCTTTTATTAACAATTTAATTAATAAATGTATTTAACCATTGCATTTGACCATGTGAACTATACTGCATACATAGAATAATAGTGCACGTGGTGCTTTTGGAGAAAGGGGTTTCAGAGTGGTCTCATCCAAGGCATTTGCTCTTCTCAGTCTGGGAGTCCCAACAGTGCTCAGGGTTTTCTCCTTCATCACCACGGTACCCTTTCCTGTCTTGATCCTGAAGATTTTTTTAAAGCCCTTTTCAAGGGATCAGAAGGACATTGCCTGTTTTGTAGGTATTCGTGGTTTTGACTGCCAAAATTGCTGTGTAACACTGGCCAGCACCACTTCAGAAGTGATCAGAGAGATACTCGAGTAATCAGTAACATAGCTCTCATTTTCCTATATCTTCAGACTTCAGTGTGAATGCTACTAAAATTAACTCTCAAAGCCTCTTAGCTCTCAAGATAGAGACCTTTCTTCACTCTCGGCATCAAAACTGCAGTTTTAAGAATCAAGATCTGACAAGCACAATGACCCAAATTTTCCTTATACATAATGGAAACAAAGAGGTACTCTCTCTGAATGCTGAATATTTTGCTGCAGCGAGTATGACATGACTCTAGAGTCTCTATTTTTCTTGTTTAAATATTTTAACTTAAGCATGTAAAGTATGGTGGAAGAATCTGGGAGCAAGAAGATGAAAAACATATTTGTTGCAAATTTGTTCACTGTGAATTTAATTAAAAAATGAAAGAAATAGGAAGCAAACAACAAAGCTTTCCTGACAAACCATGCACTTATCTGCAAAATTAAAGTACCAGAAATAAAATGCATGCAAATATATTTGTGTATGTGAAAATGTTCAGTGGGTGATGCTATTGAATGAAGTACAATACCTTACAGAAGAAATGGAAAACATTCTGAATGTTTAAAAGATATTTAACTAGGTGATCATTTTTCACAGAATTCTGTTTAACATAATAAAAACATATTTAAATATATTTTTTAAGCTCTTCAGGGCAAGTTTGGAATTCTTTAAGCATTATGGTATGTGTTTCTAAATTAAGGTTGGAACACATCTTACCTTCCGTGAGAGAACTGTTCAATGACTACACATAGATTTAACATTTTGAGGTTTAACAAAAGCAAGTGTAGAGTCTTGCATCTAGGGAAGAACAGCTGCATGCACCGGTACAGGTTGGGGGATGAGCTGCTGGAGAGGAGCTCTGCGGAGAGGGACCTGGGTGTCCTGGTGGACGACAGGTTGGCCATGAGCCAGCAGTGTGCCCTTGTAGCCAAAAAGGCCAATGGCATTCTGGGGTGCATTAAAAAGAGCGTGTCCAGCAGGTTGAGGGAGGTGATCCTCCCCCTCTACTCTGCCCTGGTAAGGCCTCATCTGGAGAACTGTGTCCAGTTCTGGGCTCCCCAGTACAAAAAGACAGGGAAAGCGTCCAGCGGAGGGCCACAAAGATGGTGAAGGGCCTGGAGCATCTCTCCTATGAAGAAAGGCTAAATGAACTGTGATTCTTTGATAGAAGCTTCCTCAAATTTTCTAAATCTGTAAATATTTATGTGTCTTGTGCAAGTGGAGGAGTATAGAAGCAAGGCCTGAGGAGTCTATGTTCAAAATACTCTGTGTTAAATACGTGTTGTGCCTTTGGGCACCCAATGAACTAGGAAGCTCCAAAGTTCCACTATGGCTATTACTTTTTCCTCAAAGACACGTCTTGGGGACGGCCATATCTTACAAATTAACAACCTTTCTCTTTTTTTGTGGAACTTTAAGCACACACCATTACCTCGCCCTTACTTCTTTGTAGTGCAATTTAGAACATCTATAAAATATTGAAAGAAAGAGGATGAAAAAAATCATTAAACAAAGGCTATACATACATCTTATAGTGAGTGACCTGCATCAATTTATAGAATATACATCTTGCTTATGGACATCACTTACCTTTTTGGTGCTTTTACTGCATTATAACTACTTAAAGGAAAATTTGAGTCTTATGAAATGAATATAAGTTTTTATTTTGGGGGGGTATGAGGGAAAGGTGTTATTTGAGGCTCTATCTTATAATTTAGTATGTGCATTTCTACATATCTTCTGTAGCTTATTTTGTAAAGCCAAAGCAAGAGTATTTTGTTTAGTTTTGTTTTTTTTTATTCTTGTGATGAATTTATTGGTTACAAAATGCTAAGAAAACATATCCTAGGAGATACAAATACTCAGTGAGGTATAAGCAATAGTTTGTCCTAGAGAGAAGGACTCAAGACTATGTTGCAGAGAGCTGGTAATAGGATCAGGAGCTTTTCACCTCAAGGTCACCCTTTCCAATCTAACCCCAGGCAAAAAATAACTGAAAATTGTTACCATCTGATATGGTTGTTCATTTCTTGATGGTAACATTACAAAGCAGGACTGACTGCATTATAAATTTTCCGTGATAAATGACATTTATGGGCATCCTTGTTGTCAGCATCTGACAACTGAAGCTGGAAAACTGAGGAGGTGGCCTGCAAAGTAGAGCAGCCTTTATTTGAAGGCATACTCTTTGAACAAAACTAAGGCACGCTAAGATATAAGGACCACTGTGGGATTACACTGAGTAGTAATCTATGTTATCTGTACCCTAATTCAATTAGCAAGTAAAGGCATTCAGACTCCATGCCTTTAACTGCTGCATTTTTTAGCAGTGAAAGATAAAACCACAAAATATAATGATTGAAAGTCATGCAATTTGATTAGCAGATTATTTTGGGCTGTTTTTTCATACGTTGTCAATAATGTAATGCAAAGGTTATGCTGTTCAATGTTAACAGTGTTTCATACTGCAAAAAAAAAAAAAAAAAGAGGTAACAAAATAAAGCTGAATAAAATATACTGTGGTATATAGAAAGCTATAATTTCAAAAGAATGCAATATTCCTTCAGCCCCCCTCTCCCCTCAACCTGGATTATTTAAAGTAGTATGGGAAAATCAATATTTAATCTTTCCAGTACACTGAAGGAAGAATTGAATATATAGTTCAAGCTGATAAAATGTTAAAATGAATATACACACAGTACAGTTTGCTATGGGATCTTCAATAGTTGCATGTGAATTAAAATGAAGTGAAGAAGTAGCCCTTTTGATGGCAAGGCAGGGCATTTTGGATGAACCTTTTCTTAGCAGGGGGGTAATTCTGTTTAGAAACAAAGTGAAGATACCCTTTTTCTAGGGAAAGATTTTCTAATAATTTTCCTTCTTGATTGGCCTCAACATACAATTTTTCACTGACATAGAGAAGAACTACTGAACCAAGCAGATTCTGTGTGTAATAGGTATGGATGTAGATCTAGCAGGTACTCCCACAGACAACACAATTTGAACGGACAGGCTCACTGTTTTTAGTATATCTCATACTTTTAGTTAGATTAAGAGGAAAGCTCTGCTGAGGAAATTCTTTAAGATATTTTTCTTTGATGAAAGATGATCTGTAATGTTGAGGTAGGAAAAACAAACAAACAAACAAGACGTTAAACTGCAGAGGAGACCTTGATTTTGCGGGTGAGTTTTCAAGGATAGACTTGCAGTAGCAAGAATTGTGAATTCTATCTCTAACCCAGTATCAAACCGTTATTTTTCCTCTAAACATGCTGTTCTACCTTGTGTTTTGTTGTTGTTGTTTTTTAAATTCCGAACAATGTTGTGTTGTGATCCTTCAAAGGAAGACATTTTGGAAAGACAGCATTTTTGTAAGAGTGAAGGCAGAACTGATTAACCTCTTTGTCTTCATGCTTCTAATCTGACTACTCAGTCACAGTGCATCTGTGTGTAGCTAATTCATATAACCAGCCAAGACAATTATAATTTGCTGTCATTTTTTATGATAGAGACATCAAGTAAGAGCAAGTGGAAAACAAGTAAAATTTCTTAATGTGCTGAACTTCCCTACAGAAATACATTCCATGGCATTAGCTTAACTGTACCTGCCCTTAACTCTTGCAGCATACTATGATTGATGGCCCTTTTTGTATCCCAGTTTTTTTTTGTCTTTGTTTTTGTTTTTTTAATTGAAAATATCGTGTGGCTGTGGTAGCTTAGGGTCCTTTTGTGAAGTTAAGAAGTGGCTAAGTCTTGCCCTGACACCAAGAAACGCAGACATACTTCAGTAGCTTAGTGGTAACATATTTGTCCAACCAAGGGAAAAGAGAAAATGCTAAGTCTCAAGAGAGCCTGAAGGAGTAATTATATCTTCCAGGTCTCTACACAGACAAGTGGTGAAAGCTAAGTGGGATTTCTGGCTACTTAATGCTTCAAAATAGATTTTTTCTTCCAACTGCTACTTCTGGGAAAGACCGTTATCCTCAACTTCCATCTCTATTCTCTCAGGAAAGTTTGGAAAGAGTAGTTCATGCTTTTCCTGGAAGCAGAATGGGCTATATAAGCTCTCACTTAGTTTAAAACTAAAAACATTCTTTTGCATCAGTCATGATAAACAAAATCCCTGCAGTACCTATACCTAGCTTGATGTAAGTTCCTTTTATATCAATACAATTTCTAAAGGACAACAGCTCCTCTATATTATTTCCACAACTTTAATGAAAAGAATATGTTTGTATTACACATCTGTAAGTGAAGAAGGATTGATGTCACTGCTAAGCCGCAGAATTGCAGCTAGAAAGCATTACAGTGCAGCACTTGACTACAGGATAGTTTGAATCATATCTTGCATATAAGGAGAACTGACAAAGATATTATTCTCCATCATTCTTTTTTTAATATATATATATTTTTTGTAAACCAGGTCTGTTCATCAGTTGAAAATAATACAACTCCTTTCTCTTCTATCCTCACTCATAACTTTATATCCATAATGACCTTTAGTACTCTGTCTTGAAAGACTTTTGGAATAATAAGTGTGTGACCTAAAGCAATAAAAACTTTGTAGGCTCTGTGTAATGGAGAATATAGAATCAAAATTCCTAATGCCTATTTCACTAATTCCAACTTAACCAATCTTAACTCTCAGCTAGGAAGACATTTTATTTTGAAGACAGTCCCGGAATTTCATCCTCCAACTATTCTATTGTAAAAATGTACAAAATTAAGATATTAAAAATGTGCTATTAATAACTTTAAAAATGCTTGAAGTGTATTTGAATAAAAATTATAAGGAATTAAAATTTACTCTTTACATAGCTGAGTAGGTTCATTTAAGAAAATGTTACCATCTATCAAAATACACATACGTGTTGGCTATGAAGAAATGTCAGCAGTGTGCCATCATGTTTCACAGAAATGGAGGCCTGTCTGTGCTTTATAATTCAAAAATGCATGCTGTTACTAACTGAAGCAGTCTGGATACATACTGAAGATTCTCTTCCAAATGCTCTGATGCACAGTAAGAACATCGCAGGGGATGAAGACATAATTAGTCTCACTGTTGTTACTGTTTGTGAAGCAGAGGAGATGCAGCTGAGACTGAGCTGAAATTACAGCAGATCTGTTGTTGACCTATGTTCAGAAGTAATGTGTACATCTTTAGATGTGCCAGGTCCATCTTGGCAACTTTATTCACTCTGTGCAACGTTCAGTTTTCAGTGAGGTCATGCAGGACATGCAGTAACATGTTAGCTCAAAACTCGTTGTTTTTATTTGAAAGATTCTTAACTCAGGAGGACACAAGATATATTTATTATTATTATTGTTGTTGTTATTATTGTTGTTGTTGTTGTTTTTGCTTTCATACTTGTCTGTGCCATAGCATTGAATGCCATGAGTTTATATGAACGTGTTAAAATATTCTGTCAGTGATATATCATGTTTTATCAAGAGCTCACTGTTGCTATTAGAAAATCCAAGTATAGAGTAGAAAGCAAGCACATTTCTTATTTCAGCAGTTAACCTAATAGTAAAAACTATAAGTAAGTATCTGATTTGCCTTTTGCATTCTGTAGAAAAATCAGTAATCTCACACAAATTAGAGCAAACCTCAGAGCAAGACAGGATTGCAAGGACAAAACCAGATGTAACTCAAGTAAACACTTGAAGTGATCACTATGATAATGTGTATTCTGAGGTAATATCCTCAGCCTTAGGATAAGTGTATAATGTTCATAAACATCTTGTAATCATAAATCTTTATCCCTTAAGGTTAACATATTTCATAGTGTCTGCAAGCAGGTTCAAAACAATTTGAATTAGACACCATAAATTAAAAAGTGTCCTAATTGGCAACTGTGGCCAAATGAACATATACACACATAGTCTCATCTTTAATGAAATGGTGAATAACCTTGCATCTGTTGTGACACAACTTAGTATAACCCCATGATATCATCTCTGTGATATGTCATATTGTTAGGTACGTATTTTGTCATATTAAGTCAAAAATAACTCTGGTTAAACTACAGATTAGACAATGCCAGGAAATATTCCCAGACCGTAGGAAACTTTCACGCATGCTGTTTCATTATTAGAATATTCTCTATCACATTTTTCTTTGTATTACTATTGCCATCAATAACAATTTCCAGGCATATTTTTGGAGTTATTCCAGTGGATCATTTGGAATAGACTATTTACATATGGTCACCTTTTTCTGATGATTAGGAGATCTTGATGGTGTGGTTGAAGCCAAACCATACTGAGTAGTCTCAGAGCCAGGGAATGCTGACAATATACAAGAACAAATATATTTACAGTCAAGTTGTTTGATGGAAAATTTACCGCTAAAAGTGTTTAGTTGAAGCTGATGTATTCTCAGTTTAATTGAAAAGACATTTTCAGAAGCAGATTAAAGGTAACTTGGAGATAAATCTGGCAAAGTATGTAAATGGTAACAAGAAGGACTTCTACAGGTGCAATGAGAAAAAAAAAGAACAAATGCAAGCCTGCTGCTGAATGGGGAAAGGTACATGGCGACAAAGAACAAAGAGTCAAAAGTCCTCAATGCTTTCTTTGTTTCAGTCATTGCAGTATAAGGTTGGTCTTCAGCAAACGAAGATCCCTGAGACCAGTAGCCAAATCTAAAGCAATGAAAGCAGGTTTAGGAACCACGTAATTGGACAGTACATACTCAAATTCATAGGATGCAGTTAGATGCATCCACAAACACCAAAGGAGCCAGACTTTGGTGAGAGTTCACCTTCAGTTATCTCTGAAAGCTCATGGCATTCAGAGGACTGGAAGAAAGGAAATGGTATTGTATATTCAGTAAGGCCAAGAAGAGGGACTTGGGGAACTAGAGGCTGGTCAATCTCACTTTGTGAAATTGTGAAACAACTAATCTGGAAAAAGAAATCCAAACATACAAAGGATAAGGAAGTAAATGGGATTGATCCACATAGTTTTATGAGAGAAAATCATGCCTATTTGAGCTGATAGCCTTTTGCAATGTGATGACTGTCTTGCTGGATGAGGCAAGAGAAGTAGATGTTTGTCTTGACTTCAGACTAGCTTTTGACACCGTGACACATAACTTGACCGTGACACCGTGTCACATAACTTCACAGAAAAGCTAATGAAGTACGTTAGATAATTAGACAGTGAAGTTGATTAAAAAAATGGGCTGAATTACTGAGCTCAAAAGATTATCATCAGTGGTATGTAGTCCATCAGGAGGCCAGTCACTTGTGTTGTAGCCTGAAAGTTGATACTGGTGTAAATATTGTATTTGCTGATCTGGACAATGGGACTGAGAACACTCTAAGTCTGGAAATAAAACAGAAGTGAAAGGAATTGTTGTTACACCAAATGGTTGTGCTGCCATTCAGATGGAACTCAACAGACTTCTTCTCAATAGGCTGGAGAAAAAGTTTGACCAGAGCATAGTAAAATTCACTGAAGGCAAATGTCAAGTCCCACATCTTGTGAGGAATAACTCCAGGTACCAGTGCTCACTGAGAGTTGACTCAAAAGCAGTTCAACAGAGAAAGACTTGGGGATCCTGATCATCGGCATGTTGAACAAGAGCAAGATATGGATACTTGTTTTTATAAAATAAATAAATAAATAAATAAATAAAGACAATAGCATCCTAGGCTTCATTAGACAGAGTTTTGCCAGCAAGACAAGGAAGGTGAGCTTTCCCCTCTACTGGGAAGTCATGCCTGAAGATTTGATTCTCGATCTCACCTTCTCAGTGCAAGAGAGAAACAGATATAAAGATTCAAGTTTAGTGAAGAACTGTGAAGATGACGAAGGGACTGGAGTATCTGTCATCTAAGAACAGGCTGGGACTATTCGGCTTGGAGAAGGCTCAGATGATGTTATCAGTCTGTAGAAATAAACATGTGCGGGGCCCATGTACCTTCCAAACCCACCAGTTCTATGTGATTTTGTACAGTGAGGAATGAGGCATGCCTTGAGTTCTTTTTCTTAGTTACTTCTTCTTTCAAGATTATTTCAAGCATGTATGCTGGAACTTGAACAGCATCTACAGTAGTCTTTATCCTATGCTGTTTTCAACTGTTTTGCCTGCTGTTATGGGCCTGCTCAATAATGAAGTGAAAGAGAGACAAGAGAAAGAAAAGAGAATGGAAATCTGATTTCTGAGCAAAGATTAGCACGGAAGCCATCTTTTGATGAGCTGAGAAAACATGGTGAAGCCACCATCAGTGAAAATTCATATAGTCTTGAAAACAGTAAGTTTTTATTGCAGCAGCTGTTATTTTGGAGTACCTGCCAAAAGAAGCTTCTGAGCATGATAGAAAGGTATTCTTGTTTAGGAAATACAACTTTAAAGATATTTCTTCTTTTAAAATTGTCGTGGTTATTGAGAAAGAAAAGGAATACAATGGTATACTGTTAAACTGGGGTACATGGGAAACATAAAGGCAAATTTAACAATCAAATACCTGAATTTATTGTTCCTAAAAAGTGGAATAATATGAAAGCTTTCTTCCACCTCAGCAAGATGTTTGACTATGAAAGCATTCTATTCATCATGTCAGTCAAGTACTTGATATAGGAATCAACTCTAGAAGAAATAGATGTCCCAGAAAAATAATCTTTCAAATGCTATAACCAATTCCTTTTTATTCAGTAATACAAAAAGAAACTCCAGTTCTAGTGTAGAAAACAAAACAAAACAAAACAAAACAAAACAACAAAAAAAAACAGAAGAGCAATTATATCAGAACAGAACCTGAAGTTTGATGCCAATAATATGTCTTCATAGAGATGAACATGGACAATGAGGGTTGAAGCTTCTGTCACGACCTCTCACAGTGCAAATGTTTTCCTACAATATAGCAAACATATATGTGTAGTCCTTGTTTTGTTGAAGTTGTAGAGATTTTCTCCAGCTTGTGCAAAACCTATAACTCAGCTGCTATCCAACAGAAAATGCCACTGTATATTCTGCTTCTTACAATAAAACAGATTATCTTGAATACTTACAGAAGAAGTAAGTGTTTTTTAATCTAGAGCATAGTATCTGATTCTATATTATAGTTTTCTATTAAGCCTATAACATTTTTCCTTTAGAATGAAATGAGAAATTCACTGTCTATTTACTAGATTTGTTAGCTTTGCAGCCTCTTAGTCAAATGTTCGTTTCTCTTGCAAGGTATAAAGTTCCAGGTGATTTAAAAACTACTTCTGAACGTTTTTGGATCAATAATACAAATACATTTCCATATTAATTTTTTGTCCCCCTTTTTAATGTTGATTTTTCACATTCATTTAAAAATATATATATAGTTCCTCATCCTCCTATTGCTGAATGCAGCATGATTTACATGGACTTTATCATACAGCATCCTTAAGATATGAATTCTTAAGGGTGAAGGAATGCACATTTTGTGTTTGACAAGCGTAAGAACTGAAAAAAAGTGAAAGTGATAGGCCTTTATTAGGGCATGACATATTAGGGACAGTTCATTTTCCACTCATAGGATTCTGCCTCATATACTGTAACAGAGCTACTTGAGATGAGCATACTCGAGATTTTGTGGTAAGATGTCCTGAGCTGCTGTCTAACATAAGGATTCAGTTGCTCAGACAAGTAATGCTTCTGGTTAGTGAAGAATTACATGAGCTTTTCATATTTTAATACTTATATTAAGTTTGTGTAGAGTGCTCAAATTGCCCAGAAACAAGGAGAATCTTGGATTTAAGCTGGAAAAATATATTTCATTTTAAATTCCTCTCCCCATTGCAGGTTTCTCAATTTGTGGACATGTCTGCTAGAAAACATCTTTAGGATAATCCTCCTTGTTTCACACTGATTACTACATATTCCTGAAGTTTTATGTTTTTATGTCCCTCCCGGACTTGCTCTGCACTCTACCAGCATGCTGAAGAAGAACAAAGGTGTCTGTCATCAGATTCCTCACTACGGAATTCCTGCATGCTGACAGACTCTCCTGGGCCTGCTACTTGAGTCCTGCTGCTTCCTCCTGGATTGGCTCTGCGACTTCTTCCTGCTACCTGCTTGCTGCCCACGCTGCTGCTCTTCCCCTAGCTGCTGCTTTTGCCTCGGACCTTCAAAACGTTGTGCAACGGGACTGCTGCTGGATCCTGGTGGTGACTATTCCCCCTTTACAAGATTCTTGCTTCTTTCCTATCTCTTCTATCGCTCTCCTTCCCTTTCCCATCTCCCTGATTAGGATTTATAATAAACTGGATGGACCAACATTTGAACCGTTGTTTCTTAATCTCACGCCGGATTTCATATATTAAAAGAACCTCATCTCCCTCCTATAACTTGGAGCGAGACAGCAGCTTAGAACTTGAAACCTGTTAATATGAACTGGAAGATCAAGGGTTTCTGAAGGTACACTCTTTTCATGGACAATTTGCAGCTACTTTTTACAGAAACTGTAACTTTTAAGCTATATTCATCAGTAGAGAAACATCTGAACTTTAGAGATGTAGAGTGTATTAACATGCAAAATGTGATAAAGCATTTTGGGGGTGTTCTAGTTAAGCAGTAAAAGCCTTGAACTTTGTAATAGAAAATTGGACAAAGATGGAAAAATTCCTCCAATGTGCGTATATCCTTTGTGAACTCTTCTCACTCTAATGCAAGCATACAGAGCTATTGATTTCTGACTAGGTTACTTGTAACCACTTGCATGGTTTGTCTTACAATTCCAGTCAGGAGAAAATTTTATTTTATGGATGAAAAAGTAGGTTAGATCCCTTTATTTTCCAAGTGGAATGGTGGCGACTGTCATGGGAGAGCCTGGAGACCTTTCCACATTCCTTTTAGGAAACACAGATAGTATTTATTTGTTTGACTAATTTCCATAGTTGATTGAGAAATATGAAATGTGGAATTCAGGGGAAACTTAAAAGTAAATGATGGATAAGATTAAACTTGAAAAACCTTAGGTGATAAGGCTGGACATCTTTCTTCTTTCTTTTTTTTTTTTTTTTTTTAAATTTGTGGGATAAAAAGCAAGGAGAGTTGGGCTATGCTGTCAAAGTTGGGGTGCAGGCGTGTGTGTACTCTGCTGCACACTACAATACATGTAGCTCAAGAAAGCTCTTTTAGGAATAAGTAATTCTTGTTTTTAAAAGAACAGCAAATTTTCAAGATTCTGCAAATGACAAACAACACTTTCTTGAGTCACCTATAGAAAAGATGCATGTTGGTATAGCTTTGCAGTGAGAAGGGGTACATCCCTTGTGACTTAGAAGATGACTGAATAATTTTATTCCAGATGCACTGATCTCCTTGCAGTTATGATTTCAAGGACTTTCAATGATGTCTGGAATGGAAGGGCATTAGAATCATCACCAAATCAAACATTTGCATTGCTTCCTTCCTTTGGCAAAGGTGAATATTTAGAGAATGCCAGATATTGCAGGCTTATTGTCTTTTTGAAACAGATTTAAAAAAAAAATGATTTTTTTTCATCTTAGAGTCTGGAAAAGAAAATAGCAAGGAAATTATTATGTCTCAGACACTTAATATCTTTAAAGATCACTTGCTGTCAAGCATTTTGTGCAGTTTGTGGGAATTATTTGAAACTGCAGAAGACAAATAATAAGTCTTTAATATAGCCAAAGATTTTAGATAGAATTCTTATATATATACCAGGACCATCTAGTCCTGTAGCTTGCTAACCTGCATTGCAATCAGCTAGTGCTAATGAACAATGTTTTATTACATTTTTTATTTTATTTATTTTTTCTTTGCTTCATTTGTTGCATGGGAAGAAAGGATTTCAGAGTTTTTACGCTTAGGTGTGATGTCTCTGAAAGTTGTCACACATGATGTTCTGATACTGGTATGTTATGCAAGGTAGTCATATTGATGCATGCATGTATATGTGTACATATGTATACATTTATCTCTTTTCAACATTAACATTGTCAGATTGTATAGAGAAAAAGCAGTGATTAATTAAACATCAAAATGTTGATTGATATACCCTTTCACAACTCCAAATTCCATACATATCAGATGAGCCTTTTTTTGGAGTGGGTGGGGTAGAATTGCTTGTTAATTTTGTCTCCTGTTTGTCCGTTTTCTCAGAAACAACTGATTTTCAGTGATGATTCAGTGTCTGAACTGAACTGTTTCCTGCCAGGTAAAAGTGATGAAGTGGAATAGATGAGCTTTGACTTTGGCAGTAAAGGGGATGCTAATTAAACACTTTCCTCTTACATTTTGCATTTGTGTGGCATGTGTGTATAGTCCATTACCAGATTCTTTTCATAGCGTTAGAATTACTCCAGATGCTTTTGAGCAAGACATGAAGCTTAATAGAGAAGTAGTGCTCTTAACATGTACATTTGGTAGACAAGGTCTCCCACAATTTTTCTCTGCTGACTGTAGCAGAAAATGAAACGCTTTAGAGACATAGCAGCATAAGTGCAAAGAGAAGTGATAAGTTAGGCAGCCTGTATCTCATTCATCACCTGCATGTCAATCATGGAAGGGTTAGAGACAGAATATGCAAGTGTCTTCTCGATGATCCTGTTTACTATTGCAATCTTCAACTTCTTTCGTAACTGAATATCTTGGTATTTGAAGAGTGTGTTTCTGACATTCTCAAAGTTAATGCCATGGATTTTATTGTGCTATAGACAGAAGTAAAAGAAAACTCACTTCAAAATGAAGTTCATAAGAGTTCATAAACAAAGTTGGAAAAATAATTAAAAATGAAAAACACATCCTTTTGAAGAAAAGCTGAGGTCAGTCTGTGAGGCTGTTATGTTGCCTTGAGAAAGTAAGATTAAGTGGAAACTTCATTGGTCTCTAGAACTCCTTGAAAAACAGAAAGGGAGAGGAAGGTTATGGACTCTTCTTTCTGGTAACCAACTATAGGACATTAGTGAATGGCAGAGGGCTGCTTCAGGGGAGGTTCAAACTACAGTTTGGAAACTGTATAGTATGAAAAATTACTTTACTGTTGAACGCTGAACAAGCTTCCTGGAAATGGTGGTTAATGCATCATGCCTGTCAGTGTTTAAGAGGCAGTCAGATAATGCCCTGGATAAAGTTCTTTAGCATTTGGTTAGACCTGAAGAGGTCAGACATTTGGACTAGCTGATCTTGGAAGGTCCCTTCCAATTGAGCTATTCTATTCTTTGCTGTTATAACATCATGTTTTTCAGAAAATAATTGTTAGTAGTGACTGAGAAAATTCAGAAAAAGGTTGGCATGTAAACCCTGGATTCCTTGTCTATGGAATCTAATGAAAATAAAAATTTTCAACTTCAAAAATTGGGTGTATGAAAAATCTGTGTGTTTTCCTGTAATTCAGCTACTTAATGATTTATTTGTTCTATTTTGAAGTCTCCCCAGTACAGCTGGGGAGGGGAATGAAAACAAAAATAAGCATGTGTCTGTACAAGAAAGGTATGACAATAGATACAACTGCCACTTAGACAGAACATGTAATACCCTTCCTAGCATCTCTTGTGTTTTTTGTGTCTTTCCTTGAAAAATTCTGAAATATTTTAAAGTTTTGTTGATCAGACATAGAGAATGCTCTAATAACATTGACTTTCATCTCTTTGAAGACTTGCATTATATTATTTCTGAGCACCTTGAAAATAAAAATAAGTTTGAATTTTAATCAGATAACTTTCAGCAGGTGTTAAAATGATTTTCCAAAATGTTTGAGGTCTAAGACCAAAAATGAAAATTTCAAACCATCCGCTATTTAGGACTTCCAGACTTACTTCCTACACAGAAAATAAATAGATACTTCTCTGTCTAAATTAGGCAAATGTAGTAGGTAATCCGAATACTTTTTTTTTTTTTTTAATGATGTCATTATCCTCCTTTGACACATTACACAAAAGACAGAATAATGAAATGTATCTTATGCTTGTCAAACTGTCACTAACACTTTATTGACTTTCACAATATTTATTACAAAGCTAGGCTGACTTTCAGCAGCTGTTGCTGCATAGAAGGACTAGAAGGACGCAGGTAGATTTTCTCCAGAAATTAACTTCTGTAACAATATCTGAAGCAGCTGTATTCATTGTCAGTATCCTGATGGAATAAGGTCAGCTGTGCTGGAAGAAAAACAAGAAAATGAAATTGTAGTACTTGTGCTGCATTTCTATGTTTTAAAATTAAGTAGTGTCATCTCCTTGGCCACTGAAACATAAGCTTGTAGGTATCTAGTGGATGGAGAGTGTAGGTGCACTGTCAATCACTTAATCTATAAGATCTATCTCACTATTGTCTGGCTTTACACGCAAACTCTATCTTTCAATAAGATCTTAACTATTAGAAAACCCTCCAGATTTTGCTAGAATTTCAGTTCTTCAGGCATTCAACATCTTTTATTACTTTACCTTCTATCAGCATATTGGACTTTTGGTGTCACATGGGAGAGGTTTTGGACAAGGGAAGATTGTAGCCAAAGCACCATCACCAGTCCCAGACCTCAACAGCTACTTCTTCACTATATAAATAGAAACAGCTTTGAAATTTCTATTGTTTTCAGAAAGTCTGGACATAATGATGCTAAATTTACTGCATCCCAAAATATCACTTGACCTTTGTTATAGTGCAATATCTGTATTACGGTAGCGTCTAGAAGTCCCTACTGATACCCTGTTGTATGAGAGTGCCATACCTGCAGGTAAAAAAAGACAACCTCTTTGCACAAGCAATTTGCTATTAACTAGACAAGACAGTTTCCTCATGCTTTGTTTAAGTGCTTTTCTCAGGCTACTACAATTGGTTTGCCCAAGGTCAGTCAGGGCTTCTGTGAGAAGTGTTAAATATTGAACCCAGTTTTGCTGAGTCCTTGTTTAGCTTCTTAACCACAATGCTATTTTTTTCCTTTCACAGCCAGCCTATTTGCTTTCCATTTTTCAGAGGCTGCTTTAAAGACAGGCTAAATTATTAACCAGAGGCACTAACATTTGGAAAACAAAAAAATCAAGGACATACATACAGTAGCTCTAAACCTGCAGTGGTGTGGGGGATGTTTCTCAACTGATATTGGAACTGTGGAATTAGCATAATCAGCAGTCATTACTCCAGAGTCTCTGGACTCTTTGATGCTCTTGCTGTGAGCAGAATGTGCTTCAACATGCTGTGTTCCACTCATTGAGAAAATGAAAGATTTGAAGAGACTGTGGATTAATGATCTCCAGTTGGCCAGTTTCACTTGTATTGGTAACAGCAGGTAAGCTGAAACTGAGGAAAAGTTCCAGTTCACATACTTGAATTTTAAAGGGAATGTCTGTCCTTCGAGTGTATGCTAGCATGATCTCCTCTGCAATGTAGCAGAGTACTATTAATGAAATCACTGCTGCCTTTTTATGTTTTACTGCTGTTGACATTTTTGCAGCTGCTAGAGAAATTATTCAAAGCCTATAACTTCTGGGGCATTTTTCATTTATGGGATATTTTCTCATCTACAATCTCAATTCTGACTTATTTTTATTAATTTCCTATTGTACCTGAGGACCAGGGAGATATTTAATAAGATTTTTAAAACCTTACGCTGAGATATAGTTTTTACTTGAAACTGACTTAACTAGCCTATGGACTACATAGTGCCTAATTCTGACATCCTGCAGTGAATTGTGCCTCCTTTTTTTCTTTTTTTTTTTTTTTTTTTTTTTTTTTTTTTTTTTTGAGTTACTTGAGACACATAGAAGAATGTTTCTAAACTTTAAAATTGTAGGTTTCTTGCATTATATAGCAAACCTAGGTATTAAAGTGTTTACTAACAGTCTGAGTAGCAGTGGTAGAAAGGAGCCTGCAGTAGTCAACTGCAAATGGTGACAATTTGAATTTGTCCTCCTTGGTTTTTGACCTTCAAAATATAAGTCACTTAAATACACAGTCTGTATTTCAAAATCATTATGAGCTGTAGTAGAAAACTTTGTCTTGATTAGAGTCAATGAGATTAAGGTGACACTTAAATGCACACAGAAGAAGATATTAAATAACCTTTAAATAACCTCTATATCTCTGTGTTTGAAAGAATGGAATACCATGACATACTCCTAATCAATCAAAAACTCATTTTTGTTGATTCAGCTTTCACAGTGACAAAGATTCTAAAAATTGGCCAGGCTAATAGATTACAGTCAGATTTGAAATTAACAGAAAGTATCTTTATATTATCTGAACATTTTTGTACTGTCCAAGCAAGAAGTTAAACCTTTCAATAGTAATTATTGTATAATTCCATATATGTCAAGTTAGAGTAGTTAACTGAGCTAAATGGCTCATTTCTCGTCTTCCTTCATTTAATCTCCAAGGTTTATTGCCTTTAGTAGAGAGAGAGAGGGATGTCCATTGCAAGAAATTGTCCACTGTGTTTTCAAATGAAATTGCAAGGAGGTGTATAGATTTTAGTGTAATTACTCATTTACATTTTTCCTGCTAATCTGTATTACTTTTCCTGCTTTTATCTTATTAACAGTATTAAAGGGCAAAATGATTTAAAATGATTAAAATGATTGCTATCAGAATCAATGTGTGTAGAGCTGACAAAATGAAAAATGAATATTTTAACTCTTCTCACATCCTTTAAATCAGTGGGAGCTCAATACTGGCCATGACATTGTTGCTAAAGTCCATGCTTAGGAGTTGATTTCCTTGCTATCAGAACAGGTAAGGCGGAATGGTTCACAGCTATACCTCCCAATGCAGTTTCCCAGTGGGATGGACAAAGCTGGTCCAATTCTCCTCTATGGCTCTATGGCTCAACATAGAAGACGTAAGTGACATTTAATTATTTAATTGTGAAATACATGGAGACACAGATGTCATAATCTGCTTGTAAGATTTTTATGTAAAGTTAGGAAGGGAATATGCATCATCTCTCAATATATAACAGCATTTTGCTGTGTTTGCCAAATAGAAAGATGATTGGGATAGTCCTGGAGGACTGATGAAGGTATAGAACGTGACAAAACCTTCAGCCATCTCCATACTCAGCAGTCAAGGGTAAACTATCCCTGAACTACAACTTATTTCATCTCAAAGGAGCTACTTTGGCAGTCAGAAGTGAGCTTGAGTGCTAAGCAATCAATCTGAGAGAACTCTATTATTAATTCCACACTATAGTGTCTTAAAAAGTGTGTACTCTTGTAAGGAACTAACAGATCATAAACAGCTTCCTATCGTGATTTTGGATAGCAGAAACAACACCGATTGTTATGGGTTAAGTTTGCTGTATAAATGGAGGCTGCTCCGAAAGTACTGCCTCCTATTTTATTATGTTGACCTACAGTATCAGAGGTGGATGTAGGTGATAGAGAAATAGAGGTTGAACCTCCCCACCAATATTCCATTACATTTTGTTGCTGTGTGATAGATGGCTAAAGAAGGACAGTCTGGCACAATGGTGTCTGACATGGAAGTACAGATGAAAAAAAGGTGTGTGTCACTGAATTCCTTCATGTGGAAAAAATGGCACCCACTGACATTCATCAGTGCTTGCTGAATGCTTATGGAGACCAAACAGTGGATGTGAGCACAGTAAGGTTGTTGGTGGTGTTTCAACAGGGGTGATAGTGGCAGCGGATGTTTTATTATTATAAGCCTACAATTTCCCCAAATACTGATTTTTTTTTTCTGTTAAAGTTTTTCTACATCTTGAGTAGATATTTTATTTTAGTGCTTCAGTAAAAATATCTGAGTAATTTAAAATGAAAATTAATTTAGGAGAAAAAAATCTTTATAAAATAATATTGGAACTTGCTTCTTTGAAGTGCTGCAGTGCCTTTGGGCTTAGGAGCAAAAGCTCTACATTTGTCAAGGTGCTTTTCTTCTATAGTAATGAAAAAATAGTTAGTTTGGAGAAAATTCTAACACACTGAAAACTTGTTAGCAGTCTGCTTTTCAATTTTCTGCACCCTGAGGTGCAGAGCATGTTCCCTAGCCTCACAGACCACAGATCTGTAGTTGAAGCTCTGGAGCTGAAACCATATCATTGGCACTGGGACAACCAAACTGGACATGGAGAGAGGTGTTTCTGTTGGTTTTGATAATTCTGGAATTGTCACTGCAAGACCTGATACACCTTCTCAGATGGGACTGCTAAGCAGTTTTACTGTTATTTACTCTCCTTCTTCCCTATTCCTGTGTGGCTGATTCACACAAAACTAAATTATCTTCATCAGCTATACTTTTCATTCAAAGCTCTTGGTCTAGCCTGCTGGTTTTAAAGAGCTGAACTAAAATCTATTTAATTCCAGCGTCATGCTGAAATATTGGTTTATTTGCAGAAAATGTTTCATCTTGTTTTTCTTTTAAGGTTCTTTTTCCTTTCTCTTCCTTTATTTTGAGATATATTTTACCACCTCCTATTTCAGCCATTGTATAAGCACATGTTGATAATCTATTAATTTTTCTAATTACATTTTTATACCTCCTTTATTCAATGCACAGCTGAAGGAAAAGCAGAACAATAATAAAAGTAAATATGATATATAGTTGAGATGAAAATTAAATAGCCTTTCTGAATTTGTCATAGTTTTCTACATAGTTTTTATTTGAGAGTTTATTATAAATGCAACCATACTGAACTGAAGTTGTAAAGACTCGTTCTCCATTCCCTACTTCCTTTGTGCTTGCTTTTGTGGTTGTGGTGAACCATGAAGTATTCAATTTAATAATTATGTTTAAAAGAAAGTTAATTATACAAAGCTGCTCTGTGCCACATCCACATAAATACATTTAGTTGTCAAATTTGTTGAAAAATGTATCTCCCTGGAAGAGTTTTAGTATTACAATTTTGCACACTTCAACAGCAGTTATGTAAATAGCCAACTCTGAAATCAAATGCTAATTTTTTTTCCAAGGATTGGATAAGTCATGTAGCTAATATTTTTGTCAATTTTTTCCCCATTAAGATCTGCAATGCCCTACTAACAATGTGAAAAATTAGATTTCTGGTTAGGACACATGGCAGTCATGGAGATGTCTCAGTTCAGATCCAGTTGTTGATGTGTTCTTCTCATACATTTTTAGTCACATCATGTTTTTAAAACATGCTCGGTCATATTTTTAGGATATGTTGATTTTTTTGTGTGTTTGGAGGTGAAGACAATATTTTAGACAATCATATATACTATAAGCTGCTAAACAGCACATCCTTTTAATGTGATAAGCAACTATACCGTTAGGTAACATGGACATTGCAATCTCATTGTGGGAGTTAAATGATGAGATGAAATAGCCCATGATCTTGGAAATGTGGGTTAAATTTTCTTAGGCATTACAGACTATATCACTAATGAAGCAATTTGTTCTGTGTCCACTCACATTTCATTTGCTGCCATCAACAATTAAGAAATGTCGTAGTAAGGTCATCGTAGATTAACACCTTGTCTTTGCAACGATCTCGTTAAAATAGAGAGAAATTATAATTCCTAGCCAAGATAATGCTAATTTGATGAGAGAATAAATATTGTGGAAGCAATTTGTGCAAGAAAAATGAATGTTAAAGATATCACTCTCTTTTCAATAAAAGAAGTAATTCTTACATGGAAAGACAGCTTATTGAAAATAGTAGCCAGATATGTTACTGCAGGAAATGGTTAGATACCTTGGCCTGGTTAAGGAAGCATGTCATGTTCTCTGAGATTTGCACAGATGTGCAGAGCCATAAATAAATTGAACAGAAAATAAGATTTCTCCCTTTGCTGGTTGCCAGTATTACAGCTAAACTACAAAGAAAGTAATTTCTCCAACCATCATACATTTACTTCCCAGTCATCCTCGAATACTTGTAACAGTGAAGGGCGTTGTAATTGACATTTCATTCTAATATATTGGCTGCCTTGCCTGAATTCTGGCTGGTTGATAAGGCTCTTGGAAATCCAGAGTCTCATCATGTCCTGAGCAATTTCAATCCAACCCTGTGGCAATCTAAGCGCTTAACCAGCAAAACAGGAAAGACAATATTTTGGAGATTCTACCTTTCGAAATGCACACAGGCAGAGTAACTGAAATAATCAAATTGCTCCTGAATAATTTAATCCTTTTTCAAATTTGAAAGCAGAATGAAGAAAAGATTTAAAAGAATATACACATCAGTTTAAGCAAATAAGTCCACAGACATGAATTCATCACAACCATACTGTCATTGAGGTTGCATTTCAGATAAATTTGACCATAATATCATATTTTTTAAAAGGAGGAAAAAAATCAATAATTTTGTCTACAGATTTTGCATTATGTTCCAGTTACTTGAAAGAAAATGTCATGCACATTAACTCATTCTTCAGGATGTACTTTCTGAATAGATGTGGATAAGATTACACAGACTAACGTATTGATCTCTCAAGTTCTTCAGAAATGAAGTGTCAGGTCTTTCAACTTGTTCTTCTTTGCTATTCCATCATATTTTCATTCATATGGGCTTCTTTTCTTGAAAATGTATTACTTACATGATGAGCTTTACTTCATTCTAAGTCTCTGAAAAATGCTCATTTTTCACAGCTTGCTTTTTCTGTAAGTGGATGTGCTTTGTATCAGAAGTTTAAGAAGACACAATATCGGAAGTTTATCTGACACAATAATTATGCAGATGCAAAGATTTTTGTGCTTGATTTATATAAATGCTGTGAGGTTTGAATTTGTTTCTTCTCCTTTTTTTCTTTTCTTTTTTTTTTTTTTAATCCCCTTGCTGCTCTGTATGGAAATCCATGATGACCTTGTCAATAATGTTTATCCACTGGACAACTGTTTTCCTAAACAGTTGAAAGTTGTATTTCTGCAAAATACTTTTTTTTTTTTTTTTTTTTTTTTTTTTTGTCTGTCTGTGGCACCTAAGAATAGAATTTTCACATATTTGTTTTTTTTTCTGTTGTTGCTGTTCTTATTGAGCAAATAAAGAGGGATCACAAGGTCATCGCTTTCCTGAAACAAGAAGCAATAAATTATTGTGATCACTAAAACACAGAAACTGAAAATAACCCTTTCTAACAAATTCCCAGAGCCAAATTTACTCCCCAGGTATGTATTGCTAAGTCAAGTTGATAAAGGATCTTAAAAATCAAGCTGTCAGGCATATTGCTGTGGACCTGAATGTGGAGTGAGGGTTTCTCAGAGGCTCTGTGCAGTTTGCCACTAACCAGAGCGTCTGGAAACTCCAACACTGAAGATCCCTTCCTGTGACCGTAGCTCAGAATCAATGAGATGAGCAGAGTGATGGCTTTTCCAGCTCAATATTCTATTGGTCTCTCAAAATAAAATCACGGAATCACAGAATCACTCAGGTAAGAAAAGACATTCAAGATCATCGAGTCCAACCACAACCTAACCATACTACACTAACTCTAACAAACCACCGCTAAATCATGTCCCTGAGTGCCACATCCAAACATCCAGGAATGGTGACTCAACCACCTCTCTGGGGAGCCTATTCCAGTGCTTAACAGTGCTTTCTGTAAATAAGTTTTTCCTGATATCCAGGAAAATGATGTCACCTATCACCAGCGAGAAGAGACCAACCCTGCTCTCACTATAAGCACATTTCAGATATTCGAGGAGAGCAATAAGGTCTCACCTCAGCCTCCTTTTCTCCATACTGAACAGCCCCAGATCCTTCAGTTTCTCCTTATAGGGCATATTTTCCAAGCCCTTCACCAGCCTTGTTGCCCTTCTCTGGACCTGCTCCAGCACCTCCACGTCCTTTCTGTACTGAGGTGCCCAAAACTGAACACAGTACTTGATGTGAGGCCTCACCAATACCGAGTACAGGGCCAGGATTACTTCCCTAGTTCTGCTCACCACACCATTCCTGATACAAGTCAGGATGCCATTGGCTTTTTTGGCCACCTTTTTTGGTTCATATTCAGCTGACTGTCCATCAGTACACCAAGGTCCTTAAGAGCTGCTATTAACTAAATATTGTATCATAGAATCATAGAATGGCCTGGGTTAAAAAGGACCTAAATATCATCTAGTTTCAATGCACCTGCCATGTGCAGTGTCACCAACCACTAGAGCAGGCTTCCCAGAGCCACCCTCCAGTCCATTCTCTGACAGCAAGGTCAAAACAGGCATAAAGCTGTTTGTAAGCATAGCATTCAGTTCCTGCTCTGCAAGCAGATTTGGTGGAGTTCTTTTACCCATCCAAAACCCTGAACTGTGCCCAGGAATCATTTGAGAGCATGCTAATTCATCCAGACTAGAACAAGGCTAGGGCTGATAGTAAAGACAGCCAAGATCCACTGCCTGGGGATAGGTTCTCTGGCTTTGTATAATATAGAAGTACATGGTTAGCCCTGAAACTTTAGCACTTTAGATCCCATATGGAGTCACACTTAGAAATCTGGAAGCAAAATGATTTTGATTATTCTGAAGTTATGTTTCTATTATTTTGCCCCTGTGCATAATTTACAAAATTAAAGTGTGCTTAATTCTAAAAATCTGATATAGTCACTCCATTACTAGTGAGAATATCATCACTAAGTCTCTAATTTAGTCTTTTAACTTTGTGTCACCTTCATCTCATATTTCCATAAGGGACAGATTATGTCTACGTTTTGTTAAAAGCTTAACACATGATAAACTTTTGCAGGGGAACACACTGCTACATTTGAGCTGCTTTAAGGCAATGGTCCGTGTGCATGCCCTACCACACAGAACCCTGTTGGGAATCAGAGCTTATTCAGGTGAGCGTATTCTTCCCCAAAACAAAATAAAAAAGTAAATAGATCATACTTATTGTGGAGCTTTGTAGGGAAGAAAATGCATACAGACCATATGATGGAAAAACTGATATTCACTAACTTCTTTCCTTCTCCTTGTAGCAATTTTATTCATATATTTGATACCTACCTGTGAAATTAACTCTCCATATTCTTCTATGTGGTCTTGACCAGAGTCTCCTATGACTCATATTTTTTTCTCTGGTCTCCTTCTCTATTAATATAATAGTATAGTATAAATAATTTTTCTCCTCTCCATAGCCATCTCAATCCTGTCTATCAACTACCTGACACTGTTGTCAATTTATGTGTTTAATTGTCTTGCTGTAATGAAATAATCACTTTCTTCTTTTCATTTTTAAGGAGCTACCTATAAATATTGGCTCTTTTTTTCTTTTTTTCTTTTTTTTTTTCCAATAGTAAAAATCAAAACATTTTTTAAGAGTGTTATTTGCTATGGTGTCCATGAAAAACTACATCAGCCAAGGATCAAATTGTACTGAGATCATTTATGTGTCATAATGTCCTATCTTTTCCTTGTACCTCCCCTACCGAATAGCTAGAATGTAGATATCTAGCCATGTGTGTCAAACTAGAATATAAATATTACTGAACGGGGCAGTATTTTTGTTCTGTGTTCATACAGAATGTGAAACAATAGAAATATCACTGAGCTTTTGTTTCCATATGTGCATGAAAAACGCAGAGTTCTGTGGTAATTTTGATGGCAGACAGCATGCAAAGTACTTACTTTCAGAACAATATGTACCCCAAAAGAAACAATTTATAAAAACTAAGGAAGTTCTCTGCTGCTTTCAAGATTCTGCAGAGTCCAAAGCATCTGTCTACATCTGCCTTGGGCACTAGGAAAAAGGCCCAGGAAAGTAATTGTGGCACCAATCCTGCCAAAATTCAAGAAGCATTTGGACAATGCCTTCAGACATAGTGTTTGAATTTTGGGTAGTCCTGTGTAGAACCAGGAGTTGGACTTCATGATCCTTTGTAGATCCCTTCCAACTCAGGATATTCTATGATTCTATGTAATTTTGAATTTTGCCTGGTGCAGATTATATATTCTTCAGCACACTAAGGCAAAGAATTCAGGAAATTCTCTTTAAAGCAGCTTTATTGGCCTGATTCTCCAAAACTTGGATTGCAAAAGGGTGTCCTGAGCCCACGGTCATCTGGAAGCTATGGCTTATCTTGAAGATAAACCCATGTTGGTTCTTACTGTGTTTGATGTGAAAATCTATATACATATACACAAATGTACATTATGCAGACAGTACATATGTGGCAGCATGCTCCTTCATTTCTGTGCTCTGAACTACTGAATCAGAATGTGAAAAATAAATTTGCTTTTGGATTATTATGAACTCTAACTAATCTAAATCAGTTTCAGATCAATTAAAATTAGACACCAAATTTCAGCATCAAAATCAATAGTCCACTATTGACTTGCCTTTAAATTGCAATATTCTAGGTATCACTACAAATTTTGTTTATCACATTCATAAATTGTGATACTAGGATCTCCATTCCATAAAATATGATAATAACAATAATAATAGTGAACAGATTGGGGGGATATAAAAATTCTTGGAAGTGAAGCAGTGTCAAGGAAAATAATTCACTGCAATGGTAGGAGACTGTCAACCTTCACACAAGAAGTCATTAAATTTTTTCTCTTTTGAATTATAATTTTGGCACTTTCATATAACAGCAAGGTAATAGATTTTCATTATCCAGAGTGCAAAAACACTGGCTGTGGAAAAAGCAACAGGGCTCAGATTAATAGGAGATGACAAGCTGACCAAAGAGGAAGTGGCAGCATGGCTGGCACCATGGCTCAGTGGTTGTGACAGGCAATTAGAGAACAGAGCAGAACAGATGTAACAGGAGGCAGCAACAATTTACTGAAGCATTAGCTTGCTCACTCTGTAGTACAGAGCACTGATAGTTTGCTGATACAAATAAATACTAATATGATCTTGGGAGGTGAAAAAAGTGTGCAGTCACTTTACAAATTATAAAAAAAAAACAAAACAAAACAAACCAAAACAAAAAAAAACAAAAACAAAAAAACAACCAAACAAAATACAAATAAAGCAATAACAAGAAAAGCATTACAAACAAATCAACCAACCAACCACCACCACTAATAACAAAAGAAGCTACTCAAAACCAAACCAAACCAAAAACAAGAAACGAGCTCAAGTAGGTGTAAGAAAAAAAAGACCAGCCTTATGTCCTTTTCAAGACTTGATTGAGAATCTTGCTTCAGTACTAGATTGCAACATGTTTTGAAAAGATATCATACCATAGAGAACTTGCAACAGCGTGTTCATTTTTCACAGCACTCAAAAAGAAAGCACAGTGTTTGCTTTAATTCTCCCTGTTGCACTGGGAGAGGCTTACACTAACAAAGTTCCTTGTTGTTGCTGCTGGTTGGTGGAGAAACAAGCCTGCAATGTCCTTACCTATGTGGTCAGAGGAGAGAATAGGAGAATAGGAGATCTTTGCGATTACAATGTTGCCTTACAGAATTTAAAACCCAAATAAACATAACATCTTCCTTGTTATTTCTATTTAAGACTGCACATATCTAATGTTATGCAAAATTAAATTAATTTACTTCAGAGAACTTCTGGGCTGCAGTTTTCTTATGTCTCAAAGGACTAAGCCAGCCATATGTGCAGGAAAGTTGGGATTGAATAAGTTACCGTGTTATACTATACAAGCGTTGTTATGATATTTCTAAATGCAGTGATGAAGCTATTACATCACTGTTAACTATAGAGAATACACCATCATTCCATAAATAAAAGAAATTTTATGTTATGGGAACATATGTTAGTTAGAATTGGAAAAGAAAATGGCCAGTCCTGTGTAGGCACTCAGTCAAATTAGAGAACTCTCACAGTTTCTTGTAGCATCAGAATAGTTCTCCTTTACTGTGTTCAACATACATCTTTATATACCATTCACTTACAAGCAAGAAATTCCTGTCCCTCTAATCAGTTAATTGGGCCTAGCTTCTCCCAAACAACAGTGATAAAGGATGAAAGGTTTCTTAAGTGTGACAAGATTAACAATGCATACAAAAAGAACCTCCTGTTTATCCTTAGCCGCAAACAGATACTGTTTGCTCCCTGTCTTACATTCCAGACTCCCAAGGTTTCACAGTGATAGAGACTATCAAGGAGTGTGATAAGCTCTTTGGTGACTTGCTCACAGTTACATCTTCCCCCACAGTCCTGTGTGTATAGTCCATAGAATCACTACTGACATCTTGTAGTGACAGTTAAAAGTAATTTGCTCTATTCCCATGAAAGGCTGACACTGACTTGTAAAGTAATACAAATTAAAACCAACTGAACCTTGAATAAGGTTTACCTTTTTTGCTAAGTGATTTACGGAATCAAACTCTATAACCCAGAGTTAGGTTATAAAGCAGGTATGTTTTTATTCAGCATTTGGCGCCAAGCAAGGGGGATAGCTCCTCTGAACTTGCATACTATAGGACAAAAGCTTGGTACAGATATAGATCGAACCAATACATAATCAGCGTTTTTTTCTGGAATTCGTATACATAGTCATTACATTTCTGAGAACCCATCAGCATATGGTCCCTCCGTCTTGCACTTGCGCCGTGGGCAGTGGGGGTCTTCCTCTGGTGGTCATGGGATGAAGGCTCATGGTCTTCAACAGAAGTAATCCGATCCCGACCTGTTCCTTGTGTGATGTTTTCTTCAAGTTTACAATACAGCTTCAAGATGTTCTTATCTGGCCTCACATCCTGCTTACCTGCCTTCCTATACAACTGTTAACCCTTATCTTGTCCTCTCTTTACTCACGTTCCTATACAATGGTTAACCCTTATCTACTGCACATCCTGCTTGCTACATTCTTCTGTCTTGGCTTCCTTTACAGCCAGCCCATGTTTACCCTTCATCCCCTAACTGATAAGGACTGGGCCTTCAAGATCAATTCCATACCATCAGATGAATCTTGAGAATAATTTTAATGGTACCAAATAAAAAATAGTCCTATTTTTCTGTAGTTGTTCATCCCTCAGTAAAAGAGCATCTTTTGTAATAATGAATACATGATTTGGTACCATCCACTCTGGTTCATGACAAATTTGTAATTCAAAAAGTCATGGAAAGTGGAGGTGCTGCATGAGTCAAGAGGATATCCTCAGTTTGTGGCTTCAGTTGACTACAGAAATGATTTCTGATAACTACTCACTGGTTCTGGATGAGTTTTTTGATGAGGGAGATCATATTCCATCCCATCCCACCCTACCCAACCCCACCCTACCCTGTCCTGTCCTATCTTCTTCTTTTTCTCATCTTCAAAGATTGGTGTGTGGATGTAACTAAAGCAAAAAATGATTGCCATATATGTTTTCCCTGAAGAAAAAATGTTTTGTTAGAATCAAAATGTGAATACTTGAGAAATATCGTTTTATTGTGACCTTATTAAGGAAGACAAAAATTGATGTAAACTAACACAAAACTCCTTCAGTCAAATTGGAACATGATGAAACTCTGAAGTTTTCCTTTAAAATCGGAAGAATCATATTAATTTGACTGAAGCACTCTTGTTGTTTGGTTTTAGTATGTGTATATTTAAGAGAAAAAAGATTCAATCTGAGAGAATGAAGTTTTTTCTACTTATGTAAATGAATTGCTAATTCAGTTCACTTAAAAGTGCAGTTTCAAGCTGAGGGGAAGAGAATGCAGAAAAGAGGGCACTTTAGAAAATGGCTTAATGAGAGAAAAAAAAAATGAAAACAAATGAAAGAAATTGGAAAAATACAGAATAAATAATATTTTTTTCTTTTCTTTCCAAGAAAGTAGAATGACTCAAAATACTGAGCTGCATATTCAGACTTCATAAAATTCTTTATTTTAAAGCTTTTACATCTGCTATTTTGAGGAGCTGAGGATCCTCTGTTGCAATCTGCAGGCCATCTGATAATCATCAGGGGGAACTTAGTTACGTTATGAACACTTGTTAAGTGTTCAAGTCTAAAATCCTGATGGTAGACCAATGTTACAATTATAATTCTGATTTATTTATTTATTTTTAATAGAGAAACATAGTTCCTAGGACCTTATTTAAACTGGTTAAAACAGTGTTCTTGATAGCATGAGAACATCAAAATGGGAATTGTTTATAGAATCTTAGATGAAAGTATTGTACATGTTTAATATATAATTATATATATATATTTAAAACCATTTACTTCAGTTGGAAATTTTTTTGTTACCATAATTTCTTGGGTTTTCTGCAAATGTGCATCTAGTGAGATATTTAATTTACCAGCTAGTGTCACTTTTTCCACAGGGACACTTCCTTACTCAGAAAAAAAGAGAACTATAGAAGTAGGTAGAATTAAGGCTGGAAAAATACCTGTTTATGAAGAGCTGTACTATGTTTTTCAAGCATGATATTTTCGTGACTGTTGGTAAAACTATTTGAACCTGTTTCATCATCAAAACGTTGCCTAATTTTGGTGATTTTCACTACCTGCCTGTATGGGGTGGGTAGTGGCTGCTTACTTGCTGTGGAGTCCAGCACTGGAGTACCCCAGAAGTTTGCATTCTTTGGGAAGGTGACATTAAGACACAGCTGAGTGGTTTCAGATACAGTAAGGGTGTCCCAGTTTTGTGTTTTGCCTTCCTTCTCTGCATATCCCATTTTCCTTTTCAGTGCTGTCATGTACCAATTGTCTGTCTAACTCCAGTTTATAGGAGGGAGAGGACGAGGACATTCTTTGATATATGTATACCTGACATGAGATTAAGAAATAACGGTTCAAATTTTGGTCCAACCAGTTTATTACAAATCTTAATCAATCAGAAGGATGGGGAAGGGGAGGCTGGTGACTATGATGAATTAGGGTTTTGGGGAAGGGAAGGTGGGCAATAGAAAAGCTAGGAAAGAAGCAAGAATTATGTAAAGAGGGGATAGTCACCACCAAAATCCAGCAGTGGTCCCGTTGCACACCGTTCCGATGGTCCAAGGCAAAAGCACAGGGGGAGAGCAGCAGCAGAGTGGCTGGCCTTAGGCAGAAAGCAGGTACAGCGACAGAGCAAGTCCAGGAGGAAGAGGCAGGTCTCAGGTAGCAGGTCAAGGAGAGTCCATCAGCAGGCAAGCATAATGTCATGAGGCATCTGATGTCAGACACCTACCCTCTTGGTTGTTGTCCCCTTTTTTATCCTTCTTCTGTCAACATGGCATTCCTGGGCGCTTGGGTAAGAGCCATGTGCATACCTCCTGAGATGGCTATCTCCCTTGAGATAGCCCACACAAAAGACTGCTTCCCAGCCATTAAGCTGCTGCTTATCTCTCCCTCCTTGCCCCTGACCTGCAAATCTTCAGACAAAAGATTTCACCAACTTTGACCAGGACTTGCCTGGACTTGTCCATCAGTGCTCCTCAGCAAGCTTTGAGACAAAGGTGCAAAAGAATGATCTCTTACAATGACCACTGTAAGAAAAAGGAGATGGTTGGAAAGCCGTTCTAGGAAGCCTTAAAGGTGGCATGTGATATCTGCAAACAGCTTGGATGCAGTTTAAATTAATCCTGCTCAGACAGGCACTGTGGAAACAGAGTGGAGAAATATTTCACGCTTCTTACTGGCGAGCATACAAGATTCAGTTTGGACTATTTAAATCTATTAAATAACTTAAGTCCACTAGGCACTTGCTAACCCAAAAGTCTTGCAAGGTCATTCTAAGTATATATTTTCTAGACCTGGACTCATCTCCATCTGAATTCAGCTCTAATTACCACTTCAATAGCACACAGGTATCTATTTAATAACTGCCAAATGTTTAGCAATTCATTTTATATGTAGTAAACCTCAAATTGAAATGTTCAGTTCACAGCAATCAGGAAATACCTTTAAAATCTTTTATGAGCTCTTTTGAATTCCAGTGGAAGACTGACTTGTTTTACCTGATGTGCAAAAGTTTTGATGACTCATGGGCTTACTGTGACAAGTTTGTCTGTTTGGACTGTTGAGACAGATTCTCAACAGTACCCCCAAATAGAGAAAGGTGTAACAAAATAAAGTTATTAATTATATTTTCTCAACTTAGATATCCAAAGAAATAATTTTAATTTGATGATCACAGTAAATAGCAGTGAAGTCCTTGGAATGGTAAGCATACTAGAGTTAACAAACCTATTGAGTCTGAAGTTCTGAACAAAAAAGTGTTACACCACTGTACGTCACTTTTCCAATAAAAAAAGTACTGAGTATCCAGCTGACTATTACTTTTATTTTATTTTGTCAAAACCAGTGCAAACCTTCCACCAAAACAAACACCACTAATATGGAAGAGCTGACACACAGGATGTAAACCTTTATGTAGTGATTTTTGCTTTGAAAAAGTACTTAGTGAAATAGAGATGAAACTCATAGATCCACACATAAACTTTTTGGTGAATTAGGTCTACTGAATCAATTGTTAGGTGTAGTTGGAACCAATTATCAAAATTCAGATAACAACTAATCTTATGTAGCTAGTGGGAAGAGAGAAAGAGAAAAAAAAGTATGCTCATTCACATGTCTGGGCCTACGTATCCTAAATATCCATAATCAGGGACTTCTGAGTTGATTCTCTTCTCACTGGCTATAGAGGAAATCTATGAGGGCTTCTCAAAGAGTAATGTCTGCTGTGTTATTATATTGGCCCACAACATCAGGGGTGGATGTTGATTCTGTGGAAGTGAATTCCTCCATTAGGGAAAAATTGCACCCATTGATATTCATCAATACTTACTGAACGTTTATGGAGACCAAACACTGGATGTGAACACAGTGAGGTGATGTGTGGTGTTTCAGCAGTCGCAACAGTGATGTGAAAGACAAGCCATATTCCAGATGGCCATGGAGATTTTTATGAGCACAGCATGCAGGCCTTTGTTTATCACTGGTGAAAGAATCTGGCTAATGGTGATGAGTATGTACAAAACAGTATCCTGTAGCTGAGAATTTTCCCTATCAAACAGTGTTATCATACTCTTTGTATCTGTGATAGTTTCCATGGAAATAAATAGGAGGCATTACTTTTGAAACTACCTACATAGATAACCAAATAGATAAGCCAAATTTCTAACTTTCAAATGACTAAATTTAGATTAGATTGTTGGAAATATCCGAATAATTTTGCCAGGACGGTATCTCTGATAAAAGCAGATTTTATTCGCGATTGCAATGGCGGGCGTCCCGCAAGCAGGAGCGCACCTATGGACACAGCATGACAACTTTTATACCCTTTTTCTCTCCCTTACCTCCCCCTTCTCCCCCGTTTCCCCACTTGCTGGGTACTCCGGGTTCACAATCTTATCAGAGGATTTAATTGGATCGTTATCTGGTGTTCAGTGCTCTTCTTGTCCTATTGATAAGGTGGTTTGCTTGGAATTCCTGTTAAACAAAGAGTACGGAGGGGAGGGGAGATGTCCGATCTTCTCCAGGCATTCCCCGTATCATGTAGTGAATTGTCCTTTTAAATTGGCAGAATACTGTTGCAATGTGTGACATATATTCTCAATGTTGGCTATACATATATACATACATATTACTTTAACTTATAGAACTCTAATAAAGTAGTAAGGCCCCTGAAATGAACTATAAAACAAAAACCCCAAACGGTAAAGACCATGAAGTTAACAAAATTCTTATTTTGTTCTGATGCAGAAACAACATTCAATTCTCACAATTCCCCCCTTTTCTTCTTTATACATTGTTGATTTCTGCAAAAAAAATTTGTTGTTGTTGTTCTTTAAGGCATTATCGTATACATCTCCTCCTCTGCTTCATTTTCTTCATTCCCCATCTCCCCTAATACCATTATTTTATCCAAGTACGGTGGTGGTTCATTGGGTGTTTGTTTTAATAGTGCTGTCTCAATTAATCGCTGTACCAGTCCTCTCACACAGGGGATAACACAGCACCCGATGGCTACTAAGGCTCTTGCTACTGTAATCAAAGAAGTAAATATTGATATAATTGCCCCTTTCCATTTACCAAACCAGGAGTCCAACCATCCAGTGATAGAGGTATCTATTCCTGAATTCTCTGCCAATTCGTCAGCAAGGGTGGTAAGTCCTTGCAATGCCTTTGTTATTGTGCCATCTGGAGCTGTGTTATTGGGGATAAAGGTGCAACAGCGAGTACCCAACATTACACATACACCTCCTTTTTCTGCTAACATCATATCTAGAGCAATCCTATTTTCCCAGGCCATTCTACTTGTGGCATCTAATTGTTCTGCAATTCCCTTGATGGCACTTTTTGTATAGTTTATAAATCGCTGTTGGTTATAATAGATATAGTTAATCCAATCTACATTTTTGTTAATCGTTACCCACCAAAACAGTGACTCAAATCCCGCAACAATTTGATTTCTTGCCTTAAATTCATCAGGGACACCCCTAGGCACTCCAATTGAATCTACATAGATTGAATCATCAAATGATATTCCTAAGCTTCTTTTATTTCTTCCAGGATTTTTGGAAATTCCTTTTTCAAATGCCAGGGTGAATGGTATAACTAATTGAACAAGTGCACAAGTGCCTGCCCAATTGGATGGGAGAGTGGACCATAAGGCCTTCCCCCGCAGTACCACCAGAGATCCGCTCTGGGGATTTCTAATCTGGAATAGTTTCCTGACAAATCTTTCGTAACACTCAAAGCCTCACTGCATAGGGAAAAGTTCCCTATTGGCCTGGTAGCCTTCACACCCTGCCGTGAGAGGCAGGCTGTATGGTTACCTATGGCTGTGGAGAATGCAGGAGGGATCTGGACATCTGTATCAGACATTGGAGGGAACAAGAGAGAGAGATTTGCAGGTTTCATTTCCCCATGCGGTTTTCTCCTGGTACAGGGCAATTATGCATTGCATCCCCTGGGGATCCTTGGTCCATCCCAGAGAAAAGGGCACCACCTGAGCTATAGGCCGTCCAGATGCACAAGCATAGCAATTGCTATGGTTGAGACTCTGGACAGTATACTTAATCCATTCTACCCAGGCATTAACATCTCCATATCCTGTTTCAATTTCAAATGTTTGTCTAAGATCTTTTATCTCTTTAACTGTCACAATTTTGGGGTTTTTAGGAAGATTTTTCACCCCCTCACTAAGTTTTTCCTCATCCTGAACCTTCTGGGTGTCATCCGGGAGTATATCCCATACAGCTATCCGGAATCTCGCTGTTGGATCTTTCCCACGCATGTCTATCCCAAGGCCAAAGGTAGTATTAATAAGATTATCAGCCTTGTTAATTGTTATTGTCACTGGGTTACATTGTAAGGATTGACAGTTTGGTTGTGCAGTCCCTTTAAACATGCTTATTCGATCTTTCAATGTATGTGCCCATGGAGCATCAAATATTCCAGGTATATATGTCCAACCTCGATGGGCAGTTGTCCACCATACATTATTCCATCTGTTACAGGGGAATCCCTTATTTATACCCGGTTCAGGACAGAGATATTTATTTTCATTACTCAGTTGTCGTTGAGTACTTAAACTTCCACAGGCTATTACCTGGCAAGCATCAAATGTAACAGTCTGGGGTACTTCCTTTCTTGTAACGTTTACCCAAATCTTAACAGGGTATCCCCCTAATCCCCTCTGGAGGTCATCTTTTTCCAAGCCATCACTTGACTAAAGCTTTCCCTGAAATAAATTGTTATCAAGATCATAACAATAAGTTGGTCCCTCCCCAGCATTGTTGTCAAACCTTAGGTTTTTCTAATAATTACCACAACAGTGAAATTCTTTTTAGGCATTAATTCTATATAAGCTATATTACCCCCCTCCCCCAGCTTTCACTTACATATAACAATTTTACTTATTTGAAGGCAAGTTAAAGATTAGTTTAAATGACTTCACAATTTCCTTTTCCTAATTTTTATCTTTAAAGGTTCTTCTGTGACAACTGCTTCCCATGCCTCAGGGCTAGTAGATGCTTTTACCCGAGTGTAGTGAGTCCATCCCTTCTCAGCCGTCCTCACAGCTCTCACAGCTGTTTCAGTCGTTAGAAGTACTTGGAATGGTCCTTCCCAGTCAGGCTGTAGTTTTGACTCCTTCCACGTCTGGATCAGGACCCAGTCCCCTCCTTGAAATGGATGAACTGGAAATTCCAGAGGCGGGGTTTGTGCTAATAGTCCTTGGATTCTGAGAGCTGATAAGGAGGAGGATAACCCAAGTATATAGTTTTTAAGAAATGCATCTTTAGTTTCAAATTGTGGTATCTCATTTTTCTTTCCCAGATATGGCAATCCGAACAACATTTCATATGGAGAAACCCCCACATCTTTTCTTGGCGCTGTCCTTATTCGGAGAAGTGCCAAGGGCAAACATTTGGTCCAAGGCAATCGAGTCTCCAAGACTAACTTAGTTAGGTGTCTTTTTATGGTCTGATTCATCCGTTCCACCTTCCCTGATGATGGAGGATGCCAGGGGGTATGAAACTCCCACTTAATCTCTAGAGTGTGCATTAGTTTCTGTAAAACTTGTGATGTAAAATGACTACCTTGATCTGAATCGATGTGCTCTACCACCCCATATCTAGGGATTATTTGTTCCAAAATTACCTTGGTTACTATATTTGCGGTGGCAGATGTTGATGGAAATGCTTCCACCCACCCAGTTAAGTGATCTACTAAAACCAGTAAGTATTTGACTCTTCCCACTTTAGGGAGCTCCATAAAGTCTACTTGAATACTTTGAAAAGGTCGAATCCCCGGATCCCTTCCCCCTGCAGGTTGACTACGAATGACCTTGTTATTTACCCTCTGGCATATTGCACACCCTCTACAGACTTGTTTAGCCAGTGTATATATCCCTGCACATACATATTTCCTCAGTACAGCATCACACATAGCTTGTACTCCCCAGTGACTTCCTTGATGCAAGATATTTAAAATTTTCCTTGTTACTGCCTTGTTTAACAATTCTCTCCCATCTGGGAGGATCCATCTCCCTTCAGATTCTATGGCCCCCAAATTCCTAAAAGTGTCCTTTTCTTTTTCACTGAATACCTGTCCTGGGGAAGGAGGAGGCACCTCAGGCACGAGATAGTTCATGATAATTTTTGAGTGTAAAGCAGCCTCACGGGCTGTTTTATCTGCTATTCGGTTTCCACGAGCAATAATCGAATTCCCCTTTTGATGTCCTTTTATATGCACTACTGCAACTTCAGTGGGTAACAGTAAATTTTCCAGAATTTGTCTGATCAGTGCCTCATGAACTAATTCCTTTCCTTTACTATTGATTAATCCTCGTTCCTCCCAGATTTTCCCAAAGGTATGTACCACTCCATATGTGTATCTTGAGTCTGTGAATATAGTTCCCTCTTCTCCTTTAAGGAGGTGAAGGGCTCGATTTAAGGCATACAATTCACATGTCTGAGCTGACCAATTATTAGGCAGCTGGCCCATCTCTTTTACTTCTCCTTCTGCCCCCTGCACTACAGCATACCCATTGTATCTTTTGCCATGCACCACCCTTGAAGACCCATCAATGAACAAAAGCTCTCCCTCACCAAGAGGGGTATCTTGCAGGTCAGGTCTTACCTTTGTCTGATACTCAATTAAATCCAGACAATTATGCTCTATATTTTCCTCTTTTTCTTCCCCTTTCCACAAGAAGGTGGCTGGATTTAGGCAAGATTTAGTAACAAATACTAAATCATTTTTCTCCATTAATATTATTTCATACTTCAGAATTCTAGAGTCAGTTAACCACCTCCCAGCTTTCTGAGTTAAAATGGTCTTCACCTGATGTGGGGTCGTAACCACTAGTTGTCTCCCAAAGGTCAGTTTTCTGCTCTCCTCTACCAGGAGGGCAGTTGCTGCTACAGCTTGGATACACTCTGGCCATCCCCGAGACACTGGATCCAGCAGCTTAGATAGGTAGGCCACCGGTTGGCGTTTATTTCCCCATTCCTGAGTTAGCACTCCCAAGGCTGCCCCTTTATCTACAGTGACAAAGAGTTGGAAGGGTTTATTTAAGGCGGGAAGAGCTAAGACTGGAGCAGTAATTAAGCTTTGTTTTAGCTCTTTTATTAATTCTTTTTCCTCAACAGTCCACTCAAGGATGTTGGGCTCTCCATCTAATAATTTAAGATATAATCCTCTGGTTTTCTGAGCATATGACTCTATCCAGAGTCTACAATATCCTACTACTCCTAGGAATTTCCTCAATTCCCTCTTTGTTCCAGGCAAGGGTAGCTCGATAATTCCTTGAATTCTCTCTGGGGTTATTCTGCGCTTTCCCTCAGAGACTAGGTGTCCCAAATACCTAACTTCCTTTTCTACATACTGTAGTTTATCCTTTGACACTCTCAGTCCTTGTTTCCCTAGAAAGTTTAGCAACTCGTTTGTGGCTCTTCTAACTTCTGCTTCTTCTGGCCCTGACAATAAGAGATCATCTACATACTGAAGGAGTAACACTCCTTCTGGTGGCTGAAACTGTTCCAATATTTGTTCCAAAATTTGCCCAAACAAATTTGGTGATTCTGTGAAGCCCTGGGGTAGGACTGTCCATCGATACTGCTGTTTCCGCCCACTTTCAGGATCTTCCCATTCAAAGGCAAATATATCTCTACTTTCATGATCCAGTGGAATAGACCAAAAGGCATCCTTTAAATCTATAACACTAAACCACCTGTTTTCATTTGGGATTTTACTCATCAAGGTATATGGGTTTGGAACCACTGGATGCCTTTTTTGTACTATTTCATTAATTTTTCTCAAGTCTTGAACTAATCGGTAGGAACCATCAGGTTTACTGACTGGTAAAATGGGGGTATTGAAGGGCGACATACATGGTTCCAACAACCCGTCCCTTAGTAATCCCTGTATTACAGATTTAAGGCCAATACGTCCCTCAAATGGAATTGGATATTGCCTTTGTCTTATAATCTGATATTTTTCTTGTAATTTTACTTTCAAAGGGGTTATTCTTAACCCCCCTCTATTCCCTTCTTTGACCCAGACTACAGGGTCTATTTCTTTCTCATCTGCCTCAGTTAGTATATTCATTGATACAGTAATTCCATCCTGGTAAGTGGCTATTTGAATTCCTATCCAATTAATAATCCAAAATTCAAAAAGTTATTTATTATTTCTTTTATCCTCCTACAATCTTGTATGCTCAAAGGGCATTGCTTTACCCTGGTTGGGCTGGCTCCCATCTTTAACTTAACTTTTATTGGGCTGCATTTTTGGCTCTGCCAGGCTTTCCTGATGCCTGCAATCCTGTGTATACCTGACTTAGGATTTACGTAACTTCTGGGGGTACCAACATTGCTTTTCCCAGTTTATGTTAAAGCCAAACTTTTTCAAAAATTTTCAGTCAATTGCTCTTGCTTGACACTTAGCTCCAATTTTCTCTACTGAATTTAATCTCTACATTCAACTGTTCTAATATGTCATGCCCAAGTAATGGTTTTGGAGAACTTGGCATGTACAAGAATTTATATATTCCTACTTCTTCTCCTAGACTGTATTTAATTGATCCCCTAAAAAAAGTAAACTTCTCTTGCCAATAACTCCTACAACTACAAAAAAATCATCTAAAGGTAATAATTCTTGATGTAGCACAGAGTAAGAGGCATCCATATCAGAAAATAAACCTCTTTACCCTGCTTCCCCAAGCTGCTTTTGGTCCAGTGGCGGGGGGGAACTCTCCCTGAGCCCTTCCAGGCTCCCCCTTACCTCTTCTTCTTGGTAAGGACATCCCTGTTGTACCTTTACTCAACTTTGCCTTCCTCAGCCTGTGTGTTTTTTTTTTTTTTTTTTTTTTGTTTGTTTGTTTTCCCAAACCCTTTTCACTTTCTAGACTTTCATCATCACATACATTACTAACATTATATTTCAGTTTCACCCCCTCCCCTCCCCAGGCTTCCAGTGCTCAAACTGGGATATCGGGTTTCCGAGATCTCTGCAGATGACGGCTATTCTCACTTTCAATGTCCCGTCCCATCCCCATTCACAAGCAATGCACCCTTTACAGTCACAGCGGGAGGCTCCGGCCCACACCTCTTTCTCCTACTCCGAGTTGTTCTTACAAGCCGCGGTGTGGGGGGGGGTAGTATGGGGGATGTGTTCTCGTGCCGGCCCAAACTCTAATATCCCAAACTCACTGTTTCCTTAACCTTTTTGCCATTTTTGTTGTTTGTTTTTCCACAATTCCACTCTTTATACCTCAACTACATTTCCACATACCGTTAACAACTCCTTTTCCACATACCATTAAAAATTGCATTTCCACATACCATTAAGACAGTTTGTCCCAGTGCCTTCAAAATCCACAAATCAAACAATACAATTCCTCAACTTCCACAAATACCCAGCACTTGGTCTCATGATTAGAGTACTTAACTATAAAACTGACCCCGTTACTCCATTTATGTTCCCGGTTTCTTATTCAATATTCTCCCTGGCTCACCAGCAATGTTTTCTCCACTGAGCCAAAATACAACCCAGGGGGTCTTCTCAGTATCACTTTAGACCTCCTTGTATCATAACAGCCTCGTACATGACATATCATAACACAACATAACACTTTCACAACATAAACATTTAACAATCACAAAGACAGTGACAATAATCAATACAATTTATCCTCAGGATCCTTTCTCTCTCTGCCTCCCTCCAGAGCCCAATCTTCCCTCTATATTCCTTTCCCATACTTGCATAGGTGCCCACCTCCTTCTCCAATAAACAACATATCAGTGATAACATCATTTCCATCCATGAATTAGGCCCTAGAAATTGATCCAATTGTTCTGCTACACTTACAGAATCCTCAATTAAGGAATTCTTGAAACTCCTAACTTTTCTTCTCGTAAAAACAACAGACATCAGCATACCCTATTTCCCTTTGACCTAAGGAGACTGCCCTAAGAGGATAAAGTGAAGTATTAGTAAGGTTAGTGTTAGAGAAAGGAAAATTCTCCAGGTCCCATTCACATTGCTCCAACTCCCTCAGTAATACAGTAATAGAATGTGCATCCTCTCTCCAGGACCCTGCACAGATCAGCAGCACGGCCGCTCTCTTACTCTGTAGAGATCACTGCCACTTGCAGTGCTTTTGAAATTGAAGGGGGGGGAAGTTGTCTAAGGGATCCCATTTATGATCTTTCTGGTTCTCTTTCTTATTTCCTCCCTTTTTGGTCCGGACCTTTTCTCACTAATAACAGACTGGCTTCTTGAATCCAGCAAGCAGCGTAGTCTGATTCCTCCTTTGAAAAGGGAGTTTTATTCTTTACATACGAATTCAGAATCTGACACACCCAACCTTTGTCAGATCCATATTCTGGCCAGAATATTTATTTTCCCTGTATTGACTCTCTAGGCCATATCTGTATACAATATTTAAGCATCTTTTTCTTATCCTTGTCCCTGGTCTTGGGACCGTCTTTCCAATTCTGAAACATTTTCGTAAGGGGCTTCTTTAGGCACAAACCAGGGGACCTTTTTCCCCTGCTCTCGGGAGCTCCTATTCCCCATCCCTCCGGAGTGCTACTGTGAACTACCCAGCCCACAGGTCACCACACTCCGACTCTCGGATTTAGGGCCAATCCCTCCGGAGTACCTTACTCCGATTCTCGGATTCAAATAGGGGTGTACTGCTGCCACTTCGTCAAGTGCACAGGGTACCGTACACCAACAGCTCCCTCCCGAGACTCTTCCTTCCACCAACACAGCCGCTTCGTCCGTCCCTGGCCGTGCCCCTCGCGGGACAACGGAACCGCAGGTCGGGACTCCGCACTCGCTTCGCACTGAAGTGCGTCTCAATCACACACACACTCAAGAGTCTCAACCGACCCCCAAGGCAAGAATTAAACTCTCTTACCTTGGTCCGTGCACGAAGTTACCGGGTCGCAATGGCCAACACCCGTGCCTACCTGCCCCTTGGCTTTTACAGAATCCGTCCTTTATCTAACAGTCTCGGTTTCTTATCGGCCGTCCCAAGGAGTCACCTCACCACTCAGACAGGACCGCTGAAATCAGCGGGGTGCACCTATCCTGTCCAGGGCAGTAGGGAGACACCCAAAGAGGCAATAATAATCCCGGACGAGCCCCCAAATTGTTGGAAATATCCGAATAATTTTGCCAGGACGGTATCTCTGATAAAAGCAGATTTTATTCGCGATTGCAATGGCGGGCGTCCCGCAAGCAGGAGCGCACCTATGGACACAGCATGACAACTTTTATACCCTTTTTCTCTCCCTTACCTCCCCCTTCTCCCCCGTTTCCCCACTTGCTGGGTACTCCGGGTTCACAATCTTATCAGAGGATTTAATTGGATCGTTATCTGGTGTTCAGTGCTCTTCTTGTCCTATTGATAAGGTGGTTTGCTTGGAATTCCTGTTAAACAAAGAGTACGGAGGGGAGGGGAGATGTCCGATCTTCTCCAGGCATTCCCCGTATCATGTAGTGAATTGTCCTTTTAAATTGGCAGAATACTGTTGCAATGTGTGACATATATTCTCAATGTTGGCTATACATATATACATACATATTACTTTAACTTATAGAACTCTAATAAAGTAGTAAGGCCCCTGAAATGAACTATAAAACAAAAACCCCAAACGGTAAAGACCATGAAGTTAACAAAATTCTTATTTTGTTCTGATGCAGAAACAACATTCAATTCTCACAAGATGAAGTCCGCCCCTAACCATATTTTCTTCTTTTATGAAGAAAGTAAGAATAGCTACAGTAGTTTACACTTTAAGTCTAAACCAATGGCTAGTATTGCTTGTCTAGAGAAGGATTTATGATAAGGGAAATATGTCCCTGTTGATCCCTATATGTTTGCATTCTTCAGTCATCTGACACTGATTCTTGGTTTGAGATTCAGTCTTCATATCACATTCAGATAGGAAATGCTGAGTGATTTAATGTGATTAATGCAATCTAATATATAGCCATTAGACAAAACTAACAATTAGAGGTGCCACTTTTCTGTATGGCTATTAAAAATTTAAGGCCATCTCTTATAAATTAAAAATGCTACTTCAGAGTGTTTACTGAAAACATGAGGACGTTTTTACCTCAAGAAGGCTACATTGAGATTATTATCTCCATGTAAAATCCTAACAGGCACAAGGTAGAGCTAGTTTTAACTTCAAAGCACTGAGACAAACCTGAATAAGTAAATACAAAGCTGACTTTCACTGACCATATCAAGGCATAGATATAGACAATTATTACATTGTTTGAGATATTCTCTTTTTGGTTTTATTTATAACAAAATACTTCTGTCCTTGATTTCTCCTTACTTCATTGGTACAATATGGATGCTTTTCCAGTTCAGAGGTGAAGATTTTTTCTCTGAAAAAGGAATTAGTTTGCATTTTTCTGTTACAATCTTGTGGAAAAATGACATCATTTCAAATGATCTGGTGCTATAGAGCTAGTGTGATAAGTTTATACTAAAAATGACCATGCATTTCAAGCTAGTATCATTTCTTTAATAGGCTTCATTTCATGTTAACTTGTCCATATATACAGCACCACATTTTAAAGCTTACTTTTTCCCAGATAGAAGCTGTGCTGTGGTTGCCAGATGTAAAGGTGCTTAGAAAGTTATATTGCCTCATTTCAGTGATTGAATAAAGGGGTCAGAGTTACCTGAGGAGATGTGTTTTACTTCTTTTTCTAAAGGTTACTTTTCCCAATTATAAGTGCTCTGTCCTTCATTTAGAGAGACAACAGTGGAATGAGATGCTCTGCAGGATATTTATAACTGTCTATTTTCAACCTGCTGCATTGTGGATACTTAGAAGTGTAACATATGGCATCAGTGAGAAAATAATTATTATTCTTTGATAACTTAGTTAGGGGCAGTTATTCTAGATGATTTGTAAGACAGATTAAAGATCTGTGTTCTGTAAAGTTATTGACACAACAATGCAACAGAAGCATATATTTTAGCACAGTTTGCAGCACACAATACCCTTTAATGTTTTTAAACTTACAGACTTCATTTGTTGTTGCTATTTGCAAAAATTGGGAAAGTAGTCGCTTTGGCTTATATTCAGATTAGTTGTCAATCAAGAGAAGTGGTCACAGGAAATAAGTTAGATAGCTTAAAATGGTTAAAATGCTCCCCGGTATGGCAGAGCTTTATTAGAAAAAGAAGAACAGTCTTACTTCAAAAACCATCCCTCATTCTTTCCAGTTTAATTTAACAAATACTATCTAGAACATTTCAGATTCTGTTTTATTGGAACATTATCCACACTGTGCTGTATTTATTCAGACAATTTGCATTTGAACACCAATTTTAGTACCCATTTTATCATGCTCCTTCAAAGCTTGTGTTGGGCTTAAAAGGAGAAAGAGAGAAAGAATTGCCAATTTTGTAGCTTCACAGGAAGGGCAAGAAAAAGGAAAGCTCCTTAAGCACTGTGGAAGAGACTACAACAGCTCCTTGGGTTATAGATTTAGTTTGTGATAGCACAGAGGCTGTAGTGTTGCTGTGGGACTTACTAGTGAACTAGGGGTTGAAATTCTTTCTATGATTTTTTGAGCATAATTGCCTGGTCATTAAGTAACTGTAATGAATTTTATCCTTGAGAAGGATCATTGACTTGGAGGACTTCATTTGAACTTAGATTTTCACTCTAACTAAGAAACAGTAAACAAGAAAATGTTAATTTCATTGTCATTCCAAAATATTTTTCTCATATTTTGGCTAGTTTGAAATGTGGCTCTGTTGAAATGTGAGCTGGTGTTCAGCCTTTCCTTTTTCATAAATATATGAAAGGCAAGAATGTAGACATTTCATTTTGGAGGAAAAAACTAACTACATATCTGCAAGTTAGAGAAATGCAGAGGTAATTCAAAATTTCAGGGGGCAGTCACTGGACAACAAGACAAAGTGCTGGATCCTGCAGTTTGGTCACAGCAACCACAGGCAACACTAAAGGCTTGGGGCAGAGTGGCTGGAAGACTGTGTAGTGAAAACACATCTGGGGGTGCTGGTCAGTGCTTGACTGAATACGACCCAGCAATGTGTCCAGTGTGCCCAGGTGGCCAAGAAGCTCAGTGACATCCTGGCTTGTATTAGAAATAGTGTTGCTAGCAGGAGCAGGGATCATCCTTCTATACTCAGCCCTAGTGAGTACTGTGTTCAATTTTTGGGCTCCTCACTACAGCAAAGCCATTGAGGCCCTGCAGTGTGTTCAAGAAGGATAACAAAAGTTGGTGAGGGGACTGGAGCACAAACAGCTGAGGGAACTCGAATTATTTAGTTTGGATAAGAGGAAGCTTGGGGGAGAGCAAATCGCTCTCTACAGCTACCTGAAGGGAGGTTGTGGTGAGGTGGGGGTTGGCTTGTTCTCCTATGTAACAAGCTAGACGGAATGGCCACAGATTGCACCAGGGAGATTCAGGTTGGACATTAGGAAAGACTCTGAAAGACTGGTCAGGCACTGAAACAGGCTGCATAGGAAGGTGATGGAGTCACTGATCCTGGAGGAGTTCAAGAAACGCTTAGATGTTGTACTGAGGGATGTGGTTTAATGGGAAATACTGTTGATAGGTGGATGTTTGGAGTGGATGAATTGGAGGTCTTTTCCAACCTTGGTGATTTGATGATTGTATGATCTGAATGAGAGAAATCAGACTATTTTTTGTATATCTATCATCACAGACAATAGGCTCTAGTGTTGTGCTAAGAATATCGGTCACTTCATACACAAATACAACAATAATTCAATGTTAGCATAACTGAAATCTCAGGAGTCTAATCGTCATTACTCCAGATATATTTGTTACAAAAGAAGAAACAGTAATTAGATAGAGTTAAATGTGTTCTACACACAGTGAATTTCTTCCCCTTTTACTTGTACTATGCTCATCCTTCCAATGCTTCCACAGATCTTAATGTAGTTCACTCTGGTGGTTTCAGTGGGAGATGTTACAGGGATTTGTAAGCATCTGGAAGTCTTTTGTGGAAGAAATATGATGTTCTTATTAGTATTTTCCTTGTCATCTCTTTAAGTTCTGCTTTATTTTTTTTTTACATTTGCTAACATGTTTTTAGGTATTTTTGTTTTCTTCACTGGTCTAAAACCTTACATTTGCAAATTATATCTTAACTTGCTTAATATTATGCCTTTCATGCTCATTAGATCTTTTTTTTTTTTTTTTTTTTTGCCTTCTTTATTACCTCTAATTCCAATTTTGTCCACCTCTATGTCTGCATTTCTTTAACTGACCACTGGTGAGTTGTTTATTTATAAGATATCCTACATGAAGCCTGTGTCCCCTTTTTATGAATCCATGGTGCCACTCCCTGCACTAAATTCTATCTCCACTTCCTAAGGCCTTTGCTGTTGTGCCAGGCCTGCCTTTCTCAATGCCAGATTTTGTTAGAGTGGTAAATACCTTAGGCTAAATACCTCAGGCAACATGCAGCGACTTGTTATTACTGCTATCTGTATAAAATTAAATATTTTGTAACACAGAGACAGACAGAAGTAAAACAAATTAGCTGTGGGCAGCTGGTCAAGTAGAGAAATTGTTGGCACAGCTGAACCAAGTCTGACATTGCAGCAAGCAGGTCAAGGAAAGCTCAGACAGAGGCTTCGGTAGAAAGCTTACTGCGTTTGACTAGCAGTGATAATACTATATTACAAGCCTGCACAGCTACATTAATCTGAATCATACAGCTGAAACTTCCCCATGGCTGTTTCTGCCTAAGGAGAAAGTGCCATGTGTGGTGCTGTTAGCAACTCTGCTGCCTTCCTATGGGAACGGCACCAAATAAAGGGCATTTAGTCATTTCTGGATAACCTCTTCTGGCTTCATTTCCTTGGGAACGCACTATCTGAAGTGGTGGCCCTAAAATTCTATTAATGCCTCATTTACAGTGGTGTGAAGGTGGCTGGAATGCAATATGAATAAATAAAGTGCATTTCAATAAATCCAAATCATAAATCACCGGAGAAAGTTAATAGACCACATAGAAGTATAAAAACTATGTACAAAGTAAAAATATTACAAGATCATTCATCCTTCTTTCCCCCCCCCCCCCCCCCCCGTATGAACTGTTTTACATAAATATATGCAAGAAAGTATATTTAATGACTGTTAAGTTTCCATATTTAAGCATGTCCAGAAAATGTCACTGACTCAAAAGTCTACAAATGTGCAAACCAATATCATTGCTGTCACTTCTTGATACATGATATACTTAGTATGGAGAAGAAAATTTTTATTAAAATATTTTTTAGAAGTTTTTGTGGAAGTTGAACAAGATGATCTTGCCTTTACAGAATGTAGGTACTGAAGCATCTTAGCAATATTTGCCCAACCTTCCAAAAAGTGTCAGAATTCCTGAAATTCCCTTTTTCATAATATTGACAATAATCTTGCCAGAAATTTTGATAACAACAAACTTTTCAGCCCAAGATTGTATTTTTGGCAAGATCTATGAAATAGAGTGGAGAAAGGTGTTTTAAAATAGAAGTCATGGGCAGTTTCAACTCTAGAAATTGCTATATTCTTTTCCTGTAATAAGTGATATTACATTGTACATTTTAACATTCCATTAAAATCTTATTCACATGCTTTTTTAATAAGGAAGAATTAAAAAAAAAAAAACCACCAAAAAATAACACCCACACAATATATTTAAAATAAATAAAATATAATCTGCACTCTAGATGTATTAGAGAAGAAAACTACATCTGCCACATAATATTTTGAACTTGATCCACAAGAACATGTTATTCTTCCTCCTTAGGAAGTTGCACTTAAGAAAATTCAGCAATTGCTATAACAATTTCTTTAAGACTTAAGGCTATGAAAAACAATTTCTGATTAAACAGTTGTGTTTTTTGTTGCGTTGTTGTTGTTTGTTTTACTTAATCTATATGCATTTTGAAGACTTAAGGTGATTCAGTATATTCAAAGTCTTCATTCTTTTATTTATGTTTGATTTGTATTCATAAAAATGTTCTTAACATAGCTGGAAAAATATACTGGCTAACAAGGATTCTTTTTTACATTACTCAAAAAGAAAAAAAGCCTTGACTTAAAAATTTCTCAGTATGTACAGTATGAAGTTTCAGGTGCTCCAGAAAATATTCAGTCAATGAGAAGGGAGGAAGTGGAACAAAAGATTAATTAGTTAGAAGTGATAGTTTCATTGCAAAGAATAAGATTTTCTCTTCAGAAGAGCAGCAGTTCTGTCTAGCATATTATTCATTCATGTATTCACAGATTGGTTTGCTTATATATTTGTATTGCACTGCTGTACTGAAACATGAGAGACTTGTGCTATTAAAAATGAAGTATCTAATACAGTTTTCATACAGATACAAGCTCTTGTTTATTTTTCTTCCAGTATATCCCAGAATCACAAAATCACAGAATTGCAGAAATTGAAAGGAACCTCAAGAGATCATTGAGTCCAACTCCTCCACTAAAGCTGGCATTCTACAATAGATCACACGGGTAAGCTTCCAGATGGGTCCTGATCAGCTCCATAGAAGGAGATTCCTCAATTTCCTTGGGCAACTTGTTCCAGTGCTCCATCACCCCTACTTTTAAGAAGTTCTTCCACTCTTCCCGTGTTCAAGTTTTAAGCAATTACTCCTTGTCCTATCACTACACACCACTAAGAAGAGCCTGGCTTCATCTTTTTGCATCCCACCTCCCTTCAGATATCTATAAACTTTGATCAGATGCCCTCTCAGTCTTCTTTTCCCCAGGCTCAACAGACCAATGTTACTCAGCCTTGGTGAGTAGGAGGTGCTGATGACAACCTCCTGAGCTCTGCCAGTAAGACAGTTCTCCAGCCTGGGCTCTGCAAGAGGCTGTCCTCAGGCAGAGCTTTGGCATGCAACCTGGTTTATAGATCTCTTATGGAGGCCGTTAGGCATAAATGTTAGAGGCTCATAAAGGCAGCTGATCTTTCAGTGAGTGGAGGAGAAAGAGGTAACAACCTCAATTGTAGAATATTGGAAGTTGCAGCTAACCATTTCTTTGGTCAGCAGCATCTGTCTATGAGGAGTTTGGGATGTGCAGTTGGCAGACTGAGAATTGCTGGTGGGGAACCACTATAATGGCAATGTTGCTTTAGGGAGTGAGAGTGGTAGAACGCAAAGAACAGGACAGAAGCTTTTCTTACTGACACTGCCCTAGCAAGAGCACATACACCATTCAAAACAAAATTTCCTAGAACTGGAAGAGTGGGAGACAGGAGATAGCTGTAGTCCCCTGGTTCTTCTGTACAGTAGAACAGATTTTCACTTAGAAGCTTTGCAGTTCAGTGGGTGGGTGACTTGCTGTGAGACTGCCAGAGTCCAACTGTTGGGATGGCTGGGATTCACTGATGTAACCCTGTCAGTAGGGATTTGTGTTGCCTGAAATTCACCTCTCAAGCTGCTCAGCTATTGCACTTGTTTTCCTCCACTGCCTTTTATTGTGATGATGTCCAAAAGTACTTAGGCAGAGCATCACATCCAGGCTGGATGTGGCTCTGGGCAGCCTGGTCTGGTGGTTAGTGACTCTGCCCTTGGCAGGGTGGTTGAAACTAGATGATCGTTGTGGTCCTTTTCAATCAGGCCACTCTATGATTTCACTCATCTGTCCCACATTCTCGCCGTTTCATAACAAGGATGTTGTGGGAGATGGTGTCAAACGCCTTACTGAAGTCACAGTACACAACATACATTGCTCTTCTCCCATGTACCCAGCCAGTGATGACATCAAAGAAGGATATCAGGTTGATCAAGCATGATTTCCCCTTGGTGAATTCATGTTGTGTACTCTTGAAAACTTTGTTCTCTTGCATTTGCTTGGAGATGGCATAAAGAGCAAGTTGTCCCATCATTTTTCTAGGGATAGAGGTGAAGCTGACTGGCCTGTAGTATCCCAGATCCTCCTTTTTGCCCTTTTTGAAGACTATCTTCCAGTCTTCAGGCACCTCTCCCATTTGCTAAGACCTTTCAAAGATTAGATAGATAGTAGTTTAGCAGTCACCTCTTCCAGTTCTCTCAGCACAGATGGGTACATCCCATTGGGGCCCATGGATTTGTGTGCATTGATTTTGGCTAGATGCAATTTGACCAGATCCACCTTGATCAATGGAAAGTCTTCCTTTGCCCAGACTTTTTCTCTTACCTCCAGGGTCTTGGAATTCCAGAGGGCCAGTCTTAGCATTAAAGATTGAAACAAAGAGGGCATTCAGGATCTCTGCCTTCTCAGCATCCCCTGTTACCAAGGCTCCCATCTCATTTAGTAGGGAACCCACATTTTCCCTAGTCTTCCTTTTACTGCTGAGATACTTAAAAAAATCTTTCTTCTTATCTTTTTCCTCCTTTACAGAGTTTAATTCCAAGAGGGCCTTAGCCTTCCTACAATCCCCGAAAATTCCTTTCTCAGACCTTTTGCCACCTTTTCCCAATTTTTTACTCTGAGGAATCAGCCAGTCTTGAGCTTGGAAGAAACTGTGTTTAAGTGCCAGCCAGCTTTCATGGGCGCCCTTACCTTCCAATACTCACCCATGGAATACCTCCAAGTAGATCTTTGAAGAAGTCAAATTTATCTCTCCTGAAGTCCAGGCAGACAATTCTACTTTTGCTTTGCTTCTTCCACACAAGATCTTGAACTCCACCATCTTGTGATTGCTGCATCCCAAGCTTCTCCCAAACACCACATCGCTGACCAGCCCTTCCTTGTTAGTAAAAGCAAGGTCAAGTAACACATCCCTCATAGTCGTCTCATCCACTACCTGCGTCAGAAAGCTGTCATCAAAGCACTGCTGGAGCTGCCTGGACCTTGTGTGCCTGGCTATGTTTCTTAATCAACAAATATCAGAATGGTTGAAGTCCCTGATAAGAATCAGTGCTGGGGATTGCAAGGTTTCTTCCAGCTGTTTCTAGAAGCCCTCATCCACTTCCTTCTCCTGATCAGGTGACCTGTAGTACACAACCACAACATTGTCACCTATGTTAGCCCTCGCTTAATTCTTACCCACAAGTTCTATATTTGTTCGTCATTTCCCTCCACAAGTGAAGCTCAATACATTCTACTTGCTTTCTTGCATAAACAGCAACTCCACCACTTCTTCTTGCCACCTGGTCTTTCTTAAGAGGACATAGCCATCCATAACAGCATTCCAGTCATGTGAGCTGTCCGTGTCTCTGTGGCTGGAATGAAATCATGGCCCTGTGATCACACATAAATATCTAGTTCTTCCTGTTTGTTTCCCATGCGGTGTACATTGGCATATGGGAACTTTAGGGAAGCAGAGAGTGCAGGTATCTCTGGAGGAGTGCTGAAGGTCTAAGCTGAGCTATTGGCAAAGGAAACTTGTTAACCTCAGTTAAATAATTAAAAAAGGAAGAATCTGAGAGGTAGGCCTGAGTAGTAGTAATAATTGCTGTCTTATCTTACAACAATATTAAAAATCATTTGTCTATTCCTCCTTCCACTTTATACTACGTCATTCACTCAAATTTGCGTGATGTTTTTAATTGCTTCATGTTGAGTACAGATTAAGAAGTATCTCGTATTCAGTATAATTTCTTATCCCTTTTTGGATGCATCTTCATGTTCATTGTCATTCACACTGGAAATTCCCAGTAAATACAAAAAAAATGAGAATATACATTAATGTAAGTCACTGAAAGTTGTATCCCCTATTTACTTCCATGGAAAACAAAACAGATACAAAGAGAACATAAGACTATTTGATAGAGCAAATTCTAAACTACAAAATACTATTTTTTCAACGTGGTTACCATCACTTTTGCCAGAATGAACTAGAGCTTCCATGCCACACTCATAAATACTTTACCAGTGGAAGTGACCCACTGCTGCTGTCACCATTGCTGAAACACATCATCCACCACCTTACTTCTCATATCCACTGTTTGGTCTCCATAAGTATTCAGCAAGTATTGATGAATGTCAGTAGGTACAATTATTTCTGCATGGAGGAAATCATTGACACACCTTTGCTTCATAACACTCTACAGTATTTTGTTGGACTGCCCCTTTACTGCCATCCATCACACAGCAACAAAATATAACAGAGTATTGGTGCAAAGTTTCAGTCTCTACTGCTATACCACCAACATTCATGTCTGCCATTGTGGGCCCATGTAATAAAATAGGATGCATCGCTTTTGGAGCAGCCATCATACCATGAATATTTTGGCTTTCATATATTGTAATTTGATATAATATGTTTAACTTTTCTTAATATAATAATTTAGAGTCTTATTTGTATTTACTATTTCTTTCTTGTTCCTAAGAAAGTCTTTGAAGGTTGCAAATCTCATTATCTAGTCTGTCTGAGAAAACCATAAAAAAGTCAAGGCACCTATATATGTTGGAAATTTAATATGAAGCAAATCAAGAATGAAAGATAAAGAATCAACTCAAAAAACAATGGGATTTGTATTTTAAAAAATACATAACTTTGACTTTTTTTTATTCATATATATTCTGCCTACAAGTTCTGCTCTTAGAAATACTGCAGTTAATAATCACACAGAGCACCAAAAGGCACCAATAAATTCAGTGAAATACTCATGATAGTGACCTTATGTTATTAGTGTTACCTCAAAAAAATCTCAATTTATGTAGCTGACAGCCATATATGTGCTTTTTGCATAGGTGTATCAGATTTTCGTGCAGATGAAGATCGTGTTATGACTGTCCCTTTCATAGGTGATAACAGTTCTGTTTCTCTTTGAGAGCTGCAAAACACAATTGCTATTATACGATTCACAAAGTGTATGGATGTGGAGAGTGAATTATTACTTAGGACAACTGCTTAGGTGCAACAAGCTATCACCATTGCATAAACCATCCATTTGGTGATTTCTGATTTATGCTGTTTCTCCATCCAGCTGAAGCAGGTGTTTCTGCGTTTGTGTCATGACTCTGTGTGAGTCTGATTTCCTTCAGACCTACTTCTGGTTCCTGGTGTTACTCTTTCGCTACACAGACTGCATGGAGTACATTTCAAAAGCTACCCTACCAATTAAAACAATGGATATTTCTAGAAATGTTGGTAGAGCAAGCTCTTTCTGTAGGCAATCTTAGGCCAGTTGTAAATATCTATATTTAAAAATCCAGGCATAACTCTAGATTCCAGAGCAGCAGAAGTGTCTCACTGAATACCTGTCTACTCTGTCCATTTTTAGGTGCATTTCCATGATTCACAAAATGAAGTCTTATCTACTATTTTCTACACATCTTGTTCTTGTTGTTTTCCTTCAAAGAAAAGATGTAAAAGCAGTGATACCAACATGTAGAATTCTGAAAATAATGGAAAGTAAGATAATCAATCTTTGCTCACAAGAAAATATACGACGTTTTTGCTACTCGGAGATAAGTCAGGTGTTTGGAAAGCTTCTTGCAATCACTGAGTGTGGTGCTTTAGAAGTCTTTACTGTTGAGTGAGAAAGAAGAACAAACTGAAGGCAGGTCTTTCTTGTATAAGGGTTTCTCACATTTAGTATTCATCAAAGCCTCTATCCTGTCCAATCCTTTTACAATGATCTCACTTTCATGAGAAGAGAGTGAAACAAGTGCTTATTACAATATTACATCTCTTGCTATATATCTAGGGTTTGTGACAAAGCCCAAACAAATGACCAAGCTACATCTTTTAGACATTTTTAGTCCTAAAGAAGAGTCCGGACTGGGGTTTTCTTAGAGTTGTATTCCTCATATCCACAAACAAGTAACGATGTTGCATAAATTAGCGACTGCATCTACCCTTTCTAAAGGAAGAAAAGAGATGTTTTCTGTGTCTTAAGTTGGCTGTAAGACTAACTAAATGCATTTTGTAATACTTTTTATGGAAAAAGTGCAATATTTTTTATGCACAGTCAAGGATAAAGGTTGATCATGGCTATATAATTAAAGGCATTCAAACTGCAAGTTGTCTGTCAACAACCGCTTTGCAATGAGAAATGCTCCGTACTCAGCAACTGCTTTAAAAATACTGTTCAAACAGGGATTATCTTAAACTACCACTTGTCTGGCAATGGCTTCTTCACCTGTGTAATAAGATTAAGAGATCTACTTGAAAGCCAGAAAAGCTCTGCAAGTCAAGTGGATATTTGCATCTTTTACATTGCCAAATACCTAAAAGAGAGAAACATTTTCAGAAAGATGAGGAAGAAATACAGAACACTCGAGCTGGCACAAGGTTTTTAGACTGTAAGTAGCCCAAGTTCCTGATTTCTGCCAGCTCTGCCAGCATCGTTTAGTTAGTAAAAAAAAATCTGTTTGCAATGACAGCATGAACTTTACAAACCAGTAAATAGTTAATATTTAATCTTAAATGTACTTCAAGTTTCAAATCAAGAGAAACTACTTCAGTGTCTCAGGTGTTAGACAGGGTAGCTAGTGATCTGCTCTCTTGAGTGATTTCTGTCACAAGCCTGCAAGAGGAAACTTGCAAAACCACAGAATGTACTTTCCCAGAACTGGAAAATGAAATAGACCTTGGAAGATTATGGGTACATCAGAGATATCTGTATATACCTTTCAAGAATAAAAATAACAAAATAACCTTACTAGAGCATTACGTGACATTTATTTTCTTTGAATAGCTTAACACACTTTGTGCCTGTTACAAAAGTAAAATAAATTTTTTTAAAAAAGTGTATGTCAATTTTCTTTATGGGATTTGCTTTTATTTTGCTGGCATGAGATTACTGAAATCAGTTGGAATGCCTGAATACGTTAAAAATAGGGGAAATGTAATGTATTATGGCCAAAAATTCTATATAGAATAGGAAATTATGGTAAGTCACAAATGTTTCTGCTTAGTCTTATGCTAAGTACAGGCAAACACTGAGCTTTCTCTATTAAGTACTTCCCGTTCAGGCTGGTAGTGACCACAGTACACTTTTCCTGTCCAGAATTTCTCCTGAGCAAAGCTTGCCAATCACACAAAATTACTCAGTGGTTTGGGGATCTGGACATATACAGATAGGGGAATCAACTTCCCTTATTTGATGTGTATCATAAATCAGAAATGAACATTAGTTTCTCAGGGGAATTAAAAAATGGCCTGCTGTAAAATACTTTGATACCTTTGATTTTCATTGTTTATAGCATGAACTATTTTTCTAAACATCTTCGAACTGAAGCTGAGAGATATGCTACAGAAAATTACCCTTGTCTTCCTGCCTATTTTTTTTAACCAACACGGGACATCAGTCCCATCGTAGACATAGATATGTGATCATTTCGCAATGCTCTAAATTTCTATCTTAAAATTGTTCTTTTCTTCTGTGCACAGAAAGACATATTTTGGTGGTTTTCTTTCAGGGGGATGAATGGTTTTTAGTTTTTCGCCAATTGATATCAAGAGAGAGAGAGAAAGACTGTGTATACATAAGCCACTGAGTGATCAGTGAACCCATTTAAGAGAGATACCTACTGAGGTCAGTGAAATTGGCAATCTAATGAACAGTCTAATAGTTTCGTTGCAAGTTTTATGGTTCCTGTTTGTAATTAACTTTATGTGACATTTATTATAAAAAGATAAAAAATTATTAGTAGCAATTACATTTAATGAAGCCATGCAACTGCACTTATATACTTATTCAACTTTTATTTTCATTGACTCCCTGCTACTGGCTTTTTAAGTTAATGCCTCGCTATGTATCAAATAACTTCAATGCTTATAAACTTTGGTGAATATGAGTAGAAAGTCTTTGTTTTCATAATAATTTATTTGAATTTAATTCTGTGGATTTTATCTGGATACATTTCTTGCCATATGAGAGATATCACTTGAACAAAAGGAAGAAAAAGTAGTCCTCTATATTGTACTCAGTTCATAGTTTCTTTGTAGTGATGTTGCTAAAGAGAGTTTTGTGTTTTTCAGAATGGATTACTAACACAGTGATAATCAAAGAGCTGATTTGTGTCAGCTGTCTCACATAGGGAAGACCCTCTAGATATTTTAGATGTTGACAGCATTTATGATTGCTATATTGAGTTTTATATCTACTTTGTTACAGATGTGCATAATTGTCAAAACTTAGATTTTGTGAAATGCTAAAATGAACACGCAGACCCTGAAAATATGAAAAAGTTACAATTATGTCATTCACCACTGAGTTTACAAAAACAGCACAGATGTCATTACCACAGCAGAGTTAGTCTGTATATTTTAGTGCCTCGTCCTGGAGTCCTGAAGTCACAGGTGCCACTGTCAGGCTAAAACCTCCTCTCAGATGTTCAGTCTGGAAGCTTCAAATCTATCGGAGAATTCAAATAGATGTGAAGAGTCTTTGCATTTTCTCTACTCATATTCACATTCTTCCATGCCAGTGCTGTAATAGTCATGGACTTTACAGGAGCATAAGCAAAAGACATTCCATATCAGGGAAAAGCATGTGATACAGTCACAACAGCTCCTTGTAACACACTAAGCAAAGTGTCTGGAAAGCTCAACGCTGGAGACGGATCTGGGGGTGTTAGTTTACAGCCAGCTGAACATGAGCCAGCAGTAAGCCCAGATGTCCAAGAAGAATGTATCAGAAATAGTGTCTGCCCGGGGAAGTGGTAGATTCCTCATCCCTGGAGGAAAGGATAGATATGGCACTTAGGGACATGGTTTATGGGTATAGTGGTGATGAATTGGTGGTTGAATTAGATAGTTTTAGTGGTCTTTTTCCACCTTAATGATTCTATGATTCTATGATCATGAAATAGGGAAGATATCTGAATAATAGTTCCAAGGAGTTGTATAGCAGTTTCAGGGGAGAAAACTTACTGACAGACATTTTGAAATTTCCAAATTAAAATTTCTGAACAATTATTTTATCTGTGGAAAAATCATATTTTGATATTTTACATCAATTTGTGGGGAGGACTACTGTTACTTTTGATAATAATTTATTGGTGCTCTTATTGTTTCTTGGATAACTTTCAACATGTAGCTCCTACAATGCAAGGGAAGGGAGACATTGTTTTTGTTATTACACTGATGGAATATTGAAACCTGATTTGAAGTGCGTTAGCTGAAGTCAGGCAAGGTTGTGGCAGTGATCACTAGGGAAATTACGAAACCTTGAAAAAGTTTGGAGACATTTTTGGTAGGGCATATATGTCTTAAAACACTGTGTCTCTCAATTATAATAAAATTGTATTACATAACCTGAGTGATTTCAGGAGTTAGTAAGTGACTGATTTTCTGTTCCCTTGGTAAGCAATAATTCATGCAAACAGATTGACTGAAGTTTTGCCATGCTAGTGTAAAGGGAAAACAATGAAATATTGTTTGAGATGTTTTTACAAGTGAAAATGACAGCATGTGAAGAAATATGTTATAAATCAGGACAGTATTACAAAAAAATAAAGAAAGCTAAGCTCAGTCTTTTGAAGAAAGCAGTGTTTAAGAAGTTGATCCAAAAAAAAAAAAAAAAAAAAGCACTCATTTCGTGTATATAGAGAGAAAACAGGCATCAATAATCTGCATGTGCACAGACCAGCAAACTTATGAAGAAATGTATGAACAGAGAACACTTGACTTCAAAGCCACTTGTAATTACTGAATGGTTTGTAGTTAATCATAAATGCACAGGAGGGAATAATGAGCTGGGAAAAATGAAGGTATATTGAAATGTTCTAGCAAAAACAAGGGTATTTTTGCCAGTTCCACTTTCTATAGGCTAGAGGGACAGATTAGTGTATACTAGAGTTCGTATGAAATGCAGGTTATCACTACATTCTTCAGCAAACCTCATGTTGCAAAATACTATTGACATCACTGCTAGCAAAATATGGCTAAAAAAATATAATACATGCAGGTTTCTGATTTGACACATGAAGTGAAAACATCTTGGATGCTTTAATTTTACTGTGAAAAACCAGCCTATGATATAATGCACATTATATATGGCATATATACCACATTATAACACTGTCAGGGTTTTATGATTTTTGTTACTGTTATTCCACATCATAACATCATGTAGAGCATTGGGAGTTAAAAGTTGAGTACAATTAATTCTGTTATTTTTTAAGCGGCAGCAAATCACAAGGAAAAATGCTTTCTCTTAATAGAATCTGAGAAACTGAAAAGCTTGCTTCAGAGAAGTATTCATCTCATCTAATTTTGAACACTTATAACATGTAAGTCTGCATCTGAGCTAATGGCCTTAGGCATGTACGACCTTTACCTGGCCCACCATAGATGAGATGAGAAGAAATCTGAATCTAAATCCGAAAGAGCATTTGAATGTAGAAGAAAAAGTCTGTGTTGTGAACCCTGGGAGAAAAATCCGCCTGTGCTTAATGGTATTAAGAACGATTTGGGGAACTAGAATTCAAAAATTCAGAGCTTTTTTTGTTTGTTTGTTTGTTTGTTTGTTTTGATATCCTGATGTCTAAGAATAGTAGTGTTCTTCATGTTATGATACTAATACCACTAGAGCTTTTTAGACTGTCTTTGAATACTGTTTCAATATATTGTGAAAAAGACATTATCCTTGATACTAGAAATAACCCACTTCTGCTGCAGAGCAGTATATTGCAAATTGCCTAATTATTTGTCCCACACCAGGCTTCTGGATCAGACAGAAACAAGTGTTGAAAAATCAGTTATTAAAGAAAAAAAAATCTTATAAAGAATCATAAGAAGATAAAATGTGGCATTTGTTGTCTAAAGTAGCTAAGAATTTAGAATATATATAATTTTCTAAAGCCTATATGTGTGCGATTTTTGTGACAGAAGGAGACACAAAGTAATTGAAAAATGCTTGTAACTGTAAATCTTTCAAATTTGTAAAAACAATTGTTTATTTCCATGAAGGTTATGAAAATGACTATAATGTTCATAAAGTAAGTATGCAAATATTAATGTTCCTTGCCATATTAATCATAGAATCATTAAGGTTGGAAAAAACTACCAAGACCATCTAATTCATCCATTAACTCATCATCACCATGCTCAATAAATCATGTCCCTAAGTGCCATGTCTCCCTTGGAAGCGTCTGTGGACAGTAATTCCACCACCTCCCTAGGCAGCCTTTTCCAATGCTTCATCACTCTGAGAAGGACTTTTTCCTGATATCCAACCTGTTCAACTGTCCCCCAGTTCAACTTAGGGCCATTACCTCTTATACTAACCACTGTTGCATGTGAAAAGAGACCAATCTCCATCTTGCTACATGAAGAGTCCAAGTCCTCTTCATGAAATTGAATGTATATATGTCCATGGGGCTGGATGATATCCATCCTAGGATTCTGAAAGAGATGGCTGATATGGTTGCTGAGCTGCTATCCATCATAGTTGAAAAATCATGGCTGTCTGATGAAGTCCCCGGTGACTGGAAAAAGGGAAACGTTACTCCCATTTTTAAGAAAGGGAGAAAGGAAGACCCGGGCAGCTAGAGTCCGGGGACCCTCCCCTCTGTGCCTGAGAAGATCATGGAGCAGATCCTCCTAGAAGCTATATTAAGGCACATACAAGATAAAGAGGTGGTTCGAGACAGCCAGCATGGCTTCAACATGGGCAGATCGTGCCTGACCAATGTGGTGGCCTTCTAGGATGGATTGATGGCTTCGGTGGATGGCGGAAGGACGATGGATGTCATCTATCTGGATTTCTGCAAGGCCTTTGATATGATCCATCACCACATCCTTCTCTCTAAATTGGAGAGTTGTGGATTTGAAGGATGGACTGTTTGGTGGATTAGGAATTGCTGGCTGGATGCTGCCAAAGGATGGTTCTGTATTAGGGTGGAGGCCATGGAGGCAGTGTCCCTCAGGAGTTGGTTTTGGGACTAGTGCTCTTCAACATCTTCATCAATGACATAGATGATGTCATCAAATGCACTCTCAGCAAGTTTGCAGATGACACCAAACTGAGTGGTGCAGGCGATACACTGGAAGGAAGGGAAGCCATCCAGAGGGACCTAGACAGGCTGGAGAAATGGGTCTATGAAAACTTAATAAGGTTCAACAAGGCCAAGTGCAAGGTGCTGCACTTGGGTTGGGGCAATCCCAAGTGTTTATACAAACTGGGGGAAGATCTCCTTGAGAGCAGCCCTGCAGAGAAGGACTTGGGAGTCCTGGTGGATGAGAAGCTGGACATGAGCCAGCAGTGTGCGCTTGCAGCCTGGAAGGCCAACTGTGTTCTGGGCTGCATTAAAAAAGGGGTGGTCGGCAGGGGGAGAGAGGTGATTGTGCCCTTCTACTTGGCTCTTGTGAGGCCCTATCTGGAGTACTGCATCCAGGCCTGGGGCCCCCAGTACAGGAAGCACATGGAGCTCTTGGAGCGGGTCCAGAGGAGGGCCACTAAGATGATCAGAGGGCTGGAGCACCTCTCCTGTGAGGAAAGGTTGAGGGAACTGGGCTTATTTAGCTTGGAGTAGAGATGGCTCCAGGGAGACCTCATTGCGGCCTCCCGATACTTGAAGGGAGCATACAAACAGGAAGGAGAACAACTTTTTATGAGGGCAGATAGTGATAAGACAAAGGGGAATGGTTTTAAACTGAGACAGGGAAGGTTTAGGTTAGATATTAGGAAGAAATTTTTCACTCGGAGGTGATGCACTGGACCAGTTTGCCCAAGGAGGTTGTGGATGCCCCATCCCTGGAGGCATTCAAAGCGAGGCTGGATGTGGCTCTGGGCAGCCTGGTCTGGTGGTTGGCGACCCTGCTCATGGCAGGGGGATTCAATCTAGATGATCTTGAGGTTCTTTTCAACCCAGGCCATTCTATGATTCTATGACTCTATGATCTTCCTCTCAGATTATTACAGAGCCATAAAGTCTTTCCTGAGCCTCCTCTTTTCCAGACTAAACAATCCCAGTTCGATCAGCTGCTCCACACAGGACTTTTGCTCCAGACCCTTCAGCAGCTTCTTTGCCCTTCTTAGCATATGCTCCAAGGCCTCAGTTTCTTTCTTGTAGTGAGACGTTCAAAACTGAACACAGTATTTGAGGTATGGCCTCACCAGTGCTGTGTACAGTGTAATGATCTCCTGCCTACTCGTGTTGACTACACTCTTTCTGATACAAGCCAGAATGCTAGTGTTCTTGGCTACCTGAGCACACCTGTTGAGTCATGTTCAGCAGAACAATGACCAAGAATTCCAGATCATTTTCCACCATGCAGCTTCCCAGCCACTCTGCCCCAAACCTATAGTGTTGCATGCTGTTATTGTGACCAAAGTGCAGGATTTGATACTTGGTCTTGTGAAGATCACGCAGTTGGCCTCAACCCACTGATCTAGACTGTCCAGATCCCAATGTAGAACTTTTCTACTCTCAGACATGGTTTCATCTGAAGATTTACTGATGGTGCACTTAATCACCTTGTCTGGATCATCAGTAAAGATATTAAACAGGGCCAGCACTAATACTGACCCCTGGAGAACACCATTTGTGACTGATCTCCAGCTGGATTTAACTCCATTCACCACCACACTCTGGGTCTAGCCCTCCGGCTGATTCTCTACCCAGTGAAGACTGTACCTGTTCAAGCTATAGACTGCCATCTTTTCCAGGAGAATGCTGTGGGACACAGTGTCAAAGGCTTTATTCATGCCTAACTGGACTACATCCATAGTTTTTCCCTCATCTACTAGGGAGTTTTTGTAGACATGATCCAAATTTTCAGAAGGTATCTCTGTCCCAGTGAAGAGATTTTTTAAATGGGTCAACAAGGAAATTCATACTGCCTGTGGTTCCATACCCTTACTCTTAGTTTTTAAAATTAATAAAAATTCAAGGAGGAACTCCTTCCCTTTTAAATTTGCCCATAGCACTCCTGTGCTAGAGTTTAAAATGCTTTTGACTCTGAAGATAAATGGAAAATTATTTTTTCTAATTGTATCCAGGAGCTTTTATGTAGCGTATTATAAAATGTCACAAAATAATGAAGTTTAGAGAAGCCATTAAGGAAAAAATGTGTTTTTCAACTGAGTAAAGATGCCCGTGATTCAAACAAAGTGCTGCATTTGTCAGATAATTAGCAATGATTGTCTTTTGAACTCTGAAGATAAATTTAGGAGGAGCAGATATGCTGTCCTATAAAAAGTGAGAGCATTCGGAGTTGGTTTTTTTTTTAAGACTTTTGCTTAAAGATTTTTTTCAAGGAGTTTTCTAACCAAGTACTTGAATTATGTACACACAAATAGAATTTAAAGAAATCATACAGGTCTCTTCAACTATATGCTATACAGATTTTAATTTTACAGATTTTTATTATTTTAGTTCCACTAAATGCTTTTAGTTAAGGTTGACCAAAATTTTCCCCTTTGAGACCAGCTTTTAAATTCCCTGTAATTGCCGTATTTAAACTGTTCATGCTGTTCTGCCCCATGCCATATGTCTACTCTGGGATGAATCAGTTTGGAAAATTCCATAAAAATGGCTTAGTAGTTTTTTAGTATTGATAAAAATCCTTTTTTTTTTTTTTTTTTCCAACTAATATATTACGTTGAAGCAGTTAACTTGAATGTTCTTGTTTTTTCCTAATGAATTTGTTTATGTTGTATTGATGTCCTGTAGAAATGAGTCCAAATGAAACTTCTGATAAAATCCTTGTAAGTAAAAGCAAAACAAACACAAATCAATCTCTCCTCCTAGCTATTCATTTTACTGGGGATCAAATTCTATGATCAAGTAAAAGCCTTTGACAGATGTTGCTTCAGAATAAATATAGCTAATTTATTGACTAGTACTTAAAAAGGCATTTTGACTGTAAAATTTTTTTTTAGACGCAAATCTTTCGCAAGAATATTCACAGAATAAAACAGAGATTCGGGGGTAGAACCTATCTACATTTACACTCTGCTTTTTGACAGCAACATCTTAAACATACTATACTATCCTGACATCTTCTCTGAATATTTTTTTTCATTTTCCTCTTCACAAAAGTCCTCTTCCAAAACCAAGGTTTAAGAGAAAATATTTATGAGTATCTGCTATTCTTTCTTTATGGTATCTCACAATATTGTACACTATCTGACTACCAAAAGAAGGAAATTTGTGATTCCCTGCAATACTTGCCTTTGGATAAAAGAGGAAAAAATTCTAATGGCTTCACAGACTGTAATAAGCCTAAAATTCACAAACTTAAACTCTAGTTCTAATAACATGGAAAACATGCATAACTCTGTCATTCAAATACTTCCAGGCTAAGTCCTGGAATCTGTTGAATACCCTTGTATCCTGAGCACAGTAGCCAGGAAAATTGACCGTGACATATCCAAGTGTTTTTTTTTTTTTTACCATGGAAGCCACTCTGTGTGTATGTGCCTGCTCATCCTACTGCTTGTTGTTGGTTTAACTTGGCAGGCAGTTCAGCACTACACAGTCGTTCATTCTGTTTCTGCCACACTCTTCCTCACAGTAGGATGAATGAGAGAACTGGAAAAAAGGTAAAACTCATCAGTTGATATAATTGCAGTTTTATAAAATGGGAAAGGAGAAAACATTAATTATGATCTGAGCAGCTGCTATTTCCCCTCTCCCCATCCCCTTTCTGGCCAACTCCCCCAGTTCTATTGTTCCTTGTAATGCCAGATGGCATGGGATATCTCTTTGGCTAGTTTGGGTCTGTTGTCCTGATTCTGTCCCTCCCCCCAGCTTCTTGTGCACCCTCAGCTCCTCACTGGCAGAGCAATACAAGAAGCAGAAAAATCCTCAGTGCTGTGCAAGCACTGCTATACAACAACTAAATCATCGGCGTGCTGTCAATATTATTATAATCCTAAATACAAAATGCAGCACCATACCAGCTACCAGGAAGAAAATTAACTCTATCCCTGCAGAAAGCAGGACACTGTCTTCTTCTCACAGTACGGATTTTGAGGGGGGCTAAATTATACCCTCTCACAAGGGAACTTGGTAATATTTCTCAATTTAGTAAGCATAATAAGCATAACTTTGGAAAAGTAGGCAGACTCTTTGAGTAGGTAAGTGCACAAATAAGTTATTTGCAGATAGATAAAGGACAGAAAATGAAATGGAAAATAAAAATATCTGTTCTCTTGTCACATTACACTTTATAATGTGATAGTAACTCTTTATTTTTGTGTTACAAATATATAATTTATTTTTCTGTATCAACACTTTAGCTGAGATCTCCTTGAGGATCCTTATTTATCATGATTTAGAATTATAAAATGACAAAAGACTTCCACTAAACATATTATTTAAAAGAAAAAAAAAAAAAAAAGTCAATCAGTGTGTTGAAATTATTGGCAATCTACAAAATTTCATAATATTCAATCATCATTTAGAACACAAATAAAGAAAATTAAAGTTTCTCCTTTTTCACTATCTATCTCCCCTGGCTCAATTTAGGTGCTTCAGCAGCTCACTGAAAAAGATGTATCCTATTATATCTCCTCAAGAGAGTTAGATTTGGGCTATTTCTGATTAAGGAGACTTCACTAAGACTGCCCTGCCAATATTCTTTTCCCTTTTACATCTAGAAAGATCCTACTTGGTGGCATCTGACATGTATCATGCTTGAGGTGCAACTGTAAGATCACTATGCGTGAGAAGACAGTAATGGTTTTTCAGATCAGTTCAGAAAGAACATGCCTTGTTATTGCTATATTGATCATCCAGGACAAGTGACTAAATTAGTTTTTGTTGCCGTTTGACTTTAAGCCCAGATAAGTTGCGTACCTCCCCAGTATCACCAAACTTTTTGCATTTGTTTCTCTACTCTTTTCTCCAACGGCTGCTAGACTATTCTCCTCTTTAGACAAGAAACTTAGTACCTGCAATTAATTAAGGATGTTCTTTTTGCCTTATTGAAAGAGGTTTCAGCACTGTTCCTTGCAGTTACTCAATACACCAGAAAGTGAAATACCTAAGGATAAAGCATTAATTTTTGTTCTGGTGAGACTAGTCTGATTTGATATAGACACCTAAATGGCAGCTTTGTACATATGAAGCAGACATACACCAAGTAGGAGAAAAGGAAATTTTTTAAGCCATGGTTTATCTAATTTTTTTCAATTGTCTACATTAGAGGTTAATCATGCCCTGAAGTGTGTTTGATTTTTTCCACTGATTATGAAGGGAGACTATGTATGTAGATCAGATGGAGATGTGTAAATTTCTACAGGCAGATGCAACCACAACCTTCTCACTGGCAGGGCAGCATGAGAAGCTGGAAAGTCCTTGTAGGCACTGCAACAAAAAAATCAGCGTGCTATCAACATTGCCTCACCCTAAAAACAAAACACAGCGCTCTAATAGTTACTTGGAAGAAAAGTAACTATCCCAGCTAAAAGCAGGACAATGTAATACATATACAGATGTACAATGCTTGTCTAAAATTACATAGGAAATATTTTGACCAATAAATCTTCATCAGAACTCTGAATCAATGAACACACGGTAATTCTGCCTGTATGGATATGCAGTGCAATTTAAATGTGTAATTGCTGATTTGTAGTTGACATGCTAGGGGGAAGGAATGCTATCCAGAGGAACCTAGACAGGCTTGAGAGGTGGCCCCCTGCCAATCTTATGAATTTTGACAAGGTCAGGTGCAAGGTTCTGCATCTGGGTTGGGGCAATTGCAAGCACAGGTAAAGGTTAGGTGAAGAATGGCTTGACAGCTGCCCTGAGGAGAAGGCTTTGGGAGCGTAGGATGACGAGAGATTCAACATGAGCCAGCAATGTGTGCTTGCAGCCCAGAAGGCCAAATGTATCTTAGGTTGCCTCAAGAGAAACGTGACCAGCAGGTTGAGGGAGGTGATTCTGCCTCTCTAGTCTGTTCTCATGAGATCCCATCTGGAGTACTGAGTCCAGTTCTGCGGTCCTCAGCACAAGAAGGACATGGAGTTGTTGGAGCAGGTCCAGAGGAGGGCCATGAAGAGGATTAGAGGGCTGGAGCACCTCCCCTGCATGGACGAAGTGAGAGAGCTTGGGCTTTTCAGCTCAGAGAAGAGAAGGCTCTGAGGAGACCTTATAGCAGCCTTCCAGTATCTGAAGGGAGCCTAACGAAAAGCTGGAGAGGGTCTTTTTATAAGGGCATGTAGCAACAGGATGAAGGGAAATAGTTTTTAAACTGAAAGAGGGTAGATTTAGACTAGATATCAGGAAGAAATTCTTTACTTTTAGGGTGGTGAGACATTGGAACAGGTTACCCAGAGAGGCTGTGAATGCCCACTCACTGGTAGCACTGAAGACCAGGCTGGGTAAGGCTTTGAGCAACCTGATCCAGAGGGAGGTGTCCCTGCTTATAGAAGGGGAGTTGGAACTAGATGATCTTGGAGGTCCCTTCCAACTCAAACTGAAATTCCATACATGTTTGTCATAAAGGAACACATGGGACAAGATTTGTACTCTTTAAAGATTTAAAGAAAGGCAAATCCTATTTGGATAGATTTTACAAGATGAAAATGGGCTTCATCTTCCACTTACAGAACTAGATATTATAGTCAGTTTTAACATTGCTCCATGGGTAAACATTAAAATAATCGAAAACATAAAAGAGCTATGTAAATGTGATTAATCTCTTATACTGCTTTGATATCTTGGAGAATAGCTGCAAATAGAGCTAACTTCAAAAAAAAACCTTGTTAGTTACTTGCCAGATTGAGTTATTTTTTATCATCCCAAAATTATTTTGAATGCTAATGTAAAGTAAGGGTTTATTTTAGTGTGTATCTGTATGTGCATCTAAACAGAATTCAATATATATGACTCTGCAGTTACTTGGAGTGGGGTTCCTCTAAGATCACTAAGGTTCCAGCTGGACACAACTGTGAAAACTGTTTTTGTTTTTGTTTTTTGTTGTTCAGAATTTCACTATTCTTTAGGTATCAGCTTCAAGCAAAGAACCAGTATATTTCCTCTTTCTTTTTTTAATTCCTTCTCCAAATCAAGGACAAATACTGTGAAACTACACACATTAGATGAATCAATTTTTTTTTTCTTTCTTCATTGCTTTATATATTCTAGATTATTTTATATACTATGTAAATGTTATGTTAAAAGTATCAACTGTTGACATGGAATTCTGAGGAATGAGGAAAGATTTACGTACAAGAATTGACCCATTTTGTGAAATAAATGAAAATTTGATTCCTGAAAGGGAAAAAAAACAAGCCTCCTAGTCAAATCAATTTTATATTTCTAATAGTATTACATAAAATTCCACAAATCTGATAATATTCTACTATAAAATGCACATTATTAACTTTTTTGAAGTTTTGCAGAAGATGTGTGAAGTGAAGGGAAGAATGAATACCTTCATAAAATTAGAGGGAATATAAGTTATTTTATAGGATGGGTTCTAATTCTTGGTTAGAAAGAAGATTTTCAGATTTTGGAGTTCTTGTCTGGTTGATTATCTAGAAAATCTCAAGGCCGTGGTACAAGAAAAGAACATTTTTCTGTTTCCTTGTTCCCCTTGTTAGTAGAAGATGTAGTACTAATGCTGATGCTCAGTCTGCCTTTTGATATGTAGTGGATGCTGAAATTAATTTTATCTCATCTCTATGTTATAGGAACAACATAAAATGTTTATTTGCTTCAGAAATTGGGGCCTACACTATTTTTTTCTTTTTCTTTCTGGCTCACTACACAGAATCTGTACTTAAAAAAAATAAGTGCAAGTTTTGACATTATAGCATTCATTACTTAATATTAGGAACAAAGTTTTTCATGTACATTCAGTTCCAGGATAACAGTGACAAAAACAGTGACCCATGCAAGTTTCTCTCTGCACAGTAATATACTTACTGTGAGAGTTTAAGCAAATTAAAGTACCTAGCCGCACTGCAAAATGTAGCATGGGATGTCCAGGTTGTGTATCACAATTCAGTACATTGTACATTTGTCTTAAATACCTGACTCGTGTGTCCACTTATAAGGAGCAAGAGTTCAACATTTATGGAATTTGTTCTCAGATTAGTTTCTAAGAGACAGCTTAGTAAAATGGTAGACCTAGTTGTAGATATATGATGCAGATTCCTTTCCTGCAACAAGCCATCAGCATACTCTGTGTGAGTCACTATTTATCTTCCATAAAGTAATGGATCATAGATCATGACCAGAACATTTATCTCTGCAAATTTAGGGTAAAAAATCATCTTACAAGCAGTCATTTTTCATTGCAATTCCAAGCATTTTTTGAAAAAGGGAATGCAGAAGTAGACATGGGTTTCCATTTCACCTCAAGTTGTATATGATGGGATTCTATTTGTAATGGGATGTGTTTCTGAATATTATTTACAAAGATTAAAAAGTATTTTTACTAGTTTGGACAGCGTATGGTAAATGCAGCAAGAAATTGATGCCTATTTTTCTGTAGAAAACTAGTTAATGAAACTTCTTCAGTCTTATGATCACTAAAGCCATGATCTGAAGCTGTGGATGGTAGTACTGTAAACTCTTGTGCAATGAGGCAAGAGGTTTCTTCTAGTTCATGTATCAGGATGACAAAAATCAGTTTTCTGTCAAGACAGAACTAGCAGAGTAGAAGAAAATCTCTAAATGGCTCTACGACAGCAAAAAGGTGAAGAGCAACTAAAACACCTGGATATGCTTATTATATACTGCACTACATATATGACATATAAAAAATAATTTAGTTTCAGTGGGTGCTAAAACAAAAAGATAGCAGAATGTGATCACTAAAATGTGATGGAGAACAGGAATGAATCTAATATCTCAGCAAAAATGTAGTTAAAAAAATACTCAACCAAAAAAAACCCCAACCCTTTAACTTAATCAAAAAGTATCTTCTTATCAATGAGATTTGCAAGTGATAATTTCTGCCTTGATCTAGTTGTTGCTAACAACTGAGCTATTCATCTTGTCTCTTTCAGCATCTGGATCTCTCCCTAACTTGAGTAGTGGAGAGAATATGGAGAGAATATTATTTGTTACACAGCAGGTGGCACTCTTCCCTTCATGTTTGTACTGAATTATTTGCTTCAGGCACAGAAGGCACAAAATAATTGATTTCATGATCTCTACAGAAAAGTGTGATATATAGATTGCTCTGTAAGTAATGCCTCCTATTTATTTCCATGGAAACTACAACAGATACAAAGAGTACAATAACATTTTTTCATAGAGCATATTCTCAGCTAGTTATTTTTCAACATAGTTACTACCATTAGGTATGCATTTTCACCAACAATGAACAAGAACCTCAATACCGTGCTTATAAAAATCTGCACCAGTGAAGGGAACTCACTGTTGTTGCCACTTCTGAAACATGCCATCCATTGCCTTACTGTGCTCACTTCCACTGTTTGGTCTCTATAAATATCCAGCTTCAGTACATGTCAATGGGTCCAATTTTTCTACATGAAGGAATTCAATTGTACCCCTTTGCTTAATACGCACTACACTATTTTGTCAGACCTTCCTTCTGCTACCATCTGTTGAATGGCAACAATATATAATGGAATATTGGTGGGAAAGTTCAGCCTCTCCTGCCATACCCCCAACACTCATCTCTGACATTGTGGGCCAGAATAATAAAATAAGAGGCATTACTTTTGGAGCAGACTATGTGGAAGGAATATTAGACAAAGAACAGCTGTGGGTCTCTGAGCCTTCCAGTGCATGACCATGACCATAGTGATGCCGATGTTGTTCTCAGATACAAATCTTAGTACTAAAATAATGAGAGCATGACTGTAAGTGGGCAGGAAACACAGATTAATTTTTGAGAAAGGCTCATGAGCTTGTTTTGCTATATCTTGAAGGAAATAAAAATGATATTAAATCTGAAATATCAGAGGCCCTGTCTTGGATGGGGCCAAACTAGTAGCTTGTGAGATCCAAGTAAAACAAAGAAGTATCTAAAAAGCATCTTAATAGAAAAAGAATCTTTGCATTTAGGATTTGGGCATCTACCCTCTCATCATTTGCTATACAAAGCTCGAATTTATGGCAGACAGAAGGCAAAGCTTTCCACTTTGCATCGCTGCTGTCTTAGCTTGCTATCTGCTGTTGGATGAAAAAATTCCTCAGGCCAGAAATGCTTGCATTGCATGTTTAAAAAGATTAATGCCTGTCTATCCTACATACTAAAATGCAGAAGCCTTGATCCTGTAACACACCCTATGAAATTGGTTGTATAATTGATACAAACTTTCTATCTTGCAATGGCAAATTCTGCTTATTTCAAGGATAACAGTAATTCTTATCATACCGTGACAAGGTAAGTAGCACCCACAGTAAGTAGGATAAATGTCCTTTCAGGCTGAGAAGTTTCTGTTCTGTTTGATATGTACAGGGGTTTAGTCACTTGATTACAGGTAGACTAGACAGAGCCTTTAATTTTTGTTGTCTTGAAGCTGTATGTATAGCTGTGGGATATTAAATGTGTGCTGGTTACTTAAGAAGAGAGATGATACAAATGTGAGTAATCTGGTATCATTATCAGACCAATTGTATTTTCAGAATTTAATTTAAAAGTTTCCAGTTTTTTATTTCCCATACTTATCTTTATATGACGTGAGGAGTATAGTATATTTTATATCAAATTATTTAAATATATTAAAACTTAAGAATATGTATGACTAGAATTGAATAATAAATTAAAAACTAGGCCAAGAACTGCATTACCTTTATTTAGTAGTATAGTAATTTCTTCCTACTTCATGGTAAACATACTGCTTTAGAAAAGAAAGAGAGAATTAATTAAATTGACAGTTATGAGCTTGTTCTGTGGTAATGGTAAGGTTTTTTTTTTACTGAGTAAAGATAGCTGGTGTGCTCTGAAGCTAGAGGTACTTTTCACACCAGACATTTTTTTTGGTTGTCAAAAGAACTTGGCTATTGGTCTTGCTTCGCCTAGTTTATTAAAATCACAATGGCTGAGTTTCCAGTGTTATAAAAATCCGCACTTCTTTGGCAGAAGTATTTTACAGAGAATGAAAACAATTTGAAAACATATTAAAAGAAAAATTAGAAAAATGATGCTACAAGTCAGTGGGTCAACTTTCTGATAAGTCACTGGCTTCATTTTCCTCAGATTTTATTTGCAATTAATGTTGTTTATTTTTGAGATTGTGCTTTAATTTTGCTATCAGGTCTTGTTGCATACAGAGTTGGTAATGTAACTTAGAAGGAAACTGAAACAGTCAGGGGAACTTTGCTTTTGTGTATAATGCACTGTGACTTCTACTGTTAAAATACAAATAGAGAGTTCAGTCCAAACCGTTCCTGTCTGATGCAGAATGCAATGGTTAAGAGTTACTAGCTCTCATGAATCTAAATGATTTCATGTCAGTAGAATTTCAGCTCCCAAAATCTGAATCAGAAACTTCTGCTTGGTTTTGCTCACAGACATGGTGTGACTCCAGGGTTTGAATTACTGAGGACTGATCCTTGCTTTTTCTGCTAGTGAGAAAGCTGTTGGAACTGATGGCCTTCACGTGGTTACAATATAATGACTGAAGTGGAGTGGATATTGTGTCTTTCCTTTGAGAGGGGATGAATTTCACTTCTGGTGAGAGAAGGGAAATATTTTCCTCAATGATAGAATGACATTAGAAGTAAATCTTTTGTTTTATGCATTTATATTTATATATATATATAATGATAATATTTTAGGTTACTTTGTAGCTTGTTAAGAAGTCTCAGTTTAGAAAAGTACTTGATGAACCAAAAAGTCATGTAGCAGTCATAAGAAATGACACAGCTTTCTGTTTGCTCCCTGAGAGGACTAGAACCTGCAGATTACTGTGATAAGGGTTAAAATTTGATCAGATGTTCTTCTCATTTTGATCAGCACACTTAAGTAACTCTCCTTAGGCTGTGCTAATGAAAATGAGAGTGCCTCAGTGACTGGGTGATTAGGACTGTTAAATGAGGCAGTGTGTACCACCTTCACCAATCTGTATTGAAGTCTTCTATGTAAAATAGAGTACTTTTGAAAGCTGAGTCGCTTTCAAAAGGTGAGAACAAAGTCCTTCTCATTAAGTGCACTAACCAGTGTGCTGCTGGGCAACAGTAGAGACATTTACTCCATTCCTTTGCTGTTTTCTAAAATGGTATCTTTGCCTACGTCTCTTTGTTCTGGGAAAGGGAATGGGAAGAAGGCCCTGAAAGATGATTTATGACAATTTATCTCCTTCCTTGGTGACTGAAGGAGCTGGATGACTTAATTAGAGTGGAAATCTAAACTTCCACTGGCAAAGTTAGCAAAGATGGCTCTCACACTAAGTGACAACAATCTAGATAAAATATTGGTTTTAGCTTAAAAGTAAGATGGTATAATTCAATATTTCTGAATTGAACCTCCTGAGGTTAAAAATGACAGGAATAAAAAGAAGGTAAATGTTCCTCAAAAGAAGGGGAAATTTGCACTGTGAAATGGAAGATAGTGAGAAGAATTGACTGAGCAAGAAGACAAAACATATGGAATGAAATGAACCAGTTTGTATGCAGTCTGACTGGGGAAAAAAATAAATAAAATGAAGTAATATTGAAAGAGATAAAATGTTTGTGCATTTTATGTAGATTATTGTATTTTTAAAAAATGGCAGAGATTGCAATGAGCAGTAATTTCAATCAGAGCTTCAAAAGCAGAACTTGAGTTGTTGAATAGCAGTACTAAATGCAGTAAACAGCAGAAAAGCTAACTACTGCAAATCTAGAAAGTTTCATTCAAGCTAAAGATGCTATCTATGGTTACATTTCAGCTAAAGAGCTGTCCCATGAAGTTTATCAGTTCCGTATTACAATATAAATTGGAAAGTATGTTCAGCAATGACTTCAGCTGCTTTCTATCAGACAATATTTAAAGCTGCTTGCTGTGCTATATCTAAGGACTACTTCATCCAGAAACGTCCAAGAAGGAAGCCAGAGTGGGGAGGGGAGACAAGTGAGAAAAAAGTAGAATGTATCTACTATAGAGAAAAAAGGGAAGACAAACTCTTCCTTACTATGAGCAGTATGAGTTTTACAGAGTGCTGCAGTACATGGTATTTATATTAACAAAAGACAATTAATTTTCAGACGAATAGTAAGAGCAACGGGTGCTAGCGTTAGCACCAGGTTTGCCTAAACTACTTAACAGTCATGTTATAGCATTCTGAATAAGATGCAAGCTTGAGAGCAGAGAGTGGCAGTAATCAGGCTTCCTTGTCACAAGTGCAGATGTGAGTCTGGAAAGCAGAATGAACTGGATGCCATCTGAATCACATTTTGGCCAATGGAAAAGGATATTGGAGGTCACATTATTGGATGTGGATACAAAAAAGACAAAGCTGGTTAATTCTTCCATATTTCTTATGGGAAAAGGAACTATGTTTCTCAATGTATCTTACTGTGGGTTAATCCCAGCAGGCTGGTGAGCATCACAGAATCACAGAATCACAGAATTGCAGGGGTTGGAAGGGACCTCCAGAGATCATTCAGTCCAACCCCCCTGCCAAAGCAGGTTCCCTACAACAGGTTGCACAAGTAGGTATTCAGGCAGGTCTTGAATATCTCCAGAGAAGGAGACTCCACAACCTCCCTGGGCAGCCTGTTCCAGTGCTCCGTCACCCTCACCGTAAAGAAGTTCTTGAGCACATTTGTGCAGAACTTCCTATGCTGCAGTTTCTGGCCGTTTCCCCTTGTCTGGTCTCCACACACTGCTGAAAAGAGTCTGGTCTCCCACTCTGCCTCCCATACCTTAGATACTTACAGACCTGGATCAGGTCCCCTCCCAGTCTTTTCTCAAGGCTAAACAGACCCAGTTCACTTAGCCTTTCTTCATAACACTTCATAACACTTCTTCTTCATCACACAACTGCTCACTCACTCTCCACACAGTGGGATCAGAAAGAGAACTGGAAAGATAATAGGAAAAACTTGTGGGTTGAGATAGAGAGATTTTAATAGAGTAAAACTGGGTATGCCAGCCAAGCAAATGAAAATTCATTCTCTATTCCCTATTGAAAGTGAGGTATACAGCCATTCCCAGGAAAGCAGGGCTCATCAGGTGTAATGATTTATTGGGAAGAGGTTTGCTCTCCTCAGGTGTTAAAGGTTTTGTAGAGGGATCTAGATAGATTAGAGAATTGGACCATCAGCAGTGGCATGAATTTTAATGAGAGCATTGCTTGGGATGAGGCAGTTTCAGACAGAAGTACAAACAGATATAAGTGGCTTAAAGAGCAACCCTGCAGAGGAGGGTCTGGATGTGCTTGTTGGCAGTAGGTTCAGTATAAGCCAGAAGTGTCCACTTGCAACCAAGACAACTGCATTTTTGAGTGAATTAAAGACAGAATTATCCAGCTGATTGAAAGAGGCGATTATTACCTGCATGTCTGGGCTCTACAATTTAAGAGGGATGTTAAGATATTTGAGTGCATCCAGAGGAGGGCTAAAAACCGGCTAAAGGTGTGGAAGGCATATCCTATGAGAATTGTCTAAAGACTCTGTGTTTGTTAAACTTGGAGAAAAGGAAACTGAGGGGTGACCTCATTCCTTTGTCCAGCTTCCTAGGGGGAAAAGTGGAGAGTGATGTGCTTTTCTTTTCTCCTTAGTGTCTAGTGACAAGGGTCATGGGAAATGCTCAAAGCTGAATAAGAGGAGGTTCAGATTTGACTTTAGAAAAAGCTTAACTCCTGAGAGAGTGGTTAGACACTAGAACAGTCTTTCTAGATAGGTGGTTGATCCCCCATGGTTGTTCTTGTTTAAGAGCCATTTAAATGATGCTCTTAATGATATCTTTTAACATTGGGTCAGCCTCAAAGTAATCTGATAGTTATATTTGATAATGATTGTAAGTTGCTGCTGAGACCTATCTTAACCTATTCTGTTTTTTATTCCTATTATTTTATTTCTTTCCATATCAGAACTATGATAGAAAAATCAGGCAGCTACTCAAATAATAATGAAAAGTAGCACATCAATTTGAATTAGAAATTTCTTCTTTTTTTAGTGAAAAAACACTTGTTCTGATCCTGTACCAACTAACAAAGCAGAAAGTTTTCAAAAATATTACTTCAAATAAAGACTTAAAAGACATAATCATTTTTGTATTTTATATTTTTTAGATGTGCTTACAAAAACTGTTCTTAATCAAACCTGCTCATGCTTTCAAAGTGAGAAGATATGCTCAAATAATATAACCATTCAATAATATGAATAATATTATGAATAGCATGAACATTCTAAAATAAGATAACATCTCTGGAATTAAATAAGGAGAAACAATGTTACAAATTTGTGGCATTATGAGAGCAGTCATCCCTATAGAGTGAAAGTACAGTTGGCTAACTGCAAGATCCATTCATGTTATAAATGGTCATGGAAGGAGTGTCTCTTGATGTGTCATCATATTGTCATCTTAATGGTGAAAGATACCGAAGAAAATATCTTACTAAGTCTTGTGCATCCAAATAATTTAAAGTCTTTTTGGAGCTGGTAGAAAATACTGGAGGCAAGTAGTTGAGAGAAGAGTGATTGTGTCATTTAGAATGTACTCTATTTTTTTTCCTTAAGTATTGGCTATATCATCTGAAGGCACCTTTCTTCCCTACCTGCATGCACATTCATTTTTATTGTTTAGAACAGAGAAATCTGCAGTCTAATAGCATGTGAAAATGCTTCACAATAAATGTGTTCAAGGAAAAAGTATATGTCACATAAAATTGGGTGCTCTGAGTTTTTGAAGGTAAGCTAGCTAACTAATTCTGGGGATAGTAAAGGGTATTCCTGATAATGAATGAAAAAGTGTGTAGCTTTATTCCAGTACTTATTCAAATTGATCTAATAAAAAACAGATGACTTACCTATTGATGGAAATTGAGTATTAAGGGACATTTTTCTCCTTAGGATATTTCCATTAATGTGTAAAGTAAACCTCTTTTGTTATCTTAGACAGCTGTCAGCTACCTAAGATGCTAGGTATGCTCGATCAAATCTCCCTGTATTTGCAACTTTAAAGTAACATGGCCTCAAATGAAACACATGGTCTGGAGCACAAGTCCTATGAGGAGCGACTTAAGGAGCAGGGATTGTTTAGTCTGGAGAAGAGGAGGCTCAGAGGAGACCTCACTGCACTCCACAGCTTCCTGAAGAGTGGTTGTTATGAGCAGAGGTTTGGCCTCTTCTCCTAGGCTACAAACAGAACCCAAAAAATGACCGGAAGTTGTACCAGAGAAGGTTTAGGTTAGACATATAGAAGAACTTTTTCTCTCAGAGAGTGGTCAGGCACTGGAATGGCCTGCCCAGGGAGGTGGTGGAGTCGCCATCCCTGACAGTGTTCAAAAGGCATCTGGATGAGGAGCTATAAGATATGGTTTAGAGGCTTGTGGTAGCAATGCTAATGAGAGGAGGGTTGGACTAGATGATCTTGCAGGTCGTTTCCAACCTTGCAATTCTATGATTCTATGATTCTATCATTCTACACGTAGATGACATTTCAACTTTGAGTGCTCATCCTGGAAATAGCATTATTATTTTTGCTCTTTTCCTAAGGCAGAAATTTGAATTGAATGTTGTTTTAAAAATCTGTAAGCTCCTTATTTTCTTTAGAGTACTCTCAGGAAGTTTGCTGATGACACCAAGCTGAGCGGTACAGTTGACATGTAGAAGGAAGGGTTGCCATTCAGAGACAACGGACTTGAAAGGTGGGCCCGGGTGAACATAGTGAGGTCCAACACAGCAATGTGCAAAGTATTGCACTTGGGATAGAGAAATCCCAGGCATCCATACAGACTGGAAGAAGCGGTCCTTGAGAGTAGCCCTGCAGAGAAGGAGCTGGGGGTCCTGGTGGATGAAAAACTTAACATGAGCAAACAGTGTGCTCTTGCAGCTCAGAAAGCAAATGGTATCCTGGGCTCCATTAGAAGAGAAGTGGCCAGCAGGGGCAGGGAGGTCACTGTCCCTCTCTACTCTGCTCTTGTGAGGCCCCATCTGGAGTACTGCGTCCAGGTCTGGAGCTCCTAATACAAAAAAGACAGGGAGCTGTTGGAGAGGGTCCAGAGGAGGGCCATGAAGATGATCAGGGGACTGGAGCACCTCCCTTACAAAAACAGGCTGAGGGAGCTGGGCTTGTTCAGCCTGGAGAAAAGAAGGCTGCGGGGTGACCTCATTGCAGCCTTTCGGTACCTAAAGGGAGCCTACAACAGGAGGGGAATCAACTCTTTGAAAGGGTAGGTAGCAGAAGGACAAGGGGAAATGGTTTTAAGTTGAGGGAGGGAAGATTTAGATTGGATGTCAGGGGGAAGTTCTTTACTATGAGAGAATGGTGAGGTGCTGGAACAGGCTGCCCAGAGAAGCTGTGGATGCTCCATCCCTGGAGGTTTTCAAGGCCAGATTGGATGGGGCCCTGGGCAGCCTAGCTTGGTATTAAATTTGGAGGTAGGTGGTTCTGCCTGTGGTTGGGAGGGGGTTGGAGATTCGTCATCCTTGAGTTCCCTTCCAACTCAGGCCATTCTGTGGTTCTGTGATTTAGCCATATCAATTCAGAATATTGAACTTATACACATCTGGAAGGCAAAGTACAAGGGCTGCTCCAAAAGTAATGCTTCCTGTTTTAATATATTGGCTCACAATGTCAGAGGTGGATGGTGGTGGTGTGAATCTTCCCATCAATATTCTGTTACATTTTCTTGCCACATGACAGATGCAAAAACAGGGGCAGTCTGACAAAAATGGTATCGGATGTGGAAGTGTATATGAAGCAAAGATATAGAAAAAATGCACCTATTAACATTCACTGATGCTTGCTGAACATTTATAGAGACCAAAAGTGGATGTGAGCACAGTGAGGTGGTACATAGTGCATTTCAGCAGTGGTGAAAGCAACAGTGGGTCAACTCCACTCGTGCAGGTTTATATGAGCACAGTATGCATATTCATCAGAGACAGAAGTTCATAGCTAATGGTTGTGACAATGTTGAAAAAGTCTGTTCTGTAGTTGTGAATTTGCTTTATCAAATAGTGTTATTGTATTCTTTGTCTTTGTTGTAGTTTCAATGGGAGGAAATAGGAGGAATTGCTTTCAGAGTGATCTATGTAAACTTTATCTCTATAGATTATGTAACTAATAATACAGTAGATTGAGTGCAGTAAGTACTGTATAGCCCACAAAATTGTGAAAAAAGTACATAAGTCACTTCCAAGTTTAAACATGATAAACAATTGTACTGTTGCTTTAAAAGCAATGTGAATTTGTCACCTTTTTTTTTGTATTGTTTAAAATATATTAAATGCATTATAAATTTATTTACTTACAATTCTGATACAGTACTTTTTTCTTTTTTTCCTGTTAGAGAATTATTTGATCAGAATTGCAGTTAATAATACTTTGCTGCATTTCAAAAGTAGTTGCCTTGATTGGCCTTCTTAAAAAAATGCTAGGCTTTTTTATTTCTTCCCTCTTCTACCTCTTTCCTTCACGTTCTTAAAGGCTTTAAATTTCCACTTTGTAAACAGTTCCACTCATCAATCTAACTAATAACATGCTATGAAGGTAAACATGAATGTGAGTTTTTGGAAGACTTAAAGTAGACTTCTGATGAAAAATGAAAAAAGAAAAATACCCTGTCATTCAAAGTCAGATGTCTTTGTAAATCTAAATAGACTCTTATCTTTTCTAACTTCATTTCAATCAAATGACTTCTTTTTTTTTTTTTTTTACTATGATGGTTCAAACCTCTATGAAATATTTCTGACTATTTGTTCCATTGCTCTGCATTTTTCCAAAAATTCTGACTCTATCCAGAACATTTTTATGCCCCTAAGCCTCCCTGCCCCCCTACATTCATTTATTTTCTTTATTAGGGTATTCATATTTTATAAATTAATTTTTCAATCACATAAAGAATGGGAAGTCTGAAGAAAAATTTTGAAAGTACACTAAAGTACTATTGAAGGTTTATTTCCTTGATTATACAGACTGGTATTTTCTATTTTAATTTCACTTTTCTATCTTATAAGAAAGATAGATAAAAATGCTTGAGAATTTATCTTGTCTGTCCTTGTACTTTAAATCCTTTGATTGTCTTAAAAGCTCTTGTTGCCCTCTTGCACTCAGTGCATATACTCAATTTTAGTCCTCTGGTTTCCATGGCTTCCAAACGTTATTCATTTTGTTTAATAAATATCATTACTGACACTCATCTTTTCAGCAGCTAGAGCAATTTTATCCAAGTGAATCCCACAATAGTTTCTGCAGTCTGACTTAATGTGATCCTGAAAATTAATTTCCCATGCAACTTCTGCCATTAGGAGTGAAGTGGTTACATGCTGAACTGATTTTCCTCAGAGTTCTAAACCCCAATGCTGGCCTCACTTTTGGTCAGCATAATTGTAGCCAGGCAGCAATAAAATATGCTGAAAGTGAAGAGCCTTTAAACGTTACAAGATCATTTAAATTGGTTGGTCTTTTCTAGGAGCCAGCACTGACATAATCAGACTTTTGAGCTACCATTATTTGTTGCTGCAAAATTCTCCCTTCTCTGTCCAAAATTAATATAACCTCTTAGAAATTGTGAACTTTGTTCTAATGAAAGAAAGGATTGTTGCTGCCTTTTACTGATGCTGTAATGCAGCTATAGAAATACTCACTGAAATGTACGTTCAGAAAAACTAAAGACAAAAACAAATGCAAGGCAGGACATATTTTTTTGAATCTAATATCACTGGATGGATTTATGCCTTTGATGATGAATTTTGCTCCCAAAGTAAACAAAAATATATGTTCTTGAACCTTGAACACTCTGAAAAGACTCAGTTAAATAAATCTGATTGATATGTATGTAAAAAGCCGGTAGAAAACTCAGTCCATTCATAGTATAACAGAAGAACAACTCATCATGATTTAGTTAAATGTCACAGTTATATGATCTGGTAAAGTTCAAATTATAATAACATCAAGTATCATCAATATATTTATGAAGTTTAAGAAATTTGGTTCTTCCAGAGAAAAAGCAGTGGTACTACCAATGCTTTGGTAATAGAAGGGAGAGTATGTATATGTTTTGTGTGTTTGTGTTTAGTGGGATATTTCTTAGTTCTGATAATTAGAAAGTACAGAAAGATACTGAAATTTATCTTCAGGGATTTATTTATTTTTACGTAAAAAGGAAAATGTAATAGAATAGAACATTTTTTCCTTTCATTCTGTTGGTGTTTTGCTATTTTCAGAAGGGTAGTACTTTGCAAGACTGATACTTCCACAGGAAATAGGTAGTTTGATTGGACTGTTTTATGACGTGTTTCTGGGAAAAAAAAATAAATATCCTAATGAAATGTTGTTCCAAGAAAATTCAAAAGAGAGAGACAAATGAATCATATACAATAAATACTTGTTTTAGGAAAGTCAAGGAGGTCTCTAATAACTCAATTTTACTGATCATACTAAACATTGTGAGTTTACTTTGTAAAAGACCAAAGATTTAAAATGAAGAAACTTCATAGAATTACCCTGGTTGTAAGTATCCATGGTAATGAATAGCAGTATACGTGTATCTAAAGTAGTAAATAGTTTGCAAAAAAAAAAAAATAGGCTTTTAAATTACTGTTTCAGAATTCCTACCATTTTTGGAAAATATTGAGTTTCTTATAGCAATAAATTCACTTTTGGAGATGCTTGACACTGTCTGAATACCAATATGGCGTAAATGAAGAAATGACATTTGGAGATTGGCATTCTTCTTACAGCTGCCAGCCTTTCACATGGTACAAACACACTGGCTCCCAGTGATTTGTATGCAGTGCTAAATCACTCTATCTACTGCTTTACAGTGCAGCAGATGTATTTGACCATAACATCAGATTGCATTCAGTAAGTAATTTCATGTTGAACTGTTTACCCAAATGCTTGACTTCTTGGCTCTTGTTCACTAACAAGTTCCATAAAAATGAAAAGCAGAGCTGCTCTGGACTCATTTTCCTCTTTGCTTTTAGTTTTAATCTTCACAATAGTAATGAATCATTGATCCTGAAAGAAAATGTTTTTTCATTTTTTAAGAGACATTGGTTTAATGCTTTATGCCATTACTTCAGCTATGGACAGGCAGACAAATATAGGTCCTGCTCTTTTCACATTTTGCTGTCATTCATCCTAACAAAAGTCTCTGTAGAGTGAAAAGGTACATCTTTGTTTTTTATATGAGTGCTGGAAATAAATAATGGTTTATATATTAAGATTTCTGTTTCTACTCTGCCAGAAGGACTTCTAGCACATGCAAGAAAGGGAATACAGTAAAGGGAAAATAATGAAACTGTATTAGTTTAACAAGTAGACACCAAGACATTCTGTACTGAATGGTTGAGAAGTGTGGCCCTGCTCTCACTGTGAAAACTAAGGAGTAATTCAGTAGATTGCTTTTTCACTGCTCATGTAGACTTACTATTACCTTTTAGTATGTGATCATTCACAGTTGAGTATGTTATGTAAATGCTTACAGATAAAACGTTTTCATTATTATTTAGTCTCTGTTATTATGATGTGGAACAAATACTAAATCTCTAGAACACAGTAAGCAAATACTTTTAATTAGAAAGAAACAAATTGAAAAAAATTCAGTTCTTAAAATCTTTTGTGGTACTTCTGCTACTATAGAAGAGGATCTGTTTTCAGTCATTTAATTATATTTCTACCCAGTCTCATCCTTTCCCTTTTCTTCCTACTTTAGTGTGTTTGCTTTACTGTATAACTACTGAGCCTCCTAGGTTGCCTTTGTGAGTTCTTCCTCAGAAAACAGAAATGCAGAGGAAAGTCCCACCAACTTCATCAATACTGAGAATAAAATCCCTTAGCATTGTTAGAATTTTGCAGCATACATCATATCTCTTCTTAGTATGACTCTAGGCAGAGCAATCATATTGCAAACATAAAACAGCCTCAGACAATAGCCTCTGAAGTCCTTACAAAATGGCTAGCTGCCAGAAAAATAGAGTAGAAGAAAACAATGATAATAAACAGTTCTCCTTATATCAACAAAACATTTCCAAAGATTTCCAAGATTCCAAACAAAGAGTTTAACAGCTTGACAAAGTAGTAACTGTGCTTTCTATCCAGTGGCTTTGGCCATGTTCAACTCTGAAGATTAATCTCGTGGGACATATAGGACAGTTAAATGTAAAGAAAACCTCTTCGATTTCATTATGTTAGAGGTCTTGCCAGAAAGAGAAAAATGTGCAGTGATGCCATGTGAGATAGATAACATGACTTAGTTAATATATTTTAAATTTCAAAGGGAACCTCTTTTAGACCACTGTAACCATATTGATCGCAATCATCACCTTTCTAGCTCAGTTAATCAATTAATTGTATATTTGCCTATTTGTTTACACAGAGTCACAGAACTACAGAATTGCAGGAGTTGGAAAGGAACCTGGGAGATCATCTAGATCAATTCCACTGCTAAAGCAGGTTGCCTACGTAGGTTGCACAGGAAAGCATTCAGGTAGGGTTTGAAGCCTCTCCGGACAATTTGTTACCTGTAACTCTCAAAATAAAGTAGTTCTTTCTCATGTTTGCTTGAACTTTCTGTGATCCTGTTTGTGACTGCTGCTTCTTGTCCTGTTACTGGACACCACCAGGAAGAACTTGGCTCCATCCACTTGTCTCCCACCCATCAGATATTTATAAACATTGATAAGATCCCCTATCAGTCTTCTCCATGCTGAACAACCCCAGGCCTCTCAGCCAGTTCTCATATGGGAGATGCTCCAGGACCCTATCATCCTTGTGGCCCCCTGCTGGACATTCTCCAGTAGAATCCTGTGCTTCTTGAACTGAGGAGCCCAGGAATGGACACAGTATTGCAGATGTGTCCACACCAGGGCAGGGCAGAGGGAGAGGATAGCCTCTCTTGATCTGCTGGCCACGATCTTCTTAAGTGCGCCTCAGGGTGCCATTAGTCTTCTTGATCACAGGGGCATATTAGTGGCTCAAAATTTAAGTTTTTGTCAACAGTTTTTGTCAGCTATGTTTGTCTGCACCAATTCTCCCGGGCCGCATCAAAAGAGGAGTGGCCAGCAGAGTGAGGGAGGTGACTATTCCCCTCTACTCTGCCCTCATGAGTCCTCATCTGGAGTACTGGGGCCCTGAAAGCAAGAAGGACATGTAGTTGTTGGAGTGGGTCCAGAGAAGGGCCATGAAGATGTTCAGAGATCTGGAGAAACTGTCTCATGAGGGAAGGCTGAGAGAGCTTGGCTTGTTTGTCTTGGAGAAGAGAAGGTTTCGGGGAGATATAGTACATTCAAGAGGAGGGACTGAATTCTTACATGATCTAATAGTGATAGGACAAGAGAGAATGCCTTTAATCTAAGTTGGTAGATTTATTTGGTCAGAGGGTGGTGAGGCGTTATAATATGTTTCCTAGAGAAGTTGTGGATACCTCATACCTATAGCCGTTCAATACTGGTTTGAGTGGGACTCTGGCAGTCTCATCTAGAGGATGGCAACTCAGTCCATGGCATGCATGCTGGACTTCTATGATCTTGAAGGTCCCTTCTAGTCTAAGCCATTTTAGGTTTGTATGATTGATTTTTATATTCATGGGATAACTAAAATATATTAGTATGTGCATGTGTGTGGAGGAAACAAGCAGATTTCTTCAACTTAAATCTGTCTTACCTTGATTTAAAATGTCTTCATATGTGACAGTGACTTAATATAGTTGCTGATCATCACAACGCAATGAACTGTATACTAATGCGCATAGCATGGGGAATAAACAGGAAGAGCTGGAGTTCTGCATGCGGTTGTGAGGTCGTGATCTCATTGCGATGACGGAGACGTGGTGGGAAGCTCGCATGACTGGAATGTTGTCATGGAGGGCTATGTGCTTTTTAGGAAAGATCGGCTGGCTAGGCGGGGTGGTGGAGTTGCTCTTTATGTGAGAGAGCAGCTAGAATGTATTGAAATTCACTTGGGGGAGAGTGATGTAGCAGTAGAGAGCTTATGGGTGAGAATCAAGGGGCAGGCTGGTAAGGGTGACACTGTTGTGGGGGTGTACTACAGGCCCCCTGATCAGGATGAGGGGACTGATGAGGCCTTCCAAAAGCAACTGGATGTAGCGTCACGTTCCCAGGCACTGGTGCCTATGGGGGACTTCAATTATCCAGATATTTGCTGGACGACCAACATGGCCAGGCACGCATGGTCCAGACGGTTCTTGCAGTGTGTTGAAGACAACTTTCTGATGCAGGTGGTGGAGGAATTGACGCGGGGAGGGGTGTTACTGGACCTTATTCTCACCAACAGGGATGGACTTGTTAAGGAAGTAAAGGCTGGGGGCAGTTTGGGTTGTAGTGATCATGAGATGGTGGAGTTCAAGTTCCTGAGTGGAAGAAGCAAAGCAATAAGTAGGATTGCTACCCTGGACTTTAGGAGAGACAACTTTGATCTCTTCCAGGACCTACTTGGAGCTATCCCGTGGGCAAGGGTGTTAGAAGGTAAGGGGGCCTCTGAGAGCTGGTCAGCATTTAAACAGCTCTTCTTCCAAGCTCAGGATCGGTGCATCCCTGTGAGCAAGAAATCGGGAAAAGGTGGCAGGAGACCTGTGTGGATGAGCAAGGAGCTCGTGCACAAACTCAAAGGAAAGAAGAAGGTCCATGAAATGTGGAAAAAGGGTCTGACACTTGGGAAGAATATAGGAATGTTGTCAGGGCCTGCAGGGATGCGACGAGGAAGGCTAAAGCCCGTCTGGAATTGAATCTAGCTAAAGTGATAAAGGATAATAAAAAAGGCTTCTTCAAGTATGTTAACAGCAAAAGGAAAACTAGGGAGAATGTGGGCCCCTTACTAAGTGAGGGGGGGGTTCTGGTAACGGGGGATGCTGAGAAGGCAGAGATACTGAATGCCTTCTTTACTTCCGTCTTCAGTGAAAAGGCTCTCCCGCAGGAATCCCACACCCTGGAGGTTAGTGAGAGGGTCTGGAAAATGGGAGACTTCCCTTTAGTCAGGAAAGAGGACGTGCGTGAGCGCCTAGGCAGTACTAAGGTTGACAAGTCCATGGGACCTGATGGAGTGCATCCACATGTGCTGAGGGAGCTGGCGGAGGTCATTGCCGAACCGCTCTCCATCATTTTTGAGAGGTCTTGGATATCAGAGGAGGTCCCTGAAGACTGGAGGATAGCCAATGTCACTCCAGTCTTCAAAAAGGGCAAGAAGGAAGATCCGGGTAATTATAGGCCTGTCAGCCTCACCTCTGTCCCTGGAAAGGTGATGGAACAGCTTGTGCTGGATACCATCTCCTGACAACTGGGAGAAAAGGAGGTTATCAGGAGTAGTCAGCATGGGATCACCAAGGGGAGCTCATGCTCGACCAACCTGGTGGCCTTCTATGATGCTGTCACATGCTGGGTGGATGGGGGAAGAGCGGTAGATGTAATCTACCTTGATTTTAGAAAAGCATTTGATACTGTCTCCCACAACATCCTTATAACAAAGCTGAGGAAGTGTGGGATAGATGAGTGGACAGTGAGGTGGGTTGAGAACTGGCTGACTGGCAGAGCGCAGAGGGTCGTCGTTGGTGGTGCAGAGTCTGGCTGGAGACCTGTAACCAGTGGTGTCCCCCAGGGGTCTGTGCTGGGTCCGGTCTAGTTCAACATCTTCATCAATGACCTTGATGAGGGGACAGTGGCCACCCTCAGCAAGTTTGCTGTTGATACAAAGTTGGGAGGATTGGCTGACACGCCTGAAGGCTGTGCTGCCATTCAGCGAGACCTGGACAGGCTGGAGAGCTGGGCAGTAAGAAACCGGATGAGGTTCAACAAAAGCAAGTGTAGGGTCTTACACCTAGGGAGGAATAATTCCATGCACCAATTCAGGCTGGGGGATGAGCTGCTGGAGAGGAGCTCTGCGGAGAGGGACCTGGGCGTCCTGGTGGACGACAGGTTGGCCATGAGCCAGCAGTGTGCCCTCGTGGTCAAAAAGGCCAATGGCATTCTGGGGTGCATTAAGAAGAGTGTGTCCAGCAGGTTGAGGGAGGTGATCCTCCCCTTCTACTCTGCCCTGGTAAGGCCTCATCTGGAGTACTGTGTCCAGTTCTGGGCTCCCCAGTACAAAAAAGACAGGGATCTCTTGGAAAGAGTCCAGCGGAGGGCCACAAAGATGGTGAAGGGCCTGGAGCATCTCTCCTATGAAGAAAGGCTAAGTGAATTGGGTCTGTTTAGCCTTGAGAAAAGAAGACTGAGAGGGGACCTGGTCCAGGTTTATAAATATCTGAGGTGTGGCGGCCATAGCGGTGAGGCCAGTCTCTTTTCAGTGGTACGTGGAGACAGGACAAGGGGAAACGGACATAAGCTGCAGCATAGGAAGTTTTGCACGAATGTGCGTAAGAACTTCTTCACGGTGAGGGTGACGGAGCACTGGAACAGGCTGCCCAGGGAGGTTGTGGAGTCTCCTTCTCTGGAGATATTCAAGTCTCGCCTGGACGCCTACCTGTGCGACCTGGTGTAGGGAACCTGCTTTGGCAGGGGGGTTGGTCTCGATGATCTCTAGAGGTCCCTTCCAACCCCTACAATTCTGTGATTCTGTGAACTGCATTGCCTGTGCTCCTTGGATTGCAAGATACATTCTATATCATCAGCTCTTGTATAGGGGACACACAACTCAAAGCTAGGGTCTGGTCAGCAAATAAAGTAAACCGACCAACCTGATTTTCAGTTATATAGATACAGTACAATTAATTGGTACAAAAACAGTCTCTACAAGATGTGAAGCTCCTATATGATTTCTTTAGGTAATTATTTGTAAAAACATTTTTTTTAAAAGATCTTTAAAAGCCTTTCAGAAAGTTGCATATGGAACAGATTTAGCAAAATATATTTTTTGTGAGTATAACATTTAAGGTCTCTTCAGATGTATCAAGATGTACTGAGATTAAACTCATTAAAACAACAACAACCACCACCAACAACAACAGCAACAAACAAAAAAGCCCACACAGAAAAAATGAATGACCTGTACATTTGTATGAAATACCCAATTGGTTTCCCTTTAGAAGAGATTAATATTTGGGATATACTGTATTGACTTTCTTGTATATCACATCACACTGGATGGTATGACTCATTAAATTATGTTATCACTTCATGGTATTGTAGTTTGCATGGGAACGAGGAGAGTATCATGTAATGTGATGATATACTGTAGCTGTGAAATACTGTTAAATGATGGCACTCTAGGGATTCAATAAAATATACCATTTCACCAATCTCAGCTTCTGTAGGAAAGTGCCGAAGGAAACACCTTCTTTGAAATAATTTTTTGGATTTACTTACATGGTTTGTGACCCATGCTGCTTACTGCTGAAATAGATATTTCCATATGATTCTGCTGTTGGAGTTGACACCTAGACTTTGCTTGTTAACTGCAGTAAAGCCCCAATAATCCATTAACTGCATGCTGTTAAAGGAGCAGGAGCTCTTGTAGAGATGGTCATTTAATCTAGAAGATTACAAATGCCTCTGCTTGCTGTTTGATCCTGTCTATGCTGCAAACTGAGGACTTATGAGACAAATTGAACTGGGATGGCTATGAGCACTGACACAAGCAATAGCAATGAAACAGTGAAGTTTCCTACTGTGTTTTTATCAAAAACAGTCAAAGTAAGTCTGTGTCCAATTTTTCCTATTTTAGGACAATCGGAGCAGTATTCTACTAATATGAAATACAGGGTGACCAGTTGACTTGTACTGCAAAGCATATTTAACATTGATTTTCTAACGTGGTCATACAGGAGTAAAGTAACCATCTTTTAATCTTCAACAGCAAATGTATTTTGTTGCTTAGGGAAGTTCTTAAAGAATGTTACATATCTATGACAGATAACTGTTGGGGTGCTGCTAAAGAATTATTTTAAATAATATGGCATTGTATCTCAGATAGGTTATCATAAGTATTATAGAAACTGGACTGATGCCTTGACAAAGTATCTTAGTAAGAAATATCTGTTATGAGACAGAATAGTTGCAGAAGTATGTTTCGGAGTAGACTTTTTTTCTTGTTTAAAAGTAGGTAGCCATTTATAGCTGTGTATATTTCCTTAGTTTAGATGGGAAGAACATTGTAAAATATTCATGAGAAGTGCTTTATCATACATGATATTTGATCCCTGTATTGCTTCAGTACTTCAGGAACCAGCTAATGGAGAAAATTAATTATTACAATTCTCCTTCTCTTCAGAGAGCAAATTTTGTGGAGGAACAGAAAAATGCCAGCTTTCTTATCTTATCCTGTGGGGCAGATTTTTTTTTTTTTTTTTTGCCTTGTTACAATGACTCTAGTACCTTGAACAACCTCAAGTAATCACAATGTTCATATCTGTTTCAGACATTTTCTAAGCTTAATGAGCTATTTAGGAATATCTTAAAGAGATATGCCCTGCAGCACTGTGGTCATGGCTGGTAGGGTCCATGGAAGAATATGGGCAGGTACATAGAAGAGTTTTATCCTTGGATAGTGTGGTACCTGAACATGGTGAAAATGGTATGGAATAAGGGATAAAGATTGCTCTTCATGGGGGCACATATTATGCTATGGTTGTTTTTTTTTGCTTTTTTTTTTTTTTAATGAAAATAGTGTTGATAACATGCTGGCATTTTAGCTATTGCTGAGCAGTCCTTACATTAAGACAAGGACTTTTCTCTTTCTCATGCTATCCTACTAGTGAGGAGGATGGAGGTGCACAAAAAGATGGGAGGGGATGGAACAAGAACATCTGTCCAAAGGGATATTCTGTACCCTTTGACATCAAGATGAACAATAAAACTGGATGTCTGGACTGATGTTGTTTGTCTTCCTAAGAAATCATTACACATGATGGACCTTGCCTTACCGGAAGAAGCTGAAGCCTTACTGGAGGAAGCAGCACTACGTGCTGATGGGAAGCAGTGAATAAATTCCTTATCTTATTTTACTTGTCTGTTCAGATTTTGCTTTACCTATTAACCTGTCTTTATCTTAACCCATGAGTTCTTTAGCTTTGACCTTTTTGATCCTCTTTCCCATCTCACTGTGCAGGGCAGAAAGCAAATGGCTGCATGTGTCTCAGCTGCCTGCTGGGGTTGATATACAGAAACAGTGCAAACTGGAAGAATGCAAATAGGTGGGTAAAGACCTTTACATCACTTTTTCCTGTATCTGAACCCCTAAGATATGATGTAATGTTTATATCATGAAGTTACTGTAATGAATTTGAAAGTTTGTTATACTGCTTTTCATGAGGTAAATAAAGTGAGAAAGTACAAAAACAGTCATTGTTTCACTGGAAATCATTAATAATAATTTGTATGCTAGTTTACTTCTGGAAGCTAATGAGAGTCATTGTTTCTTTGTATTTCTCTATTACAACCATGCCTTTGATTATCTCTTTCATTACTACTTCACACTGCATTATGACTTGATCTGTATTTACCATTCATTCTTTAGATCCTGAATTTGCAACACCGTTTTCTGTCAAAAATTCAGTAGAATAATGTCCTCTGACCACTTATGCTCTAAGCATTGATATAGTTATCTGGAATTTAGAAATAAATAATTTTCAGTTCCTGAGTTCTTTAGTTAATAGCTTTTGATATATTACTTGGAAAAGGTTCATAAAGTTATTTTTTTTTCCAGTTATTTATGTTAATATTTATGAATCTGTTACTTGTCCTGAAGAAATTTCTCATTTATCTACTTGACTTCTACAAAACTTCCAAAAAGCTGCAGTCATCTCTGGCCAAATATTCGCAACTGATTTCAAGATAATATGTAAGTTTATTAAAAACAAACTGATAAGTTTTTGAGAAGCTATCCACTGAGTACTGAAAGCCAGTGAAATTCTTCTTAATCATACTAAAAAGTTGCAGTTTGTTTCTGCATTGCTGACAAGACTATTAATTATGAGTGTCTTTTCCTATACATATGTCTCTTCATTACTGGTGGATAACCTTCAAAAGGTTAAGCCATGAAAACCATGATCATGCTTGCACTAAGTTGATTAGAGTAGTAAAACAGATTCTTTGGTGTCTGACTCTGTGTGGAACAAATACCATAACCAGGTGCATAAAACATGATCGTGCGGAACCCTGTAGTGTGGGCACAATTCTCACTGGGCCATAATGGGCTAGAAAAGACACAGGGCTAGAGAGTTTTCTTGGTAGGCAGGCTGGCAGATTCCAGTCTAGCTCCTCTAATCTGACAATGGAGGATCCCAAGGCATTTTGAATAGCTTTCTAAAATATGTTATACACCCAAATAGTTTCAGTGGGAAATACTGATATTCTGAATCATATACATTTTAGAGAATTTATGCTGAGTATCTGATATCACCTGAAATATGCACTAACATATAGAAAAGCCAGTCCTGTTACAAAAACTTATGTTCACTAAAGTTTCTCCTTTGGGCTAGTATGGTTTCCTAAAAATAATGTTTAATCCTGTGTATCTTTCATGATTTTCTCCATTCCTGATTGACTTCAGGCAGTTTATTAACAAATTTCTTCAATTTACAGCTGTGAAGATAGAGCTGCTGCTTATTACCAAATACATTACTGGGAAAATTGTACTTAGTGGAGTGTTTATGATAAAATAATTTTATAAACATATTATGCCTACTGCTGTACTCCAGTACAGATCAGTGTTGGCTGAAAAACTGAAAGAATGATTCTTCAGTTTAATAGGAAATACCGATTAATAAAAGGAAATGCCAATTCTTCAGTTTAATATAAAATAAAATATTGAATTTTAAAATGCTAAAGTTATCTGATGCCAAAGCTGTTCCTTGACAAATGATTAATTCTTTCTCTAACTAATGTAATCATTACTAGCTTTGAAATCTACGAATAATGTCTACCTGTTTTATAACACACTCCTATTACACTTAGAAGGACCAACGTCAGTATTTCTCACTTCTCTGCTGTACAGCTTCTGCTGAGTGCACAGGCGAGAAAGCAGAGGAGGTAGTCTTTTGATTGGGTAGTGATGCTGTTACCATAGAGATTTGAAAAACTCAACTAAATGTACCCCTTAAAATGTCAAACACAGGAAGCAGGAGGGAAATTTCAGTGGAAAAATATATGAAAATCATAAAGCTGTTATATTAGCTAAACTCACTGCCATTCCTTCATTCACTGTAGGTTAAGTAAATCCTGCTTCAGAACCGAAGGGAATTATTTCCTTCAAATATAGGCTTTCAATTACCTTTGAGATATGAGCTCTAATCTCTTTGGTAGAAGACGAAAATTAACTGTATCTACCAATGCCAGTCTTATGTGAAGCTTAATTAATTTGGATTTCATTTCTCCTCTCACTTCAATTTTTTTCTTTTTTTTTTTTTTTAAAGTAAACACATGAGCAATAGTCTTGCAATACGCAGAACACCAGGCATACCACTGATTTTATTATCAAGGGTTATGAATGAGCCAAATTCATTTCAGCATCACAATTTTATTATTAACAATTTTCCATGGTGAGGGTAGCCTTTCAGCTAAGGGCTGGTAAGCAGCCATAGGAGGCTGACAGAGCCCTGGGAGTATGTTGGCTTTGCTTTCTGAATGGAGTCTGCTGAGAGTGAGCCACTCCCGGCAAGGGCAGCCTCTGGCTTCCTGCTGCCTTCTCAGCCTTGCCCAGCACTTTCCGCCTTCTCCTCACTTAAAGAGCTTAAGGAGAACTGATAATTTGAAGGAGCCTTGCTGCCTGCTGTGATGCCAAACTAAGGAACTCCACCAAATTTTGAAGTTTTGTATCAAAAAGTACTGTATATATATATTTATAAGGGGAAAAAAAAAAGATGTGATAAATATTAATATAAGATGAAAATTGTGTATCATGATTTGGAGGAGAATTAGTACAACGCTGTCTGAAAGACTAATGGGGATCAATTTTAGAATTAATATGCTGTCAGTTGTTGGTAGCCTTGTTGTGTAGACTAAAACACTTTGGCTAGAGTGGGTATATTAAGTGCAGTATTTATTTTGTGGCCTATAGTGGGCTATGGGCCAGGATTCCTAAGTTCCTTAACCCTTTCCCATGTTTTGATAAATATTTTGAAGAATTTATTGTATCTTCCCTTCTTTTTGCTGTTGATCTGCGAAACTGCCATCATGATACTGTCTAAAACTATCCTATATACTTTAGGTTAATATTTTAATAATTAATCTTGAAAATGTATGAATTCTTTTAGTTCCTTTTTTGTTCCAAAAGGAACAAGTTACAGCAATGAATTAATAGATTTTTTTAAAAATGCATATACATACATATATATACATTTTTCTTCATGAGTAAGATAATTGTTTTCTGCTAGAGGATAGTAAATAAAAGATTAAGAAGTTATACATTCATCATTCTGATATTAAAGTCTAAAATGGAATGTATTCTAAAGTACCAATGTTAGCCCTATCAGATATTTTGAACTGTAATAAAAGCCATTTACTTAGGAAAATGATACACAAACATATTCTCATTTGTTTTCAGAGATAAATATATGAAACTGCATATACAAGTTTTAATGTTTTTATAAAATAATTAAAAATTAATAAATTCTTATCCCTTTCAATTTTTTATCTTTGTTTTGTTCCAGATGTTACTCTAAAAAACAAGAAACATGCCTTAGGTTTTCTTCCTACTGTAATTTGATTTTCTTTTTCATGGCTGTGGTATATTACAGTAAAATCTGTAATTAGAAAATCAATTAAAACATTTTTTTTCCTGTAAAACATAACACCCTCCAGAGGTTTACTGGGCTCTGCATAGGTCACAATCTCTGGCCTTGCAGTTTCTGAAAAATACCATTGCTAGCTTCTCAGATTGTCACATCAAAATTGTTTTTAAGTCTCAGAGGAGGGTTCAGTCTGTAGTGTCAGTAGCAACAAAAGTGAGGGCAACAATTTGTGTCAGTTCTGCTATGTCTTCAAAGAGGATATTTTGCCAATTTGACACACTGGCTGAAAACGTCTCACACATACAGATTTTTGTTGTCTTTTTAATTTATTTTTTAAGATGAAATAAATGAAGAGATGAATCTACAAAAATATATTGGACAAGAAAAAGCATATACGTTACCATATCTGAAGCCACTGGTGAGCTGACATTATTTCAGTTCTTTTTAACTCAGAGAAAAAGATGCATAGAAACTTTTTCTGGTTTTATGATTTCCCATAGTAATAAGTTTTTTACATGTTATCCACTAAGAAAATGTGAATTTCCCATATAAAAATAATTATTAGGCAGTCTGATGTTTCAGACTGCATGTGGGTTCTTATTATTTTTTTAAATTACAGCCTTTACAAATACTATTATTTTTATTTTTCATAAAGCTATAAAGGATTATAGAAAAATGAAGAAAGAATTCTCATGAAAACAATGTTTGATTGACTGCTGTTTCTCCGATGTTTTTAGAAAAAAGGTATGTTTCTGCAGTTCTATTGGCACAAGGATCTCTCGGTTTTTTTTTTTCTGCTGGTACAAAATTGAGAAAGAAGAGGACATAAGTGAGATTGCCATCATCAGAATAGTAGGGACTATTCTAATTTACGGAGGGAAGGAGAAAACTACTTGAGGAAGTAGAAAGGTTATAGGTAAGAGAAACATAATTAAATTCCATTTTGAGGAATGGAAGAGTTAGAGAAGACCTAAGTGAAATATAATGTCTATGAGCTCTGGATACTTTCTGTTTGAAAGAAGTTTTTGAACAAGGAGACATCCACAGGTGTACTAATTCATTTCACTTTCTTAGGACAGGAGGGGGAATAAAAATGAGTTAGAAAGCTTTTAGAAATAATGACATCCTTGTACGAAGGCAAGGGCAAATTTTTCATTTACCTAATAAAACTTAACAGTTCATCTAACAACTTCTGATCAAATTTAATTTCTGATCAACTCCAGACAGAAAGGACCCATTATCCTGATATTGATTTAACACTGCAAAAAAGGGTATGCAACCATCAAAACTAGGTCTACTAAACTTTAATATTGTTAAGACAGTGCAGAGATCGCTAATGTTCTACATTATCTCAGGGAGACAATTGCTCCTTCAAAAAGGATAAGTATGTCTATGTAGAAATGACTCTTGATGCACATTTACACTTTGAACCAATTCTTGATTAATCAGTGCCTGATTAAAAAAAAAAAAAAAAGAAAGAAAAAGAAAGAACCTCAGAAGAGGCAATTTCCTTTTATTTTATTGTAATAATAAGAGTAATGTAAAGCCAGCTGTGTAAATGTATATTCTTCTGTCAGGCATGTTATTCTAGGCAGAACTAGTAGCACTCTATTTTTAGCCTTGTCTGATACTCTTTGATGTGCAAAGCTGTGTCTATTACATCTGCTTTGCCAATCTTCCCTGTTTACGTTGAAAATTATTACAGTAAACACCTCCCTGAATGTTTCTGAAAATCTGAGGACCTAAAAATATAGGAATGGCAATGAAGCAAGAGAAAAAAAATGAATGATGATGTCGTACATATTCCTTGAGATTCAGAGAAAGGCTTTAATGCATTGAAATGACCTGTGCAGTAACATAACAACTTCACACTTTGTAGTCATTAGCTCTTGTGTCAAAAATGATCCTTTTGACATCTCTAAATGTGACTTAAAATTTAACTTAATTCCATACTTTTAACAGTATATACAGTGCTGAAGAAAAATAGCTCTTACATCATTGTCCATGCTAAATTTCTTTGATACACTGGATATCACTCATGTCTGTTTCTGTTCTCGGCTGAAGCATATTGGATATTTTGGGCAAGTCCCATGCTAATGAAGGGACATTTGAGGAGGGAAAAGTCAAGCTATTGTACAATTGGAGTACCACAGGTATGCATGTATAACATGTATAACACCATTTGAGTTCCTTATGACTTAAGCTGTCTACACATGTAATCACAAGGACTTCTCTAGGCTTTTCAGAGTGCCATTACCCTAGCTTGGGTGGAGTGTTCACTTAATTATGGATTCTGGTACCTACGTAGAGTTTTTTCAAATCTATTTTCCTGGTTTTCTTTGCTTCATACTGCATTGAGCAGTGTGAACATGGATTAAAATATGAACTATCCAATGATATACCTTCCATCACTAATGTTTTAAACAGAAACGATGTACTACTATATAAATTGAAAACAAAAGCACTAATGGGCAACAGACATCTAATGCCAGTCAGAACAGTGAGCCTCTACTGAGGTAATCCTGCTCCTCTACTTTGTGCTGGTGAAGCCTCACCTAAAGAACTGCAGCCAGACGTGGAGTGTGGAGTTCGCACTACAGGAGAGCATGACATGGACCTGTTGGAATTTGTTCAGAGAAGGGCCACAAATATGATCCAAGGGATGGAACACCTCTCCTTCAAGAGAGAGCTGGGGCTGTTCAGCCTAAAGAGAAGGCTCTGAGGTGACTTGATAGAGGCCTTTCAGTAACTAAAAGGGAGCTACAGGAAAGAAGGGGACAGACTCTTTAGCAAGGTCTGTGTGTATGATAGCAAAAGTGGAAATGATTTTAAACTAAAGGAAGGCAGATTTTGAATGGATATAAGGAAAATGTCTTTTACAGTGATGGTGGTGAGGCACAGGAACAAGTTGCCCAGAGGTGTAGTGGAAGCCTGTTCTTGAAGTATTCAAGGCCAGATTGGACCGGGATCTAATAAATCTGACCTACCTGTGGATGTCCCTGTCCCTGCAGGGGAGTTAGATTAGAATATTTTTATAGGTCCCTTCCAATACAAAGGATTCTATGATTCTATGATTCAATTACATTGCATTAGTGCTGTTCTGTTAGTGATATGCAGTAATACCAGAAATAATTTTAAAAAAGTGCAAAAAATGATGTGACTTATTAGCTGCTTATTTAACTCCTAGAATCCTACTGTAAAGATGATATGAAAATATTTGCCTTCTTTTCTTTGTCTACAGATCAGTACACTTTCTAACTATTGGCAACATGCTCACTGTATATGCTGTGTTTATGATAAATGAGTAACTGCTCCCAAAATATACTTACAGGTTGCTTCATCAAATAAATCATTATTGGTAGTACAGATTTCTAACACCTATACACTAAAGGAGAATATTTGATAAAGCTATATATTTTTGATCACTTGTAATCAGATCATATTCATATGGACTTAATTTCTTAGTAGATGTTTATTTTTAATTTGTTTGCATCAGTACTAATGAGTTAAATGACCTTGTAAATATTTGGATTGGTCTTTTACCTTGCTAAATTATAGTCACAAATAGCTGTTCTGGGGCACTGGTCTAGACATTATTTTAGGGAAGATTATCGCTGGGAGGAACACATAAGAATTAGTGAAATGCATTGACATTTAAAACTGAATTGTCAGTTGGACTTGTGATCATTTGCATGTAGTTAAGGCTGATGATCTATCAACTTTCGAAAAAAGTGTGGTTTGGAGCCGTTCAGTTATCAGCAAAGTAACAGCCTTATCTAAACTAGTGATCCAGCTACTTCTGTGGAAATAGAGAGCAAATCACCTTGGAGAGGATATTTCACTAACCCATTCAATTTCTCTGTTGAAATTACCTTTTCTGACTGTAGATAGAGGTTACAGCGACTAAGAATTAGATACATAGCATTCAAAAGCTTAAAGCTGTAAAGAACAATTTCCTTCTCTCCCCTTCAAAATTTCTTTCTACTTGGTTGTTATAGTTTTCTGAAGTACCTAGGTAGATTTGCTGACCATGTACTATAGTTTCTTGTTTTGATTTGATAAATTATACAAATCTTTTCACTTATAGTTTGGTAATAATTATTGTAATTTTTCTCTAGCCAGGCCTCTGAAAGAAGTGTTTGGAACCTAATTTGTTGTGATTTTATTTTTTATGATGAGTAGAACAGAGAGTTTAAACATATTCAAGTATCAGCAAATAGTTCAAATAAGTAGCTTTAAATTAAAGATGTTCCCACTATCTTCACTGCTACAGTGACTGGATAATTTGCAGAGGTATTAAAGAAACTCTCATATTTACCAAGGTATCGATGACAAGTATTTAGATACTTATTTAGGTGCGATTTTATTCTATTACAAACTAAAAAATATATGACTATAGTAGAGATTAATATAAGATTTATAAGACAATATTAAGTTATTAGAAAGTTACCTAGTTATCAGTCTTCAAATCAGTGCTCAAATGACCTTGCTGACACAGTAAAAAGTTTAACTGTACGATTCTGTGTAAAAAAGCTATAAAACAAAATACATAGGCATTTAGGACCAATATAATCACCTGAGAGGTTTGGATTTTTTTGCTCTCTTGCAAAGAAAGCACCATAGAATGTCTCTGTCTCTGAAGTACAGTGTTTTCTTTAGTTGCTGCAGATATATACCAGTCATTTGGTAGCACAAACTCAAGGTTGTGACAATAGAACAATGCAGCCCTGGTAGGTTAAAAGCACACACTAATCACAAAAATATTACTTGACTAAACAGAGCTCAAAGAGGATAAGTGGAAATCTTTGGTCATAATTTGAAGTGAAAACAGACTTTTCTATCCAAGGAAGGCTTTGTATAGACTGAAAGGGAGGAGCATTTGCTTTTTAAATGGAAGACCTGAAAAACGCAGGCCATATCAAAACTGTCTTGCCAGATGCTTGTCTGCTGTCTCCTATGTTACTACTTCTTTCCACTGGATGAAAATGCAGGCAGTTGACAGGGAAGAATTTACTTTAAATCCTTGCTGTTTATGAGAGTAGAGTTATGGAAACGCACAATAAGGCATGAGATACTTCCACCGCTCATGCTCAACTGGTTAAAGTTTCAGAGGTAGTTCCACTGAGACCAATACATAATAGTATATTACAGTAAATGTGACACAAACTGGTTCGATGTAAATTAGGATTTCTTCTTAATTAATGCAAATTCTTAGAGCCTAACCTGGATCTAAGATTAACCTTTTCAAAGCTTGTCTTTTATCCATAAATCTGTTGCACTTGACATTTTAACATCTGTTTTCACTTATCTGATGAGTTTATTTCATTCTGCTAATGCTGAGAATATGTTCTTATATGAATGTGGAATTTTATCTTTCTTTCTTCCCAAGTCAGTGTGCACATCTGGTCTAAATGAATATTTACTCTGCCTTCTGAGTTTGAAGAGGGAAGGTACAAGGGTTGCTCAAAAAGAAATATCTCCTATTTGTTTCTGTTCGTCTTCAGTGTCAGAAGTAGATTCTGACCAGTGTTCGATTACATTTTGTTGCCGTGCCAGAGATGGCAGCAGAGGGACAGTCTGACAAAACGTCATCTGACATGGAAGTGAATATGAATAGAAGTGCATAATTTAATTCCTCCATACAGATAAAATAGCATCCATTGACATTACTGACACTTGATGAACGTTTTTGGAGACCAAAGAGTGGATGTGAGATGGTGGGTGGTGTGTTTCAGCAGTGGCAATGGTGACATTGAGTCGCTGCTAGTGGTGCAGATTTTTCCAAGCACGGCATGTAGGCTGTTGTTCATCACTAGTGAAAATTCATAGCTAACTGTGGTGACAATGTTGAAAAATAACATTTTGTAGCTGATAATTTGCTTTCTTAAAGAAGTATTATTGTGCTCTTTTTGTCTGTTCTAGTTTCCATGGAAGTAAGTAGGAGGCATGACTTTGAGAGTAACTTATGTATTACTGTTCAGAAAAGGAAGTCAAACATTAGTTTTAAATCTCTTTTGCTGGAGACAGGTGATATTCAGGTATTTTTATAGTCATTTCTTCTATAATCACACCTGAATCTTATTTCTAACAAATGGGCAGTATACCAATTGGAAGAACGGGAGAATACTTAGAATGGGAGATGAATTAGGAAGTTAGTATGATTTGCTAGTTTTCTTTAGTGGGGACGGGATTTTCTTTGATTCTCTGACTATGAGAGACTATAACTATGACCATCCAACAAGTTCTTAGGGATAGTTTTGCTGGCTTAAACGTAAAATAAGGTAAAGTGTTTATTTTAATTTCTGATTCTGAATGTTTACAATCTTAGCTAATAACTTAAGACGATTTGCATCAATTTTGTTGATGTAATTCTGATATAGACAGAATGCATCTGGAAGGGAAGTTTTTCTTGGCACTGGAAAAATAGGATAATCTTTACTATATGAATAGAATAGGCTCGTGTTTCTCTAGTATTTATTGCAAATATCTTTGTGACTGTTATTCTAAGAATTGTGTCTGGATAAAGCTTACGGGAGGAAACAGTGAATCTTGGCAGTGCTAGATATAAATTTGTTCTTTCCCCACCAGCACCAACCAGCACAACTATTTTTTAGCACAAAGTGGAAAATACGATCTTTAGGAAATTACACTGAAGATATACAACACACACATATACACATGCACAAAAAATAGTTTGTATAACAGAAAATGCTGCTGGTCTTATTCAAAGTGCATACTAAATGCACTGAGTCAGGGAATAAGCCATCAAAGTATTTTAAAATAGGAGAATATTATGTTTGGCAATAGGGAAAAGAAATTATCTTGCTCCAAGAGTAAATTACTCAGGACAATTTGAATCGATAGAGCCGAATTTTATCACTGTTCCAAAAAGAGCAGTTTCATCTTTAATATCTTTTATCTCCTAATACTTGATGTGTTTATGCAGCTGTATTTGTAGTTGTTCTCATGAATTGTCTTTTATTGCCTAGAACTGTGGTTATAGTCTACAAGCCTTTCCTCTTTTTTTTTTTTTAATGTTTTTTTCTTTTTTCTTTCATTTTTGGAATAAGCCAAATTCATGATAGGAAATGTGATAACCAAGAAAGCGTGAATGATTTTAGACTAGTGTTGCACTTGTGAAGCCATGCCCTGTTCATATTTAGTTTTCAAGTATAAATTTAGCCTCAGAGAATACAATTTTGTTTTTAAATGTGCTAACAAGTATACAAATCTTGCCTAGATCAACTCACAACCATATTATAGTACATCTGGTCTATTTCAGCTCTACTTTGACTGGTTATGTTAGATAGTTGATCTTTAGAGGTTCCAAACTGTACAATTCTGTAGTTCCAGTGCAAGTAGTAACAATCTTATCCAAATCTCAAAGTCAACAAATTGTGCAGGTTTGTTGAATTTATTTTTTGAATATGATTGCATCTTCAACCTCTAAAATGGAAAGAATTCAACAGTATAATAAAGCGCTATGAGAAAAAAAAAAAAAAAAAAAGCTTGTTTATTTTATCTCTGGTAACTTCTTTTGAGGAGCTTTTAATTCTCACAATTAAACTAATAGAGACAACATGAGTCTGTTTTTCCTCAGTCACCTCTTCCTGATCTCAGTTCTAGTTTAAATAGAAGTCACTGAATATATCTGATAAACAATGTTATTCTTCTCCATAACTTTTTTATCCCCTAGTTCTACTCCACTCAGATTTTAAATTACTGCTAGCATTTTGCATGTAACTCAGCAGAATTACAGTTATTTATTCAAGATTTCTGGTCTATGTACCACCATTCTCATGCGACTACCTTGTATGAGTGCTCCTCATATACTTTAATCATGCACCAATCCCTGTGATTTTTTTTAGAAGCCTTCTGCTTTTGAATTCTTTGACAAAGATTTTCTCATGAGATTTACTTTTTTAGCACAAAAATTGTCAGCAATTTTTTTGACCTGACTTACAGCAGTCTTAAATTTGAATTGCCAGCCTCGTTTTCTTTAATGTGGTTTATTTTTTGGAATTTGGATTCAATTTCTGTTTGTCGGCTTTTTAAGGGTAACTTTCCGATGAAATTTGAAATCTATTTTGAATTACATTGCCTTTTCAATTTTATCAGATTCAGCTTACTTACTTTATTTCAGTTCTCCCTTTTCAGTAAAAACTGCTAACCTATTTACTTCAACACAGTGTTGGATTTGAATATGTTATTATCATTGTATTCACAGGGTAACAATTTGAAGATTCGTCTAGGCAATCCTAGCCCTAAGATGTCTAGTTGCAACTTTCCAAGGAATCACAGTTCTCTTCTTCTGTGTCTGTTGAGATTTTTTTTTCATTTTTTTTATTTTTTATTTTTTTATGTAGTAAGCTGAATACATTTAGAAAGGAGAAAGGAAAGGAGGTAAAAAGATGTAGAAAGCTTTCCAACTGTACTGATGAAACCCGTAAGTTATATTTTGAATCAAAACTGTGCTGATACATAGGCTTAGGTCAGGAGTTAACTTTTTTTTTTTTTTTTTTTTTTTTTTTTTGTGGGTAATCTCTGGGCAAAGATAGTTTATAATGTCTAATCAATGTTTATAGTTGCTGCTAAGTAGTATTGCACTGAGCCAAGGCCATTCATAATGAAAGGCCCAAGGATCTGGGAGGGAATAGGCTTCTGGAATCATAGAATTATTTGTGTTGGTAAGGATCTTAAAAATTATCTAGCTCTTGCCCTGTTGTCATAGACAACTTTAACAGGACTGTGTGGCTCAAAGCTCCACCCAATCTAGTCTTGAACACTTTCAGGGTTGGTGCATCTATCATTTCTCTGGGCAACCTGTTCTTACCACTCTCATAGTAAATAATTTCTTCCTTGTATCCAGTCAAAATCTTTCATCTTTCAGACTAAAACTATTGCTCCTTGTCCTGTTATTACACTCCCTGGCAAATAGTCTCTCCCTGTCTTTATAAAAAGTATGGGAGGGCTGCTATAAAGTCTCTTCAGAGCCTTCTCTTCTTTAAATTGTACAACCCCAACTCTCTCAGTCTTTCTTCACAGGAGAACTGTTCCAATATTCTGATCATTTATGTGTGCCTCCTTTGGACCCTTGGGCAGGTCTATCTGTGTCTTCTATGTCTAGAATGTATGAAAGATGAAGGCATATATGAATCTGTCTTCTATGTCTTAATTTCCACTCTTCCCTGTGAGGAAATCATAGAATCATAGAGTGGCCTGGGTTGAAAAGGACCTCAAAGATCATCTAGATTCAACCCCCTGTTATGTGCAGGGTTGCTAACTACTAGACCAGGCTGCCCAGAGCCACATCCAGCCTGGCCTTGAATGCCTCCAGTGATGGGCATCCACAAGCTCCATGGTCAACGTGTTCCAATGTGTCACCACCTCTGTGAGAAGAACTTCCTCCTAATATCTAACTTAAACCTTCCCTGTCTCAGTTCAAAACCATTCCCCTTTGTCCTATCACTATATACCCTCATAAACAGTCGTTCCCCTTCCTGTTTGTATGCTCTCTTCAAGTATTGGGAGGCCGCAATGAGGTCTCCCTGGAGCCATCTCTTCTCCAAGCTAAACAAGCCCAGTTCCCTCAACCTTTCCTCACAGGAGAGGTGCTCCAGCCCTCTGATTATCTTAGTGGCTTTCCTGGGTCACAATTTCTGTCTTCTGTGTCTTTCTATGTCTTTCTTATGAGAACCCAGAGCTGAAGACAATACCCCACTTAGGATCTCACAGGACCAGAGTAGAGCAGGACTACAGCCTCCTTCAGTCCCCTAGCTACACTTCTTTACAGGTAGCCTAAAATACACATGGCTTTCTGGGCTGCAAGTGCATATAGTACACATCATTTTTTTCATCCATCCATGTGTTTATGTCCTTGTCCACATGGATACTCAGTCTCTTTCTCTCTCAGTCTCTAAGACTGTCCTGACCCAGATTCAGAACCTTGCACGTGAACTTGTTGAATCTCATTAAGTTCACATGAGCCCACTTCTTATATCTGTCCAGGTCTCTTTGTATAAAATCTCTTCCCTCTAGAATATTCATTGCAGCTCTTTGTTATCTGCAGACTTGTTGAGAACACATTCAATCCCACTTTCTATGTCACTAATGAAGATATTAAAACTACTCATTCCAGTAGTCTCTGAAGGACATTATTCTTGTCTCTGCTAAAACTTAACATACTTAAATAAACTACAGCTGAAAGTATCCTCTGTCTAGCATATAAAAAATTGACAATATTCTTTTGGCTCCACCAGAGAAATGAGTCTTACATGAAATCAGATGATGACAATAGGAATCTTTACAAATGCAATTAAATATCATTCCATGCATATAAAGTCACATGAGAAAAAAATATTTTCATATATTGTCTTTTTTTTTTTTTTCCTGGGACAGAAAATTTGGCACAAAAAATAAATAGATTGTCAACAAAATGTTCAACCTATTTTTACTTACAGATTTCTGTAATCATTTACTAATTAAACTAAGGAAAATTAAAGCACGAGACTTGATTATTGTAGAGATACTAATATAATGTAACATATCTGCTGTTTCTTCTCCTACAGTAAAATGTGAGTACAAACAAAAGCGAAATAATGTATGTGATTATAAGTGGAAGATGGGCCTGCAGAGGTATATTATCTATTGATATGTGAAGTCACATCAAAGGAGGAAATTGGTAACCATAATTCTACAATGATTAAAGTTCAAAGCTTTAAATATGTCTTAAAACTTATAAAGACTTATTTTATCTTTCCTAAAACTGGAGTCTTAGGAGTATCATTTTCTTCAAAAACATAAACAAGCAGAAAATAAATAACTTGCATTTCCTTCGTATTTCTAAAATGCAGAATAATTTATGATCCAAGTTACACAAGAATGAGTAATATAACCAAATTATATTACAACACAGGCATTGTGAAAATACTGATTACTTACCTCTTTTTTTCTTTTCTTTCTTTTTTTTCTTTTTCTTTTTCTTTTTCTTTTCTTTTTCTTTTTCTTTTTCTTTTTCTTTTTCTTTTTCTTTTTCTTTTTCTTTTTCTTTTTCTTTTTCTTTTTCTTTTTCTCTTTTCTTTTTTTTTTCTTTTTCTTTCTTTTTCTTTTCTTTTTCTTTTTTTTCTTTTTCTTTTTCTTTTTCTTTTTCTTTTTCTTTTCTTTTCTTTTTCTTTTTCTTTTTCTTTTTCTTTTTCTTTTTCTTTTTCTTTTTCTTTTTCTTTTTCTTTTTTTTTCTTTTTTTTCTTTTTCTTTTTCTTTTTTTAATATACACATTACTTTTTTAATATTTTGGATGAATATTAAATATAAAATGTCAGTGAACAGATTCTATTTCTGACTTCCATCAGTCATATTTCAGCCCCTCCATTCTTTTTCTTTGTTTTCTGTTCAGAGAATAGTAGCTTCTGGGGAGTCTCCCAAGAAACTTTTGGGATAAGTCATTCAGTAGAGATTACTATTGTAAAATGAGGAAGATAAGGGAAGAGAGAGGACCTTTTGTTCCTTAGGGTAATATAATGACAGGGGAGAAAAACATTAAAAACATGAGAGGACTGTAATAGATTGACTGTGATCCCACAGTCAAGTGACATATAACAGTCTCATGTATTTGCTTGAATCCTCATCTCTTGCACTGTGGTTATCTTCTTTCACAGGGTAATAGAATCACTCAGACTGGAAAAGATCTTATGATGACACTATTTCAACATCAACTCAAAGCAGGTTAAACTCTGAGGTAAGACTAGATTGATCAGGGCTTTGTTCTGTTTGGTTATGGATGGAAGATGAAGGATACAAGGTTGGAGATTGTGCAATCTCTCTGTGCAGCTTGAAATCTCACTGATACATACCTGCCCTCCTTTCGCCCTCAGAACACACTGTATTGCATCAAAATATCAGTTTTCCCTACACACATTGGAAGTACTTTCATGTGTGTATCTAGATAGGTCATAAATGTATTTCATTACCTTAGAGAAAAAAGGGCGATTATCACAGTGTACCCAACATTCTTCTAACATTATCACAGTTAAGGATGGAAACTATCTCAGCCAGCTTCGGACACCTTTTCTGGGATCATTATTTGAGATATCTTTACCCCTCCTATAAAAAGACCAGGATGTGAACTGTCTCTCATTTGTCTATTGTAGAAAATATTTGAAATGAGCCAGTCTAATCGTCATTCTATATCCATTTATTTTATCTGATTGTATGGAAATATCAATTCAGACACTATTTCTTTGTGTTTACAGCCTTATATGTAGTTACCACTTCCTTTCTGGTTTCCCAAGTGCTCATAAAATTGGAGAAGTTTGGGAAGTGAGTTTTAGAAAGTATTTTTCTTTTAAAATTTCAACATCATATTGCTTTATAATTTACCTATTAAAATAATTAAAATGTCAGAAAAGTATGATTATTGTAACAAGTGATTGATGATAGGGTGTAGACAACTTTGAGATAAGTGAAGATGAAGACAGTTAGTTGTCAACTGACCGTGACATGAACTTCAAATTAAGCAAATAGTGTAGAAAGAAAGAAAGAAAAAAAAAAAAAGAAAGAAAAAAAAAACACAGATTTTAGGTAAATTAGAGACAGGATAAATACAATGCAGTATGAGTTTAAGCTGTTGGGAGTCTGTTAGGGAGTTCATAGGAAAACTTTGAGCCAGAAGCTGGGCAATACTTCACATGGCTATTCACTGTTTTTAGAAACAGAATAATTCAGAAACTCTATTATCTCCTCAAACTTATCTTTTTCTAAGAATAATTCGTTTACTAGCAAGTTACTATGTTGAAATGAAGATGAGTTAAATATTTTGTCTCAGGGCACAGAATAAGAAGCATACGTGTGTGATCAGCTGGTGACTGAACTGGAACTTCCATTAAGTTGCCCTGACTCAATCCTTAATTTATATCCTTATGTATGAGACGAATATCTAGAATTTTGGATTTTATAAGGATTTTCTTTAATGTGTGTAACTCTTCAATAGTTAAGGTCTCTGTGTAAAATGCAAGAGATAATAATCATACAAAGGTGTGAATATAGAAATATGGTTGTGTATACATTTACTGAAAATATAAGAAAGTAAGTGTCTATTCATTGTAGCTGTGTAAAGACATAGCTACAGCTTGATTTTTTTTGTTTGTTTGTTTTTGTTTTTGTTTTTTTTTTTTGGGAAAAAAAAAATTTAGGAAATTGAGTGACAGTTCCCCTGGAGAAAACAAGGTAGTTCAGACTAACATTTAACAAGCAAATAAATAAACAGAACTACTACCTTGTTTCATGTGGAAATTAGTCTATTAGATACGCAGACAACACGATTTCCATGGTTACAAATGACCTGCTAATCTCTCAAATTATCCAGTCATCATGAACAACAAGCCTACTAAGTAATTATAATAAAATGCAGATTTGACGTAGTATTTTCAAAGTGCAAATCTCCCAAAGTGAGGAGTTTTTGATGGCTAAGAAACTACCCCCCCATCTCAATGTAGGTTCTACAATGGCTTTTTTTGAAATGATTTACCCTGATTTTATTTTATTTTATAACACAATAACATTTTATCTATTTTTTCAGTTCTGTAGGAAAGATGCATAGTAACATATTATAGGTTGTTTTTGTTTTTGTTTTTTGTTTTTTGCTTGTTTTTCTGTCTTATTTGTGTGAAAGTGAAAACTAATTTCATGTGCATTTGTTTGGGTGTTTCTTAGTACAAGGAAGAACTTACTTTTTCTGTTGTTTACAACAGCTGATGTTCACAACTGTTCATGAAATAAATTAATTGTTTAATTATGTTAAATTCAGCGAATCTTGCTAAAGAAAACGAATTAAAACAAATTGGTTTTTGAATGATCACTCTTCAGAACAATAGTTATACAAATAACATCCAAGAATTTATTCTGAATTTTCTAAATCTAGCTGTCTAAAATTGAAGTTGCAACAGACAAAATTTTTTATGGTATCCAAGATGATGTACATACATGTGCACAATAACTGCCGTTACATGACTATTTCACCAGAATCACAGCTTTAATGAAGTTGTAGTTCTTCTTTGATATCTTGGCCTAAAGAGGGTGAGTAGAAACATTTTGTTAATGACCAACCCCTTGTATACTACTTTTCATTCCAATTATTACCAAATGCTTACCAAGGTCAGTCCTTCTCCAATGCCTGTACTATAAACCATTGCAACTCTTTTAACTTCATCCCTAGTCAGAAAAGCATTGCACGCTTGAGTTAATTTATCAGAGTTGCAAACTTACATATCTTTACTATAGTCTTATAATATTTCACATTTTTAAAACCTCAGCACCTTTTTGTATGAGGAACTTTACTTTTATTTAAAGAAAGTGCTGTAGATAGAAACTAAGTTGCATTCCTTATGAATGAAAAGAGATCACTTGGTCCCTTTTTAAACCTGAATTTCAAATCAAAAGGGAAATCAAAGGAAGCTGAAATGTTTTACTGTACAAACTTCCTGGGGTCTTAATTGAGTGCTGAACAGAAGTAGTATTATTCCTTTTATGTGATATTCCTTCTGACTTCCTCATGATTTAAGTTACTAACGTGATTCTGCTCTGATTTCTTTGTCTTGACTTCTCTTAGATTTGTCTTGTTTAATATCTGAGGTTTGGTTTTCTATCAGTACCAGAAATATAAGTGCTAAATTCCCAATCTCAAATTTTATCATAATATCTTTCCTTTTGCCAGCTTTGATACTTCTGTTTTTTCAGTTTATCTTTCAAAGTGCTTAAAAAGAAGGCATTTTCCTAATTTCCACTTGGACAATATTACTTGAGATTTTTTTCACTTGTCCTTGTCAAATATCATTATGGGTATTTTTTCCTTTTTTCCTTTTTTTTTTCTCCTTGTTTTTTTTTCCCACTTCCCCCCCCCCCAACCCCCCATGCCCCCCCCGGCGTGGAGACACCTTTCTCCAAACTATTATTTTATTGATTTAGCTTTCTATCATTGTTTGCCAGTATTGTCAGGTTTCTTTAGTCTAAGGGAATTTAATCAATTATGCTCTTTGGTTCATTCAAAGAATGAAGAAAAAAAATATGGAAAAAAAATCAAACCACTTAGGATGGCTTCTAGTCTAGTTTTAGAATTAATTCTAATTGGATGATCCAAAGTTTGCTACTAGATGATTCTGTATAATGAGTAACACTGTGCTGTTCTCATCTTTCAGATAAGAATTCACCATTCTCCATGGTGTTGGCAACTAAAGGTATTTGCATTCCTCTGGAATAATCCAAAAGACTCATTATAGTTATAGCCCATATCCCAGCTATTTAAATAAATGATGGAATAGGCTATATACATAGTGTGTTTTTAAAGTGAAGACTTAAATAATGGAGATTCAGCAAGGTCGTGGGTTACTTATTCTTATATTTTATTGTTTTACTTACAGTTACACTGATCTTACCGATAATGTTTATTTTCATGCTGAATGCTTTCCTAAGACAAAGACAGATGTTTACTAGTAATGATGCCGTCTATGCTTGCACTTTTTGCTTCAATCCACTTTGCCACCTTGTGTCACTGAATATAGCAAAGGAACAAAAAACCACTTAGGATTTTGTCTTTATTATCTACATTACCTATAAAATCTGTATTATCTATCATATGTCTGTATATCCATTTTCTTTCCTGTCATTCTGGTTGAATAATGATTTCAATGATGTCTACTTAAGCTCTACTCATTTTATCTTTTGCTATTTCTCAAGTATTGAAAGTGTGCTTTTTCAGTTTCAGACTATTCATCTCTTCTCTCTTTACTTTTCTCATTTCCATTAATGAATCTGAACTATTAAAATATCTTACTATGAAATGTTTTTCATTCTTAGATCTTGGGTCCAGAAAGGAAGCTGCTGTCCAGTTTTACAAAAGGGAAACTTTTATTCATAGTAAATTCTTTTTCTGAGAAACATAGACCTGCTATTTTTAATTTGAGATCTGTATTTCTTATAATAACTTTAGTTTCAGATGGTAACTATTATTTCCTTTTTAAGTAAAAGAAGTGTACTGATTTATCTTTATTTTTGCGTACCAAAATATTTTTTGTATTTTTTGATATTTATGCCTGATATATATCTTGTACAGTAGATCTAACAAAAAACAAAGCTGTATTTGAATCAAACTCAGAAATAAAATTTTTGAATCACAAAATCACAAAATCAAAGAATGTCTTGGGTTGGAAGAGACATCAAAGATCATCTAGTTTCAGTCCACATGCCACAGACTGTGTTGCCAACCACTAGATCAGGCAACACAGAGCTGCATGTAACCTAGCCTTGAATGCCTTCAGGGATGGCTCATCCACAGCTTTCCTGGTCAACATGCCTTACCACTCACTGAGCAAAAAATTTCTTCCTAACACCTAACTTAATTTTTTTCCTCTTACACATTAGAGCCATTCCCCCTTGTCTTATCACAATCAAACCATGTAAAAAGTCATGCCTGTAAGCTCCCTATAAGTACTGGAAGGTCACAATGAGGTCTCCTCGGATTCTTTTCTTCTCCAAGCTATTGGTTATATTCATCCTCTAGAATGAATCTGAGTTTTTCCCTTGCTGCTTCCTAAAGTGACAGCACTCCCTGGCTCTTCTCTTTCACTCAGCAGTACATCTCTTCCCTCATCAAATCTAGTTTACAGCTCTGGTGATAAGCCCAACCAGCTTGCTACCTGATATGTTTTTGCCCTCCTGGTCAGTTGCATCCCAACATGCCTTGACAACTGAAGATACATCCTAGATTATTGAATCCAAATCCCTGAGCTTGACACCATCCATGCAGATACTCATTTAATTGCTTTTTTCTCCTTTTGCCTGCTTCCCAGTCTCCATCTGGGAGGACTGAGGAGAGCACTACCTGTGCTCCTGATCTCTTCAAATTCTTCCCAAGGGATGTAAAGTCTCTTAATATTTTCTAATTTCCTTGTTGCAGCCTCTGATGATCCACATTGAAAGATCAGGAATGGACAGTATTCTTCCAGCTTTATCATATTTGTAGTCTCTCCCTGATGTCCTGAGCATGAGCCCCTGACAGGCAGCAAATTTCTTGAGAGGGATTATTCAGGCAGCTAATGGGTGCTTCACTGCTCCTCAGTGTGGAGCCCCCATTTACTAAGAATCTTCCCCTTCTTTTGCTGGCACTGTTTCTGACAGTTTGAAGCTTTCCTGTTGTATCACAACAGAGATTTGCCACATTGCATATCTGCAACATGATTCTGTAACGTTTCATCTAACCAGTCAAACTCATTTGACTGCTTAAGAACAATTTTTTGATTACTCAGTTTTTCATTTATAAAAAGGATATAAGACATTTTTACATGTCCCTAAGGAAGATGTTGGGGGTCAACCAGTCCCTTTTTTTTTTTTTTTAACCAAATAATTTGACTTCTGTTTGTCTAGTCTCAATCAAAATCTGATGAAAGGCTGTATGTATGTATGTTTTTAATTTAAAGGAAAAATGTGTAGAATGCGTGATTCAAAGAACTCCCCCCTCCCCCCCCCAAAAAAAAATTGCCAAATAATTACTTAAAGAGGAGAATGGGAGTGAGAGTTTTAGCACTTCATTGAAACAAAGAGTTATTTATTATTCCATTGATTTCTAAATGATAACAAATACTACAACAAAGAGAGATTTACAGATCTACTATCTATGCAAGGGAAAGAATCATTATCCTAATAAGAGGTTGACGAGATTGCTTCCTACTTAAGGAGAAAGTAAAATAAATTTGGGGAAATAAATATTAAACTAGTCTAGATTTTTATTTTTTAAGACTTCAAAGAAAAGATATATAAAACAACATAGTCCACTAAAGGAGAGAAAATAAACTGAGACTGAATCCTGCATACTTTGTTGAGTGGGAGCAAATCTGATGAATGACTGAAAGACAGATATTCTGATGCAACTTTAAGATGTAGATTTTTTAATTCCATCTTTTATAAAGATTTATCACTGACTTGACCATTTTGAATGCTAAATGTTGATATTTTTGTGTTTACTAGAAGATGGCATAAAATATGTGCAGTTTAAAGTCATGGGGTAGCAATATAAGATTTATTCAAAGGAGTGATCATTGAGTCCAACTTCTCTACTAATGCTGGTTCCCCACAGCAGATCACATATGAAATCATTCAGATGGGTCTTGAATATCTCCAGAGAAGGAGACTCCACAACCTCTGAGCAACCTGTTCCAGTGCTCTGTTACCCTCACAGTAAAGAAGATATTCCTTGTGTTCTTATGAAACTTCTCGTGTTCCAGGTTGCTCCCATTGCCCCTTGTTCTGTCACTGTACACCGCTGCAAAGAGCCTAGACCCATTCACTTGACTGTTGCACTTGTATTTATAAACAGTGATACAATCTCTTCTCAGCCTTTTCCAGGCTGACCAGTCCCAGATCTCTCAGCCTTTTCTCATAAGAGAGATACCCCAAGCCCCTAACCATTTTTGCAGTACTATCCCTTGATCCCTGATCCTCATTTTATCCTCTGTCTTTCAGATCTGCATGGGCTGAAGATTAACTGAAGCTACTTACACCAGAATTAGCATTACTTTGATTTCATCCTCAGAGAAGAGAGTACTTTCAGTTTACATATGCTAACAGACTACCAAATCTTACTGATATTCAAGGCTTTCCCCTAAAACCACATTTCCTTCTGATGAACAAAAAGTACAGAACAGTCAGTTGATTCATATTTATAATCAGGCCCTGTTTAGGTGTCATGGTTTTGTGATTTTTGGTTTTCTGTGTTCTACATCATAACACCATGTAGTTCACTGGGAGATAAAGTGCTAATGCTCTAATTCTGGATACCTGTCCCTGTACATCACAGAAGTCATGGAATCTGGCCCTTCTGGCTTGGGCGGTTTCTTACTGCCTTAAAGGGAGTGTTGGAGGGTGCTTTCCTAGCCGTATCAAGCTTTTCAGGTTTGATTCAGTCTCAAGAACTCTCTCTCTTTCTCTTATTTTATTTGATTTATTAGTCTCAATTTCAATTAGATTGTATTATATTGTGTTGTCTTGCAACGCTGGGTGAAGCACTGGCTGGATGGCTGGGCCCAAAGAGTCATGGTCAGTGGAGTTGGATCTAGTTGGCGGCCGGTCACAAGTGGTGTCCCCCAAGGCTCAGTACTGGGGCCGCTTCTGTTTAACATCTTCATTGATGATCTTGATGAGGGGATTGAGTGCACGCTCAGTAAGTTTGCAGACAACACCAAGCTGGGAGGGAGTGTTGATCTGCCAGAGGGGAGAAGGGCACTGCAGAGGGACCTGGGCAGACTGGATCGATGGGCCAAGGTTAACGGCATGAGTTTCTATAGGGCCAGGTGTTAGGTCCTGCATTTTGGCCACAATAATGCCAGGTAACCCTATAGGCCTGGGGAGGTGTGGCTGGAAAGCTGCCTGATGGAAAGGGACCTTGGTGTTCTGATGGACAGTCGGCTGAACATAAGCCAGCAGTGTGCCCTGGTGGCCAAGAAAGGCAGTGGCATCCTGGCTTGTATCAGGAATGGTGTGGTGAGCAGGACTAGGGTAGTCATCCTGCCCCTGTACTTGGCATTGGTGAGGCTTCACCTCGAGTACTGTGTTCAGTTTTGGGCACCTCAGTTCAGAAAGGACGTGGAGGTACTGGAGCAGGTCCAGAGAAGGGCAACAAGGCTAGTGAAGGGCTTGGAAAATCAGCCCTATGAAGAGAGGCTGAGGGAGCTGGGGCTGTTTAGTCTGGGAAGAGGTGGCTGAGGGGAGACCTTATTACTCTCTTCCAGTACCTGAAAGGTGCTTACAGTGAGAGCGGGGTAGGTCTCTTCTCACTGGTGACAGGTGACAAGACGAGGGGAAATGGCCTCAAGTTGCACCAAGGTGAGTTTAGGTTGGATGTTAGGAAACACTTCTTTACAGAAAGGGTGGTTAAACATTGGAATAGGCTCCCCAGGGAGGTGGTTGAGTCACCGTCCCTGGATGTGTTTAAGAGCCGTTTGGATTTGGTGCTCGGAGATATGATTTAGCAGAGGGTTGTTAGAGTTAGGGTACTATGGTTAGGCTGCGGTTGGACTTGATGATCCTTGAGGTCCCTTCCAACCTGAGTAATTCTATGATTCTGATATCATAGTTAGTAAAATAAGTTTTCCTCCAGAGATCATTGCCGCTGATTTTTTCCCTTCTTTGAGCCCAGCTCCCATCTCCCTATCCCTTTTCCCTTTTCCTTTCCATTCTGTAGGGCCAGGGGGGGTTGAGGGGGAGGAACAAGAAGGGGATGACAGAGGCCTACTGCCCCCCTGTCATGGACATAGATTGATCTAGTTAACTCCGTGACATTAGGGTAGATGGAATCGCAGCCAGTGATTACATTTCAAAATTTATTTACTTTTTTTGAATTTGCTCTTTTCTGTGCTTTTTTTTTTCCTCTATAAAATACATAACATACATAACATTTAATGACTATTTTTTTAAAGAAAACACAAAAAGATTCAACTTTGAACTGTTACCATGTTGAACAATAAAAGTTGGAATCATTGGGCAGAGTGAGGAATTCAATGCTTCGAGACTGGTTGTGCATTGATCAATAAGTAGTAAGCAATTGCACTGTACATCATTTGTTTTGTACATTCTATTATTGTTATTATTATCATTATTATTATATCAAGATTTCCTTACTTGCTGGGGGGTCCTATTAAACTGCCTTTATCTCAATCCAAGAATTTTACCATTTTACTATTATCTTCCCATCTCCCCTTCTCATCACAGGAGGAATGACTGAACAACTAGGTGGTGCTCAGCTGTCTGTCAGGTTAAACCACAAGAGCTTGGCAAGTAAAGTGAAGGCAGAGACACAATACTAGCGACTTCACATTTAAGTAAAGTATCGAAACTTATTCTTTCCCATGATTTCAGAATTTTAATCACCTATAAATTAACTAGTATTGGCCACGTGGAAACAGCTCCTTTCATTTTTTTCGTAGGAGACTTTTAACAGTGCCAAGCACTGAAGTCCATTGAAACCTCCAAAAAGTAGTGGCTTTCTCACACAGAGAAGAAGTGCACTAATACCCAAGTCCAATCCTCCTCTCTTTTTATTATGTTTTCTTTAATTGCAGTCATGAATTAATTCTATAAAATACTCCGATGTGAGATTAGAATTGAGCTGGTGACCATTTCCACTCTGTACATGGTGTGCAGTAATTTGTGCTTAATGGAAAGTTGCAGTTAACCAGACCAATACTGAAGATTCTAGAGGACTTCCATCTTGAAACAGAAAAGGACCACGCTACTGCAGATGCCACAGTGTGGCAGTCATAGAGTAATGTTGCACTGAAAGGAGAAATGAGCGCAACATTTCAGATTCTTAAGAGTAATGCAATATTAAAATTACATATTCAAGTAGTGGTTTCAGCTGACACTGAAATGGACACTTGGCAGAAGTCCATTTCAGTTAAAGATTTATTGCTAATATTTGCTGAACTAGGAAGGACTGATATTTTTCACGCTGCTTCTGTTTCAATGTTCCCTTGCTGTCAGCACTACCCCTTATACTGCTCTAAGGAAATTCCAGTCAGGGAGGCTGAGCCAACCACACAAAGATCAGCTAATACAGTGCCACAGAGCTCTTGAGGTTTGGCCCACAGGGTATAATAATTCCTCTACCTGCCTAAAATTTCACTTGGATATTTTTATTTTAAAAATCCATACACTTAAGAACTCCTTCATATTGATTGTTTAAAAGTGTTTTGTTGTGTTTTTTTTTTTTTTCATAAGCATTCTGGCATGCTATATTAACACTGTAAGGTGATGAAAACATCTTGATTTCTTGGATTCTTTCTGTGTAAGTTCCACTTTTGAAGTGGAACTTCAAAAGAGAAATAAGAGAATAGAGTCAAATAAATTTAGATACAATAAACTTCTCTTGGAATTTGAGCAACAACCTATCATCAATTACCTGTCAGAAAGGGTTTGTATTGTAAATGTAATGTTTATCCATTATATTTTATAAAGGCATAATCCAATGAAAAAATTCCCCCCTCCCTTTTTTTTTTTTTTTTTTTTTGAAGAACTTCTCAAACCCAAATCTCCTTTAAAATAAACATATAGATGAGCACATACACCGCATTTCATGCTAATTTCTCTTCATGAATGACTTGTAGAGTTTCATTTTCCTTTGTGTCTATATCAGCCCTTGTAGTGGTCTGTACTGGGCATAAATGTCAGAGTGCTGGAAGTGTAGGTTTGCAGGTGGGAACTTAGTGGTGGAAGCTGTGAAATAGCCTATGCTGATCTCAGCCAATCCCAGTACTTCTTGTCACTGGTTTTAGCTGCTCAGCATCTTCTAAAACTTCAGCTTGGCAGAGAATCCTCCAGTGCAACTTCTCTGACTAATGTAAGGAAAAGCAGCAGCTCTGAAGGTCTGGAGATGTTCTAGATGCTGTTAGAAATCTAGTGGCAGTTGTTCTTGGAAATACACATGAGGAGAGATGCTAATGAGGGAATGGCTGATTGTATCATTGAACATCATTGAAGACACACACCTGGACAGGGGCACCTCCAAGGGAAAACAGCTATGAGAGATCAGTTCTGGAACAAGGACAAATCTGAAGGACTGCAGCTGTGAGAAATCCACACTGGTACAATGTCCTATGGGCAACACATGCCAGAGGAGAGGAAAAGGAGGAAAAAATCAAATGCAGTGGAGTAGAATCTATGAGGAATATAGAATAGCAGAATAACAGAATACACACAGTAACCCAACCTTATGTATTGTCCATTGCTTCATCAAAGGAGTCATTATAGACTCTGTGTAGTCCATGCCAAACACTAGAATGTTAGACAAACTGAGACCCGGAAGCGGGGAAAAGGTATTTACTGAAGGGTTCAATTATCTTCTTTTTTTTTTTTTTCTTCCTCCTAATATCCAAGTGAATGAAAAGAAACAGATGTTAATTGACAATGAAATAAATTAAGCAAAATGCTTTGTGCATGACAGTGTTTATCAGTAGGGAATGGCTGAATGGGAACCTTCCTATGACATTCAATGGGATTTAGCAGGTAAAAAATGCTTTAGTTAAAACATTAATTGTGGAAAAATTTATGGCATGTCTGCTGGTGGTGGTCTTCCTTTTAGGGGCAAGAATCCTCTCATCAAATAGCAACTAAAGTAAGATAGTTTTACAGAGTACTTAGTGGTTTTGTTGTTGTTGTTGCTGTTATTGTTTTTCTTTTTCCCTCAAAAGATGCAAAACTGATCTACGGACTCTGTTCATCTTCTGCAACATTGAAGACCCAAGTTCAACTTCCCATTTTACAAATGACTTTTATACCACCAAAGTCTGTGGTTGTTCCTGTTGTCATTTCTTTTGTATAAAACTATTTTATTTCTGCATCTTAACAGTTTTTTGGTGTGAAATTGATCCCATATTGAATCCTGCAAGTGAGCAACTAAATGGTAGAAATGACCATATCCAAAGTCACGCACAAATGTATTAAAGAAATACAGAAAAATCTAGTATAAAATTTAAATGGAGGACTTTAAAAAAGGCTTTTGTTTTTACCAGATAACAACAGTGTTCTGTGCTGTAAGATTTTCTGATTTTTAAAAAGGGCAATGAATAGAGTCAAATTAAATATTTGCTAGATGAAAATTTCTGCTTCTTTCTCAATATTCTCTGGGGTGAATTGAACCATATGAACAAAAATTCTGAATATTCTCTAAGGTTGAACTTGTGAAAATAACTGTGTAGCTCTTAAATGCCCCATCTACCATTTCACAACCAGATTGTGTCCTGTGTGGCCTCTGCAAGCCTCACATAATAAAATTAGGATGAAAAATTACAAACAAAGCTGGGTTCATTAAACAGAAAAGGAAAAGGCAGCTGCCAGGTCGATATGTAAGTCAAGTTCTCTGTTTGTGATGTGATTTGAAAATAGGATGCTGTTATTGTATTAGCCCTAAGTGTTTCAGTGTCACGTATCTAAAAGCTCTAATGCAGCAGGAGGTAAATAAACACTTTTTTTTTTTTTTTAAACAATAGTGTCAGGAGGAGTAGTAACTTAATCTTCCACTTCAATAAATCACACATTCATCTTTTCAGGAAATGTTGCATTAGTTGCATTAACCTCTCTTGACTGTTTGAATCTTTGTAGTTGTCACTTCTGGAATATCAAATTTTCACTGTGTTATTGAAGAAGATTTTCTTTTTTTTGTTTATTTGATTTTTTTCTTTGGTTTTCATAACATGCACAGCAATCTTACTATATTATTTTTAGACATTGTTATTTGATGTTAGTTAAAGGAAAGAAGCTGCTATATTCTGCATTCTTTACTTCCGAGTCTATTTTGAGCCTACTGACAGCATCAGTAATGTAATTTTGAGCTCACCTCACTTATCTTACCTATGATCCCAGAGAGTCTATATGAATTTTTTGGAGCATACAGAACCCTCAAGCATACCCAGAGGCATACAATGCCATTAGTACAGCAGCACAAGGCCCAGATACCTGCAGTCATATACAGAAAGACTGTCAGTTCCCTCAGAGGCCCTGCTTGAATGAGGTGCAGGCAAAACTGGAGCCAAAATGTCTTACCTAAGCACAAATGAAACAGAGTCCCACTCACGCTGGATGCTTCATTACTTGATGCATCATACAATGCTACTGCAGTTTGATTCAGATGAAACCACATCTATTTAACAGAAATTGTGAAATTTGATCAACGAACATGATGAGCAGGAAAACACAGTGAGAATAAAAGAGCAGCTAAATGGTAGAAATGACTATATTCAAAGTTATGCACAAATGTATTAAAGAAATATAGAAAAATCTAGTATAAAATTTAAATGGAGAACTTTAAAAAGGGCTTTTGTTTTTACCAGATAACAACAGCGTTCTATGCTGTAAGATTTTCTGATTAAAAAGGACAATGTCACTGTTTTTTTTTTGTTGTTGATTTTGAGGCATTTTTAACTGAAAAATGAAAACAGCATTGAATATATGATAACCGCATGTACTGCTGACCAGCGTGTTTTCTCATGTGGATTTATTTATGGTGGTTCTGTGGAAAAAGATACAGTGCCACTTATTCATACAGCTCTAGGGAATGGTGGGTCTTAGGTAGGGCCTGAATATTTTAAATCTAGTTTTGGTTCTTATTCTGCAACCAGCAGAAGAAAATCACAAAAATACTTTTTTTTAGATAAAAAAAATCTGTAATCTCTACATTTTTCTTAGCATTCAAAGAAAGTATTTGATAAATATTGACATTTGTTTCAAAAGACAGAAGGCCATTCAGAAAGTGATCAGTGACACTATTTTTCTCCTAGACATCATAATTCAGAGTACAAGTCAAGAATGTGAGTGGTCAAGATTTGAATTGATTTTGTTTCTCTTTTATGTCCCAGAAAAAGGTGACATATAAAATCTCCCAGACAGTATATTCAGAGGATTGATCTTCTCATATTTTCAGTGTGATGCTGTTCTTTTCTTTGATTCTCTAGAGAAAGAAGTGAAAGCAAGATATCCCAGATCTTCATTTGAAGTTCTTTTGAGTTGATAAATCTTTCTTAACACCAATGAAAACATTGCCTGAATCAAAAGGCTTTATGACTTTAAGACCCTACACTCAACAAAAGCAAGTGTAGGGTCTTACACCTAGGGAGGAATAATTGCATGCACCAATACAGGCTGGGGGATGAGCTGCTGGAGAGGAGCTCTGCGGAGAGGGACCTGGGCGTCCTGGTGGATGACAGGTTGGCCATGAGCCAGCAGTGTGCCCTCGTGCCCTCGTGTCCTCGTGGCCAAAAAGGCCAATGGCATTCTGGGGTGCATTAAGAAGAGCGTGTCCAGCAGGTCGAGGGAGGTGATCCTCCCCTTCTACTCTGCCCTGGTAAGGCCTCATCTGGAGTACTGTGTCCAGTTCTGGGCTCCCCTGTACAAAAAAGACAGGGATCTCTTGGAAAGAGTCCAGCGGAGGGCCACAAAGATGGTGAAGGGCCTGGAGCATCTCCCCTATGAAGAAAGGCTAAGTGAACTGGGTCTGTTTAGCCTTGAGAAAAGAAGACTGAGAGGGGACCTGATCCAGGTTTATAAATATCTGAGGTGTGGCGGCCATAGCGGTGAGACCAGTCTCTTTTCAGTGGTACGTGGAGACAGGACGAGGGGAAACGGACATAAACTGCAGCATAGGAAGTTTCACTCGAATGTGCGTAAGAATTTCTTCACGGTGAGGGTGACGGAGCACTGGAACAGGCTGCCCAGGGAGGTTGTGGAGTCTCCTTCTCTGGAGATATTCAAGTCTCGCCTGGACGCCTACCTGTGCGACCTGGTGTAGGGAACCTGCTTTGGCAGGGGGGTTGGTCTCGATGATCTCTAGAGGTCCCTTCCAACCCCTACAATTCTGTGATTCTGTGATTCTGTGATGACTTCTTTTTCTTTTTCCTCTGGAATGAGACACTTGCTGAATCTGTCTTCCATTTTCTAAGATGACTGAAAGAGTTCATTTGAAAAATTTACTATTTACCTGAAGATTTCTAGCCCAATTCTGAGAGTGACTGACCACACTGTACTTGAATACTGAGTAAAATGGTCACGCTAAGAGTCTGAGTTTCTAGATTTGGTGCTTATCTGTATATTAGCACCATAACAATTATGGAATATGGAAAGACATTCATAACATCATCCAACCAGTATATCACCAGTAATGAAAGGAAGAACGTAAGTAGGAAACCCAAAGAAGAAGGATGTATTCACTGGCTGCCACATTTGTTCAAAGGATGAATCCTGCAATTTTAGTGATAGTGGTGATACTGTAAATTGATTTTCATGGATACTTTATTTTTATGCTGAGAAAACCTCTCCCCTTTTAATTAAAAGATGGTGAAATTTCTATTCTCCTGATACTTTGGGAAGAACAAGAGATACATGATCCTACTGTAATCCCAATGTAAAAGTCCCATCTGGAAACGGAAGTAAGAAGTGCTAATCTTCTCTGGCTGCTTTTCTGTCTGTTTCTAATGAGTCATCATGAAGAGATAGTGTTATACTGAAATAGCATTTAAATATCCTAACTCTAATCTTTAAAGCTGTTAGGATTCTAGTTTACTAAGGTTTTTTAAGTTTTGAAGTGTAAATGACTTTTAAAATACCTATCAGTATGTGAATTTTTTAAAACACAACATCTTCTCCCTATTGCCTATGTTTTTTAGTTCAAATTCAATAGAAAATCTTTGTAAAAAAGGTTAGCATCATTCTTTAGCATGTCATCAGAGAGTAGGACGTTTTTGACTTGTCAAATTGCCAGGCTAAGAGCTCAAACCTAGGTGGCTTTAAACAATTTTAATCAGATAAACTTACTCTAAAATAACTCTTAAAATCAAGTTGAAATTGTTAGGTCATACTGTTATCTGAAGTGACTGCAGAAGTAGTTCAATTGAATCCAATTTAAGAAAAAATACTTTTTCATTTTAACTGCAATGTCATTATGGACTGTGAGAGTCTAAGGTCATATAAACTGGCAGGGCCAGAGAGAGAACCAAGGAGGGAAAAATGCATTCAGTTTTTTAAGTGATAAGAAAATTTGTGACTTTGAGTAGGGTTTCATAATAGCTATACTTCAGTCAAAGTTCAGCTTGGAGGTAATGGAGTATAAAATAATCCCCCATTGAGGACTTGCCATGTGAAATGGCAATAGATGAAAGTAACAGTTTTTAAAACCACTGAAGCACAGCCACAAGTGCAATTTGAGGGCTGGCATCTACAAATAGCCTGAGGGAAAGAGAGAAGTAAATTTAGATTGGTATATGATGTAAATTGGAAAAAAAAGGAGATTGAGCATCACTTTCCAGTAATGAAAGTTGGGCTATTCAAAATTCATTTTGAATCATAGTGTAAAAGTAGATCTCAAGAGAAGTCAAGAGGTGGTTATACGCACTTCTTGAACTGATGTCTGATAGTCTCCTCCAGGTGCTGTGAAATCACTGAGCTAAACTTCTTACCTGTGCATTGACCTCACTCCAGATATATTTGATTTTCATTTGCTTTTTGGCACATTATAACAAAATATCAGCCTGTCAGCGGTTTATGGGCTGGTTCGGCCTGGTTCTGTGACTAGCAGGGTGGAGGGATCCGTGGATCTGCATCTCTGGAAAAGGGAAACAGGGGACCCCAAAATAATTGAAAACAGCAGCAATGATCTGAGATGAAACAATCTAATTTACTAAATATAGTATCAGCAAAATATAATGAGAGAGAGAGTGTGTCCGAAAGGTGGATAGACCTCACCACAACGCTGAGGTGAGAAGTGCAGTCCAGTTGAGCTGATGAAGAAAAAAGCAGACAGAGAAGAGCAGATGGAGAAGCGCAGACAAAGAAGAGAACATCAGGTGACCTTGCCAGGAGTTATATCTCCTTGCTGACTGCAAAGCCCCCTGGGGAATATAGTTCTTCTTCTCCTCTGGACAGGCACCCAGAACTTGAGCATCAACAGTCAAACCCCCAGTGCTGATGTTTTGATGTGGACTATCGATAACCAAAAATCATAAAACCATGACACAACCATTAAAAGCTTATCGTTTATCAACTAGACACAGACTACTTGATAAGATTGATATAAAATTTATTTTGAAATACAGCAGTAAGGTTTTTACATTTATTATTTTCAAAAAGATATTTATTTTAGGTAATTTTGAAAAAAAAAATCATCTTTCTCTGGCATTAAAGTAGGCTCCTTTTTCTTCCATTCTGCATCATTTTGTGCTACCATAATATACATAGATACTACAAACCATACTATTACCAAAGCTTCTTTTCTGCTTGGAATAAAATCTATAAATTCCTTACACATTTTCTTGTGCAAGTTTTGTCATTCAGACTGTGAAATACAGACTTTCTGATTAAAAATGTCATCTGTTATTAAGAGCTTTTGATACTTTTCCTTTTTTTTATTTTTTTAATTGCTTATTTTTCTAACCCATCTCAACTGTTAACATACAGGAAATTCTGAGCTGAGAGTTCTGCAATTAAATTCTACATTATATGAAAATATGTTATTGTCAAGGGTTTACGGGCTGGTTCGGCCCGGTTCCGTGACTAGAAGGGGGGAGGGATCCGCGGATCCGCGCCCCCGGGAAAAAAAAGAAAATAAGGGACCCCGAAATAATTGAAAACAGTGGCAACAATCTGAGGTAAAACAAAGTAATTTACTAAATATGGTATAAACAGAATTTTATAAGGAGAGAGAATGTGAAATTGATAGTGGATCGGCCTTACCACAACGCTGAGATGAGAAGCGCAGGCAGAGAAGCGCAGGCGAGAAGCGCAAGCGAAGCAGCGCAGGCAGAGAAGCGCAAGCGAAGCAGCGCAGGCAGAGAAGAGAGCATCAGGTGACCTTGCCGGGAGTTATATCTCCTCGCTGCCCGCAAAGCCCCCTGGGGAAACGTAGCTGCTCTTCTCCGCTGGACAGGCACCCGGAACTTGAGCATCAGCAGTCAAACCCCCAGTACATTGCATGATGTTATGATGTGGAATACCGATAATGAAAAATCATGAAACCATGACATTCCACCCCTTATTCCACATCACTACATCATGCTTAATATAGACAAACAAAATATAAACACACGCACTAGGAATTACTGACTGCACTCCCTCAACATCAAGTTCCCTTGCGGTACACATTGAACATCCCCGTTTTCCTGCATCACCCACCAAGTGGACCCAGGTCCCTGGGCAAAAACAGTTCCACGAAGAGGTTTGTCCTTCTCAGAGGCTGGAATAACCCAAACTGCCTTTCCCAACATATTCTTTACATGTACAACAGGGACTTTATCTCCCCCTACGGTATGTAGGGAGCTGGACTGGGTTGGACCACCACGATTGATAGATCCTCTGGTATTGACTAACCAGGTGGCTTCTGCCAAATGCTTCTCCCAGTGCTTAAATGTACCGCCTCCCATTGCTTTCAGCATAGTTTTTAACAACCCATTGTATCGTTCAATCTTTCCTGAGGCCGGTGCATGGTAGGGAATATGGTAAATCCACTGAATACCATGACCTTTAGCCCAGGTACCTACAAGAGAATTTTTAAAATGAGTCCCATTATCTGACTCAATTCTTTCTGGGGTACCATGTCGCCACAGGACTTGTGTCTCAAGACCTAGTATGGTATTTCGGGCGGTAGCGTGGGGTACTGCATAGGTTTAAAGCCACCCAGTTGTTGCCTCCACCATGGTGAGCACATAACGCTTACCATTACGTGATCGTGGGAAGGTGATATAATCAACCTGCCATGCCTCCCCATATTTGTACTTTTGCCATCGCCCTTCCTCCCAGAGAGGTTTCATTCTCTTGGGTTGTTTAATTGTGGCACACGTGTCACAGTCGTGAATGATTTTCGCAATAGCATCCATAGTTAAATCCACCCCTCGGTCTCTAGCCCACTTATATGTCGCATCTCTCCCTTGATGGCCTGAGGTCTCATGGGCCCATCGGGCTAGAAATAATTCACCCTTGTTCTGCCAGTCCAGATCTATTTGGGCCACCCCAATTCTGGCAGCTCTGTCTACCTGATGGTTATTTTGCTGCTCTTCAGTAGCCCTATTCTTGGGCACATGGGCATCTACGTGACGCACCTTTATAACCATATTCTTTATTCGGGCAGCAATATCTTTCCACAGGTCAGCAGCCCAAATAGGTTTACCCTTTTTTTGCCAGTTGTTTTGCTCCCACTGCTGTAACCACCCCCATAGAGCATTTGCCACCATCCACGAGTCAGTGTAAACATAAAGCATTGGCCACCTCTCCCGTTCAGCAAACTCCAAGGCCAGTTGGACAGCCTTTACCTCTGCAAATTGGCTCGATTCTCCTTTTCCTTCAGTGGCCTCTGCAACTTGTCGTGTGGGGCTCCACACAGCGGCTTTCCATCTACGGTGTTTCCCCACAATACAACACGATCCATCTGTGAATAGGGCATATGTCTTCTCATTTTCGGGTAGTTCATTGTATGGTGGGGCCTCTTTAGCACGTGATATCTCTTCTGGTGGCGGTTTTCCAAACTTTTTGCCTTCAGGCCAGTCCATGATCACCTCTAGGATTCCTGGACGGTTGAGATTCCCCATCTGCGCTCGCTGCGTAATCAGCGCAATCCACTTACTCCAAGTGGCATCAGTAGCATGATGGGTGGAGGGACCTTTCCCCTTTAACATCCAGTTCAGCACTGGCAGTCGAGGTGCCAGAAGGAGCTGTGTTTCTGTACCGATTACTTCGGAAGCAGCCCGAACCCCCTCATACGCGGCTAAGATCTCCTTCTCAGTTGGAGTGTAGCACTCTTCAGACCCTCTGTACGCCCGACTCCCGAATCCCAGGGGTCGGCCTCGAGTCTCTCCTGAGGCTCTTTGCCACAAACTCCAAGTGGGACCTTTCTCTCCAGCAGCAGTGTAGAGGATGTTCTTCGCATCCTGTTCCATCCGTACTGGCCCCAGGGCCACGGCACGGGCTATCTCTTGTTTAATCTGCTCAAAAGCCTGCTGCTGCTCAGGACCCCACATAAAATCATTCTTCTTCCGTGTCACCTGATAAAGGGGGCTTACAATGAGGCTGTAGTTTGGAACATGCATTCTCCAAAAACCCACTACACCCAGGAACGATTGTGTCTCTTTCTTATTAGTGGGTGGAGACATGGCACTGATTTTGTTGATCACATCTGTTGGGATGTGACGACGGCCATCTTGCCACTTTATACCTAGGAACTGAATTTCCTGGGCAGGCCCTTTCACTTTGCTTCGCTTAATAGCGAAACCAGCACGCAGAAGGATCTGGATTATTTGCTCTCCTTTCTCAAAAACTTCCTTTGCTGTGTTGCCCCACACGATGATGTCATCAATATACTGTAAGTGCTCAGGAGCACCTCCCTGTTCCAGTGCAGCTTGGATCAACCCATGGCAAATGGTTGGGCTATGTTTCCACCCCTGGGGCAAACGATTCCAGGTATACTGAATGCCCCTCCAGGTAAAAGCAAACTGTGGCCTAGATTCTTTGGTCAAAGGAATGGAGAAAAAGGCGTTAGCAATATCAATGGTGGCGTACCATTTGGCTGCCTTTGACTCCAATTCATATTGGAGTTCTAACATATCTGGCACAGCAGCACTCAATGGGGGTGTGACTTCATTCAGGCCACGGTAGTCCACCGTCAGCCTCCATTCTCCACTGGCTTTACGCACTGGCCATATGGGGCTGTTAAAAGGTGAGTGAGTCTTGCTAATCACTCCCTGATTCTCTAGTTGGTGAATCAGCTTCTGAATGGGGAGCAAGGAATCCCTGTTGGTGCGGTACTGCCGTCTGTGCACCGTTTTTGTAGCAATCGGTACTTGTTGCTCTTTCACTCGTAGCAACCCCACGGCAGATGGATCTTCTGACAGGCCAGGCAAAATAGACAACTGCTTAACACCTTCTGTGTCTACAGCAGCTATTCCAAAGGCCCATCGATACCCTTTGGGATCCTTAAAATATCCCCTTCTGAGGTAATCAATACCAAGTATGCATGGAGCCCCTGGGCCAGTCACAATAGGGTGTTTTTGCCAGTCTTTACCAGTGAGGCTGATTTCGGCCTCCAACATAGTCAGCTCTTGGGAACCTCCAGTCACCCCATGAATATAAATTGATTTTGTCCCTTGGTGACTCGAGGGCATTAGAGTGCACTGTGCACCAGTATCCACCAGGGCCTTATATTTTCGTGATTCTGATGTGCCAGGCCATCTAATCCACACAGTCCAATAAACTCTATTATCCCTTTCCCCCCCTGGCTGGGGGCAGGGCCCCTCTATTTGTTACCTTCACTGTCTGCAGCAACTGGAGCAATCACCTTTTTAGAGAAGTTCACCTTGGTGGTTGATTTGTCTTGTAACTCTCTTACCCGTGCTTGAAGTACAGGAGTAGGTTGTTTATGCCACTCCTTCATATCTTCTCCATGGTCACGTAGGTAATGCCACAAGGCAAAACGTGATGTGGTCTTACTGTTGTCACTTGCTCGAGCAGGAGAACGTCTTCTTTTGATAGCTGAGACATTAGATGCCACCGGCTGGGAGGAAATCAAGTTGATCAGCCCCTCCAATAGGCTGTTTTGGGGATTCTGGTCCCCATTTGATGTATCCGTTACCTCCATGGATTTATCAGCTTCAGGCACGGTTGATAGTTTGTCTATTATATCTTCTTGTTTGTTTTCCATTCTGTCCAGCTTTTCAGCTACCTTTGTAATGGCTGAAACACAAGCTCGCAGAGGGCTTAAATGTAACTCAAAGTCTTGAAGTTTATTAACCAATTCACTTATAAGGGGTCTTCTTTCCCCTCTGCCATACATTGCTGCAAATGTGCTGGCGTACCTTTCTGGTGCGGTCTTTGTGAATGTACGCCACATGTTTGGTGTACACCTGACTCTCTCGGGATCATGCTCTTGGTCTGGCTCGTCAGGAATGAAATCGGGGCTATGTAGCATTTCCACCACAGCATATTCTCTTAAATAACAGATGCCTTCTTCCATATCAGCCCATTTCTTTTTCTCAGGCATCAGATCATCTTTGAAGGGGTATCTTTCTTTTACAGCTAACAACATCCGCTTCCAGAGGGTAAAGGCCTGGTTCTGGCATGTACTAATACCTCTGTCAATGGCTGAGTCCCTAGCAACGCCACCCAGTTGGCGAGCTTCTCTACTATCCAGCCACACACTGTTGGCCCCATTGTCCCAACATCGAAGTAACCAAGTGGCAATAGGCTCATTTGGGTGACGTGAAAAGTCTTTTCTCAGACTTCGAATTTCATTCATTTTCAGAGATCGATCAACAATGGTAACGATATCTTGCTCACCTCTTACTCTTTCGGGACTTCTTGTTGCCCTCATTGGCGCCGGTGACCGTGGTCTTACTGAGGGCCCCTCCCCTGGACTTAGGGGTGCTTCTTGTGGATCTTGGAGCCACTCCTCTGGACCTCTCTCCTCTTCTTTCTTCTCTTCTAACTGAGTCGAGATTCGTTTCATTTTCCGTCCTCTTACAGGGGCAAGTGACATCAATTGTGGTGCTTCCTGTAGTTGATCAGGTTGGTCAGTTCCAATGCTCTCATCCTCCAGTTCAGCTCGGAGCCTGTCTCGTTCGATTATGAGAGTATCTAGCTCAGATTGGAGGGTGTCTTGTTGAGATTGAAGACTGTTGAGTTTGGATTGCAGGGAGTCTCTCTCAATTCGGAGGGCATCTCTCTCAGATTGGAGGCTGTTTCTCTCGACCAGGAGACTCTCTCGCTCATTTTGCACTGTTTCCCTGAGACTCTCCTTTTCAATTTCACAAACTCTCTCCCTCTCCAGGATAGTATTGAATAAGGCCCGGTAAGCATTAGCCAGGCCCCAAACAATTTGGGCCTCCTCAGATCTTCCTGAGCCACGACATTCCTGTCTCAAATATTTGTTTAAATTTTCAGGGTCTTTCAGGTGTTCTGGAGTAAAGTTCCATGACACCGAAGATTTCCATCTCTCTAAAGTCTCACCCAGGCCTCTCCACATTCCCTGCCACTCAGTATTTACTGGTTTTGGGGCAGACTTCCTCAAAATATAATAAATACTAATAATAAGTGAAATGGTGAGCAGTACATTCACGGAGATTAATAACGTGATCAGGTGAGCATTGAAAATCCGCATAAAGAATTCAAAGGAGAGGCTGGAAACCTGCTTAAAAATCCCCAACCCTGTAAAATTAGCAGCTCCCTCTGGAATGGTATGCCACATAATATGCAGATGCCACATAGTTATTTCCATCCATGTTTTCAATTGGCTATATATACCTATTGCTCCATAGAGCAAAGTGGTGAACTTAATTAAGGCCCAGTATGTTTTTAGCATTAAGAAAGAAGAGACAGTGGCATGCAGCCCCTTAAAAGGCAGTTTCAGTAGAGAAAGCATTTTTTCTCTTTTTTTTTTCTTTTACAGAAACAAGATAGCAAGGCTCAAAGTTTACAAATATCCTAGAGTATTGGCCGTCCGCCTGGACTTTTCAAGGTCACGCTTTCAGACAGTACTGGTGAAACAGATAAACTTTCCCAATGAAGCTGTCTGAGAGCGGAGAGAGAGATTTGTTCAAAAAGCTAAAAAGCAACTGTTGCCCGCATCCTCCACCAAGAATGTCAACGGTTTACGGGCTGGTTCGGCCCGGTTCCGTGACTAGAAGGGCGGAGGGATCCGCGGATCCGCGCCCCCGGGAAAAAAAAGAAAATAAGGGACCCCGAAATAATTGAAAACAGTGGCAACAATCTGAGGTAAAACAAAGTAATTTACTAAATATGGTATCAACAGAATTTTATAAGGAGAGAGAATGTGAAATTGATAGTGGATCGGCCTTACCACAACGCTGAGATGAGAAGCGCAGGCAGAGAAGCGCAGGCGAGAAGCGCAAGCGAAGCAGCGCAGGCAGAGAAGCGCAAGCGAAGCAGCGCAGGCAGAGAAGAGAGCATCAGGTGACCTTGCCGGGAGTTATATCTCCTCGCTGACCGCAAAGCCCCCTGGGGAAACGTAGCTGCTCTTCTCCGCTGGACAGGCACCCGGAACTTGAGCATCAGCAGTCAAACCCCCAGTACATTGCATGATGTTATGATGTGGAATACCGATAATGAAAAATCATGAAACCATGACAGTTATCTTCTGTTTACTTTCATATTTCATTTGATGACCCTTATTTTATACACTGTGGAAAACTTTTGGGAAAATGATGAAGTATTTATTTATTTTTTCCTATATCTAATTAATTATCATATAAAGATATGTTATATTTTCCGCAGGTCACATTTTAAACTCCTATGTAACTGACTTTGTCCATGTATGGAAGATTTATGAATCCTTTCCTTATCCTTGTTCTTTTTATTGTATCTTTCCCTATTCTACTCTGCCAACCATCAGAAAATATGAAACACTCAAGTACAAAATACTGTTTTTATCTGTACAACAGGTCCTCTAAAAAGGTTCTGGAAAATCCCTCCTTGGACATCTTCAGGCCCTGGTCAATCTGCTCTAGGTAGCTCTCCTTGAGCAGGTGTTGGATCAGAAGGCCTCTAAACATCCCTTCCAAATTAAATCATAATGTGATTGTATGAATCTGGGATTTACAGTAGCCAAGTTCACTGCTTCTTTTTTTAATTCTCCTTTCCTAGTATATCTGGTTTTCTTTTCCTATCAGCATTAAATACTGATATAAATAATATTTTGAAGGAACTGTTCACCTTAACTTTTGCAATACTTTAGACTTTGCTCTTATCTATGTAGTTGCATTTGTTTCACTGATTTTTTTTGCATATTAATCAGCACTAAATTTCATTATATTGACTAATTTCTTAGTTTATGTAACTCTCATGAAGCTCTTGAGACAGATTTACCTTTTCTATAGCTATAATATCAACAAAATTTGACACCTCACTCTGCTCACTAGGTCAGTTGCAGAAATATTAAAAGTCCCCACACAAACCTCTGAAAGACATTTCCTTTCTCTGATAAGGCAGCAAACTTCAGTAGTTAACTACATAAAATTTAAGTAGGAAATTACATAAATACTGGAGATATTAATGGTTTCCTAAAGTAGAATTGAAAATCCTGAATATCACATAATATTGCTGATTTATTGCTAGTAATTTTTTCTTTGTTCTATCTGTTTTATGCATTCTTCACTTGAACCTTTTCCCAAACTTTAACTCTCTAATGCTAACCCAACTTCCTAAACTAATTTCTACACAAAAATCTAGCATAAGAGCCTTCCAAGACTGTCTACAATGAAGACAGGTTCTGAGAACTGTTGCTACTGACCCCGAATAGCTGATCTGCAGAAGATAGCATTTGTGAGATGTGATCAAATGAAGCACTAAAAACTTTTTGAAGGAATCTCATTGATTATTTTCACCTTTTACTCATGAGCAGTCATCTTTTGCTGTTTATTCTCTTCTGACTGTGGCATGTTCACTACTGATTTAAATATTGGACATACAGATGATAGGAATGGAACTGTATCCATTTCACTTGCCAGTCGAGGGAAGAATATTTTTAGAACAAATGCGTAGCATTTTTAATTTCCTTTACCTTGATATCTAATAATTCTTATCTTATAGTCTGTTCATTCTTTAAATGGTAAAACTCTACACCAACATTAGCTAGAAAGCTGTAAATCAGAACTTAATTTATGTCAGTTTGGAGTGCTTTGTACAAAAGAGTTCTGAGGCCGTTTCCAAAAGGTAAATACTCCCTAAATTGACATTGGTTTTAGCTGTACAGATCTCTTTTTTTCTATAAGCTCAAAACAGTATATTTTCATATAGACAACTAAATAACTTTCAGCCGGTAATGATTTTCAGCCATTAGTGACCTGGACTGAATTTGAACTTGCGACCTATATGTATACTGTGGATTCTTAATCATAATAGCAAAGCAGTTTAGAATAAATCCTCCACCTAATTTTCCATCTCTGTCTTTTTTTAATATATATATATATATATATATATAAAGAAGAGATTATTCTGTTATTCTACTTACCTCTACTGAGGGTAAAAAATAATAGACCTAAATCAAAGTATTATATTAAATATCATTTTGAAATTATTTCTTTTTATCTTGCATAAAAGTAGGTTACATCAGGAATCAGAGTCTACAGGGACTTCCATCTGATTATCAGCTGAGGATTAGATTGAATAATACAGAGTACTTATGTAGTACTTCATATGTTCAAAGTACTGCACAAACATTAGCTAAACAAAACAAATATACACCATTAAGGAAGTTATATTCTGATGAGATGAACAAGTATGCAAAAATGCATGACAAATCACATAAATGTTTCTCCTTTGGAAAAGGGAATTTTTGTCTGAACTGCAGATCATACTGTTCCAATATTTTGTACTAGATTTTTTTTCATTAGCAAAATGAGCAGACATCATTTAAGATGTCTGTTCAGGGTGGGTGAATATATATTGTAGAAAAACAGGCTTGAGGTTTATGACAAATATTCTGCACAATATTATTATTATGTGAATTAATACAGGAAACTTCAGCTTTAGCATTTAGCAGCATGTGGTAAAGAATTTTAATTTCCTTGCTATAAAGGTTAAGTGTTCCTTTGAGCCCACTTGTTAATATTCCAAAACAGAGTAGGTTGGGAACTTCCTCTAAGAAAGCTACTAGTGCATTCTATAAATATTTTAATAGAAAAAATCTGTTGATTTCATAATCCTAATCCTAGCAGAGCAGTCAAGAATGAATTTAATTAACTGCATTTAAGAACTCAGAAACTTTTGATTTCTAAACATTTATTTATTGATTTATTTTCAACAAAGAGGCATTTGAGTAAGCTATGGGAAATTTGAATATGAAATATTGGCCAAAGTGTGCATGAGAATTGCTAAGGTATTTTTTTTACCTGAACTAGCAGTTGAAGTCTAACACATTCTGACACACCAGCTCACCAAGGCTGATGTACCTGTATTAATCACATAATTTGAAGCAAGTAATGTTTATGTCATTAGGGCATTCAAATAATGTTCAGAAATCAATAATCATATTCTTTTTCTGCAGCATTCAATTCCTAATGTGTAGAGCCACTCAGGCTCTCAAGAATTTGAATTTAATTATGCTAGTGGCAGTACATGTTGAGTGATGCCCTGCAGTCAGAAATTAGTGACAGTGAAAATACTTTTTACTGAATCACTTCTCTGGACAATTTTAGGCTACCTGGGAAAGAAGATGAATAGGGCAAAAAAACTATTGGAGCTTTCTTCTCAAAAGATTTCATTGCTCCCTGAACTCCTGCATCTTTCCAGCCCATTGGTCCTTATGGAAATCTCTTTGTTTGTATTTGACCCAGGTCCTGTAACTTCCTTACTGGCAAGATCCTGAAGTCTTCCTGTTTCTGTACTTCCTAGTGCTTGCCTAAATAGAAAGAAATCTATCTTTGTAATCCATTGGAAATAAACAGGAAGTGGAAACCCCTCTTAGCTGTGGGTCATTTTGGAGCAGGTTTACACAGTTGAGTATTGACAGTTCCTACTCTCCACCCACTTTCTTTGACTGTAAGCCTAGGTATCTCGTGGAAGACAAGCTGCTGTTTTTGCATGGCAGTGTAAGCTTGGAGTGCAAGAGGAAAACCTGAGTACGAGCTTCACGTGATCATATACATGTATGCAACTTAGATCTTAGTCAAACACAAAAGACACTGAAATAACCAGCAAAGATAGCCCTTATGGTCCTCTTAAAAAAAAAAAAAAAAAAAAAAAAATAAAAAAAAAAAAAAAGAGGAAGCAAATGCATAAACACAGCACAATCAGAATACATTCGTAAAAGGAAGGACTTAGTCCAGCAGGCTATTTATTTTGGTAAGTAATTCTTATTCTTTCATCAACCTGGAACTGTCTTTGGAAATTACTTGCCTGCTTAAAAGATAACAGTATACTGTTCACACAAATCTATGGTTTTATTATATTTGATCATTGTTGACAAAAGTTAAAGTAGGAGTCACAGGAAAAAATAGTTGTTTTTTTTTTCCCTTTTCATTTTTTTTCAGTGAATTCTATCCTCTAGTGATATTTTTGTTGAGTTTTGGGTTTTCCTTCATTTATTTTCCTTATGTTTCTCTCTTATGAGCACATTTGATAGCAACTACAGTGCATGGCAACTCAGAACTTTCATTTTCTAGAAATGAAGATATAGACTAGAAATAAAATAATAGAAATACAGGCTAGATAATCTTTTCAGCTTTTATACGGTATAGCTTGGAAAAGTAGGCCTAAGATCTCAAATGATACCTGAAGGGGATGCACATGAGATAGAATTGTACGTTAAAGCTGCCTTTATTTGTTGAACAAATTTTATACTTTGCAGGTGGCAAAATCTATAAATATTTGTTTTTATTTCGAATTTCTAAATTATAGTCTATGAATTGAAGGAAAATTAATCCCATGGGGAGCTTAAAATTTACTTACATCACTCGCAACCCCACTGGAATAAACCATATCTTAGCAGACAAGAAATCAAATAACTTAATATGAATCAGTAAATGTAAATCAGGAGGTGAGTCTGAGGAGATCAAGAAAAATATACAAGTAAAACATTTCAACAGTAGAACAAGTAACAGGTGGACAAATATAGTTTCAGGAAAGCTGCCAAATGTTGAAAAGTGCAATGAAAGTGGACACAGTGCAAAGTAATTATAAAATGCAATTTCAGAATGAAAATTAATGTGGAGACTGCTAGAGACAGTTGAATAAGAGTGGTATGGCTGCAAGGAAAGACTTGTACAGGACTTCATACAGCAATATGATTAAAAGTTGTCCATAATTTACTTTCGTAAACATCAAACCAAGCACAACTCCCATTATGACAGTTGTCAGATGAAAGTAAAGGCAACATTTCTTCCAGTTCTTTTTTTTTTTTACTTTGTCTTCTGGTTTTCAACTTCCTAAGCCCTTTATTCTATCTGACCTTAGTGATCTTTTCTATTATTGGCAATTTATCTAGGGCTATGCTTGTTCTTTTGTGGATATACTCTTTTGACTTCTTGATCTTGTTTGTGTCACCTCTTAGTTTGATTTCTTATTTCACAGTACTTTTTCTAATTACATGCTAAGATAGATAATGGGATTAATTCCTCTTTCTTTTCTGAGTGAAAAATTCCCTGGACTGAGAAATTTTCACTTTCTTTTTACCAGTTAAATTCTGGAAAGTCTGGTAAAAAGAAATAAATAAAAACAGAGGAAAACAAAAACAAAAACAAAAACAAAAAACAGGAGATTGCTGAGAAACTTTGTCAGATCAATCAGCACTTCAGATCAATCACTCATTACTGTATTTTATCTACTGGAGTGACAATTTTGTTTGCACTTACAAGAGAAAGAAGACACGCAGTAACTTCTCTACGAATACATCATCTTTATTTACTACATCACACAAATCTCGTGTGATGACAACACTTTTTTGATTTGATTAATCAATTGCTTTGTGCAGTCCTTTAAAATCCTCTAAAAACTTGTGTTGTTTAAGTGGAATGATGTATATTTCACATGTAATTATGTCTTCTACATATATCAAAGATTGATGTTCAACATTTATTTTTAACATCTGTTGATACAATTAAAGTCTAATTTAAAAGTCTGTAAGCATACTTTCAAATTATCTTGTCTAATAGATATATATAAATGCTGACAATTATAAAATTGAAATTTATAAGTTTTTGTGTTTCACTAGTCTGTCACTGTTTCAAACAGAGATACAGGTGATCCTATCTTTAGAAATCTACCTGGCTTTGCATTTGGGTACATAGGAGAAAAAATGGAGGATATTATTAAATTATGTGTTAGTTCATATCCAATACAGTTCCTTTTCTTTCTGAGTGTGTTTTGTGGTAAGGAATTTCATTAGATATGTCTGAATATGTTAAGTAAGATCAGTTGTTCCTGAATCTAAACTACTCAGATAATACATCTTTGAATCTGCCCAACTTGCATTCAGCTTGATGTGGATTGGATAAGCTCTTAGAGAAAGTCTGAGAATGCTCAAGGTTGTGATTCAGGTCTCAAGAATTCTGAACTCAGTGAAGAAGGGTTATGAAACCAGCTGTTCCAATATTAACTGAAAGTTAACAACGGTTTTGTATTCAAACCGTCTTCAGGCCCTATCATTCAATTGGTTGATTTCTATATTGTATCCTATATGTCCTTCTTTGGATAAAAAGCTGATGTGTTCCTGTTGAATGAAATGAAACTTTAACATGAACAAACAAGCAATCAAAAACTTGAGAAAACCTCAGAAATAAAAAAATAATTGTTACCAATCCCAGGGTACAAAATTTAGAATATGACCATAAGAGTTCAATAAATGTAGAAGAACTGAAGAAGTTTTATTATGCACTCCAGGAAATGGTTTGACTCTCCGGAATTTTAAAATATGAGAGAGATGTCATTCTCATTACATATAAGACTTCTTCGATTAGAATGCTTATTCAATTTTTCCTAATATTCTCTTGCATAAGGTTCAGATAAGAGCAGCATTGATACATCCTTACTAAATGCTACTTTGCACCTAAAAATTGCCCTTTGTAAAAATACTTTATACCAGTAGCAATTAAATTTCTAGAATATAAGTATTTTACCAGAAAAGGAAAGCAAGTAAAATAGCAATTTTTCTGCTTCCTATGTTGTTCTCTATGGCTAAATTCTTTTCTCTCTCTCTTTCCAACTCTCTTTCTCAATTTCAGAGGGATCACTGCCAATTAATTTTCTTTAAATTATATTGATGGTCCTGTGATTGTTCTCTTAATTTAGTTACTCTCTGCAGTCTGACAATTATAAAATTCATCATGAGTATTGTCACTAATGCTACTGAAAAAAGCTGTTTGCCAGCTCATGTGATTTAAAATGAGAAGCTTTACCTGTATCTTATTCACCCTCAGCAAGTTTGCTGATGATACGAAGTTGGGAGGATTGGCTGACACGCCTGAAGGCAGTGCTGCCATTCAGCGAGACCTGGACAGGCTGGAGAGCTGGGCAGTAAGAAACCGGATGATGTTCAACAAAAGCAAGTGTAGGGTCTTACACCTAGGGAGGAATAATTCCATGCACCAATTCAGGCTGGGGGATGAGCTGCTGGAGAGGAGCTCTGCGGAGAGGGACCTGGGCGTCCTGGTGGACAACAGGTTGGCCATGAGCCAGCAGTGTGCCCTCGTGGCCAAAAAGGCCAATGGTATTCTGGGGTGCATTAAGAAGAGCGTGTCCAGCAGGTTGAGGGAGGTGATCCTCCCCTTCTACTCTGCCCTGGTAAGGCCTCATCTGGAGTACTGTGTCCAGTTCTGGGCTCCCCTGTACAAAAAAGACAGGGATCTCTTGGAAAGAGTCCAGCGGAGGGCCACAAAGATGGTGAAGGGCCCGGAGCATCTCCCCTATGAAGAAAGGCTAAGTGAACTGGGTCTGTTTAGCCTTGAGAAAAGAAGACTGAGAGGGGACCTGGTCCAAGTTTATAAATATCTGAGGTGTGGCGGCCATAGCGGTGAGACCAGTCTCTTTTCAGTGGTACGTGGAGACAGGACGAGGGGAAACGGACATAAGCTGCAGCATAGGAAGTTTCACTCGAATGTGCGTAAGAACTTCTTCACGGTGAGGGTGATGGAGCACTGGAACAGGCTGCCCAGGGAGGTTGTGGAGTCTCCTTCTCTGGAGATATTCAAATCTCACCTGGACGCCTACCTGTGCGACCTGGTGTAGGGAACCTGCTTTGGCAGGGGGGTTGGTCTCAATGATCTCTAGAGGTCCCTTCCAACCCCTACAATTCTGTGATTCTGTGATTCTGTGATTATTCTAGCTTTTTGTTTCTTTCAAAAAAGCCTCATAAAAATCCCAGGACAGATTAAATTTTAAACAAAATCTGGAATGTACTAACAACTGAGATTACATGTTAGCAGAACTGCAGAAAAATTTAAGTTTCTATGAGAAAAATCTTTTACTTAAGATAGAGTTGTTTAAAACTACAGATTACTTATATATAAGGTATGCAAGATGTAAGCCATATTTGTTACTTTTTGTTTTGCATTTTAACTTTGTGAAAATTATATCTTCCCTAGCAATGTTTAATTTTACACTGGGATCTGAATTATCAATTTATGCCGAAGAAGTAATATGAATACGAAAAGATCAGAAATTAATTCAAATACCGTTTTAATTCCAGGTCATTAAAAAAAAAATAAAAATGTAGACTGATTTTTGATCCTATGTGGTATCAGAAGTCAGACTTGATGATCCTTATAGATGCCTTCCAACTTGGGTTATTCTATGATTCTGTATCTATTATAGGGTGGAGATCAGTAGGGTGGGCTGACCTGTTATACTTACCATGAGTACAAACTAGTTTCATCAGCCTAGACACATTAATTGACAAATCTTCACAAGTTTAGAGGCAGATTTAAATTTTAAAATAAAATTAAAATTGCAATACTTTATGTATCTTTAACCCACAGTTATCTTTATTATATCCACTGTCTGTAGAAGTACTGATTTGCCTGCAAAGTGACTATATACAGTACTTTAAAAAACCTCTATGAGATCAAAGGAGGTTTACGCAAGTTTTAAACTTGAAAATAAGTGCCAGCATTGCTGTGTGTCGGAAGACTGAAAGATTGATTCTTCTTCTTTTTTTTTTTTTTTTAATAAAGGACTGGAAAAAAAACTTTTCTTTGTAATGTAGAAAAATTACTGTACACAGTTGATAGATTTTATTACTTCTATTCCTCTAAACCCCAAGCTTGTAATAATTATCAAGAATTATGAAAATACAGTAGAAAACACTGATTACTGTTTTACATAATCAGAATCTAGAGAAGAAAGACAGCTGTACTGAAACTGACATCATACATCTGCACTGTATGCTTTATAGGAATTGATTGATTTTGTTTAAGATCTATGCATCATAAATAGTGAAAGGGACGTGTCACTATAGTCCAAGAATCTGTACAAATACTTGAACTAGGTTTAAATCTCTCCTCAAAAATCAAGAACTTAAAATGCAAATCTTTTTTATTTTCATACTCGTTACTTTAAGTAACATGCATATCAATCAAGATACAACAGTTATACAGGTATAAATACAAGGAAAACATGTTAAACTCCATGTAAAGTATGCAGTAAAATTTTTAAGTTTGACCTATGTAGATAAGTTTGACTTCTGATCCTGAAATGGCACTGGGCAAAGCACTTTGTTTATATGAAGATCTTTAAAAGTCATTAAAAACTATAAAGATGTATCCAGATACTATTTAGCATATATTAGTAAAAGTATTTAAGTGAATATCATGACAATGAATCACTTTATCTTCAAATATCTCTCTTCTTGCCCTTTCCACCTTCTATCCTTCATACGGCTGAACTTGTCAGCATGTGGAAAATATAAACTATAATAATATAATAGCTTGTCTTGCTCCAATTTATAGGAGGGAGATGAGGTTCTTTTAATATCTGTATATCCGGCGTGAGATTAAGAAACAACGGTTCAAATGTTGGTCCAACCAGTTTATTATAAATCCTAATCAGGGAGACACGGAAGGGAAGGAGGGCAATAGAAAAGATAGGAAAGAAGCAAGAATCGTGTAAAGCGAGGATAGTCACCATCAGGATCCAGCAATGGTCCTGTTGCACATGGTTACGAAGGTCCAAGGCAAAAACAGCAGGGGAGGGAGAGCAGCAGCATGGCCGGCCTTGGGCAGCAAGCAGGTAGCAGAAGGAAGTCACAGAGCCAATCCGGGAGGAAGCAGCAGGACTCAGGTAGCAGGCCCAGGAGAGTCTGTCAGCATGCAGGAATTCCGTAGTGAGGAATCTGATGACAGACACCTTTGTTCTTCTTCAGCATGCTTGTAGAGTGCAGAGCAAGTCCAGGAGGGAGAGAGGCAGGTCGTGAGGCTTCTCTTGGCAGAAACCTCTTCTTCTTCACGAGGAATCTGTTGCCAGAAAACCTTAAACCTCATGATTGTAGGTCCCCTTTTTATCCTTTTTTTTCTGCCTACCTGACATTCCTGGGTGCTTGAGCAGGAGTCGTGTGAGTACCCCCTGAGATGGCCATCATCTTTGAGACAAGCCCACACAAAAGTCCACTTCATGGCTATTAAGCTGCAGCTTATCTCTCTCTCGTTGCCCCTGGCCTTGTCCATCTGTGTCCCTCAGACAAAGGATTTTACAACCCTTGCCCAGGACTTACCTGGAGTTGTTCATCTTTCATCTGTGCCCCCAGCAAGCTTTGAGACAGTGATGTATAAGAATAATATCTTACAGCTGGACTTGTTCATCTGTGTCTCCAGTAAGCTTTGAGACAATTATGTAAAAGAATAATATCTTACATAGCTGTTTCAAGTTGTGTAGTTTTGTTAGTTCGGTCAGTGAATGAATCCACCCACTAATAAGAGATGTGAGAACATCAGGGAAAAACACTGCAGCCTGCTAGATTGAAGAAATTTATGTGGCTGTTTTAAGTACTTAGATTTACCCAATAGTTGATGGTGACAGTGTTTCTATTTTTATTTAATAGAAAAGACAATTCGGCAACAAGGTCTACCTCTTCTCTATGTTCTATAATTCTAGCTTGAAAGTCTCTTCGCACACATATATTAATTTTAAAATTGCTTGTCTGTTCTTTAGTTTTAACAAAGCCTTTTTACTGAATATTATTTGTCATTCTCAAAGACAGAGTTTCCTTTTAGTGGTTATAATACTGATTATTTCTAATGATTTATATATTAAAATGCAATAAAATGTTTCCAATAAAGCTGCTTTAAACTGCCTGTGGCTTTGTTTCTTCAAGTAACAATCGCTCTAAGAGCTTTGTTTGTTCTGGATGAGTTTAAGTGCACATCAGAAGAATTATTTACTCCCATGTCATTACTCAAGTTTTAAACATCTATTACCAGCGAAAAAATATGAATACAGGAAATTTTAGAGAACATCTATTATTTTCAAGCTTTTTCAGGAACAATAAAAAATAAGACTTACAAAGAAGGAATTGAAAATGTCACCAAAGGAAATCATCTAAATTCCACATTCCTACCTCTTATATATAACAATCAATTGGTATGTGCTATTGGATGAAATTGATCTTGTTCTTTATCAAGGTTCTTCATACTATGCTTTAAGAAAGAAAAATGAAGAAGAGTGATTGCGTGGAAAGATTACATTTTAATATAATTCCTTTTTTTTTTTTTCCCCGATACTTTTATGTATGACATTGCCTTTGGAAGGACAAATAAATAAATAAATAAATAAGCACAGGGAACTGTCCGCAAACTGGAATTAAATGTTAAGATTCTGAGCCCTCATCTTACTTGTTGGTAGCAGAATATATTCTCATGATCTGGAAGAGCAAATATAATATTTTCAATTTAAAAAAGAATGAAAATGTCATAAGGTCGCAGGCATACTACAGAGTCATGGAAAGAAACAATACAGTATAAACAAGTGAAGAATTCGATTAAGTTCAGTAAAATAACCTTGGAAAATATAGTCTTTGGTGTCCATGATCACATTAATAATTTTGCTTGTCTCAAATCTGTACATGAAATAATCTTTCTATTTCATAAGGAGTATATAAAATCCAGTAGTGAATGTAATTGTCAGTTAATTAACTGATAGTTAAAAAACTGAATTTAAGCAACTATTGCTGATGAAAGGAGAAAGAAGCTGCATGAACATAGGAGAAATTCAAGTTTTCATAATAATGTGTACAAATCTAGTGCTTTGCTTGTTTATTTCCATTTCCTATTTTGATATCTCAGCTTCATTTTTGCATTTGGGTTCATAAAATTATCATTTCTATGACCGTGGTGGCCTGCAACCCGTATTATGATTCCACACAAAAAGGAAGAGATCTGTCAATGGAAATCACGTAGCAAAACTAATGTTTAGTTTCTAACTATGGTCAAAAATACATATTATTTTCCTCAGTAATATACTTACTCAAGAGAAATAGCATAATTTCCATCTGTCTTGGAGGGAATTTAAAGTTGCAGAATTGCTATGGAAGATAAAAGTGAGGTTATTATGCAGACTGGAATTAAAAGTAATTTTTTTTTTTTTAAATTTCCTACAGTTCATTCAAGAAAAAAAAAATGAAAGGAAAAAATGAAGGGAGTAAAGAAATATCAATACAAGAATATAATTGGACAACTGAGTAAATAAGCTTACTTGAACTTGGAGGATCTGTACAGAAATATTTATTAAAATACAATATGTACATAGAATGTTTTTATCTGCAGTTTGCCTGAATTAGTTATTTACTAAAATAGGTATATTCTAGGATGTATTAGAAAAACTAATAAAATAAACACAGAGGGAGAGGGGAAAGCAACGAAAATACAAGGTCATGGAAAATTTATCTAGCTTGTATGAGATCAATATCATTTTTGTAACTCATTATCCTTAGCTGAAAAGATGGTATAAAAATCAACAATGTATTGAAGTAACTACATCTTCCCCAGGAAGATTTATGAGATGAAGGAGAAAGAGAAGCTTGCTCCCATATCATCAAAGATATCAAATCTTCATTAACGTTGTGAAAGCAACATCATTTATACTTATTTTCAGTGAGTTAGAAAAATCCAATAAATGCATTCAAGAAACAATATAGTATGTTTTGCTGTGACACCAGGTACACCCTATCACTTTTAAATGATTTTTTTTCCTCCAGATACAATTACTGCAGCCCAGTTTAGGTACCATGTTAGAACAGCATTCTGAATTACATTCCTTTCTCCTTTTGGAGTCAAACTTTTCCCTTAATTTCAGGATGAATTACATCCATAAGGCCTACTCTTGCTTTCTCTGTGCATGCTCTACTTCAGAAAACAATGGAGTTAAAAGAGAGAGAATACAGATTAGGCGATAAGATGCTGCATGCCACATGCTATATGTGTGTGTGTAGATATGTATGCACACAGTAAGGATACAAAGAAATGCATTTAGGATTATTAAGACACAATAACTAGAAATGTCACAAGAAAGATATTTTGGAGAAATCCAACTTGATGTATTTTAAAAAAGAATTATTGCTTTCCCAACAAAAATCTGTACACTTGAAGAACAATCCTGTGCACACTCCATTTAAATAGTTTAGTTGTTGCTATCCAGATGCATGCAGTTTTCTAAAGTAATGAGCTTGTATATAATATTGTTCTCATGTCACTCCTCAAGAAGTCACTACAGAAGAAGACCAGGATATCAGCAGAAACACTTTCTATATTTTTTTCAGTAACATAAAAATTATCTCTGCTCAGCTCTCAATTCAGTAATTTTGCGAAGTAGTAGTACAAAACCTACATTTTAGAGAATCAAGAATTGAAGCAATTTCCAAGATCACGAAGGTCTTATCTATCACCCACACATTCCCATTTTTTTAAGTGGAAACTACTAGCTCAAGCAGATGATTTTTTTTTTCTCATCTGCTATTATACAGTACTCTCAGTCTCTAAAGTACTGAGATCTACAATAATACTCTGCAAACTGACTGCTGAGATGATTTTCACTTTTTCTATAAACAATATCTATACTGATGCTCTTGAGAAAATGTAAAAGTATTGCAAATTTTTAATATCACAAGTAGAAAAAATCTGTGTATCTGTCTGCATGGTCCTCATTGGCTTTGAACAACGTGTATTTGCTGTCTAGTTCAAGCTTCATGGTTTTATGTATAGTTCTCTAAGGGAACTGTAGCTAAAGCTCAGTCATGGAGATTTACTTTATTCATCTCATTGATTTAAGAAGAGTATTCTGTTGCATGATTTCGAGCTCCTAATTCAAAACCATTTTTTCACATGTGCACAAAACCCCCCCGTGGATCTTTTTGAAATATTCAGCACAATCTTGCAAAGATAGAAAGTTTCAAAAATACAGTGCCAAGAACTATACTTGTACTGGCAATACTTTATTAAATGTTTCATAGTAAGTTCAGTGTAGTTTGTATTTTATTGCTCCTGATCAGACAGTTGCATATACATTTTCACTGTAGTGCTGGTGCATCTCAGTAATACCTAAGCAAGTAGCAGTTAGTCTGCTGTTTGACTGAAATAAGGACCTTTTCTAGATATTTATTTTATGGACATATCAGAACTCTGCATAATTAATGACAAGACAGTCTAGAATTTTTACTTTAGATCATCTAGTCTGAAAGCATGTTTTTATCAACAGCATTTTATTTGATATTAATACTTTTTAAATTCAGATTTTGACTGATATTATTTGGCATCTTCTGAAAAACAAGCATGCCTAGAAATCTCAGTTTCAGTGTAGGTTGAAAATATATGATTTACCCACTTGTGATCTTTAGGTGGTAGAGTAAATGAAAATGTTTCTATGTTGGCTTTTTCAAATACCAAATTAGCAACAGGTACTCATGGGTCTTTCACCTTTGTGTGTTACTTCTTTCTTACAGTAAACTGAAAAAGATTGTGTGTTTACCATATATAACTTGTATGTAAAATTATTTTGGCTGAGAGTTAGAAAAAAGTATAATTTTCCTAGCTGTTCTAACTAAATGCCTTCAGAAAGAATAAAGGGAATACCAGACAGTTTTTTCTCCCAGTTATACTTGTTGCCACAGTAGTAAGTATATGGCAGTGCAAAAGAGACTTAGTGCCTCTCTGGAAGCATGTGTTTGGAGGCTTAAATGCCATTTAGCTATTATGACAAGCCAAAATTAACTCCTACCACTTTGCAGGTAGTTAAAAAAGGGAAATTTGCAACAGTGGCAAAAAAGCAAATATTGTAATTGTAGCATAACAGAATTAATCTGAGTGTCATGGATAATTCCTGAATTTTAGATTAAATGCCTCTTTAATCAATACAAAGAAATCAAGTGGATAGACTTGAATTGAATCAGAGTAAATTACATTTCTAGAGTTTCCTAATACGGTATCAGCATTACCTACAAACTAAGAGCAGAAAGCAAGAATATTTGAATAACTCCGTTGAGCTTCCGTGCAGTGAAGCCTACAGATTTTGAATTTTCTTTTCCTTTTTTTCATTATCCAAAGTCTTTGGCCTAATGTCTGTCTAAATTTATCTATATTCCATTTTGTCAGTTCCATTTCCTTCCTAATGGTCATAAAAACCTTCCAATAAGTTTCTGAGAGTCAGTACCTCCTAAAGAAAAAAAGGATAATGTCATCAGGATTTAAGCCAATATATCTTTAAAGGGAATTGATCTTCAAGTGATAAATGTTCCCTATATTTTTAATAGATGGTTTATGTAAAGTGGCATTTAAAATTAACTTGTAGTTATTTTTGAAAATAACTATTTTCATGACTTTGAAAATAGTTATCTTCAAAAATATGTAATAACAAATTACCCAAATTATGCAATAAGAATAGCATTTCACTTCTGTAAGTAGCAGCAAACAAATCTTAATGACATTCTTCTGGAAAGAGCAATTTCAATTTTAGATATACTGTGAGTATATGTTGTTAGCTTATCAGTAGAATAAAGTTATTACTGACTTAAAGTACTAATCTGTTTGCTGAAGAGAAAATGCTAGAAAAATTAATCTTTCAGATATAATTCTGCCATTCTAAAAACACAACAAAAGTTAGTATGTCTGATTACTTTTTATCATTGTCTACTTGTGGGATTCTGTGGCAGTTGTTATGAGTTGCAGAGTTTAAATATCAGAATTCTATTCAGACCAGAAATATATGAAGCATTAGAACTTTCCCCTATGACAAGCAGGAGCTTAGACGGGGCTACTTTAAGGTAGTTATGGAAGATTGTGATAAATTAATCATATTTAGTCAGAAAGAGAAGACTTCTATTAAGACTTCTATTAAGTTCACTCACTTTAGTTGCTTTTCTGTTGGATATCTCCATAGCAGAAAATGGTTATTCTGATGTACCAAAATTACACTCAGTCACTAAGAGATTCATTTTGTATTTCTTATTTATCAGACTCCTAACATTTCTTCTGGAAATCAGTCTGCCTAGATAATTAAATTAATCAAAAATTGAAGCTATTTGAAAAGGTGATGCTATTGTAATTCCTTGGAGAAGATAGTATAGTATTCTACTAGAAGATATTAATTGGAAGTACTGGCTTATCACAGGTCATCAGTCAGATGTAAAGCATTTCCCATATGTAAAGTGCAAACATCTATTCACTAAAGCTGGCCAAACTGTTACTGAAGCTCACATTTATCACCAATTGTAGCTGCTTTCTTGCTAATTAATCATTTAGAATGTGATTGCTATTTCTGGGAATAAGTCTTTTATTTTTGTGTATTCCTAGAATTGTTTCAACAAGCAGTGTGGATCTGTAGTAATGTTCTGACTTTTATTGAAGTTGCATAGAATGCATACTTCAGAATGATTTGTGCTTGTTTATTTTTTTTTTTATTATTTTTTTTAAAATGCATGTTTTCTCACACTTTTTGTCTGTGTCCTTTAAGCTGTAAATATATTTTTATATACTTTAATAATAAAATAACACAATAGATAAATAAAAGGACATTTTAAACCTGAAGTTACATTGTATAAATGTCATTGAGCACTACTATTATTTGAGATTTTACAGGAAATTTTACAGGATTTAGGGGATCAAATTTCTGAATGTGCAATGCTTCCTTACAATGAGGTGAGTAATCACTAACAGTTCCAAGTTTAACAACTTTCAATCTATAGCTCATGAGAAGGGAGAGAAGATCACAATCAGTATCAGCTGTCCAATAGAAACTTTTTTGTGTTTATAAAATAAACCCAATTAAAAGCCATTAAATGTGGCTTTGAGGAATGGTGGGAGTGCTAATTTATTTGTTTGTTTGTTTGTTTGTTTGTTTTTAATGACTGCTACATACTTTTGTGCTTGATTTTGTACATTACATCAATGTATTCGGAAATGCAGTACTGGATTGAGAATTTTATGACCTCAATGTTTATTTGAAGTCATCTGAACTCAGCTCAAATTGTGAGTTGGCCATTTTGCAAAAAAGAATGTAATCAATAATAATAATAACAAATGAATTTCAGTTTATTCTGGAAAGTGCATTCTGGAACTTTTTCCAAATACATTTTTAAAAAAATTAATGGCAGATAAAATTTTCAAGGAAAGAAGCCAAAAGGGTACATACTTTTCTAAGTATGTACAGTGATAAGGCTCTACTTTCTAGTTTGCTAAAAGATTATTTTTTTTTTTAATTAGTCATGAAAAGTACTCAGAGTGGAAAAAAAATAACAAGGAAAAAAGGAGTTAAAAGTTGGATGTATTTTATGGTTTATTTAAGAAGTTTATCCAGTTCAGGATGGATTCTATGATGAAGATGAGCAAATAGTAGTTTGAAGTAATTCTTCTGTATAAATAGAAAGTTGAATATTGTAGATATGACTTTAATCGTATTTAATTAACATATTATTGTTAATATACATATATGCCATGTTTCAGAACAATTTCTTTAGTAATTTTATTTTATTTATTTATTTGTTTCATTTTGAAGAATGTTTTAAGTATGAAGAAGTGTAATAAAATGGAGTTGTTAATTTAGAAAATAGTTAATGGATTACAGGATTCTTCTGATTCCACAAACAGATAAAGTGCACTAAGACCAGTTATGGAACCAGCAGATGAACTTTCAGTTTCTGAGTCTGAATGTCAAAGGTTTCTGTTGTAGTCATTGCTTCCTTCTCATTTATCTGAAGGAGTACACTCTCTGGCCTGTCTCTCTTGAAAAATGTACCTGTAGAATACCCTTCTTTTTTCTTGTATTTTTTATCTAATTTAGTTCCAACTGTGCCTTGGCTTTCCTGATTCCATCCCTGCATGTCTGGACATCATCCCTGCATTCTTCCCAGGTGAATGTCCCTGTTTCCAGTGCCTGTACATGTCCTTCTTATCCTACACTTTGACCAGCAGGTCCTTGCCAAGCCATGCCAATTTCTTGCCTCCTCTGCTTGTTTTCCTATGCTGGGAGACAGTGCTCTCAGAAAGACATCCTCAAAGAGTTGCCAGCTCTGCTCCACTCCTTTGTCTCTTACATCAGATTCCCAGGAGATTTCAATTGGTAATTCCTTACATACACTGAATTTCACTGTCTTGAAGTTCAGAGTCCTGCCTTTGCATTTTGTAAGGCCCATCCCCCTCAAGATTGCAAGTGCTATCAGGCATAGTCTCCTCAGGGACATGATTTAGTGGAGGGTTGTTAGGATAGTATGATTAGGTCGTGATTGGACTTGGTGATCTTTAAGGTCTTTTCCAACCTGAGCAATTCTATCATTCTATTCTATGATTCTGTGGTCGCTACAGCTTAGAGTGATTGTAACACCATCCATGCAGCCAAACATTCACTTGACCTGTTCTCCTCCTTCTCAGTTCCCAGACACCAACTGAAAGGACAGAGAAGAACACTCCTGATCCTTTCAGTGTCTTTCCAAGAGATACAAAGTCACTTTCAATGTCCTTGTCACAACCTCCTAAGACTCTACTTAAATGAGAATGAGCAGACACCCTGTTTCATCAGACCTATTACTTCTTACTGATGTCTAACATGTCCCCTACAGATAGCAAACCTCTCTGGAAAGATTATCGAGGAGGAAAATTGAGGATACATAAACTATAATAATTCCTAACTTTGTTCATTTGTTTTAAAAATTAAAAAAAAAGTTAAAAGGTGTGGGAAAAACTTATAGCAAGAGAATGATTTTGAAGAAAAAGTAAAATTAATAAGGGAAGGGAACATGTTGCAGGGTTATTGCTGTGTATTTTAATGCTTTCCATATGTGTGATATAGGCATGTAAAAAGATGGAAGTGGAATAAAAGATGTCTTGTAATTTCAACAGGTTAGAAGTTCTATGAAACTGCATTGCTGCTTTCCAAATTAGAAGATGTATTTTATGCCACGATTTAATGGATGTCAGACATATGCATATGAAACAAAGCAAGGTGTGTTGCTGTCAGCTCAAAAGTCATCCTTGCTTGAAAACTTCAATCCAGTATGACTGAGGTAATACCTTTATAGTGGTTTCATAATCTTCCTGAAAACAAAGATGAGGCCAAAATGATATTGCTATTCTACTGTAGCTATTAACTGGGCTATCTGAAGTCTCACTTTATTTTTCCAGTTATGAGAAGTGTTGAAAGAGAAATATTAACTGCTATGCCTCTGTCATATCCTTTCCAAATACTTTTCTATTGTCATTTGGGCAGATGCACTCCTTATGATCTGATAATCTCTTAGATATTTGGAAGTTCACAGCTCTTTTTAGGAGTGGGAATCAGTGATTGCTGTGGATTTCTTCCAACTTGAGATATTCTATGATTGTCTCTCTTTTTTTTTTTTTTTTTTTTTTCCCAAATACTTTTTTGATAGCTGAAGATCTTGCACAGGAAAATGAATTTCAACTAAGGAAAATAAAAAAGACAAAAAATCATCTATTTTTGTAATGATGTGTTTATCTCCAGTTACGTTTTAGATGGTGGTTAGGCAGAAGGATAAGTAATGTAATTTTATGCACCTGCACCAATTACATTTCTTGCACTGAGTGAAAGGATATAAGATGAGATATTTAAGTCTATTTGAAGTTTGAGTGAAAACAGATTTTAAATTACAACTTCTCCAGATTAAACTGCTGCTTGTTCTTAGACTTAACTTTTGGCATATTTTTTCCTGGTCAATGTGCTGTGTAAATGAATAGTATTTTGATCACTGAAATCATGATGTATAGTTTTTAAAAGAATAAGATTTACCTAATTTTAGAAAAACCAGAAACTTTACTCTAACACTTGTGAACAGATTCAGAACCTAAAACATTTTGAGTGACAGCTTGGTTACAGCTTTACTCATTTATCCACTTCTACAAATGACATTTTATTATCTATATTATTACACACAATATCCTACATGCTATTTTTATGTAGCACACTACGTATTAGTTTCTATATTCTTTAGTTAAAGTCATGTTCATGATAAATATTTCAAAGAGATGATAAATATTTCAAAGATATTCACTAATTTAAGAAATTAGTTTGGAGATTTTAAAATAATCTTGGATCTAAAGTAGAAAATAAGTCATGGAATACTTTCATTACAGAATCACAGAATCTCAGGGTTTGGAAGGGAGAACAGTTAGTCCAACCCTCCTGCTGAAACATATTCTTTACATTCTTTATGTTAAGAAGGGGAGAAACAATAAAAATGTTCTATGTCAGCTGATATGTGAAAATACTGAAGGATGAATTCATGTATGGTATACTCAACATTAAGCACCTCTGTGGGAATGAAATCTTCCAGTTGTTATGTAGGACTCTGTACAGCTTTGAAGTTTTACAAAGCTTTATACTAACCTGCTAATTTAGCATGTTTTTCATTAAGATCAGGCTTAAATAGAATAACTCCTTTATTTCAATTTTAGAAGCAAACTCTTGTCTAACCAAATTTGTGTGGGTTAGAAAGCAACTTTACTCACATTATCCAGACATTTCCTTCTTAGGGAAGATGTCATAGATGTGTATGGCATCACTTGATTATTTAACTTGGATAGATGAATATAACAAAGAGAAGAAGGAATCGAGGTCAAGAAGAAGAATAAAGCTTGGAGTCACACTGGCAAAAGGAAGTAGGAAGAGCATAGTAGGAAATGAAAAGCAAAAGAATGGAAACATGACATGAAAACCATGAAAGCAAATGTTTTGAGAACTGAGAGATTAAGATGGAATAAAGGAGAAGAATTAAATCTAAGTATGAGAGGAGGAATAAACATGAGTGTGATTTAAAAAAGAATTAGTAAATAAAAATTAAAAGGCTAGGAAAAAAGCTATATCCAGGAAAAGGACTATCTAAATGGAACAGAAACAAGTTTAGGATTAGTAAATTCAATTTAATGTATCTCAATCCTTGCATGTAGTTCATTGGCAGATTTCCCATAGATGTGTATACTGAGAGGTAAAAAAAAGTAAAAAATAATAATAAAAAAAAAGAGATGAGCTTTATTTTACTTCAAGGAGTTGATTCTAATGGCATTTTACAGTAGTTTCAAAGGATCATTTTTGGATTCTTTCCTGGTGGTCCAATGTCAGAAAGTTTTCAGAACAATAGTAAAGTGATAATTTTGGTGTGTAACTTTTTCTAAGAGCATAAGGAATTAAAGGAGACATTTAGCAATCATACTGTTCTTTCTATTTAACAGAAGTAAAAGACATTACAGACTTTGTTTTCATTTTTAAGAACAATTAATGTGCAAAAGCAGTTTGTAAGAAGATGTGTAGAACTTTCTAGTCACCAATTGATGTTCATTATATAGTTCAGAGGAAGGAATTCTGTCATTATTCTGTTCTGCCTATAAGATCATAAGTATAGGTTTGACAGTTGGTGGTGATGAAGCAATAACAAACGTGGTAATCATTCTGTTGTAACATCTATTGCTCTTTGGAACATTTTATTGGATATACTAATTTGTGAATACTTCATGGAAGCTGATCTTGTTGAGATTGGGGCAGAGGAGTATTCAGGGGCACATCATAGCCACCTCAGTGCCTACGGTCATTGAGAAGATGGGACCGGGGTAGAAATATGCTGTGAAAAGGCAAGAGAAAATATGAAACAGGAATTGTCAGTCTGTTTACACTTCAGGACTTTTTCCTTAAGAAGATAATCAAGCAATGAAACAAGCTGCACTGAGAAAGTCTCCATCATTGGAGATTTTCAAGACCTCCAATCCTGGGATGAGCCAATGTCTCACTCCAATTTATAGGAGGGAGAGGAGGTTCTTTTAATATCTGTATACCCAGTGTGAGATTAAGAAACAACGGTTCAAATGTTGGTCCAACCAGTTTATTATAAATCCTAATCAGGGAGACGCGGAAGGGAAGGAGAGCAATAGAAAAGATAGGAAAGAAGCAAGAATCTTGTAAAGTGGGGATAGTCACCACCAGGATCCAGCAATGGTCCTGTTGCACATGGTTACGAAGGTCTGAGGCAAAAGCAGCAGGGGGGGGGGAGAGCAGCAGCAGTGTGGCCAGCCTTGGGCAGCAAGCAGGTAGCAGGAAGAAGTCGCAGAGCCAATCTGGGAGGAAGCAGCAGGACTCAAGTAGCAGGCCCAGGACAGTCTGTCAGTATGCAGGAATTCTGTAGTGAGGAATCTGATGACAGACACCTTTGTTCTTCTTCAGCATGCTTGTAGAGTGCAGAGCAAGTCCAGGAGGGAGAGAGGCAGGTCGTGAGGCTTCTCTTGGCAGAAACCTCTTCTTCTTCACGAGGAATCTGTTGACAGAAAACCTTAAACCTCATGGTTATAGGTCCCCTTTTTATCCTTTTTCTGCCATCGTGGCATTCCTGGGCACTTGGGTAAGAGTCTTGTGCAGCACCTCCTGAGATGGCCATCTTCCTGGAGATAAGTCCACACAAAAGAGCGCTTCACAGCTATTAAGCTTCAGTTTATCTCTCTCGTTGCCCCTGGCCTTGTCCATCATTGTCCCTCAGACAAAGGATTTCTCAACCCTTGCCCAGGACTTGCTTGGACTTGTTCATCTGTGTCTCCAGCAAGCTTTGAGACTATGATGTAAAAGAATAATCTCTTATAGCCAGCTCTTCCAGGTGGGCTGGAGATTACTCAAAGTCTCTTCCAGATTGAGCGTTTCTGGGATGCTAGGACTCTGGTCATAGTGAACGCACAAGGATCTACTGAAGAAGTAGGGAAAAACCTCATTTCTCAGTAAAGTTCAATTCTCTGCTGCCTTTTCCTTTCATCAACTCACTCTTTTATTAATAACAAAATATCTACATTTTAATATAAATATCCAGTGTTCTAAAAACACCAGAAATGTGTAGTAATTTTCAAATATATTCATACAAGAATGTGAAAAATAAAATATGATCAAAATCAGTTTTTTTTTTTTTAAAGCATAAAATGGACACTTAAAAAAAAAGGATTTAATATTTTTTTTATAATGTTTTTTCCCCTCAAAATTTTTATTTCATATGTTTTAATGGTTAGTCCTCTAACACTTAATACTAGTTCCAATTTTATTTCTAGGACATTGTATACTCAGTAATTGTCCCTAGGAAATATCGGCATATTGTAAAGTGAATTTGTATCCATAAGGAGGAGCCTTTAGGGGCATCTTATTATAAAGAAATGTTGTCTGTTTTACCATAAATACATTATAAGTAATGAAAACTAATAACTTAAGCCTTTTTTGACTCCATGTTATATAGCCAACCTCAACTTTTTCTTATTTCTATGTTTCAGGCCTTTCTAACAGTGTAAAACAAGATGAACGGTCTCTGTTTGCATTTGTCAATATATTGATAGTCTATGTATGTAATCCATGTTATGATATCATTGCTCATATGACATTTTATGCAGATATATGTATATACATATATATGTGTATAAAATGCCATACGAGCAATGATATATGTCTATAGATACATATATGTATATATGTATATATATATATAAAATATCACATTGCTGCAAAGAGTATTTGAACATCATAATGCTTTTTTTTCTTTTTTTCTTTTTCCAAGATATAACAATAAAATATTTAGGTATTGCAGTAATGTATTGAAGATATCACTTTTGCCTTGTGCTCCCATATAGCCACAGCGAGTTTTCCAGAACGTGCTCTGCCACTATGGTGTTGCTGTCTATTTTTTTCACACCCTCATAACCCAAGTAGTGGATGTGCTAACGGATATTGAATTTCTCATCTCATTACTGTTTTGTCTTCTGCCTTCAAAGAGATAAGAAACGGACCTTCCCACAGATGTTTTTTAAGTCTTTACTGTCTGGAAGCATAAGGTTTCTATTAAAATAAATAAGAAAATAAAAACCTTGAATGGCTTTTAGAGAAATAATTATGGTTAAAACTGTAATGCATGGTATGACAGTTTGCATTTCTGCAGTAATTTCCCTCAGGGCACCTTAAATAACCAAATGTTACTTTTATTATCAAGCATCTTCACATCACAATGGTTAATTATCTTCACTCTTTCACTAATTAATCTTGAAGTTTCCTTATAATTTTTCCATTTAAGTTCATTTAACTGATCCCTGCCATAGACTCATTTCCTCACTCCACCTGCAGAGTGTTGTCTGTTATTTAAGGACAAGTCGAGTCAAGATTGAAGAAAATATGTTTCAGATTTATATTAATTGACAATAAGTAGCGCTGGGACTCAAAGGCCACAGCTGTCCCCTGTTAGATCACTATTCATATTATTGAGTTAGAATAATCCTTTCTGAAATCTCTACTGTACTGAGATACAAAGAAAAACATCAGACCCTGAAAGTCTCCAGGATGAATAATGATCAGAGTCTTCAGAGGAAAATGGACCAAATGACAGCCAAGTTAGTATGATCTGTCAATTGAGTTAATATTCATGCTTCTGCGGTGACTTGCAGCTGAACATTTGCAACTGAGTATCTGGTACTTTCAATTCAGCTTGTCAGGATGCATGGAAACAAGGAGTTTCCTATAATATCAACACTCAATCTTTCCTATTGTATTATCTGGAATATTGAGTCAAATATGCATTAATGTAAATCAATATAGATATTATAAACTTTAATTTATACAAGAAGCTTAGATCCAGTATTTTCTCTAGTAACTTTCCTGAGAATACAGATTTTTGAGCTAACCTGTTTCAAGCTATGATCTGTGGAGTGGGAATATATGTTAGAAGAAAGTGCTTTCTTTTCCAGTTTATTAGTCTCTCTCAATATTTCTTGTAACTTTTTATCAGATGTAGACTATGTACCGGAGAAACAGGTACTATTGCAGAATACACAGTATAAAAAAAAAATCTAAAAACATTTATCCTAGTTTCTGTTCATAGTAAGTTGAACTGCTTACATTTATCTGGCATCCAAATAGGAAAAAGACTCTTTTTTCACCTTTTACTGAACTAATCTTTGTTACATCAGTACAATCTCTATCAATGAAGAAAGCAGGCAGATTCTTCAGGATCCATCTGCTTCATTTTCGCTGAGCTTTTTCTTAAAGACCTGAAGTACTCACAAGTATCATAGAGTTTTCATTTCCACTGTTCCCTAATATCGATTAGCATGTAGTAGCAGTTTTAATGATTTCACTGATCATTCCTAACCTGAAACTATACTTTAAGGGGTAGAAAATAATAAATATACGTATGAAAAATGAAGGACATTGTAACATTGTATTCTACTATAAGTTTTCCTACTAGATTTTCCTCTCATCTTGGGACAGCATACTAAGAAAAAACAAATAAGCAACAACAAAAAATAAAAACATAGAACTAATAAATGTTAAACGAATGGAATTTGGAAGCAGATATTACAGAAAGACAGAAAGAAAGACAGAAAGAAAGACAGAAATATTTAAATACAGTAGGAAAGAAGGAAGAAAGAACAATTTTCAGAACTTTTTGTTGCTTCTTTTTATTTAATGGTCGTAACATATGATTTTCAAATATATTCTAGAAAATGAAACAATTTGTTTGCTACTAAGTTGCATGGAGAATGGAGAATGCATCAATGCACTTTAGCCTTCTTCAAAATTCTTAAAGATTTGAATATTATAAAGAGAATATCTTAAGATTTCACTGCGAAGTCTTTCACTACTTGACAATTACCAACACTGGATGAATAAAAGAAGCGCTGAAGTAGTTCTCAAAACAGCTTTTCCCATCCTTTAGATGAGTAGTTTTCAGAAACATAAATAGTTCAGTAGTTACACTGAAGTTCTTTGAGAACTTCTAAAGACTGACATCAATCTGATTATCCAAAAGGATGGCAAAATATAGTTTCAATGAAATTTATGTTTTGTCGATCTGGTAAGTTCGTGTAGCACAAATGTTCAGTTTCATCCTACCAAATCTGGATATGTTCTTCTCACCACAGAACAAAGAAAAGGAAAAGATGGTATTTGTCCAGATGATGACTCAGCTCACTTGTGGTCTAGTCTTTTCATTCTAATGATATGTCTTTTCCCCAGAAGAGAAAACATCTCCATTAGCTGCCTGCATTAGCTGCCTTAATATACAATAATAAACAAAGGACGTCATGAAGGTGCATAATTGCTACAAATTCACTAATATAGTCAATGAATTCGTGAAGTTCGGGACATTGTGAAAAGAGTTTTGGGAGAAAACTGTACTAAGTATACAATTAGAAAACAACTGTGCTAAGTTAGTGATCTTTTAAGGAATCAGGGCGAATACTATTGTAACTGCAAAAGGAGAAATATTTGCCATTTAGAATCAAAGAAAAATAATACAGAATTTTTATTTTGTGAGTTTTAGAAATTACTTTGTTGGAGACATATCTTAAGTAATCCATTTCAATGTAAAATAATCACAGCATGTGAGTTACTGCTTAATGACACTGGTTGTTATTTCAGTCCATTTATATGCAGTTACAGTTATTATTTTTAATTAAACTATTTGGTTTGCTGGTTGTGTTATAGAAATCAACCTGGAATCTGCACACAACTCAGTATTCAGAGGTGATACAGACTTATCTGTGCAGAATAGAGACAAAATGAGTAATTCAGGACTCTTCCCAGTACTGTTTAGATACTTCTGACTTCTATTAGAAATATTTGAATGCAAAAGCTGTTTGGGAATAAGCATTTAGGTAGTTCTCTTTTCTCAGTTTCAGAATGACTTCCTTAAATATTTCAAATGACGATTCACCCTTTCCAGCTGTGTAAAATGAAGTTGTTTTGAAGAAAAATAAATTTTGTAAAAAGGACCAAAATGTTATGCAAATTCAATATATACTGCCTATTCATTTTTCTTAATTTATGACTGTGGATTTGCAGTTAAAAAAGATATATTAATGGTCAGACTTTATTTCATTACGTTTGTCTCACTGGACAGTTCTTCTGTAGACCAGACACAAAGAAGAATACAAACAGCAAAAAAGTATAGTATGAAGAAAATGTTTCTGCTTGTAAAGTACAGCTGACAAAAACTACCTCTAAATCAATTTGCCTGAATATATTTTGCCCTTCAAACTATCTAAAATTGTGCCACCAATATTTATATGTGCAATACACACCTACTACCTGCATGTGTAATTTTTATTCTGGTAAAAAATGAATAAATATATGTTTAATTTTTTAAAGAATGATAGCTTTATGCAGATACCTAAATAACCTCATAGCATTGTATTTCTATGAGGTGCCACTAACACTTTATGGGCAAAGATTTGAACTTTATCTTTTCTTAATAAAATATTGGTAGGAAATAGAAAAATACAGCTCAAAGTTTATTAATTTGGAGCCCCTATCTGAAAATCTTTCCATCTGTCCCATGTGGTAGAGGTAGCTTATTTGATTTAATGTAAAACGTTATGAATTTTCAAGGTACCACAGGGAAAAGAGTTGCAGCCATTGTAGAAATATACTTGAAAGTACAAATAAATATCTTTTTATGAATAAGAATATAAAAAGACTTCACTGCCTCAAACCTAAAAGGCAGATGTTGGGGCAAATGGACAATTATATTTTAAATGTGTAACACATAACAGATTTTCCACAGGAGACTTGAAACTTTTGGCAATTAGAGGGGGTGGAAGACTGGGTTCATGTTATTGCTTATCTTTTTTTTTAATTGTTTCTTATTTAAAGCAGAGCGAACCAGAGCGAATAGTTCCAACAAGTCGTTATAAATAATATTATAAATAATATTATGCATTTACAGTACTAATCTTTCCAGAATATGTCAATTAATTAACTTTAAGCTTGCATCACGCCTTTCTAAAATACAAAGTCTATAAAGTAAGAACACAAAAAAAAAAAGACAATCAACATAAGGAAAATTACATAAATTTTCTTCATAGGTCTTTTTCTGGAGAATATTTATTCTAGCTTTGTCACATATCTACCTTTGTTAGTTTGCTGATATAGACAGAAAATAAAATCAAATTAATTTGATATAAAGCCTGGTTCAATAAATTTGAACCAAGGCGTGTGCTGGAGAGCTGCATTTCTCAAATCACTTTCCCTTTTTAACTTTGATATTTGCTGTTAATGCTTGTCAGTACAGGATGTTTTCATTCCTCTAATGATTTTTATGTAGAAAATTATTGAGCACATTTGTTTTAAGGTTAGGTTTCCAGATATGACAACCTTTTTCACTGCAGGAGCAATGAGGCATTACACAGTTCTGTTATACTCAGCTGTGGCTCAAACAAGCTTGAAGAAATTCGGCTTATTTCTGAAAATATCAAAGTGCGGTTAGCAGGAAATTTGATTTCTTTGAATCTTTGTTTGCATTTTACACCACACAGCAGCACCTTAGTAGGAAATATAAGCCAAAGAGTATTTCTAGCTGTTGAAATTAAATCTTAGTTGTTTTTTATATCTCACAGTCATTTCAAGTATAAGTGAATTCCAATAAAATACATATAATGAAATGAATATTAAAATTTCTTTTCAAGATTAGAGAGCATTATGACAAAGTGATTATTTTTACATTCTTGCATAGATGTAATAATTCTTTTTTCTTCTTTAAAAACAAAGAAAACCGGATATATAATAATTTGAATTATTTTGGTTCCTAAAATATAGAAAAAAATAAAAACTCAAATAGGGATTTTTTTGAACTGATTTCATAAACTTAAGCTGGAGGTGTCTGGAAGCATTCAGATGAGAACTTCTCAGTATAATCAATGAAGACATGAGCTAAAGTATCTGTAATATTTAAGAAGAAATTGGACAATTCCAATCAAGAACGTTATTTGATTATGACAAGTACAAGTATGAAGTGTTGTGAGTTTGAATAGAAATCTAAAATATACACTGAATATTATAGATACTCACTCATCAGATAAATGTTTCCTGCATTGTTTATACTGGATTATCTATTAGAAAATATACATTGCAGGTAATGTATATGGATCCTGCCTATAACTTGTAAGTAAACTTGAAGTCAGTGTTACTTAAGTAGTTAAATTCTTCATACTGAAATTTAGTTGAAGATGTATGACACTACTCCATAAAGAGGCTTTTCATGATTTGCAACGTAATTATGACTCATCTTTTTACTTTATCAACAAGAGCAACAAAAAGAAGAGATAAAAACTGATGGACACAGGGTTTCGAATTTATCCATATTGTTTGAGGAGTATGAATATGGAATATGATCCACATATATTAATACACAGAAATATATATATACACAAGTAAAAAATCTATTTAATTTCTAGTACATATTAATTGCTAAATACATGTTTGTTAATTATCTTAGTGTAAGAACAATAGAAGTAAAGATTGATGTAAAAGGAATAAGTCAATGAATTACAAATTTATTTCATCAGAGTTTTTATTTGATGGAAATTTTCTTTATATTTATATCTGTTGAAAACTTTTTTTGCCTCCAGAGGGGTAAGGATTTCACCCCAGGAATGTGCTAGCTTGATATTTATTGCAAAAACTTTAAGCATTTATTTTTAATCATTTATTGTTTTGAGATACTTTCACAGAAATTAAATATGTATCAATCACCAGCCCTTAAAAAAAAAAGAAAAGAAAAGAAAATGATTGTCACAGTTCCTAAGACTAGAATTGTTGAATGGATATACTGAAAACAAAGGTCTACTGTAGAGAATTAAAAAGGGTCTCATTAATATTCATGACATAAACTATTATTGTAAATTAAGTATGATGATCTGTTACAATATATCACTAAGAATGCCATAAAATCTCAATAATAGTATGCTAAAATAAGATGGGCTTTACATAGTAAAATTTCTGCAATATTTGCTTTTTATAGAGTATAAATATTGCAATAAAAGAGGATGACTATTTAAGTATAGCAGAAGAATTCCAACATGATGTAACATTTTGAACTATGGAAATGGAAACATTTACGTTAGGAATGAAGATAGAAAAATAAGTTCAAAAGGTGATAACATTCTTCCTAAAAATTTGGGGAAAGACTAAAAATTTATCCCAGCTCATAAATAAGATAGAACAGTGGTCCTCATAGTGAAAAATAGTTGACAATATCAATTTCAGTGGTAAAATTCTATATTTTGTACTACTCTTTTTAGAGAGCATAATTTTTAAGAAAGAATGGAGTAAGATTATAATTGTGCAGTAACAGAAGTATATCTTTAAATTGATCTCTACTAACTTCTGGGATTATGTATGTTAGCATAGCACATATACAAAAATTTGAGAAAGTTTTTTCATTGCAGTGCAAATTGTGTTTAGAAGGCTTTTAAAATTAGTCTTTGCTCAAAAGCATTTAGACATTACAAAAACTCAATATGTAGTTAAAGCACAGAATTGAAGAATTCAGATTGGACATTATTGCATCATTGCCCATTGCCCTGAAGGAGAAAGATGAGAAAAAAAAAAAAAAAAAAAAGATAACTTGTTTTAGTTTAGCTATCTTTGTAATAAAATTCTTAAATTTTGGTTTAAGCAATTGAATGTGTTGAGTTGGATGAGAAAACTGTCAGACACCACAATGTTTGAAATTGCATCTTCTGGAAAATATTTTATTCTTTGAGTGAGCATCTTTATTATTGCTACAATTTAAATTTTCTTTAGCCTTTCATTTTCATTAAAAAAAGAAAAGAAAGAAAAAAGAAAAAAGAGTTAACAGAAGACTCAAGATTCAACCATGTAGGTAAAAATAAGAATAAGACATCAGCAATCACAGGAATGAATGAGAAGATGAGAAGGAGTCAAGGCTGATGAAGAAAGGCATAGTGATTTGAAAATAATAAATGAACATAATCTGACTCAGTTCTTTGGGAATTCAATAGAGCATTTCTTTATTTTCATGTTTTAGACTTTGTTCTCATGCATACACAAGATCATCGTGAGATAAAATCCTTGTTTGTGCTCAGAAATCTTTTGAAGACTCCAAAAATAAATTACTTCTTTGGCCACCATTTCTTATTTCACTCTAATATAAAGAATAGCTCCACCACAATGTCGTATTATTTTTCCAAGGTGCAGCTCTGGAATATGCGTGTTTACAATACAACTCTATGTCATCTTGTCACTTAGTATTTGCAGGAGAGTAATATTTAGATTTGCATTTAAAAAAAGTTTTTTGTCTTAATTTTTTTTTTTTTTATTACTTAAAAAAAAAGCTGATGATCACAACATTTAAATCCCATTGAAAGAGTTAATTTTCTACATTAATAATTTATGATTTTAATTATAAACTTGAAAAACAGATTTAGAAGCAAAGTTGGCATGACTGTAATGTTAATTTGTTCTTTAACGTTTATTGAAAGCAATATGTCCAATGTAATTACAGTGCGTCTCCAATAACCCGTCACTGTATTTTTTTAATGTATATTCCATTAATTTGCTTGATTAAGATAACTTGCCATCTGCTAAGGAATTTTTCTGTTGTTCCATCATTATTTCCAAATACCAAGAAATTATATAAAGCATCTTCTTCTACTTTGTTTATTTTCTTGGTATTATCCTATTAATCCCTTGGTATAGTGCTTATCATCTGTTTCTTCCTAGCTATTACAAAGAGGGTCATGTTGTAACTTACTAAACAGCAAAAATGACTTACAGAGTCAATCAAATATGGTTGTATTATACATTAAATCAATGTCAAACACTCAATGGCACAATACCTTGTACGTGCATCAAAATATATCTTTTTCTAAAAGTATTGCTGTTGTCTTGTAAATAAAATTAAATTCAATTGAAACTAGGAAGTTCATTAATTCACTTATGCCATACTCTTAATCACCAAACTAGAGCTTGCTCCTTTATAAGTATTTTGTAAAGGATATTTTCCAGTGCAAAAAAGGATGAATATTGTAACTGACTGGTTACAATAATCCATTAAGACATGTGAAAATGTGGACCAGCTACTGGAGCAAGTGAGGGTCCTAGTGCTAGAAGCTGGTGGGGAGTCATAGCTCTTTGAATCTAGGAAGGGTCCTACAGACTTGTGCCTTCAGTGCCAGCCACTGGTAGAATGGTATGAGAGGAAAGGCCAGTGCCAGATGCTGAAGTCAGGTCAGGGGTATAGGGTGCATGGATTGTGGTAGCGTCTACTGGAGTGGATAAATGACCAGCAGATGGAAGGCCCTCTGTGAACATAGGGACGACTCCATACACTTTGACGCTGGACAGTCATCTGTTAAGGGGATTGCAGAAAGTGTACTATGTTCCACATACTGGAGCGTGGCCAGAGGCATTGGTACCCCAGCCTGTGGTGTTGGAGCTGTGGGATTTTCTTCTTGTTATCACTAGGACTGGAGTGGTGCGTTCTCTTAAACCAGCTACTGGGCGGGATCTGAGAACTGGCATAGAATCATAGAATGGTTTGGGTTGGAAGGGACCTTGAAGATCATCTACTTTCAATCCCCCTGCTATTGACAGGGACCCTCTAGACCAGGTTGCTCAAAGCCCCATCCAGCCTGCCCTTGCATGAACGATGTGACTGTGGGGCTCTGCACTGGTGACTGGAGCAGGGCCATGAATCACAGCTTGTGTGCCAGACGCCATTTACTAGTGGCTGAACGACCCCTGAATGTGTATGGTATGTACATGCTAGCAAAACTTAATCTGGGCTAAATAGTAAGTAGTAAGAGCCTCAGATCTGGGCCAAGGTACCAGGCAGGTGAGAGGGGGGACTTGCAAATGTAGTACGCATGAAAGATGAGGGTGTGAATGCATGACTGATTGCAGCAATTGAGCTGGGCCAGAAATGAAGAAGGTAAGGGGTCTAGGATCCAGATATGGAATGCTGGACAGACCACGGAGCTGTACTGGTATTGGATCTGGGCACAGGCACTGAGTGGACTGAGGGTCTGTGCCATTACTCAGAGGATCCTTAAATGTGTGTACGTCTGTAAACCTGAAGAGTGTGACTGGAGGAGGCAGCCAAGCTCCTCACCTTACTTAACATTTACTGACTGGTTTACTGATATATACACCAGTAACTCATGCTAACAAAAGGGAGTCACTTCATAAATTATTGAACACAGACAATTACATGCCCTGGAGATTGATGCCTGGAAAGAATTGTGAATTTTATTTTGTTTTCTCTGGAGGAGACAGATAGTTCCTTCCATGATATAATGTTCTTTTTGCCTAGGGCTGCTGATTCCTTCTGATAAATCTAGAGGTGTGTACCAGATGCAAAGCCATAGACAGGATGGCTAAAAAGGCAGAGCTAAGAGTGCAGGTCATCCTTCCCACAGGCGTCAAACTGATGAGGAAGTGATAATGCATCCCAGGGCTGCTAATTTCCTGATCTGTTACTGGGAGTTATTTACAGATTCTTATAAAACAGCCTAACCCAACTCAGTCTAATCCAGCCCTGCCCAGCCCAGGGAATCCCTGAAAATGTATTTAATATATCTGTGTTTCAAGGCCCATGGAAAAGGAGGTTTGCAGAGCAAAATTGTTATGTCCAGTCGGGGCTCTCTTACAAAAACTGGATGAATATTTTTTCATTTCCTATTTACTATTGAGGAAGACAGACTTATTTTTTGCCAGTTTCAGTAAGAAAGCTCACCTGAAATAAAAAGGGAGAACCTGAATCACTTTGTTTTAACTGCCTGAATCATTTTGTTGAACCATTCACTTTCCAAATGCTTAGAAGGCTGGAGAAATAAAAGCCAGGCTTCTGACTGCAGTGATTTTTTATCCAGCAACCCAAAGACACAGAATCTTGAACTCAGCAGGATGCACAAAAAACTACTGACTAGCACAAACAGAAGGTTTATTATTATTATTATTATTATTATTATTATTATTATTTTGCTTAGATTATTTATTTATTTATTTATTTATTTATTTATTTTTATACAGATTACTTAAATATTATATGAGGCACTGGAATCACCCCGTGTGTGAACATCATAGACATTAAAGTGCTGAATAATTCTCTTTCTGATCTAATAAAACCTAATTAGTGTTTGTACAAAGTGCTAAGGGGATGATACTGACTTTATTATATTCCCATGACTACAGCTCACACTTAGGATGGGCAAAGATTAAGTTCAGATGTGCTCCCTGCCTCTTTCAAGAGGCAGTAGTTTCAGAAAAGCTTAATGCATAGTGATTGTATGTTTACATTATGACTGAAAAACGCAATCACCAAACATCTCGTAGCAGGCTGACTGGGCTTTTGGACATCCTAGCAGATGGCTTGTGTTCCTTATCTCACATGATAAGAAACATTCATATCCTGAGTGAGAATCTCAGTCCTAGCTTACTCCAAAATATATAATCTTTTTGTTTACATTTGAAATTGCAGTAAGCATGTTCAGTCACATTTACGTTGTTATGTAATCCTATGTATAAAACACCCTATTTCTCATTTGATTGTTTTTATTTGTTTACCAGTGATTAACACCAGCTTCTTAATCCTTTGCCTTCTGTGTTATTCTGAAATTAAGTGATGGATTTCTCAATTGCACTTAACAAACTGTAAGATTACTGATAGCACCTGACTACATAATTTGCATGAAAAAAATCTTATGCCTTCCATATGTCCCAGGGCTGCTATTTCTGGCACACTTAGAAAAAGTAATTCTGAGGAGGGCATACAAAGTCTCATGTGTGAAACAGATATTACAGTGGGATTTAGGTATGGAAAATAAACAAACTAGAAAACAAACAAGCAAAAATATCAAGTAAAGATAGTCCTTAAACAACTCTCTAAAGTTGAAATTGTGTTTGCAATACAACAATATACTGAGCCAGAAGTTCTTCTTTGGGAGGGAGGAGGGGGGGGGGAAAGCTTTAGTAAATTTGTTGCAGATCAGGCTAATAAAGTATCTAATAAAGAGAAGTTTACAAAACACACTGACTCTACTGACGATGTGCTTTAGGCTAGGGAGAATTGCTTTGGCTACTACCAACTTCAGATCAGATGACAAATTGCTGATAGCAATGTCAGAGCCTCACCTCTATGTAGACCTTAGCAGTGGACCTGTAGGGGATTTTTTACTAATGGCAAGACAGGAAATGACAGACAGAAAAACAGATTATAGCAGAAAAAGTGTGAATAGATTAAAATTAAGTGTTGCTTCTTTCTCCACGATCTCCCAGTGTTGGGAGAATTATTTTATCTTTACCAGAATATCTATAAAAATAATTTAAAACAGTAGTTGTCTGAGAAAATAAATATCGCTAATATGTATAGATTATGTAGATTCTAGTGAGATTTTCATAGTTTCAGCCTACATTATTATTTAAGCTTATTAAGCTTAAGCAGGCAGAGAAGGTAGGAAACCAGCATGGCTCAGCAAGGACCTGCTGGGCACGCTGAGAGCAAAGAAATGTCCGTACAAGCTCTGGAAACAAGGGCTTGTCACCTGGGAAGAATACAGGGATGCCATCCAGACTTGCAGATGTGGAATCAAGAAAGACAAGGTGCAGACAGAACTGAACTTGGCGAGGGGCGTGAAAAACAAGAGGGAGGTTTTCTACAGAGACATTGACCAGAAGAGACAGGCCAAAGCAAGTGTACCTCTTTAGGTAAATGCAAAAGGAGAACTGGCTTCAACGGATGAAGAGAAGGCTGAGATACTGAATGAGTTCTTTGCCTTGGTCTTCACTGGTGGCTAGGATTCTAGTATTTCTCACGTCCTTGAGCCCTGCATCCCTAAACCTCCAAGTGGGGACCGGGGCGGTAAATCCCCCCCCACTGTAAGGGCAGAGAAAGTCCAAGACTGCCTCATGAGACTGAATGTGTACAAGTCTATGGGACTGGATGGTGTGCATCTCAGGGTTCTGAAGGAGCTGGCTGAGGTGGTTGCCAAGCCGCTCTCCATCATATTTGAAAAGTCGTGGCTATCAGATGGGGTTCCAGATGACTGGAGGAAGTGTCACATCACTCCCATTTAAAAGAAGGGGAGCAAGGAGGACCCAGGGAACTACAGGCCGATGAGTCTCACCTCTGTGCCTGGGAAGATCATGGAATTGACATGTCATCTTGGATGACATGCTTGATCACATGAGGAATGAACGTGTGATCCGAGACAGCCAGCATGACTTCACCAGGGGATAGTCATGCTTGACCAACCTGGTGGCCTTCCATGATGGAGTGACAGCATTGGTGGACAAGGGAAAGGCGACTGATGTCATTTACCTGGGCTTGAGCAAGGCCTTTTACATGGTCCCCCACCACATCCTTATCTCCAAACTGGATGGATGTGGATTTGATGTGTGGACCACTCGATGGATAAGAAATCGGTTAAAAGGCTTGTAAGAGATTATTCATTTACATCATTGTCTCAAAGCTTGCTGGGGACACAGATGAACTAGTCCAAATAAGTCCTGGGCAAGGGTTGAGAAATCCTTCGTATTGAGAACACCGATGGACAAGGCCAGGGGCAACGAGAGAGATAAGCTGAAGCTTAATAGCTGTGAAGCGCTCTTTTGTGTGGACTTATCTCCAGGAAGATGGCCATCTCAGGAGGTGCTGCACAAGACTTTTACCCAAGTGCCCAGGAATGCCACGATGGCAGAAGAAGGATAAAAAGAGGACCTATAACCATGAGGTTTAAGGTTTTCTGTCAACAGATTCCTCGTGAAGAAGAAGAGGTTTCTGCCAAGAGAAGCCTCACGACCTGCCTCTCTCCCTCCTGGACTTGCTCTGCACTCTACCAGCATGCTGAAGAAGAACAAAGGTGTCTGTCATCAGATTCCTCACTACGGTATTCCTGCATGCTGACAGACTCTCCTGGGCCTGCTACTTGAGTCCTGCTGCTTCCTCCTGGATTGGCTCTGCGACTTCTTCCTGCTACCTGCTTGCTGCCCAAGGCTGGCCACACTGCTGCTGCTCTTCCCCCCCTGCTGCTTTTGCCTTGGACCTTCAAAACGGCATGCAATGGGACTGCTGCTGGATCCTGGTGGTGACTATCCCCACTTTACACGATTCTTGCTTCTTTCCTATCTTTTCTATCGCCATTCTTCCCTTCCTCTCACCCTAATTCGTAATAGTCACCATCCTTCCTTTCTCCATCTCCCTGATTAGGATTTATAATAAACTGGCAGGACCAACATTTGAACCGCTTTTTCTTAATCTCACGCTGGGTATGTTATATTAAAAGAGCCTCCTCTCCCTCCTATAAATTGAAGCGAGACAAGGCTGCAGACACGGGGTGGTCATCAATGGTTCTATGTCCAGCTGGAGGCCGGTAATGAGTGGCATCCCCCAGGGGTCTGTCTTGGGACCGGTGCTCTTTAGCATCTTTATCAATGACATCAATGTTGGAACCGAGTTCACCCTCAGCAAGTTTGCTGATGACACCAAGCTGAGTGGTGTGGTTGACACGGTAGAAGGAAGGGATGCCATTCAGAAGGACCTCGACAGGTTTGAAAGGTGGGCCCCGGTGAACCTAATGAGATTTAACACAGCAAAGTGCAAGGTGTTGCACTTGGGCCAGAGGAATCCCAGGCATCCATACAGACTGGAAGGAGCAGTGCTTGAGAGTAGCCCTGCAGAGAAGAACCTGGGGGTCTTGATGGATGGAAAGCTTAACATGAGCCAGCAATATGCTCTTGCAGCTCAGAAAGCAAATGATATCCTGGGCTCCATTAGAAGAGGGGTGGCCAGCAGGGACAGGGAGGTGATTGTCCCTCTCTACTCTGCTGTTGTGAGGCCCCATCTGGAGTACTGTGTCCAGGTCTGGAGCCCCCAGTACAAGAAAGACAAGAGACCTGTTGGAGAGGCTCCAGAGGGGAGCCATGAAGATGATCAGGGGACTGAATGACCTCCCCTACAAAGACAGGCTGAGGGAGCTGGGCTTGCTCAGCCTGGAGAAGAAAAAGCTCCGGGGTTACCACACTGCAGCCTTTCAATACCTAAAGGAAACCTACAAACAGGAGGGGAATCAACTCTTTGAAAAGGTGGATAACGGCAGGAGAAGGGGAAATGGTTTTAGGTTGAAGGAGGGAAGATTTAGGCTGGATGTCAGGGAAAGTTCTTTACAGAGAGAGTGGTGAGGTGCTGGAACAGGCTGCCCAGAGAGGTTGTGGATGCCCCATGCCTGGAGGTGTTCAAGGCCAGATTGGGTGAGGGCTTAGGCAGCCTGGTCTAGTATTAAGTGGGAAGATTGGTGGCTCTGCGTGTGGCACCATGGCTGGAGATTCATGATCCTTGAGGTCCCATCAAACCCTGGCCATTCTGTGATTCTGTGATTCTGTGATCCAGAGACACAGCATACAATAAATGACTGATGAATTTCAGCAGTTTCTGGAATAAATTATTTAATTAATTAATCAAACTGGCGTAGGTTCAATACATTAACAGTATAACATCTCTTCTTCTCTTAGGAGCACAAATATTTACATCTCATTCTCAAGATGTTTTGTCTAGTGTTACTGTATCTACTAACACTATTAGGTGGGACACTGAAGACTACTCTAGCAAATATAACATTTGAAGTGAAAAGATGTAATCAAAAAGACTTAAAAATTCTAGACTTATTTTAAAGTAAGTTTATTTATGAAAAATAAATGAAATTAAGATTCTTACTTTATAGGGTTTTTGTATATATCTTATACCTTTGAGAAGGGAGAATTCTCTGCATTAATCTTATTATGTGTTAGAAAAAGGAAAGAGGAAAGAGAAGACAATTTCAAGTCAAAACAGAAATCTGACTTCCTGTTTTCTAAAATATTTTTATTTTGTGTCTACTCTTTTCTTTACATCAAATATGAATTTATTTTAATGTTTACAAATAGACATTATATTTGAGGTAAGGTGAACATTAAGGAAAGTCTGCAGAGTTCAAAAATTTCTGGTGCTCTTTGACATTAAAGTATGATTTTTTCTTTTTTTCTTTTTTTCTTTTTTTTTAGAAAAAGAGGCTGAACTTGTTAAAATCAAATAATAAATATTAAAAAAAAATTCACAACATCTCCTTTCAACACAGAATTGCAGAATTGCAAAAGATGCATAGAGATGGACCTCAGCTGGTTTGTCTACTGTGCTAAGTCAACTAAAATTAATGAAGAAAACTGTTGATTGTATAAGTGATATTTCATGACAGACATCTCAGAAACAGGAGAGGATTGCAGTTGGTGGAATATGGCAATAGTAGGACAGAAGTGTTACAGAAATGAGAGAAAAGGTATTCTATGGAAGAGTGACATTGCATATTGAAGAGGTAAACTAAGTGTCATGGTTTCAAAATTTTTCATCAGTATCATAACATCATGCTGTGCACTGAGAATTAAAGAGTTAATGCTGCAGTTCCATGGATTGATAATATACTTTATGAGTTCCAGTCTCTTGGTCTCAGAAGAAAAGAATGAGCTACAATTCCCAGCCGACTTCATTTTTCTGTATCAGTTTTCTGTTTGGAGGGAAAGATAAAAAGTACTGGGAGATGTGGAACTTCCCTTCCCTCTTTGCTTCCTGGCTGCTTCATCTACAGCACAAAGAGTAAGACTTCAGTTTTGGAACCTCTATGTCTTTCACATTTTATTTGATTTATTATCGTCAATTTCAATACAATATTGTATTATATTGTATTATCTCACATTCTGATACTATATTTAGTAAGCTAAGTTTTTTTTCCTTTAGGTCATTGCAGCTGTTTTCCTTGTTTAAGCCCATCTCTATACCTTTTCCCTTCCCCACCTTGCCTCTTCCTGAGGTGAGGATATGTGGGTCCCATCGTCCCCTTGTCACAGAAACCAGGCCAAACTGGGACAGTTCTGGTACACTGACTGGGAAAGGAACTTTTAAAGGTAAATACTTTCACTGTTTATTTAAGTAACACGATATTAATGTAATTAAAATGAGGAGTTGAGTAAGCAGAGTATCCACAGTACTATCAAATATTAAGTCAGAAAAGCTTCAATACGTGTAAAATGATAATGTGAAAAGTAACAGCTAACAGTGGAGTGAAAGAAGCAAAGTTCACTTCCATGTGAACTAAATAATATCATGGTAAGGAGTGATATAGAAAAAAAGTGCTTTCACAACATATACGGCTACTTAATAGCACTCCTAATTTAAATGTTCACAAGAAAATAAACAATCTTTAACATAGGCCTGAGCTGTACGCACAGCCTGATTCAAGAGAGCCTGTTTGTAATTAAATTTTCAAGTAAATTAAATTAATTTTAATCTTCTTGAAGGATTAAAATGTTCCTTCAGAATCTTCCACAGTAATATTTAATTTTAAAAAAGAAAACTGTGTAAAAGTTAGAATGATTATTAGATCAGCAATTAAAATGTCAGTGTTCTGGAGGCAACAGCTGTGTGAAAGAGAAAGATCTACTTTAAATAGTACCCAAAGACCTTCAACAATATACTTTTCCAGAGCAATTAGAAAATAACCTGCCACAAGATAAGAGGGAAGTTCTTCGTGCATATAGATAAATAGCAGGGTACACATCAGAAACTCAAGGTGTAAATGAATGGTACATTTTCACAGAAGATGGACACTGGCATCCTGCAGTCATCCACGCTGAAGTGTGTAGTGTTCAGTGTATTTATAAGCAGTCCGGAGAGAGAGTGAAGAACAAATAGCACAGGTTGCTAATGAGTGTGGAATTATTAACAGCAGCAAAGATGAAAACTTCCTGAGGAATTGCAACGAACACTACTGTGTGACTAAGTACCACAAATGCAAGAGAAATTCCATGCTGGTAAATGTTACATGGTACACACTGGGAGGAAAAAATAATCTTAATTTCACATGGAAAAGATGGATCTGACTATTACCATTCATTATCCAAAACCATAATGAAGAATGGAATTACCAGGGTTTCCATCCACTAAGCCTATTAACAAATTGTTAGGAAACAATGAATAATGTTAAGGTTTGCTGGTCATACAAAATTATTCACACAGTTTAAACTAAAATTGACTTTAAAATACTACTGAAAACTCTCATGAAAATAAAATGATTCATTAAATACAAAATCGTTTTCAGTGGGGAAAGAAACAAATGCGGTTTGTTACAGACACAGGGTGGCTGGCTCTCAGTTAGCTATCATTATTACAGAAGAAAATTTTAGACACATTGTATGGGTAGTATTCTAAATGTCATCTTAATGCTGAATAACAGTTTAATGAATAAACAGAATGTTGGAATTACTGGAAAGACAATAGAAAATAAAATGCAAACCCTGAATATACCACTGTGTAATCTCTTGAATAGCTGTGGTGCAAATGCTGCATGTTGCTTTGCAGATGCAAAGGTAGAGTGGGACTGAAAAGAGGCAGTGAGAACTGCATGATGACTACCCAAGTGTCATGGTTTTGTGATTATTGGTTATTCAGTATTCCACATCATAACATCATGTAATGCACTGGGAGTTTAACTGTTAATGCTCAGGTTCCGGGTACCTGTCCGGAAGAGAAGAACTACATTCCCCAAGGGGCTTTGCAGTCAGAGAGAAGATATAACTCCTGGCAAGGTCACCTGATGCTCTCTTCTTCATCAGCTCTTCTTCGTCAGCTCTCCTCCTGTCTCCTTGCTGCTCAACTGGACTGCGCATCTCACCTCAGCATTATAGTGAGGCCTATCCACCTTTTGGACATTCTCTCTCTCATTATATTCGATTTATTAGCTTCAATTCTAATTATATTTTATTATGGTGTGTTATCTTGCATTCCAATATTTAGTAAATTAGTTTGTTTCTCCTCAGATCGTTGCTGCTGTTTTTAATTATTTTGGGGTCCCCTGTTTCCCTTCTCCAGAGGCGGGGATTTTGTCACAGAATCACAGAATCACAGAATTGTAGGGGTTGGAAGGGACCTCTAGAGATCATCGAGACCAACCCCCCTGCCAAAGCAGGTTCCCTACACCAGGTCGCACAGGTAGGCGTCCAGGCGAGACTTGAATATCTCCAGAGAAGGAGACTCCACAACCTCCCTGGGCAGCCTGTTCCAGTGCTCCGTCACCCTCACTGTGAAGAAGTTCTTACGCACATTCGTGCGAAACTTCCTATGCTGCAGCTTATGTCCGTTTCCCCTCGTCCTGTCTCCACGTACCACTGAAAAGAGACTGGCCTCACCGCTATGGCCGCCACACCTCAGATATTTATAAACCTGGATCAGGTCCCCTCTCCGTCTTCTTTTCTCAAGGCTAAACAGACCCAGTTCACTTAGCCTTTCTTCATAGGGGAGATGCTCCAGGCCCTTCACCATCTTTGTGGCCCTCCGCTGGACTCTTTCCAAGAGATCCCTGTCTTTTTTGTAGTGGGGAGCCCAGAACTGGACACAGTACTCCAGATGAGGCCTTACCAGGGCAGAGTAGAGGGGGAGGATCACCTCCCTCGACCTGCTGGACACGCTCTTCTTAATGCACCCCAGAATGCCATTGGCCTTTTTGGCCACGAGGGCACACTGCTGGCTCATGGCCAACCTGTCGTCCACCAGGACGCCCAGGTCCCTCTCTGCAGAGCTCCTCTCCAGCAGCTCATCCCCCAGCCTGTATTGGTGCATGCAATTATTCCTCCCTAGGTGTAAGACCCTACACTTGCTTTTGTTGAACCTCATCCGGTTTCTTACTGCCCAGCTCTCCAGCCTGTCCAAGTCTCGCTGAATGGCAGCACAGCCTTCAGGCGTGTCAGCCAATCCTCCCAAATCCCTCCGCCCCGCTAGTCATGGAACCGGGTTGGACCAGCCCGTAAACTGTTCACACTGAGAGAGGCTAAATAAGGAAGATATGATTGAAATATTTAAAATTACCAGTGAAATGAAGATGCTAATTTTTTTTTCTTTCTTTCCTTAGGAAAGAAAACATAAGACAAGAATGAAGCAGTAAGACAAACCCTGGAAGAAAGTTCCACTGTAGGTTTCTCTTTGCAACCTCAAGTTTAGGATATTCTTGTAACACTGACTCTCAGAAATTTGGAAGGTGCTGATAGGAAATATCTTTACTCTGTTTCCTGTAACCTTTTTCTTGACACCTACCGCTGAGTGATGTTAGAAACAAAGCAGAGCTCTAAATAGGCTTTTTGTTTGATATAGGAAAGATATCATATATAATTTTGCTAGACTAGATATTGAAACATTATTCCACATTCCAAATATTTATTTTAAAGACAAAAAAGCAAATAGTTTCACTATTTTTGTTGTTGTTTTTAACCTACAAGGACAGTCCAAATGGCATTTCTCAGTAAAGATATTATGTATTTAGAATATTTCAACAATATGAACTAATGTATTGGAGGGTCATATTTTCTGCCTCTTTTTTATTTCGGGAACGTGCCACAAAATTCTTAGATGGAAGATCTGTCTTCACAGGGGTTTCTTCACTCAAAGATTATATTTAGTTACTTGAATATGTTTTTCATAGCAAATAGCATATATATATATATATATATATATATGTCATTTATTAACTACTGAAGCATTCAATCTTCTTATCAAATGTCAAGTTGCTATTTCTCTGAAGTTTAAGAGTTAAAATTTATCTGAATCCAGATAGTGTACTGAGTGATATTTGAATATGTGCCTTATGGTTCTAGGTCTTACTCAGTACGTACTTATTAATTTCATGAACTTGTATTTTTATGTTTTTAAAATGTTTAATTTCATTTATAATCTCTCCTCTCATTTATTTATCATTCCCTTTAATAGCATTTTCCTCATCTCTCCTTTCAAAGCTCCGTAAGAGAAGAGTTTTAATAAATTAAACAGGTTGTTAAGAACTTGACCATGTGATGATTGCTTTACTCGAAATGCAGTGTAACAGGCTCTGAATTCATTCTTGCTGAGCATGACACTTGAAGTTTCACTATGAAAGCTACACTATGACGTTTTTATTTACTTTCATGTACTTTGTAGGTACATTGATCTTGTCAGGATAAAAATAAAGAATCAGGAAGCAAATGGCAATTCTTATTTACTGATTTTGTCCCCACAAATCAATGATTGGAATGTTAATGTCCATGCATTTTAGAGAGTTATCTGGCAATATTTGAGTTGGTGCTACATAATCCTATGTCATTTGCTGTTTTCCTGTCATTTGTTTAATGCTAAACTACCAGGAAATTTAAAATCTGGCTCAAGGTTAAAAGCCTGCAGAGTTACTGAATGTAAAAGAAAAGTTCAGCAGGACTTTGTGGTCTCCTATTGAACTGTTCGTCAATGCTGATGTACTTTAAATGGTACAGGAGGGGCTAATAATGGGAGAGCACACACATTTACTTTAATTATCATAATTTTCACCCTAAATAATAGTAAGGGAGCTTTATCTGTTCTTGATTTTCTTTAATAGTCAAGGACAACAACATATGGACTATCCATGACTGAAGACTTGCCTAACAACTCCATGAATAATAAGCACTAGTCTATGAATAATGGCAAAATTCCAGATTGTTGCACCGAGTCAAAAGGCTTTGTTAAATACCACTTCTATTGATAAGCTGTTAGTAAAAAAACATGAGATCAGAAAGTTTTACCATTTCACAGGATGCTATTACCTTTTTTACTCTTTGCTGATGATGCTGCCTTTGGAAAGATTTCTGTGTCCAGCTTGGGTGCCACAGTTCAAGAAAAAATAAAGCAGGTTTAACTTGCTGAGTAAGTGTCATCACTTTCTCAGTGACTTTGAATGAATCACAATCCTAAATAATATATATTAATGAATTACATTATTTCAATTATATGTGAAACAGATGATATTATGTATAGAAATTGTGCTGACCGAGACTGAATTTTTAGAGGGAAGTCAACCTATTAAATCATAAAAAGAGTCAGTGCATTTTTTCTGCTTGCAGATTCTTTTGTAATTCATGGGGATACATGATAAAAAATGATAAAAATATTTCCACCTGCCTAATGAACTCTAATAATTTACAGAGAACTGCAGTGATAAAGAATTCAGAGAACTAGGGGAAATACAAATCCATTATCAACTTTAGACATCCGGCTGTCTTTGCAGCTTTTAATTCTTCTGAAATGTACTTTGGTTCTCTTTTTAATTTACATTCGGTTTTTTGTTCCCCACTTTGGGGTCTGCTTACATCCCTGTGCTATTTTTACAAAAAAAAGTTAGGAGAGGTCAGTACTTCTCTCAAAAATCCACAGCCTGTTTAGTTTCCTGTACACACTTACCAGTGCTTATTCTTAACATATTCTTATTTGAGAGAGTAGCTAAATAGCAGCTTTTCTGTTTCTCACTTTGTGTTTCCTCTGACCATCTGTGCAGTTCTTATTTAGAATGACCCTGATTTTTCCATTCACCAAACTCCACACTCAAAGAAGAAAAAATAATAATAAAAAAAAAGTAAAAGTTCAAACCTTAACTTATATGATAAATTCTTACCTAATTCTGTAATGAAAGTAGTCTTTCTGAAGGATAAACTAGCATTTTACAGGGAATAATTACAGGGTTACCTATATATGGAAGATTCCCTTGTATGTATTATGGTGTTGGAACTGTCCTAGATTAGTGTAAAACTTCGTGTAAAGCCATCCACAACTTTATTCTACTGGATTTATTATGGAACTACCTCCCCCACAGTTAAGTTTCTCTTCCTAAAGAGAGGTTTCCCTCCATAGTGTGTTGTTGTACATTACTTGTTTTTATTATTTTATTTTAATAATTATAATAATTATAATAATTATAATTATTATAATTATTATAATTATTATAATATTTATCTATTGTTTGAGACAGCTCGACGAGGCAATTTATCTTCATGTTATGACTTTATTGTCAGGACAATGAAAAGTGCAACACTTCTGTTAAAAATAAATATACAAATTCAACTCCTATTTACACCCATCTGAGAATATATATATACAAATATAAATATTTATATAAAGAAAAAGAAAATGATACCACTGATGACAATAAATGCACGAGTAGAGCTGATGAGAAAGTCTGGTCCCTAGTATCACACAGAGGGATAAATTCATTTAAGCTGCAAGGAAGTCCTCGATAATGGTAAGTAAATTAACTTTTATTTTTCTCTTTTGGGAATAGAAACAGATTGGCTAGGTGACTTTGATAGTTCTTACAGTAAGTTCTGGACAGTGATGGAAAATACAACATAGGGATTGATAGCTTTTATCCTTAAGCCTTATACAATTCACCCTCCTTGTCTCATCTGATAGTTGTCTTTCAAAGGCATTTTGGAAGTTGTAGCTTTTTTCTTAAAGCTTGGATTCATTGTCTTGGCTTGAAACTTCCTCCTAAGTTTTGAAATTTAAACGTATATGCATCATTTTATTTTTCTTCATTATCAACACACAGCACTCCCAAGGTTACTGCCAACTGCCTCTGAACAGCTAAGTTGGCAATGTATTCACTTTTGGTTTGGGGTCCAAGATGAGACAAGGCATGCTACACAGCTACATTTCCTGATTTTCTGGGAAGACAGTGGCAGACTGAAATTATTCCTTTCTAATTGTCACTCAGGAATGATGTGCTGAATATGCTGTCAAATGATCTGCCTTCAGTTTGGACATTCAACAGTGCAATATTAAGCTCATTTTTGGGAGAGAAAGAAACTGGTGATTTAAACTTCTACCACATGCTCAAAAGGAAAAATAATATTTCCCCAAAATATTTTGAAAACATTGGGAAAAACAAGTGTGAATGCTTTTACAAATGTTTCTGGAAGATCTTGCAGAACAGTGCAATGTAACTTTTCAACATGATATTTATATATTTATTTCTCCTTCTCCTCCTCTTCTTTTTTTTTTTTTACTTTCCAACTAGAAATTTCAAACTAAATCACAGTTATGCTACTGGTGTTTTCAGCTTTAGTTGACAGACAGTGGCTTGTCCACTTTCAGAAAATGATTGCTATTTCTTAAGGGAAAGGAAACTCAAATGCCTTCCAGAAATATAAAGGAAAATGAAACAACTCAAAAAACTCAAGTGTAGGCACTGCTTTTGGATAACACTTGTTTTATGTAATGAATGCCGCACAAAGCCAACAGAAAAAAACTTATTCTTTTACATATTGCACTGATTTAAATTGCAAATATCAAACAATGTAATGAAAGGCTGTTAGAAAACTCAGAGCTTAGTAAATGGCTCCATTCTCTGCTTCCACAGTTCTATATAAGACAATGAATTTACAGCAGGAGAATAACTTCTTATCTCAGTAGATTTGGTGTTTAGAGTGTATTAATATTAAATAATAGTATTTTAATTTGTGAGCAAAAATATATATACATACTTTCTCCTATGTTTTCAATATCTCTGGAATTATTTATTGTCTCTTCTCAACTTGGGTATTTTATTTTATTTTATTTTGCAAGATAAATACTGCTAAGTAGAACATACTCCTTTCAGAGAGCATGAGGTAAGACTGGTCTTTAACTCCCTTCACACTCATTACTGCAAACATTTTCCATTCTAAAATCCAAAAACATACAATTTCCTTTATTAGCATATTGCTTTTAGACTTTTGCATGGGTGTATCCAACTCACAGCCTTCAGGACCCATGTGGCCTGGCCCAGCCCATCCTGCACCCATCCCCTGCCCTACCCCATGGCATTAGTGGCAACTCTGCCCTTCCAAGCAATGCGATCAACCCAGCTCTGGTTGTGCATCTATTGCTCAGCTACAACTGCATGATGGTGTGCAATTGACACCACTTGGGCAGAAATCATGGCACAGGGAGGACAGTGCAGTGCTGACTGGAATTATGGCACATAAGCATATGCATTTTGATATAGTGGCTAAACACTGTCCTGTGAATGATGAAAAATATGCAGTCTTGCTTTCCATTTACTCTATCAAATAGTGTTATTGTGCTTTTTGTATCTGTTGCAGTATCGATGGAAATTAGTAGAAAGCACTGCTTTCTGAGTAACCTATGTACAATCTACTCAGTACAATTTCTATTCACTCACTGTGGCCCAGGAAAAGCAAAAGGTTGGACACCCATGCTTTTGCAGGTTTGCACATTACAGAAAGAGCACAAAAATAGCAAAGTTACCAATCATTTAGCAAAAGTGTTGAAGTTACTTGAGTACAGTTCATGTTAAGTAGTGAGCTGCTTCAATTATCCTCTTACATTAACTATGCCCTCATTTGTACATGTGCGTCTGTGTGATGAACTAATTCCATAAAGCAATGATATAGTGCCTTGATGGAATTCTACCTTATATTTCTTTCTGTCTCTAATTCAACAATACTCACTATTTCAAAAATTTAATACTTTTCTTTTTCTTAGATTTTATAATTATTTTCTTATACTGTATGCATAGTTTTGATATTGACCCTTATGCTCTGAAAGAGTAGAAGTTATTTTCTCCCTTGACAAAAAGAAATAGTGCAGAAGGAATAGGTTTATCAATCAAATCAGTTGCATATCTAAGTAAATAGAGATCCTGTATAAGTAGTTGAGGTTATATTAATAGCTAGAGAATATCTGGATATTTCTAGTGATCCATTTCTTTTATACTGTTTTTCAAAAGTGATTTTATTTGCTTACTTCTCTTTTAAACAGGTAGGTAATATTCTGTTCAGCACTGTATATTTTGATCTATAACATGTTACTTTCATGGGCCTAATTGGTAAAACTCAGTTTAAAGGAGAAAGTGGGAAACAAATACATGCCTGTTATGCTGAAAATGTACTCAGTTCAGTTTTTCCGTAGAATCTTCGGAATGAATCGCCCTTCTGCCTTCTGCCACACAAATATGCTTCCCTCAAGTTATTTAATACATTATTCCATTTTAATTGTAATTGATTTGTCTTGTAGAACATTGTTTAGCACAGCTCAGTAGAAAGAAAGCTTCTATATAGCATATGGCACAACTGTGTTTTGGCAAAGGTTCTCTGATATGCTTCTGCATCCTCAGCAATGATTTAGGTTTGGAACCATTCCCTTCTGCCTCGATGCTTCTGAGCTTCTATGCAGAAAACTAGAGTTATGTTTGATGAAGCAACATCTTCCCTACCTTTTCGTCTGGTCTTTGGGAACACTAATGCAATCTTTGAAGAAACAGTTTTCAAAGTCAGGTTAAAGCTAATATTTATATGTCCAATGATATACTAAAAATGTGCAGATGCGACTTTGAAATGACTGTAAAAGCATTTGATTTACCTTGTGACTGAAAGATTAGACTAACAATGTGCACAGTTATTCCACATCATATGTGACTGTCACAAGTAAATTATTTCAACTGATCAACCCACAAAAGCATCAGCTATTTGTCTTCAAATCAAACCAAATTCAACTTCAGCTGTGTTAAAGTAATTTTGGTTCTAAGTTAACAAGATTATTTAGATAAAATCTCATGAAAATTCTGAAGCCTCTCAAAAGAGGTACAATTAAAACATACAGTATTTCGGATTTGAGTGTCAAATTCATTTCAAACACCTGCTTTCAGTTACTTGATTCATTGCATTGTCAATTATATGGCTTAGAGAGATGTCAGTCCCTTTCTCCTACTTAAGACATAGTTGATTTTCTATCTATCTATCTATCTATCTATCTATCTATCTATCTATCTATCTATCTATCTATCTCCAGTGATATAGACTTTAGTATATTTTGGTACCAAAATATATAGCTTTGTCCATTATGGCCTTCAGAGGTAGCTCACATATTGGAGGATTTGTAGAATCTTTTCTTGATATATGCAATTTGTATGGAAGTATCTATGTTATGATGCTGGGATTAGTTCAGCCTAAGTGGTTTGCTGGTTTTAAATTCCCTTCAATTCTTAATTCCTACAGAAAATAGTATTCAGCAAAGATGTGGAAAGATTTTTAGGTTTAAAAACTGTCATTTCATAGTAACTTTGGTAACAAAAACTTTCATTTACAAAAACGTTCTACAAATCACTATGCATGTGATTCTATGATTCTATCATCCCCCATCCATTTTATCTAAATCAAAAATATGTCTAGCTTTTGCTCAGACTTTTCAAAGTCATTCCCATATGGCCAGAAACTGAATATGAAAAATTTCTTAACAAAAGAAAATGTTTAGTGCTTTTAAGTGAAACCAGGAGGTAACAATGAACCTTGAACCAAGTGAACTGCCACTGCAAAACTTTAAATGATGGAAACCAAAGTTGTTGTGTGTGGTTTTTGTTTGTTTGTTTTTTGTTTGTTTGTTTTTTGTTTGTTTGTTTTTCTCATAGAAATATTAAAGCAGCTAGGTTTCTGTTGAACTGCTTTTGGCGAAACCTCTTGTATTCTGTACATTAGCTCCTGTATGTGCTCATAAATATTTCACTTCTGAGCAATGAGTATTCTATTTTCTTGCAGTGAAATCTGTATAGAAGAACTTTAAAATCTAAGACAGCAGATTCAGAATCACAACATTTTTAGATTTCATCTCACAGTGAGTGGGACTGGGAGCTCAGAATCATATAATCATACTGGCTGTACCTGATCTTCCGGAAATCTTGGAAGTTAGACTTAAATCCGTTGTTCTGTTTCACTTTAAATTTAGTACACTGTTATATGGTCATTAGTTTTATCGCTGCTCTTGTTCTGAGTGACTCAGACTAGAGTTGTAGCTCTGTGAAAGACAAGGTTAGAGCCATATAAGAAGAGCGCTCACAGGGCCTCTGATGATCAGGCATGTACCCAATCATGACAGTCTTCAAGAAGAACGTTCTCAGAAATCTATTCTTTCACAGTCTTCTACTATGACCTTCATAGATAAGTAGTTAAAATCTGTAACTTATATAGTATATTCTGCAAGTACACAGTATATCTAATTCAGCTTTTATTTTATAGCCCCTTTGTGATTCATAGGGTAAATCTTATGGGTTACTGATTGCAAAAATAATGTGAATGATCATGTGGTGTTCATAAGAAAATTCAGTGCTTAGGAGAGCTTTGCATTTATAATTTGAAAAAAAAATCCCGTTTATCAGATGCAGAAATCAGTTTGTAGGCTGTTAAGTCATGCAAGCACTGTTATTATAATAGCTATCTTTTAATCTCAGGAAAAAATGTAAATATTCTACAATAAAATGAAGTGTTTTTCATTATTTCACTCACATCATTTTCGTAATGTTTGCAGATTTCATGCCAGGAAAATTTTCTTGTTGTTTGAAATTTATTTTTGCTTTTCGTTGGTTTCTTCATTCATACTTAGATCTGCAAGTCCTTTCTTAAATGCCCTTATTTTCTTTTTTTTTTTCTTTGTTTGCTTTTTTACCTCTTTCATTTTCAGTACAAAAATATTTCTTCACAAATCCTTTCTACTTTAACAGAAATAGGTGTTTGTTTTTGCTTTTTGGTTGTTTGGTTTGGTCTTTACAATTAGAGATGAAGAAAAAATAAAGGTTTATGTTGGAAAACCATTCAATAAATCCCAGTAATTTTCTTCTTCTTGTCCAATTCCTAAACATATGCTAACGATTCCAAATTTCAGAAATATTACAATTTTATCTGACCTTAAATTCCTCTAAGAGATGGCTCCATTATAAATCCAGAGGTCAAACGGCACTGCTGATACTGTTTCTGCTGACAGCACTGTTTCATCTAACTCATTACATGACATTTTGGCTGTTAAAGGTGAGGAATGTGAGTTAGATAGGGAAAAAAAAAAACAAAAAAAAAAACAGAGAATAAGGAGAAGGATAATTACAATGTGTTCTATGTGATTGGAGTAACCATCCATCCTCATTCAGCGTGTGGGAAATCAAGCCTTTTACAGCCAAAATCCTCCTCTCATCTATTAGATTGAATTGTGCAGAAGTAAGTGTGCACTACTTGCACCATTTGTCTATGGCTAGAGTCTACATTCATACTATTTCTCTAACATGGAAACAAAAGAAATGAGGAAGATGGGTGACTTTGCATCTCAAAGAGATTTGTCTATTTAGGTGAATGTTTTCTGCCATAGAGAATATTGCCAGAGTGCTGCAAAGGATCAAAATTCAAGATCTTAGAAATAGCTTCAAAGTTCACAGTACTAGTAGAGCCTGAACATCAGACTGGGCTTAAAAGAACAAAATGCCAGTTCTCCTTGTAGCCATCTTTCTTCTCTTTTGAATATGAGTGAATGGGATGCAAAGGTTAATTCAGATTCAAGCTGAATAAAGAATGTCATTATGCTTTGAACTAGTTTGGGATCTTTAATTTTGTTTGTTGTTGTACATTAACCGCCTGTAGAGTAAAGAATATCTTTCTGAAGTGTATTACATCTGTTTCAAATTTTGGGAAAATATCTTCAGAACTAAGAAAGACAGAACTTATACCCATCAAAAGGACACTGGATTTCTCAAAAACAGATAATCAAACTTTGTTTCAGTAAGAAAGTTTCACTCGTATTGCTTTGTCAGTGGGAAGCTGTCATATCTCCAGATATTTCTAAAATGTTGCCTATGATATTTAAAGAGGGAATTTTTTTGATAATAAAGCTGAATGAGTAGTCTCTTAAAATATTTTAAGAGGCCTCCAGGAAGAGGCACCTGGACATTGGGATAAGGTCCCATTCTGAAAAGCAGGCTCACCTCTGTGAAGTGAAAATGATAAAAAAAGTCAAAAGGTAAGATTCTCTTTCTCTTTCTCCACTACAAACTTGTATACAGGTCACACTGGTGCAGAGAAAAATATTTTCATACTTCAGGCCCTTTCTATCCTCTAGGAACTTTCAAAAATTGATGCTATTCTTTCTACTGTCTTCTGATTTTCAGATGTCTTTTGCTTGTGTATTCTGGTATGAGTGCTTGATGTTTGCTTTAGAAATTGTTGTGAACCTAAAGTTACCAACTGGCTAACTGGAAGAAAGGAGCGCCCAGAATTATGTGAAGTTTACTGTGAAATAATAAGGAAAACAGATTCTGTACCTTAATGCATAGCATGGATTTTTTTTTTAGAATTATACTAAATATGTCAAAAGCAATAACCTACAGCATTACTATGATAAATTTAAAACGTATTTAAATATTTTAAAATTACTAAAATTAACTATATTATATTCGTTATGCCATTTATGAAGAACAAGTACACCTTCAACTACAACAGTCTATGCATGGTCAATGTCAGCTGACTTTTACATACCTTGTGCAAGGGACTTCTAAATGAAATCATGTATTTAAGATTATTTTTCTCCCAAACACGTACTATGTACTTCATTCAACAAATTAGCTCCCATGAAAAATGTTTGTTTGTTTTTTTCTTTCTTTAAATTTCTTTTTAGTTCAGGTGAAGATTTTACCTTTCTACCTGTCACGGAGTTAACGAGATCAATCTACACCCGTGACAGGGGGTGGTAGGCCCCTGCCCTCCCCTCCCCAGCCCACAAAATGGGAAGGAAGGGAGGAAAACAAAAAAACAGCGGCAACAATCTACAGAGAAAAACTTATTTTACTAATTATGATATCGGAATGCAAGATAACACAATATAATACAATTTGATTGAAATTGAGACTAATAAATCAAATAAAATAGGAGAGAGAGAGAGTTCCCGATACCGATTCAAACCTGAAAAGCTTGGAACGGCCAGGAAAGCACCCTCCAGCACCCACTGCCAGCCAGTAAGAGACCGCCCCACCCGGATGGGCCAGATCCCATGACTTCTGTAATGTATAGGGACAGGTGCCTGGAATTGGAGCATTAACACTTCAATTCCCAGTACACTACATGATGTTTTGATGCGGAATACTGAGAACCAAAACCAAAAAAACATAAAACCATGACACTACCGAATTATAAATATTCTAATGAATGAAATTACAGACATTGTTATTATTATTATTATTATTACTACTATTATTATTTTGCTTGTTTGTTTATTTCAAATCCTAAGCAGAAAGAAAAACTGGTGCGCTCTCTAGGACCCAAACTGTGATTTCAGCTCCATTTGAACTGGTTCATACATACTTAGAAAACTCACTAGAAGATCAGTGTTTTGATACATATGTAGGAAATTAAATGATTTATTAATGTGTTATGAAGCTGTGTTATGAAGCTAATAATTAGAATAAAATATTTCAGTATTTTACTACCAGGAGGAAGATGTCATATGTCACTACATCTTAAAATCAGGGACTGGTACTTTTTGAACAGTGATAGTAAACAAACAGGTGAGAGGAAGTTACTCAAAGAACTCAACAGAGCTGTAGACTTCAGCAACTCAATAAAATATTACTCTCACCAAGTAGAATCTTTCAGACAGTCTATAAATTAGTGAAACACTGGCACATCTGCAGCACTTAACTTTACAAAATTTCTCTATAAATGAACATATATCACTAGATTTTTGTATTTCTTTTCTTGTAGAAACCTTCAGATACTTAAATTATCATTTGAATAAATGTCAAATTTATCCTACATCATTACACTGTTTACTCTTCATAAATCACAAATTAAAAGGCCAAAATTGAATAATTAAAATGATAATGATTATCCTACGTATAACAGGAATATTATTTTATGTAACACTATAGAAAACAATAATGCAATAAGTCTAATGAAAATAAAATACTTTATTGTTTTTAGCAAACCGAATCATAGAGATGATTGAAACACTTATTTGATTGTGTCTGGTGCTAGGTTTGAGTCGTGTTCCTAGTCCAAATACAAAAACATGTCACAGACTTAGAAGAGCTCTTCCCACTAGGTAGTTTCCTGTTTCCTGAACAAGAGCTTCATATAGAGGAACCCAAAAGGATCTCCTAACTTTTTCATGAAAGTTCAGTACCAAAGTGCACCATGCATTAACTAGTATGAGAAACACCAACAAAGAATTTTTCCTCATGAGCATGTTTTTTTTTTTTTGTTTGTTTGTTTTGTTTTTTTTTTTTCTTCCTATTTTCTTCCTATTCTATTGTGGGATTTATAATATACATGTTGATAGACACTTTTCTGATGTTAACTTCTTCTAGATTTTAGATCTATGTGGAGGCAAAATAGAGAAATGATCCATCATTTAAAATTAGATGGAGAACTTAACATAAATTCATATAGTCTCTAATACTAATGATTACCAATAAATTACATGGATTTATCAAGAATTTACACCCTTATAGGTTTAGCTTCAGCTTTTCCTATTTTTTTTTTCCTATGTAAAAGAAAAGCATTCTTGCCATTAGTCTTTTCATCAGTCTGTCTGCTAAGTCTCTAGTAATAAATTTTCTTAGTCATCTCCATTCTGTGGTTTCATTTTCAACCTTTAGCTTGTTCTAAGAAAAATGGAGGACTAAAGTACAGGTACATTTTTTTCTGCATTTTCCCTCAGTATACCATATACAGACTGAAACAACGAAGTTAAATTGAAAATTGGTAAAAATCTGGATTTACACTATTCCTCATGGGTTTCCTCATGATTATGTGAAAGCTCAATGACTTCAGAGGAATTTGGAAATGTACTACTGGATATGGAGACTGTTTTTAATAAAATAATTCTGTTTATTTTCTGTTAGGCAATGACAAATTGCCTAACAGAATGCTCATCAGCTTTGAGAGACAGCAAAATACAGAAAACCTAAAAAAAATCCCCTCCTTTAAGAAACAAAATGAAAACATATTTCATGAAGAAATTTTAAGAAATGTGGGATTAATATACTATCTACTTTCCTTTCCACCCCCGAATGCCTCCCTCATTTGTTGAACATATTGCATAAAGTGTCTTAATTTGGCTTTTTTGACAGGAAGGGAAAAGAACACTATACATTAAACATTTACATAAGCATTAACATAGATGTGCTTATGTTAATTTTTCTTTTAAGTATTCATATTTCTTACAGAAGTAAAAGTAATTCTTTGCTGATGGCACTTATTTCCTAACAAGTGACTGTGATGTCAGTAAAGAAAGGAGGAAAAAAAAAAATTAAAAAATGAAAGAAAAAAGACATAATCTTTAATATTCCATAAGTTTACTGAGAAGATAAATTTAGAGTTGGAATAGTTCCTAAGACATAAGCTACTCTATACTGCACCACATACATAATTACTATGTCAGTTTAATGTTGGTAGATGTTTAGCTATATTTAGAGAGCTCCCTAGCCCATGTCAGCAGAAGATATATTAAAAAGTTTGCTTCGGTATGTTAGAAAACTATATGCATTTTCTGATAACAGAAATGCAGAAAACATGAGCTTCAATCCCATATTTGATATTCAGTTTTTCCAGTATTGCATAGGAACTTGAAAAGTATTCCGGAAAAGATAAGTGTTTCACACTGAGTATTTCTGTTATACTCATGTGGACTATTTGCTTAGCAAGCAATTTATTCTCCAAGTGTATTTATATAAAAATTAAATATATAACTGTATTTCCAAAATACAGTCTTCCTTCATGCTTATATTCCTGTAGAGATAAATAATTTTACTTGAATGATTAAAAAAGTGATTGTGTCTTTGAAGCAGATGCCTAAAGCTCTATCAGATATTACTTATGTATGAAATATTTATCACCTGTTTGTTGGTACATGATCAGATGCACAAATTTATCACTATTGACTTCTGAACACTTATTTAACTGAAGAGTCACAGGATTTGTACAATATCTTTTGTTCTTCACATATGGTATTTGAAAAAATGGTTAACATTTCTTTTTAATTTGCTTTTTATTATTTTTCTTTTTTTTTCCTAGTTACTACATCAGATTGTAATTTTTTCTTTGTGATGTAGTCATACTCTTGCTTGACAAAAGTCTGTGATGTCATCCAGAACAACCTCAGAGCTGCTGAGGGTGTGTGAATTCAGTTCTATGATATTCCATTGACCTGGATTCTGTGTGCTGTGCTTCTGAGGTGGCTTCTTTGTAGTCAGTGATATGGATATTGAATGCATTCATAGTACCAGAAAATATATTTGACTTTGTCTGTGAACATTAAAAAAATTAAACTGTGTGCAATCAGGTACGTCTGGGAATAATGAACAAATATAAAATTTTTGCCTGTATTTACATTTTATCACAGAAATATTTTATGACTTAACTCTTCCAGCAAATTTCACCTTGTTTGATTTTGGACATCCACTTAAATCTAGTGATAAAATAATATATTCCAGACAAATGTAGGTCTCTAAGGCAGGTGAAATGTACCACTATTTACAAGTATTTGCCTATAAACCATGTTAGCCTTAATAATCCATTTAAAGTTTGGTCTTCAAACTTGCTTAGGTTTAAATGCTGAAAATTGGGTTCATTAACTCATTGTTACCAGAAGCTCAAAGGTCAAATATAGATGACTGTATCCTACAGGGACTATGCAACTTCAGCTATAAAAAAGGGATTTTTACCTTTGCACCCTGTAATGCTTAGCAGATGTAATGGATTACAAGCAAAGCTAAGCCACCAAAGCTTGTTGTAAGAATGCTGATAACGCAAATGTTAATGGAAATTGGGGGCTAGTATTGGAATTGAAAACCACTGAAAACTAGGCTGCTAATGTATTTAAACATGTATGTTATTGAAATTGTTGTAGGCACAGAATCTTTAGTACACCAGGTGAAAAGCTGTTACTGTATCATAAAAAAATGAAATACCACTTCGCCTTTCTAAAGACAAAAGAAAGTTGCCTGAATTTGGTTATTGTTTTGAAAGCTGAATGTATATAGTATTTCAAGAACAACAAAATAGATATCCTGAACTGAATAAGCCTCCCAGAAGCAGAAGAATCTGCTAAAATAATACTTGAAGATTTTTTTTTCTCTTTATAGCTTCCTAATTGGAGCTCACTGGCCTTAGTAGCACTGCAACACTAGGGAGCACACTTTCATCAGGAATTATACCGCCTTTAGGATCTACAGGGAATTGGAGTTAGAAGTCAGTTCAGCAAATCTGCAATTTGGCAGTAAGCCAGCCCCTGCCCTGCTATACAGAGTGACAAGGCATGCGAATATGACAGAGCTAATGGTAAACAATGACAGATCTGTTGAGAGTCTGATGGGATGCATCTCTCGTTTGTTCATGTGCAGTGTAGGAATCAGATTTATTTTGTTTGAGATGTGCTTAGATTCCTATATGAACTCTTCACCCTGCCTTCTACAAATCAGATCTTGCAGAGCAATGAAGTGATTTTCATTGTAGTTGTTGTCTCTTTATTTTTCTTTTTTTTCTGATGAATGTGAGAGACTTACAGTAAACTGAAAACTAAGAGTAGCAACATGTGGAAAAGGGAGAAAACATACTTGCTCTTAAAATTTATTTATTTTAAAAATATCTTTCTTCTGGTTGACCAGACAATACAATTAACTGTGTAATTATTGCTACTACTAATCAGATGAGAAAGTGTTTTTCTATAGAAATGAAGTTGCATGGGACAGAAAGGAGATCCTTCTTTGGAATAGTTCTATATTCAGTTTCACTAAAATAACAGTGATTTATAATTTTAAATGCACAAAATTTTTGCTTCTTACAGTAATTTTAAAATAAAGCTTATTTCATATTAAATCAGTTTAGTTGTTGATTTGCATTTAAAAATAGATAAATATTTATTGTATATTGCTTCACTGTCTTACAGAGAGTTTAAAATCCACATTATACGTTCTATACTTTTGATAAATTACTCTTTCTTTATGGTATGATTTCTTTTTTATCTGATTGATGACTCATCTGTAGTTAACTTAAAATTTGTATAATTTAGAAGTGATCAGACACAATGAGCTTTTAAAATCTTTGCCATTTTCTACTCAAGAAATATTTTCTCATCAGGAAAGAGTTCAGGAAAAGGTCTGTTAAAACTAGCCATTGCTAGAAATAGCAACAGACAGAACCTTTTTCTAGACCTTCACCAGAATAACTGCCACACTGAATGAGATCTATAGCCATTACAGAAGTTTCATGAAAACGTTTAAGCTAGCAGTCAAAAAACAGCTTAGTTTGTCAGCCTGAGAGTAAAACTATTTCAAGTGCGGTCATGCTATTGATGTTCTTTACAAAATTTCTTTGTTATTTTCTTCCTATCTAGCCTTAATTTTTACTTTATCTGTGTTGATATATAGTGAACCAGAACCTTACTGATCTGTTCTCATCTGTATGTACATTAAGAATGTAGAAATATGTAGATTAGTGTCTTTTTCTATATCAGTCCTCCAGATCTCCTTCTTAGTGGAGCGTATGCAATTATTTGCGTTCTCTGGCATATGGTAACATCCTCAGAGCATTAAGCTACTTGGAAATATGCTGCTCATGAAATAGCAGAGAAGTGGCATCTCCAGAGCTACTGAATTTCAATTGAAAAGTTCCAGTTGAGAAATTTTTATATTAAAGTGTATAAGCTTGTACATAGAATCACACAATCATAGAATCTATAGTTGGAAGGGACCTTTAAAGGTCATCTAGTCCAACTTCCCTGCAATGAACAGAGACATCCACAGCTAGAGACTTGTCCCTTGGTGTCTCCTGGAATTGGACATCTACCACGTTTCCTGGCAAACTGTTCCAGTGCTTCACCACCCTCACTGTAAAAGCCTTTCTCCTTATATTCAACGTAAATCTACCCTCTTTTTGTTTGAAATAATATCCTCTTGTTTTGTCACAACAGATCCTGTTGAAGGGTCTGTCCATTTGTTTCCTCCAGTCCCCTCTAGATACTGAAAGGCTGCTATCAGGTCATCTCAGCGCCTTCTCTTCTCCAGGCTGAACAGCCTCAGCCCTCTCAGCCTGTTCTCATAGGAGTGGAGTTCCATCCTCTGGATCATTTTTGTGGCCTTCCTCTGGACCTGCTTCAACAGGTCTGTGTCTCTGCTGTACTGAGGAGTTCACATCTGCATGTAGTACTCCAAGTGATACCTCACCACCACAGAGTAGAGGGGCAAGATCAGTAGAAGCTTGCCTGAAATGAAATTTATAGAGCATTACCCCACAGAAGACCAAGTCTGGGTTGCAATTCAAGAAGATCAACAGATAATCTGAAAGATAATCAACTTAAATTCTCAGACAATAGAGTGAATAAATGTAAACCATTGTTAACAAGGGCCATATCACACCATCAATATTTAAACAGCATTTCCCATTGATTCCAGTGCTTAAAAATCAATACATTCTCTGCAGAGAAATAGTTTCAGATGAACAATGTTTATTTATTATAATGACTTATCTGAGAATGTCTTCCATTTCATAAATACATCCTTAGCATTCTTGCTTAAGACATCTGTTGAGACTTTACAACAATTCTGTGAAGAAATCATCATCTTTCTTTGCCAGGTTTCCTCTGGTTTTATTCAAAGCTGTAAGAAATTTCCCAGGAGACATGCCATCAGTGTGGAAGAATCTAGGATGTTACAGATGTTGTTTGCTACTTGTACTATGATACCAGTTAGAGGTCACAATCGCTGAATGGGACTCATCATTGGAGTGTTTACGTGAACACTCTATAGAAGGAAAATGTTTGTCTGAAAGGCTTTACAGTCTTAATAGACTGAAGAGTTAAAAGAAAAAAGAAAAAAGAAAATAGAGCAAGCTTAGCTGCTTTTTGAAAGCAAAGTGGCAGAGATTGACATAACAACTAGAGCTCTATAACCCTTTAAATTCAGTTACCTCCATTGAACATACTAAGAGTCACTCACGTAATGCCTCCATTTAAATCTTGGAGATCAATTAAAAATAGTTATGAAAAACATAAAACCATGAATTTAAAAGGGAACAGTGCTTAGCTGATTAGTACACTGATTTTTGCCAGGTTTTATCAGTTTAAAGGCTTCAATGCCTTAAGGGTTACATGCCTTAACAGTAAAGATATTCACGATATTATTAAAACTTTAGCATGTGAATAATTTTGCTGATCCATGTGGCTACATGTACAAAGTTAGAATGACATATTTCCTAAAAGCTCTGTCTGATCGCTGTACATGTGATCCCTTTTAAAATAAAAAAAAACTAAGTTTCAAAATTATTCCTTTTGAAACAATAACAATATAGAATTATTCAAATGATTCTTCATTTTCCTTACTTTCTCCAGGAAAACAGACATTTAAAAAAATACTAACCCAATTGTGTAACTTCTGGCTTGTAAATATTTTGTGTAAAATATGTAGAGATTTGTCTATTAAGCAAGAGATATAAGGAAAATCTAAATGTCTTTCTCGAGGGAAAGATCTGATACAACAATATTAGCACATGCACAAACTTTTATTTTCCACAAACGTTTCTTTCACACAAAGTATGGATAAATTCCCAGCATAATTATGACTGAAATTTAAGAAACATGGATTGTAAGTTTAATATAATGATCAGAGAAAATACTATATATTCTAAATGCTGGAATAGTAAGGGGTAAAATTGCAGTTTTCCACCGGTGGTTGGTGGAAAAAGGAAGATATGCTGATAACTAATTCATCTCCCAGTTTTTATTTACACTTCTTAGAATAAATAAATAAATAAATAAATAAATAAATAAAGTACTATAATCACAAATATATATGTATTATCAGACAAAAATATGTATTACATCTGTCGTTTTAAAACGGTTACTAAATTTATTAGCATTCTATTTTGTCTATTTTTGACTTTTCTATTGTTTAAATAGAAAAAAAAAGAAAGTCTATTTGGATCATTCTAGTATACACAAATGTATATCATATAAAGGTTTTAGTGACTTTTATTGTTCATTTATTTTCCAGAAATCACTTAGCATTTCCTTTTCTGGAGAAACTTGTAATAAAATTGCTATAACAGGGAAAGCAAGCCACCTAGCAGTATAACCCACAGAGAAATGAACACTTCAGCACTTATTTTTTATGGGCTAGTTAACCTTGTGGATTAATATAACTTCAAAAGCCTGACCTCCATTACTGTTGATCAGAGCTAAAATTTACTGCCACAACATATTATTCTGATCACTTCAGAAAAATAAAGGAAAAGAGAAAAAACACAAAACTTATGCTAATTGTTCAAACTACTTTCCTAATCTGTAAAGCTTGACATTTTCTGTTACAGTAGGTAAACTAGAAAATAAGTTTATGTTCATGTTCTAGAAGTCTCCAGCAACAGTGCACCAAATGGAAAATTGCCTATCAAATAAATAAAAATGTCAAGCATTTAATATAACTAAATCTAAAATGTGAAATATAATGTATTAGGAGCAAGTTAAATTAACTCAAAATGAATTAGTTCTGAATTATTATTTTTTTTTTAAATAATACACACATTTGCCAGTGATTTTACCAATTTTCTAATAATCACCTCTCACTATCTGATTATTTGAAACAGAGATTGTCTGTCATTTGATACCCATTCTATCAGGTTCAATAGAATCTTAACTTTTCCACAAACATATTCCATGCATTCATTATATTTGGACAGTCAGAATCTTGTAAATTAATTATTTTATAATGTTTTAATTAAGTTGAAATAACATGATAATATACATAATAATACAGAAAAATAATTAAAAATGTATGAATATTAAATCATTTTCTACAGAGGACAATAACCCTGTATATTTTATTATCTTGAATGGGAAGCATTATTAATACAATTATGAAAAATCCTCATGCTGCTATAGACTTTGTTTGACTAAAAAGTTAGATTGACCAACCTTGTAGATTTTGTCAGACTTTGAATAATAAACATAAATACTTAGTATTTCTGAAAAGTCAAATACACTTTGGATTCTAAAATTACTGATGAGGAAAGCAAGTCTTATAATGTTATCTTTATTATAAGAACAAAAATTAATTTTAACATAGTGATACTTTTATTGACTAATATTTCAGAGATTAATGTAAATATGTGGAATAAAATAGAAAGAGTTAGCAGTTGCTTTTGACTGGCTATAAATGATTTTTATTGACTTATGAAATGTAATTGGGTCAAAATGAGTAGCTTAATTATTGCAGAGAAAATCTGGAGTTTTACATTTCTTCTTTCCTACCTTTGCTTTATTTGGTGGTGTGCATACAGTTAAAGGTATAAAAAGGTTTTTTAGAAAGTGAAGAAACAGTACTCTTGTGCACGTGTTGAAGCATATTCATATCGAATTATGAATCCAGCATAGTTTTACATCATCTATAAGGTATTTTGTGTTATCACATTCCCAGAGGTAACCTATGCCTCCATTTAATTTAGAATCAGTCTTCTAAAGGTTTTAGGAAAAGTCTATTAAGAGATAATAATGTTTATCACTGTAGTAATCATATCATTCAGAAATACCTGGAGCATTTATATGGGGACACATCGTAAAGAACTGCCTATTTTCAAAGAAAAAGTCTGTAAAAAGTAGATTTAAACTAGACTGATAATTTTCTGATATTAGAATTGAGGTTCAAAATTTAATGTTTTGTTTAAATGCTAACTGCAAGGATGTTAGTAGATGTCACTTGATTGTACTTGTCAACAAACACTAGTGTTGGATTGTCCTTCCTGAAACTTTGCACGTTACAAAAAGTCATGATTCAGGTAAAAATAAAAAATCTTAATTATTAGGCTTTCCAGACTGATGCATTATATCCTCCCTTATATTTTTAGTTTAACTGCTTACTCTCTAACATTTAATAGATTAAATCATTTTAAAAGTGCTTTATAGAGCATAAGTCTTTTCATGTCCCTCTTGAGAACACTGTTGTCTGAAAATAGGATCTTGACAGCTAAGCATGAAATGCACTGATTTTTCTGTTGCTCAGAATTTGAAAACAATAAGACCTCTTTGATGTATTTAATTTTTGTTTTATTTCCTCTTGGAATTTCAGTGGGAATTAGGTCATATCAATTCACTTAAATTCCTCTCATCAGCAACTGCATCAACCACCCAAATCTGTAGCACTACTTGAGCAAGGAGTCTATGAGGAAAATGGATACAAGATTAAGTTGTAAAGTAAGCTGTACTGGGAACATACACACAAAGAAAAGTAAGCAAACAACAACAACAAAACACTGGAAATTACTTTTACTGTGCTTCATAGAACCACAGAATCATTAAGGTTTGAAAAGTTCTCTAAGGTCATCTAGCCCAACTGTATACCACTGCCGTGCCCACTAAGCCACACACCCCAGTGCCACATCTACATATTTCTTGAACATCTCTAGGTGTGATGACTCCACCAAATCCCTGGGTGCTTCACCACTATTTCTGAGAGGGAGTTTATTTCTAATATCCAAGCTGAAACTCCCCTGGTACAGCTTAAGGCTGCGACCTCTCATCCTTTTACTCAAAGTGCAGTCTCACCAGTATATGGGGAAGCAATCACCTCTGTAGTTCTGTTGGTTACACTATTCCTGATACTAGCCAGGATGCCATTGACCTTCTTGTCCACCTTGACACAGTGGTAGCTCATGTTCAGTTATTGGCTAAGACCCCTTTTCCATTGTGTAGTTTCACACTCACTTTACCCTAAGCCTGTAGCATTGCACAGGGTTGCTGTGGCCAAAGTGCAGGATCCAGCACTTGGTCTTGTTCAAGTTCATACAGTTGACTTCAGCCCATTGATCCAGACTGTCTGGATCTATTCCTATGACCTTCCTACCCTCAGATAGATCAGCACTTTCTTCCATGATTTGTCTGCAGACTTCCTGAGGTACACTCAATCCCCTCATCCAGATCAGCAATACAGATATTAAAAAAGACCTGCCTCAATAACAACAACTGCAGAACATCACTTGTGACCAATCACTGGCTAGATTTAACTCCATTCACTGCCACACTCTGTGCCCTGCTATCCAGTCAGTTTTTACCAAGCAGAGAGTACTGCTGTCCAAGCCATGAGCTGCTACGTTCTTCAGAAGATTGCTATGAGTGACAGTCTAAGGCATTGCTGAAGACTACATCCACAGCCTTTCCCTCATCCACCAGGTGGGTCACTTGGATATAGAATGAGATGGAGAGATCAGTCAGGACCTGACTTTCATAAACCCTTGTTGTCTAGGCGTCATCCCATGGCTGTCCTGAACATGCCATGTGATGTCACTCAAGATGATCTGCTCCATGACCTTCAACATTGCTGAGGTCTGAATGTGAGGCTTGTAGTTCCCCGGATCCTCCTACCAATTCTTCTTACAGACTCAAGTTGCCTAGGACCTTCTCAGTTGATCAGGACTGCTGATAGATGATTGAAGCTTAGGAATCACTTCTGCTACCTCTCTCAGTACACTTGGGTGGATTCCATCTAGCCTCATGTAATTGTGAGTCACTGACTGCTTCCTCCTGAATTGTGGGGGGTTTATTCTGCTCCCTATCCCTGTTTTACAACACAGGGGGCTGAGTGCCCCTCTTACACATGAAAGTAAATTAAAATCTTAGTTTTCTGGATAATTTATCATGTCATACTTGGTATTTTTTATCTGAATGGTATAAATTCACAGCAATTTTCTGTTTATGAGTTGTAAGTCGCTGTTAGATGACCAAAGAAGATTTTAAAAAAAACCTCTATGGTTTTGCATCTGGATTATGTAATATTTCTTTTGCTTCTAATAAACTCGATGTTAAATAGCTATTCCCTCCAGATAAGGTTTTAGTGAAGGTTCATTTCTATAGTGTACAGTTTCACTTTGTTTTAACTTGAAAGCATTAAAAGATTTCCGGATTGTCTTTTAGATAACAACAGTGCACTCGGAAATGGGTTTTGGAAATAAAGTTAGTTCTTCCAGTATGATGATTCTGAACTATTGACCTGTGGAGGGACAGATGATGATGTTGACTTTCACTCTGCCCTCTTCCCTAGCTTTAGTCATTTTTTCTCTAAAATTTAGTAGTGGCAGGTTACAAACTAGAGGTCAAAGTAAATGAAGTGACAGTCAACCCACTTCATTATTCTGTGCTGCGATTTGTCTTGGACTTTTGGTCTTTCAAATGCAGGAGATGTTTTTTGCTCTGCAATAGTGAGGTGAATTGTAAATTGGTTTAACATTTTAACCAGAAGGCTCTCTTCCTCTGCTGTCTGGATGTAAAGCCTTTGATGATAAACAGTGGTGATGGCAGAGTATATAATGAATGAAGGCACTGGATGGTAGTGCTACTTATAAAAAAGAAGCTTGGAGTTAGTTAAATCTGTGTGCTTAAATTTAGAATAGGCAAGTCATTTGTAATGAATAATTTATAGAGTTAAATTTCACCAACTTTTTTTTCTTTTTTCTTTTTTCTTTTTTTTTGTTCACCACTTGTCCACAAACATATGGCAAAGTTCTTGGATTTATTCATTATTCAGAAAATATTCATTTATTTCTTCAGTGAATAAATTCTTGGCCTGCAGATTGCTTATGAGAAGTTTATAGCGAATAGTCAGAAGGTACACTGTGTATGTTAGTTTCCATGTCTTCTTCGATATACTGAGAATTAGCAGTATTATTATGACTAAAAGATCACATGAGCAGATGCTGTGCTGACAGCAATATTTTAGCTAGCTCTTTATGTAATTCTCATTGGAATATAGTATAGTATTCTAACACTACGCTTCAGGATTTACCTAAGAGTATATAACAGCTCTTATTAAATGAAGGATTCCTTTAGTTTACCAGTCCTGTTTACGCTGTAGCCCCACCATCGTGCTGGCACAGCTGAGAGCACAGTGAATTACAGTTTAGGCAGAAATGAATGTTTAACAGCAGGAAGTCATTACATAAATATTATCAGCAAAGTTGATCTAGTTAAAGGCTTGAAGAAAAAATCGTACCAAGATTCTTGATTTACATCCTGTTGTAAGCACTTAATCTCTCTGGAGAGCAAAGAGAGGGCTCTTTTTTTTTTTAATTATTATTTCTTATTTTTATTTATTTATTTATTTATTTATTTATTTTGCTTAAGCTAAAGGTTTGCTTGTCTTTTTTATTATTTCTTTTTAATTTTTTTGGTTTGTTTTTATGTTAATAATTCAGAAACATGTTAATTTTAAAGAAAATGTTTATAGGCTGGAAGAAATATATCATTAAAATTAGTAAAATCAATTGGAGCTTTCATTGTTTGGAGAATGGACAACATTTGCATAATGTCAGGTAGCGTGCAGTCCCCAGCTGTTTAGGATGTGATTCATGTCCCAGTGCAGATGGTCAAGTTTGAGGGTATGAGTTATGGTAAGTAATAGAGTTCTTTGTAGAAGTGATTCTCATGCCAATCCGCTCCTTTTCCACAAACAACATAGAATATACCTTATCTTCTCCCTGTACATGTGGTCTGTAAACTGACACAGTATCTCTCTGTAAGTACAACTTAGCAGGAGGACATTCTTGTTTTCAGTAGAGCATGAACAGCACACTTCAGAGCATATCAGCAGGGACATCTTCTCAACTCCTTTGGAATTAAAAGAATAGGAGAAAAGACATTTTTTACTGTCCTGAGGGTATCTGTGAATAGTCATCTGTAATGTTCAGGCATACTTTCCTCAACATCAACTGTTTATGTTCACTTACAGGGTAAAACTTGGTCTAAAACAGTCTTGTACTGTAATAATGAGACAGAATGAGTTAATGATAGATATGATATGACAGTTGTAAAAAAGTAAATATAATGAAGAAGAAATAATCCTATTTCATAACTTAGAGCAATTCAGTTCATTAAAGTGTTGCTGAAAAATCCTAAGCATTTGATTAAATGTCATTTGAAAAGCATATCATAAGAAAATGAAAGATGATACTCTTTAAATTAAATTCTCTTCATCCATAGTATGTATACTGCTAAAGGAATACAGTGAAAACACTCAAGTGCTTGCCTTGAATTTCATGAAAATCGTGTAGAAATTCAAACATATCTGCTGAGTTTTTGGATCATAAGCTGTAGGTGGTGAACACAAACTTGCACGCCTGGAAGTGCTGCCTTTCTCATAGCTGGAAATTCAGACACATTCCTTGCCTGAGAATCACCCTCAAGGTTATGACATAGGTGGCCTCTGCCTGTACTGAACATATACAACTGCAAATTCAACTCAAAATATTATATCTGAGACACTTCCACTCAAATATGTGACAGAGAAGTTACTTTTATGTTTACACAGTGTGTACTATTTTTAGTCATTATCAACAGACTGGGAGAACAGAGTTCATAACTGTTCTCAATTCAAATAGGAAACTCCCATTTTCTGTGTAAATGCTATAAATGCAAGTTGTAAAATCCAGGAAAAAATTACTTCAACTGCATCTGCGTTTCTGTGCAGTCAGTAGCATGAGATTCATAAACAGGGTATTAAAATACCAGAGTATAGGTTTGTTTCCCAGTGATTAGTATCTCTTCATCAGAAATATGAAGTGTGAATTTAAAATCCATGAAATCCAGGATGTTCTTGACTTGAGAATACTCCTATTGCTTTTACTAAGTGTAATGAAAAATCATAGCAAATAGCCAATGTGATTTAAGAACAAAGTTTTGAGGAACCTGTTTTGAGCTCAGACATGTAGTGACATGCAAGCATGTAAGACAGAAAAATGAAATGAAGTTTTATATATTCGTGGTTTTGTGTTTGTATTGTCTATTTAACATGCTTCTGCTTCTCATGGTGGATACTGCAAATCCCATTTTAAGAATGCCAGTTTTTCTCTTTAATTGTCCATGGAATGTGGGAATGCAAGGAATCCCTGAATTATACTCCTGGGCTCACTGCCTAACATCGAATTGCTGCAACACTTTGTGCCAGGAAGCCTAATCCCATTTGGGATCTGACCCAAAGGATTTAATCACTTAAAGCTATTGTGATAGCTTTTATGCAAGACTTCTAATATTGGCAGAATAAATACATGTAATGTGTTTACTTTAAGAGAGTAATTGTTGATTAAAAAATCTTTCATATTACAATTATATTTCAGTCTTCACCTCACACTTACCAAAGAGGAAACAGACTCAATATTAGGAATATGTTTTCACATTTATAGTAGATAGAAATAACAATTTCTCTCAATAAAGAACATTTTTTTTTTTTGTCACTTGCTCTTATCAGAACTATTTTGAGATGTTTTAATTTATGAATGCAATGTTTTAAAAGACAAAGTAAATGGAAATACTGTTTAGCTGTATTTTTCATTTTATTGCAATTATTGCATTTGGAAAAAATTGAATTTACAATAGAGATAAATCAGTTTATTGCCATTTACTTTTCCAGAATGCAAGTTGTCAGAAATCTGCATTATGTTTGAAATGGCAAGAAAATCCAAGGCTATGAACATTTTTAAAATACTCATTTTAAGATAGATTTACCTACACCATTTCTATAGATTCTAATTAAAAATAAAACAAAAAGTAAAAACAAAATACAGTATTATCTTTATGATGTATAATTGAGTTGCTCATCAGTTGACACACCTGAAGAAGATACTCTGTCATACATAATCATGAAAAAAATTAGGAAAATTGAGATTTCAATAAATTGTCAGATTAAATACTGTTGGCAGAAATATTGGTGCATCTAATGGAATTAATATGAGCAAAAAAATGGTCTCAGACTTCATACAAGTTAAAGGTGGTATATTTCCCCTTTAGCAATAAAAACAAAACTGCAGATTTTCATCATAACTCACCCACTGTGCTGGCAGCATCAAAGATGCTTAGTAACCTCTGTTTGAGTTGTCATTTGGAAGACAAATTTGTTCATAGATCATGACTGTCAAAGTCCTTTTCTGCAACTGTATCAGTAATTAGCTATGCCTTGTTAGTGCTCAAGGCAAGTACATCTGTCATATTTAAATAAAGGTGTTTTTTTTTTCTTCTTCTCAATTTTTTAGATAATATTTTAACCTTTTTGCTTTGTAGCATCAACAAACATCCAAATTATTGACAAGATCATGTCAATGGCTTTTGAAAGTGTTTGTGCTATATAAGACTGTTGTTAAACTGTTGCCACTCTAAACATTTTAGATATTTTGTATTAAATACAGAGTAGAGCAAGAGAAACACAGGAAAGAAGGTTGGGATGATTTTAATTTCAAGCCTTACTCTGATGTGTTGAGCTTCTCTTTGTGACTTTTCTGGGTGCCACCAGTTTCAATTGATTCTGATGTAGCTAAGATCAATCCTTTGTTACTTAATTGCATTATAGCTGTCTGTCTTTGAAAACAATTACAGTTATCTATCAATCTAGCTGCACCAATAAAAATGAGCCCATATAATTATAATTAAAAAAAAATAAGCACATTGATTATATCTGTCTTGCCAAGAAATGTCATTTATTGAATGATTTCATGAACAAGATGTATTTCGAGTATAATAAAGTTCTGTGTTAGTACATGACATTATAAATTTAAAAATACAACAATCTAGGTATCTTGAACTAATATAAGCGGAGAACAGAAAAGAACTATGCACTGTTACAGAGTAAACTGCTCCCTCTTAGTTGACATTACTTTTTCTTTTCAGTCTAATGGAATCAGAGATATTTAATTTGCACAAAGTTAAATGTGAGTACAGACCCACATAAGATTTTAAGGAAAAACAAACAAACAAACAACAAACAAACAAACAAACATAATCAACAGTGTTAATTATAGCAGTATAGTATTTTCTCTTGTCAGGTGTGGAGTCCTTTCATTTTCTATACCAAATTTAACAGGCATAATAAGGGCATGAGATGACGGACTCCAGATTTGGTCTGACGGGGGAATCCTCAATTTGGTAGTTTCAGCCATTTTCAATGTCTTCTGTTGCACAAGTGTTGCCAGTGGTTGGAAAAAGAGAGTGCTTGGACATGAAGAATTTATATTATGAAAAGTACTGAGTTTACTGATTTTTTTTTTTTTTTTTTTTCCATGTATGTTACTTGCCAGTGGTGGATGAAACTTATTAAAACACAGTTTTAAATGATTCATTTCTTCACAAAAGCCGAATTTGTCCATATTCTTGAATGCAACAGTGTTTCAATATAATGTGCAATGGTTTGATATCCCTGTTTTGACTTAGTTGCCTCTTCTTTTTCCTTATATTTTCCTCCAGAAGTTTGTTTCAGGATAGTCTGAGCCTTTACATTCATTGGTTGTATTAGTTGGATTTCTACTGAATGTTTGAGAGAACAAACGTTCTGCACAGTGGACATCAAAACTAAGGTGATTTGAACTAATTTTCTGAATTTGGGCACTTGTGGGCTAGTTTTAATGAGGTATATTCCTCTTTAAAATATTGTTTGGCATACATGCCCCTTGATCTGGAAAGTATAAAATACAATTTACCTTGTTTTTAAATTAAAAGCTTGCTACTTCATTCTTAGTTTCTTGTGTTTATATCTTTTGTTTCTATGATATTCATAGAAGAGACAGATGCCTTTTATGCAACTGTCTTTTTTTTTTTTTTTTTAATAGCTTCTATTAAATAAGAACACCATTCAGAATGAATCTAGATGTTGATTGTTGCTCTCTAAACTACTAAGGAAGGAAAAAAATCAAACAAAACAAATCTTAGAATGAATCATCATCACAGGAAATGAAAATAAGCTAGATACCTAATTGGCTGACAGTCTGCTAAGGTTGATGCAACCCTAAAGTATGAAAAAGTTAAAAAAATATATAACAGTTATATGAACTCTATAAACTATAACACTCTTTCTCTGCTTCACTTGAACTTGTTTAGTCTAATGGGCTTTGGATGGACAATATTTTCACTGGTAGGTTGACTGTCTGAGAGAACTGGACTTTTAACTGAGGTACCTGGGGGGTAGGGCCCTGCAAGCTCACATGCTTGAGAGCAACAGAGTGGAAGAGTGCACCTATCAGAGGAATGAGAAATGCCCTCTAACAATCCAAAAAGGCTTGATCAAGAAGAACAGATAGTTTGCACAAATACAGAGCTTCTGTAGAAACATTTGCAGCATTTAATAAACAGGAGGATGTTGTAGACACTGTTCAGATGAAAAACTATGATTTGATTACTAGTAGACAACCTTGGTGGGATGAATTACATGATTGGCATGCAACAATTGATGAATATAAACTATCTGGAGCAGTTTTTGAAGAAATAAAAAAGTTGGGAGCTTAGAGGTGAAAATTAGAAACCAAGATAATAAAGACAAGCTAATAAAGAAAATGTTGTGAATGGCATCTACTACAGGCCACTCATTCAAGGAGAGGATTCCTTATTATAGGTTAAAAAAGAGTGCGATTAGAGGAGATACATTGCTAGACCTGTTGCTTTTGAATTCAGAAGATTTGATTGGAAAATTCAGGACTGGAAGTTGATCATGGATAGTGATGATCATAGCTCCTCATATGTTATGGAATATCCCTTTGGCCAGTTTGGGTCAGCTGTCCTGATTCCGTCCCCTCCTATCTTCCTATGTACCCTCAGCTCTTCAGTGGTGGGGGAGTATAAGAAGCTGAAAAGTCTTTTATTTCATTTAAATATTGCTCAGTAACAGTTAAAATATTTTTATGTTATCAACATTATTTTTATCCTGAATCCAAAAGGTGGCATCATACCAACTGTTATGAAGAAAATTAAACCTATCTCAGCCAAAACCAAAGCAGCTAGAGACGTAAAGGAGAATAAGTACGCAGTCTTCAAATAGAAAGGGCAAAAAAATGTAGCCAGTAGACCTGGCTACAACTGACATGGAGAAGGCTGAGGTACTCAATCATGTTTTTGCCTTGTTATTTACTGGAAAATTCTCTAGCTGTACAATCCAAGTTGGAGAAGTCAATGGCAGGGACTGGGAAAAAGAAGAATGACCTGCTGCAAGATCAAGTGGAAGACCATCTAGGGAACCTCAAGTTGAACGAGTCCATGGGACTTGATAAAAGGAATCCAATTGTCCTAAGGGAAGCGGTTGACGAAGTTTTTTAAGATAATATCCATCATAGGTGAAAAATCATGGTAGTCTGGTAAAGTTTCCCATGACTGCAAGAGGGAAAAATTAATCCCCCCTTTTTTTTTTTTTTCCCTTTAAAAATTTTTTTTAATACAGGGGCTCTCAAATGTCTGCTCTTGCTCACATAGCTTCTGGCACATATTTAAGTTTTTATTTGAATAATTTTATTCAAACTTATTTTTTAAGTATCCATATAAATATTTATTCATCCATACTGACTGTTAAGCTGAACCACTGGATGATAGTGGAAAATCTATGTACTAAAGACAACCTACAATGGAAAAAAGGGATGAATACCTGACATTTAGTCATTTTAATTCATATTGGCCACAGAAAATGTTAGAAGAGTTCTTTGTATATGTAAGTGACTTTTCCAGACACTGTTTAACCTAGAATTTGACTTTGCAGATTCATTCTTATTAACTCATTCCAGCTAGTAAACTGTGATAGAAGTATGGTGAAAGTTTATGAGAATACCTAAAAAGCTTAGGCTTTGGAGGTAACTTAGGACCACTAAGGAAGATTACCACTTTATTCTTCTTGGTTAATTGAGATTTCCCAAATTTTTGACATCTAAACATTCTTTTAATGACAATAAAAGAACGTACAGCTACATGTATATGTTCTCTAAATCCCTGAGAAAACTAATAATGGGGAACCACAGACTATTATATTCTTGAGACAGAATATACACGGAAAAGAGTTGATAGCATACGTAGCAGAAAAAAAAATCCTCTTCTGTTTTTCTTTTGGTAATTAAAATAGTTTGATTTAATTTCATATGAATGTTTCCAAATAGGAATTCTTTGGGTTGAATAGGAGCTATGAATGGTGATTCCCATACTGGCAAGTGCAGAACACAGTGCAAGAACAATCTGAACAATATAAAGATGAACATATCATAAATAAGCTTTCATGTTGTGAAACATCTGCAAGAAAAGTCTTCCTTGTAATCTGATGATATTGACCCTTCCCAACATCTAAAGAACTTTGGAACTTTACCAGTGTTTTCTGTATGTACTTGGATAAAGTCAGAGGAAAATGATTAAAATATTTTTACCTGTCAAAACTGGAAAATAAAATAGGTTATTTTATTTAAATTTATAGGTCTATATTCTAACTGAACACAGATGTTTACCAACATATTATGGAACTGGTAATAAATCAAATGATTTTGAGACTGACAAATATACATCCATGTGCTAAAATAAGTGAATGTCATCCTAAAAAAACCTGTTCATTCACAGATATATGGGGTTAAATATAAAATACAAATGGTTGTATAACAGTTTGCAGGAAACTTCATGTGCTGGAGAACAATTATTATGTTCTCTATCCAGAACCTCTAAAATGATCCCTTGACAAAATGTTACAGATTTGGACATTTTGTCATTCTATATGTCATCTGTATCAAACAAAAGAAAGATTTACAGTGCCTAGCGATAATAAGTGAGATACACTTTCCACCCCAGAATTTCGAGACAATTACAATGTTCATAAATCTCTCTCTAAGTTAAAGAACTTGAGTCACAGTGGGGATCACAATGTAATGCTGGATTTCAGTATAGTCTACTATTAACCATCATTGTTGTAAGCAATGTCACAAAGATGTTTGTGTTGTTGTTGGAAATGTGTTGAGATTTGAACGTTTTTCATGACTAACCTTTTGAAGGATTCTTCACAGTTTTGAAGATAATGCCAAGAGAATTAATTTAATGTGAGCCAACAACAAATCACTTATCTAACAGGCAAAAGGAATAGAAAGGGGAAATAAGTGTACCAGTGCTAGATAGAAGTAGCCTAGAAAATCACCGAAGCATATAAATATGATGAAATTAAACATCTGGAGAGTCAGCCAGTAACCTGAGAGAGGTTGCTGTAGTGAACCACATCAGGACCACCTGTCAATTAGTAAAAGAACTCAAGAGGAAATGAAAAGCAGAATTCATAAGTCAAAAGAAAACTGATAAGAGCAAAATAACCTCCGATTATGATTTATTCAAATAATGAGAATATCTTTTGTGGTAGATTAACAATCACACTACTCAAATCCCAGGAAACAACTATGAAAAACAAATATAACATCTTCAAAGCAGAAAAAGATGAGTGGGGTGACAGAATGCATCAACAAACCAGGTATATGAAAACTGAGTTATGTACATTGGGAAGGTGTTACAGCAAAGCTGCTTTCAGGACTGAAGCTTTCAAGTCATTGTGTTTCTTTCAGAACAGACAATCTCTCTGCTGATGACTTGTTAAAGGAAAAAATCTGTTGTTAATTGTTGCAAGGATTTACAGTGAAATTATTTTGAAGTGACATTATGCACATTTTGATGCAAAAGATTAAAAATAACATAAAAAAACAGGGAATGTATCAGGAACTTACATACATTCTTTGCACTGATGTAGATAACCTCATGTCAATGTAGTTTTCATATACTTTTGGTTAGGTGTACTATATATGTTGCACTGAAAGTAATGCCTCCTATTTTTTTCCCCCAAGGAAACTACAACAGATACGAACAGCAAAATAACACTATTTGATAGAAAAAAAATTCTCAGCTACAAAACACTTTTTTTAACATAGTCACCACTATTAATTATACTGCTATATTTGCCAGTGATCAAGAGCCTGCTGCTGAAACACACAAACCAATGCCTCATTGTGCTTTCATCCACAATTTGGTCTCCATATGCGCTCAGCAAGCACTAACGGATGTCAGTAGCTGCAGTATTTTCCACATGGAGAAATTCAGTGACACATCTTTGACTCATACACACTTCCATTTCAGACACTGTTTTATCAGACTGCCCCTCTCCTGCCATTTGTCGCATGGTAACAAAATGTAATAGAATATTGGTGGAAGATTCAGCCTCTACTGCCATACTGCCAACAGCTGCCTCTGACATCTTTGGCCAACATAAAATATGAGGCATTACTTTTGAAGCAACTCTTATACTCTGTATAACATACTCAACACAATATTTAAAGTGCACAGGTTTTTTTGTTTTGTTTTGTTTATTTTGTTTTTTTTTTCCTCCTCTAGATTTCTTACAATTCTGATATCCTCAGTATGCACTTCTTGTAGTATCCTTATCACTTCAAATCACCTTTTATTTTAATTTCCATGTGAATTCTAGTTTCATCTAGTGGTCTTATCCGCTGATATGCCCACTAAAAGACTGTGTTTAACATTCTTAGTAGCAATAGGTAACTTTTATTCAGATACTTCTGTTTGCTATTGAGCATTCAGCTACTTTCTATGCCTGGAAGGGCTAATCTTGCTTTCTTTCAATTATCTCTATGTAATTTGTGGAGCATGTGGTGGTTATGTTTCTCTTCATTCAACAGGTTAATAATTCTGCAGGGTTATACTTTTGACATTTAAACAAATACCTTCCAAATGTGTTTTTAAAGCAGGACTCAGGAGTTATTCTGAGGTAGGACTCTCCTGTACCTTTCTGGTCCCCTTCAAACAGCATTACTGACTGTGCAGTGACATAGTGAACAAAAAACTTAACTTGTTTATAGCATGTTAACCAGCTGTGCTTAACATGCAGAGTTCTTAGTATGCTTATCTGAGAAGGTAACTCTATAAAGTTTAAATGTGCTTTGTTTGTATAAGGCTTAGAAAACCATCCCTCTTTCCCAATATGCTTAGCCTAAGATCATACGCTTGCCTAAGCTCATAACATCCAGCCATAGAATTGCCTCAGCCTTATCTTGACAGTGAAAAAGAAAACAAATAAATGTAGCTCTTCATCATCTAGAACTTTTCTTCCTCAAAAGTCGGTCAAGTATTATCCCTAGTAACAATTCAACGAGGCTGTTAGTAGAACACAGCCACATTTCTACACAAAGAACCATGACAAGATCAACAGAATAACATGCTTATAGTTAGTATAGATTTTCCTGTGTCTTTGGCAAACTCTGTGGATAAGAGGAGGTTGAATCATGAAATTTGCTATACATGAGCTTATTTTTCAGCCTACTTTCTCTTTGCACAATGAGAAGGACATTACTCATTGATACATGTTGTAATTACTACCTTAGTTTTATATATTTTAGTAAATGTATGTAACTGATTCAATTTTTTTTTTTTTTTTTTTTTTTTTTTGGTTTTGCTGATAAGATGACTGCATTTCATGCATTAGCACAATGTGTCTCTTTTCCTCTACATTCTTACACATCAGAAATTGAGACTGTTTTGGGGACAGTTACTGAGAATCTATCACCACAACAGAAAATGCCTTGTCCATGAAAAAAAATTCTATCATACAGTTTTGCATGGAAGCGCTGAGAGGTGCATAAAGGCTAAAAAGCAGACTATATAAGCAAGGTACTTATTTAAAGTTTATGTTCAATTGAAGGAAAAATCAGTGTATTAAAATAGACTGTCCATATATACACCAATACTGTGTAGGAATACGTCCAAATGTATGTTTGAAAATTTCTTAATTAATGTTATTTTACCAGATGGAGCCTGTGTATGTACAAATTTAGAGGTTTTGTAGCTGTCAAGGACAGCTGATTTATGCATTAAATGGTGGAAAAAGTCTTCTATATTTCAACATTTTCTATCTATCTTAGCTGGATATAACTCCTTCCAACAATGGAAATTTATTGTCTTCATTAAAAAATAAACATTAACAACACATTAATTAACTTTAATTAAATCCAACTGCACTGTTTTTAGTAAAATCACTGTTTAAAGTTTCAGGAGATAAAATCCTTGCTGTATCAAAATTACTTTGGGAATTCTTACCCCAAGAATGCTTTGAAAGAAGATAAATTATTTTCTTTTACTAAAAGATAGTACATAAAAGGCAGACAGTGAAAACTGAATTAATTCAATTTGCTTCTGATTATGTAGTGCATTTGTGTTATTATTTAATTAACTCTGATGTAGTACAAGAGATTTCAGTAGTCTAATTGTGTCTTAGATTTACTCCCTTTAATGGATTCCTTGACAAGGATAAGCTCATATAAGTTACCATCAACTTATTTTCACTCTTCCTGAGCTTGGTAATATGTAAGCTGCTCTTGGTATTATGTGAATTAGATATCGCAATGGTTCATTTCTCTTGCTCTGTTAGCAAGTACTTTCATGGGATTCTATTTCCTACTTAATAAATGTGCTGCAGATTTCAGCTGGGAGAAATCTGCTTTTGGAGAAGTCTGGAAGCATGACTTACATTTCTCAGTAAATTTTTGTCCAATTTCTGTGTAATGGAAAAAAAAAAAAAAAAAAGATACAAAACAACTCCATCCTGATAAGACAGATACCTATGTGGTTTTGAGAGCAGGCTATCTGCTCTGACAAATTGAATTGCAGTGAAATTAAATGAGAATTACTTAGGCATTCATTTGCTCTAGGTCTATGCTCGGTTGATGTTTTGGTCCAATACCATGTCTAAATTTCCCACTACTTGTTTTCTGCAGATACTAATAAGATTTCAAATCAAATTGTCATGATTAAGGATGTGGGCAAGCTTCTTTTACTACCTGCTTATCCTTACTTCCACACTCCTGTGCTGGAGCTGAAAGTTACATCACAGATGTATTTTTGTGATCTTTTATCTAACTGCCAGAAAGAAACCCAATAATAATGTTTTGCACTCTTACTGAAGTTGAACTAAGTGGAAGGTGCTCATCTTCCTTCCTCAAACATTAATATATAAATACTAGAGTTCACATCTTTGCTAGCTTTTCCATCACTTATGTATCTGTTGTATCTGTTCTATAGAAAATTGATTTCACTTTGATAAAATTCCAAGGAAGCTTTTTTTTTTTTTTTTTTTTTTTTTGGTTATTGTTTTAATATCCTTCATCTATCACCTAAGGAAAACATTTCTTTCACAAAAACAGATTTTTTTCTTCTTCCTGTTTTCAATCCAATAATTTAGCATTTAGTAGCACTTAGTATCACTTTCTTTTTCTGTTGACAGAAAATAAATATTTTCAAATGAGATAAATTTCATTTAAGTAACAGTAATTTCTATAAATTTAGGAATTCAGGCTGGATTGCTTTTTTGATGAATTTTTCTATTCTTTTTCACTAAAATAGAAAGCAGAAGTACTAATTTACTACAGATATGCTGAGAATAACTTAAAATCACTTAGATAATTCAAACTTTCTCTGTCTATCTAAATTTGCTTTGGGATTAAACATTTTCTCACTGAGCAACTGAAAATATTCTGAAATTTTGATCAATCATATATATCATATAGGCAGAAATTGCTGTATAGTGAGCATTCACAGTAGAAATTACACTAATAGGCAATCTAGCCAAGTACTGACATACTTTGTTTCTGACTGTGGAGTCAAAAACTGTTGGATAGAATTTTGCTTTAAATATTTGTAGAGAATTTGCAAATGGAATAAATGATTTTACTAGTAAGACCAAGAAAACAAAATCTATTGATGTGAAATATATTATTATTTTATTTATGGAGTAATAACATTTTTCTCCACATGTTGAGAATCACTGGAAAAGATGGATTAGAAGAAAGCTGAACTGATACTTTGCTGTTGCGGATTGATTGTGTTATGATAAAAAGAAACTAACTCCAACCGAAGGAAATTTCAAATGAATTCACTATAGCAAATGAGTTATTGTACAAGACTTGTTGAAACCTCCTTCATAACACCAGGAAAAGGAGTAGTATGCATAACATAGAGAACAGGAAAATCTTGACTTGTTTACTCTGTTGAAATGAAGGTTCAGTAAGTTCTATTAATTAAAAAAAGAAAAAAGAAAAAAGAAAAACAGAAAAGATTGCTAGTGGGAAAACTAAGAATTCTCTTGGAATAGTGGTGAAAGGATATAACCTGCAAAAAAGTATAGTCTGGAATAATGCTGATATGAATCTCTGAAAAGTATTCTATAGAATATGAAATTCTATACCAGTTTGTTTGTAAATTGATGAAAGCATCTGTGTGAACCCAGAAAAAATCCAGAAAACTGTATATTTGCTACAATTTATTATTTATTAACTTTTTGTTTGTTCATATTTGTGGGGGTTTTTTGCCCACCTTCCACCCCCTCTCCTGCTCTGACCCTGGAACCCCATGCCATGCAGACAAACAGTATCATCAGCAGAAATATCTTCCATGTGCTTTAAACCAGCACTGAAATGAGCTCTGCACGACAGTTTCTTTTCTGAGATTAAATCCGCACAAGAAAGATATTCCTTCCTTGCACACTGATAACCACTGCTAGGACAGCTGTATTGATAGGTGAAATGGAATGACAAATATAAATGAGGAACTATTCATTATTTGCAAAATGTTGTGTTATGCTTCAGAAGATTTAGTTGTTGGCTACCTGAAAATTATCTTCATTCTCAGATGTGTTTTTCACTCAGTTCCAATATATCTTATGAGATGGCAGCCTTGCCATTTTGCATTCCTGGGGCTTTACTAGTTCATTACTGTTTCTAAAATTCTTGCATTAACAGAAAGCTATTTCTAAAAACAATTTAAATTCATGTACACTGGATTAGAAAGATCATTTGTATTGAACAAGAAATGCACAAGATCTTTGACTACACTATGCCACGGTTTTATTTTTTTTTTTTTTAAACAGAAGTGATTTTAACTTGTTTGAACAAAGTCCAATGCAGAGTAGTTTTATATCAGCTGTTACAAATTGCACTAATGAAAAAACAGACACTTTCTCAAATAAAGATTATTAGTCCAATATAAAGCATTTTACTATAATCCGAGTTTACTTCTTTTCTCGCTGCCACTGATTTTCTGCAGGGATGTCAGTTTAGAAGAATGTGCTCATCCTATGGAGATGCTGAATGGATTTCATCTGTGATATGGTATTGGATACAAGGCTGAATTTCAAATTTCTGTCTCTCTCCCATGAAAATATCTTCTAAATATTTTTTTCTTAACAGAATTCTTTGTTTTGGGGTTTTACATGGTCACCTTAAACCAGAAGAATCATTAGGGAAAGGAAGTTAACATGCTTTCATTATTTCAAATTCTTTCTTGTGTATGAAGTTTTTATGTGCCTTCAGAAGGACTTTCCACATAGATGTTGCTAGCGTGCTTGCATATTCTCAAAATCACAAAATTACAGAATTGTAGGGCTTTTGAAGAGACTTTAAGAGATCACTGTGTCCGACTTTCTGCTAAAGCAGGTTTCCTACAATAGATTGTATAGGTAGGTGTCCAGACGGTTCTTGAATATCTCTAGGAAATTTTCTCAGGTATCCTAATTTGAAACATAAAATTGAGCTGTAGTTGTCACCCTGATCCTGCAACAGTCTTGGTACAGTGCCAATAAAAGAACTACTGATATTAATAGCAAGGTTGTTCTTTATCACTTCTTTCATTTGTTCTGCCTTTAAACAGAGAAAATTACTTATAAAAAATTCTCTGATCTTTCATTTTCTTTTCTTTTTTCTTTTTTTCTTTTACTTTTCTTATAATAGCTTAAGTCACTAGCATATAAATCACTGACACATAACACATAGGATTCCCAAAACTGGAAAAATGTGAGGAGAATCCTGTATCTCACAAACTGAAGAGAAAGAAAAATAAGAAAAAGAAAAGACACTTTGATGTCAGACTCCTGCAAACCTGAGCCATGTGATACAGATTAGCACTAATCTAGAGTTTACACATAATGACTCTCATACTGTGGAACTGCAAATGTCCTCTCTACTTTCCTATTTCTCAACCTCTGTCAAATACCTGGGTAGATTTTAATGTCAAAGCGAGGGAGGATTTGTAGGCTCCCAACCACCAAATCCTTTTTATGCTCTCAGTAATTTATATACCCGTGGAATATAAATCTCAGCCATTTTAACTAATAGACAATTTATAAATCCAACTATATATTTTTCTTTTTAAAATTTCTTATATGCAGATTTTCTTTATTAAGATTAGTGCATATTATTGTATTTTCAGTAAAACTGTTCCATATGTGCTCATAGAACAATGTTGTACCGAACTCACAAAAATTTTATGTTAGGAATCTCATCAGCAATTTATTTCAGTATCAAAGACAGAAAATGAAAACTTCCATTAACTTACCCATCTGTAAATTCTATAATGGGGTAGCTGTTACTTGATAGGCTTAGAGCTAGCAGTATTTTAGAGAAACAATTCTAAATGGTCAAGCACTGTAGCAACATGTTGCTTTTGTTTTATTCTTTACAGCTTGATTTATGTTAGGGACATTTGCTTCCTCTGGAGATCACAGAATATCCACTATGAGGATCCACTCTTCATATAAGGGAGGGAAAAGCAATCAGGTAGCCTGGTGCTATGCCAGAAAGCTCACTGACTCTCCAGATACACAGACTACCTGGCTTTCCTCCACGAAAGGAGAAAATTCCATCTTTAAAAGATACAATACCAAAAGCCTATCGACGACAGAGACATTTTCCATGACAAACTTCTTAACTCTGAGTGAGTCAGAATTAAATTTCATGTATTGCCTTTAGGTTGTCAGTATGAATCTATCTGCAAGAGAGACATTTCCTAGACAGCTACAAAAAAAGTCCATCCGCAGGGATGGAATTAATTGAAAAAAACACTCATGCAGAAACTTAGTCTGAGTAGGTAATGTGTATAAATTCTTTAGTGAGAAAAAAAAATTGTGTGTGTTCCACATCTAATACCCTGCTTTTAAGATTCCTTATATACTTAATCGTAGTCAATAGAAGAAAGCAGAAGATTAACCCTTTAAAAATGGAGTACATTCTGCTACATAGATTTTGCTATTTCTTTCTCATGATAAAGTGAATTAAGAATTATATTTAAGATGTTTCAGATTTGATTATGGCTCACCTCACTCAGGCATTGTTCATGAAGCTGCCATGATATACACTAATTTAGAAGTATATAAATGCTTGCTGGTTGAGGGAAATTATGCTCTTCAGATATTTTTAATTAGCATGGGACATAATATCAATATATGCATTTTTTGTAAATAAATTTTTTCAGGTCACTGATATGCAACATAATTTTTTATACTTTCTGATACTATAAAAATTTCTAACAGATGTTTTGAAAAGTGTCTTATAGCCATCACATTTTAGCTTTCTCAAATTTAAGTCTCCTTGTACGGTGATATAAGTTTTACCTCTTTATTTAAACATTTTTTATTTATTTTTGTGATCAAGCAGTCATTATTAACATTCTAACAAATAAGGATAACCTGGAGAAAATTAATTTTTTTTATAATATAATTTTGGGTAGTACCAGTGCAATCAGTACTGTGCTCCAGCACAATTTTAATTTCAGCTAAAGTTAAATTCCTTTGCTTTTCTTTGTAAAGGTAGAATAGATAAAAGAATCCTGTGATTATTCAGAATATTCATAGAATCATAGAATCCTTAGAGTTCCAAGAGACCTCTGAAGGCAGTCTATTCCAACCTCCCTGCAATGAACAGGGACATCCACAGCGAGATCATGTTGCCCAGGGCCTGATCCGGCCTGGCCTTGAAAGTCTCCAGGGACAGGCATCCACCACATCTCTGGACAACCTATTCCAGTGCCTCACCACCATCACTCTAAAAGACCTTTTCCTGTCAGTGTCACTGATGAAGATAATAAAAAGTATCAGCCTGAGCACTAACCCCTGGGGGACACCACTCAGCACTAATATCCATCCAGACATTGAGCCATTGACCACCACTCTCTGAACTCAGTCCTGCAGCCACTTCCTCCATCAGACAGTCCACTCATCAAATCCATATATTTCCATTTGAAGATTTTGTGGAGCACTATGTCAAAGGTCTTATGGAAGTCGAGATAGATGACATTAGCAGTCTTTCCTTGTCCATTGAAGAAGAAGGCCATATTAATTTGCTATCATCAAATAATTATACAAGGCTAAATGTCTCTGGCAGTACTTTCTTTAGAAAGGAGCCTAAGTTCAAGTGGAATTCTAACTAATGTATTATCTTCCATCACTAGACCCTAACTTTGTTTGAATTGTGAACAGAGAGATAAGGAGCAAAATGATATCATAGAAAAACAAAGCAGAGCAAAAAAACAAAATAAATTTTTAAATATTTACCATATATAAGAAATGGAGCAAGGAGGACTTGGAAAACTACAGGCCGGTGAATCTCACCTCTGTGCCTGGAAAGATTATGGAACAGATCCTCCTGGATGACATACTAGATCACATGAGGAATGAGCCAGTCTGGCTTCACTGGGGGAAGTTCATTCCTAACCAATCTGGTGACCTTCTATGATAGAGTGACAGCACTGGTGGACAAAGGGAAGGAAAGCAGTGTCATTTAGCTGGACTTGTGTGAGCCTTCGACATGGTCCCATACTACATCCATATCTTCAAACTGGAGGGATGTAGATTTGAAAGGTGGACCATCTGATAGATAAGGAATTGGTTGAAAGGCCACAAAGTTTGGTGATCAATGCTTCTATGTCCAAGTCGAAGACGGTAATAAGCAGTGTCTCCCAGGGGACTGTCTTGGGACTAGTGCTCTTTAACATCTCCATCAACTGACAATGACAACGGAATCGAGTGCACCTTCAGCAAGTTTGCTGATGACACCAAGCTGAGTGGTGTGTTTGACACAATGGAAGGAAGGGATGCCATTCAGAGGGACCTCAACAGACTTGAAAGGTGCACCTAGGTGAATCTAATGAGGTTCAACACAGCAAAGTGCAAGGTTTTGCACTTGGTCTGGAGGAATCCCAGGCGTTTATACAGAGAGGAAGAAGCAGTCCTTGAGAGTAGTCCTGCAGAGAGGGACCTGGGGGTCCTGGTGAATAAAAAATTAATATGAGCCAGCAATGTGCTCTTGCAGCTTGGAAAGCAAATGATATCCTGGGCTCCATCAGAAGAGGGGTGGCCAGCAGGGACAGGGAGGTTATTGTCCTTCTCTTCCCTGCCCTCGTGAGGCCCCATCTGGAGTACTGTGTCCATGACTGAGGACCCAGTGTTAGAGAGCATCCAGAGGAGATCCACAAAGATGATCAGAGGACTGAATTACCTCCCCTACAAAGACAGGCTGAGGGAGCTGGGCTTGCTCAGCCTGGAGAAGAAAAGGCTCCGGGGTTACTACATTGTAGCCTTTCAGTACATACAGGGAGCATACAAACAGGAGGGGAGTCAACTCTTTACAAGGGTAGATGATGGTAGGACAAGGAGAAATGGTTTTAAGTTGAAGGAGGGAAGCGAAGGTTGGATGTCAGGGGGAAGTTCTTTTCTATGAGAGTGGTGAGGTGCTGGAACAGGCTGCCCAGAGAGGTTGCAGATGCCTTGTCCCTGGAAGTGTTCATGGCCAAGTTGGATGGGGTCTGATCTAGTATTAGATATGGAGGTTGGTGGCCCTGCCTGTGGCAGGGGGGGTGGAGATTGATGATCCTTGAGGTCGCTTCCAACCCAAGCCATTCTATGATTCTATGATTCTATGATTCTATGATTCTATGATTCTATGATTCTATGATTCTATGATTCTATGATTTCATTTTGTTCAGTTTTCCTTCATTATTTTTTGGCCTTCCACACTTCATGAGTTTTCTTTAACATCCTTGAACAGATGTCTAGAGGGCAACAGAGGCAAAATAATGATAAAGTAAAGAATAACTTTCCAATACCTCTTTGATTTAGAAATGAATTGTTCAATTCAAGTGTAACATTCTCAGTTTGCTGCAGTGATTTCTGAAGTTAAAGAACTTACTAACATTTTCTGTCAATATTTCTGTCAATATCACACCTTGAGAAGATGTCTCATTTGAGTTCTGAAAGATTTATTTCCTTGCATTCTTATAGTTGTTTCAAGAGGTTAAGTTGAATTGAGATTATTAAAGATATTTCAGATAAAAATCCATGAGATTTTATTCTTACTTAAAGGTGATTTACATCACCTTTTTTTGGTCTGTGCAGTTGGCAAGAGTCCACTCTATTGTCACCAGTGATAATACATTTGAAATTCACATACACCATATTAAGTGATTTGGCTACTACATTTTCCTTCAACACTTATGCAGTGCAGAAATAGTATACTGTATCAATAAATAGTGTTACCAACAGTTGCTTCTGACATACTGCTACCTAAATTTTCCTCATATCCATATAACTGCATTGAAGGACCAATGTGTATTTTAAAACCACAGGTTGTCATATTTATTTAATACATGCATATATTGGTTTATTATTATTATTATTATTATTCCTTACTAGGGGATTTAAATAGAACATTCCAGGAGGAAGACAAGGAAACAAATGTAGCATTTAGGCTCCTTCCAAAAAAAAAAAAGTAAAAACTGTGAACTGGATAACACTCTTGTTCAACTGTAAGTAAGTAAGCAGTGAATGTTTCACAGCTTCTTTTGTCATTAAAATATAAATTCTAAAACCTTTAGGAAAGAAAGGGAGAGTCAGTAATCCTAAACCATCTGGCCAAGGATACGCCTCTGAAAGAGGTGCTGGATGGACTTGTTAGGATATTGATATTGATGAATTGGTACAAGGGGCTTGAGGTTGAGAGATTTATTCTAAGAAATTTCATATTACAAACAGGAAAAGAGGAAAATGGTGAAATTTGTCCCCAGATGAGTAGATAGTGTAGTACTTAGGCCTGTTTAGTCAAGTCTGTCAAGATTCAGGAGATATTTCAGTTTAATAGAGACTGTCTCATCATTTTCTGTACTGAGACAGTCTACCACATCCAAAAGTGATTTAATTTCATGGTACCACAAGCCATATATCACAGTGTACTATGACCAGCTTTTTTTTTTTTTTTTTTTTTTTTTTTTTTTTCTCATAACCATATTTCTGTCTGCAGAGAAAAGGTCCTCCATTTTCACTTGGAACTTGTGTCCTTGATGTTTCTGCTTTCATAGCAAGCTCACTGGGGTGACAGTATCCAAGGCGTGAGAAGTGTCTGCCCTATTGTCTGGTTTGAATGCAGATTACTGTTCACAAGAGACTTGCCATTTTTATTTTGCCCACGTTTTCTGTTGGCTTTCTCTCCCCCAGATCATGACAAATGCTTATGTCTCTAGTCCTTTGCTCATATCCTAGCCACTGTCAATCATAGCAGTTAAGAAAACATTAAGTAGATACAGTTAAAGTGTGTCACTGGTTACTGCTTAATCAAGCAAATCAGAATGAGAGCAATCTCTTGACTCACCCTTCCCCACTGCGGCAATGACATTGTTTCATCACCCGTCAATAGTATGCTTTCCCAAAGAATAACAGTGCCAATTCTTGTAAATAACCCATGAAGACACATTCATACTAAATTACTACAAAACCAGAGCTCTTTTTTTCTTTCTTTTTTTTTTTTCCTTTCTTTTTTTCTTCTTTTTTCCCCCCTGGTTAATTAATGAGTAAAAGACAGAAACAGTGCTATAGCTGCAAAAATTACGCTAGATTGCTATAATTTTAAGACACAAAAATGTGAATTTTGCAGACAGAGTTCACTGATGGAAACATAAGAAAAGATGATGCTATGGAAGGCTCTTTGGCAAATAGATTGCCTCTTCTGAAAGATTGCAAGTACTGTTTTGGAGTGAAGACGTATGCGTCCTGTTTCTTGACATTCTATTTCCAGAGCCTGATGGCAGTTGAGACTATTGTCTCTGAATGAGAGTCTGCATACTTAGGAGAATGTGAACAATATTCTCTTCAGTCTACCCAGAAGATTTTAACAAATCCAGACACCATGGAAACTCGACCTTAGGAAAGAATGTAAAGGGAAATTCGAAATTCTCAGCATGAAGTAGTCATAGTGGCTGCAGAAAATGTGCAAAACAAATATGTAAAGACTTTAAAGGAGATAAAGTACAGCAATTTAAATGACCTCTTAAAAATGTAGATTATTTGATGCCAATTCTTTTTGCATAGATTTGCGTCTTGCATGCTTCTATAGTGCTCTGTGTGTAGAAGAGTACACTGTGGATATCTGAACTTCAGAAGTTGATGCATTTTGGAGAGGACAGGGCTGAAGTCTACCAAGAAAAATGAATAATTCAGGGTTATTTTCACCACTTTACCCATTCCATCATATTTTTCTCCACAGACAGTACAAACTAGGTTATGCAGAAACTGAACAAAAGTGATGCCAATTCAAAGCAATATGAAATGCTGATAAGCAGAAATAAGCAAATACGCAAATAAAAATCAGGCAATTAACTACAAATTAATTTTGTGCATATTTGAAACTATGTATGAGTTAAAATCCTTACCATTAACCAGCTGATGATGAACTGCAATAAAGAAATCGACTGTATTTAAGTTTTCCCTGTAACTATACATGTAGTTAACTAAGTAGTCTAAAAGGAATATATTATTTTAAATCTTTTTAAAAAACATTCATATAGATCTCCTTTTCTCTCACATAACTGAGCTTAAGTCGCAATTTAACTCACAATTGTCATCAAGAGGACTGCGGAGGAAGAAACACTGACATGTCACTGATGGTGTGAACATTTGTAGTTTCAGTAAGAAAAAAAAAACAAGTACATGAGACTAAGGTGTACAGAACGATGAAGGTAAGTAGCATAATGGAATACAAGTTCGAGAGAAGTAATACTACTTTTGAATTAGTGATATTTGTTTCCTTTCTGTTTCAGATTAAATTGGTAAACAATGAAATTAACAGAAATACTTTAACTAATTTTATGAATTAAAACATTAAAGTCATTGCAGAAATCCTTTTTGTCAATAACTTATCAGTAGGTGAAGCAAAGCTATTTATCTTTCACCAGCTCACTCAAATACCAATTACAAATTAGATAGAACTTGTCCTAAAATTACTGAATTTTATCAAAGTTACTAATTTCTGGCAGATGATTTTCCTAATATGGTAATTAACTTAGCTGCATACTTTACAAGTACTTGCATCTTACCTGCTCTTTAGCCTATTTAAACGCATGTGGAAATGTACTGTTTATAAATATAATTGTATTAATTCTTAAATTATTTATACAAAAAATAGAAATATAATTCACACCTGTGTACATGACAGAAAGTCTTTGTTCATAGCAGTCAGTGAAATTCAGATATTCACTAGAAAATACCTTTTCTTGTGACTCATATAGTTCACTTTAAAGGTAATGCATCCAATTTATTTGCATGGAAATTACAACCAATACAAAAAGTATGACACTATTTGATAATGCAAATTATCAGCTAAGACACTATTTTTTAACATAGTTACTACCAGTAGTTATGCATTTTTTGCCAGTGATGAACTGAAGTCTGCATGCCACACTTAAACAAATCTGCAGCAGTGGAGGTCACCCACTGTCGTTATCACCACTGCCTCACTGAGCTCATATCTTCTGTTTGAACTCGTAAAAGTTCAACAAGTTCAAATTAATGTCAGTGGGTGCCATTTTTTTCCACAGGGAGAAATTCACTTACACACCTTTACTTCATACGCATTTCCATGCCTAATGCCGTTGTGTCAGACTGCCCCTCTGCTGCCATCTGTCACACAGCAACAAAATGTGATGCAGTATTGGTGGGAACGTTCAGGTTCAAATGTCATACAACCAACATCCTTCTCTGCTATCTTAGGCCAATATAATAAAATTAGCGGCATGACTTTTAGAGCAGTCAACTATAGAAATTTATCCGTAAATCAGAGAATCATAGAATCATAGAATCACAATGTTGGAAACGACCTATAAGATCATCTAGTCCAACTATCTTCTCATTACCACTGCTACCACAAGCTACTAAACCACATCTCATAGCTCCTCATCCAGATGCTTCTTAAACACTGCCAGAGACAGGAACTCCACCACCTCCCTGGGCAGGCCATTCCAGTGTCTGACCACTCTCTGAGAGAAAAAGTTTTTCCTCGTGTCTAACCTAAAGCTCCTCTGGTACAACTTGCAGCCATTTCCCCAGGTCCTGTTCGTTGCCTGGCAGAAGAGGCCAAACCCCTCCTCACCACAACCTCCCTTCAGGAAGTTGTAGAGTGCAATGAGGACTCCCCTGAACCTCCTCTTCTCCAGACTGAATAATCCCAGCTCCCTCAGCCGCTCCTCATAAGACTTGTGCTCCAGACTCCTCACCAGTTTCGTTGCCCTTCTCCGGACATGCTCTGGGGCCTCAATGTCTTTATTGTAGTGAGGGGCCCAAATCTGAACACAATACTCGAGGTGCGGCCTCACCAGTGCTGAGTACAGGAGGATGATTACCTTCCTGTTCCTGCTGGCCACACTATTTCTAATGCAGACAAGGATGCCGTTGGCCCTCTTGGCCACCTGGGCACACTGTCGGCTCATGTTCAGCTCAGCATCAACCAACACCCCAGGTCCCTTTCCTCTTCACAATCATCCAGCCACTCATCCCCAAGCCTATAACGCTGCATGGGGTTCTTGCAGCCAAAGTGCAGGACCCAATACTTGGCCTTGTTGAACCTCATCCCATTCAGCTCAGCCCAGCGATCCAGTTTATCTAAATCCCTCTGAAGGGCAGCTCAACACCATCAACTTGGTGTCATCTGCAAACTTACTGAGGGTACACTCAATCCCCTCATCTAGGTCATCAGTGAAGATATTGAACAAGATAGGCCCCCAGTACCGACTCCTGGGGGACACCATTTGAAATGGGTCACCAGCTGGACTTAACTCCATTAACCATTACTCGTTGGGCACGGCCCTCTAGCCAGTTTTTTACCCAAGGGAATGTATACCTGACCAGACCACGGGCAGCCAGTTTCCTCAGAAGAAGCCTGTGAGAGACCATGTCAAAGGCTTTGCTGAAGTCTAGGTAGACTACATCAACAGCCCTTCCCTCATCTACCAGTCTGGTCACCCATCATAGAAGGAGATGAGGTCGGTCAGGCACGACCTACCTTTCATGAATCTGTGCTGGACACCACGCACGTGCCATGCGATCTCACCTGTGATGATTTGCTGCACTACTTTCCCCGGTACCGAGGTCAGGCTAACAGGCCTATAGTTCCCTGGATCCTCCTTACGGCCCTTCTTGAAGATAGGAGTCACATCAGCAAGCCTCCAATCCTCTGGGACCTCTCCAGTTAACCAGGAGTGCTGACAGATGGCCGAGAGTGGCTCAGCAATCACCCCTGCCAGCTCCCTCAGCACCCAAGGGTGTAGCCCATCTGGTCCCGTGGACTTGTGACAGTCCAGACGGAGGAGGAGCTCTCTGATTGTCTCCACCTGAATCGCTGGGGGTATATTCTGAGTAGCATCCCAGACTTCCAGATCAGGGTGTAGAATGACCAGAGGATAACTGGTCTGGCTACTAAAGACAGATGTAAAGAAGGCATTGAGGACCTCAGCCTTCTCCTTGTCCTCAGTGATCACGTTCCCTGCTGCATCAAGTATAGGATGAAAATTATCCTTGGTTCTTCTTTTGTCATTGATATATTTATAAAAGGATTTTTTACTGTCTTCTACTGCAGTGGCCAATCTGAGTTCAAGTTGGGCTTTTGCCTTCCTAACTTCCTCCCTGCATACCTTAGTTACTTCCTTGTAATCTGTGCAAGTAGCCTGTCCCTTCTTCCAGAGGATGTAGACTCTCTTTTTGTCCCTGAGTCTCAACAGTAGTTCCCGGCTCATCCACACTGGTCATCTACCCCTACAGCTCGCCTTACGGCACTCAAGGACAGCCTGTTCTTGCGCTTTTAAGATTTCCATCTTGAGGAGCGTCCAGGCTTCCTGGACCCCTTTACCCTTAAGAAGCGACTCCCAAGCGGCCCGTGCTACAAGCACCCTGAACAGATCAGAGTCCACCCTCTGGAAGTTCAAGAAAGTAGTTTTGCTGGTCACTCTTTTGACATCTCCAAAAATAGAGAATTCTACAATTCTATGGTTGCTCTGCACAAGACAGTCCCCAACCTTCACTTCTCCCACCAGTCCTTCTCTGTTAGCAAAGACCAGGTCTAGCAGGGCACCACCCCTGGTAGGCTCTTCTATCAGTTGCATAAGGAAGCTATTTTCCACGCAGTCTAGAAACCTCCTGGACTGCTTCCTCTATGCTGTTATATTTCCAACATATATCAGGGAAGTTGAAGTCTCCCATGAGAACAAGTGCTGGCGATCACATGACTTCCACGAGCTGCTCATAGAATGCCTCGTCCAACTCTTCATCCTGATTAGGCGGTCTATTACAGACCTCCACCAGGATGTCGCCCTTACAGGCCTTCCCCCTGATCCTTACCCATAGACACTCAACTCTGTCATTCCCAACCCCAAGCTCTTCAGCATCAAAACAGTCTCTAATATAAAGGGCCACACCACCACCCTTCTTTCCTCATCTATCCCTCCTGAAGAGCTTGTAGGCATCTATCACAGCACTCCAGTCATGGGAGTGGTCCCACCATGTTTCAGTAATAGCAACAAGGTCATAATTAGCCTGACTCACAGTCGCTTCCAATCACTTCATTTAAAAACAAATTTGATTTTTTAATTTCTCAGTTACTTGCATGCATAAAATATTGCATTTTCAGATGTAAGAATCTGTATCTTAAAAGCCTATGTATTGATTAGTAAGAGAAATATACCATCATTCATCAGTTGATAAAAAGAAAAAATATATCTCAAAGTAGACATAATTAATTCTTAAAATAACAAACTTTTAAAGATATTTAAATGAATAGAATAAAATAAATAGCAAGTTTATGGGATTCACAGTCTGTTCATGAATATTGTACAAGTACATGAAAAAAAATATGCTCAACAGAACCATGGAATCAAACAAGTTAAATGACGCTCTGTAGGCTATCTCATTCAATCATTCTGGCTCACAGTAGTGGAACCCCAAGTAAGTTGCTCAGACTTGTGTCCAGTCAGTTTTAATTATGGCAAGGAAGGAAACTTCAAAACCTGCCTGGATAACCTTTTTCTGGGCATAATCACTCACACTGGATATCAGTGGGAAGTGCCTGGGTCTTCTCATAACAGGTGATTAAAATACAGGTAAGATCACCACGAGCCTAATCTTCTTCAAAAAAGAAAATCATAGAACTCAACTTCTCCTCCTGTGACAGATGCTCCAACACCTTCATTGTCTTCACAGTTCTGCCTAAGAGTTGCTCCATTAAGTCTATGCATCTATTATATTCGAGAGCCTATGCTAAGGGTACTATTGGTCTCAGTCATGAACCATCTTCTGGGCACAGCATTAAACAAGATATTGTCTTCACAAGTTCAATATATATAGTAGGGCATAAAGACAAAAATATTTGTTTGGGGAATTGTTTTATGGAATGTGTTCATTTTTACGGAATAAAGTCTGATTGTTTTCATTTATTTTCATTTTTAGATCAGTATTCTGTACTTTTCCTCCCAAAATCAGTGCAGGATAAAATCAAGCAATGTGATTAACATTTGGAATAGTGACAATAACAGCAACAAAACATACTGACAGAAGAATATACTGAACTTCTCCTTTCACAGAGACTCCAAACAGAAACATCTTTCAATTTTTTCAGCACTTTCCAAGAACACTTTTAGTTGTATTTTTTCCTCACTTAAAAAAAAAAAAATTCTAGAATAAATATTTGACAAAATGAGGAAGGATTTAAGTTACTTGCTTGAAGTATCTCAGCTCTAAATATAAATGGAGTTACTATACGAGAAAAATAACTTCTTAACAATGAAGAGCAGATTGGAATAAGTGATGTATTTGTGGGATAATGATATAAGGAGTATGGGGTCTGATCGCCAGATGTTAAGGCATTAGCATTTTCCATTGTTGTTTTTTATGTCATAATATGGCTTAACACTGCTTCTAATTCTAATTCCTACCATTTATTTCATTAGAATCCAATACTATTGTAAGTGCTGCTCCGTATTACATCTGGGAGATAGTTCATTCATGTCCTGGTGATAAAACTCTTTCTAATCCTTTCCTAAAAATAATTTTTATTGTGGAGTATGAACTAAGTGAAGTATTTGAGCAAGCATCAATGTTTTCCAAAGTAACTGAATTTCTTTGATAACGAAACCTAGACCTAGGGAGATATAGACTGTATATTTTCCTTGTTCTTGCTGTTTTTCTTAAATCACAATGTACTGATCATATTTATTTATTACTTCAGGTGTTTTGTTTTTTTTTTTCTCCTCTTTTTTTAGGATCCACGGAATTTTCTTGGTTTATACTAACAGAAATTCTGAAAAGACTGAACATATACATATACAGGGGCATCTACTTTTATGTCTATATTTTGTATCATAGACAAATTTGTGGTTTTCTTAATGAACACATTACTCTCTTGAAGAGTAATTATGTATTTGTCACCATCTCCTTCCATTGTCAGTCACATTAAAATGTTCCCTATAGGCTCATTGAACATGGGATCTCTTTGAAATGAAGCATTGCAGCTAGGCAGTTTGAAAAAAAATATTACCACCCTAGCAGATGGAACATCAGTAATTTAGTACTATTCAGCTTAACTGATTTTATAGAGTTTCCATCTTTAATGTTCTGTGCCTTCATTGTGTATGATTTACATCTGACTTGAGTATAGTTTCAAAGGCTGGCAGCTATGTGCAGCTGACTGATATTATCTCTTTATTGTTAGATCCACCTTGTAATACAATCCCAAGATTAGGTGACCAGGAAGACACAGATTATGCACATCTGTAAAATAAAATTTCTGATGCTACACTGAGCTGTGATTAGCTAGATAAAGAGCAGTTTGTATTGCAGACAACCTAGCAACCATGCTGTTATCTTGTCAGCTTGCAGAGCTGGGAAGACAGATGAAAACAAATAGTACATTGTTAAGTGACCTTTGCCCAGAAAGAATTGAATGAAATGTCAAAGTTCGGGTCATTCCTGGATTACAGCAGCAGCTACCTTTTCAACGGTGAATGTGCAACTACAATCAATTGAATTATAATTAATATTACTACAATTTTCTCAAACCTTTTTAAAAATGCCTTTCACGAAGGGCTGTAAAATATTTCTATAGTAGCATTTTACAAAATTCAAGATTTTTTATTAGTTACACACATTACCTTTTTTACTTCAATTTTACTAAATATATTTTAATTATTGAGGTTCTGATCTTTAAAGAATCTGTTAGACTGCAATTACATGTGGAAACTGCTGTCACTGTAGTAATTAAGAACATATTGTCTACTAGGAAGAGCATCAGGTTTTGATTATTCATTCCTACTTGTATTTTGAACACCTGTGGCATAAATGTATGCATGTGTGTATACATGTATATGTACTTATACTCAAAAATTCATATAACTCTATATGCAGATGTATCTTTAAATAATCTTTTTAAATGAAAATCATTCTACATTTCATCCCTACACTTCAACATTTATCTTGGAAATGGTGAAACTTTAGTTGGACTGAGTCTGAGAAAGGATATCAATGGTGGCTGGCCTGTCATTGCCTAACTTCTGATGATTGAATTTTTAAGCAGTAGAAATAAGCTCAGAATGTCCCCTTCTGTTTCAGTGAGGAACAAGGTTTTAGCATTTAGGTAATGATTTTAACTTTCACGTATTCACAGAATAGAACAAAGAGAGTAAAACTATATTTGGTCTTAAAAATCATATCATCTTCTGATTCTTCATTGACAATTTTCATTTGAAAAATAAAACTTTAGTTTTTTGTAGTGTGATTAGAATAACTGTACAAAATGAAAGGCATTAAACAAACAGTAATAAAATATTTAGATAAGTGTTTTGAAAAGAGTTCTGGGAAAATAAAAGTATAATGCTTGCTTATGGAGAAATAATAATAATAAATTCTCCACAAAAATCTGAAAAACAATGGTTGAAACCGAATTGAATACTAAATATGTGAGCTGAATATCGAACTCTATCAGTACTATATTCTTTCACTTGCAATGCTACAGAGAAGATTGCGCTACTGGGAAAGACAAAATAACAGAACAAACAACCAAAAAAATTGTCACCATCACCATTACCATCAGCAACAAACAAAGCTCAAAAACTCTCCCTGCCCTTTGGGGAACAACTTGGTTTTTAAATTCAGTGCAATGAAGATTTGTCAGTATGGCATCCATGACTCATGGAGGAGAAATACGACTTTGGAAATTAAATCCCCTACTGTTAGGTGCTTTCTGAACTGGGGAGGAATGTTTTCCACAAAGCTGTTTTTAACAGGGGGAGTGCAGTTGTGGCCATGTGTCAGATGGAATTCAATGTTAGTTAAAACAGCAGCTTGATAGGAAAGGTAGGGGATTGAAGTAGCCTTTTGAGGAGTGGCCTTCTTATTTATTTCAGTAATTCTGTAGTCGGTGTTATTTTTTTTTACATTTTCTTCTTTCTAAGTAGAATTGCTCTTAATGAATAATTCAGGTAAGAAATAAATAGAAGGCACTAATAATGAGTTCTCCAAAACTCTTCCTTATATTTTACTGCTATTTTTCCTCACAGAAACAGTTGCCGTCTTTCAGATATTTACTTGAAATGATTATTTTAGATAACTATAATAATGCATAATGAAACAGCAGAGTAACATTAATTTTTATTTCTGTCGTGAGAAATGCTTTCAATTGAACTAATCTACCAAGGAACTACTTAGGTTAAAGACACAAACTGAAAATTCCGCCATATGTACCCATTATTTAAACTTTTGTGCTACTGAAACATCTTCTCTGTCAAAAAACAGTGGGCTGGAGCACCTTCCCTATGAGCACAGCTGAGAGAGCTGGGACACTTCAGCCTAGAAAAGAGATGTTTTCTGAGGTCCTTATAGGAAAGATGATGAGAGACTTTATAGAAGGGCACGTAGTGGCAAAACAAGGGGAGATGTCTTTAAACTGGAAAACTAGACATTTGGAAGAAATTCTTTACTGTGAGGTTGCCCAGAGAGGTTGTGGATTCCCCTTTCCTGGAGGCCTTCAAACCAGGGACTTGAATGGGGTTTTGAGCCCACTGGTCTTCTGGGAGGTGTTCCTGCCTATAGCAGGGGTTGGAGCTATATGATATTAAAGGTCCCTACCAACCTAAGTCATTCTGTTAATTAACTGTTATTCTATGAACTGAATATTCAATAATCTGATGTTAGCAGCTCAGAAATCAGAAAATGCTATTCACAGTACAGATATTGCAGCTAGAGCTTTTCTACTTTATACTTATATACATTAACTGTTAGGGCTTTTGGTAGGAGTTCTGATGGTGATGGATTTTCAGTCAAGTGATGTGTATGTCATGTCCATTCTGTGGATAGATGAGAATCTTTGGAATTGGTTTATCGTCAAGCGAAATTTCTGAAAAAGGTAGATTTCTGGATGTTAGAAGGTTGATCTAAAAATACAGAAAATCATTTCATAAATTAAAAAGATACAAGAGAACCTCTGCTGATGACTGTGACTTTATGCTAGCAAATTGCATTTTACAGTATGTACTGGTCAGCCTGATATTAGGCCTTATCCTGTCCCTCCTGGCACTTCCTACCAGATGTATTTTTGCTTACATATGAAGAAAATAAGGAAAAATAACGAGTAATTCAATATTTAATCAAGGAAGACACTGAACTAGAAAAATCTCAGCTGCAATGAGAATTGAAAACAAACAGCAAATTATTTTGGTAATGATGTTCAAACAATATATTTGCACTATTTTATTAGTGAATGTATTATATCATCCTTAAAATCTTACAGTATGCTCAGTAGGCTGAAGGAATCAAAGAAATCAGATGGAACAAGGATGTTTGCAGATCTTTCAAAAATTAATACTAATAAGGTGAGAGGAAAACAAAAGAGGTAATAGCTGATAATTGGTGATAGCAGTAGATGCAAAGCCAAGGACAGAAATGCATTATTAGGTTTGCAGCATAAGCAAATAGTACTACATGATATCAGAAGACAATTTTTGCTTAGTGCTTCACAAGGAATCTACTACTCTGTCAAAGAGTAGTGAGAATTTAAATGGAAATGCAGCTGTGAGATTTTTCTTTGCTTCGTTATATGAAGATGCTTTTTTTTTTTTTTCTGTTAGATCACTTGTGCTTATTAAAGGATACAGTTAACAAAGTCATAGTTTTCAAAAGTGTTCAAAACTATTAATTATTTCTCCTTTGGTGTAAAAGAATAACAAATAAAAAAGATAACAAATCCAGAAGGAAATGAGTTAGGTCAAGGGAGGGTAACAAAAAAATCTTGCCTGTTTCTAAAATGACAATATTATCTTTTTACTTGAAGAGAGGGGTTATGTGGTAGTTTTAAAAAAAAAAAAAAAAAAAAAAAAAAGAGCCTTGCTCTAGGTTTGTTCTTAGCTAATAAAATAAACCTGAATTAAAACCATAAATATTTTCCTAATGTCATAATTCAATAGCATCAAGCCAGGAATTCAAATTATTTTTAGAAGATCAGCACTGATCCTGTGTCATCAGTAAAACATTTAGTTTCTGACATAGTCATACAACCTTGCTGTCCTGAAACTAATGGCACACTGATGAACTATCTTGCCCCAATTTGTAGGAGGGAGAGGAGATTCTTTGATATCTCTATACCCAGTGTGAGATTAAGAAGCAACGGTTCAAATATTGGTCCAACCAGTTTATTACAAATCTTAATCAGGGAGATGAGGAAGGAGAGCACGGACACTGTTAAGAATTAGGGTGATGGGGAAAGGAAGGAGGGCAATAGAAAAGATAGGAAAGAAGCAAGGAGTATTTGTAGGAAGCAAGAGGGAGATAGTCGCCACCATGGATCCAGCGTAGTCCATAGTTCATTCATTTAGTAGTGGTGGGTCGTCAGGCATTGTTCCGTTGATGATGACAACTTTTCAGTGGTAGTACCAACTTATTTATAAGTCCAAAGTGGTCAAGTCAGCTGTCTTTGGAGTGACAACTCAAATCCAAAGTGGTTGAGTCAGCTCTCCTTAGAGTGGCAGCTTTTGGCTCTGGGATCTCAGCAGAAACTCCTTTGTTCCCATCTTCCAGGCCTTGCCAGCAGATAAGAGGGAGCAGGGATGCCCACCTGCATCCTGTTTTTCACAGGAAATGATGGTATCATTCTCCAGTTTTCCCATACCAAGCTGGAGATATTTGATCACAGGCCAGATCTTCCACCAGTAAACACTCCTGAGCACTCTCTTCTGGAGGCAAGCAGCTCTGGAGGAAGGTACTTTCAGACATCCACAAAGTGATGTTGATTGTCACGCGGTAGCACCCATCACTTGCCTCCTCAGTAAATCAATCAGAGTCTTATCACAAGAAATAACTCAGGAAGCAAGCTTTGAGCCAAAAATCGAAGAAGGATTCTAACACCAACACAGTCAGCTTCAAGGTCAGTGTCCCCTCGTGGCTAAGGTGAGTTAAGAAAACCTACAAAAAGTAATTGGGAAATGTCAAGGGTAAGTATCCCTGACACAGAAATAGTCTGATTCTCCTGCTGTGAAATATATTGTTGTGGAATTCAATGAGTAGTCTCATTAATGTTGCTAATTATCTCCTGCTGCTTTGAAATGTGCATTAATTTTTTTAGAAGTTTGTTTAGCTAGAAACATGTCAAATGTCATCAGTAGCACTAGCAGGTCACTAAATAGATACTAAACCCTATGGTAACTTGAAAGCATGTGCAGACAGCAGTGATTTCTTCCATTCCCACTTACATTTAAGCATAATTGCAGCTAAAATTAAATATGGGCTACTTCTACTGTCTGTTTATTCTGATATATCAAACATGAGGAACCTGAGCAAAACATAACTGTTGAATTGAGTTGTCTTCCTATCAGTAAGATATTTATGTAAACTAACTTAGGTATAAAAAAATGTACAAGTATTATGAACCTGATTATTTAGGACTGATCTCGATTAGACTTAAGTATAGATTGAATTATATTAAAAATAGGGGCAAGAATATATGCTTTGGGTTCCAAAAGAGTGACAAAATTAAGAGCAAATGTCTGCAATGTTTATTTTAGATTTGTAAGCAATAGATTATTTTAGTTTTCTTTTAGGATGGGAGTTTATCTATTTACATAAAAAGTAGCTTTGTTGGTCTGAAAATATTGATTCTATCGAAGATATTTCTAGAGCAGACACTACAATAATAGATTTAGATACTGTGAGTGTAAACAGATGAAAGACATAAAACCAACACAAAAAAAAGAAAGTGAAAACACTTATGCTTTACCCTATTTTAGTTTGAATTCACATGGGTTCTTTATTGAAGAGACCAACAAAATTCATCACTTCTACTCACAGAAATCTTTGGAGAATTTTTTAACTGATATCTCAGGGGTTTGCTATCCTTAGGATATTCTGAAGACTAATGTTATACATCTTTAGGAAGTTGAGTTAAGGGAAAGACCTTTCAAGTGAGCTCCGATTTTGATAGATATTGTCATTTTATCTAATAGAATAAAGTAACGATATAGAAAAGTATATGTAAGCTAATTATGAGAAAGGAGGGGAATTCCACATAATCAGTAGAGTGTATTTTTAAACATAGATTGTATACAAAGACACACAGGAGATGAATTATTTGTGCTCTCACCAAACATTATTAAATGGTTGTCATATTTCAACTTAAGTGCAAAAATTTGAAAGAGATATGGAATTATTTAATATGTTGAGTATTTTCTAACATGCAGAGACAAGTAATGCATTTCAAAGAAAAGAAAATAAGAGATAAACCTCCCTATCTGCTGAATGAATAGGAAAAATAATACTTTATCAACCTGAGAAAGGAAGATTTCTACCCATTCCAGCTGAAACTCAAAGGGCATTATTATATCCACACAATTTCTCTGTAAAGATAAGGACCTTAAAAGTACTGACCTTTATCAATACTTATTTATTTATTACTTTATGTATGAGATGTGCACTGTATAAGATTGCATATAAGATTACTTTATATATTGTCATCCAATGTGTTAAATAGAGTTTAAATTTTCCAAGAAATAGTTTTAAGAGGGAAAATTTAGGTTGGATGTCAAGGGGAAGTTCTTTTCTATGAGAGTGGTGAGGTGCTGGCACAGGCTGCCCAGAGAGGTTGTGGATGCCCTGTCCCTGGAGATGTTCAAGGCCAGATTGGATGGGGCTCTGGGCAGCCTGGTCTGTATATAAATGGGGATGTTGGTGGCCCTTCCTGTGGCAGGGGGGTTGGAGATTCATGATCCCTGAGATTCCTTCCAACTCTGGCTATTCTGTGATTCTGTGATTCTGTAATGCATAGGACAGACTGAATGAAAATGAAAAACCAGTGGCATTTTCCCAAGCACTCTTTCAGTACCTAACTGTTTACAATTAAGGAAAATCTTGAACCAGAAAAAATATGAATTTTGCTGGTATCACAAATGGGAAAAAGAAATGACAAGAACCATCAATACTGTGTCTAAAGCAACCATGTTTTTCATTTACTTTGATCGCTAACAAAGCCTATCAACCTACCACCTGTATTGAAGGTCTATGATGTGTGAATAACATCTAAATCACCCAAGAAAGTTGAGGACTATGTCAGTAGTTAGTCTTCAAATTATTATATAGATATATGAAGAGAGAATATATTGCAGTTTCATCCCTTTATCTGAATTGAGATAGTACAGCTGTTACTGTCAGTATTTCCTTTTTCACAAGCATAAATATTTTTAAAACTTAAAATAAAGAATATGTAGTCCATATTTCCTTACATTGATAAAAATGCAAAAATGCTTTTTAAAAAAATATGAAATAGAATATGCTTTGGCCTACTGTAATAATTTGAAGATATCAAAATAAAATGATTCTTTCATTGCTTACTATAGGATATTGTAATGCTTTATATAAAAGTGAATTTTTAATTTATAAATCATAGAATCATAGAACCATAGAATCATAGAATGACCTGGGTTGAAAAGGACCTCAAACCCCCTGCTACGTGCAGGATCGCCAACCGGCAGACCAGGCTGCCCAGAGCCACATCCAGCCTGGCACTGAATGCCTCCAGGGATGGGGCATCCACAGCCTCCTTGGACAACCTCTTACAGTGCATCACCACTCTGTGTGAAAAACTTCCTCTTAATATGTAAACTGAACCTCCTCTTTCTCAGTTTAAGACCATTCCCCCTTGTCCTATCGCTATCCACCTTCGTAAACAGCAGTCTCCCTCCTCTTTATTTGCTCCCTTCAAGTATTGGAACAGTGAAGTTTCGCTGGAGCCTTCTCTTCTTCAAGCCAAACGAGCCCAGTTCCCTCAACCTTTCCTCACAGGAGAGGTGCTCCAGCCCTCTGATCATCTTAGTGGCCCTCCTCTGGACCCACTCCAAGAGCTCCATGTCCTTCCTGTACTGGGAGCCTGGACGCAGTACTCCAGATGGAGCCTCACAGGAACTGAGTAGAGGGGGACAATCACCTCCCTCTCCCTGCTGGCCACTCCTTTCTTAATGCAGCCCAGAACACAGCTGGCCTTTTGGGCTGCAGCACACACTGCTGGCTCATGTCCAGCTTCTCGTCCACCAGGCCCCAAAGTCCTTCTCTGCAGGGCTGCTCTCAAGGAGGTCTTCTCCGAGTTTGTATGAACACCTGGGATTGCCCCAGCCCAGGTGCAGCACCTTGTACTTGGCCTTGCTGAAAAAATATGAGATAGTTTACTGTCAATGGTTTACAGGCTGGTTCAGCCCAGTTCTGTGACTAGCGGGGCGGAGGGATCTGTGGATCCGTGCCTCTGGAAAAGGGAAACAGGGGACCCCAAAATAATTAACAACAGCAGCAACGACCTGAGGAGAAACAAACTAATTTACTAAATATAGTATCAGTATGCAAGATAACACACCATAATACAATATAATTAGAATTGAAGCTAATAAATCAGATATAATGAGAGAGAGAATGTCCGAAAGGTGGATAGGCCTCATCACAATGCTGAGGTGAGATGTGCAGTCCAGTTGAACAGCAGGGAGACAGGAGGAGAGCTGACGAAGAAGAGTTGACGAAGAAGAGCAGACAAAGAAGAGAACATCAGGGATGACTTTATCACTCTCTACAAATACCTGAAGGAAGGTTGTGGTGAGGTGGGGCCAGCTTCTTCTCACATGTAACTAGAAATTGGACTCAAGGGAATTGCCTCAGGTGGTTGCAGGGGAGATTCAGGTTGGACATTAGAAAAAACTTATTTTCCAAGAAAATGTCCAGGCGCTGGAATGGGCTGCCCAGGCTGGTAGTGGAGTCATCGTACCTGGAGGTGTTCAAGAGGCATTTAGGTGTTGTACTGAGGGATAAGGTTTAGTGGGAAATATTGGTGATATGTGGACGGTTGGACTGGATGATCTTGCACATCTTTTCCAACTATAATTCTATGATCTCCTTTCATCAAATCACTTTTCTAGTTATCATTTCAGTCTGCCTCTCAGTACCTTAAATATTTCTGTGGAAATAATATCTTAAAAGACACAAATTTTAAAAGATTCCAAATGAATTATGCTGATTTTGTATTACAGAAACACACAGCATTCAAGCATATAGTAGATTTGTCAGTTAAAAACTACTCGAGACATAGAATAATATAATTATGGAGTTATCTGTGTTGTAAAGGACCTTCAAGATCATCAAGTCCAATCAATAGCCCAAATCATTAAAGCATATCTGTTACTGTCAGATCCACTTAAACATCTCCAGGGATGGAGACTCCATGACTACCCTTCAAATGTTTAAACACTTTCTTCATGAAGAAATCCTTCCTAATGTCCAATCTAAATCTCTCCTGGTGCACCTTGAGACTGTATGGCTACGCAAGGTAAAAATATGCATTCCCTAGTAGTCACTCAGGACAGATCTTTTTTAAGAGCTGTGTGCAATAGTAGTGCTGCTAATACAGTATTGTAGATAGAAGACTGATAAATGATCCAGCAGCTGAATAACAATGCCATCAAATATCTTCTGGGTGGAACATTTGGATCCAAAGATTTCCTTAATCATAGAATCTACTAATGATTGTTAAGGCATTAAAAGATCATGAGGATAATTTGGGAAGTCAGAAGTTAGAAAGGAAGAAGAATGTAAAAAGTGATTTTATATAACTTCAAATGAACCCAGTATGTTACAACATCATCAGGTGCTGAATATTAATGACAAATATTTTACGCATTCCTACTGTAAATTTCGAAGTTCTCATGCATGATAAGAAACTGAAGTCTGCTGTTGTATAAGCAGAGGACACAACAAGATATTTTTCTGCACATACATTTATTTATACAACAGGCCATGCACTGACAGCTTTTAATGACATTCTGGGATGATAGAAAAGAGATCAGAGGAACAGTACAAAGATGAAAAAAATGAAAAAAATGAAAAGTAAGAGACAGACAGTGAAAACTTTTAGGGATTAATTGAATTAGAAATTGTGATATTTTTTGCTTAGAATTAGAGACAGTTTTATAGTTATTAGGTAACAGCTTTCAGTGTGTGTTTTTACTGTCTTTGTGCAAACATATGAAGTAATGAAAGGGAATAATAAGAAAAATGGGATTTCTGTGTGACATGCTCAGTAACTTTGATGGAATCCTTCCCAACTATCAGGTTGCATGCCATGTCAGTGAAATTATTGTTGCATTTCTGATAACACAACTTCTCACAAATGCTATAAAATTAGTTGGTGTTCTTAAAAGGATCAGCACAAACATTAGAAATGCAGAGGCTATTCAACACTTCAGTCATACAAACTGTGATTTTTTAGTAACAGTCAGTCTTGTGACCCTTCCTTACTTTTTGTAAAGGTCTTGATGAGATCTGAATGAAAATTTCCAAAGTATTCCTACACAATGAAGTATCTCTACATTCAGCGCTACCTATAAAGATGTTTCCAAAGCAGTGTAGGAATATTGTCCTTAGATAAATATCCTGATTTAAAAAGAAAAATCTAAATGTGTTTTGGAGTTAACAGATGCTCAGAAGTAACATGTCTTAGTGGCTGTCTGCACAAAATAATTTTGATAAAGGTGAGAATTTAGAGCAGATTGTCTTTGCGTGGTTAATTATATGACAAAATGAATTCTTATATCTGGCACTAAAGTGGAAATAAAATTCTAGCTTTATAGCAAGTTGTTAAAAAAATCTTCATGAAGATTTTAGGAAGCTTTGTAACTTTTCATTTATGTGCTATTTTTCTGTTGCTAGTATTTAAAAGTGACAATTTTAGTAAGGAAACTTGTCTAATTATTAGTTGAGATAATATGGTCTTTGAAAGACAAATGATAGAACTTTTATATAAATTATGTATTCACAGAAAAAAATGGAGCCTTGATGCCAGAACTGAATGAACAACTTCTTTCTTGTTCAGGAAAATGGGATAATTTGAAGTTTCACAAGCATTTTGTAACTATTCTGTGCCCTTATTCTAAACCAAAAAGAGGAATTTTGCAATAGGATGTAATTATTAAAAGATCATTTCCTTTAAATAATTTTGAAAGCCTTTTTCAGTAAAGTATATAGCACACTTTTATTAAGTCAATTCAGTACTGAGTTTATGCAACTCTGGGTGAAAAAAACTTGAGAACATAACTTACTTTGAAATTTCCTGTAATACTTTCAAGGTTGATAAAGAAGCCTGCTTTTGAGTCTTAAGATATAAACTGTGTTCAAATCTGAGATTGTGATTACTTTTTATTTCATTCTGTTCACCTCTTTTAGTATCTATTTTAGTTTCTGGAAATGTTTACAGATTAATTAAAATGCTATCCTAAGTATGATAGAAGCTAACAGTCTGTAAGCTCCCAAAGAAATACTTAACAACAATATAAAATAATATCGTCATGTAGATTTTATGGACCACTAGTGCACTGAGACCTTTAAAAATGTGAATTATAAGTACTTGGTTAATTACACAGCAGACACCAACAACTCTTAGAGAGTACTTATTTCTCAAATACTGTAAGTACTTAAAGAATGACTATTTCCAAATCTTACTAGACAGCCCACTTTGTCAGATGTATCTGATGGTTGTTAAGATGACATGTCTTCTTAGCGCAAAAATGCATCAGGTACACCTGGAAATATGTGAGGAAAGTAAGTCCCTATAAACATGTGAGAGGATCAAGTTTTTAAAATTCTATTATGCGTATCTGAGAAGAATAAAGAACAGGACAAAGAAAAAAAATATATAGCTTGAAAGACAGAAAATGAAAAGGACAGAGCTAATGTAAAAAGAAAGGCATACATAAGAAAGATATGATTGATTGATCACCTAAAATGAGAAAATAAAACTCAGAGCTTTCAGTTTCTTCTAGGTAATGTAATTTGGAACAAATTTTCTCTTTTCCATGTAGATATTTCTTGTACAGCTTTTATTCAAAGTAGAACTTTCCATTGACATTTTAACTGCCACTTGCCTCTCTTCCCCAGGACCTTCTATCCATGCATCTTTGATGAGCACACTTTCTTCTGTGCGTTATCATCATAAAAAATTGTGTTTTATACAATTTGCAATTTTTTCTGAAGAACACCTAAAAACTATTATTAGCTAATTACTGAACTGCTACTTGGAAATTAGGTAAGTAATAATAAGTCCTACTTCTTACTGATTGTGAACAGTATTGGTTTCATTTTAAGATAATCACGATCATCTAAAACATGTTCGTTATTTTCCAATACCTCCTGTAACTCTCTGTAGTTTTGAGTCAGTATTTTTTTTCACTTATGAATAATTAACTGGGTTATCTTTTTCTATTTGCTTTATAATTTTTTAATATAACTGGAAAAAAAGTAATTACCTGAAATGATTTAAGAGGTACTTGTCCAAAAGTTCTTTTTTTTACTCTATAAAAAAATAATTGCTTTCCTGAAAAGATCTAAAATTAATTGGGCATGCACATTTCGGTGTCTGTTTTTTCTCATTCTTCTGTACAGACTATAAGACTACACAAAAATAAATATCAGGAAATGTATTTACTAGAGAGCTGTTGTCTAGTCTGGTTGTCTGGCCAATGACTACAATACATTTCAAAGTGCTATTTCTCTCAACCCACTGCAAATATTCTTAATATAAACATTTGCTCAACAATATCTGCTTCTTTCTTTCCCTTCCTCCCTCCCTCTCTCCCTTCCCCCTCACTAGCAGATAAAATTTTTTGGTCATTCCTCAAAATGGTAAAGTGTAATATCTCCAAATTAAAGGCAAAATTACTGGCTTTCATCTTCTTGTCTATAGTATGGATGCATTTATTTATTTTTAGTTGTGTTTTTTTTTATGCCATACTTACATATATTATATTTCCCTTTGATCTGAACCTGGTTCAGAGCAAGGAATATTGATGTTTTCCAGTTTGTATAGATTTCATCATACAAACACCTTCTGATAATATAAGTAGGTTGCTTCAGAAGTAATGCCTGCTATTTATTTCCATAGAAACTACAACAGGTACAAAGAACACAGTACCACTGATAGAAGAAATTATTTACTACAATACATTAATTTTCAACTGTGTCACCACCATTAGCTATGCATTTTCAGTAGTGATAAGAAGACTCTGCATGCCACGCTCATGAACATATGCGTGACCTTCCAGAATGTAACTTATAGTTTATGTCACTATTGTCATTCCTGAAATGCACCACTCACTGCCTTATTGTACTCACATACACATTCAGCAAATATCAATGAATGTGATTCTTTAAGCACAGAGGAGTTCAGTTCCACACTTCTTCTTCATACATGCTTCTGTGTCAGATTCTATTTTGTCAGACTGCTCCTCTGCTTCCATTTCTCACAAAACAACAAAATTAAATGCTATTTTGGTGGGAAGGTTCAACTCTTACTGCCATATCACCAGTGTTTGCCTCTGACATTATGTGTTAATAAAGCAGGAGACATGACTTTTGGAGAGTCCCCTGTAAAGTACTACATACACTAAGGCTTTTGTTTAGTTGGTTTTTGATTAGCAAAAGAATGCAGTTATCAGAATATAATTCTACTATTTCCTAGAGAAATTCTACAGCTTCTCAGAATTGAGAAAACTGATAAACATGTTTGTTTTGAGTTACAATAGAAAGAAGAGCTGACAGCGACTTTTACACAGTAATTTAGAGCATACAATTACATCAGTAACTGATCAAGTAAGTAAGACATCCCATGTCCTTGCCCTTCTTCACTGTGAGTTTAAGCCTACACCTTTTAGGGGATCCCCGAAGCACAAGATAAAAGGTCTCTGTATCCTTTCATTTCAAGTAAATTGTGACTGGAACTGGAAGGTGTTGGACATTCTAAAGCGCTACAGGTTTTCAGGGACACCGTTGTGAATTCCTCTGTTTGCTGGCCTCCAGCTGGCATCCTTATCAGTACCCAAACATCTCGTTCATTCACCAGAGGGCGTATGAAATTCCTCATGTCCAAACAGCTATCACATACTTCTGAAATGCATTGGAACAGGTGGCTGAAAATCAGCTTTTGAAGAACTTAAACTGCAACTTCCTTAGTTCTTCTTTAGATCAAATTCGTTTATTAATGGGAAAAGATATTTTAATCGCATACTGTAAAAGAGGAAGATCATTACTGTTCTGAAGCACTATTCTATAACTCATTGTCTCCAGGGAGTAATTTAGATTTTAACTGCAGCAAAGTGTAGAACTTGTGTTACTGACTTTCTATTCTCTGGACTTCTGTATAATCAAATAAAAGTAGCAGCAGGCAGCTCCAGGTGGCAATAAAATTTAAATTCTCAGAATTAAGGAAATAAGTTCAAGGACTAAAGATGAATGAGAATTATAAAGATAACGGAGTTAACTATTTTAGAGGTAGAATCACAGTAAGAGAAGGAGCTTGTAAAACATCTTGAGAGGAAAGTCAATATGGATTTGGACAGTGACTGGCATGATGTTGGAATATAATGTATGTAAATAATACTCATTGAAAAATATAGGGAAAGAGGAAAAGCAGTGACTTCAGTGTGTTCTCTTGTGTTGCCAGCTCTCAGTATTTTAAGCCTGAGGGAGAGGGCATCCACAACTTCTCTGGGCAACCTGTTCCAGTGTCTCACCACCCTCAGAGTAAAGAATTTCTTCCTAATATCTAATCGAAACCTACCCTCCTACAGTTTAAAATCAGTTCCCCTTGACCTGTTGTTTCATGCCCTTGTAAAAAGTCCCTCCCTTTTGTGTAGGCCCCCATTTCAGATACTAGAAGGTTGCTACAAGGTTCCCCCAAGCCTTCCTTCTCCAGGCTGAAAAGCCCCAGGTCTCTCAGCATGCCTTAATAGTGGAGGTACTCCAGCCTTCTGATCATTTTCATGGCCTCCTCTGAACTTGCTCCTGCAACTTGATGTGTTGGGGGCTCCAGAACTGGATGCAGTACTTCAGGTAGGGTTTCACAAGAGTAAAGGGGGCAGAATCACCTCCCTTGGCCTGCTGGTCATGCTTCTCTTGATGCAACCCAGGATACAGTTGGCCGTCTAGGCTGCAATAATCAGTAGGAAGATCTCAAAAGATTTCTTTGCCTGGGTGATCTTGAGCCTCACCTACCCTTCAGAGACTCATATGTTGCACAGGTCTCAGGTCAAAGACAGGTCTCAGTCAAAGACAAAATGTGGACTTAGAGAAAAACTGAAGCTCAGCAGAGCTTCTCAAATACAGTTGTTACCTGTCTTTTATTTCAGTACAATATCAACATGTCTATCATATAAGTGAAACACAGCTACTGAGAGCAAGTTCAGTTGTGTGAAAACAGTTTATTTGTGGCTTCAGGACCTTATCAGAGTTTTATGATTTTTGCTATCAGTATTCATAGAACCATAGAATCATAGAATCTCCAAAGTTGGAAAAGAACCCCTCAGGATCACCCAGTCCAACCATCTACCCATCACCAATAGCTCTCGTTAAACCATGTCCTCAACACAACATCCAAATGTTCCTTGAACACCTCCAGGGTCAGTGTCTGGGCAGCCCGTTCCAGTGTCTGACCACTCTTTCAGAGAAATAGTATTTCCTAACATCCAATCTGAATCTCCCCTGGCACATTCTGAAGCCATTCCCTCTAGTCCTATCACCAGTTACACAAGAGAAGAGGCCGACCCCCAGCTCGCTACGACCTCTCTTCAGGTAATTATAGAGAGCAATAAGGTCTCCCCTGAGCCACCTTTTCTCCAGACTGAACAATCCCAGCTCCTTCAGCCGCTCCTCATAAGGCCTGTGCTCCAGACCCCTCACCACATTATAACATCATGTAAAGCTCAGGGAATTAAAAAGATAATAATCCAGTTTCATGAACTGACAACTCTCTTGATAACTGATTCTCAGAAGAGAAGAAGAACTACATACCCCCAGAGGACTTTGCATTCAGAGGGGAAGATAAGAACTGCAAGTCATGGGACTCTCTCTCTTGCTGTCAAGCGGTATGTGGGTGTGCTCCCCAGCCATTTTGCCTTCAATTCAGAGTAAAGCCTTTGGTTTTGGACCCTCTCTCTCATTTGATTTGATTTAGTAGCCTCAATTCCAATTATATTGCATTATATTATATTATCTTGCATTTTGATATCATATTTAATAAATTAACCTTTCTCCTCAGATTGATGCTGCTGATCTGTTCTTGGGGCCAGCTACATCTCCCTAACTTCCCCCTTTCCCTTTCCCTTTTTGGGCTAGTGGGCCTGTTGTCCCGCTGTTCTACTGCCATAGACACAGATAGATCTAGATAACTCTGTGACAGACCTACAGATCTTCCTCTGAGCACTCTACTATTTACAGTATTGGTGTAATTGACAGGATGAGTAATCTGCTGTTATCTCCACAGATTGTACAGTGGAAGGAGCTGGAAACTCTGCTTGTTTCCAGCAAGCAATGGACAATGCTCTCATATTGTTTGGTTTTTGGATGGTCCTGTGTGGAGCCCAGAGTTGGACTTGATGACCATTGTGTCCCTTTCAGTTCAGGATATTCTCTGATTCTAGGTGATGCTCAAGGGCATCAGTAATATTTTCTGGGCAGATGGAAAAGCTTTAGCCTTGGAAGAATAGATTTGAGGCTGCCATGGCTGTATGTAGAGACATTTTCTCCTCCAACCTTGCAAATTTTCTTCCCAGGCACTGCCCCCAAATTTCTCGTCGTGATCTACATTCCCATGTACACTCAGATTTTGTAAAGTAAAAGGACCACACTTGTCTTTTTTTTTTTTTTTTTTTTTTATGTGAGGAATACCTTTGAATACTTTCTGAACTTTTTGAACATTGAAAATTTAGTGTTGCAGATCATGACTTGATGGATATAAAGAAAGATAAACCCTATAAAATGACTTGTTCCTAAAGATTGCAGAACTTCTGCATAAGAAATAATTGGTTATGCTCTCCTTGACAATCTTAAAATGCAAGGAAACATTCCCTTGTTAGGGATATTATATTAGGGACAACTTTATTAACATAGATACATTATTAGTGTGAATTTTAACATAGAGTATGTAGTAAAATAAATATAGAGTCAGGGATATTTGCAACCTCAGAAGAAAAATGTGAAATTAGTAGCGTGCTGGGAAATCTTCTCATTGTATTTCACAGAAACTATTTTATTTCTGATCACAATTGCATAAGATTTGCCAATACTACTGGTATGCTTTTGTGATCTTTGTTTCCAGAAGTATTTTCAGTGTGAAAGTAATTTAGGGTTGATCCATTATCTTTGGTTCTTAACAGGAACTCTTAATAATGTAAGTGAGCATTACATTCCAGCCTTAGTAGTCCCCACACATTTTTCACTCAGTCACAAATATGAGAGGAAGCCAGTCTATCTTTTAGGGCTCATCAGTGACAAGATGGCAAAAACTAAAACCACGTGATAAGGGGGTTAGGAAAAGAAAAATAATTCTGTATTTACTCAATTAGAAAAGGAAAAGGAGAAAGAACAAGGAAGAATACAAATGTTACCATCAATTATGAATGGAAGGTATTTCAAATGTTAAGCCTCTGAAATTTTTTCAGTAAAAAACATTTGTAGATTTTTAGTGATTTTACTCAGGCAAGAGTAGGCTTGTATTTCAAGTTTTTCTATTAAATTTCTAATTTTAATTTCAAAAATAAAATAAATTAAACTAATCTGGACTGAAACATGCTTAACTGATGTATCTGTGTTTTGAATGAAAATAAGAGTCAATGAGAATATTCACTTCAGCCTTTCCTGACTTTCAATAATATATTTATCTGTAAAACCTGAAGTCCACTGATCTACTGAAGACCACTTCATAGTAAGTTATAAAATGAAAAGGAGCTAAATTATTCATTTTTACTGCATATATCTAGTACATTTTTCTGTTGCTCACTAAAGAAGTACAATATGAACTTGCTTCATTTGCTACTACTTTTTAGTATATATTATTCCTTGGTTATGTGAATACTGAGAGGAATTCTCAACATCACAGGAACATGCTTATTAATAAAGTTCATTATGACTCATGTATATAATTAGTAAAATAACCAAGTGATATTTAAGATATGATTTGAAAAGTTTTATCAACTCTTTTAAATTTATAAGCTGATCACAAAAAGAATAGAACATAGAATTTATGATTGAAAAGGAAAAAACAGACAAAATTCTTTAGAACTAGATTTTTGCAATTAATATGATTTGGAGCCAAATGTTGTATGCAATTTTCTCTGAGCAGTTCAAAGCAAATTAACAGTATTCAGCATTCATGATATAAAAAAGAAAAGCTTAATAAATGTTTATTACACAGAGCAGGCATAAGTGGATAAAACCTTCACAACTACAAACTGATTAATAATTATGGTAGTTTGCTAAATACATCTTGTTAATTTAGTCAAGTGGGTTTCACTATCAAAACATATTCTTTAAGAAAAGGGAACTTGAAGTTCAACATAAGTGGGAGAGTAAGTCTGCAACTGGTGAATAGCTGCTTACATGCTGAATAGAAACCAGTTCTGCAATCAGATCAGTGCACTTCTTAAGTTGCTGATTTACTACAAAATAATTTCTAGAAATTATTTTGTAGAATTGTCAGTTATATGAAAACAATGAGTATTTGCAGTACTTGGAGAATTTTTCCTTTATGTAAGTGCACAGTGAATACACAGATCTGATCATCTGTTTCCATTGTTGTCTGAGTTGATCAGATGAGGATGGAGAAGAGGGGACAGAATGGTTTGAATTCGATAGGCTATGAAATTTATAGACTTGATGAAAGGTGGAAGAACACAATGATTCACCATTTCTTCTAAAGATAGAGATGGTAGTTATCTAATGTATTTAGAAAGACATGGCTAAATATAATCACTTCTGTTTCAAAATATGTAGGCTAGATTGCCATGGCACATTGTGAGGGCCAAATTTTTCAAAAACAGTCTAGATTAATGAAGAGAGGTCAGATTCATCATCATTTATTAAATTCAATACTGATTATGAGAACCTGGGACAAAAAAAGAGGGGGAGAGGGAACTCCAGGGACAAAAATCCAGCTAGACACATCTGCCATAATCTCTTCCTTGAGTCAATCACTGATGGACATTGGTGGACCTATTGTTTTTCACAGTTGGAAAGATCAGAAATGTGATGAAATAACCATAGGCAGATACCAGTAATAATGAAACCTGAGGTCTACATACGTGAATGCTGTATCTGAAATACCATCACAGATATACCTGCACCTATGCAAGTAATAACAGATAAAAAAGAGAGAATGTCTCAAATTACAAAATAAACCAGAAGACACAAATTTCATTCATTGCAACTGCAATGAACTTACAGCTATTCAGATTGAAAAAAAGCTACTCTTTCAATGATTTAATCTTTCAAAATGTTTATGAAAATTTCACAACAAATTTAATTGCACAAGTAACTGCCACTGTATTCTATGCTGAACGTAATAAATCAGAACTCCAAAATTGTAGCAGATACTTTCCTGGTGGTAGTCAATGTGTTCCAGGCACATTTCCAATATTCAGAGTACATGTCTAATTTCAATTGATTATTCCTTGGCAACTACGCTGCAATGCTCATGTGGGGTGTTGCTGATGAGAACTGTAACATATGCTTCATAGAAAAAGCAGGTTGTGTTCTGCCACTAAACCAGAGAGAAGCAAGTGAGCATGTTTTATGTTATAATTACATAGTACATGCCTTTTATTCATGTCAGTACTGGACATTTTCTCCAAAAGAGCTTAGTTGTTATGATTATATAAAATGCCTTCTGAAGATCCACACTTCGTAGTGCATAATTTGGTCTTTCATCACTGCCTTTTTTACAACAATATTTTTCAATTCCTCCTTTAACTCCCTCTATATTTCCCAATTTCCTAAACTGTTTAGTCAGAGACAAGACTTTTAGAACATTCTTTGTATGAAAATGAAGTAGGAAAGACTTACAAAAAATGTGGTTTATTTACATTTTCCACACTTCTTAAGTTTTTGGTTTTTTTTTTTTTTTTTTTTGCTATGAGAAGCTGAGAAGCAAAGGGAGTAGAAACAGAAGTGCTCACAGACTTTCTTTTGTAATGGGGAGCTCTCAGCAGATTAATTCTTTCTTTTAAATAAGATAATTTGATATATATATATTTTTCCATGGAGGAATGATAACAGAGGCCGAAATACAGCTGATAGAGAGGTACTTGAAGACTGGAGAAACAAAGGAGGTAGTCAGAAACTGAGGATTTATGATTTACTCAGTTAGGACTTCTAAAAAGCTCAGATCTTATTTGACGATCACATTTATTGGGCTCAGCAGCTCAGCTTTTTGGGCACTGAATCTCTATGAAAAACATATTATTAAGAGGAATAATGGAGTTGTGAAGTTACAAATGCCTCTGAGTGCTTGGACTGTTACTTTGGTGCCCACAAAGAAGATGACTGTCCTTAAAATCCAGTCTCCAGTACATAAAGATATACTGTGCGGCTGGTGGGGGGGTAGGCATTGAGGGTGGGAAAGGGACAATGGAAATTAATGATCTCATGAAGTTTGGAACAGCAAATATATTGTTATAATCCAAAACGTTGTTTATATTTCTTATTGTATATTCTTTATAAGGCTTAGATTTTTAGAGTAATAAAACTAAAGATTTATTTCCACAAAAAATGGAAAATTATCTCTTGCTTAGCATATATAAAAAAATATTGTTATCATCCATATAAACATGGTGTCTTTTTCCTGATCTCTTTGCAGACAAGCAGAAGACTTTCAAAATTATAGAACAGCATATAAAAGTAAGTTGTAACAAAACCAACAAACAATAACAAATGAAAAGTAAAGAGCCCTTGAATCATTAAGAGTCTTTGGGAAATAGTGAAGAAGCTGAGGATGTTTAATCCAAATTCCTGACTCTCTGACGTGGTGAGCATTGTCATGTGCTTTATGGGCAAGACTATCTTACTATTTGATTATAATAAGAAGAACAAAGCAAACACGTTTTTGCTGTTGTTTTAACTTGTTAGAGGTTACATCATTTTTAATATTATATAAATCTGGAAAAGTAATGACTTAGGAAAAGTCATTAAACCAGATTCTCACTCAGAAGAATAGTTTGTGTACATACATTATATTGTGCTTCTAGTGCTGAAACAACACACTCTGCTGAGTAAAACTTCCCTTGTGGAAAACTTGTGGAATTACCAGTGAACTCCTTTTACAAAGCTTACATTTATAAACTTTTAAAAAGTGCTATCAGCTGTTTTAAGAAATGGCTTCAGACTAAGAAATGTAATATCCAAGTTTCATCAGGAGGTTAAATGATTCTCCTTGCAAACTGACAATCATTCCTTTTAGCACTTTTTTTTTTTTTTTTTTTCTCATACTTCTGGTATTTTTTGGCTGACATTTCCTCAGTCTTTCTGAAATTAAATGCAATAGTAAGTTAGCAAGTGAAAAGCTAGCTATAAAAATAAGCAATCCCTTCTACAAAATTAAAGGATTGTGAAATACAAGGTATTTCTGCTTTGGCTATTCAGTGCCATAGTAGAAAAGATAGCAAAGATGACTTAAGAATGTAAGGTTTGGATGGAAAAATGGCATTTACTAGTCCAAATATTATATTTTAAAAAGTTGGAAAAGCTTTCAGGTTAATTAAAGTCCTCCTGTGCAACTGAATGTCCATTTATTCAAATACATTACCTGGTGCAATCAAACAGAATCTCTCTCTGTAAAGGTTTGTTTATTAGCATTGTAAGGATTGTTAGCTATTTTCCTTTACATTAAGAAAAACACTATTACAAAGCTGTTCCATATTTATAAAGTTTTAATGGTTAGGAAACAGAGGGTAAGAGAACAAGATAATCTTTAAGATGCAAGAAAGTTACCAATATTGATAACTAAAATTTGGTGCTTGCAATATTTATCAGATAAATTCAAATTAGTGGAAATCTAATTGGCAATATTTGTAAATATTATAAAATTATTTAGGATATTCTAGTCTAAGTCTGACTCGGAAGAGTTGCAGAATGATTTACTGAGTGATTAAAATGGGAGGTGAAATTAAATGCAAGGAAGGAAGAAGTAAGTATAACCAAAAACTAGTTTTCAATGACACAATTTTTAGACACTGCAAATTCTGAATATGTGTCAATGCACAGCAATGATTGTAAATATATATTAGGATCCTTTCAGGAAAGTAACAGTGAATTAAGAGAAAATACATACTTATATTTATTTTAACACTGATGAGGAAATCTCCAAACTACTTACTTATTGTTGTTGTTTGTCTGCTTAATTTTGATTTGTTTTACTGAGCGTCCTATATTTAATTATTCAATAGCTTGTCTTTCTAGAGGTTTACATGGAATATTTCATAATTTTTAAAAGAGATGAAAAAAAAGAGTGAAAAACTAGATTATCGTATGTTAATGAGTATAGTTTCTTAAACTTGGGGAAGCAGTGTGGTTTACAGCAGTTCAAAATATCTCCCAATATCTTCATTTTTATCTTAAAGGATATTTGCCAGATATTGCACTTTTTCCCGCTCATAATTAATTCCAATATTGTGGATTTGACCGTGTTCACTCTTCTGCTTCCCCCATAGCTGTATTTGTTCTATTCCTAAATAGCTACATTTTTGTCAGTAAGCCTAACCTATGACATCTGAAAAGGATCAGAAATAAAGCAGCATTTCAGACATCAATTATTCTACTTTACAGGCATTTAGGAGATGATAAGGTACAAAAAAAAATGACAAGGGATAGTTCCTTCTCTGCAATGTCTGTTTATAGTTGCTTATTCTAAGTAGTTCCATTGAAATCAGAAGACTTTCTGGAGACTTAATTCAAAAATTACTGTTTCTCATGAATCAAGTTAATGTTTGTTTTTCTCCCTAAATATTAATACTTATATACCTGGATATATGCTTGGGGGTAAGGAATGCAGCTTCAAAAACAAACAAACAAAGAAACAACAACAACAACAACAAAAACCAACCAATTCAGTCAGAGTTTCTCGGACCGAGTTTCATAATTATTTTGCTCACTCTATAATCCCAAACACCAGTCATGGATCAAAGATAAAGGTTAAATAAAACAGCTGAGCTCTGACTATGAGATCATGGAGTGGGAAGCAAGATAGTATACAGACTTGGGAATGCACAGGTGTAGGGATATCGCATATTCACTATTTTGCAGATTCATCTGAATTTACTGGAGATTCTGATTTGTCTTAAATACTGTGTTCTTCATTCTGTAACTTCTCTTTGGACTGCAGAACTTGTCAAGATGGGAGAATTGTATTATCATGGTAAACATGCTATTCTGATAAGCATTATGCTTTACATAGATTCTCTTAAATTATTCAGTGCTTTCTCAAAAGACCAGGGTTTGTATGTAACTTGATCCATAGGCCTTATTCCTATAACCTCATAAAAAGAAGATTCTAATGACTAAAGCAGTGGCATGCATTGATGAAGTGGAAGATTATACCGCTTTATAAAATGTCTGTTTGTAGATAGAAATCATGAAAGTCCTGTTATATAACCTACTCTTTTTTCTCCTCCTCATGGTGTGCTAACTTCTGTTGGTACTTAGAATTTTTACTGTGTTAGAGCTAGCCAGCTCCTTAGGTGATACAGCTGAGTAAGGCAGTGAAGAAAATTGATTGGTCATGGAGATTTAAACATAACTATATCATGTGTCCCCCTACTCATTTTCATCCTTTTCCTCTTTGGGAGTTACATTTACTACATGACTCCCACTGTCTAATGGAGCACTGTAATTTATGTCTTTTCATGACCTCAACCATTGTTTTAAAACAGCTTGCAAATGCACATGAGATGAAATTTATGCTTTCTGAAGTATTTCAGTGAATAGATTGAAGCTTGGAAAGTTGAAAAGAAACCAAAGTTCACCAAAAGACAGGAAATATCAAAGCTTGCACTTCTAAACTTCCTTTCTAGAACAAATGTGTTAAAGAGTCATATTTCTAAAATCACTAATATGTTTGATACTCTGTGTGTCTTCTGAGAAATGGTTGCAAATGTCAAAAAAAAAAAAAAAAAGTATTGCTTTTTTTTTCATCTATTTTGTGCATCTCTCATTCGTTTTTCCGTTGGCTTCAGTATCAACAAGACTTAAAACATAATTTATAGAATGCCTGTAATAACTGAGATCCAGGACTCCAGTTATAATAAATACCAATCATAGAATCATAGAATTGTTAATGTTGTTGTAAGATCATCTAGTCCAACTGTTGACTCATCACCACCACGTCCACTGAGTCATTTCTCTTTTCTTGAAAACCTCCAGGGACAATGACTCTACCACCTCAGTGTCTTTCTTGTAGTGTGGAGACCAAACTGGACATAGTACTCTAAGGTGCGTCTTCACCAGAGCTGAGTACAGTGGGGCAATCACCTTCCTCATCCTGCTGGCTATACTCCTTCTGATACAAGCCAGAATGCTGTTGACCTTCTTGGCCACCTGGATGCACTGCTGTTTTATGTTCAGATAACCGTTGGCTAGCAATCCTTTCTGCTATGCAGCTTTACATCCTGTCTGCTTTAAGCCTGTAGAAATGGATGGAATTGTTTTAATCGAAGTGCAGGACCTAGCACCTGGTTGTGTTCAAGCTCATACCATAGACAACTGATCCAGCCTATTTGGATTCATGCCTATAGCCTTTCTACCCACAGCAGATCAACACTTCCTCCCAGCTTAGCATTATCTGCAAGCTTACTGAGGGTGCACTCAGTTACCTCATTCAATAAAGATCTAAAACAGGAATGGCCTCAATACCAACCCCTGGGGAACATCGTCTGTGACCATTCACCAGTTGGATTTAACTCCATTCACTGCCACACTCTGGGCCTGGCCATCCAGACAGCTTTCATCCGGCAGAGAGTACACCTGTCCAAGCCATGTGCTGCCAAATTCTACAGAATACTGTGAGAGACAAATTCAAAGGCTTTAGGTAGATTATGTCCACAGCCTTTCCCTCATCCACTAGGTAGGTCACTTGATCATAGAAAGAGATAAGGTTGGTCAGGTAGCAGCTGTCTGAACCCATATAGGCTAGGCCTGATCCCCTGGTTATCCTGGACATGCTGCATGATTGCAACCAAGATGATCTGCTCCATAACCTTCCCCAGCACCAAAGTCAGGCTGACAGGCCTGTAGTTTCCTGGATCCTCTTTACTAGCCTTCTTGTAAATTGGTATCACGTTGGTAAGTCTCCAGTCATCTGGGACCTTCCCAGTTGACCAAAACTGGTGAAAAATGATGGAAAGTGCCTTGGCAAGCACTTCTGGCCCCACAGACTTGTGACTATCCAAGTGGAGTAGCAGGTTGCTAATAGTTTCCTCCTGAATTGTGAGGGTTTATTCTTCTCACCATCTCTGTCTCTCAGAAGGCTGTGTCATGAAGATATCTGGTTTGATTATTAAAGACAGAAGCAAAGAAAGCATTGAGAACCTCAGCCTTTTCCTTATCCATGGTAACAGCATTCCCCCTTGCATCCAATAAAAGTGAGAGATTCTCTTTGGTCCTTTTCTTGCTGTTAATATATTTGAAAAAATATTTTGAATTATCTTTAATAATTGAGACTAGATTAACTTTTTCTGGGCTTTTGTCTCTATAATTTTCTCTCTACATATCCTAGCAACATCCTTGTACTCTTTCTGAGTTTTCTGCCCCTCCATTCAGACATGGTAAACTTAAACTTTCTTTTTTTTTTTTTTTTCGTGGAGTCTAAGAGAAATTTTCCTATTCAGCCAGGCTAATCTTTCCTGCCGGCTCATCTTACAGCACAGAGGGGCAGCCTGTTTCTGTCTTCTAAGACTTCTTCCTTGAGCGATGTCCAACCCCTCTGGATTCCTTTGCCTTCAGGACTGACTCCCAAGGGACTCTCTAAACCATTATCCTTAAAAGTTTGAAGTCTGCCCTCTGGAAGTCCAAGGCAGCAGTTTTGCTGATCCTCCTCCCAAATTCACCGAGAATCAAGAACTCTATCATGTGGTCTCTATGCCAAAACAACTTTCAATCTCCATGTCTCTCACCAGTCCTTCTCTGTTTATAAACAGTAGGTCTAGCAGGGTGCTTCTCCCAGAGGATCTCTTACCTGTTTCAGGAAGTTATCTTACACAATCTAGGAACCTCCTAGTCTGCTTCCTCTCTGCTTTTTTATATTTCCTGTGAATGTCAGGAAAGTTGAAATCCACCACAAGAACAAGGGATATTGTTTGTGCTTCTTCTGCCAGATGCCTGTAGAATGATGTATCTGTCTCTTCACGCTGATTGGTTAGTCTCTAACAGACTTCCACTAGGATGTCGTCTATCCCTGAGATACTTACCCATAAGGACTTGACATTATCATTCCCAGCTTTGAGCTCGTCAACATCAAAATATTCCTTAACAAAGAGAGCCACATCATCACCCCTCCTTTCCTGCCTACCCCCTCTAACAAACATACAGCCCTCCATTACAGCACTGTAGTCATGAAAGGGACTCCACCAATGACTTCAAACAGTGAAATACAGGCCAGAGACATCAAACAGAATCCAACTGGATTGGTTTGTGATTTCATTCATACTTTAAATTGAACAAACAATGTAACAGCATAGTATTATTGCTACTGTCTTTCACTAATCTTTATCAGGCAGATGTTACCATGAGATACTATTTTGCTCATGAAGGAATACTTATTCAGATCAGAAAATCTGTGTCTTATGCTCTTAGAATGCCAAAGACTGTAAAGTCCTGATGAAATTGTACAGATGCACAATGAGAGGAAAATCAGAAACATGCTCCGTATTTCTGGAATTAAGCCAAACTATTTATATTCTTCTGAACTGAGACTGAGATTACTGGTGCTATACAAGTATTCATTCAGAGGGTGGTTTATGTATAATATAAAACATAATTTCTAGGCTATTACTGCCAAGTGGGGAGTCTTCCAAAGAATTACATCTCAAATACTGAATTATATTTGAATGGGATGCTTTTCTCTATTATTTCCCAATACATCCATTTTCCATCTTGCCTTTTTAATTAGTGAATATATTGACTGTATATGTATTATTATAATTGCCTCTGCCAGCCTGCATGTTTTTAATTGTGGATAAATTTATTCCATCATCTCTTCATAATTTTAGATGGCTACGTTTACTGCAAATGCTACTGACTGCTGGAAAACAATATTTCTACTCTGGAGTCTTAGCTGTTTTCATACGTATGTGGGGACAGTTAGATCATTCCCAGCTCTTTCCACCTCATCACTATCTCAGATGGGTTTTGAACTTTCTGTTGTGTTGTGACTGTGACACACTTCAAGAGTCCTTTGGTTTTCTTATAATAATACAAAAGATCCACAAGTAAAATATTTTGCAATTTTCTGAGTTTATAGCGAGGCTTCTGATATAAGAATAAGTATAAATAACATTATCAGTAATAGTGAATTTGTCACATTGTTTCACATCAAGGTCTAACATCTAACCATACATTCAATAGTAATTTAAATAACACTGCTTTCCATAACACTTCATATAATTAAGGAGCCACTTTATCAACCATGTTGCTAAGAATGTGGCACGTATTTCTATTCATGTCAAAGAGGGAAAAGGTAAGGAAAGCTTTTCTAAAGGTTCCCAAGCTAAATGTTGTAGTTGAAAATGATAAAATAATGCTTTTGTCAGGTTCTTTCACTGATCTGTACTTCATCTGTGTATTATTCCTCTACTTTTGAGCTGCAGCCTGATCATAGTTTGTGAAGCTTTAGGTTTCTGAGTATCTTGAACTGTTCCATATTAATATCATCAGAATGATTTAAAAGGCTGATTACCATTTTCATGCTAAAACAATGTTGTTTAGAATTAGAAGCTAGTTTTGTGTCTGGTTAAAATGTCAGCTTTCTAGTTATATTCCCGTTATTCCCTATTACTTTTCTGAACATCTTAGCTATGAGGATTCCTGTGTACAGAATGAGTTCTCAGTAAGAGTGAAAAACACTTTTTTTTTTTTTTTTTTTTGGCTCCTTTGTGCTATAAAACAAAACTAAGCATAACTTAAAAACTATTTTTTTCCTCTTATTATTCATCATAATTCAGGACATTGAATGTGGCAATTTGAAACAATTATTGTCTAAATACAAATCCAAATGGTAACAATACAATGATGCAACCAGTGCCTAATCTTTAATTCTCAGCATAATGAGAACTTTATTGCCTTGTGCTGGACAATTAAAATACAGCTATTCTATCTTTCATAGTGGCTTGTAATTTATCATTTTCAATGTTCTGTTAAAAAATTGCAGCTTCAATTGGATTATACTTGTACATTTCTGATACTGTGTAAAATCTCAACAACATCTCATTCCTCTTTCACAGCCTGACTTTCCTGGAATAAGATATAAGTGATACAGATGAGCAATCTGTTGTTTTATTGCACTTGTGTGTATTTTTCTAATATCTTAAAAGCCGTGGAAAATGAAATTTTAACCTGTCTGGAAGAGATACGAAAAATGTTCATAAGGCCTTAAAAAATTAGAAAAGGTGAAACTGGTCAGCCTTTACTCTGATCATTAAAATTCTGCCCTTAGTGCATAATCAAGCACTAATATATATGTACATATATATAGAGAGAATTTTATTTCTTTATATCTTTTAAAATATTTATATATTTGAAATGAGTGGTGGTCTTTTCTGTAAAAAGAAATAAAAACTCCTAAGTCATTTAAAAAACATTTCTGTTGAATATACAACTTTTATTGTCAAGCACAAACCATCTTTTTATGTGGAACAGATAAAGAAAATGCACCCCTATGTATAATTTTGTTTTAAATTTTACCATTTGAATTGCTAAAATACTTTCAGATATTTGTGAAAAGATTATTTGAGGGAATATGCAACATTTTTTCTGCTATTGTAGAATTTTAGTAACTGAAAATGGAGACTAATTCAACATTTTGAGCCTTTATTTTGACGAAGAATTGCAATATTAAATCTTTTGTGAAAGCTACATAAGCAGAGTTGATATTTTTTAAATATCAACAAAGATTTTCAAGTATTCAGTCACATAAAAACACTGAATTTTTTACAAATGTTATGGCTTGGTCTTCCAAAGATCAGAATTTGTATGTTATTTTCTCTCAGTAGTTTTTTCTTAACTTTCCATAAACATATAAAGTGTATTTAATGATTTAATGCAGTATTAGGTTTTGCTTTTTTTCTGAACAAATCACATTTTTTGTTTCTGTAAGCCCAGAATCTTCGGGAAGATATCATAGATTTACTGTCCACTTCAGTAATTTCCAATTTGTGTTTGGAAAAATTACAAAAAGGAATAAAATGACTCTACAGGGAGGATTATGTTTTCAAGTAAAGGTGGATTTTCTACAGAAAAAGATTTTTGGTAAAAAGATACTAGATTTACCATAGACTTCTACTGAAGAACTATAGAGTTAGGGGAATTTGTACATTTCTGTTAGTTTTGGCTTAAAAAAAAAATTATATTTCTCCAAGTGAAAGAAAAACCGAGCTGCTATTTGCTGGCAGCAAATAAAAACCATTTTATTATGAAAATTCATAGAAAACCAAACCAAATATTTTCTTTTTCTGTGATAACTTCATGGTGTTTTCATCATCCTAACAAAGACGTGCATAAGAAATTATGTTCAAGAAGATACTGATTGCCGAGAAGTTAGGATAATATTTTGTTTGAGAACTTCATATTTGCTATAAGAGTTTCTCACACAGTTCTATTCTGCCTTGCTGTTATCATTGCAAAGGGCAGGAGAATTTAGAATGAAAAGTTGCATAGCTCTGAAGTGTCATTCTGGGAATCTTCTCTCAATTGGCTGTTGTTTCCTAGAGACCTTCTCAACACCCAGAGTCTAAGAGATGCTGAAGTCTCTTGAGATTTTGCTCATTAAATTTGAAAAGCTTTTCCTCATATTCTTCCAGTTTTAAAAGAAAGGAGAAAGCTGATAACTTTAGACAAAAGATTGACAAAGAGATGTCACAAGGACAAAAAGATTTTATTTGTGTTTGATTTAGTAGCAGAGATTTGGTAATTCTTCTTACAGTTTTGTAATTATAGGGAAAGTATGCTACGTACTTCCAGTCCATCCTCTGACTTTCTCTCTCTTGCAGTGGTTTGAATTTTTTCAGTATCATCCGTTAGTCTGAAGTCATTTGATGAAGTCATATATTTATTATATAAATATGTTGTGGTTTTATGATTTTTGTTATCAGTATTCCACATCATAACATCACGTAGTGTACTGGGAATTAAAGAGTTACTGCTCCAGTTCCATAGATTGCTGATATCTCTGAGTACCTGGTTCTGAGAAGAACTACATATTCCAGACGACTTTCATTGTTCTGTTTCTGTTTTCCATTTAGAGGGAAAGATAAAACTGTTCGCGAGTCACGAGACTCTCCCTTCTTTTACTGTTTGTCACTGTGGTGTGTTTTGCCAAGTCATCTCACCTTCTATATGGTCTGGGTATTCTAGTGATTTTAAATATAACCTATTTTATATTCTACATTTACCAAAGGATTTGCTAATCCGAATAAAAATGGGTCTACAGATAGACCTGAGTTAACCAGGTCAGAACATAGTTTGATGTTTTCTTCTTTCTTACTGGGATGCCTTTAAGTAACTCTTTCTCACTGCCCATTTGCTGTGGATGTTGGTAAGAGCACAGATACAACAAATATTTTTCCCTGTATCAGACTTCTCTCGCAATATATCTCTCACATATCAGTATATTTCATGGTGTGCTTAGCTGAGACAGTGTTCAGTTAGTGTGAAAAGAAGAAAGAATTCACTAATCTGAAATTGTTTCTAACAGAAAAATGATGGTGACTATAATTTTCTGTTTGACACAATTCCCTTTAGTGTGTCTGGTGTCTTTTTGTTTCAGAGTTAGGATCCCATTGTGTTTGTTTATTTCTTTGCTTGTTGGTTTGTTTCCCTCCTTTAAAAACAATTAAATCTGAGCTCTTTCCTTCCTTCCTTCCTTCCTTCCTTCCTTCCTTCCTTCCTTCCTTCCTTTCCTCCATCCCTCCATCCCCCCATCCATCTGACTGATGCCCAGCTATTCTCCTAAGCATTTGAAGAGAGCCAGATGAACAACCACACCCTTCAAAATTCCTTCTGCACTTCACACGGTATGGAATATCCTTTCAGTCAGTTCTAATTCTGTTCTCTCCTAGCTCTTGAGCCCTTCACTGCAAACGGCCTTTGCTCTGTTCAACCCTGCTGAGCAACAACTATAAACTTCAGTGTGTTATCAACATTGTTTTTCTCCTAGAACAAAAACATCACATCAAACTTGACATTTTGAAGAAAACAATCTGTCCCTGCTGAAACTAAGACAGTAATAGCTCTGTAATAGCTCTGCTTAAAGAACTATATGTAAACAGTTCAGCAACTGGATTTGTGTTTCGGAAATATAATGGAAAAAAACTCCACAAACCTCTCATGGTTGTATGAAGTTTAGTGAAAACAAAACTGTAGTGGGTTCATTAATTGTTTCTTTCTGGAGGCAACAGTAATGATGAAAAATTCATTTTCTCAGAAGTCTGATAGTAAATCTAGAAATGATTAAAAAGCAGGTAGCATTTGAGTAAGTGGAGTTCTACTTAGTACTGTGTTGATAGTTGAGAGTCAAAAAAGAAAGTAATATTTATTTTGCAATACAAGTGAGAAGATGGTTGCTCCTTTTCAGAGCAAAATAAACCATTAAGGGTAACCATGAAAAACAGTTTTTTTGAGGACACTGTGTTTATACCTAGAAAATTCAGAACATTTTAACGTGCAAGTCAAGGCTTTCTTGAGGGTTAGTGTACTGCAGAAAGCCACCATAACTTTTAATCACTTGTTTTGTTAGGCCCAACTAATGCAAATTCTAAATATTATGTTTTTGTTGTTGTTGTTGTTTTTCTTTTTTTCCTGCTTTGCCTGTTATTCCGACAGGTCTATGGATTCAAGATTTCACAGTCACAGTCACAGTGCCACAGATGTGCACCCAGTGTTACTGCCCAGTGTGTCTAGCTGGGAAGTAGAAGATATTCAACACACTGTCCTCTAAGGGGCAAAAAGGACATATGAGTTAGGATGGAAAGGCCCTATGACCAGTAAATTCCCTAGTTCTGGCATGTGAGTATGTGGGATTGGGTTTTGCTCTCTTGTGATAAGAGTAGTTCTTCATTCTTATATTCTATTTTGACTTGAAACATTCCTTTGAATATTTTGCAATAGCAGTGACATTCACATATACATACATTATGAATTTAGTGTATAGTTATTATGTTAATTCTTTTAATTAACAATACTTATGAAATAGTACCACTTATAGAGGATAAAAAACAATACCACAATTCAGAATGCTCAAAAGAGAAAGTGACCATATGTTCTATCACTTAATTTACAGACAGTAGTTATTTTCTATTGCAAATGTCATTTTGCTGCAGCGTATTGATTAGGTTTGTTTTTTCATAAAGGAACAACTTTGCACTTTGATTCATTATTCCATGCCAAAACTGAATACTTTTCCTTCATACATCTTATATTTTTGGTATAAGGATGTCCAAGGCACTTGTATTTAGTCTTTATTTTTCTGAATTTGACAGTGGTCAGATAAAAGTTACAAAAAGCGCTACATAGTTTCTTGAGCAACAAACAATATGGAGAATAGAACGTACCTGAAAATATTGTTCTCAGCAACTTTGCACTGTCCTTGAACTTGAGTAAAAAAGAATATTCCTACTAGATAACTATGTCATTTCTGAAATGGCATTTTTTTTCTCTGACATTTTGACATGTTAGTGCAGCATTTCTTCCTCTACTCTTTAAGTGCCCTTAGCTTAATTTAACCTTGAAAGTAGTATTAGCATAGCAACTGTTTTGAAGAAAGCATCAGAGTTCCCAGTCTTTCTGCAGTTTAAAGGTTAATTATGCACACTGCCAATTTCTGCAAGCAGCCAGACTTTGTACAACCTTCTCATGTATAGCTAAAGAGTGCGGCTGGAAAAGTATATATTTTAAAATAAAACTTGTGAAGTTCCCATATTCCATTCAAACAGTCTGAACTGTCAGTTTAGCTAACCTTTGTTTGCCTGTCACTGTGTTCCCATGATTAAATGTGAAGATTATAATCATTAACTGTGCTGGGGGTTCACTGTGGGTGGAATTTTGATGGGTGGATGACATTCTGTTTATACTATGAAGTCAAAATCAGACTTCATCTCTTCCAGCTCAACACCCGGAGGTCTCTAGGTTAGCTACTAAGGCCTAGCTGCATTTGTGTCACCTGACTTTAATATTAAATACAGCATACATGGCAGATTGGAAGGTATTTTGCTATATTCTTTAATCTCTGCCTTTCTTTTTAACTGCGGTAATCTACTGGACATAGATGAACTCAAGTTGACCCGGACATGGACTCATAAATAATCATAACAATAACAAAAAAGGAGAGAGGAAGAGGGATAGAAGAAGATAATTTTGTTTAATATACAGAAAAACATTGTTTGTACAGATTTGTTCATTAACCTTTTTTTTTTTTTTTTTTTTTTTTTTTTTTTTGCCTGTAAGTAAACAAGCATATTACATTTTTATACTCCTTCTGAAGCCAGTCCATGCGCTTCTTTATTTAATAATCCTACGGGAAAATAAAGAGATTTTGAAAGACTTCTTTTTTGTAGAAGAGCTAGCTCTTCAAAATATACTATTTCATCTAAAACTTTGGATATTTACAGTTTCTGAAATTTGTACTGCAATTTTAATTGGTATGATGTATTAATATTAGTTTATCTTCAAAGTTATAGAATATATGAATTAACATCATATTGAAAAATTCAGAAAACTTTCTAGATATTGTTAGAAGAAAAGATACCATATTAATTAGTTGTTTAGTGTACCTGTTTATTTTATGATGTGACATTAATTTTGTAAAGCAACAACACATATTATGTTTGCAGTTTTTATTTGTTAAAGTAAATTTAAGTATTCTTTCTATGGTGCTGCTTAGTTAGCAACAGTAAACTGTTAAAATTTAACAGAATATAAGTGACCAATAAAATATCACAAGCTTTACAAGACCCACTACTTCACTACTTTAATTGATTAACATTAAGAGAAAAATACTCAAGAAAACAAGAAAAAACCCTCCAGTTCCTGGATTTACTTGATTGTTCAGAATGTTTTTTCCTCACTTCCTGACATGCTTTACGATCAGATAAATACATTTCTGAGTAACACCTGTCTCTGACAGGCTTTCACATACATGCCACAATCTCAATTCTTTAAGTTTCACCCTTAGAGGGCTAGAGGGCTTGTTCATCAGCACTTGAACCTCTGATGAACTGTGATCTTGCCTTTAGCTATGCAGACTTGCCTTCTTCATCAGCTTAAGCTCAGTCAGAAGGGGGCTAAGCAGAAATAACTGCAAACATCCTTTGTTGTTGCTTTGCAGCAAATTTATGAGCTAATGGTATTTCATGGTGTAATTCAGCTAGGGATGTGAGGGAAATAAATGATCTTAGGGAGCTTGAAAAACAAATTCTTATTTGTACCTTTTTGTTTTTCCTTGAGATAAAATAGTTCTTTCTAAATGTGTTCAGACTTCCATACTTCTTTCATGCTTTCTACACTTGAAACATTGTCTGCAGTGGTAAAGTCACTACTTTTTTTCCAAACACATTTCGAAAATACACTTCTATATTTATTTTTGAAGAAAAATATACAATACACTACAAAGAATGTAGTTGTTTTTTTTTTTTTTTTCCATAGAATTTTAGCTTTTATTGAGTCATCTTAGTTTATTGTAATTTGCAATAAATGAATATAGAAAGTACAATTCTTTTATGTGGCATCATATAAAAAGTTGTAATCATACGAACACAGTGCAGAGAAATAAGTGAAATGGGACTGAGTACTTTTTTGCATGTATATGTGTATACAAGGTTTTATTTTACCTAGGAACCTATAGTGAGGAAAACCCATTTTCTTATAAGCATGCATAATGAAAAATATATTTCAAAAAAATGAATAATAGAAATCATATCTGAAAAATTCAATATGAGCATTACATCTTTTGTGAGGATTAATTTCAGTAAATCTGTATGTTTGTATATAATACAAAGCAGAATGCTTCAAATGGAAATGTTATCTAAAGGAAAAACATAAGAAACTTTGTCAACATTTTCCATTCAATTAAATGTAATACTGTAACTTTTTCTCACATTAATTGGAGATAATTTGAAATATAGTGCTTTCTAATAGATATAATGAATGTAAAATGTTGACAGATGAAGAATATCTCATCGACATAAAAAAGATTAAGGTAAGAGCTTGGAAGGTTGTTAAGCTATTAATAATAATAAGAAATGTGTAATCAGCAAACGTAGAATACCATTAGCTCTCTTCACAATGGGTTACTATGAAGAAAATTAAAGGTAAAAAGGTTGCACTGAACTTGAATGTAGTATCAGAGATAGATACAGCTCACTTGATACTTAGTTATTTAAAAGTTTTGTATAAATAATTACTTTTGAAATCGAAAACATGCACTCATGGGAACCAGAGTATACATATATTTAACACAATTTTAAGCTAGAACTTCCAGGGTAAGCTCTTTCCCACTTTCCCCTTTCCCACTTCTCCCTGAAGTCTTTTCAACGCGTTTATGCTGTAATAAACTAAAAATGACACCATGAACTGCTTTCCACCATTGTACTTTTATTGGAACCTGATTCCAATAAAAGTCAGTGAAAAACTTTTTATTGATCTTACCTAATTAACATTAGGTAGAAACTCTAAAAAACCTCAAGAAGTTCTATGTACTTTTGAGTTGCTGAAAGGCTACATTATATGGAAACTTCGTAAAACCATTATATGTGACCTTTCTTTTTTATTTTGTTAATTTGTTAGTACTTATTTTGGCTCTTTGGTCACATGCATTGCTACAGCATGATGAAACTACTGCAAAATATTGCAGTGTATATTGTTACCACCGAAAGTTAGGTATCCAGTTATCCATGCATGCATTGTAATTTTAGTAGCTGTACGTGTACCTGATGCATAATTTATTTTATGAATTAAATAGATATTTTGAAATAGTAAGTCAGATCTATTAGAATGTACAAATATCAAATAAAAAATGGGAGAGAGTATACGATGATGTGTTACCACTGAGACAGTAGAATGAAAAGTAAACAAAGAAAAAGTTAAATAAATTAAAGAGAAACAAAAATTAAAGTTTTCACACCTGCATATTCTCATTTGTATTTATTCAACAAATGAACTGAATTTTATTGATCTTTCTTGCAGATGTGCCTGATTATTACTGTGCAAATACTAATCTTTCTATCCTTTTATGCAGTTTTTATCTTCTCTGTAAAAACAAAACAAAACAAAACAAAACAAATCTTGCTTTATTACGGATATAAAGTCTGTCTTCATAGTCAAAGGTATTTCAGATTACAGAACTCTTCTGAATTTGATCTGTGACAGACTCAATAGTAGAAATTGCTGCAAATGTTCAGCAAGTAGATAACCAATCTGCTTAATGCCTTGATGCCATAGGGACTGCCACTAACAGCTCAGAGTGTAGAAGGCATGAACTTTTTATTTGATCTGTTTTGGAGTATCTCTCCCTTTCTCTATCTGCATTGTGATGAAAATACAAAAGCAGTATCTTCCATGGAGTGACTGAATTGGAAAATGAAAAACAGTGCTGGAACAGCATAATTGTTTTATCGGCTTATTTGAACAACTAACTGCACTGGACCAGTTCTTCTCAGTGTATTGGATTAAAAGCCCAGCAGTAATTTCTAGAAATCTAAGACCTCTTCTCTTCTCTTCTCTTCTCTTCTCTTCCTTCTTCTCTTCTCTTCTCTTCTCTTCTCTTCTCTTCTCTTCTCTTTCTTCTTCTCTTCTCTTCTCTTCTCTTCTCTTCTCTTCTCTTCTCTTCTCTTCTCTTCTCTTCTCTTCTCTTCTCCCTCCTCCTCCCCTCCCCTCCCCTCCCCTCCCCCCCCTCTCCCTCCCCTCCCCTCCCCCTCCCCCCTCCTCCCCTCCTCCTCTCCTCTCCTCTCCTCTCCTCTCCCTCCTCTCCTCTCCTCTCCCTCCTCTCCTCTCCTCTCCCTCCTCCTCTCCTCTCCTCTCCTCTCCTCTCCTCTCCTCCCTCTCCCCTCCCTCTCCCTCCCCTCCCTCCTCCCTCCCCTCCTCTCCTCTCCCTCCTCTCCTCTCCCTCCCTCCCTCCTCTCCTCCTCCTCTCCTCTCCTCTCCTCTCCTCTCCTCTCCTCTCCTCTCCTCTCCTCTCCTCTCCTCTCCTCTCCTCTCCTCTCCCTCCCCTACCCTCCTTCCCTTCAGCCTTCAGGTGAACGTCCTATGGATGTAGTGGAAGAAATAAACACTTAGGTGATAAATACAAATAGATTATGTGATATAAATATATAAAGACAGTTGTCTATTTTGCATGTATATACATGCAATATACAATACTGAATTTTTTATCCCCAGAACTTCTCATAGCTTCTTCTGAAATCTGAAGGGCCTACAAAACTCAATAAACTGGATATCCTTTTCCATTCCTAAGCAAATGAAACCATTTCTGTATATGCATCCTTTATATGTGAGGTACACAATCACACTGAAATGTTGGAAGGATTTTGAATGTCTAAATGCCAATCGCTAGCTCAGTAAAATTGTTTTCAAGTATGTGAATATGGAAATCAATAAATTGTGGGGTAAATAGAACCAAATGAAAATATATTTTTAAAATACTAAAGTACATTGTAGGTCTATGGCTAACACTATAACAATGTTGTCTACAATATATTATAGATATATACAGGATTGTTTTAAACTAGCTAACTCGAATACCATTATCAATTAGACATGATAATGAAGAGTAATATATACTGTTTCTTGAATGAGCCTTACAGTGACTAAGTGCCTGAATTGTTGGCAGGCTGTGCTCTCTTCTCAGAGACTGTTCTGGACATCTCATCTCAAACAAAGCCTAGGAGGAATAAGAGGGTTTTGGATGGAATACAATAAAATGAAAGGAATAAAAGTTGATCATAAATTCAAGAACTGAGATGTCTATTGTGAATGTAGCTACTGAAAATGTGTTGTTTCAACCAACTCTTGAGAACCTGTTTTAGCAGGAGAGTTGGTCTACATGATCTACAGAGGTTCCTTCTAACCCCCACAATTCTGTGATTAATTCTGTGATATGTTTCTCATACTAACAAAAGTCTGTGGTAGGAAAATTACTGTTATTATTAGATACATTTATTTGATCATTTTCACATTATAGAATAATGGAGAAAGAGCAGTCCACAGATTCAAACACAGGAAAAAGACTGATGAACTCATCACCATCTGCCACCAAGACCAGTGAGTTAGAAGACTGGCAGTTAAATAGAAGGATTTAACATTATCCTATTTCCAGAGTAAGAACAGCCTTACAATATCATGAGGTCTTGGAATTTGATATTTCTTGGACATTAATCCTTTATTCAGACTAGTAGATGTACACAATTACCTTAATAAGCAAACACTCTTTCATATTTTTGCAAATGAAAATTAGAAATGCCTAAATAATGTGATTTGCCTTTACAATGAAAAAGTTGGAATATGTCTTTGAAAACAGTGATAGAGAAAAATGTGCTCCTTTAAAGTATTTGTCCCCAAAGCCGTTCTGATGCAGGCTTATAAATGATACTGTGATATGGATTCCGTTAGAAATAGTAAATAAATTGAAGAAAGGGCTCATAAAGCAAAGGAAAAAATTAAATGTGTGTAGACTGAGAGAAAGGGAAATTATCAGGCAGGGGGACTGGACTCTGAAACAATGGAATCATCAGCACTGTTTTACATTGCAGCCTAATTCAATGTGTCAGGCCATAATCAGCTCCGTTTCACAGTGTTTTGCTCCATAAAAACAGATTTGTTTAACCACAACCTCTATTTCAGCATGACTGAGAATGAAGAATAACCAATGAAGCCAGGCATACCTCACGGGTTATATTATGGGCATAGAATGAATCCATCATTTGCTGAAGAGGCAGAGAAAAAGTGACAGGCTCATTCATGCCTTAGAGTCATTTTTAGGCCTATTGAAAATTTTAATCTGTGCACTTTGGATGAACTTTCCCACTTCTTAATTTAGTACACGAAGTCATGTGGTACAGTCTGTCTGCCTCAGATAGGGCAGGCTCGCTTCCCTGGTCATCAGCAACTCTAAGCAATTTTCTTCTACAGATTTAGCTTGGCTACCTTGAACAGACATGTAAGCCTTGTTTAGAGGAGGACTTTAGAGTTAATTAAATGCTGAATTTGTTTCTTTAGCAATCACATATACCCTAGGGCAAATATAACATCATTCCAGCAATCATTTTAAGGTAGCATTAATGACACTGTACTTTTTTACTTTTTTTTTTTTCCTAAAAATGCACGTATACATTTAGTAGCTTGATTATTTTCTGCCCTCTCTCTGTATAACATTAAAGACCTTGCAATTTTGAAGAAAAAAGAAATAATAAAAAAAAAAATTAGAAAACAAATGAAAAAAATGCATTTAAAAAATGGAGCAAATCAGCTAATTCAAATAAGTTGCTTATTTAGAAACTGTATGCAGCTGTCAAATAAATGAAATTATTGCTAAAAATGGTGGCAGTTCAGATAAATGAGGTAAGTGTATTAGCTCATTTCTACTAAATGATGTCACGTTTGCCTTTCAATACCACAGATTGTGCTACAATCTACATTTGCTGTACATGACAGGTATGTTTGAACCACTGGAAGTACTGTGGAACAATGTGTATAAATAACCTAAATTTGACAGTCCATATTAATAACATCAAGTTTGGAAAATGGCAGCATTTATAGCATTCACACACATCCTTCCATTAGATTTTACCCTCTGCAGAAAGCATAAAAAGATGTGTAAATTGAATTATTTTCTCTATTTATCTATCATGAGGAAAGAACCATGCTTCTAAATTCATTTTCAAAATATTTTCACTTTTTTAAAAAAGATAACATGCAGTGTCGTACTTTTAACTTATTGACATCTCTAGGCTACATCTTAGTGAAATACAAAATAAAATGGATCACAGATTTATTATGAACATTGGAAAAGAGTAAGTGAATACAACACAACAAGAAATACAAGAAGTAGCACAAATACATTTTTCAGTGGACAGAACCTTTAAAAAGTGCTTAATTTTGCTTTGTGTTTTTATGTCTAGATTTGATGCTAAGTGTTATGTCTACTTCACTTCACTTTCCGCCTGCTGCTGCCTAACCTTTCATTTCCAGACATTTGAACTGAAGATTAACAAAGCAAAGAGACAAACAAATAAATCCCTTGCTGTATGTATGGACAGTAATGATAATCAACCTTGTTCCTTTCAAACTGAAGATTTAAATGTAGAACAATGCTATTTCAATGTAATGCAAGTCTGATAAGTGTTTGACTGATTAAAAGGTAAAAAGTTCACTAGGTGTGAAAGATCAGAGTAACCAGTAGACGAAATGATGATAGTAAGACAAAACACTTCTAAATCTGGGCAAATCATGTTCAGTCTGAGAAATCTTGTTAATCATAGGCATTTTAAAAGTGGAAGAATCTGGGTGCTAATTCTTAACAGTGATTTATCTATTTGTTTTGTTTAAAGTAAAAATTTAAACAGCAGAATTATACCTATTTCTCTTCATTTCATGGTTAGATATTTGGGAAAGATGTTTCCATCTTCTGTCTTCATAAAATCACAGTCTTGGTTGATTCTTATTTCAAAATGTTTGTTGTTTTTCAATCTCAGGGAAAAATAAATAAATAAATTGCATGTCCTGCATTCAGTGTGACCTATTTATACTTTTCTGTTGCAGAGGTTCAAGTTTATTTATTGTTTTTATAGTTTATCACACTCAAAGTAATTTCTGGTCCAGAGTTTAAATAGATTCCCAGTAATACTAATAAATACCTGACCTTATACCAACCCAGTATTCTGTATTTTCCTAATGCAAAGATGTTATTTCTGCATCCTGCCATTGGAAACAGAAATTCATATGAAAAAGTCAACATAGTAACATGTATGAAACAGTGTAGTCTTAGAAATGTACTTAGATTGTCTTAGATTACATTTTTACATTTGTACCTCCTCTTTTCTGGCAAAACAGATCATTAAAATATGACTAAGAATAAGCTTTCAGAAACTAAGAGAAATTACATTAACTCTTATTGCAATCTAAAGATACTATCTTAAATGTGTTTGTCATCTGATGGAGATAATTGCATTTCTTGAATTACCTCTCATATCCTGCCTCATGTTATCAAGTTATAGAATGGAGTATAAGTTGAGCATGATTTCAGATGACAACATTCATATATTTTCTTTAAGATTTTTTTTTTTTTCCCTATAGTTATTTTCACACACTTATCAGGATTTGGCAAACTCTAAGTTAAGAACCGAGGGTTTGTTGATGTATCTTGCATGCACAAGCTGAATGGCAGAATGTAGGAAATCCGTAGAAAGGCAGATTCATCACAATTATTACGAATGTCTTTTTAAGTTCCAGTTGACATCACACTTCTGCATATAAGACTATGCACATAACCATAAAATATCAGTTATGTTTGAAAGTCATTTAATTTGGTTTTTTTTTTTTTTTTTTTTATTTGGATGAACATAAAACTGAATTAAAATGTCAATTTTTGAAGAATTGCATTTGTTCATATACAGTAGCTGACAGTGGGAAAATTTGAAACTGTAGAATTTATATTTTCCCTACTCTAAAACTGTGCCACGACCATCAGTCTTCATTTGAGAAATAATTCTCAAATCTTGATCTTTGTAATTGTTCTCAAAACTCTGCTAGTCTGACATATTTCAGTTGTGAATGTCTTCAACAGACTTCAAAGCTTAAAACAATTTTTAAGTTTGAATGTTTGTCCTTGCATTTTCTTCTCTGAATTCTATTCAGATGTGAATAATTAGTTATAATGTAAAATTAAAAAAAAAAAAGGCTAAAATAACCAATTTATCACTATGCATTGTGTGTTAATAATTCTAGCCTTCATGCATTGTATTTTAACATATATTACTCTGAAAATGGAAATTCACTCCAAACTTGATGATTTGCCAAACAATTAATACTGATTTATTTTAAAAAGTTATTATTTGACTAATTCATATGTTAATATTTTAATCACATATCTTGATAATATACTTTAAGACATGTTTAATGTGGATATTACATGGTAGAAATTTTTAACATTAAGATACCACTTTGTCAGCATGCTTGCTTTTTTTTTTTTTTTGGTGCAACAATAATGAATAATTTTTATATTTTTACTGAGCTTTACGATTTTTTTTTTTAATGTTATATTTAGGCAAATCAGAATAATTTTGGTTTTCAGATTTGCATAGCTATCCATCAATCAACTTTCAGAAACAGGGATAAGTTATAATTCACCCATCACTAAAATAAATATCTGCCACGACCACTTGATCAACATTTCTCACTTCTAAAAAGGTCAAAATTTTCTTAGAAATTCCAGCAAATGATATTTATGTAAGCTCTCTGTAGATATTGAAAATTCAACTGAATAGTAAGGTTTTCTGTCTTTGAACTTGAAAAATCACATATATGATTGATTTCTCTGAAAGAAAATCAAATTTTTGTTGTCTTTAAGATAAAAATTGTACTCTGTGCAAACAAATTAAAAATCAAATTTGGTTTAAATTGAAGCTTCTGTTCCATGTGCTGAATGCAAGGTGCATATCTGTTTTTGGGAACCTGGCAAAGTAAATCAGTGATCAGCAAAGCCACATGTAACTCTTACTCAGAAGGCAAACATTAGCACTTTCATCGGTTTCTTTTTATCTGTCTCTCTCTGTCAGCACCACTCAGCTCAGCCTTCGATCTGATGAGAGGGCACTGGTGTCATGACAGAGAATGTGAGCTAATGAATGTGTAAAGCTTTCGTTCAGCAGACTAGAAAATTTCCATCTACTGAGCAGAAATGGTAACCTGATATGATTGAGTTTATAGCAGGCACTGACATTACATGCTTTTAGGTAAAGGATGTGTGAATTTGTGTTTCTCTAAACATTATTTTATTTTTTTCCTAATTATTGTTTTATTGTAGTTTATAAGATTTTTTAACACAACTACAGTCTAGAGAAGATATTAATTTTATAATATAGTACAGCTCACTGAATTTAAAAAGAATGAAAACATTTAGATGCAGGCACTCTTTTAAAAGATGCTCTCATTCTATCTAGAATTACTGGTGAGTGATAGAAATGAGAAAAATCTCAATCAAAAATGAGAACGAGAAATGTGTCCAGTATGGCTGATAGTTTAATGTAAGGTTCAAATCCATTTTCAACTTTGTTACAAAGGTTTATCACTACAACACTACTCTAACATACTTTGAAAAAAAGTAACAAATCTTGTCACACATTAACTTTGGACCCTAATTTAAAATTTCTTGCTTCTTACTAATCTCACTCCCGAATCTACTGTCCTATCTAACTATCATATTGTATCTTTCTGGCATTACTTTTGTTATTATTTGTATTCAAAAGCTGTAGCACTGAAAATGTCCGGGCAATAATAATCTTCTCCCTTTTCCTCAGCCATAGTTGCTGAGCTTATTGGAATTTAAACAGGAAACAGCAAAATGGGTTTGTGAATAAATGAAGGATAAGTTGAACTGCAGTAAATAAAAAAACAATCATTTTGATACACTGGCCCATAAGAATAAATAATAGATTTACTACTTGTTGTCATCTGGCTAATCCTAAATTTCCTAAATTTCCTAAAATAGATACTTTTATGAATACTCTGGTAGGAATTAATTGACCTGACTTTCTCTCTACTGACTGTGAGGAAAACCCAAACTGCCATTTTTCACTAGCACATTTTATAATAAAGTTAGATTCAATTAATCAAATATTTCTCTTCAAAACATGGATTTTGCTGACTGATTATTTTCACTGATTTAGTGTATTTACTACCAGTTCAGAATGCAATTTATTTTGAACACGTTAGATAGGGTAGAAAAGAGAGTGGTACTTGTTGCACATTGGTGAGAGAGAGATTCAGAAAGCCTGAAGCAGTTGAAAGTATCAATGCAATAAAAAGCAAACAAATAAACAATAACAACAACAAATCCCTCTTGCAAACATAAAAATAGAAACTCCAGAAAATTGTATGCTAGTCACTCATAGTTATCTATTTTAGAAAAAAAAAAAAAAAGGAGCACTTAGGATAAATTACTCCCTCGAGATGACTGCCATTCCATGCATCATTACACAGGAAATGTAGCATTCTGAAAAACATTGATGTTCTTGGCTAGCTAGCTGCTAGTGCTAGTTCTGTGAACCTTTGACTGTCAGCATTTAATTCATCGTCAGGAGGCATTTGGCGGTCTTGGCTCTGCAAAGGGAAGTCAGCTACTGATATTTTGACTTTCAGCAAATTTGACCATCCTCTAAGGATCTACCTTGCAGTTGCTTTTGTCAGATATCCATAAAGCTTTGCTCTGAAGCTTTAAAAGACCTAACGATTAATTTAAAACATTCAGCTGAGAGTAATTACAAAATCCTCTGATGAGTTCAAGCTCTAGCTTGTTTTGTATCATGAGATTCAACGAATAATACATGCAACACTAGCGTGTCAACAATGTGGCATCCATTAACACTGATGTAAATGTTTTTTGACAGGTGATAGTGTGATTAGACTTTTTTTTTTTTTTTTTTTTTTTTTTTTTTTTTTGCTGTGTTTCCACAAATTTCCAAGGGAAAAAAAAAAAAAATTCAAACAGGCAGACAAATGCTATTCTGTTTACGTCACCTTTTGCTCTCTTGTTCATCATATACAATACTGTACTCTTTTCTTTCATAGTTAATGTGAGGGATAGACGGTAATCATCAGTGTTATTTTCTGAAAGAGATCATGTTTTTTGTCTTTTGTTCTACTGTCAGTGGATGGTTGACCTATTCCAATTTACACTGGATTATAAAAATCTATCTTCTAAATTGTTTTGTTTTGTTTTTAATAGATAAAAAATAGAAACAACAACAACAACAGAGTGCAGATAAAGTTCACTGTATGCCAACGGCAGACTGGAAAGACCATTTCTTTAACCCTTTAATAATGTCAGCACACTCATGTGAGTGGATAAGTTGGTCACAAAATTATCCAATTGCATACTTTTCATACTGTACTTCAGTTCCAAAATAATTAGAAAATATAATGAAAAATATCCCATAAGAACACAAGTCTTTAGAATAGCAGTTGCCAGCACAGATTTACACTCTAAAGAATTAGAAAGGCTTTTATCTGAGAAAGGCCACAGAGAGCAGAGTAAATATTATTTGATGCAAATCTGCTGTAGTTTGACAAAGGACAAAGTAGAAAAGTGTTTGTTAAGCACCAAAACCAAAATACTGGGACAGTTATCTAGCTGTCTGAATGATATTCACACAGGTCAACATGCTTCCCGAGTGCAACCTAATCCCTTACAGCGCTCTCTTTCACTGAAAATGAAACCCCTCCTTTCCAGCTACAGCTCAGAATAAAAATCAATTTCTAAATAGATACTCATAAGAGTAGATAATGGATAATCATAAGTTCTTGATTTTGAACACAAAATGCAGTGCTGTATATATGTATATACAATACATACTGTCTTATATATAAATAGCAAAATTTGTGTGGTTTTTCCTTTCTTACCCTGAGTAATATCATACTTAATCATGCTGACATCGGTGAGGGCTTCACATGGGTAAAAGGTGATCAGACTGAAGCTGCAAAACTTGGCTTAAGTGCAAAGGGTGTTTTGTGGTATAATGATATATTTAAGAATCAATAGGCATTTAACCTGACATCTTCTTTTGTTGTATAAAATTCTGTTTTACCCAGCTCAAAGTCCAAAGACTATTGATTCATATCAGAAAGGGACGAGTTGTCTGTTAATTTTCCTCTTGGTGTCTGTTTGGAACTTACTCTGTTATTAAAACTTACTTTTAAAGCACATTCAAACTGTAGTTCTCTGAAAAGCATGTTCAGAAAGTGTTGAAGACATTAGTTTTTTTCCCCACCTTTATAACTGCTACTAAATATAATAAACTACTGTAAAAATCAGCAGAAAAAAAATTTGCATAGAACTGTTCTTCATAGTGTAAAGATCTCTATCTGATATCTCTGAAATTTAAGTTATCAGATGCATTTAAAGATCTCAATTTTTTTACATTTTTCTTTTTTCTTAAACTTGAGGCATGTTTTAGTCCTGTCTATTCCTTCCCTTCCACATCTGATTTTTCAGACTTTTTTTCTCAGATGCATAGTTGTTACTACGGTTCTCCTATATTTATTAGATTCTTCATGTGTTAATATAACCAAAAAACAATTCCTGTTACAGAATATTATCCGTGGGTTTTGATTCTGTTCTTTTTCCTATAAACATTTTTTTTTGGAACTTATACACAATTCGTGTTGCAGAGCTAACTCTATACTGTACCAGAATTGAAATAAAAACCCTAGGACTTAGTTCTACCTCTTGGGGGGAGGGGGGAGGGAAGAGATGGAGGGGGGGGAGAAAGCAAAACAAATAAATCTTGCTGTTGTAGAATACAATGCATGTTGGGAACACATACATACAGAAGTTAATTAATTTTCTTACAGTATGCATACATTTTTTATACACTTTTGAAAAGAGATTTCTCCAAATATACTCCTAATAGGCCTTTTTTCAACAAAGTGTGTAATAAAATTCTCATTCTGCTGAATAAGAATAAACATAAAACTGCACTTAATTATGTACTAAATTGGAAATGTAAAATAAAAGGGCTCTCCTACTGGCCCAAAGCTGTTATATGAAGCATAAGTTTATCTCACTGACATACTAAGTCAGTGAAATTACAGTAACACACTTTCTCCTCTCTTGCCTAGTACAATGTAGAATAGGATAGTGTAGCAAACAAAACTAAACAGCAACAACAACAGAAACAAAACCACCCAAGTTGCATATTTAATATCACTGAAGATATTTAGAAAAGCTTGATGACTTAGAGCTCATAAAGAGATACTGAGGTTATCTACTTCAAAATCATTGGTTCTTTTTTTTTTTTTTTTTCACTGAAACTGTGCTAACTGGAAAAAAAAAAACAGCACTGTTAATCTATCTCAAAATTGAGGGAAATGGTACTCATACAAATTAAATCAGTGAGCTGCCACTGACATTGAAGTCTTGAGAAAGAAGATAAAACTTTAATTTACAGAAATATTATATTGATCCGTTGAAGGTCATGGCTAAGGTGGTACTCAAACACTGCTATTTGTGATACTCAGGTTGCTTAGTCATGAATATTGTCAGAACATGAAGATACTATATGTAGAAAAAAATAATTCTATATTTATATCAGTGATCAGCGGGCAGAGCATTTCTGACCTTGTACATTTTTCAAATTGAGAAATGAAAAAAAATATGGATGTGCTTAGGTAATTCTTAAGTTTGGATTCACCTCATATTTCTGTCTTGGTGGAAAGATACCCATAAAACCAAAACCAAACACAAACTAAAAAATTATAAGCATAAAAGCAACATTTCATTCAATCACTATTCTTCTTGTGAACAAATATGACATGGAAAACTATATAGTGCTCTTAATAAAAGATCTTGTTTTGTTAAAGTTAGTGGAAAAAGTTAATGATAATTCTTGAAATGATGTTATGAATTTCAGTGGAGACAGTATTCTAAAGCAGTGCTGGAATTTCATTTGTTCCATCAGAAAAATGAGAAGACAGATTATCTTTTCTAGTTCTTGAGTGCCTGATGCTCTGCATCTGTCTGGGGCTGATATTATGCTTGTCACTGTCTATAACTGCTATGGATACCCATTCATATTGAGTAAAATGCATTACCCTCCCTGTAATAGATTGTCAATATTAAAACATTTTAGCTTTGTGCGCTCCATGTAATGGAATAGAGGCACTGAATATTTCCTCATCCTGGTTCACATAAATTCCAGAGAATTTCTGCCTTAGAATGATCATGGTCTGTTATCTGTTGAAGGTTCCTGCATGCCTTCTCATGTTATTTTGCATCTGTCACACTGTTGGATTATGCTTCCTCCTATATTACAATACAGATTGGCACAATGCAGTTGGCTATCCTGTACACTTATACATAGGACAAGAAACTGACCAAATTTGTGGAGTGTGGGGGGCAGGGAAAAATTTCTTGTGGAAACATTAATAGCAGAAAATTTTAATTTCACTGGTGGGAAGAAATTCAAATTGCAACACACATTAATTTGAGTTATGTTTAACAGACCTTAGTGCATCCCAAAACCAAAATGAAAAATATATCTTATGATCTCAGCCAACAGATGCAAGTGCATTTTATTGCGTCTCTTTGCATTAGGAAGCAGCCCTTAAATAAAATAAAAGCTTTCCAAAGCACCCTGGAGGGAATACACAAGGAAGTGTGCTTCAAATGCTCTCTGCGCTTTCAGTACTACTGCATAGCTTGTTTCATGCACTGTAACTCTCCTGCTTTCATATTCCCTGCAAGTGACACTGTAGTTGAAAAGATTTAATACTGAATTATTTGGTACTGAAATAATACAGTATTCATGTTCCCTAATGATATCATCATTGCCTGAAACAGATTCTTTACAACACATCAAACAGCAGAAATACCCTACAAAGCTTTCAGCTGTAGTTTTGTGGATAAATAATTATTATGAATCCTTAAGAAATATACCATAGGTAAAAATAATTAGGAAAGCTGTTACATTATGAAAAATAAAACAGAACTATTTTTGTATTATGTTATTTTTCAGAATAGGTCACTGAGCACTGGAAATAAAACCTAATTATTCCCAGTTGAAAAGTTCAATGTCACTGTTATGGTATGACCTACTTTCTGAAGCTCTGAAATTTTTGGCTGGCTGAATAATGGTTGAATATATTTTTTTTCTCCATACATGAAATCCTCTGGATTATTTTCCATATACCACAAAAATCTTATTTGCTTAAATAAATTCATATTATTATTAGATGAATTTATGGAAAAATTAGGCAAAGCATGACAAGCAACAATGGGATACGATTATATAGGGCTGGTTTATGCATTTATGATTAGGATCAGATGCAAATTATGCTGTATAAATAACATAAGAGGGAAGTAATAACTTTCAGAGTCGGGCCGATTATTAAAATGAAGTAAATATAGGACTCACCATTAATTTCATAATCAGTATTTATGAACTTTACATTTTGTCATTTTCTGTCTAATGAGATTATTCACTTAAAAAACAATCCGAGTATTGATGTTTCCACTGTTTGCCCAGTACTTCTCTTTAGAAGTGAAGACATGTATTGTGTGAAATATGGGAGTTATTAGGATTTTGTTGACTGCTCCTGATAGAGACAATAAAATTACATCAAGTAATCAGCAATTTATTTTTCTCAGTCTCTTGCCTGAATAAAAATTTAAAAGTCTTTAGTGTTTTTACACAAAGATACACTTTGGCTTGGTAAAATAAGAACATTATCATCAGACATATCAGAAAGAGATAAAATGTGACCAAGCAATAGAAAAATCTTAAAAAAGATGGGCTTTTCATGTAACCAGTAAAGATGACACATAAGATAAATGCGTCAAAAATGGGTGTTATGTGAATAAGCGGCTGCATTCTTAAATATAAATGTTTAAATTTATTTCCCTGCTCTGCTGTGGAAAATAAATTTAAAATTGTTACAATTTTGAGAGTATAGAAGGGTGCTCTAATTACTTTCAGAATCTCAGGTATATTACCATATATATCTATGATAAAAAAACCTTGAAATTAGTGTTTCTTTTACTAATATAGAAATGTGAAAGGTATATGAAAAACTTCTTTCTATTATAATTTGTGAAACTGGTAATATCATCAATACATAAATTTATGTAACATGCTTTCTATCATAAATAAATATGTTATAATCAGGAAAATTCTACATGTCTAAGCTGAAATAATCTATTCTTAGCAAAAATGTTTAATAATGCACAAATACTTTCATTTTCTGAAAATTTTGTTTCATTGATAATAAAGTTAGAAGAAAATATATTTTGTACATAAAAACACATTAAATATGTTGGATTTCAATTGAATTGAATCTTATTCATGAATTGGAACAAATATTTGAACTGCTCAAGGGTATTTGTAAAGAGATAAGATCATAAGCCTTAATTGTAGATCCTGAGAACAGTTTTCTAAGGATGATTCCGGTGTTTTTAGTTATATTTGTATTTAAGGTTTTACTTTAATACTGGGACTTTTTCCCACAATTACCTAGTTTGGTTATTCTTTCCAGTTTTACTTAAGGAAAAAAAAAAAAAAAGAAGTGCCATAAAAACCTATTACAGATCAAAGGGTTTTCATGAGTACGCAGGTCTTAAAATTCCACATATCAAATAATCTTTAAGTAATTGTACAAATTTCAATTTTGACTTCCACTTCTTCATATTCAAGTCAAAATATAAATGTAACTATAACAATGTTATGACGACACCAATATAGTTATAACAGTACCAGTAATGCGATGGCACATTTTTTTCTTTTGACAGTAAGAAAGAATATTAAATTAAATTCTGTGACAAATAAAATTGTAGCTCAATTCTAATATTTAAATTCCTCTTTAAAAAAAAAAAATCCTTGCATTTACTGCTTCTGCTTAAATCTTTTTGATTTCTGTGAAGAAAAAAAAAAAACTATTCCAGCCTAATAACAGTTAGATAGATTTTACGCAGATAATAATGCTGAAAGATCAAATATTCAAATATCAAAAAACTGAATTTTCAATTAAAATTGTCATTGCCGAAAATCTATTGGGCATCTAGATAGTTAGATAGTGTTTTCAATTTCAAGTAGATGTGTGCATGTGCACCGCTCCCTGTGACTGCATTACTAGCTATGACGTTTCAGCTCCAGGCTGTCTTTTCTTTCAGTCATCTGAAATGAATCCACAGACAATTCCTTTAAAAGACAGTAAAATCCAAAATAAATGCTTTAAGCTACACTAAGCAACAATGTATTTTTCATTCCTTGTTGTAGGGAACATTTTCAGTGTTGTTATATTCAATAAATGACAGCTTTGTACAATCAGCTTCATCACAGCTACCTCTGGTGTCAGAATGAATCTCATAAGTCTTTAGAGGTGAAAAACACTATACACTTGATCCAATCTAAAGTGATTCATACATCATTTAAATTCATTAAATATATTTATTTCTATTTTGAAAAAGAGTTAATTAGACTTTATATTTCTGAAATGACATACATTATTGTAGTATGATACATACTATATACTACTATTATTGTAGTATGATATACACACTATTTTGAAACAAAATCCACTTTAAATACTTTCTTTTACATTTTGAGTGAGATAATTATGCAGAAAACATATATATGCTGGTATCAAATGTTCTCTGCAGAGACTTTTTATTTCATTCTGATTATACAAATGAAAAATGACAATTCTTCCCTTTGTTATCTCCTCTTCTGCTTTTGGGCAGATTTTAGACTCTGTTTAGAAATGTGCAAATAGCAACATACAGCAACTTTAATTGACATAAATACGCATATGCATTTATGTACATATTTTTTGTACACTACTAGAAGTTGATATCACTGAAGTCATACAAAAATTTATTTTTTCTGTAACCAGTTGCAGGGTGACTCATCAAAGATAAAGTATGTATTTTAATAAAGAAAGTAACAGAAAAATTGTTCATGTATTTTATTTAATTTATTTTGATTTGATTAAATCCTATTTAAATTGTTAGGATGCTGTCAGAAATTTGCTTTTATAGGCAGAATTTGTTACTTAAGTCAGGAAAAGTATTAGCTTTTCATAATAACATGTGAAAAAGGATAAAACAGATGAAAATGGTTGTCAGTAAGAATGCACTAATTATAGCATTCAGTCAAGAGACAACAATACAGAAATAAAATATCTCTTGGACTACAGATTACAAGAATTTTGTGGAGATTAGAAAATTAAAACTGATTACTTTTTGTAATCTGAATAAGGGAAAAATGGAAGGATAATAGGCGTTTTTGTTGCTGTTTGTTTTCTATTTTTTCTCTCAGTAATATTATAAGACAAATTTCTGTTTCTAACTGAATTTCATCTTCACTGGATAACAAGAAAGTAAATGATACATTAATGTGTTTTTTCTTTTTTTCTTCCTGGTAGTAGTTGTTTATTTTAAATTGTTTACTACTTTTTTTTTTTTTTTTTTTTTAAATATGGTTTCCCTATAAAATTCCTATAAAGGAATCATCAGAACAACTTTGGCAGTGCAAAACATTGTACCAGTGCCAGAAAAAAGTACTAACAGGACTATGGAATACCAACATGTGTGTAGCAATGTTTCACATGCCTTTTATCTTGTCTTGAGTGCCCTCGTTTGAAACATATACCATTTTTGCTCAGCAACTTATAAAGTTAAATGCTGTAATACAAAATATACAAAAGGTAGAATATGTGCAATCAAAAGTTGACTTAAAAAAGGGATAATATGTAATCAATTAGAAATCCTTGTATTGGATATTTAAAGTCTTTGAATTCTTTGTACAATTTGAAAACAACTTATTGCTATTTTTATTTACTAGTGGCTTTAAAAGAACATTCATAAGAAAATATTAGAATTTTTTAGAATAGGATAATAAAATAGATTGTTTTTTTTCAGGGAAAAAAAGTTACATTTCAAATTTCTTTCATTATTGTGAGGGTGTGTAATTTTTTTATTTTTATTCTTTTAAGTTTTGCTTTCAATTACTAGTAATGCAAGTTTAGGTAGAGAGTTTTCATGCACAGAATGAGTGACTGATAGCAGATTTCAACAAATACATTCATATAAAAACATAGAGTTTGTTTGTTTTTTTTTTTTTTTTTTTTTTTTACACTGAGAGTTTCATTGTGTCTGGATATTGAAAATTTAGCTCAAACCTGGAGATCTACTTGCTATTTTTTTTATTAAATATTAATAATATGAGATGCCAAGTTTCTAGAGGTTTTTTTTTGCCAGAATACTATAATCCTCTTATAGACTGAGGGACTATATTTGTTTCCTGAAAGTGATGGCAGGTGAGGCTCACACATGGAAATTCTGGCCTTCACTTTTCAGAAGATTGAACTGACTCTGATAAGGATGTAAACCTGAAAGAAAAAGAAAAAAAAAAGCTCTTATTTTTTGTTATGTCTTGGTTATAATTATTTGCTTATTTTTGTTTCTTATTCCTTCTATTCAAAAAGAATTGATGTATAGATAAGAAGCAATGATTGTTGTTTATCACAATATAAAGCAATTATTAAGCCAAAATTTAAGTTAGATAATTTCACAGAGTCATAGAATCACAATGTTGGAAACAACCTATAAGATCATCATCATCCAACTGTCTTCTCATTACCACTGCTACCACAAGCTATTAAAATATCTCGCAGCTTCTCATCCAGATGCCTCTTAAACACTGCCAGAAATGGGAACTCCACCACCTCCCTGGGCAGGCCATTCCAGTGTCTGACCACTCTCTGAGAGAAAAAGTTTTTCCTCATGTCTAACCTAAAGCTCCTCTGGTACAACTTGCAGCCATTTCCCCAGGTCCTGTTCATTGCCTGGGAGAAGAGGCCAACCCCTCTTCACCACAACCTCCCTTCAGGAAGTTGTAGAGTGCAATGAGGTCTCCCCGAGCCTCTTCTTCTCCAGACTAAACAATCCCAGCTCCCTTAGCTGCTCCTCATAAGACTTGTGCTCCAGACTCCTCACCAGTTTTGTTGCCCTTCTCCGGACATGCTCCAGGGCCTCAACATCTTTCCTGTAGTGAGGGTCCCAAAACTGAACAAAATACTCGAGGTGCTGCCTCACCAGTGCTGAGTACAGGGGTATGATCACCTTCCTGCTCCTTCTGGCCACACTATTTCTAATGCAGACAAGGATGCCGTTGGCCCTCTTGGCCACCTGGGCACATTGTCGGCTCATGTTCAGCCGAGCATCAACCAACACCCCCAGGTCCCTTTCCTCTTCACATTCATCCAGCCACTCATCCCCAAGCCTATAACGCTGCATGGGGTTCTTGCAGCCAAAGTGCAGGACCCAATACTTGGCCTTGTTGAACCTCATCCCATTCAGCTCAGCCCAGCGATCCAGTTTATCTAAATCCCTCTGAAGGGTCTCCCTACCCTCAGGCAGATCAGCACCACCTCCCAACTTGGTGCCATCAGCAAATTTACTGAGGGTACACTCAGTCCCTTCATCTAAGTCATCAGTGAAGATAATGAACAAGATAGGCCCCAGTACCAACCCCTGGGGTCTTAACTCCATTAACCCGTTGGGCACGGCCCTCTAGCCAGTTTTTTACCCAAGGGAGTGTATACCTGTCCAGATCACAGGCAACCAGTTTCCCCAGAAGAAGCCTGTGAGAGACCATGTCAAAGGCTTTGCTGAAGTCTAGGTAGACTACACCAACAGCCCTTCCCTCATCTACCAGTCTGGTCACCCAGTCATAGAAGGAGATGAGGTCGGTCAGGCACAACCTGCCTTTCATGAACCCGTGCTGGCTGGGCCTAATCCCCTGGACACACACACATGTGCATACGATCTCACCCAAGATGATTTGCTCCATTAATTTCCCCAGTACCGAGGTCAGGCTAACAGGCCTATAATTCCCTGGATCCTCCTTACGGCCCTTCTTGAAGATAGGAGTCACATCAACAGCCTCCAATCCTCTGGGACCTCTCCAGTTAACCAGGAGTGCTGATAGATGGCCAAGAGCGGCTCAGCAATCACCCCCGCCAGCTCCCTCAGCACCCAAGGGTGTAGCCCATCCGGTCCCATGGACTTGTGACAGTGCAGACGGAGGAGGAGCTCTCTGATTGTCTCCACCTGAATCGCTGGGGGTATATTCTGAGTAGCATCCCAGACCTCCAGATCAGGATGTAAAATGACCAGAGGATAACTGGTCTGGCTACTAAAGACAGGTGTAAAGAAGGCATTGGGGACCTCAGTCTTCTCCTTGTCCTCAGTGGCCACATTCCCTGCTGCATCAAGTATAGGATGAAAATTATCCTTGGTTCTTCTTTTGTCATTGATATATTTATAAAAGGATTTTTTACTGTCTTCTACTGCAGTGGCCAATCTGAGTTCAAGTTGGGCTTTTGCCTTCCTAACTTCCTCCCTGCATACCTTAGTTACTTCCTTGTAATCTCCGCAAATAGCCTGTCCCTTCTTCCAGAGGCTTCTCTGTTCTCCAGGTCCTTCTCTGTTAGCAAAGACCAGGTCTAGCAGGGCACCACCCCTGGTAGGCCCTTCTATCAGTTGCATAAGGAAGCTATTTTCCACGCAGTCTAGAAACCTCCTGGACTGCTTCCTCTATGCTGTTATATTTCTAACATATATCAGGGAAGTTGAAGTCTCCCATGAGAACAAGTGCTGGCGATCACGTGACTTCCACGAGCTGCTCATAGAATGCCTCGTCCAACTCTTCATCCTGATTAGGCGGTCTATTACAGACCTCCACCAAGATGTCGCCCATACAGGCCTTCCCCCTGATCCTTACCCATAGACACTCAACTCTGTAATTCCCAACACTGAGCTCTTCAGCATCAAAACAGTCTTTAATATAAAGGGCCACACCACCACCCTTCTTTCCTCATCTATCCCTCCTGAAGAGTTTGTAGCCATCTATCACAGCACTCCAGTCATGGGAGTGGTCCCACCATGTTTCGGTAATAGCAACAAGGTCATAATTAGCCTGACTCACAATCTCTTCCCACTCTTCCTGCTCGTTGCTCATGCTGCGTGCATTGGTATAGATGCACTTCAGACTGCCTCACCTCCAGCTTAAGCATCGTTCCCCTGGGCTCATCTCGTGTGAGGACTATTTTGTCCCCTTCCTCCTTCATAGCTAGTTTAAAGCACTTTCAATAAGCCCCCGCTAGCTTCTGCGCTAGTATTCATTCCCTTTGAGATAGGTGGGTTCCGCAGACAGACTGCATATGGGGCCCTCCATTCCTCTGAGAAGGGAGTCACCCACCACGACCACCCTTCTTTCTTTCCTGTTGGAGGCAGTCTCAAGGCGTGGGTGTGACCACCTCGCCCTAGGCTCTCTCCTAGGCAGATTCCCCATCACCTCTTCACTCGCCTCCCCTTCAACTTCCAGCAACTGGAACCAGTTGCTTAGAAGGAGCTGGGGAAGCAGGCTAGGCAGGCGGGGGTTCTCCTGTGACACAGAGTAGGGACTATCTTCCAACCTTCCTCATCATTCAGGTCTATCTGACTGTGACAGGGCAGGGGGTCCACTACCTTTCTGGGGGTACTTTCCAGGAACCCTTCCCTCTGGTAAGCCAGAGAGTCACTCCACCAGTCGATCTCCTGCTCACACTCCCTGATGGCCCTAAGTCTCTGGACCTCATCTTTAAGTTCCACCACTAGACTGAGTAGCTCATCCACCTGCTCACACCTCACACAGGTGGAGTCCCTGCCATTCTCCCCAGGCAGCAACACGCTCAGGCACTCCTTGCAACCAGAGACCTGAACAGCAACATTTTTCAGCAAGCTCACTGTCTGGGTTGCCACAATCTTCTTAGAATAAGCCTGCTGTCTAGTGGAGACCATGTTTCAGCCTGTGGTTGCAGGGACTGCCAAAGAAAGCCAGTCTCTCGAGCAAGGAGGGACCAAAACTTGCAATTCTCACCACTAGACCCACCTACACATGCACAGATGTTGCGCCCTATGGGAAGTGTGGGCTGTGCTCAATTACTGAACCTCCCCTTTCTCAGTAAGCAGAAACAATGGTTACTCGCCTGGTATGTTTCATGCTAGCTTCCACCCTCCATGAGGCTATTTAAAGCTTATTATCAGGTGTGAAGGTGTGAAGGTTAAGGGTGGGTGGGTGTTTAAGCTGTTCCCCTAATGTGCCAGCTCCACCCCTGGTGACTCAGGAGCCCGCCCACAAGCTGCCAGCTCCCAGCTCCCAGCACAAGCGCACTGCTGTTGCTAGCCTCAAAAAAAGCCTTAAAAAAAGCTGTAAAAGAGGGCTTTTTGGTTGGCCTTTTTACTCCAGATCCCTTGCCAGCGCAGACTTACCTGCTCAGAAGCTAGTCTCTGCAGCAAAAATTTGAAATAGTCTCTTTTCACAATATGTCTATAAGTATTGCTCCAACAATTGGCAGATGAATCAGTTAATATAAAATCTGAGCTGGTTCTAAGTTGTATCTTTCTTGTGACCAAAAGAAAGACTTTTACACTGAAAAATGGAAATCTCTGCCTGAATAAAGTAAATATATATTCTTTCACTCTTCAAAGGTACTTATGTATCTATCAAGAATATCAGAAAACAACAATTTCCTGTTCCATCACAACTACTTTGAACACAATGAATGAATTGTTATTTACGTATTAGCTAATATTCATCAGACAGATTCATCACTTTAGTCAGAGAGCAGAAGGAAAGGTTCGTGTGCCATACAGGGACTGAACACTAATTGATGACATTACAGTCTTCTGTTAACAAAATATATCTCCTTGTAATTCAGTTAAGTTTAGCCAAGAGTTTGCATTACACATCAATGGCTGTGGGCAAACATTTCATATTTAGAATGGTATCTCCATTTTATCTCGTCTAGTGTCAACATGTACCACTTTTATATGTAGTATCTGTGCTTCCAGAAGAGCATTTAAATGATAAAATAGCTTTATCATAACAACATTTTGAGGATATAGTGATTGATTTCTGAAGAAAAGCATCTGGATTTGGAGACAGTAAAATAGACATGCCTCAAGTTTAATGTAGTTGTAGAAATTTGAAGGCTGAAACTGTAATATCTAAACTAAAGCACCAAGGCATCAACTGCTAGCCACTTTTTTGAATGTATTTCATATTTATAAATTCTAAACTGTTCCTTTCTCATCTAAATTTACATGGTTAAATTTGGTCACATTTTCTTGATAGTTATTAAGAACATTAGGTAATAAGTATAGTAGTTTTGAATTGCAATTTTAAAATTATTTTTTTCTAAGAGAAGCATAAAGCTAATCAATAGTTTCCCTATTTTATTTAATTTAATTTAAGCCATAATGCACCGTAGTGTGCTGTGCTGGCAAAAACTATAGGGAAAACAGACTGCAGATATACTCTTAACAAACATATGAGACACTTAACTAAACTGTTTTTCATATTCAATTACTGTGATAAAAATAGTAAAAGTTAATACAAATTCTTATTAAGTTGATGTTTCTTTTTTACTTGTTTATTTTTAGTTAAAAGTCTAAGTTTTCATTGGAATAAGGGCTAACATTACCATACATGGGTTAATCTCCTAGGTTCCTTCCATGGCACCTAAATATACCTTTGAATGGCCCAAAAGGAGCCATTATTTTCTCTAAAATTAAGTCAGCAGTAGGCTTTGAAATATCACCCCAAAGTGCCACTTTGATCAGTATCTTGACTTATATACTCTTAAGAGAATTTAAAGAAAATCTAGAAAATATTCTATTAGAAATCCATACAGTGTGCTGAGCTTAACTTTTATTTTGGTTCTGTTCTGGGCCACAAGAGCTTTTATTCTATTATTTTTTCTTAGTTATAACTTTATCTTATGCACATTGAAGGAAATGTTGGTATTTTTATCTAGCGCCTATCATTCTAGTGATGCAGACTGGGAAGCCATTGCTGCTTATATTTACATATATAGAGAAATAAAATATGTAGAAATAAAATTTTATTTAGGTTTGATGATGTAAGCTCTGCCATCTACCTGCTTTGTGCTTCTGATATGTCTGTCAATAGTACAAAAATCAAAATGGTGTGATAAAACTTATGCAGTAGTGAGAAAATGTGCAACCCCAAGAGCGGTGCAAAAACGGAACTACTTAATTGATTAGAACAGTTGACAAGATACATCCGTTAACATCCTAGATTCAGAAAGCAGAAGCTGTTGTTAGAATTCTGAATTAAAGAAAGAAATTAGATTCACTAGAACAGAACATACTAGCATGAATTTGTGTGTGTAGCTAGTTGTTACTGGCAGTGAATTCTTTAATCTAGTAAAAGAGCATTTTTTTGTCATTGTTTTGTAGTTTTTTGTTTGTTTTTGTTTTGCTTTCATGCAGTTGTTGCTTGTTTGTAATATTATTATTGCTTTGCCTCATACAGGATTCACTTCTCTTTGTGCTAGGAAGTTCTAAGGGACTCAATAGAATGGCTCAATGAATTAAGGAGATCATTAGTTATTTCTGGCAAGTAACATACCTGCTGCCTAAGGGAAAAATAGGCATCAGATCTGAGATATTTAGTACATTTGAAGAAATATTCCTGAATAATTTATAGGTGTATTCTGCACTTAGCGGTAATTTTCTTTCATAGATGATAAGTTACTTGTTAGAATAATAATAATAAAAAAACTTTCCTGTTCACATAGCATACTTCACTTAATTTGTTTGAGATCTCTTTATTTAATATGAATATATCAATCGGGTGCACCTCTGTGTAAAAATTGAAAGAATCAGCGACAAGCAGGGCTTACCCTATATTATATCCCAGGTTATGTTTAGCATTTTCTCCCTTATTAGTATGACATCATTATCATAAATGTTTTTATGGAATAAAAATTTGGTTTTCCCCATGATCATATATGCATGTCTGTATCAATGAGTAGCAAAGAACATGAGCATTTATTTTCTAATAAATCTTGAAAGATATGAATCAGCAACATTTCATGGAATTTAATGGAGCTTTATTGACAGAAACACCTGTGGTTTTATCAGTAGAAAAATTCGAAATCTTTCAATATAAACATATTCCCACCTTCCTCAGTTATACTAGATATAATTAAGGCATGGCCAATAGATTAATTCATCCCTTAAGATATTATTGTTGTTGGTGGTGGTTTTTTTTTTATCATTTCCATGGAGACAAATATAGAGTTATCACTACTTAGCTTGAAGTATTTATGATGGCTTAATAGAAAAATTGACCAAAAACTATTTATTATTTTCATATTTTATGAAGCAGACAAAGAAAACTAAAAATTACAATGTCATTTACAAAGTCATTTAAATAGAAACATAAATAAATTGTAAGATACATCTGGTTGACAACATTTTTCAGATTTTATAACATGGTTTCATTTATAGTATCATGAAAGTACTTAATACATATGCTGACGTTTGACAAAAATCCCAGATGTTTTCTCAGATTAAATTTTGAGAGATAAGACTGGTTATGGAATATTGCATGTGGCATTAAAGAGCATTTCTATAATAAAAAATATTTTCTTTTTGTAACGGAGAAGAATGAGACATTTTTATTTTATGTTAATTCCTTTTGTTTGTTTGTTTGTTTGTTTGTTTGTTCCTGTATTTTAATGTTGATAAATTGTATTAAAAGTTAAAGCTAGTGCTACAAGCATCATTACATGCTAAGAAGAATGGAAAGGATATGTACAGAAGTATCCTCTAAGCAAAGAAACATTGCCAAGTTCTAATACAGCAAAATATTTACTTCAATCAGTCATTCTTTTATAAGGGTAAATAGCAGATTCAAAGCTGACTGTTGTAATGTAGCAAAACAATAGTACTTGGCTTTTGAATGCAGCATAACATGTAAGAATTCAGGACAGCTTACCAAGAAAATATATTCCTTTTTATTATACCTTTAGTGATTCAGTAAATGCTAGCAAAGCAATGAGCCTCATGCTGAATGAAATCAGAGGCTATTTAGAATCTGAAAGCTAATCCTGTTTGGAAGTATCTTGGGTAAGACTCAAAGCTGCTGAAAAATTAGACTTCTGTCTCTATATTATAAATCCTGAAAGCACTGCTGAATGAGTCACATTTCTCCATTCATTCCATTCACATTAAACATACATGTACAATTAAGAGGAAATGTATGGAATACCGTATTGAAATAGCAAAATTTTGAAAACCATTTTGAGAGGTTTCCTAAAGATTACTTGGTTTGAAACATCAATAATGCTCTTTTGCATGATAATAAGTGGCACAACAATGAGATATGTCGATGGCAACAATAAGGGCTTTATACGCTTTGTTCCACAAATGCCACTCAGCACATGAGAAACCTCAAAGTGGGAAAGGCTCTGGGCTGAGTCTTGCATGATGCAGGTGCAGGCAGCATTATGTCTCTTCCTGAGCACTGGTAGGAAGTTAGCACTTCCTACCAGTGCTGCCCAGAGGCACCAGGGAAAAGGACTTGCGGAGGATACATGCTCAGTGTATAAGTCAGTATAATGTAGAAATTGGAGAAGGGAGTAGAAAGAGAAAACGTGTTAATTCTTCAAAAAATAAGGCTCATGCTTGCCACTGGAAACTTGGATTTGCTTCTAGAAAATAATTAGACCTACATCGACATGGTAGAGGATAGAGAATGCCTTTATCCAATTATGTTCAGAAGGCAAGTTTCAACTTGCAAGAGATGACTGTTCCACCTTATTTTGGCTGTGATTAAGGAAAAAAAAAATCTTACCTTGTACTTTTGGAAATCACTAAATTGCAAGAGAACTGTGAAAAAACAGCACTAGTGATATTTACCTTTCAAAATAAAAGGGTATGTACCCTAATAACTTCCACAGAAACCATGTGTTCGCAATTTTTAATAGGATTTTTGAGCTGTTAACTTCATAGCTTTTTGTTATTGTTTTTTTTTTGGGAGGGAGGGGGAGGCTCAGTTTTGATTACTTGTTCCTCCTAGTTGTACCATCTGAAATAATGGAGAATTTTATTTAAAAACAATGCAATTTACAAGTCAGAGAAAAGAAAATGAAGATGATGGTTTATAATTACCATTAATAATTTATTATAATATATAATGTTATATATATAATATACCATTTATTTATAATTATAATTATAAATATCATTAGAGGACATAATAAACATATTGTTTACAAATAGCTGATACTAAGATACCAAAAGAGAATAAACAAGGGAGTAAACGTTACTAGCAAATCTTCAATTATTATGTTCCATTCAAAATTAATGTGACAAAAAAATCATGAAGTAAAGAATTAATGCAAAGAAAAAGATTATACCAAATGAAGTAAATAACTAGCACATTACTGTGATTTGTATACTATCAAAAGCTTTTTATGACATAGCTAGCTCAGATTCAATGAAAAGCTATCTTATCTGGTATGAGAAACCACTACTACAGAGAGCCTTGCATAGACCAATAGAGTATTGTGGAGATCGATGAGAAGCACAGAAGAGGTCAGCATTGATAAATGCTCATTTATACACACCTGGAAAGCAGAGATAAGGTGATAGACTGTAAACTAAAATTAATGCTTTGTCTCAGTGTTTCTGGTTCACAAAAACATGTACAACTTCTCCTCCTCCTCCATACTTCGCTGCTTATGAAGCACTAGTGAGTAACTTCCCTTAAAAGAATGGATCATTTTATACGTTCATATTTTGCAGAGCCTTTTGGTGTCAAATAGGCCCAAACAAAAAAAAATCTGATTTTGGAAAGATCAGTGCATTTCAGCTTTTCAGAATTTTAGCTAGCAACTTGTTTATTGTTAGTTTGTTAGTTTGTTTGATTTTTCCCTTCTCTAGCTGTCAGGACAAGACATTCAAGGCATGCTTACAAAGTGGATGCTTAGAAAACTCATTATGTTAAAATTTTTAGTCCATGCGTTTCCAACCTTTTGGTTGTCTGGACTGCATATAAAATATATAATATAGTTAACATATATAAGCAACAAAACTTGTTTTATATATATATTTTTTTTTTAACTAAAACATAACAAAAAATAGAATCAACATTTAAAGTAGTGGAATATTTGACCTCAATTTTTGTGAAACGAGTACATTGGTCTGGTTTGATGGAAGTAGTTGCAATTCTTAGTGAGTTATCAAGCTGTTTGTTAGAGATTTTTGATGAAATGCTCCTCTGCTTCATCCTTGTAAATGGTTGTTTACAAATGCACGTACAGCCAAAAAGCCATGACAGTGAATAAGGCATCACTGAAATTTTTCTCTGCTAAGATAGGTCTTATACATTTCAGATAAAGAGAAATGATAAAATTTTTGAGTTGAATGTAACTCTATACAATCTATTTGAAAATTCATAGGTAATTATGTCAATTGAAAATGAAGTTTCAAATTTACAAAAAAATAGCAATTTTTTGGCAATGTTGAAATCTATTCTCAAATTCCTTTATCAAAATGGAATGTACAGCTGCATGTCTCCATGTTCACAAGACTATGTTTTGCAAATGTAGCAAAATGCATAAATGATATAATTTGTGTTAGCCCTGCACTGAGACCTGTGCATGTCCTGGTTTCAATTGAGACAGTCTTAATAGAGCATCAATGTTTTGGTTGTTGCTGAGCAATGGATATATGCCTGGGACGAGCCTGGGCTTCTTGGGAGAGAAGGACTGCTGCCATGATGGTGTGGATCAGGATGGCTCACATTACTCTCTGCCCTGGGCTGCATGTCCGACAGGCCACTGGTTAGACATACTTTAGATAATCTAAAGGACACTGTAATGAAAAGCCACTTCAGCTAGTGTATCTCATACTGTTCTGGGGAAGGAATGAGCAGAAAGAAAAATTCACAGAAAGGCAGTCAGAGATGACTAGAAACTTCTTGTAGCAATTTTGCTTGAACTACTACCCAACTTGAGAGTAAGACCAAATAATACTGTGAGTCCTAGACTGGATTTCCATGTGGATATTCTAGTGTGAGTCATGTGCTAATCAGAGATATGTACTGTACCCCAGTGTAAAGGTCAATTATTCCACAAGTGACATAGAATCACAAAATTATTTGGGTTAGAAGGGACCTTAAAGACCATCTAGTTCTAATGATCCATCATGGGCAGGAACACCTTCCACTGGATCAGATTGTCCAAAGTCCCATCCAACTTGGCCTCACACATGTGGTTCACAAGATCTCAGTTAAGCATTTCACAATGTTTAATTATTAATACAGTATTCATTTATTAGAAGAACTTACTGGACAGCCCTTAGATGAATTATGTAGCATACAATGAAGAGACTGTGGTCAGGTGAATATGTAATGAAGAACACAGTTGATATGGTGGTTTCAGACGACACCCTACATTAATTTCAGGAATAAAGAAATCTTTTATTAATTACTATGAAATAACAAATTTGCCAAGTGGTATTGAAAACTCCATATTTTCTATAGAAAGGTATAGTGTAAAGAAAAAAATTGGACAGCATCTCTTTTTTACCAGTGTGATTAATTTTAATATTGTCTTATTTCTCCTGTTTTGAAGATTTTGAACATCTGTATGAAGCATTTTGTATCAAATGAAACATAACTTTCGGCCAAATCTCATTAAAAAGGATTATAAAGATAAAAGAAAATTACTTTCCAATTCTTGGAAAGTTAAAGCTATTTCCCAAAACATGATGAAAAAAAGAAACAGATGAGCCAAATGCAGGTATGTTTCCTGAACTGAGATCTACCCCTATAATTAATTTCCCTGCTTTGAGATTTACATAAAATAAAGTAGATTTTGCATAACTGGTCATATGTGCTAAATGCAGAACAAAGTACTGGCAATAATATTTGAAATTTCTATGCATTTATTTACTAATTTTCATTTTGCAGCAAGAGCTTAGAGTAAACCAACTGTGTGCTCAGGCTGATTGTCATGTAAGTGATAAAACTGTTGTTATTTTTAAAAGAAAATATGAATTTAATGTAGAAATGCTTTCTGCATTTACTGAAAAACAAAAGCTTCACAGTCTAAATAGAGACTAAAGTTTTCATGTAACCAGATTGCAGAAGCTAATGTTTTACACTGTGTGAAGGAAATATGAGAAAATTTCCCATCTTTCTTTAGACCAGAGTAACAAGAATTTAATGGAAATACTGATAAAAAAATTCAAATAAAATTGAACACAAAAAGATCCTAATCACTAAATGTGATAAAATAGGTATAATCCCAGATAATTTGCAAGAATATTGACAGAAGCACGTAACAAGTAGAATGTTGCCTCCTTTTTATGCAGAATGTAGCCTTGTTTTATGTAGAATGACAGTTTCACAGTGTGCTATTAGAATTCTCAAATTTTGCTGGATCTCAGTACAGCAGGATTCAGACAACTTTCTGTGACTGTGACTGTCCTACACATAATTTTTTTATTTGAATATGTGGATTATGTTGCCAAATAATAAGAACTGAACACATAAAAAGTATTTTTATTTAAACTGTTCGAGGCAAGAAATTATAGTTTGCTAAGTATTCTCACCATGTAATTGAACTGCACATATTATGTACAGTTATCACTTCCGTACATTGTGAAATGCTTGCACACAAAGTGATAACAGTAGACAATGTAAAGACTTCTTCAGTTCATGCACAGATCACCTGTGCACCACCCACCTTTATTGAGTTAATAATTTTTCATGACTTTCAAAGCTTTAATAATGTATCTAATTTAATCTTCTAGCAGACTTAATATGAGGACGAGAGGATGCTGAAACAGAAAGAATGCTTACAATGAAAAATCTTAGTAATATGTACTGAAGTCATTTTACTCTCTCTATTTTGTGTTGGAGAGATGAACGTGGGTTCTTCTTTGCTCAGTTCTAAGATTCTATGAAACCTACACTGAAGTTGCAGATGAGATATGAAGGATTGGATCTTGCTGGCATGTGACTTTTTTTCCTTGTTCTAGTCTCAAGATTGTTATAAAGAATATATATATATGGATAAGAGCTCAGAAGAATCTAGTGCTTTGTTCTTCTACTTATCTGCACTTAATACTTTTATTGGACATTAATGAAAATCCATCACAGTCACATTATGCAAGTACAGAATATATATATGTATATAAAGAAAGGTACATAAACCTTTCTTTCATTATATAAGTTTTTTCAAATACATGTTTTTTTTGGTTTTTTTTTCAGAAGATGTCAAATTATAAAATGTCTACTGAAATAAGGGTTTTAATGTAGTCTCTTGCAATGTCAAATACAAATGTATTGTTTGTTAATGAGACCATGATAATATGTGCTATCTGAACTCAGATGTCGAAGAGAATTTGAGGGTTTTTTGCAAATAAGTTTCACAATGGTAAAGAAATATCAAAAAATAAATGAAGACAATTGACTAGCCTGTCTTACCTGTTTTTATCTATAACCTTTTACACAGAAATAATATTAATTGTTACATCCAAATCTTCAGTTTTATATATAATCTTTTTACCATTTTTTTTCAAATTGTTTCTCAGAAGTGGAGAGATATGGTTTTAACGCTTAAAAATAAAAATAAAAATAAATCTTCAAATCAAATAAATAAATCAACACTGAATATGCACTACTCAGTACAGAATTGTAGTACCATACATGTTTAGAGCTATTCAATAAATTCCATTCACTGGCAGCAATTGTTCTGGAATAATTCTTCAAACTGAGATTTAATGAAGGACTATAGGTATACTGACATATACCATAAGAATTGAGTGCTTTCAAATTCGTTTATGATATTGTATAATTCATCTAATGAATGATTATGCTCCTCCTGTTTAAAGCATATTTAATGGTTGGATAACATTCAGTGAAGTAAATTAATACTAGTGAATACACATCAGAACCTTTACATGTAAGGAAACATAAATCAGGGGCAGAACATACTGTAGTGGGATAGGTTAGGCCTGTATTAACAAGTAACAAGGACCACCCAAAATTCAAACCTTAAGTCTGAGTATATTGTTCAAACACTTCTTGAATAGGCTTGGTGCCAATTCCACTGTGCAAGGGAGCCAGTTGCAGTGCCTGACCAACCTCTAGTACAGAACCTTCCCCTAAACCCCAGCCTGACCCTTCCCTGACACAACTCCATGCTATTCCCTCGGACTCTATCTCTGTTACGAGAGAGCAGAGCTCAGTGCCACATCTCCACTACCCTCATGAGGAGCTGTAGGCTGCCATGAGGCCTTTCCTCAGCCTCCTCTGTTCTGGGCAGAAAACACTGAGGCATCTCATAAGCCTCACCCTCTAATAATCTATGTTAACATTTCCATTTGGCTGAAGTATGCAGCTTGGAAATATATTTCTCAGCTAAATACCCTCACTACACTTTGCTTATCACGAGGAAGTCTTGAAAAAGCAAGTGGATCCTTTCAGATGAGACTAAATTGAACAGTGTGTGACAGGCAGTGACTGGTGACTGGACTAGAGCCATTTCAGTGTTATCTTTTACCATGGGATCGATGGGTTTTTAGCATCCACTGTTTCTGTTCACAGAGCTGCTCATATTCTCATAAACTACTTCTTCAATTGAGATGTTTGGAGGACTCATTTCTGTCAGGCACTCCTGATACAGGCAAATATGACAACGTACATGTGACCATAGAAGATAAAATTTGTTTTGAGTTACAATAAATAGCAACCATATGTAAAGAAGTAAAACACTGCTAGAGAGAGAGAAGACAGTATTTAATACCAATACGTGCTTTGAATTTATAGGCAAATAAAAAAGATCTCTGCTTTTTGTCTTTTTTTTTTTTTTAAGAAATATTTATTGTTGGTGACAACGGTATTTTCACTGAATCTAAGTATGTACCAGTTTGTAGTTAGTTCAATAAAAGTATTTGACCTTAGACAGTAGAGTAGAGTTGTGAATGTGGAAATATGTCAGCAGTGTGACTAAAAATAAGAAAGAAAATGGAATGCAGAATTTTCAAGTGACAATGATAGATGTATATTAATCTCTATGAAAATAAATGAGCAAGAGCTTTCTAAACACTGGCATAAGTGAATTTATAATAAACAATGGGAAAAAGGAATTGACTAAATAATCATTAATGAGAAAATCTGATGTTATAATTAATGTTCAGAAGGAGGTATGAGACAAAAACAAAGTAGCTTTGCATGGAGTCCAGAGCTTGATCGAAAGCCTTTGAAGTCAGCAGGAATGCACTGGTTTCCATGTACATTTTGGCAGACTAGCACTGTACTCTCAGTGTGAGAAATCTGGCACATCTCTCAGTTGCTCCGTAAATCAGTCTTAGTCTTACAACACTGCTTCATTAGTTCCTTACTTTGCTCATCATCCTAAATTAATCTCAGGATAATTCACTTTATAGACTCTTTCTGACCTTTCTAATCCTGGTGGTACTTGCAATCTAAATGGTGATTTGAGTATAAGATTCACCTGTATTTGTCTTTTCTCCCTAGAGAAAGGAACATTTGTCAGGATTGGCAATAAAGGAGAGTAACTTACTGGAGTGATTTCTATAGTGTTATAGGTGCATCACTGAATTCATTGACAGTTTTTTAACTAGCCCTTTTGGCTGTAGGCCTTCTTGTCCATCTTTTTACTTCACATTCTGGGGTTGGGAAGTTAAACATTTACCTCCTGCCGGGCACTTCTGCTCTTGCCTAAATCAACTTCTCTTTGTGTTTGTTGTTGTTGTTGTTTGCTTGTTTGTTTTTCAAAGATGTCAGCACCTCAAAGCATAAACAAACTAAAGGTAGAAAAAACATTTTCAGATTGCCAGAGAAGGAGTTGTGTCTGATCTGAAGAAGTAGCAGAAGTCAGGAGTCTTACACGTAAGACACACAGCTGAGAGTTCATGGCTTTTTGTACCAGGATATCCTGACAGCTCCCTTAATTTTCCAACAGTCTTGACAGATAGAACATGTCCCATAGGATCTGGAGGAAGCTGTGCAGCCCTTCAACTCTCTGCACCCCCATCCACATCTCATTGCACTCGACTTTAGAACACACTGCCAAAGAGTAACGTGAGCAACATCTTTTAATAATTTTAGAACAAAGAAAAGTTTTCTGAAGCTGAAAACTCTAGTTTTCAGCTAGTAGTTGCTAAAACTACAGAACCAATACATTTAATGCATTAAACAACAAACAAAACCAATGAAACAACAGCAATTAGATAGAGTAGTATGTGATTATTCTGAGTATTTAAAGCAAAGGAATTTATGTCACAATAACTCACTTTTCTCCAGTATTTTATAAAATTGTAAAATTTAAAATAAATGCTTATAGCAGAGAAAGAATTTATTAGACTAAAATGTGAGATTTGGATGTAAATAACACTGATTTCATTTGCAAAACAAGACACATCATTTTTAGCATTTAACTTCAAATATCAAATATTAGCATTGCATTATAGTATTCCCACTCCCTGATGTTTTTATAACTCTTGATAGAATTATAGGAGTAAATCATGAGTTAAAGTTCTGTAACATTATATGCAGGTCACTCCAAAAGTAATGCCTCTTATTTATTTCCATAGAAAATACCACAGAATACAGCATAATGACATTATTCAATAGAGCAAATTCTCAGCTGCAGAACACTCTTGTTCAAAATAGTTACCATTGTTAGCTATACATTTTCACTAGTGATGAGAAAGAGCCTGTATACCACACTCATAAAAATCTGCACCAGTGGAGGTGACCTACTGTTCCACAGATGTTACGATGGCTTTATAGCTGAAATATACCACCCACTACTTCACTATGTGCACATCCACTGTTTGGTCTCCATAAACGTTGAGCAAACATCAGTGAATGTCAACGGGTGCCAATGGGTGCCCTACTAAGGCACATGGAAAATAAAGACATGGTGATTGGGGGTAACCAACATGGATTCACCAAGGGCAAGTCATGCCTGACAAACATGGTGACCTTTTATGATGGAGTAATGGCTTCAGTAAAAGGAAAGGCTACTTATATCATCTACTTGGGCTTGTGCAAAGTGTTTGACACTGTCCAGCATTACATCCTGGTCACCAAGTTGGAGAAAAATGGATTTGATGAATGGACCACTCGCTGGATAAGGAATTGGCTGGATGGTTGCACTTAGAGAATTGTGGTCAATGGCTCAGGGTCCAAGTGGAGACCAGTGACAAGTGGCATTCCCCCGAGATTGGTGTTGCGACCAGTGTTATCTAACATATCTGCAGGTGACATGGACAGTAAGATCAAGTGTAACCTCAGCAAGTTTGCAGACAATACCAAGCTGAGTGGTGTGGTTGACATGCTAGAGGAAAAAGATTATCCAGAGGGACCTAGTCACACTTGAGAGGGGGGCCCATGCCATCTTTGTGAGGTTCAACAAGGTCAAATGCAGGGTCCTGCATCTGGGCTGGGGCAATCTCAAGCACAGATACTGGTTGGGTGAGAATGGCTTGAGAGCAGCCCTGAGAAGAAGGATTTGCAAGTGTTGATTGATGAGAGACTCAGCATAAGTTGGCAGTGTGTGCTTGCAGCCCAGAAGGCCAACTGTATACTGGGTTGCATCAAGAGAAGTGTGACCAGCAGGTTGAGGGAGGTGATTCTGTCCCTTTACTCTCATGTGACCCCATCTGAAGTGCTGCATCTAGCTCTGGATCACCCAGAGGAGGGCTGCAGAGATAGTCAGAGGGCTGGAACATCTTCTCTATAAGGAGTTGGGGCTATTCAGCCTCGAGAAGGGAAGACTCTAAGGAGACCTTATAGTGGCCTTCTACTAGCTGAAATGAAGGCCTACAGGAAAGCTTGGGAGAAAGTTGTTATAAGGGCACATAGCGACAAAATGAGGGGATATGGTTTTAAATTGAAACAAGGTAGATTTAGACTAGATATCAGGAAGCAATTCTTTACTGTGTAGGCAGTGGGAGACACTGGAACAGGTTGCCCAGTGAGGTTTTGCATGCCCTCTCCCTGGAAGCATTCAAGGCCAGAGTGGATAGGGCTTTGAGCAATTTGGTCTAGGAGGAGGAATCCCTCCCTATAGCAGAGGCTTGGAACTAGATGATCATAGATGTCCCTTCCAAAATAAACCATTCTCTGACTCTGATTTCTTCTGTATGGAGGAATTCAATGAGACACTTCTTCTTCATATACAGTTCCATGTCAGATGTCATTCTGTCAGACTGCCTATCTGCTGCCATCTGTTGCATGGCAAAAAGTTTAATGGATTACTCGTGGGAAGGTTCAACCTCTACTGCCAGACCGTTGACACTGTGGGCCAACATAATAGAATAGGAGACACTGTGGTCTATACTCTCACAGATCTGTGACTATTTGAGCATACACAAAATCAGATGTCTAAAACAACAGCTTCTGAATAAATCATCAACTACAAATATCTACTATTGAAGGACAGTTATATGGGATTTTGGATGAAGGGAAAAGCTAGTGGATTGCATAAATGCAACTACCGTGTTGATTTACTTGTTTAACATTAATTGGCTTCAGTGGCTTCAGATTTAACGGGTGAAGACATGAAATAAATCTAAGCAATCAAAATCAGAGATTAAAAGATGTAAGGAAATGTCTGGTCACATACAACAATAAACATATATATATATATATCATAGAAGAACATTCCTCGTGAAGAAGTGTACATATACATGATGCATAGCTATTATAAATCTAAATAAATGTATCTATGTGTTTTCAGGCTTTCAAATCTCATTGAGGAGCTTCACACACAGGCTGTTGAGATAGTCTACCTAGACTTTAGCAAAGTCTTTGACACTGTGTTCTGCTGGAAAAGCTGGCAGCCCATGGTTAGGGCAGGTACATTCTTTGCTGGGTAAAGATGTGGCTGGAGTTCCAGGCCCAGAGAATGGTGGTGAATGGAATTAAATCTAGCTGGAAATTGGTCATGAGTGGGATTCAGGGATCAATTTTGAGATCCATTCTGATTGATATCTTTCTTGATGATTTGGATGAGGGAATTGAGTTTGCCCTTGGTAAGTTTGAAGATGACACCAAGCTGGGTGGAAGTATCAATCTGTCTGAGGGTAGCAAGGCCCTACAGAGGGCCTGAACAGGCTGGATCTACAAGCTGAGACCAATGGGATGAAGTTCATTATGAACAAGTGTTGGGTTCTGCACTTCAGTCACAACAACCCTGTGCAGTGCTACAGGTTTGAGGCAAAGTGGCTGGAAAATTGCGTGGCAGAAAACGACATGTGAATGTTGGTTGACACTAGGATGTACGTGACTCATCAGTGTGCTCAGGTGGCCAGGAAGACTACTGGTATTGTGGCTTCTATCAGAAATAGTGCTGCCATAGTGTTGGACCAGTGAGGTGGTTGTCTCTCTGTACTCAGCCACATCTTAAGTACTTTGTTCAGTTTTGGGCCCCTCACTAAAATAAAGACATTAAAGACCTCAAGTCTGTTCAGAGAAGGGCAATGAAGTTGTGAAGAATCTGGAATACAAGTCATTAGTAGTGGCTGAGGGGAATGGGATTGTTTAGTCTGGAGAAGAGGAGGCTCAGGGGAGACATCATTGTTCTCTACAACTACCTGAAGCGAGGTTGTAGTAAGGTGGGAGTAGGTTTCTTCTGTCAGTTAACTAGTGATAGAACAAGAGGTAATAGACTTAAGTTGTGCCAGGGGAGATTCAGCTTGGATATTAGGAAAAATTTATTAGAAAATGTGGTTAGACATTTAATGAATGTTTAATGAAGGAGTAGATGTATCACTTAGGGGCATGGTTTACTGGGCAATATTGGTGGTAAGTGGACGGTTTGACTCAATGATCCTAGAGGTCTTTTCTAAACTTAATGATTCCATGATCTCTTACAGTGAATCCAATTTCTGACACTTCATTCTTTTCCATTTTCTCATATCATATTGTACCTTTCTGGTTTAAGAAATCAAAATATCACTATTTGCTTGTATGAAATTTACAGCTTCTTTGTTTTTTTCTTGAAAATACAATGCCCTTTTAATTGAAAATGTAGTTTATACATAGAGGTAAAGTCAATATTTTTGTTGTGTGATTTTTTAAAGAAAAAATTACAACTTATGACTCGTTGCTCACAGAGATATTTTGAGTTTCAAATTACTGTAAAACAGATTTATGTTAGTTTATGCTTAGTAACAGTTTAGGCATATACAACATCTCTCCAAGCTAGTCCCAAAACAGTACCCTAAATTACGGCAGCACAGGTTATATCTAAAGTAAAATAAGCAAAACACACATAAAAATTTATAATAATAATAAATGGATAAAGTAGCACAATTCCCACTAATTTTTACTGTTTCCTTTCAGGAATGTCATGACAAAGAAAACAAAATCACAGTATTTAAATAATAAAATTAGGTCTACTTCAGGACATGCTTTCTTTGAGTCTGCTATATCTCAATAAAAAGGATAGAAAAATAAAAAGGAAAGGAAAAAGCAGAATTCTGGAAACCCTACAGATCCTGAGTACTATAATGAAAGAAGTTGTATTTAAGCCTTTGATAGCAAACAGATCAAGCTTAGCCAGTATGGTACCATGCACATTTGAGCAGCTAGACAAAAAATATAGAAAACAATACTTGGAGCATTCTGGCAAATAACAGCATCAACTAGTTACATTTCAGTCAGTTATGGGTTAGATGGTTAGGTGACTTCTTTATTCAAATAAATAAACTATAAGTTAATTGAAGGAATAGGACATCTTATCAAATAAAATTATTGCTGATCTGTTAGCTATTTCACAATTCAAACAAAAGGACTCAATTCATTGTCATTGTGATTTCCAACCAGAATTTCAGCTTTTTATTGTCCTTGGAATGAAAATCAGTATTCTGACTAGATGTAAAATTAGTATATTTTAAAATCGTAAGAATTATTTGCATATAAATGTATTGAAGTCTCAAAATTATACTTGTAGTTTTGCTCTACTGACTTAGAATGATAGTGTTTTCAATGAGATTGCTTACTAAGTGATGAATTTTCAGCATCCCATTAGTATATGGATGAAAGAACAAATAAACTGATCAAGCTCTGAAATCCATGTAAACCTTGAAGAAAGATACAATCAGTATGAACACTACTTTAGATCATTGCCTATAATGCTGAAATCTGAAGTGTTTTCTCTATATTTATAATATTAAATGTATTTTCATTTGAATTTTCCAGTCATTTTCCCTTGCTAATGTCTGGACAAACAGTGCTATGACTTTTTTTCCTGTCTGCCTTTTATATCTACTGTTGCTGCTTCAGGCTTTGGAGGTTTATTACCTTTTCCTCACATTAACATCTGGGAAGAAGTAGAAGCTGACTATGCATGAAAAGTGGAGATACAAGAGAATACAAGCAAACTTATAGCTTTTGAAGTGGAAGGGTTGTTTCCTATTAATACTTATAACTCCATTAGCAAGTAGATTTAAGCAATCCTGCATGTAAATGCTGATTCACATATGCCTTGCACCTGGTAAACAATGTAGGGAAAACTATAAAGCATAACAGAATTATGCTTACATATGTGCACACAGAAATAATACATATATTAAAAAAAAGCCTGTTGATTTTATATTTAATAATATAATATAATATTTATAATATTTAATATAAATATTTATATATTTTATATTTAATAGCAATCATGTGTTCACTTTTTTTTTTTTTTTCTCCAGATATTAAAGGGCACATCTAAAGGGTCGTTAAAAACGTCAACTTACTAAATATGCCTAACTCTGTGACCTGGGACTGACCTGTGCATTCAACATTGCATGCTCTTGCAATAGAGATAATATTTTCTTCTACTTGAATACAATACATTAAAGCTGTCAATACACTTGAACCTAAAGTGTGAGTCTACATTTTAAAACCAGAGAGACAGAGAGCTTTAAAAGAAAGCACTGAGTAGAAAAGTTCACGTTGAAATGCCTGAATTATTTTCTATTTCTTTTATTATCTCATCCACACAGTTACTATACACAACACTCAAAAAACACAAAAGGTAGACACATCAGAACTGTAGTTAATCAAGACCAAACCCCATTTGGCTACACAATATAGAGTATGTTGCATTTCAAATGAATGGATGAATGACAACTCATTCTAGATATTCAATTAAGGCTTGAATCTGCAATACATGGTGGCACTTAACACTGAATAAGTACTACTGAATTAATATAACTAGCTGAATGAATGCTGTTCATAGTAAAATTGTAAGAGTTATTTTGATCTTCTTGGAATTTCCAAGTGACTCAATCATGTCACTGAAAAAGGTTTCGTACAAATGATTTCTTTGGAATTTCAAACGTAAACATATTTTATCCTTCTCCCTTTCTCATATAAACTTACTTAGTTCAGTAAATAGTACTGAAGAAATGCTTAAAAGAGTCAAATTCTGACATGAACTGCATAAATAACATTTAAAAAAGATACTTAATACATTAAATCTTTGATAAATGACTTATAATTATTTTTTTAAAATGAAATCCAGGATTATAACTTTGATAGATTTAAAGTTTAGGTACTATGATTTGGCAAGTACTCATCCTTCTGTTAATTCTTTATCCTAATTCAAAGGCCAGAAGTAATGACTCTTTTTCAAAGACTAATATGATATATTCTGATGTTAATTTAATTTACTTGCTCTATAAGCAACATTTAACTGTAGCTAAGCAGTTTCATCAATGTACACTTAATGACTGCATGGATCACCATAGGAAATTGTATTAGTTTGATGACTAACTCTAACTCTATTCTATTTCTTTTATCAATTTGGTATGAGATGTACAAAATAACCTGAAGCAATATCAGAAAGAAAGATGTGCAATTAGCAGAGAAAAAAAAGTGGGTGATGAATTTTAGATCTTTTGTTAATTCTTTTCCCCTCTCATCTACTTGCTTTATTCTGCCTCCTCTTACATATTTCTATAAAAATTCCCAAAGTAGTTGGATCTTTTTTTATATATAAAATAACTACCACAGGTAAATTACTTTGGTAAAGATGTCTTATTCATCTCTGGTAGATAACTCCTCTGATAATATTCTCCTTATTGCAATTTCGATGACAAGCAAAATAAAAAAAATCAGAATTATTTTTTGTTTGTACTCTTTCAAGGAGTTTTTGAGAAGAAGATAAAGTCTCACTAGCAATATTAGCTTGTATTGACTCTCCTAATACTATCTTCAAAACTTTTGCTGTTGCAACTGGAGATATAAATAGTTTTTTCCAGAGAAAATTATAACATATATATATTTATATGCATGCATTTCATGGATTTAGCATACATATGACATACTGTACTTTATGGAGATCTGTGAGTGTTTCCTTCTATTTAATATTTTTGGATGGTGTAAGGGCTTTGTCTTTCATTATTGTCCTTATTCTTTAACTCCCTGTCTTTGTCTAGCTATCTGTTTGCTCAGTAATTTGTCTACATTTGTATATGTCTTGTGAGAGAAAGTTGTAAGGAAAGATCTAAAAAAATAATTGCAGTCATTTACTGTGTTCCCCTGTTCCCCTTTTGATGGACAGATATCAGTTAACAAAATGGTGAAACAGCTTCAGATTGCAGGTGGTCTGATCTTGCACTCCTATCTAGTGACACATGGAAGACATACTCATATGCTCTGCCAATATTAGTACATCTGAGGCAGTAACAATGAATAGAGCTGAATAATGTGAAAATAATAAAAATACCTCCTTCTTTCCAGGGAAAGCAAAGAGTAAGTTTCTTGCTTTGTGACAAAAGTCTTGAACATTTTACACCTGTATAAATAACAAAGAAGTTAATTCGTGCCACCTATTTAAGAAAGTTGAACAGGAGAATGGAGGATGGAAAATTAGAAAGAGAGAGGCAGAAACTTACTGGCTTACTGATATCTCAATATGGGAGGAAATTTTTGTTAAGTCCGCCTAAATAAGAAGTAAACTGAAAGATTGTGGTATGCTTAGAAAAGAGGGAAATATAGCCACTGCCAAAGGAAGGAAGGCCATAACCGTGCTGCACAGACATACATAATTATTATTATTATTATTGTTATTATTAATTTCTTTTTTTCCCTGCCTCCTCTGCTATTTATAGCAACGCATTCCCTCACATGGAGGCTGTCAGACTCAGAATTTTGCAAGGACTGCAAATCTCTTTTTGTAGTCAAAGCTGTGAACAAATGCACAAAGGAAGACAGAAATTTTATAAAAGAATCACACGAAAGGAACAGATATAGGGAAATTTTTAAACCTGAGATACTCCTACAGTGCAGCCAAATGCACTGCCAATAATTCACAGATGTATAGCACATGGGTGTGCAAAGCTGTGACTGTTAGAGGTGTGAAAAGAGTTCTTAGTATGTTCATTGAATAGAAAACGTACCCATCTGTTCTGTTGAAATAAGTAAAATCTAAATCTAAAATCTCATACGTTTGGGAAATTAACATTTCTGTAGAGTGACATAAGAGAGGTAACAAGGTACATTCCCTGCTACTGACATGGGTAAACTTAGGTATAGGAAAGTAAATATTCAGGGCTTAAGAATGAATTACGCTGTTTTTTCTCACTTATATTTCTGACATGTCATTTCCTGTCTATTCATCTACAGTTCAAGTTATCTTTGCAGAGTAAAGCAGTAGTACTCTTTTGTGTGTTATGAATGGTGACATGGAAATTGAACAACAATGCCTGATAACATGCACAAGATGGAATCTTCTTTCTAAATTAATTATTTGAGGATTGTTATATATCCTGGACTTTAATGAATGAATGAATGAATGAATAAATAAATAAATAAATGGGTGAACCTATTTAATTTTGCATTCTAAAAACTCATTTATAAAGGAAGTTGAGTCCATTGGCAGATAATAATTTAAAAATTACAAAAAAGAAATGTGTGCTTCAAAAAAAAAAAAAAAAAAAAGCTGAGGACCAAAATGTTTTCAAGCAGCCGCTCCCTCAGCTTGCTACATCTCTGACTCTAAATCTGAACACATGCACAATTCTTGTCTAAACTGTAGTCATAGATCTTTCTTTAAATTGGGATGAAAATGATTACAGCACCTCACCATGAACTGCAATAACTACAGTAATTTACTACTTTGGTACAACTGGAATTCCTCCCTCACCGAAAAGGAGGTTTCAGCTGTGAAAAAGCAATAGGCTATACCGATTTCCTAGACAGGCTGTATCTCCTCCTCCTTTTGTTGTTTACAAATTGTCCTAGAAAACAGCAAATAATGGACAGTAAAATGTAATAATATCATGTTTTTGCATGCAGAAGCTATGTTACTGTGGAGAAAGAAGAGTCCTTAATTTCCCTTTTTTGTTCTCACTTTTATTTAGTATTAATCAGTCACTGAATAAATAGTACTAAGAATACTACTACTGCTAATAAGTATCCTCCCTATTTTGAAACAGAAATAGTAGACAAGCTTTTAGTATCTCAGTTGAGTGTCCAAACCACCTCTTTAAGAAGTTGCATCCCCTGTTAGATAAATACCATGTAATCTTTCTTAAATGTAGTTTTTCTTGGGAAAAGCAACTCTTATTCACTGCTGTGCACAAAGCCAAAATAAAGCTATGAAATTCTGAATTCTAGAGCAATTTTGAAGACTGGATTGCACTAATTACTATGTTACAGAAAAGTGCTTTCTTCTGCTTTCTTCCTCTCTGTTTCAGTCTCATAGCCACCCCCACAGAATCTTGACCTTTCACAAGTAAAACTTGTATCAAGTGCAAAACAAAATCTCTAGCAGGTGAAATGCAATTTCAAATGTGCTCTACGTGATTTATGCTATATCTGTGCTTCTACTTAACTATTTTCATGTGAATTGCTTTCACTTGCCTAAGTGAAAGAGTTGTTTGTGGATTTGGGGAGTGTACGGAGATACCAGGCTTCTTTCAGAAGAAGTAACAGGGCTGGATCGATTCTGTGATGTTTATCATTGCACTAGAAATGCTGAAAGGTTACATAGCAACATGAGTTAAGAAAGCTGTGCTCAAATCACACCTCTGGAAAAATTGGCATGACTCTGTTCCACCTAGTTATCGTTTGCTCACTGTTGGTGGCCAGTCAAACAGGAACTTTCAATGCTGCCAGGACTGATGATTTTTCTCCAAGAAATCAGCCTCCCACTCTGCAAGACTGAAGGTTTTTTGCTGAAAACGAATTAGTGCCAAGATTAACTTTTCATTGTATTCGATCAAAATAAAATTAAAAACGCTGAAATGTAAAATCAAGCATAATCAAAACAGAGAAAGATTGGCAATTTGCTTCCAGGAAGAACATTTTAATCTGTAAAATCAGTGAAGGAGGTCTGAAAGTAAAATAAAAGTTTCAATATCAGAACTGCATATAATCTCACCATCAATGGGCAGTGTCACTGTGTAATAATTTAAAAAATTGATATACATTTTCAGCCTTGGGCAATGAAGGCTCAATATATTCATCTTGACCTGTGTGATGCACTAAAAGCAACCAGTGACATCTAACTCTTTCCTACAGCAGGGACGTAAAATCTTGCAATTCAAAACAAAAGGCAGTAAGTAATTTATTTGCACTTTGTGCTATTCATAATTCATATTTTACGTAATTTGTTTGATAATATTCAGATCATCAATAGAAAACACTGAAGAGAGACATTTGTTTCTGAAATATCTGTTCATTAAATCCTAGTGGTCCCTCCTATTCATTGCTACTATGGTTTTCTTCATTATTCAATAGCACTTTCAATCCCCAAGTGTGTGACTTTCATTATTATAGATCATTTTTCCTTAGGATGTGTGATTTAATTTTAATGTAGGAATCTAAATCAAAATCCTTTTCTATTTAGTAGTTCTCTAGTGTAATAAAAGAGAGTGAGCCTTAGCCCTATGCTTTTGTGCTCAGGAGCATTTTGCTATGTATTTTAATCATAATAAAATCAATAGGAAGGTGCCAACAGTGAAAACGAGGAAGAAAGATTCCCCATATGGAGCTGGAGAATAAACTTTGTTTTTTTGTTTTGTTGTTGGTTTGTTTTGTTTGTTTTGTTTTGCTTTTTTTTTTTTTCCCAGAGTGCAAAAAAGCTGCAAGCAAATAACTTGTTAATTCTGCATCTGTCACAGTTTAACCTTGTTTGTCCTCTTGTGTATAGAATGAATTAACTAAAAGGCTTTCTTTTTGAGTTATCCATGTCTGAAGTTGAAATAGTGTGTGTTTTATGAAACCTATGCTCTCTCTTAGTTCCATAAAGACATCTCTGGATTGTTCACTATGGCTCACTCACTCTTAGTGTATCTGGGACTGAGACACCAGTGAAAACTTTTCTCCTGCTGGCACATAGCCAACACAAGCTATGATCAAACACTGAAAATTATTTTTTCTCTTTTACACTTGTGAACGACTGTGTTAAAAGACATCTTCCTTTTCTAGCTCCAGGAGAATGAAGCACTGACAGGTGTAGCCACTTTGGGTGCACTGAAACTACACTTAAGGCCTTCCACAGTCAATGCTTCATTGCACAAGCATGAAGGAGAATCAGCATATTTTTTCTTACTCTCCATTTTTTTTAAAGCATGGCCTAATCAGCAGCTTCACAGAAATGTTTGGGCTTGTGCATAGTTTTTGTTTTTTTTTTTTTCTGTCTGAATATGAAGCTGAATCCATGGGGTATTATGTTATTACAAAAATAATGTCTTTTGTACCTAAGCATGTTAAGTAAGTCTTGACATGAGATTTTGAGATTGATATTGTGCAAATACAAATGATGTTAAAAAACAGACTGGAAATATATGCAATGTTAAGGAAAAAATACAGCTAAGCTGAGTCTTAGTTTCACAGAATATGAATATGTTCCCTGTTACTTGTTAGTCTCTCAACTCCTCCACTCAAAAATTGGAGAGATGTAGAAGCAAGGTTCCCTGGTTGAAAATACCATGGGGATAGCAAGAATCCTGGAGGCAATTTTTATCTAAGATATGGAAAAATACATTTTTCTATCTTATTATATTAATCTCAGATGTTCATGATATCTTCATGACAGTTCAACTTAAACTACAACTGACTAGCTGATGATTACACCTTTCTCAAATCTGTCCTGCTGCTATTTCTAATAGAGTTTTTTGGTTAAAAAATTCCTGGGTTATAATATAATACCTAGTACCTGTTAGGGGTACTTCACTTTCTGTAAGCTTACTTCTGTAAGCTTAAGAATCTTTTGCTACTGTGTGTTGGAAGCCTGTCAGCTCTCAGGAGGTGAGCAAGGTTGACTACGTTCAGGAGGTGGCTGAATGTAGTTTTTCCTTCTGTAATGCATTGGAGAGATTTTGTTGTTCAACAGCAGGGCCTGCTCCTCTCACTGTTACTGAGCTCTTGCCCTGATATGAGGTGGAGGTGGAGGCAATACACATTTCTCAGAGGTGAGGACAAAGCTATTGTTGATGCATATGCCAGCTCTGTGTGGGAATAAAGAACAACACAATATGAAATATCATAAAGAGTCAGCTTTGGCTGCTTTACAGAAAAAATGCTGAGCTGAGCCCCTTTTACCAGCAGAAGCGTTTCTTTCTAAATGGGGCTTTGATGCAATGTTCCTTGATTTCTGATCTCCACAGCAGTATGTTACTTCTCTCCACCTTTGAGGGCTATCATTTCTACAGTAGGATGAGTCCATTTCTGTGTGGATGAAGTGAACTGAATCATGGTTGCTGCACTGTCCTGCCCCACTGTACCTTGAGCTAACAATGATAGTTCCACATTTACCTGCAAGAAGTGGTTGGGAATCCACTTTATCTCCATGATATCTTATGTACTTGCGGTGGTCCATACAGAGCATTCTGGTGGGACTTTCAAATGAGCAGTTGTCTGAATTGCATGTGGTGGCCGGCTGGAGCCATTTTGCCCATCAAACAGATGGCTCTTTTCTCTGATACGTGTTCTTTCCTATTTCTTTCTTCACTTTTAACTTGGCTCTGTAAACAGTATTTTTGCTTTGTACATTTGCCTGTCCAATTTCAACTCAAATATTTAAGGCTGGAAAAAAACTAATGAATTAATTCTTAATTAGATTCAGGACCTATGCCAAACAATTCATTTTGTCATTTGAATGGCAGAAGAAACATGTTAAAACTCACATAAATATGTACTTTCTCAAATATAAGTATTTTTTAATTGTATTATCTTAAGTATGCAAGATTGACTACGCTAGATTTCATACCCGACAAGCATGGAAGAGTTGGGAACGGCTTCTGATTATCTTTCTAGCTATAGACTATAGCAATAGACTTTTATTTCTAAGCCTCATCATTTCACTCACAGTAAAAAAGAAACGATAATGAAATTTATATATAACTAATGTCATAACAGTCTTACAAAATTAGTTATAATTCTTGGCATTTTTAGGCTGAGAAGTCTCAGATATTTCTTGCACACATATTGCTCATATATATATATATTGCAGATATTTGTTGGACTATGTGTACAATTATATGGTGAAACAGACATTTTGCATATAGAAAAACTAATAAACAATTATTGCAAGAAAAGTCTACTTTTTGTCTTGTTATGAGCTGTCTGTGTCCCACCTTCAAACCTTGCAGATTATCTGCCAGAATGATCATGAACCAGTCATTGCTTGACAGTATGTGAGTCTAGTACAATGGAAAAAACATTCTGAAGTGTCCTTTTCCAAGCAGAAAAAATATCCAGTTTGAACTAATTGATACTGTTTTCACTGTTTTACAGCCCCATTTATATGCACTACATATGTAATGACAGCAGAGTTGTCTATAAAATAAAAATTTTGTTTGTTTATGTTTTGTTGTCGTTTTTTCCCCCCCGTTCTCCTCTCACCCCTCAGGTAATATCAGCAAAATGGGTCTTTTTTTCATGTTTATTAAAAATCCTGTTTTCACAAATGAATTTTTTGTTTTGTTTTTGTTTTATTTGTTTTTTGAAAACTGAAGAAATCTAAATTGAAATTGTGTTATTTGGCCTCTTTGGGAAAACAAACAAACAAATAAAAAAACAGAGGCCTCATTGTCTGGAATTTACTTGGGAAGCCATCACATGGGATGCCATCTCACTTCTCCAGCAAGGAAACACTTGGTGCAATATGGAAGATTTCCTGGATTCAGTGGTAACTTATAGCTGATGGATTCTCTGAGAAGAGAAACACATTAATCAAGCTATAGCAGTATCATTTACAATATAAATATTTTATGTCTCTAGTGGGAATTTTCTGTTTCAGAAGAAAGTGGATGATTTTCAAAGAAGAACAAAAAAGGTTGAAATCAATTTTTCTCTCAGATAATAAACTCAAAGGAAAATTGCTATCATTTAATTCCTCCTACGAATTTGTTTCTGTAGTATATTAGATTGCCCACTTCATTTTTACCAGCTCTGGATCAGCTTTAACAGGCAAATGCATATCTCAAATCCTCACTTTCTCCTTTATGTTATGAAATACAGTCCTGCCAATTCATGACGTTGACATGTTTCTGGGTTTTTGAGAGTATGAATTTTCTCTTCTTATAAAATTATTCCTCCTTGATTACTTCACTAGAAACATTTGAAAATGGTATCAAAGTTGGTGCATTTATGGATGCTGACAGAATTTTTGTAAGTATGGTAGATGTAAAGTCAGTCAGTAACTCTTCTCAGCTTTGTCTAGTGCAGTGTACCATTCGAGACAAAAAGACAATGATACAACTTAGGGACCCATGTACGAGGACCAGCCAGAAAAAAATATAATTCACATCCAGGATTTGTCATTCTTAAAAATGATCATCTTAGCTATATTTTTATGGAGCCCAGTAGCTACCAGCCTGGATTCCTCTTTGAAAATAAGCAAACTTTCATAATTTATGTAAAGGGCTAAGAATGATGTTCTATAATCCTGATAGAATATCTCTATTCTATTTCTTTAAATAGAAAAAAAGGAAACCTCTTTCTTGTTTTCATTTTCCCAAGCTTTTGTCAGTGCTTTCAAAATATATCAGCACTCTAAGACAACACCCTGTCCTCATTTCTACACATTGTTTGTGTACCAGACTCAGAACTGCCATTTCACATCACAGTACATTGATTTTTAATGTTCTTGTAATTTAGGTTAAGGATGCAGAAATCTTAGCTCGGTTAGGCTGCATGATGACCTGCATTTGAACTTCTTACCAGCTGCTCCTAGGTCTTGGACAACAATTCTTTCTTTAAAACCACAATTAGGGAAAAAAAAAAAACAAAAAACAACAACAAAAAAAAACCAACCAACCACAAAAAACAACCATGAAGTGACACTATAGACTGTTTTTAATTAAGTTTTAACATTATTTTTGTGCAGTCAATAACAAATAAGTGCTTTCAAAATGGTTGTAAGGCATGCAGGATTTATACCGATGCAATAATCTCACTTACTTCTGTCTAATTCCCTCTTTAGATCTATTGCTGTTATCTGATTTACTAAGACAAGGCAGCTGGTATGCCCTTTTTGAGCTAGCTTTGCAAGATTAAATTCTGCCACCTTGACCTAGCATAAATATTGAGAAATGGCACAGCCCAGGTTCATCGTGGGATCTGGTGCATGAAATTAATGCTGGAAAGTAGGATAACGCAGTGACAGTGACTTGGATGTGTCGATCTGGATAATTCTGTATCTCTTGAAAGAGGGGAAAAGTTCAGTAAGACAGCACTGCCTTACTGAATAAGTGCAAAGGAATAAAATTTGTTCCCATATAAGCTATGTATTGGTACAGAGTAGTAGCAGGAATAGAATATTAACTTAGAAGTGATTGATATTCTCTGAAATAGAACATTTTTAGAATTTCATACAGGCTACTTTACAGTCTGATTCCACAATTTATGTTTAGTTCAGCTAGCAAAAGAATAGAAATGCTACTGAAAAAGCTGGAGAAATGGAACTGATCCTGCAATATCAATAAAGCAAAGTTCCTATTAACTTCACTGGATATTTTAAGCAAGCAGAGATGGAAAAAAATGACTTTATTTTTAAACAGAAAGAATGACTAAAACGGACATATTTTTAGTATATTTTTATTATTCTTGCAAAGCCAATTTTAGCTTAACCATCTCTTTTCAAGTGATGATGAAAAGCCATAAAAACTGTTGTATTTTGGTTTCATTGCCAAAGGCAAACTGGCATACAACTTGCACAAGACTGCCTTGAGCAGTATTCTGTAAACTAAATGATGATTATGCGTATATGAATACTGAGCCAATAAAGCACAGAATTTGCTATTCACTTTTATAACTGCTGCACAGTATTTTTTTCTATTAAGGCAAAGAAGGTTTCTTTTCCTACTAACATGCAAACGAAGTTTAAATTAATAAATTAAATTAATTCATATCTTCTTTTTGGTTGATCTATTTGGGTGAAATAGATGATTTTTTTTTTTTTTTTGTACTGTAAATCTTAAAGTACTAATTTATTTCCAAATCAGACTTTTGCTGTTTGATCAAACTAGACACTGTAGTGCCTAATAAAATAATAATTTGGTCTGCAATAAATGTCATTCTGAAGTACTGTTGGAGTAAAAGCTTCTAAAGGGCAAAACTGACATAATTAAAAAAAAAAATACAACCTCAAAAATATCCACCTATAACAGATGCTGTAGCATATGGCTAGATTTTAAGTGAGTGCATACTTGAACACAGAAAATAAATAAGGGCATGACAAGACTCCCCCTTCCTCTTTTGCCCCATAGATACACCACTCACATGGTCACCAGATGGTATATGCGGAACTCTGAATGCAACACAGTATTTATAGCTACCAATTTGTGGCCTTGAAGTCTGAATAATAAACACACATTTCATAAGGCTGAATAGAAGCACTTTCATGTTGTTTATTTTTGTTATTCAGAGCACAGAACATTTGTTTGTGCAAAAAATAATTGGGCAACTTTGTCTTTGAGGCAATGATCTTAAGGCCCTTTTGAATATAGCCAAGTTGAGATGAAGCTCTTAGTCTAGAAATTTTTAATGCTCTAAGTTAGTTTTGCAGAAAAGCTGTACAGCTCCTTGATGTGCCATGGGAATTGTTAAGGGCAGCTTTGCTCCAGATCGTGTCATGTGATGTCCCTCTTAGCACCATGGTGTTGGCGTAATCCTGAGGCACATTCCACGAAGACTTTTTAATGCATCTATTACCAGAGCAATAGCGAGGCTAGGCTGTCTCTTCAAGCACTATCTTGTATGCTCTTACTTTCCAAGACCACAAGAGGGAGAACAAGATAACAAAGCCACAGCAGAAATAATTGCATGCCCAAATCGTCTTTCAGGTTCATAAACCCTATCTCTACTACCAGTTTTGTGGGTATAAGTAGATAAGTATTTTACTTTCAAAAGCTTAAGGCCTTCACAATTGAAAGATAAATAATACTGTCATTGACACTAGAGCAAGTCTTGCGTTATTCTCTTGTAGAATACCATGCTTTTGTAGAAGAGGTCTAGTTGTTCTTACAGGAAATAATGCTAAATGCATCATAGAAGAAAAAAAAAAAGTTTTTTAAATAATTGAATGAAAATGGAAATCCACTAAACTACAAAATATTTATGCCTTCAACATTCTTGTAGATAAATAGCATCTAGACTTGTCTTTGATGAAGTCTTTATAGCTTGCATAGATTTTATTTGTTTTGAGGCTTCAGTTAATTTGAAAACATTCTACTGAATAAATATTTAGCTTTGTATTTGGATATTCAGTTTCATATTCTGACCATTTTAAAGGAAAATAATTTTCATTACAACACAAAATTCTAGTTTCACTTGTATTAAAAAAAATTAGAATGTCAACATGAGTTTATAAAGATTTAAGAATACAAAGCACAGGAAATGGATATCAATCCATCTGGAATTAAAATGCTTGGAATTAAATTATATATTTTACATTTTATATATATTAATAAAAATATAAATTATATGCAATTTTAAGTATATAAGCTGAGCAATTATAACATTAATTATAATTGTTATAATATATGGTTGATGAACATAAATAGTATAAATAATATATTATTATATCTCATTATCATTTTTGAGTGCTTATGTAGCTGATTTCATGAGCTTACTATTTGATAACAGTGATGAATAACATGCGTAAAGAAGATGAGTGAAGTATATCCTGGGCTGTAAAATCCTCTTTCCATTTCTTCCCACTTTATTACTTGAGTTCTGCATTGTTAGCATGGCTGTTTGAAGACCACCTGGGGAATGCGGCAGTTCATAATTTTACACAACTGAATACAATCTGTTGATTTATTTTTAATGTGAGTACTGTAGTGATTTTGTTTGTCAGAAGCCATGGGGAACAAAGTTGAATATTATACATTAGCAGCGTCCATTTAAAGTAATAAGGAATATAATTAGATCATAAACAGAGGCATGATTTTAAAATGCACTCTTATACTTAATGAGATGATATTAAAAGCTTCTTTGGCTATAAATAGAATGTTTGCATTTCTGGGAAAAGTGTACGGCTTCTATTGAAAAAAAAAGAGTGAAAGGAAGTGAGATGCATAAAAAAAGCAGCAGATGTATGACTCTGTATTTCACTTTACAGTAAATTTTATGCTGTTTAAAAATTGATCTTTTTTTTTTTAATTAAATTGTACTCTCCATTTTCTTGTTTTAGTCGATAAAGGAAAAGCAAAGGAGAAAAAAAAAAAGGTGGAGCAGCCTTAATGATTTCAAAGCTTTTGTCTAATCTTTTGCAAGAAATCATAAAAGACCAATTAAATTACATATATGGAGTTTTGTAACAGGAAGCTGAATATGTTCAATATTTGGTTTTAAATGAAAACATGCTTCAAACGAAACTATTTTTTAATTTCTAATTCCTTTTAAACATTTTTATATAAGACAGTGTATACACTTTCTTCATAAAATTAGGTTGTTTTTTTTTTTTTAATTATTGTTTTAAATGTCAATTCCATACTTCTCCTATCATGTTTGACTACATAAAAGTGAGGCATTCTCTCTGAAGAAAAGAGGATGAACATAGATATTCTTTAGTAAAACAGGAGCAGCAATGATTTTCTAATTTATGTGGGTGCTATGTTATTTTCCAAATACTTTTTTTTACATTTATATTTGCTTTCCAGGAGGTGACATCTTTTACAACTCGAAGAATTACTTTTTCTTTGAGACCAAGACTTGTTTTCTCTAATTAGCTATTAAGAATAACAGTTACAATTTTTTCATGCCTTGTCTCTTTCATTCATGGTGCAGCTAACTAATACTATTCCTTTTATTTCAACTTTCTTATTCAGTTTGTTTTTTACTAGATTTCCTCAAAAAATAAATGAGAGTTATGCAAGAAATTTTCTCTTTTGTTTTTATTAATATATATATTTTCATTTTATTTTGTTTTATATTTGTTTTACTGAAAAGGGTTAGAAAATCTGCCAAAAACTTTAAACTAGTCTCAAACAAACTAGGCTACAGCAAACAATAACTTTTTGCTGTATGACAGATGCTTCTCTGTTGTGACAGTAGTTGTGTGGGTCACCTGGAAGACTGCAGACCATCGCTTACGTATCATCATCATAAAATACTTCTTGATTCACCATCTGCCTTTATGAAATGTTCCTGAAATTAAATATCTTAATGGAGCATGAAGTTGTGTGCTAAGGAGTAGATAAGTGAGAAACTTTGAGTTCAGTGAAGAACTAAACCAGAGTTGCATTTGTGCATGTATATGATGCTATTGCTTTGAAAATCTATGATCTGTTGGTTTGCATGCAAGGCATCCATATATTTACAGTAAATTTGAGATTTTATAGTATCATGCTATATTTTTATCTTAATAAAGTTGCAAATACATTGCTAAAATTGTTTGTATTTATGTAAAAGATCATACCACAATATTTACATTACAATATTTATTGTATAAATGTGCCAATGAGATTATCTATTTGAATACAGCCACATGCATTTTTCCTAGATCAGATTTATGTTATTGTAATGAATTTCTTTATATAGAACTTGTTCCTATATCATTTTAAAATTAAAGTTATTTATTTGCAAGTTTCCTTCTATAAGGAATAGCTATGGGGAAAAGGCTGGAATAATGACAGTATTTCCAGAGAACATCTAAATGAACAATGTAATTGTTGGCAGGACTACTTTTTTGCATATAGTACCAAATGTTGATAATGTAAAGGAAAGGCTCTATCTTTGATTAAACCTTGTAATTATTAGACTCCACAGATTTGCTTTAAGATCATAAAAAATATGTTTAATTCATACTATAGATTATAGGATTTTCCTAAGGATCTTAATGTGAAGAAAGATGTGGAAGATAACATTGAACAGGTTTTGTAAGTGCTAAGGGTAATGAGAGATGGGAACTTGCTCGTATTGATAATTGCACAGGTAAAGTTGTCTTATATATCATTTGAGATTCTCAGTTGTCTTCACTGCCTTATTTATCATGTGGGATTTCTTTATTTCCTTGTCACTACCAAAATCTTTTAATTTCAAATGTATTATCTCTTATTTTTACAAAGTCTATGCAAATAAAAGATTCTTCCATTTAGCTTAAAAGGCCATAGCTTTTTTATATATATCCAAGCGAGAGACAGTGGGAGAATATGTACATGCAGTGGATAAAGCAGGATTTGCAAGAAGAAATTGCTGGCGACCAAAACATTCATTTGCAAAAAGTCCTGGTTGGAAGCAGTTCCTCATAAGATGTGTTGGAGCTGTGAGAAAGGTGGGAGGGAGTCAGAGCTGTGCTCGCCGGAGCCCAGTAGCAAATACACAACCTCATCAAAGAGGTGAACATGCGAGTTGAAAAGCTCAGGTCAGCCTGAAGCATTTCAGCGTTTTAGGATATGAAAGATTCCTTATCCATGCATGTAAAAAAGTAAAAAATAAAACAAAGAAATTTTATTACAGAGGACTATATAATGACAGAATATGTTTTTTCTTTAAGAATTTTTCATATTTCTTTTTTTTCCCCTACTTTTAGGAATTTCTTAATGTATTTTAATTATTTTTCAGGTTCAGTCATATAATATACAATGTAGATAGGAAAACATATGCCCTTTACAAAGCCACTGTTCTGCATACTGAAAGGGAATTGCTATAGCTTTAAAATGCTTGTGGGAAAGAAGACCATAAGATAGGAAATAAAGCAAAATAATTATTTTTTTTCCTTCTGTAAAGCTTACTCGAGGAGAATAACCTTTCACTTTTAATGTCATACACAAATGTCATTACAAATATTAACTACAATTTTCACAGTATTATATAGAAAATAATTTTATTCTATTTGCATATTTTATCCCAAAGCTTGTGCAGTGACTATAGCTGTCTTTCATCCTGCGTTAAACTCTCTCATGTATGATAACGTAGTTACCCAGTTTTATTGATTTTGTTTTTTCTTTACTTTCAAAAAATACTTTCAATAATGGCTTTACTTAAAAATATTTCTTATAACTATAAAGTTTCAGAGGAAGACTTTTATCCAGTACAAATAGGGTGCAGGTAGAAACGTTTCAGATTCTAAATAGCTTAATATTAGGTAGTAAATGAAGGGTTGTGTTTATGAAAGTTTCAGAACTAAGACCAAGGCTGCCATCAGTGTCATCTTAAGACATTTTGAAAGTGTGATGAAACTAGAGTACGTGACTGAATCTATGTAAAAGAAAGAAAACCAAACTGAACCAAAACAACAACAAAAAACAGTTAAAACTTGTGTTTTAAAAATAGGAAAAAACCTCACCTTCGTTAACAGTTTCTTCAAAAGCAAACAAACATGAGTTTGTTACATCTGTGATTCTTGTGAGAATGTGTTAGGTGAGGTACGGAGCACCTGTTATTACATTAATACATACAGATACAAGTATACACATTTAAAGGCATTTTGGTGCAAACCTCCCCTCCTTCAAAGAAACCCAATTCTAAAAACTATTCTCTCTGTAGTGTAGGTTTTTTGTTTTGTTTTGTTTTTTGTTTTTTTTTTTCCCCAAGATAAATATGATAGCAGTAAAAACTATAAAAAGTGATTTTTTAAATCTGTTCACTGAAATGCTGACTGTGCAGCACTCAGCCTACACTCAAAAAGGAGCAGGAAAGCTATCAAAAATGTAGTGAAAATGGCAGTATTTCCCTTTCCCAACATTTTTGCCTAACAAAGATTCATATGAACATAATATCAAGGATATTTTTCCTATTTTTGAAAACAGCTTTTCTTGTACTGAACAATGTACCATCATCTGTGAGAATGCCAAGAGTGGCACAAGGGTTAAATAGAGTGTAGATTTGTTAAGGGAGAGGTAAGAAGTTTTGATCTTCCATTTATTTCCAATATTCCATTTTTTTCTGAGGTCTTGGCTTGTTTGGCAAGGTTTGGAATCCCATGATTTGTAATACAGACACATATACATATCCAATTAGGTGATACAAGGTGATTTAAGGGCAACAATGCTGGAGAAGGGTCTGTAGCACTAGTCTTATGGGGATCAGCTGAGGGAACTGAGATTGTTTAGTTTGGAGGAGAGGAGGCTCACAAGAGTCCCAATCGCTCTCTGCAACGATCTGGAAAGAGGTTGTGGAGAGGTGGGAATTGGCCTCTTCTCCCAGATAGTTATTGATAGGACAAGAAGGATTGGCCTCAAATTGCACCAGAAGATGTTTAGATTGGATATCTGGAAGAATTTCTTCTTAGGAGTGGAAAGGCATTGGAATGAGCTACCGAGGGAATTTATGGAGTCACTATATCTGAAGGTGTTTAATGAAAGGGTAGATGTATTATGTAGAGACGTGATTTAATGGGCAATATTGGTTGTAGGTGGACTAGATGATCTTACAAGTGTTTTTCAACCTTAATAATTCTATGATTCTCTGATTCTATGATTCAGTGATCTATTTAGAGTCATCTTTGGGCTTCAGTGTATCATTTCAGAGTACCCAGACAGCATTTCCTTCCCGACATATCCTGGTGAGATCAACAGTGCTTGGTTTTCTTTGGAGTCTGTCAACATCCTTTCCCTGCACAATGCATGTAACTGGAGTATTAATGAGATTAGGTCACAAACACCTGACATAGAAATTTGACCACTTTTTCATTTCATTTCATTTCAAAGCAATCTACAGATATTAAATCTCATTAAAATGAAATGCAAGATAACTTTGTTTTCATGCATTGTTGTTCCCTTCAGTCCAAGTCTTGCAAAGACTTACATGTGTGTAGGCAATTTTGTACAACTGCAGCTTGTTTGCTGAATTTTTGCATGACAACAGATTTCAGCAATGTGAAAATGTAAATATGCAAATTTTATTATGCCTTAGAAATGTGGGTTTTTTTGTTTTGTTTTTATTGATTTGGTTTTGTTTTGCTTGTTTTTACAGTAAAAGCAATTATCTGTTTTCTTTAACAGAAGTGTCACACTTTGACTTTTGGGCTGATAAGTGAAGTTGTCAAGCTGTGGTCTTTACTTAGATGAAACTTTGAAGAGAAAGAACTCCTTAAGACAAAAGAATCATTTCTTTCCGATGAGTATTGTAGTTGCAGTTGCTGTTTTCAGTGAAAAACACAAATATAATATCCGAAACATTTCACAATTGTCTTTTTACCTTCAATAGATTGTTTATTCAAGGAAGGCAGCTGAAAAAAATAAAATATTTTACAACAGTATTTTTTTTTATTTGAAATAATATATGGCTTTAAAATTATGTACATACATTTATCTGATGTCCGTAAGCTAAGTTGAATTAAACTCTTTATCAAGAAGTGAAATTGTCAAATGTTGAAAATGATATTTTGTGCTAATACAAACCTGGCATTCCTTTAGGAAAAACACCTAATTGGAAAACAGATGTCAATTTTTGCAGCTTTGCTCTGGATATAGCAGAAGTGAGCTGTGCTAACACAGAGAACTTACATTTCACTATGTTTTAAGGCTCTGAAGTCTCCATAGGGCTCTAACAACAGTATTGACTTTCAAGTGGCTTTCAAGAAAATGTTGTTCCATATTTTACTGCAAGCCTTCATCTATGTCTTTTCTGAAATTTGACTGAGTGATCTATACCCTTATACCCTATTGCTCATTGTGAGACATTACAGAAGGATCTTCATGAAATATTCATAAATAAGTGAAATTTCTTATGTGTACTTTAAAATATATATATATATATATTTGACAGATTTATTGACAACAATTCAAAAGGAGTTATTCTAATTATATAGTTTGACTTTCTACATAATCTAAATTATAGGATTGCCCTAGATTAATGCTAAACTGAACTGGAATTTATGCCCAGTGACTCTCAACCATATTTACTACTGCTTTCCTTCTCTGTCCCCACCCCTTTACCACTGCCTTGTCCTCTCCTACTTCATTCCCACCCCTTCAGGCACTGATGCTGAGCTCATGGCCCCAGTGACTGTCCAGCTGAGAATGGAGGAGCTTGTTTGACACTTTTGTCCATCTGAAAACTGAGGTTTCCAGAAAAAATTACTGAGTTAACATATTCAGCGTATGCACTGTGTATGATAATATATTTTCTATGGTAATAAATTGTTCTTTTTGATATTTAGAAAATGATGAAATTTTAGTGCTGTGGGCTTAAAACCATCAACAGAAGCTCATCAAGAAACTATATATTAGTGCTCTTTTTAAAGTGAATGAGTGCATGAGAATGCCCTACTAACTGAAAAAGTTTTGATTAATTTTTTTTGTTGTATTTCTTGAATTTGTTTTCTTCTTGCAGTACCGAAAATCTGTGCTATTCACGGTATTAAATCCTCTAATAAGCACTTTGATTCTGAATAAAGAAACATGTATAACTGAATGATTGTAAAATATGATATGTATAACAGAAAAGAGAGCGACAATGTTGAAAAAGTGACGAGTATGGAAGCAAGGAAATGTGCCTGAAATTCTGAAGTATGTGGAAATTGCAGCTTACTACCTTATATGTACATTTAAATAAGGAAAAGAAAAATGACGTAAAGTAGACATGTGGAACGTAGAGTGGAGATAGTCAGCTTGTGGTATGCAACTGGACTGTATGAATGAATAATTTTAACTTCAGAACACTGGAATAATTAGCTTGAAAGCCATGCTATAGCAATTCTGTTTCTACTTTTTCGGTCTGATATTTGAACAACAGCCTGTAGTTAGATATTCAGACAACAAATTAAGTAAATATAGAACGATTGCAGATATTAAAGGCCACATCACAGTTGTCTAAATCACAGTGTATGTTTTGAGGGGAGTGAATACAGCAGATGAGATTTTCAGTGTGAAATTTTAAAAACAAGTTGATATTCTTATAGTGATAATTAAATGGATACTGAGTTAGACTAAATCTGATCACTGATATATGCAGAACCTTTTCATACATTCTTGTCTTCCACGTTTCAGGAAAGGTAAAGATGAAGGGCGTACGCTATTGCAAACACCATATCAAATGAGGCTTCTTATCATGCCTAAGGGTTTTTTAGGACTTGTCTGAACTTATAATTGAGAGGATTTAGTTTTGCTTTTAATTTTCTTTTCTTTTTTTTTTTTTCCTTATTTACAAGACTTAATCCATTATACTAAATTATTAAATTTGTGCAGTTTTTTTTTTAGCATCCAAACCAAAGCTTTTAAAGTCTTTTTAAAACTTGATTTCAAAAAGTTAAAGGAGAGCAAGTAAGTTCACAGATGTTTAAAGAAGGTGAGCAGAAAAAGAAGAAATGCTAAGAAATCATGGATTTCTACATAACTAGACTTCAAAAAAAAAAAAAAATTGTAGAGGGAAAATTCCTCAAAAATGTCCCAATTTCAGTGAAAATTTTGAATAAAAATATTAAGCCTGGAAAGCAGTCATGTGCAGAAAGCATTCACAACACTTTCCAACTCTGTGATTTCAGTAGCTCCAGAAACTAAAGAAATGTATGTTTTTTGTAGCACTGGAAGCACAGAGGTTTGAAGTTTGCCTCCCCAGTGTCAGCTACCAGTAATAGTTTGTAGAATCATCATAAATCTTCAGTTTATATATTTACCCAGATAAAGAGGACAAACAGAATAATCAATAAATATATTAGAAGATAAAGTTCATTGCTTATATTCATTTTTAATGAGCTTTTTTATTTTTTATTTTTTTTTACTAAAATGAAGGAAAGGAAATGATTTACTGTTTGATGCTCTTTGTAATGTAATTTGTAATTTTTTTTTTTTTTTTTTTTTAATAAGACGAAACTATAGTCAGTGTGTTACTCAGAGGAAGAGAGATAAGACACTGATGCATTTTCTCTAAAGGATACAAAATTTTCACTCAGCAAAAAGTATGCTTCTTGCTCTTATCGAGAAACGCCTCTGTGTGTGTGTGTGTGTGTGTGTGTGCGTGCGTGCCTGAGTGTGTGCGTGACTGTGTGTGTGCGTGTCTGTGTGTCTGTGTGTGTGTCATTGGCAAGTTTACTGGTCTTAATGGGAAGCACCCAAACTATTACCAAAGAGCAGGCATGGGCTTTTGTGCTTTCTTCCATTAGTGAATGCTGGCATCCTTAATGGTCATGCCCTACCATTTCAGCTCAATGGGGAGTGCTAATAGCCCTCAGCAACTGCCCCTTCTTCCGTTCGGTGCTAGGCTCAGTTCGCTTTCCGAGGGCAGGAAGGAAAACACAGAAACTGAGCCATACAAATCATTCACTGTTCAGCCTGTTATCGCCCATGATGCTGTAATTCTATATGATAATTTTATGGAGTAAAGTCTATTTAGAACATGTTTACCTAATCTCTTTAGATCATTTCTAATAATGTTCGATAGTACTGAGTATCCTTTTTAGTCAAGAAGCCCGTAGGCATTACCTATTGTAATTTGCTTGCTTTCCCGACCATAGAGTTCAACAGTTTTCTTTTGTTTTGCTTCTTTATGTTGTAAAGAACTGGGTGAGCTTTGAAAATAGTTTGAGTTAATCAAAGAAAGTTAATGTATCTCTATGGCTTAAAAGAATGTTTAAGATTCTACAATTTCCTTCTTAAGTTTACGAAATTAAGCCTTGTATTTATTTTTCTATAAAAGTTAGATGAAGTTATTCAGTTTTTAATACGGCTTTGCATAGGGATGTTATTTTACTTTTTTTCTTTCTGAGGTGTAGTGAAATCTAGCCTTCATGAGGTTACCCTTTTTCTCACAGATTCTGAAATACACAGTTTATTTTAAAAGTTTGCCTTTTTTTTTTTTTTTGCTTCTCTTTTATGTATGGATTTATCTTGACATACTTGAGTGAATAAAAGGAATTTAAAAGCCAACTGGCTACAGTAATTATATTTCTGGAAGAGATACAGAAATCTATAATGACAGGTTATGTTACGTATGTTCAGTGGTGCTATGGTAAAGTTATTTATTGTGTGGTTGAGAAAGCTTTAGAAATATACAATAAAGGTAGTGTGTAAGTCTTTACAAGAGCTATTTAATCCAGATGCACTATTCACAGAATGGATTCTCTTAAAATTCAACTCTTAAAAATAAGAAAATAAAATCCCCCTGTTGTTGGTACATACTTTCCAAGCTCTCTAAATTGGATCTTTCAGTAGTTCTCTTACTGTAATTAACTCTCTGTAGATATTCATGAGTATTTGGGGAAATAAATGCATACAATTTTTAAGACTTATCAAGTATTTTTTTTTCTCCTTTACCATCTTACATTCAAAAAAGGTTGTAGAGGCATATATCACACTAAGTGCAATTCAAACTAAATTGTAGGAGTTTGGGTTTTTTTTGTGTTTTTTTTTTTCCTATAGTTGTTATTTCTGAAATTGCTATAAGAATAAAAGGAATCAACTCAGCCAGTAGCCTGATCTGAAGCCTATTAAAACAGTAGAAAAACTTGCAAGGATGCAGACAGTTTTGGAGCAAATTAGAACTGGAATGTTTTTATCTAAAAGAGTTTAATTAAATGGTAAGTAAGTACTTCCTACTTCATTTCCATTTAATTTCAACTGAACTATGAAGTTTTTCATATGAAAAATAGAGGCAGATATTAAGGAACAAATTTCAGTATCATTAGTATGTCTTTGAAAAAAAAAGTCCTCAGAATTAAGTGCTGTTATTTAATGTTTATATTTAGAAATAAATGCTATATTGTTCTGATTCAGTAACAGAAAAGACAGGGAATGCTATTGCAGTCACTCATCCCCATAGTTACTAAGGACAATAAGATTACTAACAATGAGTAAAAGCATAACTGATTCAATTTTTTTTCCTCTTTGGCCATTATCTTTGTACAAATGATTTTTGAACACAGCGCAGTTAAAATGTTTTTACAAGAATATTATATATTCTCAGCCTTATAGGTCATGTATATTTTTGCATCTCATTCAAATTATATTTTGCTTCTTGTTTCTTATCTGATAAGCCACAACTTATAAGCAGGAAGATTTTTCCTTGTGTTTAAACACATTTTCTCTCTCTTAACATGATTAAGAAAAAGGTATTTTGCCTTTGCCCTCTCCAAGTTGTGCTGGAAGCAGATGTTAATATTTTATATATAATTTTCCTTAACCTATAATTGGCAATAAAGACAAAATAATGTAATGTTTCAAGATTCCTCTGTGTTAACTAATTAAACCAGCAGCAGGCCTTGAGCATGGGACAATGGCAAACTTTCAGATGAATTAATTTTATGGAAGACCAGCTGAGTAATTGGACTCCAATTACAGGCTGTTTAGCTCCCTCATCACCTTCACATATAATTAAATTCAATTGGTTGATACAGCTTCTATTTTTATGAGGGCACTTACAAGCTTTTTGAACCCCACTGTGACTTTGGATCTAGGCCAATCAATTATTACTCATTTCTCTTTCAAATGGAAATTCTCTAGATTAGTCATATCTTCTACAATGCGTTGCTCCCAATTAAAAAATCTGTCTATGGCATATTGCAGCATAGAGGCATAGATGAAGAGAAATATTTATGGAGATTTTTGTTCTTCAAAATTATTGAAGGCAGTTGTATATTTGTTGAGGGTATTGATGAACACAGACCATGAGATTTTATGATCTATCTATCTTGAGAGGTCACAACACATTAAGTGTGTTTGATTTACTGAATCATTGTATTTGCAAATTCCATGTTTTTCCACATTACAGGTGATTACTAAAATTGCTAAAAAATAAACTTTATAGGTATTAAAAATTAAGTCATTATTTATAGGTAGCTATAAGTCCTGTAGTTTTCTGAGCTGTTTTCTTTAACTTCTTTTCAAATGAAATAAATCCATTCTTACTAATTTGTTTTTAAAAAACACTGCTTACTTGGAGAAAACTTTAACAGCTCTTGCCTTTTGAACAGATTGTTTAACACTGTTGAATAATTAGGCCAAAAGAAAGAAAACACAATTTTATTTTGAGAATAAGTAAGAACCAATTCTATTTTAAAGCAAAGCATTTTGCTCTAAATTAGTAATATATTTGAATGTGTAAACAGAAAATTAATTAATGAATATCTAAAGAACAGATGTCAAGTAAATGAGGCCAGGCTCTTTTTGGCTATGTCTGGTGACAGGACAAGGAGCATCAGGTACAAACTAGAGCACAGGATGTTCCATTTGAATGTGAGAAAGGTCTTGTTTACTTCGAGCATGACAAAGTACTGGAACAGGTTTCCCAGAGGTTGTGGAGTCTCCTTCACTGGAGGTATTCAGAACCTTCCTAAACACTTTCCTCTGCAATGTAGTGTAGGGAATCAGCTTTAGCAGGGATTTGAACTAGATGATCTTCAGAGGTTTCTTCCATCCCCTATCACTCTTTGATTCTGTGATTCTGTGATAAATAGACTTTACAACTATCACCTATAACTAGACTATAAAGAGAGTAAACAAATGACTAACATTGATATGGCATCTTTTACTACTTTTAGTTTATTGGTTTCAGTGTATTTCTAAACAGAGCAATGTATCATCGGAGTTAAAACAGGAAACAAAGAAAAATAGTGACAACAGTGATATTTTTCAGCTCTACCTGGTGATCAATAAAGAAAAAGGCAGCATCAGATATGAAATATTGCTTTTCTTTAGAACTTTCAGTTAGGGAAATATCAAACCTTTCATTTGTGCTTCTTAAAATTTGAATTCAAACCATTGATTATATATGTGAAAAATGGCAGTGGTACATACTTAATTACAACAAAGTTTCTATGAAATTGTATTACCACTGATTGACAAGGCAAATAAAATTTTAATGATTAATGAGGTTGTAATAAATTCCAGAAAATTTACGTCCATTACCCTTCTCCTTTAAATCATTGTCATTCTTAGAAATGCAGATGGTATACATGAGATGCTTACTTTAAATCTCTGCTAGTAAATGTTGTTATTCCCCTGATCTGTCCGTAATCAGGAAAAAAAATCCAAATTCTAAGCAAAAGTGATCAATTTGTCTATGTGTATATGATATTCAGAGAAAAAAATATATATATATGTTAAAAAGATATCAAAGGAAAAACTTTTATATAATTACAGGAATAAGTGTGATTTTAATGCTTGAAGATATTATAACATCATCATTTACTATTTCAGTTATCTTTATTGTTTCAGAGTTAAACTAAAGTGATATCGGTATTTAAATCATGTCAAGCTCATTGGCACTTGTTTTATTTTGTTGTTTTTAAATCATAGATCAATATGAATACTTTTATTTTTTTCTGCACATATAAGAATTTAATTACTGCTCTTATTAATATTGTAAGTAAAGAGAGGAAACAGTTAAATTAGTCGAATTTGCCTCGTGTTTTAGATCATGGATGCTTTCATTTAGCTGAAATAAGCTCTGATATATTGATATATAATATATTTGCTTTCTTCCAGTCTAGCGTATCCATTGTACATTGATCAACAGTAGTTGGTCCTCTTGATGTCACTACATGTTTATTAATATCTTCTTTCTTCTATGATGATATAACATTTATTTAATAAAGAATATAACTAATAAGATAAGACAAACGTACTGCACTTCCAGCAGAGAGAAGAAAATTAGCTGTGTTGTCACTACCCTAATATAAAATCACATGTGAGGTGGCAGTTGGGAAAGGCAATCCTCTAGGTATTTTACTTTAGTTTTTCAAAGTCTAGAGGCATTAAATCACAGTGTTCATTAGACTTAATCATCTATTCATCATTTTGTTTCATCAAACTCCTAGTGCCACTTGGGTTTTGAAATCTTTTTTTCCTCCCTAGATAGGTTAACCGAGATCAGAATGCACAACTGATACTTCTTGTAGTGACAAAGTCAGAATCGATCAAGCTTAGAAGACAAACTGCATAGGAAGAAAAAAAAGAAGAGACTTCAGTCAGGGTGCAGTATTACTAGATCTGTTATTCATAAGTGAACAGCCATGTTTTCATGGATTTCTATCTGAATAATGAAAGAATAAAAAAGAATGTAAGTTAGTTCATGAGTGTTGTTCCTATCCAGGAAATTAGTATTAGAATTTTAATGTAAACACTGCAAGGATTACGAAAAAAGAAAGTAAAAAAAAAGGTAGAGAGTGAGAGGTGCGTTTTATGCCTTTTTGCAAAATGAAGGCCAAAGTGTTCTTGCTCAGATCTGGCATTTGTTCCCCAAACAGTAATGTCATTTTTTTTTTTTTTTTGCCCTGGTTCAAGCTAGGCTTCTTTTCTTATTCTTTTTTTTTTTTTTCCTTTTCTTCTCCTTTCCAACTCATGACCGAGGACATCTACTGCACTTTCAGAAATGGTTTCAAATCAAAGGGAAAAAAATCACAAATAAACTCCATCAAATCAGAAATGGAAGTCCTTTGCCACTACATCTCTTTTCTTTGCTGGTCCTAGGCAGACAGTTTATTCCGTTAAAAAACTGTAGCTGATGTTAATCACTGCATTCCCCATGCATAGATTTGATCATAACCAAGTGAAAGAAACTGAAAGGGATAAGAGAAGAAAGCAAAAAAGAGAAATACATACAATCTGTGCTTTTAGAAGCAAGCAGTTTTCTGTTATGTAAATAAGATTCACTTAGGTATAAGAAAAAAATGACCTTCTGTATCCTGTACTTGAATTACTTTTAAGTCTAATCCCTGCAGTACAGTGTGTTGGCAATGTAGAATGTTTCTTCTTTGGCTCTGAAGATGCTTTAGCTCCTAACGGTTGATATCATCAGTGTTCTCCTCCAAAAACATTCCTCATATACAGTACAACAAAGAACAGTGTGTGCCCATGGCCTGAGTTTAACAAAGTGCATTGAGAAAGACGGCTTCCTGGGCAGAAAAGCACATCAATAACACAGTGGGAAGTGGCACCAACAGAAGGTAAACACGGGTCAGTCAGGGAAAGCTTAGTAGGTGGTGGGGCACAGATCTTCAAATACAATGAAGGGAATGACATCAGAGAGATTCATCTTTTTCTGTGCTTGAGTTCTCAGTTATTAACTAAGGCATAACACCACACAGGACAACAAAGGAATAGAATCAACCAGTTTTCGGCTGCCTCACAGATGGCACTCAAATGGCGATTTCAGAGCTGCTGAGAGAATGACTGGCAATTGTATTATATGAACCATTCAGCTAAAAGAAGAAGAAGAAAAAAAAAAAAAGTGATGCATAGATGTTCTGGTTAAGTAAATATTACCCAGACATGTAAGCCACTAGGCTTACCCAGTTCTCTGTCATTATTTATTAGGTATATCTGAATGGTGTATAAGAGTTTGAAATTCCCAAGTATCATTATTCTGTCAAGAGCTGGCAAAAAATATATATATACATATATATATAGCCATTATATGTATGTAGCAGCTTATATTTTATGGTCGAGCAGGAAATCTTTTGTTTCTTATTTTAGTTAGATTTAGCAATAGATGAGTCTTCGTTACAAAACAGGCTTTTCTTTTCTGTGCTCTATTAAAGTGTATTCGTCTCTAAGCTTTTTTTATCTCTAACCTTTTTCTTAATAGAGAAATTATTAAGGAATCAGGAAGAATTTAAATGCCATTGATATCAGACAGGAAGATGATTTTTGCAAGCTATTTTGATTATAGAGTGTTTATTTATGGAACTGTTCACAGATTTTAAATGCATTCTCCCAACTCTGATTAGTATTGTTTACTGCAATTTTTAATGTGGTTCATAAAACTTAGACAATTCTATGATCCTATGAAAAGAGATTTCTGTACATGAAAACTTTTGTACTTTTAAAACAATTGATGGTGGTTTTGTAAATGTTATATATTTTTTACTGTAAGGGTCTACAAGTTTTTATTGCATAACCCTATCAGAAAAAGCTTTTCTAGCATGTGCTCCCAAAATGTGCATACTTATGTTGTGATTTATTTATTTATAATTTACATACATTGAATATTGTACTAGCATATTATTTATATAATAAAATATAGTCAAGAGTAGAAATTAAAGAAGAGTGAGATTATTTCTATACTTTTTATTGTACTTTATTTAATACTGGTATAAAAATTACCAATTCTTTCTATACCTCAATGGATTATCTTGCACCCCACCAGGGTTGCACACACTTTATATTGGACAATTTGATCTCTAGTAACTATCAGCACTAAAAATCAAAAGCTTACTGTAGAAGGAATATCTTAGAACAAATAATGTAAAAGTTTTGCTAATTTTATCCACACAAAGATATTTTTTCCTATTTTTAATAGGAAAATAGGTAATAGTGTAATGAGACTTCCTGCAGTACCTACTTACTTTCCCAGTTAAAGCTTTCTCTTAGTGTAAATTTGATATATGTGGTTATATATACAAATTGTTAGGATTTTGCTATAATGTAAAAATAATATGGAAGAAATGGAAAAATTCATGCTGGAAAAAGGGTGACACTTTTTCCTCTTTGTTATACTTCCAGTAAAGTAATAAAAAGAAAAGATGAACCAGGCTTCCAGGCTTGTATATTACATCTGAAATTAGGCCACACACATAAGAAATGATAGCTTGTGCCAATCCTTTGTAACATTTACTTTACCAAGTGTCTTGTTTATTCCAAAGTCCAGGAAATGAATTTATTTAGCTGGTATAGATTATCAGATGACTGCAATCCAGGATAGGGACAGGAGAACTGAGTTATTTGAGTTATTTTAGCTGAGTTATTTGAGTAGAAACCCACTTCTTATGTACCTTAGGATGTTTGTTGTTTTCTGTCATATAGATGTCCTTTGCCAAAAAAGCGAAGTCCATTACAGCATGTCTGAAAAAGAGTAGCATTTTAAAAAATTATCTGTCTTGCTTTCATCTGGGAGTTAATTTTCTCCATAACAATTAATATGGATTTGTGTTTTGAATGTGTGACTAAAAGTATTGATAACATACTGATGTTTAGTTGTTACAGAGCAATACTTACACAGAGCCAAGGATTTTTCATTTTCTCATACTGCTCTGGCATTGAAAAGACTGACATATGCAAGAAGCTAGTAAGAAACAGAATAAGGACATCTGACTCAAACTGACCAAGGAGGTGTTCCACGTGATGTCATGATCAACAGTAAAATTGGGGATACTTGGCAAGGTGGGGCTGCCGTTGCTCAGGGGCTGGGTGAGCATTAGTCATCTGAGTGTGAACAACTGCATTGTTATTGCAACAGCATCACTTGCTGTTTTCTGTTCTTCTATTTATTTATTTATTTATTTATTATTTTAGTTTCTCTTTTCCTCTTTCTTATTAAACTGTTCTTATGTCAACCAATGTGTTCTTCCACTTTTACCTTTTACAGGTCTCTTGCTCATTCCACTAGTAATGCGAAGCACAGGAATGGTTGTGTGGTACTTAGCTGCTTTCTGGATGAAACTGCAATATTAACATTAGAAAATGGGCATACAGATACGTAGGTATTTGTATTTATTTTTTGTATCTGTTAATCAGTATGACTATTACTTGAACAAACAAGGTAAATCACTCAATTTCAGGTAGGAGAGTAAAGTATTAAAAGTAGAATACATTGCTTAAGGAAAGCTAATGCAGCTAAGATTGCAATGACTTTCCTCAAGAAATCTTGATCTGAGTATTTCCTCTGAGAGTTTTGACCAACAATTCCTTTGTTGATGATTGTATTTCCAGGCCTTCAAATTCAAAGGATAATTCATAAATGATTTTGTGCTAGAAGGGTTTTTTACTTATTATGTTTTTCTAGTGGTTGAGGAATTAATTCAATTGTGAAAAGTAAGCCAAATAGTACTTTGCTATATGTTAGAAGTAATGATTTCTACAAAATTCAAGAAAAGACGAAAAACTTGTGTCTGAATCAGATTCAGTAATATGATAAATAACCATTATTCAAACATAAAAATATCTGTAATTTTTACTTGAACTATCTATGGCAACAAAATGTAGGTTATCGATTTAGCAAGGACATAAAACGGAGATGTGGAATTACCATCTTTATGAGACTGCATATAAATTGCAATCAATCAGCAACAAAAGGTCAAAGTGACAGCTTATTCCCTGCATCATTTCAAAGATATACTCCTATGGCTGTCACCCTAACCCCTCTTCTCCACCTATGGATTTATTTTATCCAGGTGTTTCATCTAGTCAACATCAATATTTGAATTCTGTGAAATGGAATCTGCCTCTTTTTAACTGCAAAGTTGAACACAACTATGACGGCTGAATGGAACTGTATGTTTTTCTTGGGATATACATAAAAACAAGAAAACCACAACATATCTTTTCATGTTGATGCCATAAACTTCTACGGATGTGCTCTGCATGTAAACCTATGGATATTTTAGCATCTAATTTTTTTACAAGACATAAAGATGATTTTGGGAACATAATCTGCCATTTCCTGTTTTCTTACTAAAGCATTGCCCTAATTTCTAGCATGATTTCACATTTCTCTCTCCTCAGAGAAACAGCTGGTTTCAGAGGCATGAGTGGGCAATAGGAAATATATCAGCAAAGACTGATGTGGCTGTGCATTGGACTTGAAGAATCCTGCAAGTTTAGGGTCAACATGACTGCCTCCCTCTCAGGTCTGTATCAGGAGCAATTCTCTTCTACTTGATTTGGATAACCTGCCTGTGAGGCAGTGTGAGCTCTAGGGAAGACACAATACCTTATGATTGTAACTGAGAAAAAAGGGTTGCTTGTGTTAGGTCACCAAACTGGGAGGAAATGTTAATCTGCTTGAGGGTAGGAGGGCTCTACGGAGGGATCTAGATAGGCAGGATTGATTGTCTGAGGCCAACTGCATGAGCTTTAGAAAGATCAAAAGGTCAGATGCTGGGTCTTGCACTTTTGTTACCACAACCCCATGAAATGATACAGGTTTGGAGCAAAGGGACTATAAATCTGTGCAGAGGAAAAGGGATGTTAATCAGCAGTCATCTGAAGATGAGCCAGTGGTATGTCAAGGTAATCAAGGCCAACAGCATCCTGTTTTGTGACAATAACAGTGTAGCCAGCTGAACCATACATCCCCTGTATTCAGCTCTGGTGAGGCCACATCTTAAGTACAGTGTTCAGTTTTGGGTCTCTCATTACAAGAAAGACATTGAGGCCCTGGAGCATGTCCAGAGAAAGGCAATGAAGCTCATGAAGATTCTGGAGCACAAGTCTAAGGAGGCATGGCTGAGAGATCTGGAGAAGAGGAGACTCAGGGGTGTTATGACCGCATTGATGGACAAAGGGAAGGTGACCAACATCATTTACCTGGACTTGAGCAAGGCCTTTGACATGGTATGCCGCCACATCCTTATCTCCAAATTGGAGGGATGTGGATGTGATGGGTGGACCATGTGGTGGATAAGGAATTCGTTGAAAGGCTGCAAACAAAGGGTGGAGATTAATGGTTCTATGTCCAGGTTGAAGATGGTAATAAGCGATGCCTCCCAGGGGTCTATACTGGGACCAGTGCTCTTTAATATCTTTTATCACTGACATCGATGATGACATTGAGTGCACCCTCAGCAAGTTCGCTGATGACACCATGCTGAGTTGTGTGGTTGACACAGTGGAAGGAAGGGATACCATTCAGAGGGACCTCGACAGACTTGAAGGTTGGCCTAGGTGAACCTAATGAGGTTCAACAAGGCCAAGTGCAAGGTTTTGCAATTGGGCTGGAGGAATCCCAGGCATCCATTCAGACTGGAAGGAGTAGTCCTTGAGAGTAGCCCTGCAGAGAAGAACCTGGGGGTCTTGATGGATGGAAAGCTTAATGTGAGCCAGCAATATGCTCTTGCAGCTCAGAAAGCAAATGGTATCCTGGGCTCCATCAGAAGAGAGGTGGCCAGGGGGGGCAGGGAGGTGATTGTCCCTCTCTACTCTACCCTCGTGACACCCTATCTGGAGTATTGCGTCCAGATCTGGAGTCCCCAATGGAAAAGAGACAGAGAGTTGTTGGAGGGGGTCCAGAGGATGGCCACAAAGGTGATCAGAGGGCTGGAGCATCTTCCCCTTCAAAGACAGGCTGTGGGAGCTGGGCTTGTTCAGCCTGGAGTAAAGAAGGCTGTGGGGTGACCTCATTGCAGCCTTTCAGTACCTAAAGGGAGCATATATACAAGAGGTGAAAGGGTTGACAACAGCAGGACAAGGGGAAATGGTTTTAAGTTGCAGGGGGGAAGATTTAGCTTGGATGTCAGGGGGAAGTTCTTTACAGAGGGGGTGATGAGGTGCTGTAACAGGCTGCCCAAAGAGGTTGTGGATGTTCCATCTCTAGAGGTGTTCAAGGCCGGATTGGCCCTGTATGAATCCTTCTTTTTTTGGCTCAAAGCTCAAAGCTTGCTTCCTGAGGTATTTCTTGTGATAAGACTGACTTGTCTAGGAGATGAGTGATGGATGTTGTTGTGCGGCAGTCAACATCACTGTATGGACAATTTTAGCTGCTTACTGGCAGAAGATCTAGCCTGTAACCAAATAACTCCAGCTTGCTGTGGGAGACTGGGGGATGATACCATTGTATCCTGTGAAAGCAAGATACAAGTTGGCACCTCTCTGCTCTCTATTATCTGCTGGTAAGGCCAGGAAGATAAGAACAAAGGAGTTTCTGCTGAGATCCAAAAGCTGGAAGCTGCCACTCCGAGGAGAGCTGACTCAACCACTTTGGGTTTGAGCTGTTACTCCAAAGAGAGCTGACTTGATCACTTTGGACTTATAAATAAGTTGGTACTACCATTGAAAAGGGGCCATCATCACCATGGTCACCATCGTCCTCAATGGAACAACAACACCCGACGACCCACCACTACTGAAAATCAATGACTGAACTATGAACCACGCTGGATCCATAGTGGTGACAATTTCCCTCTTGCTTCCCATAAAGACTCTTTGCTTCTTCTTTCCTTTCTTTTCTATCATCCTCCTCCCCTTTCCCATTACCCTAATTCATAATAGTGTCCGTCCTCCTCTTCCCCATCTCCCTGATTAAGATCTGTAATAAACTGGTTGGACCAACATTTGAACCATTGTTTCTTGATCTCATGCTGGATATACAGATATTAAAAGAACCTCCTCTCCCTCCTGTAAGTTGGAGAGAGACAGGCCCCGGGCAGCCTGGTCTAGTATTAAATGGGGAGGTTGGTGGCTCTGCCTGTGGCATGGGGGTTGGAGATTCATGATCCTTGAGGTCCCTTCCAACCCCGGTCATTCTGTGATTCTGTAATTATTGCTCTCTACAGCTACCTGTAGGGAGGTTATATGAAGGTGAGAGTAGGTTTCTTCTGTGAGTTAACTAGTGATAGAAGAAGAGTTAATAGCCTTAAGTTGTGTCAGGAAAGATTCAGGTTGGGTATTAGGAAGAATGTCTTCTCAGAAAGAGTGATGAAGTATTAGAATGGGCTGCCAAGGGAAGTGGTGGATTTATTGTCCCTGGAGGCATTCACAAAAGTGGAGTAAATTCTTATGTCTGATTTTCAACACATCCACTGGAATTTTCAAGGAAATAGAAAAATATCTGCAGAAAATTAGACATATATAGTTATGAGTAGGAATAAAACTGAGCCATAACACTGTACTTCACAAAATCAAAAATGTTTAAGTTTGGAAAGTACCTTTGGGGTCACCTTGTGAATATAAAACAAAACAAAACAAAACAAAACAAAAACCTACGATTAATTGTATTTTTTTTTCAAGATAGGCTTTTTAATGGTTTGTAATAAACATTTATTTAATTAAAAACAAAACACTAAAAATACACAAAAAAATCCTTAGCTCAGAAAACTCTTTGGTTAAAGATGCCACAAGTCTGTGAGATCTAAGGGATATGTTTACTGTAGTCCTTCACTTTTTCTGCTCTGAGATATGAAGCACAGTTTGGCTCTAATGTTTGCTGTTAATATTTCAGAATTCAGTGTTTGACTAACATCCATACCAGAGTGTGTTTACCTCTGTGACTTTAGTATCACAGGAGTATTATCCCCTTCAATATCTGTTCTCAGATTCTCAATAATGATCTTCTGTTTCAATTTTCAAATTACCAATGTGCTATTATCTTTTCAGGATTTGTTTTTCTTTCAAAGTGATATCTCTGGAACTCCTACACTATTTTCTTGTAGTAGACTGGAGGTTACAACAGCAACCACCAGTTACAGAGATAACGTTTCATTAATTAGCAAAATACTACACTATTTTTTTCCCCAAAACATAATCACAGGTAGATTTGAAGTATTTCCAAAAGAAAGCCATAAATTTTGTGGCTTCCTCTATACAATTATGCATGCCACTTTCAGTATTTATAAGTCTGAAGTCTGAAGGATTTATAAGCCTCAGGAATATTGTAGAGTAGCTGGTAGTTCTGAAAGAAGTAAAATATCAAGGGAATTTTTGGCTTAATATATATTGGCACCTCATGACATTTTAGTCAGTACTGCTTATTCAAGAAAGTAAGGAGATTTTTAAAGACAGTTTAACAAAAATCAGTCTGGTTGAGGACTAATAAACACAGTACATTATAACTGTCTGACAAAAAGTTAGAAATAATATTCCATTTGCCATTGAAGCTGCTCCAAGAAACAGAAAAAGAACAATTATGTCTGGAAAATTTTTGTTTAAATTTGATAAATACTCAGAGCTCATCAGGTTGCCAAATAACACTGAAAAAGAGCAGACCTCCCTCCTTCCTACCTCTTCTTTCCTTTCTTTGTTTCTTAACATATTGGACCTTCTCCATCAGTCAATTACACCACAGAACACTGTTATCATTGGCAATGCTCTCAAAAAGAAGGATTAAACAACTTGGGTTCAGAGACATACTGCACTTTAAAAATCATACTTTCATGAAATACTGTGTCTTTCAATGTTTAGAGTGCACAGAGGCCACCAATGATTGAGCTCAATAATTTCCTTTGTTGATAAGTGTGTATGGAGTGAAAGATAACTGGATAGACAACTGTTGCAGCACCATTTTGGATTTCTTTCCACATCTGAAATAGTTCAAGGGGAAATAAAACTAAGATTTATCTAATGTTTTAAATTTTTCCTTTTTCTTTTTAATTTCTAGACTTTTTTTACCACATATATAATCACTACTCACTAAATTAAAATGCAATTTCATTTACAGAGATATTTTATTAAAATAGTCTTATTTAGGAAATAAACAAACAAAATAAAAAAAATAACAACAACAACAACAAAACAACCTGAATGTGTTTTATTTGAAGTGATTTATTTTTCTAATTCCTTCTTTGTGGAAGAAAATATGAATGTTATCTTTTCATTTTGTTTTATTTCATAAGTACACCCTTTTCATTGCTTTCACAGATGTAGTAAAAAAACCTAAAAACAACAACCTTTGAAAATGCATTTGAAGTTGAAGTATATGATTGAAGATTTTACTAGAGAAATTGTTGTTTGATTGTTTTTGTTTTGAGGGATTTTAGGATATTATACAATATTACAAAAACCAACATATAGGTCTAGGCTATTGCTATAAACAGCAGGTCCACGTAATATTATTCTTGCATTTCATATAAAAAATATGCTAAATAATGACATCTGTTCAGAAGTCTAAGTATTGGTTTATATTTATTTATACTGTTTTGTGTTGTTGTTATAGCTGCTTTATTTCCTTATAAGGAAACAATAGGGATTATAATGCTTCTCATTCATTGACTCACAATCAATGCAGCAAAAACAAGAGCAGGGAAAGAGAGTGGAACTTCCAGGCCCTGCCTTGAGTGGGAGGAATGGAGCCTGTGATGAGGAGTGGCTCTGACACAGTGTGAGAGGAGCCAGGAGTAACAGCAGCCAAATGTGCCACACATACAAAGGCAGCTCTCAGGGAGTGTGATGAACAGGAAGAGAAAATATGGCATAGTGCTTCGGAAGAGTGTGGCAGAGCAATGGGCATGATGTGGCAGTTTGCGTGGCAGTGTGAGCAGGTAGGATGCAATCCTCCTTCCCAGTGAAGAGGCCAGCTCATCTAACAGCCATTGCCTTCTCAGTGGAACTAGACAAGGCATGGTCTCCACACAGCTGAAAGGTGCTGCTGAGAAAATGATGCCTATCCATACCAAGCACCCATACAAATGTGTGGCTGTCCAGATCTCTGGCTGCAAGAAGAGCATGATCAGGTTTACAAGTACTGGAGGGTAGTAGATATACCAACTGCATGCAGTGTGAGGTCAGAGTGGTGATTGATTATCTTTAATATCTTAATCAATGACACTGACAATGAGATTGAGAGCACACCCAACAAATTTGCAAAACTGTGTTGTTAAGTCAATACGCCTGAGTGATGAGGCACCATTCAGACATAGAGAAGCTTGAGCATTGAGTCCAGGAGAACATCATCAGCAAAGCCAAGTGCAAGGTCTTGCATCTGAGTTGTGACAATCCTCGCTACCAATACAAACTGGGGAATGTGAGGATAGAGCACTGCCTTGCAGAAAAAGACATGGGGGTATTGGTGGATGGAAAGCTGTACATGAGCCAGCAATGTGTCCTTACAGCCCAGAAAGCCAAGTAGAAGGAGGTGATCCTACCCCTCTACTCTGTTCTGGTGAGACCTCACCTGTAGTACTGCATCCAGATGTGGAATTCTCAGTACAGGTGAGACATGGACCTGTTAGGGCATGTCCAGAGGAGAACCACAAAAATGATCCAAGGTATGGAACATCTCTCCAAGGAAGACAGGTTAATAGCATTGGGTTTGTTCGGCCTGGAGAACTGAAGACTCTGGGAAGACCTGATATTGACTTAACCTTTCAAAAATAACCTCTCAAATAATCTACAAAGCCTTCCAACCCTCAAGCCGATCAATACTCCCACTCAACTTGATATCATCTGAAAATTTATGGAGAGTAAACTTCAGTACATCATCAAGATGTAACAGCTGTCAGAGAGAAAAGATCATGAATATCATGTATTTACATTTGTAAAGACAGATCTTTTATCTTTTTTTTATTCCAGTCATTTAGGTTTATTTATTTATTTATTTATTATTCCAGTATTGCTACTTACTAAAACATTCTTTCCGCCAATCTATTTTAAGACATAGCTAAAAACATTGGATTTAATTAATTCCCAAAGCATATTCATTAATTTCAGTTAATGAAAGAAGCGTAAGTGCATCTATACTTAAAGGTGCTATTTTAATCCAAAAAGTATTTTGAAAGGCATAAAGGAATAATATATATAAATGAAAGAACCCATGAAAATAACTTGTACACACACACAGCACTTTCACTCTACCTATAGTGTTTAATTTTGACTTACAGTAAGTAAAAGCGACATCACTCTTTGAAATTAGTCTCACAGGTTTCATCTTTGTTACATGTGTATTAGGGTAAGAGAATTGCCCATGGGAGCTGGAGCATGAGCTTATCTATTACTTAGCACTTCCTTGTTTTTTGATCGATGTCAACTTGTCTTCATCTGAACACAATGTAGTGGAGAGAATGGCCAGGTTGTTCACTAGGCTAGGTAGGCAAGACCATATCAGAAGAAACATAAGGATTGCAAGGTAAAATTTGACATTTACCTTCAGGATCAGAGAAAAGACACTGGTCCATTTCATTCATTAGTCCACACATAAACTTTGTGATCACTGAGAATCACTCTGGGGAGAAGTCTGATTGTCACTGGCAAAGGGCAATTTAATGCTGTCATGATGTTAAACAAATCTAACCCATAAGCAGAATGAAGTTATAATTTTGCTCTATAAGAGACTGAGTGCAGGAATCTCAACAAATACTTCACCTCAGATAGATTTTGTGGTGAGTGGAAACAAACTACATTTTACTGCACTCAAAAGAATCACAGAATCACAGAATTGTAGGGGTTGGAAGGGACCTCTAGAGATCATCGAGACCAACCCCCCTGCCAAAGCAGGTTCCCTACACCAGGTCGCACAAGCAGGTGTCCAGGAGGGTCTTGAACATCTCCAGAGAAGGAGACTCCACAACCTCCCTGGGCAGCCTGTTCCAGAGCTCCATCACCCTCACCGTAGAGAAGTTCTTGAGCACATTTATGCGGAAATTCCTATGCTGCAGTTTCTGGCCATTTCCCCTTGTCCTGTCTCCACGCACCACTGAAAAGAGACTGGCCTCACCACTCTGCCCTCCACACCTCAGATATTTGTAGACCTGGATCAGGTCCCCTCTCAGTCTTCTTTTCTCAAGGCTAAACAGACCCAGTTCACTTAGCTTTTCTTCATAGGGGAGATGCTCCAGGCCCTTCACCATCTTTGTGGCCCTCCGCTGGACTCTTTCCAAGAGATCCCTGTCTTTTTTGTACTGGGGAGCCCAGAACTGGACACAGTACTCCAGATGAGGCCTTACCAGGGCAGAGTAGAGGAGGAGGATCACCTCCCTTGACCTGCTGCACACACTCTTTTTAATGCGCCCCAGAATGCCATTGGCCTTTTTGGCCACGAGGGCACACTGCTGGCTCATGGCCAACCTGTCATCCACCAGGACGCCCAGGTCCCTCTCTGCAGAGCTCCTCTCCAGCAGCTCATCCCCCAGCCTGTACCGATTCATGCAATTATTCCTCCCTAGATGCAAGACTCGACACTCACTTTTGTTAAACCTCATCTGGTTTCTTACTGCCCAGCTCTCCAGCCTATCCGGGTTTTGCTGAATGGCAGCATGGCCTTCAAGTGTGTCAGAAGCTAGAATATGTTTAGTGATATGATATAGATTTAGTGCAGTGATTTAACAGCTACTTAACAAAATTCAAGATGGTTGGATGCACTTGATTATTTACTATATAGAAGGTAGTCTTAAATACACACTTACAGGAGGCCATCTTATTGATCACAAGGGTCAGAGTGAACTTCCTTGCTTTTTAAACTCCTCGAACCATGGTGGTAAGGATCCAAGGTACATCTAGATCCACTACTAGTCTCAGACTTGGCTAACGGTTTACATCTAAGAGATTATATGCACACAATAAATCAAATATATAATCTTAGCAAAGCCATCAGAATTTACAGTCAATTTGAGACGTGATCTTAGCATGGCTAAAAAAAACTAAAACAAATTATTAGTCACTTACTAAGGATCTGTATCACCAAGGTGTCTTGATCTTTGGGCAGATGTAACCTTTATAGATGTCCCCACCTGAGGAAATCTTGTCATGCAATCAACTGCCAAGAAAGAGAACTCATAGGAGTTCTTAGGCTGCTCACTATTTCTGGGGTAAGATGATTATGAGTTAATCATATGTTCATAATCATATGTTGCTTTTAATGCTCATGATCCATTGGACTTCAGTTGTTGAGCCAGATGTCTGCTATCAGTTCATCCTCCTGGTTTGACAGATTTGTGGTTGTTAATCTGTCTTAGCAAGACTGTTTTCAGTATTGTTCCTCACTGATCTCTTGTACGAGGTCTTGTCTGCAAGGCCAAGTTGAAGGAGGGAGTTGAGAAAAGGAAGGTGGGGGGAGCAGAGGGGGCACACTATCAGATTTCAATCAGATAGCTTGTCTCATAGGATCTATATTCAATAGTTGAGGTGGAAGAAGCTGACACCCACCATTCAGCACATAACTTTGATGCTGTATATGTAAAACTGGAAAAAATAATAAAGAGAAAATAAAAAGAAGATTTTGGAATTTTTCTTGTCACTAATTAGATAAAAAGATAAAACTAGTATTTGTTTCAATTGTTAATTATTATATCTAGGACTGAGTTTCAGAACTGGAGACCTGAAGTACAAATTTTCTAAAAGGTATATGAACTGTCAAGTTTTTTTACATTAGGTCCTCATCACAAACACCATGAACGTGAAACTCTTTTAGAAATAGTTATAGGAACACTTTAGTAACTTGAACAGACTCAGGCAAAACATTCTGTTGTTTTTGTTTTCATGTTTAACTTTTGGTGCTTGAAGTAGCTGTGATAAGATGAAGCATTTAAATAGGATATTCTGATTGCTGTGAAAATCTGTTTTTTAAAAAACAACAATGCATAAAAGACATGATTTCCTTTCCCTAATATTTACTATGAGAATTGTGAAAACTCACTTAAAATTTCCAGTTTGCCTTTTTCTTTACTCTTTTGATCAGCTAATATCAAAGGTTGAGCTCACAGTTGTTTATTTGGCTTTCTGTGAAGGATTGTCCTTTGTTTAAAAATAAGGCTTAAAAGCTGACGGAATATATAACTTCAATGTGTCTTTAGTCTGTTTGCATATAATAGTGTGTATGTCTTGGAGAAATGTAAATGACAGAACCACTTTATTCAGTGAAGTAATTACTGTTTTCAGAGAGACTGGAAAATTTAAAACTCTGAATAAATGGTACCAGTTATTGCTACTATTATTTGCTTCCAAACTACTCTAAATTGTCTTCTCACATGGTAAAAGTTCATAGGTAGTAGAGAGAAACTTGAACTACATGTTCAGATTAAGAAGACTTATGAATTCCTTTTAACTCTCTACTAGTGATATTCAGTTGTGTAATAGTGGATACTTGCCAGTTGCTTACTCAACAGGGGGAAGCTAGGCAGGAATGTGGGTGGAGCTTCTTTCTGGCAAGCGTAGCTGGGCTGTTTTTGGTCAGTAAATACCCATTTTCACTCTTAGTGGAATGAAAAAATCTGAAGTGTCTCATAAAAGTAACATCCTCATTCATTTGGTCTACCTCATAGGTTATTGAGATGAGTTTGGTGAATGACCTTTATCTTATGTGGAGCGTTATAGTTATTTTTGCTATCTGTCAGTCCAAAGCCTACTGTTGACTATCTAGAGGTGAATGGCCTAGTGGATAGGTAGTGTTCTTTATCACTATTTTTCTACTGTACTAATGGAAAACAATGATGCTTCACAAACCCGCTTAGTGAGCTGCAAAGTTTTATAAAAACTAACAAATTAGGACTGCGTACCAGAAGACTTTTTCTGTCACTGTTCTATTATATTACCAGTTCCAATTTTGCAGCAATGATCTGTGATGTCTGTGGCACTTCTCATTCCCACTTTTTCCCCTTGATCTTCAGGAGGGGTATGCAATCTAGGGCAGTTGTCATTGATGTGCACAAAACAGTAACTCCTTAATGCTGTCATCACAGTCGGAGTTCTATGGAAATAAATTAGCAGTAACAATGCTTTCAAACTAAAATCTTTTGAATCTTCTTATCTTCAACATTGTGAAACATCTATGAACTCATATTTTAAGTATCTCGCTGCAGAAAGTATTATGGTAGATTTACATTGTTAGCATGGGCAACATCTGTCTCTCTTTATAATAATGAAGATGGTTGTAGTAACTTTTACAGAAATTCTGTAAAATGTAATGAGATTTGACACAGAACTCTATTGCCTTACTGCAGAAAATTGAACTATAGTTATGATGTTTTCAGTGTGATCATGACACGTACCTTCATATTTCTATCTCATCCCAACTAGAAAGCTGCCATATAGTTTTCCTGTGTCTAAGTGAGCCTCAGAGACAGATGTGAGCAAGCTAACAGAGTCTCACACAATTCAGACTTAAATTTTTGTGGGATGTTGAAAGCAACAGGAGGCTTTGGATGAGGTTATACAATCTCCTCTGGTTTGAGTGTGTATGTCTGGTTTTTGTTCATAAAGTTCTCAACATGAGGATCTGATTAGATTTGCAGTTGCCCCTAGATGATCAAACAGAACAATAATACTAAGTCTTCTTCTCCACCTGCATCTAGTTAAGCACTTGTGTGATTTTCTCTCAGAGCCAAGTTCCTCTCTGGTAACTTATAATTTTATTACAGTCATGGTGGATTACAGCAAAAAAAATAGGACACTTTAAATCGATGTTGATGATATACACAACAGAACGCATCTATCCATTTGATACAAATGAGCAATTTATTGTGAGCAGAGTGATTCTAGGGTGCAGGAATGAATATAAACTGATAACAATTTGGATTTTTTGTGGAATTTTCAGGTCTATTTTGACTGTATTTAGAAAAAAAAATTAAAAAAGTCCAGTTAACCTCGTAAAAATCCTTGTAGGATACTGTATCATCCAGTTAAACGTGCAACCAAATGAAAGCTGGATGCATGGTCTGGAGTTCAAAGATATCTCTGGACTATTAATAAATAATCTGAATTTGTTACTTTCAGGTTTGCTATAATAAGACTTGCAATATATTATCCATAATCTAGTGCACTCTGTGCATGATAGGAAATGAGTCACTTATTTGATTTGTCATATACATATATCTAGCGGAACTTCATACAACATACAATCAAATTCCTAAAGCAAACAGCAGCATACTATAAATCATTTACTTGTACTTTAATTTGCTGTTAGCTTTTGTATATGACCTTGGATATTTTGTGTTTCTTTTGCTCACCAATTAAATGCAGTTTTGAGCCCACCAGAGTTTGAGTTCAGTACAGACTCAGTTCCATATTCTCCTCATTATCAAGTATGCTGTTGGGATCGTCTTGGAGGATATAATTAATTCTTTTTACATGGGTTGTATAAGATTCTTTAGTGTTTTCTTTTATTTATTTATTTATTTTTTAATTGACAGTATTATGTAGAAGGCTAAACCAAGCATTTCTATTTAATAGAGCATAAGTCTGGGTCATTGTGCCATTTTCCCATTTGTTAAAAGGTGAAACAATAAGTTAGAACTTAAAATTAAGACTTGGGCCAAAGAAAATTAATCATTGTAGAGTTTGGTGAGGTTTACATTTAATGTCAAAATATGTTTAAACACATCCAGGAAGGTTTGAACAAGTGGGCATTGACGTGGTCATTATAGGAAGAATCAAGAGTTAGCCAACTAAAGCAATATTAAATGCAGTAAATTACTTTTATTTATTCATTTGTTTTGGCGGACAACATACACTGAGAATTGGTGGCTGATTATTTGCTTAAAAGAATAACAATCAGCACATATCAGCTGATAGAAAAAAGAAACCTGTTGCAGCTGGGAATTCTTGTAAGTATTGCTACATGGACAAAGAGTCTCCTTTATGTTGGATAGAAAATGCTTTTTGTGTTCATATTTCTTATAAATGAGTTCAATTGCTATTACAGCAAAGTAGGTGGTCTCAGGTGAGTTTAAATTAGGCAGCCTTTGAGCGATGTTTTAATATTCTGACCTTGTCATTGGGAAAATTCCATTTATAGGCCCTAAAGGAAATTTCTTTCCACAGATGATGTATTGGATAAAGAAAACTCCTTTCTCAGAAGCTAGCAAATCTCAAATTACTCAGGTCACCACAATACTCATAAATTTTGTCCAGTTATACTACATCAAGAATATTTAGGGTCATTTACTTAACAGAATTTTTAATTTTCTTCTTCCTATAATGTCTGTCAAGTGTAACTAAGAGCAGAAATAATACTCACCTCAATTCCCTAAATTCCAGTCATTTACACCTAGTAAAGTAGGCCAGTTTTCATAGAATCATAGAGTCATAGAATAACTTGGGTTGAAAAGGATCTCAAAGATCATCTACTTTCAACACCTCTGCCATGGGCAGGGTTGCCAACAACAAGACCAGACTGCCCAGAGCCATATCCAGCCTTGCACTGATTGTCTCCGGAGATGAGCCATCCACAGTCTCTCTGGACAACTTGTTCCAGAGAGTCATCACTCTCTGAGTGAAAAACTCCTAATATCTAACCTAATATCATCTTAGTGGCCCTCCTCTGGACCCGTTTCAAGATCTCTGCATCTTTCTTTTGCTGGGGGCCCAATGTCTGGATGCAGTACTCCAAACAGGGCCTCACAGGAGCTGAGAAGAAAGAGACAATCAGCTCCCTCTCCCTTCTGGCCACTCCTCTTTTATTGCAGCCCAGAACAAAGTTGCCCTTCTGGGCTACAAGCACACACTGCTGGCTCATGTCCAACTTCTTGTCCACCCAAATCCTTCTCTGCAGGGCTGATCTCAGGTAATTCTTCTCCCAGTTTGTATAAATACCTGGGATTGTCCTGGCCCAAGTGCAACACCTTGCACTTGACCTTGTTGAACCTCACTAGGTTCACGTGGTCCCACTTCTCCAGCCTGTCCAGATCCCTCTGGATGGCTTCTCTTCCCTCCAAAGTATAGGCTGTACTACTCAGCTTGGTCTCGTCTGCAAACTTGCTGAGGGTATATTTGATTCCATCATCAATGTCATTGATGAAGATGTTGATGAGCACCAGTCCCAAGACCGACCCCGAGGGACACCACATGTGACCAGCCTCCACCCTGACATAGAGCCATTGATCACAACCCTTTGGCTGTGAGCAGCCAACCAGTTCTTAATCAATCAAACAGTCCATTTTTCAAATCCATATATCTGCAATATAGAGAGAAGGATGTGGTAAGGCACTACGTCAAAGGCTTTGCAGAAGTCCAGGTAGATTACATCCATTGCCCTTCTTCTTTCCACCAATGCCATCAGTCCACCATAGAAGGCCACCAGTTTGGTCAGGCAAGATCTGCTTTTGGTGAAGCCATGCTGGCTACCTTGGATCACCTCTTTGCCTCATAAGTGCTTTAACATAGCAACCAGGAGGATCTGCTCCATCATCTTCCCAGGCATAAAGGTGAGGCTCACCAGCCTGTGGTTCTCTGGATCATCCACTCTCCCTTTCTTAAAAATGGGAGTAATGTTTCCCTTTTTCCAGTCTTTGAAGATTTCACCTGGCAGCCATGATTTTTTAAAATATGATGGAGAATGTCTCGGCAACCACGTTAGTCATCTCTCAGAAACCTGGGATTTGTATCATCTGGCCCCATAGATTTATATGCATTCAGTTTCATGAGGAGATCTTGGAGTTGTTCTGCTGTTACACTGGAACAGAATCCACTCCTCTCACTCTCACCTAGAGGTTCATGGTCCTGGCAGACATGGGGAGCCTGATCATCAGTGAAGATTGAGGCAAAGCACTTAGTGAGCACCTCAGCTTTCTCCATGTTTGAGGAAGCCAGCTCTCCATCCTCGTTTGTCAGAGGGGAATGCTCTTCTTGGTCTGTCTCCTCCTGCACCAATATAACCCCTTCTTACTATTTTTCACATCTCTTGCCAAGTACAGCTCCATCTGTGCCTTGACTTTCCTGATCTTATCTCTGCACATGCAGAAAGTGTCCTTATATTCTTCTCAGGCTACACAATCCTTCTTCCATTTCCTGTACCTTTCTCTCTTTTCCTTCAGTTTAAGCTGCAGGTCCTTGCTCAGCCATGCTGGTCACCCTCCTTCCCTGCTCACCTTCTTCTGCTGGGGGATGGGGAGTTCTTGCACTCGCAGATTGGTGTCCTTATAGAGCTGTCAGCTCTGTTCTCTTCCTATGCCCTTAAGGACATTTCCCAAGGGATCCCAATCAGCAGTTCCTTGATTAGCTGGAATTTTTCTCTCCAGAAATTCAGGGTCCTGGCTCTGTTTTTTGCCAAGCCTGCATTCTTCCAGATCACAAACTCCACCAGGGCATGATTACTGCAGCAATGATTATCAGGAAGTTATCCTTGACAGATTCCAGGAATCTCCTGGATTGTCTGCCACCCACCGTGCCGCTATCCCATCAGATATCCAGACGGTTGAAATTCCCAAATCATCCAGATATCTGCAGTTTTCTTCTTAGATCTTTGAAATAGATATGCTTTTGTATGCGAAAGCCCAATCTTAAATAATTTTAGGTAGCATGGTTTTCAAATTAACAAAAGCTGCATTAGCTGCACACTTAAACTAGCACAGACATACAACCAGCTTCTGACTACAGTGATACTTTCATGCACACTAAATCAGAGCACCAAGCAAAGAATCTATGATACTTCAAAATACTCATGCCTCCTATTTTATTATGTTGCCCAGCAGCAGAGGCAGATAATGGTGGTAGAGCAGTAGAGGTTGAACCTTCTTGCCAGTATTCCATTACATTTTGTTGCATTACAACAGATGGCAGCAGAGGTGCAGCCTGACAAAATGTCATCTGAAATGTGTGTATGAAGCAGGTGTGTATTCAATTCATCCAAGCAGAAAAAAATGGCACTAGTTGACATTAACTGATGTTTGCTGAGCGCTTATAGAAGATAAACAGTGGATATCAGCATGTTGAGGAGATGGGTGGTATGCTTCATTGGTGGTGAGAGCAACATGAAAGATAAATCATGTTCTGGACTGCCAGGAACAGATGTCACACCATGAAACGAAAGCTGTCTTAACAAGCTTGTCCTCATGAATCGGTGGATGGGAATATGCCAGGAAATTGTGTACAGAGTTGAATATCAGCTTTAGTGCATTGGAAATGATGATGACAACCTAGGACCATCACAAGTTAGCTCCATGTGGGTCCCATGAATGCTCACAAAAGAACAGAAAGAACACTATATGCAAGTTTTTCAGGATCTACTGTACAAATATGAGGCTGAAGGTGACAGTTTCTTGGATTGCATCATTACCCATGATGGTATGTGTTGTCACTACTATGTCCTGGAGTCAAAATGGAAGTCCATGGTGTGTTGACATGTGAATTACCTATGAAATAAAAAGTTTACCCTTTGCAGTTGAACTGATGTACACTGTCTTTTGGGATAGGAAAGGAGCCATCCTTCTGGATTTCCTGGAACCTGCAAAAACCATCAACTGTGACTGCTACATCAGATGAAAGGCTGATTTTCCAGAGTGAGACCAGAGAAGACAACTTTCCTCTTGCAACATGATAACACCTTGCCCCATACCAGACTGAAAACTGTGGAGCACATTGTCAATCTTGGCTAATCTGTCCTCCCACATCCACTATATAGTCTGGATTTGGCACTCTCATGGATGGAAACAAATAACACTATACTGAATTTGCAAGAGAGAACTTAGAATATATTTACTGACATAATACACATATAATGTAGGGATTTAACAGCAACTTAATAAGATTTGAAATAACTAGATACACTTGATTGGATAAGCTGCATGGAGAGTAGTATAATGGATACAATATAGTCATTTAACAAAACTTAATTTTAAATAGTACAGCGACTTAACAAGATTAGAGATGGCTGGATACAGTTAGTTATTTACAGCATAGAGGGAAGGTTAACAGTTTAATAGGAAGCCCTCCTGTCAAGTCACCAGGTTCAGAGTGGACTACCCAGCTTTCTAAACTCCTTGAATCATGAATAATAAGGAGCCAAAGTGTGGCTGGATTCATCCCTAGTCCCAGATTTCATTTCTGGTTTATGAACTGAAGTTAACAAAGCCTTAAACCAGTCTAAATATCTTGAAATTAAAGCCAATAACAATCACTCAGGGATTACTTATAGATGGGGTCACTGACAGGAGCTTTTAGAGTATAAATCCTCTATTGTCTGTCTATAATGCACAAATAATCTTGTAATCCAATACACCCTGTATTGGGTAAGGACATAGAAATAAATCAAAGGATGTTATCTTCAAATATCTAGGTTTGTGGATGGTTCAGTCACCAGAACCTTGTTGGTTTTGTTTGTTTGTTTGTTTGTTTTTGTTGTTATTGTTGTGTGTTTTTTTTGTTTGTTTTTGTTTTTTTTTTTTTACAAACAAGTGGCCTACATAGCACCTAATTTGTGGGGACTGGATGGTTTTTGTCTTCCTCAAAGAGGAAGAAGAGTCCTTGAGGAAAAGCTAGCAAGTCTCATTGGGAGGGCTTTAAACTAGTTCTGAAAGTGAGCTTTCCCATAATAATGTGTGGCTGGCATAGCTAGAGTAGAGGGACAGGGTGCTAGCAGTGGCTTTGAAGAACCTGCTGCCTTGAGAGTTGCTGGCAACTGTAGTACATACAAAATAGTATGATGATGAGGCTCAGACTGCTGGGACAACTGGAGAAGGCAATAGGGGAAATCTAAGAAAATACTTGAAAGGACTTTAAGGACTTTAAGGATGTGACAAGCTGACCAGCTGAAGTGCCTCTACATCATCAATGCATGTACTTTGGGAAACAAGCAGGAAGAGTTGGATTGTGCTACTAGAAAATCACAGTATAGTTGCCATCACCAAAATCTGGTGAGACTATTCCCATGACTGGAGTGTGGCTACCAATGACTACAAGTTGTTTAGAAGGGACAGGAGAGGAAGGAGGGAAGGGGGTGTTGCTATCTACATCAGGGAAGGAATAGAATGTGAAGAATTATCCCTAAATAATAGACATGAGCAGATCAAAAGGTGTGTCATGATTTTATTATTTTTGTTATAGGCAGTCCATATCATAACGTCACATAATGCATTGGAAGTCAAAGAGCTAATGCTCCAATTCTGTGGATTGTCGATATTTCCAGGTACCTGGTTCTCGGAAGAGAAGAACTACATATCCCAGACACTGTTCCATTTCTGTTTTCCATTTAGAGGGAAAGATAAAACTGCTCACAAGTCATGAGATGTCCCCTTCTTTTACTACTTGTCTGTGTGTGTGTGCTCCCTAGCCATCTTATTTTCAGCATTGGAGTAAGGTCTTAGGTTTTGGACACTCTTTCTTTCTCACTTTAGTTGATTTATTAGCTTCATTTCCAATTATACTGTTATATTGTGTAACTTGCATTCCGATATAAAATTCAGTAAATCAGTTTTCTCCCTTAGCTCGTTGCTGCTGTTTTGTTTTTAGGCTAATCTCCCTATCTTTTTCTATACCCTCCTCCTCCCTCTCCTGGATTATGGGTCTGTGGGTCCCAGTGCCCCAGTTGGTCAAGGAACTAAGCTAAACTGGCCCAAAAAACATTTAAAGGATGACAGTTAGAGACTGAAGCAACGAAGGGAGTCATGTGATTGATGTCTACTACAGGACACCTGATCAAGCAGAGCCTGTTGATGGGGCCCTCTACCTCTAGCTACAGGAGGCGTTGAGAGTGCAAGTGCTCGTTCTGCCAGGGGACTTCAACCACCCAGACATGTGCTGGAAAAGTAGCATGGAAAGCTGTAGGTACTGAGAATATACACTGAGGATAACTTCCTGAGTCAAGTAACAGCTGACTCCACCAAGGGGCCGATGCAGTACTGGATCTGTTGTTCACCAGTGCAAATGAACTGATTGGTGATATCAGGATTGGAGGCTGCCTGGGATGTAGTGACCATGCTATGGTTGAGTTCATGCTCTGGAGGAATATGAGAGAGGTAAATAATAAAATTAGGATACTAAATTTTAGGAAAGCTATCTTCCAGCTCTTCAGGGAGTTAGTCAACAGAACACTCCAGAAAACTGTCCTCATGGGCAAGGGTGCAGAGCACAGCTGACAGATCCCTAAGGAAGCTTTTCTTAGGATGCAAGAACTCTTCATCCCCAGGTGTAGCAAGTCAGGAAAGGAAGGCAGGATAACAGCATGACTGAACAAGGATCTACTGATCAAACAGCAGAGCAAGAAAAAAATGCACAGGCAGTGGAGACAGGGACAGGTACTGCGGGAAGAGAATAAAGAAACTGCTAGGCTGTGTAGGGATGAGGTCAGGAAAACCAAGACCCAGCTTGAAATAAACTCAGAAAAGCATGCCAAGAACAAGCAAGACTTCTACTGTTACCTTAACCAGAAAATGAAAGTCCAAGAGGATTGATGTAGTTGCCAAGCCACTCTCAGTGATATTTGAAAAATCATTGCAATCAGGTGAAGTCTGTGGTGACTGGAAAAACAGCAACTCCACACCCTTTTTTAAGAAGGGTAAAAAGAATGACCCCAGGAGCTACCAACCTGTCAGTCTCACTTCTGTGCTAGGAGAGATCATGGAGCAGATCCTCCAGGAATGCAGGAAGGTGATACAGGTGAATCAGCATGGCTGCACCAAGGGCAAATCCTGTTTGACTGATTTAGTGGCCTTTTATGATGGTGTCACTGAATCAGTGGACAAGGAAAGAGCCACTGATGTCATCTATCTCGATTTCAGTTAAGTCTTTTGACATAGTCCCCCACAAAATACTTCTCTCCAATTTGGGAAGATATGGATTTGTACTGTTTGGTGCGCAAAGAACTGGTATAAATTTGAGTCCAGAGAGTGGTGGTCAACAGCTCAATGTCTGGATGGAGATCGGTGACAAGTGGTGTCCCTCAGGAGTCAGTATTGGCATTGATAGTCCTTAATATCTTCATCAATGACACTGACATTGGGGTCAAGTGCACTCTCAGCAAGTTTGCTGATGTCACCAAGCTGTGGGGTGTGGTCAACACACCAGAGGAATGTGATGCCATCCACAGGGACCTAGACAGGCTTCAGCAGTGGGTGCAGGTGAACCTCACATGGTTCAACAAATTGAAATGCGGGTTCTTGCACCTGAGTCAGGGCAACATCCACTACCAATGCAAGCTGGGGAATGAAAGGAATGAACATAGCCCTACCAAAAAAGACCTGGGGGTACTGGTGGATGGCAAGCTGGATATGAGCTAGCAATTTGCCCTTACAGCCTAGAAAGCCAACTGTATCCTGGGCTGCAGCAAAATAAGTCTGCCCAGCAGGTCAAGGGAGGTGATTCTGCCATTCTACTGTGCACTAGTCAGGCCTCAGCTGGAGTACTGCATCCAGATGTGCAGTCCTCAGCACAGGGTGACATAGTCTTGTTGGAGGTGTTCAGAGAAGGGCCACAAAAATGATACAAGGCTGAGAGAGAGCTGGGTTTGTTCAGCCTGGAGAAGAGAAGATTCTGAGGTGACCTGATAGTGGCCTTTCAGTATCTAGAGGAGAGCCACAGGAAGTAAGGGAACAGACTCTTTATCAGGGTCTGTGGTGACAGGACAAGAGGAAATAGTTTCAAGCTTAAAGAGAGTAGATTTAGGTTAGATATATTTATAACATTGGTAAAGGGGTCATACTTATATAATAATTTAAAACTACTCCATATTTTAAAATGTAGCTTTTCTATAAGTCAATTTATTACAATCCTATTAAATGTTTCATCATATATTTTGTGCATACATTTTCAATCTAAATATTTTTTTTCAATGTAGATTTTTATTTGTACCTCAAAAAGACACTAAAAATAGGAATTAAATTTACTGTGAGAAATGGACACCTAATAAAAGATAATACTAGAATATCAGAAACACTAGGGTAGCATTGTCTGTTACTGCTTGTAACCAAGTAATACCTAGGAATTCAAATAATTTCTGTCCTTTCTCACCAATGAGTTTTAAAATAAAACAGAAGTTTTTTGCCCTAGTGTAGTTTATGGTCTAAGCAATGAATGGAGAATGCTGAGAACTGCAAAGAAATAATGAGACAAACACTGCTTAGCATTGTAGGCAATGTTTTAGTGTATCAGTTGCCTAGAGGCTTTGGTTTTCTTTATGTGTAGCCAGTAACAGTTTTAGGAAGAGAATTGATAGTGGATTACAAAATAGCTCTAGGGGGCTTTTAAAAGAGATCCTTCCAACCATGAAAGACAGTATGAGAGTAAACCTGAAATTGCTTGCTGTAAATTGTAACGTGAGTGATGAAGGCAGGTAGACTGGGACTCATAGAAAACAACAGGGCTAGGTAGATAGTGTGAGTATTGGCCATTAGGGTACCTGTTAATAAAGAAAAATAGTGTATATTTGATGAGATAGAAAAAAAAAATCAGTAGAAAGACATAAAGGGAACTATGAAAATACTCCTTGCATACAGCATTCAGAATAGATTTGCGTGAGCAAGATCATCTCTCTCAAGACTGAAAAGTAAGACATTGCAATAAGCAAGATATGAGGTGATGAGGATCTTGGGAGACATTTAGCTGCATAGACAGAGAAGAGTACGGTATCTTATAGCTGTTATGCAGAATGAATCAACAAAAATTAGATGTAACTTGTCTATGAGGCTCTGGAGAGAAGACTGAGTCAAAAATAATGCCTAGTTTAGGATCCTTGCTCTTCAATTATACCTTAAATAGGAATATAGTAGGACAGTTTAGAGGCTTGTAGCTTTTAATTAAATTTGTGGTTCATCATAATTTTAAAAATAATAAAGTAAGAGTATGTCAGCAGAATAAGAAAAAGACAAAACTATTTTCCTAAACAGGAAGAAAATTTCCTGCAAGTGTAGAGAGTAAGAGAGTAAGAGAAAACTTTCTAAAAATACCAATTTGCACCAAGTAACACATATTAGAAATAAGCATACTTGTTCTCAAGTATCATTTCACCTGAGTTAGTAATCGCTTAGATTATGAGGAATACAACAACATTGTACAGATTTTTATGGACCATGTTTGGAAGAATCTATGCCATAGTGTCATCACTATGCACTGGTTTACTGGGAGGCTGACTGAAAAGAATAAATAGTTAAAATATTAATATACTCCTCCTCTTTTTTTTTTTTTTAGTTCAATTCTCTTCTTATATTTAACTGTGACTATTCCTGTTAAACTTTATTTTTGTGTTATCTATATATCTTTTTTTCTCATCGACATATTTATTTATTTTTATTGGAGCCATGAATTCTCTTTCTCAGTGTGCAGAATTTAGAAAGGATTTTTTTAAATGAGAATTTGTCAGCATCTACACCTATTTTCTTCTGGGAAACTGTATAACTCTATGTTGTTCGGTGTTAGCCCATATTATAATATTATATAGAAGAGATTAAGAGAAGAACATATTTGTGCAGATCTATCATTAGCATTTTTAAAATTTGTTTATTCACAGAACCTTTATAGGGAGTCAGTACATCGCTTTAACTTTGAAAGGATAGGTCGATACCATGTACCAGATACAACTCCCAGGCTGAAAGGAGATTTTCAGTCAATAAGGTAATTCTCATCCACAGATATTATTCAATGCAAGTGACTTTGACTTCACAAATTCTTTTCAAAAATTAATAAAAAAATGCACTGCAACTGAAATCTATTAGCTAGTTTGACTTATTCCCTTTGTTTGATACAATATACAGTTACATGTGCGCAGTATGCATGCCCTTGACCTGTTTTTCAATCAAATTCATTTCCTGTCACACCATGTTAGAAATCAGACTCATAAAGCCTCATAAAGACTCATACACATATATATATAAAATGTTTGTAATCATCTATATGAAACACATAACTAAGAAAAAAAGCATAGTAAAGTATTTTTATGCTGTGGTCGATTGACACTAGTGAGCAACTAAAAATCACACAATCACTCACTGAACTCTGACTTTAAAGTGGAAAGAATAGCAAGAGCAGAAGAGAAAAAACTAACGGGTAAGATGAGCAGTTTAATAAATGAAGGAAATAGGAAGAAAAAAACAAAACAAAACAAAATAAAAGAATGAAAGAAGTTATGCAAAGGAAATAATTCTCCACCTCCCACAAGTAGACTTCCCTTTAGTCAGGAAAGAGGACGTGCGTGAGCACCTAGGCAGTACTAAGGTGCACAAGTCCATGGGACCTGATGGGGTGCATCCACATGTGCTGAGGGAGCTGGCGGAGGTCATTGCCGAACCGCTCTCCATCATTTTTGAGAGGTCTTGGATAACAGGGGAGGTCCCTGAAGACTGGAGGATAGCCAATGTCACTCCGGTCTTCAAAAAGGGCAAGAAGGAAGATCCGGGTAATTATAGGCCTGTCAGCCTCACCTCTGTCCCTGGAAAGGTGATGGAACAGCTTGTGCTGGATACCATCTCCAGACAACTGGGAGAAAAGGAGGTTATTAGGAGTAGTCAGCATGGGTTCACCAAGGGGAGGTCGTGCTTGACCGACCTGGTGGCCTTCTATGATGCTGTCACATGCTGGGTGGATGGGGGAAGAGCGGTAGATGTAGTCTACCTTGATTTTAGAAAGGCATTTGATACTGTCTCCCACGACATCCTTATAACAAAGCTGAGGAAGTGTGGGATAGACGAGTGGACAGTGAGGTGGGTTGAGAACTGGCTGACTGGCAGAGCGCAGAGGGTGGTCATTGGTGGTGCAGAGTCTTGCTGGAGACCTGTAACTAGTGGTGTCCCCCAGGGGTCTGTGCTGGGTCTGGTCTTGTTCAACATCTTCATCAATGACCTTGATGAGGGGACAGTGGCCACCCTCAGCAAATTTGCTGATGATACGAAGTTGGGAGGATTGGCTGACACGCCTGAAGGCTGTGCTGCCATTCAGCGAGACCTGGACAGGCTGGAGAGCTGGGCAGTAAGAAACTGGATGAGGTTCAACACAAGCAAGTGTAGGGTCTTACACCTAGGGAGGAATAATTGCATGCACCAGTACAGGCTGGGGGATGAGCTGCTGGAGAGGAGCTCTGCAGAGAGGGACCTGGGCGTCCTGGTGGACGACAGGTTGGCCATGAGCCAGCAGTGTGCCCTCGTGGCCAAAAAGGCCAGTGGCATTCTGGGGTGCATTAAGAAGAGCGTGTCCAGCAGGTCGAGGGAGGTGATCCTCCCCCTCTACTCTGCCCTGGTAAGGCCTCATCTGGAGTACTGTGTCCAGTTCTGGGCTCCCCAGTACAAAAAAGACAGGGATCTCTTGGAAAGAGTCCAGCGGAGAGCCATAAAGATGGTGAAGGGCCTGGAGCATCTCCCCTGTGAAGAAAGGCTAAGTGAACTGGGTCTGTTTAGCCTTGAGAAAAGAAGACTGAGAGGGGACCTGATCCAGGTCTATAAATATCTGAGGTGTGGAGGGCAGAGTGGTGAGGCCAGTCTCTTTTCAGCAGTGCGTGGAGACAGGACAAGGGGAAATGGCCAGAAACTGCAGCATAGGAAGTTTCACACGAATGTGCGTAAGAACTTCTCTACGGTGAGGGTGACGGAGCACTGGAACAGGCTGCCCAGGGAGGTTATGGAGTCTCCTTCTCTGGAGATATTCAAGTCTCGCCTGGACGCCTACCTGTGCGACCTGGTGTAGGGAACGTGCTTTGGCAGGGGGGTTGGTCTCGATGATCTCTAGAGGTCCCTTCCAACCCCTACAATTCTGTGATTCTGTGATTCTGTGATCAACATTATCTCAAACACAAATGCGGAACGCATCAGCAAATGAGTGCCTATGAAGAAAAAACAAAATCCATCCCAACCAGCCCCATTACAATGAATATGTTTATACATAAATATTCTTAGTTTATTTACTTTTGTACAGGTTGGCCATTAATAGCTTTGTTTTGTATCTAAATTCAATCTTATCAATTGAACAACAGAGAAAAAAATCATGTATTTCTCTTTCCTTCTCCTGCCTTTTTCCTTTTCTTCATCTTTCCCTTTCACTTTCCTCCTACTCCTTTCCTCTTCATCTTTTTTCCTCTTTCTTTTCCATGATTTACCTTCACTTCCTATAATACTGTTAGAGGAGATTAGGAATAGTGGCATGACACATATTATGCACAATTGGCAATATGCTATTCCTACAGGTGTCCTTTACTGTGAAACCTCTACAAAGTTCAAGAGCAGTAGAAAATTTGTCTGTGGATGGTTAAATGTGTTTCTGGGATTCATTTATTTATTTTGTTGTGTCTCTCCTTCGGTAGATACTGTGAATGAAGTACTGGAAGGATTCACTTTTTTTTTTTTTACTATCAGGAAAGGATAATCCTTGGTAACTATTAAGTAATCATAAAAATATCATCCTGTAGATCTGGGTCCCAGTGCTTAACACTGCTTTTCTAATGACATTTTGCCTAACATTTCTATTCAGTGGTAAACACTTCCTGCAGTAAAACAAATTGCGAAACTGCTGAACATTGACATTTGCTAACAGTATTAAGTAGTAAAACAAAGCTTGAGAAGATAATAGACCCTCTAGGACAGTATCCGCAGATTAGAAGAGAAAGAATACAAACAGTTCTTAATTGTCAATGCAGCCAACTAATCCTGGATTTGAAAAAAGAAAAAAAAAAAAAAAAGAAAAAAAAAAGTGAAAATCAGTTTGTTATGATTTTCTATTGAAGTTAGCAGCTCTGGCCAGAAAGAATAAAAAGAGGAGAATGAAAAGAGGAGAACTATCCAAAGTAGCCTAGGAATTATAACACATAAACGCAGGACTGAGAGATAGAGAACAACAGCAAGAATGACAGCGAAGTTTTAAGAAGAATTCCTAAATATGTTCTTTTTAAGTCCAGTCACAAATAAACTAAAAAAAACAACAACAACAAAAACCTGCACTTGAATAAAACTCTGATTATATACAGAAGAAAAATTACTTCCTTTTCAGTTAAAATATTGGAAAGAATTTTTCTGACCTATGAAAAAACCTAGCCTGTTAACAAAAGGTGAGTAGTGAATTTATGTGAGTAATAAATTTGACAATAGATATTAATGTAAATATATTTATTTTAGGTTTCAGAATTTTTTATTGGTTACATACCAGCTTCAACACGTTTGACATTTTAAGCTAAAGATGTAAGGCAGGGGCTTACTTAACCCAAATGTCTTCTATTCATTTTTCAAAATGCGTGAGTATTTAACAATGGACAAGATCGGACAAAATCAACATTCATCACGTATGATCTTACAATTATGGAGAAAGAGCAGATGATACCTCTATACATTACAAACTATGCCATTAAAGACATGTTTTTATGGTGGAAATGATAGGATTTTCAATGGAAATTGAAATCACATAAACCTTGTGAATGTGATACCGTGCAAATTGAACAAATTGAAAAACAATGACATAACTTCTAATTTAGCTCTGCATTCACAGCAATAAGATAAAACTTTTATACAGTATAATTTTTCTAGAGAAATTTATATTCCTTTGTTCTCAATCACTTTAGCAAAACTTGAGAGTGTAAATATCTCTAATAGTTATATATGATCACTACTTATATAAGCACATACTTTAGTCAGCACTACAAATTATATGGTATAGGGAGTGGTGATCCCCACTAATTACATGAAAATGCTTACCATCTATGAAGTATTGTTTTTATTTTCAATAAAGAATGACCAGGGCATGAGGTGAAGGAGATGTAGAGAAATATTACTGTAAGAGGGAGTTATGTTTTGTTTCAAGTGGGCTGCCCCTTTTCACAAAGGAATCAAACTGTGTTAGAGTATGTATATATGAACTCTTTGTGAAGTCTAGTATGTAATACATTGAATACTGAAGGCTTAATTGCACTTTCTAGCAAGTACAAAGATCCTAATCCAATCCGAATAGGAATATTGTTGCAACCAGGAAATCACTTTCTTTTTCTAGCAGAAAGATAAGAAGAAATATAAAAGACAAAAGATGAAAGACAAAAGAACATACTGTACTAGTTCAATCTGATTAAATGTAATTGGATACTCATCCTAACTGATCAGAAAGTCAGAATCATGGAAAGGACAGGGTAATATACTGCTTTTCAAAATACTCAAGACCATTAGACTAGAAGTGCACTTTTATCTTCCACTGCAAAAGATTAGTACTATTTTTAATTAAATAATTATCCCTTAAAATCTACTCTCAGAGTTAATTCAAGAAAAAGCTTAGATGAACATATTTGATCTAAAAATCTTTCAAATAGTCATTTGTGATGGCTTACATCTTTTGTAAAAGGATTTTTATCATGAGTTTTTATTATCTGGATAATGAATATTTTTTTCAAAATCATTTTCTATTTTTTCCTTCAAAATTATGCCACTCATACTATATTAGAATGTTTTCTGTGTGACCAAGACTACTGAAGCTGAGTGGCAAATTGGATTTCATAACATTCATTGGCCATAATTAACAGGCTACACTTGCTTTTCTGTACTCCAAGGAACACATTGTTCACAACCTCTCAACAGTCAAAAGAGAAAACTAGCTGCCATCGCACATTAAGCATCACTAATCTTGGAAAGCAGTCTTCCTAACACTGTGATATCCATTCTGCTGGTGGTGAAGGGAGCTGAGGATTGCAAGCTCTGGGTCAAATATTTTTTTCTTTCCAGTTGATTTTTCTCATCTTACTGTCCCATAAACAGACTTCCTGTCTTCAAAATTATCACTGCACATCTCCCTTGTTTCTTGAATTTTCTGTTTGCATCCTTTCTCTCAAAAACTGTTTCTTACAAAGCTGTAGGTTCAGTTCTATCCTACTCCTCTGCAACTAATTCTTGATAAAATATCTCTGCAAAAATAGAGATTCATTTCAGGTTGAAATGTTTCAACTCGTTTGATTTCAGACTGCTGGCAGCTCAATTACTTGTAAATGAAGAAAGTAGAACTAAAATGCAATGTAAATATAATTTAAAAATAAAAATATCCCACAAGAGATTCACTTTATCCCTAATGTAGTACAATATAGCATAGAAAATTGAGAGCTACATGTGAGAAATCAGAAATGAAAGAATGAAAACTTATAAGACTTTTTATTTTTCATCCCATAAGAGAGACCTAATTCTTTCCAGATGTTTTTATTTATTAATTACAGAGATTTATAAAGTTATTTACAGAACCTTGTGAAGTTAAATACACAAATGTATATTACTGTTATCTTAAAGAATATATTCAATTACAACCAAATGTATTCTGCTTTTATTGTACTTGCATGCACACACCAGGCAAATAAAGATTTTTAGAGTGCATAGTTATTTTGTATATAATTAATATCTATTATTTGCTCACAAAATAAACTGTGCATTAAGTGGCATACAGAAGATACATCTTTAGCTTAAAATGTCAAACATGTTGAAGCTGGTATGTAACCATATAAAACAATTTTTTTTTTTTTTTTTCTGTTGTTTTGCTTGTGCTCTCATAGCCAAGGAGCACATCATAATGGAGTGGGGAGAGCTTGAAGAGCCACGCCATTAAATAGTGCATTAAGCAAACCCTCTTCAGACAGTCCATTCTGAGGAGAGGTCTGCTCCATACAAACAAAGCTCTTGAGATGCACTTTGTTGTGTTCTTGCAATTCAGAAAGTACTATTATACTGTGCCTGTGACTCCATGTGCAATATTTCATTTGATTCAATGTTACTGGTTTTACAGGGAATAATAAGAGACCTCGTGTTCTTGTCCATCTAGCATGAGAATAGACTGTGCTGAATTTCTATCAAGTCTTTAAAAGCCTCATAAAACATTTTATGTATTTTTACCTTTTAGAAGTTTTTGGCAAACAGTCTTGCCTCACAAAACCAGTGTTTAGGAATTAGGGTGGTTAAGATCACATATAAAACAGTAGATGAAAATCACTATGAAATGTTTTCCAAGTTGTTTGCACTGCAAATAGGAACAGCTACTTTTTGATTGACATGAGAAATACAGAAAAACAAGACTTTTAATTTCTTTTCAAGGAAAGCTCTAAATAATGTTGAAAAAGCTCTGTGCTGTGATGTTAACACTGCCACTATTTACAGCTTTAATTGGAAAAGCAAATTATTTTTGTCAATTTGATGTAAAATCATACGAATGCAAATTTTATTTTGTAATTCTAGAGGCCACCTACACTAGAGCTTTTCGGCTTTCCTTGTACTCATCAGGCTGACAAGATTTTTGGCATCCAGCCTGGAGACAGATGCTGAGAGAAAACTCAGGTGATGAGGTGTGTTTTTAGTACCCCAAGTGCACTCAGTGAAAAGTAGGAAGGGGTTGCACATGTATGCATTTATAGCCTTTGATAATAAGACAACACTGGTTTCCATAGTGCTGGCTGCCTCACTTCTTTCCACAGCTGGATGCTGAGATTTTTCAGCAGTCTTCCTGCCATACACATGGTGCTATCTCAGCATGGGTAAGTGCTGAAACTGCTTAAGAGCCACACGCTGCTCAAAAGTTCATACGTGCTGGCCATTTAGTTCAATGGCAATCTATATTTAGCTTCAGATGTAACATGGCTAGTCAGGTAAAAGACTCTCTGTCTTATTTTGTAAACTTTTTCACCTTTTAATGAGCAAAGGCAGTAAATTTCTGATATTAAGTAATCTCCTAAAAAGAAAGTCTCGGGGGGGGGGGGGGAGGGGGGAGGAAGAGAGGGGGAAATAAAAAAAACCACGTGTTACCTTTCTCTCACCTCTCATGTATTTTTTCTCCTACGTGTAGCTTGTTAGAATGATTGTCATGGCTTAGTGAGTTTATTCTGTTTAGTCAGTAATAATATTCTCTATTAAATAATTTTAAAACACAGTCTTTACTTTGATGTAACTACATGCTAACTACTACATTATTACAGAAAGCAGAATTAGTTTGACTCTTTAAAAAGTGCAGGCTGGGCTATTTCATATAGGTATGATAAATGAAGCACTGAAGTTAAAAGCCTGAGCTTGTAATTATTGAGTAGAAAAGATTTTTTTTTCTTTTTTTTTGGTAAACCCATGTAGTTATTAATAATGACAAAATCTCAGTCTTTTAGAGACTTGGTCAGAATATAGATTACAGAGCTAATTGTGTGGAGATTTTATTTTTGAATCCACTTATGATCTTGAATTGGTGCATATAAGTCTAATTCAACAATCTAATATCAGGATTCCTGCTAATGAGTCTAGTCATGGTAGTGCTGTTCCAGATTCCTGATTTCTTATCAAGAATCCAGCTATAATAATAAACCAGGTATAATAATAAACCAGCTATAATATTTCACCAAATATGTTGACTGAGGAGTAGGATTGTGTTTTTGCCCTGACTTTTCTCTGCCATAGCCTTCTTCTGAGAGTGCAAAGAAAGTTGTTAACTCATCATTTTTCTTTATTTCAAATAACCTTGACAGTGTGTAATTCTGCATATCTGTAAAAGGACTGTATTTTTAAGTACCAAGTGAGTTACCATATGTTTAAATGGGTTATTTAGAACTGTTAGCTGAAGAGTGTTAGGTTATAAATATATTAGGCTTTTATGGAATACTTGTACCTTTAAATAGCGTTCTCCAAACCAGGAAGTATAAACAGTACATGCTGTTTTGGACAGGTAATTCTGTGAGATCAAACAGTAATCTCTTTGTTCCTCCTGTCTGTAACTTTGTTTCCATCCTTCACTAGCTCTCGATTGTACCATTAGATTATAGTTTCAGAGCACAGGACTTTTATTTGCCTATTTTTTCACAGAACGTGTCTTACTAGGCAGAACTGGTGAAAACAAACCACTTAAGCTTATCAGTGGATAAAGACCAAGGGAAGGATTTATGTTTATGTCTATATCCAGATTAGTTATGCTCAGATATCTTTGTAGTTTAATATAGAGGGAAAAAAAGAAATAAATCAAACAGTGCAATTATTCTCAAAAGTAGTTCAGATGAGTCATGCTCTAAAAATGTATATTTTTTTCATTGAAAATAGGAGAAGCCTTTGGTTACTGGCTCCGATGTAGACACTTTTGTTGTTATTTAGAAGGATTAACATTCCATTGATACGGTAGGTATATATTTCCTTCCTGTGCTGCAGAATCATTGTTGATACTGACTTTGGAAATAAAAATGTACTGAATACTTGAGAAATACTTCTGGCAACAATATTCTTACCCAGCAATCTAAAGGAGTTGAGCTAAAATACCAAATTCTCTTTTTACAGTGATATCTCAACTTTTTTGGTCAGACATATCAACAACCAAATGCACTCTCCAGTCCAAAAACAGACAGAAAAATAAAGAAAGCATGAAAAAATATCAACAAAACACAAACATCAAACATCTCTTATGATAAGAAGGGAAAAAGGGAAAAAAAAAAGAAAAAAGCTGGAAAGAAAAAAGAAATACGGAAAAAAAAAGAAGAAAAGGAAAAAGAAGAAAAAGGGGAAAAAAATGAAAAAGAAAAAAAGGAAAAAAGAAAAGAAAAGGAAGAAAAGGAAAGAAAAAAAGAAAAAAAAAAGAAAAAAAACAGGAGAGGAAAAAGTTTGATCCACACATACTATGGAAACCATTTGGTACTTTTACTTAAGAGAGGATAGGATAGCTAACTCTGTTTAGAGCCTTACAGAAATGTCTTCTTCCTGATGCAGCCAAGCAATGCCTCAAGTAGGACTCAGCTGAAAGTAATCAGGGTGGATTGATGGTTTTTGAATCAGTCTGTGAGTGCCAGAAACAGGTCACTATCCTTTCCTGAGCTTAGTTGATAACTCAATAAGAGTATAGTAACATAGATGAAAATCTGAGAACTCATATTAGATTTACTCAAGGAAAGCTATAATCTTTAACATCTTAAAAAAAAATATATATATATATGAAAAAACAACTAGAATGTAAACTGGTTGAAACAGTAGAAGAACCGTTATGGTTGCAGAAGAGAAAAAAAGAGAGAGAGAAAAAAAAAAGGCATTTCTCATAGAAAGATGTGTGCTGAATTTTAGTCAAGGTCTAATGAAAACCTCTGGATTAGCAAGGATTAGTGCAAGAAATGAGAAATTATGATTTCTCTGTAGCGCACTGTGTATACAGCATATAAATTTGTGAGAAACTTTTGAGGGATTCCTGGTTTAAAGACTTCAAACTGCATCTGTATCACTCCTTAAAAAAAAAAAAAAAAAGAAAAAAGAAAAAAAAGAAAGAAAAAAGCCAGTCAGCTTGTTGGTCTGTCTGTTCTGTTCTTCTCGTTAAGTTGTCTGGTCTGTAAATGAAATTTCCAAAATCCTAAGCAGTGATGTGTAAAGTGTGTATCTAATCTAAGGAATAATATGTACAAACCAGATTCATCAGGGTGCTCTTGCTGCTTTGTGTCATGCTGGCAGCAGAAAGCAACTGCAAAGCCAACCAATACAGAGAACTTACAGCTGTTTTGTGGTATGCCAGAGAGACACAAAGCAGTGACATTACTGACAAATCCATTGTATAATCTCCAAATACAATTTGTTATCATACATAAAATGGGTTAAATTAATCTTCACAAAAATTCTGTGGCTCAAAAAATTGATCCAGAAATTGGATCATTGTTTCCATTATGACCATTTGCACACAGAAATGGTATGGCAAATGTTAAAATAATAATTAAAAAAAAATATATATATATAACATATTCTTCTAGATATCTTAGAGTTTCATTGAAATTTATAGATGAAAAGAAGATAAAATTTTAATATAAAGGAAATTTTATGCAAAAGTCTTCTGACAGCATAAAGTTAAAAAGGTAAGGAATGATAATAAAAAGTAATTTTCCATCATAGAACCTTTATTTTCGTACATACAGATATATTTTCAATGAAAAACAAACAAAAAACACAAAAAGCCCCAAAACACTATCTTCTCAAACTATAAATTTTGTTTCATAATTGACACAAAATCAAACAAAAGACAACATAACTTTCAAAAACAAACAAACAGACGAGATATTTTGAAAGCTTGTAAAATGGCATTTCCACTATAATATGATTTATCTTATCTACCAATTACAGGTGCAAATAAATGTTCTCTTTCTTTCTATCTTAATTTTAGATAATAATTTGCATCTATATTTTGGAAATATGATATTTTTTTTTCTTCCCAATTCTCAGGGAGTAAGCATTCTCATAAATTTTGACTCCTGTACAGAAGGATTCTTACGACTAGAATCAGATTTTGCTGTTATGTGTGAAAACAAAAATTGGTAAGTTAGAAAATCTTGGTTGAGAGTTAAAAACAAGTAGATTTTCCTTCTTATCATGATAATATTATCCACTCTTGTTTCATATGGGTGCTGGTGATAAAGCTAGGAGGATTACATCAAGGATTACAGACGTATCAGAGTGTCAGTAAGGGACTTTGGAGTGTAGATAGTTTCTTCATCCGTCCTCCCAATCAAACAAATGAGTTTGAGAGAATCAGTGAAATGTCTTGCATCACCTAACATCACCTAACAGTTACAGCCTGGGGTTTGGCTATCTGCACTGAGAAACCTGGTCTACCATGGGATGGTATGGTCCATACATAAAGAAAAAAGGGGGAGAACATCATTGCTAAGAAGGGTTGACAAGCTGATGAAAAGGGCTTTGAATGAAGATTTTCAGAAGAAGGAAAATTTATTCCATCTCACTCATGCCATGTTGGTGCTAGCAATAGATGACCAGAGCCTGGAGAAGGATCACAGGTCAGCAGAAGTGCCCTGGAAGAGCAACAGAAAGGAATTCATAGAATCATAGTTGTTTGAGTTGAAATGGACCTTTTAAAGTCCTCTAGTACACTTCCTTTGTTTTTTTTTTTTTTTTTTTTAATAGCATGGTGGCTTCCAAATCCTCCTGTTTGTTTCCCAAACTGCATGCACTGATGTACAGGCAATTAAGCTGGACAGCCAGCTTTGTTACCTTCTTGGAGGATAACTTCTTAATTCCTTTATAACATTTCCCTTGAGTTTCCATGTTACTTTTTCCTATTGCCTCACTGGTCTCTGACTCATTGTCATAAGATTTCAAGTGTGCTGCAGTGATCCTAGCAGATCTCGAGGAATAAGATTGAGGGTCTCCACAAGCACCCTATCCCTCTAACCAAGCTATGCCATCCCATACCTTATAATGGGCAAGTTCAATATTATACTTTTCCTTCTTTGAACCTAGTCTAAAGCCCTGCCAATGAGACCTGATAGCTTTTCCCCAAGGACCCTCTTTCCACTTTTAGAGAAGTTAAACTCATCAGGTGTCTGCAAGCTCACTGCTACATAGCCATTCCATTTTCAAAATGGAATGGTAGAATCAGCCACTAAGTCCAGTGTTTACAGATAGAGATTTGTGTATGTATGCCTGCAGGATTATCATCTTATTGGTGTTATAGTGACGTGTTGTCGTGGCTCCTATGATTGGAGTATTGGAACAGAATAAAAGCTCTTTAGGAACACAGGGCCTCTATTTCAAGCTGAGTGCATAGAACTGCATCTGAGGATGGATAAAGCAATATTATAGGGATGGTCTGCTACAGGCCATCCTACCAGGAAGCCCAAGAGGATGAGGTCGTCTGTAGGCAGGTAGGAGCAGCCTCATGTTCACAGTCTTTGATCCTCATGATAGACTTCAAAGACTCAGGTCCCTTTTGGAAGAAAAATACAGCAGAGCGTAGGCAATCCAGGAGATTCCTGGAATGCTTTGATGATAACTTCCTTCTCCAAGTGATAGGAAAGCCAAAAATGAGAATAACTATGTGAATTTCATTCTCATCAGTATGGAGGGGCTGGTGGGGACTGTGAAGCTCAGAGGCATCCTTGGATGAAGTGACCATAATGGAATTCAAGATCCTTAGGTGTGTGAGGAGGGTTCAAAGCAAACTCACAATCCAAAATTTCAGGGAAGCAGACTTAAACCAGTTCAGAGACCTACTTGGCAGAGTATTATTGGATAAAGCCTTAGGGGATGAAGAGCCCAAGAAAGCTGATTAATATTCAAGGATCACCTCCTCCAAACTCAGAGGTGATATATTCCAACAAAGAGGTTGTTGGGCAAAAATATCAGGAAGCCTCTATGGAAAAGCAAGTAAAAGAGACAAATTAAAATACAAAAAGGAAGCCTACAGAGGGGGGGAGCAAGGGCAAGTAGCCTAAGAGGAATACAGAGAAATTATCTGAGCAGCTAGGGATCAGGTTAGGAAAGATAAAGCCCTGATAAAATGAAATCTGGTCAGGGATATCAAGATCAAAAATAAAAGCTATTGTAGGTATGTCAGAGATAAAAGAAGGAGTAGAAAAAAATATGAATCCTCTCTATAAGAAAATGGGAGTCCTAGTTACCTTAGATAAGGAAAATCACAGAATCACAGAATCACAGAATTGTAGGGGTTGGAAGGGACCTCTAGAGATCATCGAGACCAACCCCCCTGCCAAAGCACGTTCCCTACACCAGGTCGCACAGGTAGGCGTCCAGGCGAGACTTGAATATCTCCAGAGAAGGAGACTCCATAACCTCCCTGGGCAGCCTGTTCCAGAGCTCCATCACCCTCACCGTGAAGAAGTTCTTACGCACATTCGTGTGAAACTTCCTATGCTGCAGCTTATGTCCGTTTCCCCTCGTCCTGTCTCCACGTACCACTGAAAAGAGACTGGCCTCACCACTATGGCCGCCACACCTCAGATATTTATAAACCTGGATCAGGTCCCCTCTCAGTCTTCTTTTCTCAAGGCTAAACAGACCCAGTTCACTTAGCCTTTCTTCACAGGGGAGATGCTCCAGGCCCTTCACCATCTTTGTGGCCCTCTGCTGGACTCTTTCCAAGAGATCCCTGTCTTTTTTGTACTGGGGAGCCCAGAACTGGACACAGTACTCCAGATGAGGCCTTACCAGGGCAGAGTAGAGGGGGAGGATCACCTCCCTCGACCTGCTGGACACGCTCTTCTTAATGCACCCCAGAATGCCATTGGCCTTTTTGGCCACGAGGGCACACTGCTGGCTCATGGCCAACCTATTGTCCACCAGGACGCCCAGGTCCCTCTCTGCAGAGCTCCTCTCCAGCAGCTCATCCCCCAGCCTGTATTGGTGCATGCAATTATTCCTCCCTAGGTGTAAGACCCTACACTTGCTTGTGTTGAACCTCATCCAGTTTCTTACTGCCCAGATTGAGAGACTCAGTGACTTTTTGCCTCAGTCTTCATTGGCAAGTGTCCTAGGTGTAGTGAGTGACTACATGAATGAAGATTTGCCCACTGTAGCAGAAGATCAGATTTGAGACCATCTAAGGATTCTGAGAGTGCACAAGTTTATGGTACCTGTTGAGTTTATAGTTCAAGAAGATGTTCAAGGTCCTGTTAATAGGGCCCTGGGCAGCCTAAATCTATGTTCAGGGGTATACACCAGCCTTTGTTTGTGTTACATTTTCCCAACTAAAAGCAGTGAAATCCAGTATTCCAAATGGGAATTCAATGTAAAAGTTTAAGTCTCGCTACAGTGAAATAGATTATCTGCAGTAAAACAAACAAGCAATCAAAACCAACTTTTTGAATGTGTTCAGAATCAAGACACAGGTAGGACTTCTAGCTCTTATTTCTTCCTGTAGCACATTCACGCTGATTATTGCAGACTTTCAACATGGATCTACATTCTGTTTTGCCCTTCTTTCTCCTTTTGTTTTCTTTACTACCAATTATAAGAGAAAGTGGAATAGATTCTTAAAAATGTTCAGATGGAGAATCCAGGAGTACAGAAGTTCCATTACATCTAGCTGGTTCCCAGATGGGTCAGAGAAGCTCTGTTTGTGTGGGGAAGAGTTGTGTAGTCCAGCTTGGGAAGCCACTGGAGTGTATATATTTTCTTTGGAACTTATGAAACCTGAGTATTCATATGAAGACTGTGTATTCATGGAAATAAGTCTCATTCTGATATGGAGTGAGAATGGAGATATAACATACACATAGATCTAAGTGATTGAAAGTGTTTCCAGGTCCCATAATAGATTATGTCTTTATATTCTGAAACTGTTGCATTCAAGTTTAATCTACTTTATTGAATTTGACAAGACAGAAGATTTTAGTGAAAAATGTAACCCATAGCCATTGTAAGTAGGTGGATGGGATCAGAGACATAGCACCCCTCTGAAACTGGGAAACCAAAGGGGAAGTGCAGGAAGACAATGATGTCTTGCTTCCATATTGATCATGTATCAAAGGACAGGGTAGCAGAGTAACCCTCTCAGCTTAGGACTATCAAATCTGTGGTTTTTGTGCTTCTGAAAATTTGGTTGGCTATTTTACTCTTGTGAGATATGTTTCTTCATCTTTCTAAGCAAAATCTCAGTCTTTGTTCAGTTTGTCATGGATGCATGCCTGAAAAGTGACAGCATTTCTATTTTCTTTTCCTGTGACAATTTGTCAAGATATAGAATCTGGACTGAGGTTTATGTTCCCTTGCCCAGTAAAAAAAAGCCCTTTCAGCGCAAGCAGATGTTCCTGTTTTTACAGTCATCACAGGGTATATGTACAAGCAGCTGAAAACCTCCCTTCTCCAGGAAACCTGCAGATCTTGTAGAAGCAGATGTAACTTTTCAAGCACCCTTCAGACCAGCTGTTTCTTTCTATTTTTCCACCAGGCAGCTCTCCCACAATTCCTGAGATGCTGGTAAGTAGGAAGGTGAGGTAGCAAAATGGAGTGGGCCAAGGTATAGCTGCTGCAGTCATTCATGCCAATATCTCTGTGGGTGCTGCAGGTGCCAAACTAAGTGTTAGCAATTGCTTCTGTCCCCACACTAATTCTCACCCTTCTGTCACGCACATCAGTTAGTTAAAAGGGCATGTTCTGAGCTTGCTCCTTCTTTTGATGTATCAAAAATTGTCTTATATGTAAATTACAATAGATCTTTCAAGCAAAAAAATTTCCTATGACAATAGATAAATCTGTGGTACAGAGTCCAGAATAAATCACAGAATTGTAGGGACTGGAAGCAGTAGGCTCCCTAGACCAGGTTGCACAGGTAGGCATCCAGGTGGGTCTTGAATGTCTCCAAAGAAGGAGACTTCACAACCCCTCTGGGCAGCCTGTTCCAGTGCTCCATCACCCTCACTATGAAGAAGTTCTTACACACATTTTTGTGGAACTTCCTATGCTTCTGTTGGTAGCCATTTCCCCCTGTCCTATCACCACACACTGCTGAAAAGAGCATGGCCCCATCCCTTTGCCTCCCACACCTTTGATATTTATAGACATTAAACAGTCTTCTTTTTTCAAGGCTGAACAGACCCAGGTTGCTCAGGTTTTCCTCATAAGAGAGGTGCTACAAGACATCATCTTTGTGATCCTCCTCTGGATTCTTTCCAGGAGATCCCTGTCTTTTTTGTACTAGGGAGCCCAGAACTGGACACAGTACTCCAGGTGAGGCCTCACTAGGGCAGAATATAGGAGGAGGATCACTTCCTTGACCTGCTGGCCATGCTCTTTATAAAGAACTCCTGGATACCATTGGCCTTTTTGGCCACCAGGGCACACTGCTGGCTCATGACCAACCTGTTGTTCATCAGGACCCCATGTCCCTCTTAGCAGAGTTCATCTCTAGGTCATCCCCCAGTCTGTACTGGTGCATGTGGTTATTCCTCCCCAGTGTCATGATTTTATAATTTTTGGTTATCAGTATTCCACATCATAACATCATGCAGTGCACTGGGAGTTAAAGAGTTAATGCTCGAGTTCTGGGCACCTGTCCGGAAGAGAAGAAAAACTACATACCTCAGAATACTTTGTGTTCAGAGAGCAGATATAACCCCTGGCAAGGTCACGAGACCATCCTTTTTTTGGCTCTCTTCCCTGCTGCTCGACCCGACTGCACGTCTCACATCAGCATTATCACAAGATCTTCAGTTCTCAGACACTCTTTCTCTCATTATATTTGATTTATTAGCTTCAATTCTAATTACATTGTATTACAGTGTGTTATCTTGCATTCCAATACCATATTTAGTAATTTAGTTTGTTTCTCCTCAGATCGTTGCTGCTGTTTTAAATTATTTTGTGGTCCCCTGATTCCTCTTTCTGGAGGTGCGGATTCACAAATCCCTCTGTCCTGCTAGTCACAGAACTGGCCAAACCAGCCTGTAAACCGTTGACGCCTAGGTGCAAGACTCTACTCTTGTTATACCTCATCTGGTTCCTCTCTGCTGAGTTCTCCAGCCTGTCCACTTGCTGAATGGCAGCACAGCCTTCTGATGTGTCAGCCATTCCTCCCAGCATCGTATCATCAGCAAAGTTGCTGAGGGTGGATACTATCCCCTCATCAAGATCATTGCTGATGATGTTAAACAAGACCAGACCCAGCACCAACCCCTGCGGAACGCTGCTATATAGAGACCTCCAACTGGACTCTGCATCACTGATTACAATTCTCTGAGCTCAGCTACTCAGGCAGTTCTCAACCCAGTTCACAGTGCATTCATCTATCCCACACTTCCTCAGCTTCATAATAAGGATATTGTGGGAGACAGTATCAAATGCCTTGCTGACATCAAGGCAGACTACATCCGCTACTCTCTCTCCATCCATTCAGCCAGTGATGACATCATAGAAGGCTAACAAGTTGGTCAAGCATGACCTCCCGCTGGTGATTCCATGCTGACTATTCCTGAGAACCTTCTTTTCTTTTAGTTTTCTGAAGATGGCAACCAAAACACGCTGTTCCATCACCTTTCTAGGGATGGAGGTGAGGCTGACTGGCTTGTAGTTTCCAGGATCTTAACTATTAACTTATGGGCAAGCCTTTATCACCATAAAATTCAATAATGATTACATCTGATTTGAACTTTTGATTCTTACTATTAGTTTGGTTGTGGATGGTTTAAAGTTCTGATTATCTCAATGAAAAAGAGAAAAGTGAAGTACTCGTCTCCCAGAAATTTTTAAAGATATACCTAATATATTATATTATATATTAAAATATAAAAATATAATTAATATGTAAATATGTACAATATAGTATATATAAATATATAATTATTTATTAATTGTATTAATAATATTTAATATTATATTACATATTATATATATATATATAATATGAAATCAGCCATGGGATATAGGCTTTCTTTCCTTTTCCTTTTCCTTTTCCTTTTCCTTTTCCTTTTCCTTTTCCTTTTCCTTTTCCTTTTCCTTTTCCTTTTCCTTTTCCTTTTCCTTTTCCTTTTCCTTTTCCTTTTCCTTTTCCTCCTTCTCCTTCTCCTTCTCCTTCTCCTTCTCCTCCTCTTTTCACAGAATCACAGCATCACAGAATGTCAGGGATAGGAAGGGACCTCAGAAGATCATCTAGTCCAATTCCCCATGACATTCAATCTAAACTTCCCTTCTTTTAGTTAAAAATGATTCCCCTATCACTATCTAATCACTAGTGATTCCTATCACTATCTACCTATGTACAAAGTTGATTTCCCTCATGTTTATAAACTTCCTTTAAAAACTGGAAGGGCCTCAATGAGGTCTCCCTGCAGTCTTCTCTTTCCCTGTCCGAATAAGCCAAGTTCCTTCAGCCTGTCTTCATAGGAGAGGTGCTCCAGCCCTCTGATCTTCCTTGTAACCCTTCTCTGGACCCTCTCTAAAAGCTCCACATATTTCTTGTGTTAGGGGCCACAAACCTGGATGCAATAGTCCAGATGGGGCCTCACGAGGGCAGAGTAGAGAGTGGACAGTCACTCCCTCTCCCTGCTAGCCACCCGTCATCTGGTGGAGCCCAGCATACCATTAGTTTTCTGAGCTGCAAGAGCACACACTGCTGGCTCATGTTAAGATTTTCATCCGTCAGGACCCCCAGGTCCTTCTCTGCAGGGCTACTCTCAAAGAGTTCTTCACCCAGTTTTTATACATATATGGGATTACCTCAAGCCATGTGCAAAACATTGTACTTTGCTCTGTTGAACCTCGTTAGGTTCACAAGAGTTTATCAAAGTCCCTCTGAATGGCACCCCTTCCTTCTGTATCAACTGCATTGCTCAGCTTCGTGTCATGAGCAAACTTGGTGAGAGTACACTCAAGCCCCTCATCTATGTCACTGATAAAGATGTAAAAGACTACTGAACTCGAGACAGAACCCTGGGGGGCACTGATCATTACTGGCTTCCACCTGGACTTAGAGTCATTGATCACAACCCTCTGGCTGCGATCTTCCAATCAATTTTTTATCTACCAAATACTCTACCCTTCAAATTCTTATTGCTCCACTTTAGAGATAAAGATTTGGTGGGGCACCAAGTTAAATGCAGAAGTCCATGTAGATGACATCAGTTACCTTCCCTTTGTCCAACAATGTTGTCACTCCATCATATTAGGAAGTTCACCAGAATGATCAGGCACAGTTTCCCTTGTCAAAACCATACAGGCTGTTTCAGATCACCTGCTTACCTCTCAGGAGCCTTAACAAGTCTTTGAGGAGGATCTATTCCTTGATCTTCCCAGGCACAGAGGTGAGGCTTATGGGTCTCTAGTTCCCCAGGTCCTTCTTCCTCTTTTTCTTGCAAATGGGGTGAACCGCTGTTTCCAACTCCTCCTGCTTATTTCCTGTGCTGTATGCATTGGTATAGAGGTACTTCAGCTGGGATTTCGGATGCACTGCCTTTCTAGAGTAACCCTTCCACAAACGCCTAGGACAAATCTGAGGTTTATATACAGATGATATACAGACAAATATATATATATATGCATACAATTATTTTATGTGCATATACACATAACTTATGTATTCATATATATGTATATATGCACATACTATATATATATATTCATTGTATATGTATATATAACGTTTGAATACCAAAAATACCTCTACATTTTTTGAATTTTACTAGTGTACAATTTTGTAATTATAAAAATTAATGTAAATGAAAATTCTGATCACATTCTAGTAATACATTAATGAAAGCAATTTTATTTTCTTTAAAGAAGTATTTACAACCCATGGTATTTTGAGAAGTGACACATTTAAACATGTATGGTTAGTAGCTGGAGTTCACTGTATTATTTTGGATTCCAAGGAACATCTGTAAGTGCCAAACATGCAGCCTTATACCTGATCCTATGTGGAAGACAATCTTAAACCTCATAGCATGGTTCTCAGTGTGCTGAAATAGCACATTGAAGAGAAATATAATGAAGCGCAAAGCAGTCTCCTGCTTTCAGTTCAAAAAATATGATGAAATGAAAAGCTCTGATTATGAATGACTCAGGAGCTAAGCTGAGGTGAACTGATTTAGATCAACAGGTAATGATGGGTTAACTGTGCAAAACAAATGGACCTATGGGCATCAGATTGATTACACTGATTTATCTTTCTTAAAATTATTTTTACATATCTCTCTATATATCTCTATACACACACATATAACCGTATATATAATTAAAACATAAATCATAAATCATTTCACTTATTTTTTATTTGTATCACTTGTTATTTTTTCCTAAATAGTTGCACAAAAATAGAATGAACATCAGTTTTATGTGAAAGAACCTTAGAAACTTCTGTGAAATATCAAGTAGTCAGAACTATGCCAATGTTTATGAAATAAGGATCCTTATGTCATAATAAATAAAAGGATATAATTTCATAATTCTGTTTTGATAAGTACCTGAAATCTAGCTCTAATCTCTGGAGAATCTCAGGAGCTGTAAAAACTAAAAAATTAATTTGGATGTAGCCTTCAGAAGAGCAGACTTTGGTCTTACTCATCAATTTCTACCATTCCAACATTCTTAATTATTTTTTAAATTACATGTTTGGTTAGTTGTGAAGATATTTATAAATAAAATCAAAATTAAGTAGAAATATAAGTAGGAATTTTTGTTTGAATTCAATGGGTTAAGGAAATAATTTCCTATTACAGATTTGTAGGGAAAAAAGTTTTTAAAGCTGTGTTTAAAACTGACAAATTACTCACCCTACATTTTCTTAGTTTTATTTCACTTTCAATTTTCATCACTGTGTAGTTTTTCAATTATTTGTAAATAATTGCCTGCACTAAGGTTTTTACAACAAACACAGTGTTCTAATGTCAAGCTTGATAAGAAAAGGCAACTGTAATTTTATCAAAATTGTAATGTTCTAAAATATCTATAATGCTATTTAATGGAGAAAATATTCAAAGGTTGCGCTGACTCAGCATTAAAGGACATAATTACAGGGAGAAATAAAGAGAGGGAGAGTGAATTTATGTTGCAAAATGAGAATGTGATGTAGGAATTTAACATTTATAACAGCAGATTTATTCAAGTCAGTTCATTGCACAGCTTTTTTCTGTACTGATGTAACCAAATTTGATTTTAAAGTTCAAGTTCAAGAACTGTATTTTATGGTTTTCTCGTCAGGCCAAGAATTTGATTTAGATGAAGAATGTAGATGAATCTCTGTAGGCAATCTTGGCACAAGACTCAGGTGGCCTCTATGTAGGAAGGAATAAGGTTTCTGTATAAACACAGCTTGTCTGTTTAGGACTAAAAATGCAGAACACATTATTATTACTATTATTATTAATATTAATATAATAATAATAATATATAAAACAAGAAAATGAAGTATAGATACACTTGTTTTTCCATTTCAGAGATAAAACATGCAAAAATTCATTTGAAAGATTGGATGTTAAAATCTGGAATCTTAGTGTTACAGGATACTTGAAGTACTCTCACTTCATGCTTTTTTCCTTTTGTGATGGAATAAGGTGTCTTTTCAAGGGAGGATTGACTCAGATCACATGACTGTGATAGAGCATGAAACATAGATTAACCAGGATCTTCAACTCATAGAGACAAGAGGAAGCATGTCAAATCACTGAACTGATGGCAGTTATTCATTATTATTTCAGTTTTTGAAAAAAGAGGCTGTTAAAATGAGCACCTGATTAACAGACCAAAGTGATCTGATGGATAGTATGCTAAGGAGGTCTGTGCCACAAGACACATGAAATCATATTGTTTTCTTTATCTTATGATAACTTTAGGGAAGATATCTCGAAATAGTTTTTTGTCCAACTTATCTATGAGACATTGTAGATTTTCATCTTCCTTCCTTCCTCCCTTCCTTCCTCCCTTCTTTCCTTTTTCTCATCTCTAAAATCAGATTAAAATAAAAGCAAACAAAATAAGAGTGATTTCTCAATAAACTTGGTTGTCATTCCAATGGCTAGCTTCTAACATTAAACAAGACATAACATTTTCATGGCTTGATTTCTTATTAATTAAAAGACTATAATCTGCCTTTCTTTTCATTTTGTAGAGATGAAAGTACATATGAGTATATTTAGGATGATTATGAACAAAGATTTTAGGAAAGTGTATGTGAAAAAAGGCATTAAGAGAAAAAAATATAAAAGCTGGAAAAGAAAACTGTAGAAGCAGAAAAAATACGCAGCGTTTCTAAGTCAGAGGATGCAAGAACACGAAAGCTGACTAGGCAAGAAAGACAAATGTCACATAGTTAACGAGATCAATCTATGGCCATGACAGGGAGGCAGTAGGCCTCTGGGCCCCTGGGCCCTCAAAAATGGGAAGGTAAAGGGAAAAGGGGTAGGGAGATGTGAGCTGGGCTCAAGGAGAAAAACAGAACAGTGGCAACGATCTACGGAGGAAAACTAATTTATTAACTATGATATCGGAATACAAGATAACACAATATAATACAACCTATTGAAATTGAGATTAATAAATCAAGTAAAATAGGAGAGAGAGAGAGAGAACTTTCCAAAACCAAGCAAATCTGAAAGCAACAGCTTGGAAGCACCCCCACACTCACTGCCAGACAGCGTGCAAGCAAAAAGCAGGGTCAGATCCTGTAACTTCCGTGGTGTATCTTCCTCTCTGGCCGTGAAGTGGAGTGTTAACTTTTTAATTACCTGTGCTTTGTGTGATGTTATGATGTGGAATACCAATAGCAAAAATTACAAAATAAGGACAACAAATATGATCAGCAAAATATCAGTCCTTTTAAGGGGAGAACAAGCAATCAAACTCTTGCACTGTTGCTGTTGGCAGGGGTGAAATGCCCTCAGGAGAGAGGAGGAATATTTTTGAACTAACATAACAAAAATTATCTTTGATATCAAAACTGTATATGAATGAACAAAAGGAAGTAAATACAATATGTAGTAAGGATATGATCATCCCCACTCTTAGTGTCTCTAGCTTTTATTTTACTTAGTTATTTTTCAATCTTTTGGAGGTAAAGCAAATAGATTGGACTAGTATCTGCATATCTGCATATCAAGGGAAAAAACAATAAGAATTTCTTATGATAAAAACAGTTTTCATACAGAATGAAATTACTTATAACTTACTGTCTGGTAAACATGATTTCATAGTTTTGTAAACTAAAGTACTAAGTATAAAAAGAAAATAATCAGTGACGTACATGTTAAACTAAACAATAAGCAGCAGGGAACTTATAGAATGTGTAGGGCTGGATTTTTTTTTTTTTTTTTTTTTTATGTAGTGCACATTCAGTCATGTTCAATAATAATTTATGAATACTGTTTCTTGACCTGGGGCATGTTGCATGAATATTGTGGTCTATTAATTATCTGGTTTTGTTTTTTAAATAAATCAAGATTCAGCTGACCTGAGAACTGTTTTACAGACAAAATAGTTGACAAGAAACGCTCTGAAGGCAAAGTAATACAGCTAACTGAATTATAGTAATTATGTCTGCCAGAAACTGCGCTCTGATCAACTAAGAAGGAAGGAAAAAGTAAAAACAGCATGAGTTGTTAACTGTAGAAAGATTGTGAACCAGCTGTGCTGATCAAAAGTGTGCACACATAGTACATCCAGTAGTGAAAATGTAATATTAATGAACAAGAATAGAAAAAAACTTTAAGTACCATGCACAATTTAGTCATCCATGTCTGCAAATCGTTCTTCAAAGTGTTCAAAGTGGAACAGAAGTAAAGAAGCTACGATCTCAGATGGTCTAGACCAGAATCATGGACCTTCCTGGAAAATCCACGTATCCTGGAAGCAGGATACATATAATGGTATTATAGCAAGTAAGAGCTTCCTAATACATCAGCAGACTTGAATACAACACCACACTATGCAGCTATAGCATTCTGTGTTCCAAATGAACCTTTTGGTGCTGATTTTTGTATCTCTGCTATGTACTATAACGTAGAGAGTAGATAGGCCGTAAGAGAGAGTAGTTTGGCTAGCAAAGCCAAATGGTGTCTGTGACTGGAAACAGTTTCTCTCTATCATACATCCTCTACTTAAACAATACAAAAGGAAAAGAACGGTATCAAGTAGTAGACAGTGCTGGCATAGGAAAAAATACATGAAACTATAACTAATGAATCAAAACAAAAATTTGGAGATCAAATTTCTAATCTTTGTCATAAGTTCAGGTTAAGTCAAGTGATGCCATTCTTCTCAAATGAAGATTATTTATTTTAAAGCTTCTTTCCAAAACTTCAGCTCAAAATCATTGTTATCCTGTTGATGTTATCATTTACCTAGTGTGAATGCAAAAACATCACCATGTTTGACTTCAGAAAATTTTGTCAGTGAAATAAAGTTATGGCACTTGTCTAAACAAAGAAACTGTCAGCTCATATCACTAGCTCCTTCTAAATACAGGGCTCTAGTACTCCAAATTTGTTTTTCTTTAATGAACTTAAACCTTTCCACTGTCATTATTCATTCCTTCTAAAAACATTGGAAAATGTAATACATTACTCAGCTGTGACCTAACGTGTCCTACAATGCCTATTTTATTGACGTAAATAACTGGGATTCTAGTCTACGCAAATGTTGATATTTTGATTTTATAGAAATACTGTTTACCTTAAAAGTTGTCATTAGTGCAATGATTATTTTCCCCAGAGACTGACGATTATCTGAAAGACCACTGCTAGCAGTCTGCTTAGTGTCAGCAGATTCTCAGACCGCATAAATTCTTGGATTCTGGAAGATAGGCAGGAAATAGTTAAAATATTTGTGTTTTACTCAGGTATACATTTCTCCTTCCATTGAAAGAAAGGGGTTCATTAGTTCATTAGTTTCATACCTGTGTAGCTGCAAACTCAGTGTGATTATACTGTTAAACTCTAGCATTACTGGATATGAAATTAAAGTGAACCAGACACCGGGAATTTGTTTTTACTGTAATTTAAAATCAAATAAAAATGTCCATTTTATAGTACTCTGCGCTATAAGAAATATTACTGATGCTTTCCTGTGCTTTTCAGGTTTGCTGTCCCTCTAGTTTTCTTCCTGAATATCAATTCTGAAAACCAATACGCATGTAAATTCTATTTTCCTTATTTTTGCCTTTAGGTGGTATCCACTTTTATTTTATCAACAGGAATTCATTTTAAAAAAGTCACTGACTTAATGAAAGTTTTCATTCCATATGCTCATATATTTCTTTGAAAAATAGATTCACCTTAACTGGGAATTCATCAACAAAAATTAGCTAGGAGTACTGAATATCATACCATTACAAGAGAAAAATAAATGGAAAATATGTTACTGCTGCGCAGGGAGAGAAAGACAAATGTGTTGAATCAATGAAAAGGGAAGACCCAAAGTATTTACTGCTTGGACATCCAAAGAGCCAAGGTGAATCCTAAGACTGACCTTCCCTCAGGTTGTTAGAAGGTAAACGGGTAGGATTGTCACATACATCTTAAAGCTAATAATTTGGGGATATTTGATTAAAAATAAAAATAAAAAATAAAAAGTTGTGTTTTCTAACTTTGTTTTCCTGGTGCTGCTAAAGAAAATGCAAGAAGTGATTCTCTTTATGTCTGATTTGCTAGAGAAAAGGTGATAGGTCAAATGCATTCCAAATGAGATATAGAAAAAGGAGCAGGTTTGTGCCAGAAGCAGTTTTCCCCACAGTTAAATTCATCTTTGAAATGATTGCTGGGCTTCTAGCAAAGACAGATAATAAGAAACTTAGGAGATAAAAGAGGATATTTTTTTGAAATTGTTACCCATTCAGAAATAGAGATTAATTATTGTTTAACACATGGTTGTTTCTCTGCTTTGGTTTTGTTTTGTTGGGTTTTTGTTTGTTCAGCTATTTGTGTGTGTTTATATAGCAAATAAATGCATAGGACATTCAGACTATCTTGCATTCAGAAATAAAAGAAAAAGAAAGAAAGAAAGAAGAAAGAAAGAAAAAAAAGAAAGAAAGAAAGAAAGAAAGAAAAGAAAGAAAGAAAGAAAGAAAGAAAGAAAGAAAGAAAGAAAGAAAGAAAGAAAGAAAAAAAAAAAAAGAAAATTATTCCTCAAAGAAAATCACACAGTAGAATAGCAATGAAAAATATTAACCTGGTTGTTAAGGTTGTATTGGCACTAACGTGGGACAATAATATCCATGACTACGAAATTTGTTATTGAATAGAACTTTTGAGTGCTTAATTTTTCAATACTGAATTATCTTTTTGTACACAGGTATTTATAATGAGACTACATAGTTCTATTTTTTAGAACTCTTGATAGGCATCTTCATCTTAAGATGGAAGCACATTCCATATATTTATAGTATTGAAATTATTTTTTGTTAGATTATGTGCTTTAAAAATTGCCAAATTGCACTCCTAAAATAAATAAATAAAAATTTAGTGGAAATCGACAGTAAAGCCTCTGAAACTTTAGAGCATTGTACTTTACGTTTGAAGCTGTTCTCCTCCACAAATTATTTATTTCACTTGTGTAATTAAAGTACTAAGAATTTGTTACCACAATAACAGGACAAGATAGCCGATCCTTCTGCAGATTTTTAGTAAATTGTGAAATCATTACTATTGCACTGCATTTGCTGAGATATAAAACACATCTAATTTACAGGTGATACAAAATGCTTTCAGTAAATTTTGTACTCTGAATTTTACAATAGAAGTTAGATATTAAGCAATAAATGTTGGCCAAAAACTAGAACATGAAAGTTCCACACATATATGAAGAAGAACTTTACAGTGAGGATAACAGAGCACTGGAACAGACTGCCCAGAGAGGTTTTGGAGTCTCCTTTGGAGTTATTCAAGACCTGTCTGAATGCCCACCTGCATGACCTGCTGTGACCCCTAGAGGTCCCTTTCAACCCCTGCGATTTTCATTCAGTTCAAGTGAAATAAATGAATGGAATATATGTACAGATTAGAAGTATGCTAATAATTCAGATAAATTAACATCACAAAAAAATAAAAACAAAGCAACAGAACAATTTAACTTATACTCAGACTGAAAATGCTATTCCTATGCTTGTAGGATCTGATCACAGCAGTAAGGAAGGATATAACTAAGTATGAGACCTGTAGCATTCTGTGGTTTTCAAATTTCAGGTAACTGCTAAATCTCCCTTGATCTTTTTAATTATTTTGACCTTGGGTCAAGAAAGAACTAGATAACTGGCCCTGTGGCCACTTACTACTTAAATACTGAGTGAAGATGCCATTCAGCTTTATGTCACTACATAAGTTAGGATTGCTAACTGTTATTGTGGTTAGTATTAAGCATGACAATGCAAACATATCTCCTGCCCTTTTATTGCTACACCATAGGAAATTAAGGATCTGGAGAAATTAAGGACATTCAGAGACAATTAAGCAAGATATGAGTGTGTGTTACAGTTGAAGTTGTTGTCTATTTTATATATTATTTCTACACCTGACTTCAAGAGTGTATAAAAATGTTCTTTCTAAAGGAGACTGAGCAATGCTAACTTTGACTATTTTCTTTTTTGACAGAAATATTGATATATTTGTTATGCTACTTTGCACAGTTAAATATAAATTTTCACTTGATCATACAGCTAAGAAGGTGCAATAAATACATTGAGCCTACCTTTTTTGTTTTGCTACTACAATGCATAAAGATGTTTTTTGTTGTTGTTTTTTTGTTGTTGCAGTGGTGGTTTTTATTTTTCCTGATGTTCACATGTGATCTACAACAACGGCTTTTGCATCATCTAAAATGTGCTTGAAACATATCAGGATTGAATTCCAAGGCTTTGAAAGAACTCTGTTAATGTTATAGTTGATTGATTGGTTTGTTTCAACAACAGTATTAAAACACCTCCAAAATGTTATTACTGTAGTATAATAAACAACAAAAAACAGTAAGATATATTTGATACTTTCTCATAAATTGTTAAAAATATTTTGTATTCTAAATACAAAAACTATCTCAGCTTGACAATACATTTCTGATTCCAGAGAAATATTTCCAGATCTTGGGAGAACAAAAATGATATTAACTATCAGACAGAGATCAGACAGAGTATTTATTATACTTTCATTATAATGGTAAAGTAAATCTATATTTTCTTAGATATAGCTATCTATGTAATGTGAAAACGAAACGTTATGTTGTAGAAATATTTTTGTTTTTTTCTTCCATAACATCAGTGAATTTCAGTGGGTGTCATTTTTTCTGCATGGAGGAATTCAATCACATACATTTGCTTCATAAGGATTTCCATGTCAGACATCGTTTTGTCAGACTGCCTCTGTTATCGTCTGTCATACATGAACAAAATATAACAGAATATTGGCAGGAAGGTTCAGCCTCTACTGACATACCACCACCATCTGCCTCTGATGTTGTGGGCCAACACAATTAAGTAGGAGGCATTACTTTCAGAGGAGTCCTTGTAATTGAAATTCTGTAGCTGATTTAAGTCTAGAAGATATTTCAAATAGGAATAAAGGTGCTCAGAGCCCAATGGAGATGGAAAAGGGGATGTTAGAAATAGGAAACAGGAGAGAAGATGACATTTTGGAAGGGGAAACAGGAAAGAAAAGATTCTAGGACATGAGCTAGTAATTCACCCAACCATTAATGATGTTGCATAAAACAAATGCATCTTTCTCCTCAAAATATTTTCCTATTTGCTGAAACCTTATTTTTCAACTTGTGTGGTTACTTTGCTTTTGCTTCTTTTCGACTGTCTTTTTTGTTCTCCTAACAGCATTATCCTAAATTGTCACATTCCTTCCTCTCCACTCACATGTTTATTGAGATAAAAGTTTGCATTTAATATCATAAATTCAGGCTGTATGGGTTATTTCACATTGGGTGTTAGTATTTATTGAGCCTCAGCACTGTGTTTTTTACAGTTTCTGCCTGAAGGATTCTAGAATCTGATTGGGCCTAGACAAAATAACTTGGAGATTAAAGACTTAACTGAAGCAGAAGCCTGGGTCTCTGGGAAAGTCATACTACACCAGTACTGCAAATGTCCAGCGGCTAAGTTGATAACTAGAACAAAAAAAAAGAGTTATGCGGAGACAGACGTAAATTACTCCAACCCCTGACCACCATGCCCTGTCCTCATAGTAAAGAAAGAGATAGAGAAAGAGAGGAAGGAGAGGAAGGAGGGAGGGAGAGGGGAAAGGGGAATGAAGGGAGGGAGGGGGGCAGGAAGGGAGGAAAGGGAAGGAGAGAGGGAGGGAGGGAGGGAGGGAGGGAGGGAGGGAGGGAGGAAGGAAGGAAGGAAGGAAGGAAGGAAGGAAGGAAGGAAGGAAGGAAATTGGTAGCACACTGGTACTTGACGGTCTCCAAGTAGTTACTCTGTTTGATTACCTGCTTGTTGATTTTTTTCAGACTGTTACATTACATTTTCTTTCATATGAGGAAAAGCATTTCTTTATTTTTCATTTCTTTGAAATCTGTTCAAAAACTTTGACCACCTGTAGATAAAGGTGTAATAATGATTAATATAGTGCTCTGAACTCTTTGAACTGTCTATAACATTCTTACTATGATCACATGGTCTGAACATCTGGTTTCAGTAGCTACAGGTTGGCTCTGCCCCTTCAAGGAAATAACTTTCCCTTTTTTTTATTTAATACAGATTGATTGATTACTGACATTTATTACCAAGTTTCTGTTTTACAAAGAAACAACTATAATAATCAAAACAGAAACTGAATCAAAGTATTTTAGTGGACACTTTTCCCTAGAAAATAAAATTACAGGTAATATTAAAAACCAAAGCAAACAAACAAATAACAAAACATGCAATATTAACAAATCAGGAAAATCAATGTGCTTATTTTACTGAAAAATATATAGGGAGGTGTTTATTTGTTTCTTATTTACTTTTAGGAACAGGGGAATGACTGAAAAATATTAATAAGATTTTACAGATATATTTATTAACATAATATTCTCCTGCAGAGAATTCAGGTATGCCTCTGAATAATTACTCACCATTCTGGTAATACATTATTCTTATCTGACATTTATATATCCAACATATATATAATAGTAGTATACAACAACATTCATTTAATCATTGTTTAAACTATGCGTGTTGTTTATGTGAGACACAAGGACAATTTATAGCGAAAATATGAAAGCAAAAATACTATACAAATTGTTTCCAATTGTATGAAAGATTTCTATCAAGAAGTAGTTGCAAAAGCATAGTTTTCCCTCCGTAGCACTTAAAATAAGTAAGTCCACAGACAGACAGGTAGATAATTTCTACGCAAAATATATTTAGGGGATATAATAACAAAGAAGAAAAGCAAAACCTTGTTGTCGTTGTTGCTGTTGTTGTTTTAACCAGAATAGTAACTGCAGTAAATGTTAGTGAATTTTGCGTGTATATCCTTTTTTTTTTTTTTTTTCCTTCTTATTCCATTGTCTTTAGTATCATACAGATCATTTTTAAACATAGTTTATAAAATCTGTGGAATCTATGGAAAAATAGAGTAAATGAGAGTGAGCATTATTTGCTTTTAGAAGACAGAAGTTTCAAAGCAATTAAAAAAAAAAGGAATTCCATTTTACATAAAATAATTTGATTCAGAGCACAGAAAGTAATTTGCTTGAGATCAGCTTGTAATCCAATAGACAAATGGCAAGTTAAACTTAGTTCTCTCAAGCCTTCTCTGTGGGTGTTTGATCACATATCTTGGACTATGAGATAGATGGTAAAATCATCTAGTGTCAGTTAATGACTCCGAAGGGCTAATCTGTCACCTGATTCCTGTTTGGAAAAAGAACATGCAACATGGTTTAACTCAAATGACAAATGAAAATCTCTATTTAAGTACTTGCACGGGATGCCTTATATTTTGCAACCATTATTTAATGGCTGCATTCTCAAAAAGACTAACAGAGGAGTAGTTAAAAAAAAAAAAAAATTAAAAATCCAGAAACAAAAATCTCAAGCAAAATAGAAAAGAAAAAAAGTTGATTTCTTAATCAAAACCAAGTTTATTAAAAAACAAAAAAATGACAAAATCCCACTGTTAAACTAGTTTCAATACGAATTGACTCTGTAGAAACAGAATCATACATTACAATGCAATACTATTCAAGGTTTCTAGTAAGTAGTATGTGCTAAATTATAGCTATACAGGCCTACAATTTTATAAGTGTGATCTGAAGCACCTGCATGCAAGAACAGAGAGTTGATTATTTTACACAAGCTTACAAATCACTGTAGGCATATTCACTCTTTGTGTTGGAAATCATTGCTTCTAAATGATAACCCAATAGCTTAATTCACCCTTGGCAGTTTATAAATTCAACAGCAGTTCCAAGATCTTCACACGTAATGCAAAAATTAATTCTGGATCAAAGAAAAGGACAATTGTTGTTTAAACATAGTAGATTTATAGAAAGATTGTATTGACAGTGTGTCTTACAAATACTTCGGATGAAATTCTTCTTTCACTTAACGCACTACAATTCCATTTCCACTGACATAAACCAAATTGATGTACTAGAATTGGCTGTTAGACTCACACCTTGTTAAAGTCTGTTTACACTCTTTTATCGGTAATCATGAAATTGCCTCTATAAGTCTGAAGCAGTGTAATTTATAAGCTGAGAAGTCAGAAAAGAGAAGCAAAACCATTAAAATAATTAAAAGTCAGTGTTAATGTCTGAATGGAAAAGTGACTTATTTAAATTGCACTTCTTTCCTAAAGACTATTGTGTACATGATCTATATAGTATCAGCTATATTCATATGCTGGTAGATGCTTGAGGATGTCAAGGAGAGTTTTCAGCTGATGAAGCCTCAGTGAATGTAATGGTAGTTAATTATATTAATTTTATAGTAATTTTTTTTGTCCAGTGTACAAGGTATAAAGTAGAGATGTGTTTAAATTTCCTTTGAAGTGTTGTTTTATGCAGCAGAAAGGATTTTTTTTTCCTTTGTACACATTGTTTACTTACATTTATGATAGATAACAAAGACACTCGTGTTTTCAATCCTTGTTCTTCCATTAGAGGTCACATGGAACAGTTGTTCAGCAGTCTGGAAAATCCATTGCTATGTATCACACAAGGGAAATATTAACAGGGATAACCACAGATTTCAAAGGCCTATTGGAAAATAAAATGGAATCATTTCAGGGAAATGGGATCCCTTCAATTCTACAGTTGGCTTCTCTGCACTATGCAGCCATGGAAACACTGCAGAAGAACAGTGCTGGACACCTCATCTATTTTTACCTGAAGTGAATAGAACATATGACCTTTGCTTTTAAGACAATGTCTGTTCTGTGATGTGCTGCTAGCTACTATCACACATCTCCAAGGTGACTTTTAATGTGATACCTCACAGGTTATGGTTATCTGCTTGAAGGAGTAACAAGATGCTTAATGATCAGGGCAGTATTTTCCCGAGGGGGTGAGGGGGCAAGACATGATATACACCATCATTTTTAACCTTCAGCCATAAAATGAGAGATCTTCTGTAACAGAACTAATGGCACATTTGAATCCTTTTAGCAGAAACACTTTTCTCTCTTATTTTTACACTCAGGATAAAAAGTGAAATGCGAGCTAATAAAAACTTGTGGTAGCTGAACTGAGAAGTCTGAGATCTGATTGAGGTCAGGAATAAGAGTTCATCACCTTACACAGTTACACAGTTCAGCAAATTTTGAACTTTTGATTCAGATATGATTGTAGCCAGGTTTATGTCTTGATTTGATAAATGTATAATAGCAAAAGCCCCTAGATAATGTCTGTGTTTCTACTTTTTGTTATGTTGTGGTTGTCTATAAGACTAGAAAAATAAATGATACACCCAAAGCATATGCATTTCACTAAAAAAAAAAAAAATTGTACTGTAAACAATAATGTGCTATATAAGTTGGATCACTTATGTTTTCCTATTCCCTAATTTTCTGCTAGTTCCAGAGTATTAGGCATTTTGTATTTATTTTCTAATCCTGTGAAGAATTTTCATAGTAGTATGTCAATATGAGTTTTATTAAATCCAATTGGCAGTAGGTCACAAGCGATGTTCCTCAGGGCTCAGTATCTGGCCAGTTTTGTTTAATATCATAAATGATATTGATGAAGGAATTGAGTGTACACTCAGTAAGTTTGCAGATGACACCACGTTGTTTGAGAGTGTTGATCTGCTTAGAGGCCGGAAGGCTTTGCAGAGAGAACTTGAAAGGGTAAATCAATGGATCACATCTAAATGTAAGGCATTTCACAAGTAGTGCGTACTACACTTGGATCATAACTTTGTGTAGTGCTACAGGCTTTGAGAAGAGTGTCTAGAAGGATATGCAGCAGAAAAGGACCCGGAGGTGCTGATCAAAAGTTCACAGAATCATAGAATCTCAGAATGGCCTGGGTTGAAAAGGACCACAATAATCATTTAGATTCAACCCCCGTGCTATGTGCAGGATCGCCAACCACTAGACCAGTCTGCCCAGAGCCACATCCAGCCTGGCACTGAATGTCTCTTGTAATGGGGCATCCACAACCTCCTTGTTCCCATTCATCACCACCCTCTGAGTGAAAAACTTTCTCCTAACATCTAATCTAAACTCTTCCTGTCTTAGTTTAAAACCATTCCCCCTTGTCCTATCACTATCCACCCTTGTAAACAGTCGTCTCTCTCTCCTGTTTATACACTCCTTTCAAATATTGGAAGACACAGTGAGGAATCTCTGGAGCCTTTTTTTCTCCAAGCTAAACAAGCCCAGTTCCCTCAACCTTTCTTCATAGAAGTGGTGCTCCATCTCTCTGATCATCTTAGTGGCCGTCCTCTGGACCCGCTCCAAGAGCTCCATGTCCTTCTTGTGCTGGGGGTGCTAGGCTTGGACACAGTACTCCAGATGGGGCCTCACAAGAGCCAAATAGAGAGGGACAATCACCTCCCTCTCCCTGCTGGCCACTCCTCTTTTAATGCAGCCTGGAACATAGCTGGTCTTCTGGGCTGCAAGCGCACACTGCTGGCTCATGTCCAGCTTCTCATCTACCAAGACCCCCAAGTCCTTCTTCACAGAGCTGCTCTCAAGGGGTTCTTCTACCAGTTTGTATAAACAGACAGGATTACTCCAGCCCAACTGCAGCACTTTGCACTTGGCCTAGTTGAACCTTGTTAGGCTCTCATGGCCCCACTCCTCCAGTCTGTCCAGATCCCTCTGAATGGCTTCCCTTTCCTCCAAAGTATTGACTGCACCACTCAGCTTGATGTCATCTGCAAACTTGCTGAGGGCCAGTAGTGTGGCTGTGTGCCCAGATCAATGGCAAGAAGGTCAGTGGCATCCTAGCCTGCATCAGAAATAGAAGGACTAGGGAACTGATTGTCCCATTGTATGTGGCACTGATAAGAATCCATATCAGGTACTATTTTGGACTCCCTGCTACAAGAAGAGTATTGAATTTATCACGTTTGCAGAGAAGAGCAAGGAAACTGGTGAACAGATTAGGAAATTAATCCTTTCAGAAGTGGGTGAGATTTTGTATTGTCTGAAGAAAAGTAGACTGAGGGGAGAACTCAACATTTTCCACAGCTACCTGGAAGAAGTCTGCAACAAGAAGGGTGCTGATCTCTTTTCTCTGGTGACTAGGAGTAGAACGTGACACAATGGCTTCAGGCAGCACTAGGAGAATTTTAGATATCAGAAGAAATTTCTTCATGGAAAGGGCAATTAGATATTGGAATAGACTGCCCATGGTAGTGGTGGAGTAACCATCTACAGCAGTGTTTAATAGGCATGTGTCTGGGGCACATAGGAACATGAATTAATAATGGACTTTACAGTGTTAGGTGAGTGGTTGGACTTGATATTAACAGTATTTTCTTGCTTAAATGATTCTATGATTCTATCATCATGTCATGTGAGGTGAGAGGATGCAGTTGAACAGTTAGTAGGAAGAGAAAATTTTGATAGAGCAAGTAAATGGGAAACATAGGTTCTGTGATCTCAAGTAAACAGATTTCTCATTTTACTAGAATCCTTAACCATTTTCTCCACTACCACAATTTCACACTTCTCTACAACACTAGACTCAGATTTTATGGAATTATCAAGAGAAAATGTAGATGTATGAAGAAGTACTAGTAGGAAATTATTGACACATTACTGAGAGAAAATTATGAACTCAGATGTTTGTAGTGAACTCTCACAAATTGTGTAGCAGTGATCTAGCTTAGTACTGTAACTATATTTACCATGCAGAGGTAGCAGGTTTCAGGAAAGTAAGCAGAGAAGTAAAATTTCCATTTTATGGAGAGAAGTTAGAAGTGTATTTATAATGATTATGACAATAATAATGAACTATTAGAATCTTATAGAAGAAAAACTGAGGGGATGTATCTGGAATGTGAAAAACATCATTTACCATAAAAGAGACAGTACGCTAATTTGATTTATCTTATTTTCTTTGTAGCATACATTAAATTTAATCTGGTATGTAATTTCTTTAATCCTACAAAATTTATGTTTGACTATTACTTGAATCATGACTTAAAAGCTTTATCAAGCAAGCAGAAGTTAGTATAGAAGGCAAAATATTGTGGCACAGTTATCTACAAAGAATACCCACTGATTGTTTTCTCATCAGTGTCTGTAAAGTACTAAAGTTTTGCAACTATACCAAGGACAAAGAAATCCTCTAACACTATAGCAACATTGAAAGGTCCTTCATTTAGTTTAACTTCTCTTGTGAATTAGAAAACTAGCATAAACACTGCTCTTAGGTTATTCTTAAAAGATTTTTAGCATGCAATAATGGAAAAAAAAAAAAAAGTAATAAAATATCAAGCAAAAAATATTTCCTTCTGGAATAAATCAAACATTTTGCAATGTTATATTTTTTTTCTTCAGTAGAAGATACAAAAAGTATTAATTTTTCTTCTATGACATAGTCTAAAATTTTACCGTCCTTATTCTAAAGCTACTGTCTGTCTATCTCTTCTGGACAAGCCATGCCAGTACCCAGACATTTTGTCAGTTCCTTCAAGTAGATATTTGTGTGTGCAAAGCTGTCCCACTGTACATGCATGATAACTGTCATCCTTCAGAATTTAAAAAAAAAAAAAAAAAAAAATACAACCAAGAAAAACAACCCAATAACACTTGAATTTTACAAATGATAAAGAGAGATTTAAAAACTTGAAAAGTATTTCGACAATTTGGTCTTCGTTAGGTTGGTAATAGTAATATATGCTATTTGAATTCCTAGTGATTCTGGTTCATCTTACCTAAGTGGAAGAAGGAAAAAGATATTTTAAAAAAGGACAAGTTATCCAAGATTAATGTAAGCTATGTAGTATGAGTATGCACAGCATATTAGCCATGAAAACAGAAGTCCCCAGCTAATATCGTCTGTTATGTTTTTCATATGAGAACTGAAATTAGTCTTTGCCTTCACCTCAGAACCTGATAGACTGAATGTGAAAGAGTGGATAAACAATTTTGTTGAGCTGGAGATAAAGGGAAACTGCTGTTTGCTAATATGCCTCCAAAATATCCTTGGCCTAAACTTCTTTCTTTGATTGCAAGTGGCCTTGCAGACCTCTGATACAAAATAAAGAACAATGAAAAAGAACATTTAAAAATTGTAAGTGCTATGTCTGTTTTGCTGTTCTCAGGCATCTATTTCATTGATTTCCTACTGTGCCTACTTTCATATTTACCTGACTGGTATTGTCTTTATCATTCAGATGTCTGCAGTTTTTCATAGAAGCATAGAATCATAGAATCACAATGTTGGAAACGACCTATAAGATCATCTAGTCCAACTATCTTCTCATTACCACTGCTACCACAAGCTACTAAACCACATCTCATAGCTCCTCATCCAGACGCTTCTTAAACACTGCCAGAGACAGGAACTCCACCATCTCCCTGGGCAGGCCATTCCAGTGCCTGACCACTCTCTGAGAGAAAAAGTTTTTCCTCATGTCTAACCTAAATCTCCTCTGATACAACTTGCAGCCATTTCTCTGGGTCCTGTTCGTTGCCTGGCAGAAGAGGCCAAACCCCTCCTCACCACAACCTCCCATCAGGAAATTGTAGAGTGCAGTGAGGTCTCCCCTGAGCCTCCTCCAGACTAAACAATCCCAACTCCCTCAGCTGCTCCTCATAAGACTTGTGCTCCAGACCCCTCACCAGTTTTGTTGCCCTTCTCTGGACATGCTCCAGGGCCTCAACATCTTTCCTGTAGTGAGGGGCCCAAAACTGAACACAATACTCGAGATATTTCCAAGTTTTGTACTTAGAAGTGTCAATAATTTTTTATATTCACTTTGAAAACTTATTTGGAACACATAGCCTAAGAAAAGAAATAGCACTTAACTCTTATATTACAAATAAAGCTTCCCACAGTACAAATACTTGAAAGAAATGACAGGTGAATAACAAAATAAGAGGTTTAAGGAGAAAAGCTTTTCTTAATGTAGCTCTTTTTGTTTCCTTGTTTGTTTGTTTGTTTGTTTGTTTAGTAATTATATGCTAATGTCTTGTAATACTTAACTATTAATAGATATATCAGTTATTAAATGTTGTAACATTGCTATAGCACGTGAACAAGAAATTAAATGGAGTAGCTCTTCAGTGACGCAATCCTCATCAGATCACTGACATTATTTTAGTTTCTCAAGCTAAACGGAATATCTCCCATTCTGTACTTCTCAAGAGTAATGTGAGGATTAAATTTTTTACCAAGATCAAGTTACACATATTTTACAGGTGAGGAAGACAATTACTTTTCAGTTAAGACTCAATAAGGTCTGCAATTAGGTAAATTTCTTATTTTTTAGAACATTCTTGTCTACTGCTCCTATATAAGGAACAGACCACACTAGCCTTATAAACAGTGGAATGTGACAGTTCTCTTTCCTATGTAATCTACTTTTTCTTTGCATCTTTGTTTCTTTTTCTAATTTCTTTTTGCAGATAAGTTTTTATTTGACTTATTCATATCCTAGACAAAGATCAGAGAATGCTTTTCTTTCTTTTTGTTTATTAGAAAGGTCATATGCACTGTAAGAGATAACACATCTACTTCAGAAGTTCCTTCAAGACGAGGCTCTTATTCCTTACCAACTAAGGTTTCCCTTTCAGCTTGTAGTAGAATACTTCCAGAAATGACCTACTCTGCCTCCTGCCTCCTGCCTCCTGTCTTCTGTTTTGTTAAATATAGTGAGAACGTTGACATATCTAGGTAGGAATGAAGGGAAATGCTGTGCAGTTTCTTTAAGCGGGGAAATGCGAGCACATTTACCCTATACACTGTCTTTGTGTGTAAAGATGGCTTATGATGGAAGTTTCTGTCTCCAGACACTCATTTCTGGAGTATGATTTGGCATCCTCTGAGTTTCTCTGACAATATTCTGTAATGGGGCTCTGTAAACAACAATTTTTTGTTGTTGTTGTTTTGCATATTATGCCTGATACACAGATTACTGAATGTTAGGATTATTTTAAACATCATTTTCATGAATCTTTTGATGATCCTTGGAGTGTCTTACAACCCAAGCCAAATGTAGCTTCTTAAACACTCCTTGCACTAAAACAGAAAGGTTCAGAAGCAGTCATCTGTGTGGGGAGGACTGGAGTATGTTAAACTAGCTTTGCCACCAAAATAAACATAATATATCACTCACCGATGAATGAAGGAAAGCCATAACATGAAATCTGAGTTAACAACTATGGTTACAGCTAATAATTGTGTTCCTTTCTAAGCTTTTTATTTTTTATTTTTTATTATTTTTTATTTTTTTAAGGCAAGATTTATCCACAGGAAGCAAATATATCTGTTATGAATTGTTCTAAGCACTAAAGGAAATGTAAATTCCACTATTAGTTGTAATATATACAACAGCATATACCCATATCCAGATGGCAATTTTTAAAAATATTCTGCAGATTTTGTATTTTTCCATCCCTTTTTTCCTTCATCTCCATCCATATATTCTGTACAGATAGACAGTCACTTATTGACAGAAGGGTAATGTACAAAGACGGAAACCTAGGTCTTAAGCATGTGGTTTATATACATATTTTAATAGCATTCATAAGGATGCATTTTCATCATTATATATCCTAACTTTGAGAAAAGTCATTTTGAAACCTGAAACAGCTCTTATTCACTTTGAGTTAAATATTGGGTTTTTTTGGTCTAAAGTTTTGTATTACAATCATATGAAGTGTAGAGCTCCACCACTATTTTTAAAGAAAATGTAGTATTAGAAAATTTAGAAAATTTTTAAGAAAATTTTAAAGAAAACTTAGTATTTTGAAGATGATAACACATTGTTAAAGATATTCCAAGTCACGACTCAATGTTTTTTCTAAACTTAGAACCTGAATCACTAGGTTTTTGTTCTTACGGTGAAAGTTCAGAAAGCAATTGGACAATGGTAGGCGTGTTGTAAATCATGGTCAAGTATTTCATAAATAAAACAATATGTGACTGGAGGAAACTGATTAGGAGGAAAAGAAGCCATGCACCAGCTGTAGTAGCTTATGTATTGATATACATATTAAATGAGGGACAACATACGGCAAAGGTTTTGTTATTTTTATGATCTGCAGAAATACTTAGCAACCTCCCCCCCCCCAAGAAATAAAATCAAAAGCTTAATGAATGGGCATGAAGGACATTTGTTGAACAAAAGTTTAAGTAAAAATGAAAAGCTGAAATAATGGCAACAGTGGTTTATTGTTATAAAATAACTTACTCAACTCTTCTATTTCATTGTGTCATATGAATTGTGGTCAAATAAGGCACAGCTTATTTTGAAACATAAATTAATTATCTAATACAAGCATGCTATAGCTTATCTTTTTCAAAGTCTAATTAGTATGCAAATGACTCTAATTAGGTCACTGTCAGAGAATATTTGTGTAGAGTCACTTTCCAAGGTTTATTATGGTGGTTTTGGTTCCTAAATATTTATGAACAGTGCTCCTAAGATCAGCTTTACTTAATAGGGATCATTCCAAAATTTTCATTAGTTCAGTGGAATTAATCTCGGATGACAAAAGGAAGGGAAAAAATATATATATATGTTTTCCCAGAAGATGATATCTTTCGATTTCCACACATTATTAACAGATCAGAGAAAGAGTATTATATGTTTAATAGGAATTATAAGTAAAAAGTCTTCCATATAAAAATGGATATATTGTCTTTGATCTCTTGTTTTTCATGTGTGCAATACTAAGAAGTAAAAGCAAGAAACTCAAAGCTTTATGCATCATGAGGAAAGTTGATTTAAACCAGTTACTGAAATCCAGGTACTTCAAATAACAACTACTGTGTATCATTTATAAATGTATACTTATTCATGGCATTAAAGCATATAACCTTTAGGTTATATAATATATGAGGTTAAATAACCTTAGGATGTGGCATCTTTATAACTTGTTAATATCTTGTACAAGAGAAAAGGGAGGGCAAAATCAATAATATTTTTTCAAAGAAATAGAAAAGAACACCAAGAAGTAAGTTTTTGAAGAAGACAATTTGCAATGAGGCATTGCAAAAAGCAGATCAGGCATTTTTTTTCTTCCTTCTGCATGTGTACATGCAGGGAGAGGAGAAAGAAAGAGAATTTATTTTACAATTCCAAAATTGTCAGGATACACCTTGACCTAGAATAAAACTTAAATTAATTTTGAAAACTGTCATATAACAGAGATTTTTTTCATCATCTGTAGAACTCTAATCTAACAGTTAAACTTCATATATGCACTCTAGCTATTTTTAAAATGATAAAGCTGATATATTAGTACCAGATTTTTTTTTTAGAAAAAAGAAAGAAAATAAATCTTAATGTAAATTCACTATTATTATGTGAAGTTTGCTTACAAATCTTATTTCAGATGTGTTCTGCAATCATTTTGGATTCAATATCATCAGGAAAGGAAATGCTGCTTTATAGTTGTAATATTACCAGACTATTGTAATTCTATAAATTTCCAAATAACTCAAGATCCACAGAAAATGTTGAAATAGTACTCGGTAGCACTCAATTTCTTTCAAGATTTCAGAAGATTTGAGGATTTTTATTTTTTTATTTTTTATTTCTGTGAAAGATAAATTTAATGGAGAAACAAAGCACCGAATATGCCATGTAAAGGTAAATTTCTTTTTCCACAGAAATTTGCAAAACCTTGTACGTAACTTATAATTTAAAACATCTTGCAGAATTAATCATAACAACTTATTTAAATAACACTGTAAAAAAGCTAGTCATGAAAAGTAGTTACAATTGTGTTATAATTTGTATGATGTTATCTGGTTCCTCAGTAATTTAATTTCCTCTTCCTTTCAAAGTATGTGTGGATAAAGAAAGCCCATAAGATCTTCCTAGTAAATGATTGATCAATGAACAGTTGGCACTGCTTATTTTCTGTGTGCCTTGCAATCTACATCATATCACTGAACACACTGCACTTAGAAAATCTGCACATATGAAGTCTGACCTTGCAGAAGAAGGTTGCAGTAAGTTGGCCAAAAAAGGCGAGAGGCTGACCAAACCCAACAGTCCCTACAGGAATCCTACTTGGAATCACAAGGGAGTAAGTGGTAGCTTTTATTGATATCAGGGAGCAGAAGTACACATGAACAATTAACTGTCTTGTCAGAAGGGACATCAAATATCATCTAGCACGCTGGGTAAAAGCAAGTTAGCTTTAAAGTATTTCACAAAGTAGTAGAAAATCCTGGATAGATGTTGGGGAATGGCTGCAGGAGCAGAGCAGACATGAGGCTGTGTACGAGCATAGCTGGTGCGGCAGCACAGAGTGCATACCCATGAGAAAACATTAGGAGTTAAGATGGGAATCACAACATCCTTGGGGCAGCATGTAAACAGCAGGCCCACATCCGCAGCTGTGCTCTGTGGATATATAGGGGGCTGATAAGCAGATGAGCTCAGTGGCAGGTGTGAATGCTGGCTGAGCATTGGTTGAAGCTAGGCAGTCCACCTAGCTGCCCACCTTGTGCACCAATTGTAAGTGAACACTTGTATTGGAATCATATGTAAACTCTGTGTGTGCAACAATAAAGTGAAGCTTGATCACTCATATTGAGTACTGTCGTGCTTCCCCGCTTGAGAACAGTCTGATTAGGACGCTATCCGTGGCAAATAGATTTGTTAGTTTTACCATGAGATCTACTACTGATCATTAGGCATAGTGAGAACGTTCTAAAAACCTTGGCACAGTCATGTAACTGCTAAGGGTCATCTCTTTTTTTTTTTTTTCTCTCTCTCTCTCTCCCTCATCCTTCTATTAAGTAACGCTTGTGGTTTTCTCTTGAAGGTGGATCTGTTCCTTAGAAAAGTAAAACAATGCTTATGCAGTGAAATGAGAGCTAGCAACCTTGTGTTTATTCCCTGTTTTTGAAAGTTTTGTCACTGAATGAGCAGTCTCTCCTTGAAGCTCGTAATCCAAAGGGAAAAGTTTAAAGGATTACCACAGAAGGAATCTTAATCTTAAAACCATTCTTTAAATCTCATGTCACTTCTGAAAAGACAGAATGAAAGATACAAGCAAAGTAGCCATGAAGGAGTTTGTGGACAACAGAAATATTTTACTTCACTTTCATCTTTTACTAGACTTTATCATCTTTTGCTTCTTGTGTCAGGGAAGATAATACCTTTTACTACCTTAAAACTTCCATGAATTCTGGCATCCATCAAGCCCCAGTGATTGGTTGCATCTAGAAACATCTATGCAATATTTCTACAAAATCCACAGCCAAATTTTTCCCATACAGTGAATAAGAAAATTGAAACAAACAAACAAACAAACAAATAAAAACCTAATTTTGTTTGATCTGTCTGTTAAACAATGTTGGTTTTCTCCTTATCAGAAGATGTGGCAGTTGTATTTCTCTAGTATTGGTGTTTCTGCAATTGAAATGTATATATATATTGAACAGGATACCTGTTACTTCCCAGAGTAACACCATATATGTTATGGAGTCACTCATATAATTCATTCAAGACATTTCAGATTCTACCTTCTTTGTAACCTTGCTTAGGTAACATGATTTGAATTCAGATTTTAATTTCCACATTTCCTTCCTTCTAAATTTTCTCAATTTTAATGGAGAATCATTTTAGAACTACACCAGTTCTCCTGTTTCCCTCCGGATTAAAAATGAGGAATTTAGAATAAATAATGTAAATATTTATAAATATAAATAAATAATTGCATATAAAGATATTCTGGTCAAATGAGTTTGTTAATAGCAAAATTATGTATATGTATTTTCCTTAATTTCTATTTGATTTACATATATTTGTGTTGCATTGTTGTTTTTTTTTTTTTAATCTATTTATTTATTTATTATAATTATTTGTCAAACTATCTAAATTACACAGTTATATGTTTGTAATAAATAACTTAGGAGGAATGGAGGAACTCAGGGACACACCTTTACTTCATATTAGTCAGCATGAGTTCACCAAGGGGAGGTCATGCTCGACCAACCTCGTGGCCTTCTATGATGTTGTCACATGCTGGGTGGATGGGGGAAGAGCGGTAGATGTAGTCTACCTTGATTTTAGAAAGGCATTTGATACTGTCTCCTACAACATCCTTATAACAAAGCTGAGGAAGTGTGGGATAGACGAGTGGACAGTGAGGTGGGTTGAGAACTGGCTGACTGGCAGAGCGCAGAGGGTCGTCGTTGGTGGTGCAGAGTCTGGCTGGAGACCTGTAACCATTGGTGTCCCCCAGGGGTCTGTGCTGGGTCCGGTCTTGTTCAACATCTTCATCAATGACCTTGATGAGGGGATAGTGGCCGCCCTCAGCAAGTTTGCTGATGATACGAAGTTGGGAGGATTGGCTGACACGCCTGAAGGCTGTGCTGCCATTCAGGGAGACTTGGACAGGCTGGAGAGCTGGGCAGTAAGAAACCGGATGAGGTTCAACAAAAGCAAGTGTAGGGTCTTACACCTAGGGAGGAATAATTGCATGCACCAATACAGGCTGGGGGATGAGCTGCTGGAGAGGAGCTCTGCAGAGAGGGACCTGGGCGTCCTGGTGGATGACAGGTTGGCCATGAGCCAGCAGTGTGCCCTCGTGGCCAAAAAGGCCAATGGTGTTCTGGGGTGCATTAAGAAGAGCGTGTCCAGCAGGTCGAGGGAGGTGATCCTCCCCCTCTACTCTGCCCTGGTAAGGCCTCATCTGGAGTACTGTGTCCAGTTCTGGGCTCCCCAGTACAAAAAAGACAGGGATCTCTTGGAAAGAGTCCAGCGGAGGGCCACAAAGATGGTGAAGGGCCTGGAGCATCTCCCCTATGAAGAAAGGCTAAGTGAACTGGGTCTATTTAGCCTTGAGAAAAGAAGACTGAGAGGGGACCTGATCCAGGTTTATAAATATCTGAGGTGCGGCGGCCATAGTGGTGAGGCCAGTCTCTTTTCAGCAGTGTGTGGAGACAGGACGAGGGGAAACGGACATAAGCTGCAGCATAGGAAGTTTCGCACGAATGTGCATAAGAACTTCTTCACAGTGAGGTTGACGGAGCACTGGAACAGGCTGCCCAGGGGGGTTGAGGAGTCTCCTTCTCTGGAGATATTCAAGTCTCGCCTGGATGCCTACCTGTGCGACCTGGTGTAGGGAACGTGCTTTGGCAGGGGGGTTGGTCTCGATGATCTCTAGAGGTCCCTTCCAACCCCTACAATTCTGTGATTCTGTGATTCTGTGATATTCATTTTCATGTCAGAAGCCACTATGTCAGACTGCCTCTCTGCTGCCATCTGTTGCACAGCAACAAAATTGAATGGAATATTGGCAGGAAGGTTCAGCCTCTACTGCCATACTGCCAACATCTGCCTCTGATGTTGTGGGTCAACATAATAGAAAGGACGTGTTTCTTTTGGAACAGCAATTGTTGATTATTTTTGTAGAAAGAAATCCTGTGTGTGCTGAAGTCAGTGTAAAATTCAGTGACTATAGTGGAACCAAGATTTTGTCCAAATCATCTGAATCAACTGAGATGGTGAGAACCAATTTTCTGATGAATTTATGTGAAAATAGAAGTGTGTTTAATTTCAGTTATCCCTGTAACACCAGGAATAACTTTCAGTGTGTTAGTGCTCCTTTGTTGAACAATGTCTACAGAAGAACCATATCCAATATATACTCCAATAGCTAATTAGCAATTTATTTATTTATTTATTTATTAATTTTTCACTAACATGTATCTCTCTTTCACTGTCTCAGAAAAATTAAAAAGCAATTCAGTACCACAGGAAAAAAAAACAAAGCCAAAACCAAACAAAAATATAAAACAGAAATATTAACTTCACCTTTGCACTCTACATGATGGCAGATTGTCCTGGATTTTGTAACAGCAAAATGAATTTTGGGAGTAATCTCTAACTGAGAAAACGATTCTGCTGTGTCTGACATCCAACCAGCCATGAAGGGAGCTAAATACAGTGGCTGCCCTGGAGAGAATCCAGCAGGCACCCCACATGAGAGCAGTATATAACAGATGGGACTAGGATGACTGATCTAATTAGAATATTTTAATAGAAGAATAGAGAAACATTGCACAGCTCTATCAGTTTGTAAAAAACTCCATTAAATTCCCCAAATTAATTGTTCCATAGGGAGAATATGTCAAATAAAGTATATCTCACTGCAATCTCATTCCCTTTTTCTCTTTCTCCTTTATTTTTACTTTTTTTTTTTTCTCTTTGTTTCTATCTTTTTAATTATTTGGAGTAATTCCAATTATCATCATTAAATGATGGAATGTGTTAGTAGTAAATTATTTTCTGTATTTCATATAATGTAGAAAAAAAAAATTCTTTTTTTTTAATATTAGACACTAAGTTGTATCAAATATTTGAATTTCTTCTTAGGTTTGAAAAAATTAAATTATATGGTTTCTTTGTTCATACTAATTTAAAGAACTATTAAAAAAAAAAAAAGTCATGTGTGATCCTTGCAGTCATTTCAGTAATGTCTCATTACATTGTCATAGGACAGAGGCTTCTTTAACGTATAGTTCAAGTTCTTAACATAAATCATATTAAATAATTTTAGCCAAATCATTATTTCATATTTAAGTTTGAAAATATCATGTTTTATAAACTACAGTGAGCTTACTGAAGATAATGAAAGAATGACATACCAAGAAGCTTAGCAACACAGTGTTTAACAGTAATTCAGTTGTTGTTATAATGGCGTTTATAGCAATTAACCATGACAGACTCTCCTATTCAGTAACTACTTTAGTGCCAAGAAGAACAAATAGTCTAGCTAATGTATCCTGATAAACCTGTGTTGCTCTGGGGGTGTAGTTTGTACTGAACATTGCTATAAATTTGGTCAGCTGTCTCATCAATACATCTTCATATGAAAACAGTTAACTACTTCATTTATTTTTATATTTCATAAAACAATGTTTGTCTGAGGAATTATTTTAAGTAAGGACAGAGATGTCATTCAGACCTTTTCTTTTAATGAAGATTTCAGTGAAACACAAATCTTCAAGTCCTTTTTTATTTTCTTGGATGATGTTTATACAATAATTTCATTCCATGGTTTTGTAGCTTTTAGTTTGTTTTCCAAGGACTTCACATTATTCTTTCTTAGCTTTCAAGAATGCCTCATCATAAAAACACATACAGCCACACTTCATTCAGTAATAGCTCACATCTGACCTTGGATTTGTAGTTTTCTACAGTATACTTCAAAGTATGATAATAATAATAATAATAAAAAAAATGCAGTAAAGGGAAAAGACTCATGTTTTTGTGTTGTGGGATGTCAGTTTGAGTCTTTTTATTGTTGAATGATTAAATGTGACATGTTCTACTTAATTTTTTCTTATATATATTCAATCACTGAATATTTCAGCAATAGCTTAGATCAGAATCCCACACAGAGGGACCATTGTTGATTATAACTACAAAGTCATTCTGACATTACTCTCCCAGTAAGAAATTGCTGTAATGTGCGGAACACAGATATGGTACCATTAATATCTAAATAGAACAGTTAGATCAGAGTTTACAGCTGCTACTGCATCACTATGGCCAAGTAGTCTCTGAGATTCTTAGGGTTTTTGGAAGGGATTTTTTTTTTTTTTTTTTTTTTTTTTTGAGTTCTATATTGATAACACTGCATATTGAATTTTGTTGTACATACTCTAATTCTACAGTAACAAAGTTTCTCCTATTGAAATAGAGGTGCTTAATTTTCTAAAAACACAACAACAAGGGTACTTTTTTCTACTTTGGATTACACCATTCCTAGGGGAGATAATTTCTTCATAAAATATCCATTAATTTAGGTTTATTGTTGCCTAATGCTAATGAATTTGGAAACAAAGTATTGTTCAAATTTTAAGAACAGGAGGAGTGCAGTGGATGTTGTGTATCTCGACTTCAGTGAGGTTTTTGACACCTTGTCCCAAAAAGTTCTTATAACAGAGCTTAGAAAGTGTGGGACAAATGAGTGGATAGTAAGGTGGCTTGAGAACTGACTGACTGGCAGAGCTCAGATGGTTGTCATCAGCAGTACAGAATTTAGTTGGAGGCTTGTAACTAGTGGCATTTCCCAGGTGTCAGTACTGGATCTGGTCATCTGGTTCAGCATCTCCCCCAAGACCTGAATGAAGGGATAGAGTCCACTCTCAGAAACTTTGCAGAAGATATAATGCTGGGAGGACTGGATGACACACCAGGAGGCTGTGCTGCCATTCAGCGAGACCTGGACAGACTGGAGAGTTGTGTAGGGAGGAACCTGATGAGGTTCAGCAAGAGCAAGTGTAGAGTTTTCACCTGGGAAGGAATAATCAAATGTGCCAGTACAGATTAAGGACAAGTATACCCTTATGGTCATGAAGACCAATGGAGTACCCTTGTGGTCATGAAGACCAATGGAGTACTGAGTCCATCTCTGGGCTTCTTGGTTCAAAAAAAGACAGGAATCTCCTAAAAAGGGACTAGGAGGAGGCCTCAACGGTGATTAGAAGTCCTGCTCATCTCCTGTACAAGAAAAGGCTGAGAGACTTGGGACTCTTCAGCCTGAAGAAGAGAAGACTGAGAGGGGATTTCATCACCATTTATAAATATCTAAAGCGCAGGAGTCAAGTTGATGGGGCTGGTGTCCAGCAATGGACTTAAGGATAACTGTCAGAAACTGGAACACAAGAGATTCCATAATAACACAAGGAAGAAATTAACTGTCAGAGTGACGGCATACTGGAACAGGCTACCCATGGAAATTGTGGAATTCTCCTTCTCTGAAGATATTCAAGACCAGTCTGGACATGTTCCTGTGCAACCTATTGTAGGGAATCTGCTTTAGCAGGGGGGTTAGACTTGATGGTCTTTAGAGGTCCTTTTCAACCCCTATTATTATGTGACTCTGTGATTCTGTCCAATTGTGTTAAATATAAGCTAAACAAAGCGATCCTTGGAAAATTTAAAATTAATTGTTATCAAGGTCAGGATGTGACAAAACAGCCACAAGTTGAAGAATTAGATAACATATCAGGAAGAATTTCTTCATGAAGAGGGTAGTTAGATATTGGAACATCCTGTGTGTGGATGTCATGGAATCATCAGCCCTGAAAGTATTTAAGAGAGATATAGATGTGTACTTAGGGTTATCATTTAGTGAAGAACTTGGTAGTGTTAGATGATAGTTGGACTTGATGACCATAAAGGTCTTCTTCAATCTAAATAATACTGTGATTCTAATTAAAACAGGTGTCTGAAAAACTAGTTACAAAAAATGATACTTCTGTTCCTCAAACAGACTCCATGAGTGAGCAATGATAACATGAAGAGTGTTATTTATTAACTTCTTACTAGTCGACTTTATGCTTGGAGTTAATTTTCTTCAAATGTAACTTCATTTTTTATTAAAATGTAGAAATGCAAAAAGAAGTAGATGTTTATTTTGCTGTAAGTTTGAAACAAACCATCTTATGATTAAGAAAAAACTCCATTAATGTCTGTACAAACAAGGACCACCTGTGGTCTAACTGATGTTTCATCTCAACATTTTCGTTATTTTAGAAGTCATATTTCTTTTGTAAATTTTAGAGGAAAGGACAGAAAATGAGAGGAATTTTTTTTCTGCTTTTAACTTTGTAATCGTTAAAAAGTTAACAATATTTATTTTAAAATGTTTATTTATTTGTTTTAAATCTATAGAGTAATTAGGGCCACAGCTGTGATTAGGGATGCACTGAAAATGGAAATAAATAATAAAGCTAAACTCTTGCTGAAGTGTGTATATAATTTGAACTAATTGTTTCCAATGACAATGAATCAGTATCTCATTTGGACAATATTATTTATGAACATCTTTGTTTTCCTTTGTGTATTGAATTACATTTGCATTAGAATGCTTTTATATTCCTGATGTCTTTCTGATTCAATGTAATATATCTTAGAATTCCAAATTAATGTAAAATGTACTTGATCTGTGAAAATGTGAAGAATGAAACAATATACATTTTCTGAAACAAGCAGAGGTAATGTTTTTTTTTTTTCCCTTGTTTTTTTTTTTTTTTTCCCCCTTGTTTTTTTTTATTTTTTTTCTTCCAAGTCCTGTATAACTGTCTGCATCTTCTATGAGTTTTCAGTGCAGTTCTTGTTCACAAGCTGGGAACAAATCTAAAATATATAATTATCACTTTGGTCAAATTATACGGAAATACCTGATATTTTTAAATTATAAATTAATAAAGTTTCATCTCATACCTAGAATTAGTAGGTGAAGATACATTTAATATTTCAAATATATTTTGTCGTTACAAAAATCAGTTGTTGTTGAGTAGGAACATGTATTGGATGGGAAACCACTAGTAATCAAATAGTGAAATTTGGCATTCAACTTGAGAATAGGATCGAAGGATCATTCTGATGGGAAAGTACCTTTGAAAAGACTTAATTTCAACTTCGTGTACAAACAGTATCATCTCTGATATCATGGTGACAAAACTTCTTGTTATGCTGTTCGAACTGTTCTGTCCCATACCTTTCTAGCCATATCCAAAGAAAGCAGCATTTTAAGGGCATGAGCTATTCAGATGTCATGAATTTTTACAGATACTACTCTCACATTCTCAAGTCATTCCTTATCATTTTGTTCCTTGGACCTATCTACTCATTGCAGAGATCTGTGTGAAGCCAAAGGTAAACAAGGGATTGAATATCTTATCCTTATCCGTATTGGCTGCCACTACAATTAGCTGCCCGATACAGTCCATGTTTTCCTTGTTCATGCTTATAGTCCTTATGTACTGATAGGTCTCCTTGTTGTCCTTGTCACACTTTGTTGTTTGAACTACTGAGCTTTGGCTTTGTAAAAATAATTTCTATATACCTAGACAGTTACTAAATTTCAATTTGTTAACCTACTTATAGCGCTATTACCTTCCTCTCAGAATTCAGTCTTGAGTCAGTCTCCTGATATCTGTTTGATATTCCAGATTATCTAGATTTTTTTTGTAGTCCTGTAGTGGTTTCAAACCTCCAGCATGAGAGTCTTACAGTGCTTTCTTGCTCTCCATCCTTAACAGATCACAGAGAGAAGACAATGTCTCATGGGCTGAGACAGAGAGAGGGAGGTCATTAACTTACTAACATCACAGCCTAAGCAGACTGAACATAAGGGAGCTTCATGTAATTTATTGCCTGTTGTTAATAGATGAGAGCAGTAAGAAGCTAAAAGCAAACTAAAAACAACTTCCCATGATCCATCCTCCTCTACCTCCTCCTAAGTGACAGAGAGCAATGGGAATGGGGATTGGACTCCTTTGTTTCAAAGGAGTCAGCCCTTAACACTCTGTCTCTGCTGCTCCTTCGTGGTTACTCTTGCTCCTTCTTCATGTTAGGTCCCTCTCATGGATGCTACCCTTCTTAAACTGATTATGTGTGGACTTCCCACAGGCTGCAGCCCTCCAAGAACTGCTCCAATGTGTCTATACACCATGGAGCCCACATTCCAGGGCTACTTCTGTGGGGGCCCTCTGTGGGCCTTCAGGCCTCATTGGCTGCTGCATTTTGAGCTCCTCCATAAGTACATACAGAGATCTAGTCCCATGGGCTGCAGGAGGACAGCATTTTCCACTAAGGGCCTTTTTTTCTGGAATGCAAGGAGCTTCTGCTCCATGCCTGGAGCACCTCTTTCCCTCCTTCTGTGCTGACTTTTGTCACCTGAAGGGCTGCTGCTCTTATTTCTTACTCCTCTCTCTCAGTTGTTGTTGCACAGTAGTTTTCTATTTCTTAAATCGGGTCTCTCAGACACACACCCATTGTCATTCATGGCTCAGCTCTGACAGCGGTGGGTCCCTTCTAGAGGTAGCTACAGCTGACTTTTATTTAATATGTGTCAGCTTCTCAGCTTTTGTTCACAGAGACCACCCTTGCAGCCCTCCTGCAACTACTGAAACCTTATGATGCTAATCCAATACATGTACACGTACTCATAAGCTTTCTTGAGCTCCTTCGCTCTTCAGAGCTGCCTTTCATGGGATCCCACCTAACAGTATCCTGAAAAAGAAAAAGTAAGCTTGCTTTCAAGAAATGTACCCTTCTATAGACAAGACTGACACTGATTATCACATTTCCAGATATTTTGTTCTTGTTTATAAAAAAACAGACTCAGCTGTGTATGACCCCTGGTGAAAGCAGCACCAAGTACTTATTATTGACAGTCTCAAGGTACCACTTGAACTGCTTGCATTCCTCCTCATTTCTCTGTCAACAGATGCCAGAGATGTTACAGTCTCTCAAGAGAAGTCTGTGATCTACATATTCCTCCAGCACACTGAAGAAAACTTAATCTGTTTTTTTATTCTTTGTAGATGTTCTGTAAGACTCATGTTAGCTATTATATCATTTGAACCAGACTCTGTGATAGTAATTTATAGGCTCTTGATGAGAATGTCATCTATTTTGTAGAAGACTTCATACATACAATCTTCTTCTTCACATACTGGACAATATCCATGCCTACCTTCCAGGGTGTTAACCACATAACACATCTTGGCGCTGACAGCAAACTTGCAGAGGATACACTCAAGCCCATTGTCCATGACACTGACAAAGCTGTTAAAAATTCTGGTCCTAATAATGACTCCTGAGGAATGTTACTAGTTTCCTCCTCCTGGACATGGAGCTGTTGACCACAACTCTTTGAGTGTGAAGATGCAGACGATTCTTTGTCTACTGAGTGGTTCATCTGTCAAATTCATATTTTTCTAATTTAGAGACAAAGATCTGATATAAGTCAGAGTCAGATGCTTTATACAAATCTAGGTAATCTTCCTGGATTATTTTTTCAGTATCATTTAAATATGTCTGTCCTGCTTGATAGCACACTGATATTTCAGTGATTGATGGGTGCATGCACAGGGCTGGTCTGGTTCATGTGATAGGGAAGAGCCACTGTCATTGTGGAGCAGTGGTAGGGGGTGGGACAAAGCCAGGACAGATAGACAGATGGCCTGAATTATGCAAGGAGTTATTCCATACCATGTGACATCATGAAGAAGGTTTTAAAGCTGTGGGGAGTTGGCCATGGGGAGCTGCTGCTTGGAGATTAGCTGCACATCAGTGGCGAGCAGTTGTGTTGTATATATATATAAATATATATATATACTTACTATTGTTATTTTTTTCCTTTTTTTTTTTTTCCTCTTTTCTTTCTTGATAAAATAGATTTTATCTGAATCCACAAGATCTATTTTGTTTCAAATTGCCTCCTTCATTCCTCTGTTGGGGGGAAGTGAGTGAATGGTTGTATGGTGCATAGCTACTTGCCAAGTTAAACCACAATAGTTTCTTTGGAGCCTAATGTGGGGCTCAGAGTGTTGAGAAAATTGCTGATCTGTTCAGAGTGGTTTTGAAAAAAAATTAAAAGTGTTATCGTAGTTTAATAGCTGCTCAGTCCAATTTTATTATTATTATTATTATTACTATTATTTTATTTTCAGAGATCTTTCAGAATTTTTTTCATGGAACAATAGTATTTAATACTTTACTTGCTATATAAGATCCTTTATGTACTGTTTGCTATTTCTGGGGGTTGGCTTGAGGTTATCATTTTTCTGTACAATGTAACACTGTTTAGAAAACTAATCTGATATTTGTATTTGATACTGCAGTCATCTTTGTATTTGGAAACTATATTGGGGAAACTATTAATAACTGCATTCTGTATTTTGTTTCCTCAGAAAGCCATGGTGTGGAGGAGACAAGGAAGAATGTTCACACTACCATCTTCCTATTATTATGTCTACTGAATGTGTTTCAGATTTTGTTTTAGGTTAAACAACTCTTGAAAGAATACCACCAGAGATCTGCCTCTGGGCTGAATAGTTCGGAGTGATTAGGAGTGTTGTTTGGTAGGAGTAGATGCCTGGTACAGTGGGTATCATCAGTGTTTTCAAACTTTACCCCTGAACATCTGCAGTGGGCAGGCTCCCAGACAGACAGGATAGTCTGATTCTACTCCTAAGGTTGATAAAGAGCCTTTTGGTTTGTATTCTAGGGAAGTGAGTGATGAATACAATAACCAGAACTAAAGGGGCATTGCCTCCAGCCAAGCAGAGGAAAAGGATAACTAGGTTTGTGGGACTGTGGATTTGATGTCTTGGCACATTGCAACCAGGAGAACAAGGCTATAGTGATCTCTGGTGCACAGTGTACTCTAATGCTGTCGAGTTATAAAGGGGCAGAAGCTTTATCTGTGTTTCTGGAGTGTCAAAGATCTCAAGCACTAATTGCGTTGGAGACTCAAAAAAGCCTAATCAGATATGAGTGGGCAATACACACCATTGTGATCGCCTAGAGGCTCAGTGCATAACTGGTATAAATTACATCAAGACAGAGAACTTCAAGGATCCAAAAGGATACTGGTGGGCCTCCAGTATAGCTGCCCTGGAGACAGATGAAATAAAGCAGCTATCTACCTTGTCAGCCTCTCAGCTTCTGTTGTCAGGTTGCTAAGAGTAGAAGAATAGCAGGTGCCTTTTGCTAACACAACAGCACATCAGAAGCAATATCACACCGAGAATCACTAATTCCCATTCATAAGCTGATCAACTGTAGAGACAAGCAATAAACAGAAAGACTCATTCACAATTTCATGGTCTTGTTTGACCAGTGTGAAAATCTAATGGAGAGTGAAGGCTAATAGTTGAGTGAATTTACAGACCACTAAATGTTACTATACTGGACATGCTAGATCTTCAATAATAAGAGGAGTCAAAGGCAGCCAACTGGTATGCCACAACTGACATTGCTAATACGTTTTTCTCAATCTGTCTGTCTGCTGTGGAACATTTTTTGACCTGAGGATCACTCTGCTCCTCCTCATGCCTTTGTCCTTTACAGAAAGGGAATAGGAGAAAATTCTTATATTACTAGTCACCATTATCTGCTATTTCTGTCAACTTCATATTCATTGTCATGGTGGAATACAGCCATCCATATGTACAGTAATTTGGATTTGGTAATCTGTACACTGAAATAGAAATGTAATTTAATGATATATATAGACAGAAAGAAGGAGATGTTGACTGAATCTTCAAAATTGGGAATGAGTTCTGGAAAGATAAGCCTTTGAGCGAAGTTTCTGATTTATAATAGGATAACTTACAAAGTTGAAGAGATCCAAGCTGTATGTTGTAAATGAAAACATCAGGGTTTTCAGCCTCTTTTGCTGCTGCTATTTCAGTTACCAAAACACAGTCTTCAGAACTGAAGCCAATCATGATTAATACTGACTTAAGAATTTCTTTGCAATATCTATAGTGTTGAAGCTTCAGTTTGTTTTTAAATCTTAATGCAACAAACAAAACCAAGATACCAATTAATCAGTAAATTTTCAAAACATATAGTGGTTTCTGTCCTTTAAAAGTTGATTCTGCAAAATCCTAGTTTAATTCTGAAAAATCAAGAAAAAATTTCTTTGAATGCCTAGTGAAAAAAAATAAAATTTACTGGTGATGAGAAGCCTGATTGACACATTTCAGTACAGAAACTGTAGAGTCTCCAGTGAAACAATCCATTTAGATTAATTAAAGTTTTAAATAAAATGCATAAATTTGACAAAAGCTATTTATGAAATGCTGATCTATCTCAGTGAAAATTGATCTAATGCATATTCAGAGTGAAGGAAGAATTTATGTTAATGTTTCAGGCAGCTCTTCTAATGCCTGTTATTCTGTTATTCCACATCCCATGCACTGCTCAACTTCCCATGAAGGCACACAGCAGAGTTAATGTATTGAGTGTTCATTAAATTTAAAGCTATGCCATATATATATATGTATATGTATGTATATATATATATATACTATATATATATATAATTACTATATATATATATTATATATATATAGTAAATATACTATACATAGAGAGAGAAAAAGCCTCCTAAGATTGATCATGATGCAAACAGTGCAGGTATCTACACATCTGAAAAAGGAAAAACATAGCAATTCTTTTTCTTCCCCAGATGTATTACAAATTCTACTCCATTCCATATTTAACATTGAACTGAAGGGTATCTCATGATGAACAGTTAAATGCTGAACCCCTATTTCCGTATTTTCTCAAAATAAAGAGTAAATGTTTGCCTTTTTGGAACTCAGACAATTCAAAAATAAAAATCTATACAGTGGCCTAATTTGCAGTTTAAACATTTGAAGGATCCTAACACCTTGTATAGTCATGACTATAGAAGTCTAGAGAATTAATTATTTATTTTGTCCATATAAATTGTGAAGAATTTGCATACACATGAGCAAGGAACAGTGAATTATTGTAAGTTTTGGTTTATCTGGTGCTTTATAATTTTGCCTTTATTTTCTTTTTGAATTATGCGTAAACTAGTAGCAATTTAGAAAAAGAAAGTTTATATGTATCATTTCTAATTTTAATGTACAGTTAGTTCAGTTTCTGTTAGTTACATTTATCTAATCCTGCTTATGAAAGGAGGACAATAGCTCCGTAGAAAAACTTTCACAATATATTTTACCCTTTTTTCTTAATCTATGATGTTTTCATGAAAGAATGGTCTTACATTGTCAGTGCTGTTCAATGAGACTAGAATTATTAACTGTCAATGACAATCTTGGCATCATATAGTACCGGACTTTTAAAATTCCTACCAAGAGAGAACTTCCTTCCTTAATAAGTATTTTAAATCACAAAAGCGACATTGTACAATTAATGCAGAATATATTGCCCTGAATGCCAAAAACGAAACATTCCTGACCACCTAGTGCTATTATTCTTATCTATGCTGTGATGCCTATTATTACTGGCTTCTGAAGCTTTTTCATTAAGTCACAGAGTTAATAACACCTAGAAAAGAAAAAGAAAAAAGAAAAAACAGACAACTTCTGGAATATATTTAAAAATCTGAGATATTTGAATTTTAGTTTTGAGAAATATTTTTAATTGAATATTAAAAACATCAGTATTATATTTTAACATAATACACAAAACCATCAAAGATTCAAAATCGTTAAGATATTGTTTTATTGAGATTTTGTATGTATGTATGTATGTATGTATGTATTTATTATTCTCAGGTAACACCCTTGCTCAGCAATCTGTTTAAGTCCTGTTTTAAAATAAAATATTTGAGAAATCTCACTCGAATTAAGCCTTATTTTGTTGTACTTTCTCACTAATTATATGTTAAAGCAGATGTAGACCAGCATTATATGACATTATGATCTGCTAAAATCTCTATAAAAATACTTCATTTAAAAATAAGTTTTTCTATAATTAATAAAATTATGCTCCTGAGCTTTCTTATTTGAATGTTCATAGAAGTGATGTGAATAATGAAATGAGAAGAAGGTTGGCATTGTTACAAATTACTAAAGGTGGTTCTAATAAAGTTGGCATAGCAAGACTAGTCACAGAAATGTCTCACCACACTAAGTGAACAGGTAAAAATTCTGGATGAAATTTAAAGTTGATAAAATCTAAGTAAACTATACAAGTGAACACCTGCATCTTTCACACAGAATGATGTTTTGTAAATTAATCTTTACTTCTTAGGAAAGAAATATTTTCAAGAAATAACACTTTAGGATTTATTTTGGCTCCAGTAGAAAACAAAACTGTAAAGCTTGATAAATAAACCTAAAATAACACTGCATACAGATTTGGTCCCTTCATCTCTAATGTGTTACTTGGGCCTAGAAAATACACGGATAAATGCATTTTCAATTATCAGAGGTGTATAATGTCTTCTAGAGAAGGGCAGATTTAAAGAGATTGAAAGACTGAAAAGTGGATATGACATAAAAATTACAAATGGATCAGAAAAGGTAAATTATTCACTAAGTATTTTAACATAAAAAAATGTCATCTACAAATTTCGCATACTTTTTACATGAAGCATGGAACAACATGATTGTATTACAGCTCAGAACTTATTCTTCAAATATCTGGAGGAAAAAAAAATAATTTTTCGATGTTTATTAAAGCCAAATTGTGAAAAACACGTCCATAGAGGAATAGAGGTCAGACAGACCTCTCTCTTTAATTTCAGAAGTACAGAATAACCATATATGACTTTGGTTCTCTCAGACTTTTTATTCTTTCCTTAAACATCCATTTCCAAAACATCCATTAGGACCTTTTGACTACATGAGTGCATAGTGTTAAATAAGATGTTCGTTCAAGAACTGATTCTGGATCAGCGTCATAGAAAGTTCTGTATTCAGAATGTATATTTTTCTAAAAGAAAGTGAGGGATATGAATTAATCTAAAAGCCAGAGGCCATCCAGTATTTGAATATGCTCCCTGTCCTTCAACTGTTTATCCATTAATAGTTGTCCATCTATAGCAATATCAATGTACTCCTAGGATGAAGTTACAAATGACACGTCCGCTAGTGATGAGATCAGCTATGCTGATTAGAATGAGTCTGTAGTGATTTCAAGGGCTTACATTTCTGTAAGGAGTGAACAAATATGATGAACTAAGAATCAAAGTGTTTATTTTCCATTCTCACCATTCAGCTGAAGGGACTTCTTGGCTGAATTGCTATTGGCAATGCAGCATTTAACTTACTCTCTAAATTTGCTTTGGCACTCAGGCTAGTGAAATCCACCTTCCTGTAGATTTAAAATCTACAACAGAGGCTATAGGAAATACTACAAATAGTGTTGGGATGTAAATCTGTCATTCACCAACTAAAACAAATAAATACATGTGATTTAAAATAAAGGTGCTTAACTCTTTCAGAGTGTTCTTCCACAAGCATCTGAGTAAATCCTTAAAAACTTACAGTAGGATTCCCCATGTTGTAACACTGCATCTGAACATCTATTAAAGGAGAAGCAGGACAATTAAGAAATTCGGAAGTGAACTGAAAGTGATCATAAACTTGGCATGCTTTGTTAAACTAAATGAGCTAGTACTACTAGTGTTTGGTTATTTCTTTTTAGCTCATGCACAAGTTTATTCTGATCCATTTTTAGATTATTTTCTAAATTTTTAATATTTTCATTGTGTTTTAATAATCTTTTGACTAATGTAAAGCATAGAAATTTCTTCCAGCAGATAAGTAGATAACTGCACTATGGGGATTTTACTCGATATTTTACTATGCAGGCAATGTATATCAAAGTCTATAAGTTTCAGAAGGAAATACTGTAAAATAATTGAGTAGAAAGGAGGTTAAAATTCATTTATGCTGTCATTTATATTTTTAATCTTGGAGTCCTATTTTTTCTGTAAAATACAGACAGTCCATAAGTTTACTGCTTGGAAAAGCTGAGTCGGCAGAATACTGTAAATGTCTAGAATTAAGGGGGGGGGGAAGCCTAAAACTAAAATAAAACAGCAACAACAACAAACAATACCAATCAGCCAATGAAATAAACCTACAGCAACCACAAAATCAATTAGATATGAAGAAGTCTTTGGTGTTATAAGGCCTCTGCATCTTAGTTAGACAGGAAAGACTTCCTGCAAAACTATTTACCATATCTATATATTTAAATTTACCATTGATTTCTTGAATCAAATGCCTTTCTAAAAGCCTGGTGAAAAAATGCACGTTTTTACCCTTTCTTTACTGACTTTCTTTTTCCTCTTTTTAATAATTTTTACTATTTTTTTCTGCTTCATTACTGTAAGAATCACTTTATCTGCTATTTCAAATAGTTATATATGCAATAACAGTTTAGATTTCAGATAATTTCTATAACATTTCTGGTGTTGACATTTCTGCTGTGCATGTTTTGTCTTATTAATTTTTTACAACTTAATACAAATTCACTTTCAAAAGCAAAAACTTTGCCTTTACCATTGAACTAACTATATTATAACTAATTAACAGTTGACCGCAAGAAATAAATCAAAACTACTCTTAATAAAATTTCTGAAAAGTCAAGTTGGAGATCCTTTCCACACTATAGTTATCAGAATATATTTATCATTGTATAATTCAACAAAGGGCAGGTTATTTTGAAGCAGAGGAAATCTGGTTCATAATTTGAACAAGTAAGTAATTATTAGACTTAATAGAAAAAATACCAGAACCAGAAGACAATTGAAAACTTCAAAATTTGCTGACAGCTCCTATAAAGCATTAGTTGTTTTCTCATGGAACTTTTTTTTTTTTTCTAATTTTTTAAAAAACAGAGATTCTACAATGATATATATTCGCAGCTTAGCGTATACAGATCTTTACACTAAAAACAACAGCAAAAACAGTTATAAGATTAAAGTGTGCAAAAAATTTCCATTTAGCTTAATAAAATTCCCTTTGTTTAGTATCTTTTATGATAAGACAGCTTCATTGCTTGTTTAATTACTTGCTCAATTTAAAAACTTGAAGTAATAAAATGCCAGACCATATTTTATGTATTGTCATCACTGTCATCATATACATTGTTAACATTATAGATTTACAAAACCATCTAAATATTTCATGATACAAATTCTTATGTATCTTCAATTTCCTCTCTAAAACAAGAAGGCAAGCAATAGAAAACTTAACATATGAAAGTGCACACTATCCACTGAAAAAATAATTCTCAGTTCATCTAACCAGAAGTCCAAGTGGGATTTCAATAACACACTCCTTCCTATACTTAAACAGTTTAATGGCTTTGTCAGCTTAACAAAATCCATGTGCAAGAGCCTCTTTTATTTATTTATTTATTTATTTAACAAACTTAAATGTATATAGCGCACACTGTCTTCACATAGATGACCTATACACCATTTAAAAAAAACTTTCTCCAGACAGAGAAAACTAATTAACGTTCAAAACATTAGAACATTTTTCTCCATTATAGGTGAGGCCCAGCACATATTAATTTGTCATTTGGTGCATATTTATGAACCAGATTGCACACTGTTACCTTACTTGTTACATTAAAATCCCTTATTAAAGCCAATTATGCTAAAATATTGTGATCTTCATTTTTATGTTTTTATTAATAAATTATAAATAAATAAAAATAAATAAAAAATAAAAAGTAAAATAAAAATAAGATAAAATAAAATAAAATAAAATAATAAATTAAGCAAAGCCTTTGACACTGTCTCCCACAGTGTTCTCCTGCAGAAATGGCAGCCTGTGGCTTGGACAGGTACACTCTTGGCTGGGTAAGGAACTGGCTGGAAAGCCAGGCCCAGAGAGTGGTAGTGAATTGAGCTAAATGAAGCTGATGACAGGTCACGAGTGATGTTCCACAGTGCTGGAGCCTGTCCTCTTCACTATCTTTATTGATGACCTGGATGAGGGCATCGAGGGCACCTTCAGTAAGTTTGCGGATGACACCAAGTTGGCAGGAAGTGTCTATCTGCCTGGGGGTAGCGAGGCCCTACAGAGGGATCTGGACAGGCTGGATAGCTGGGCTGAAGTCAATGGGATGAAGTTCAACAAGGCCAAATGCCGGGTCCTGCACTTTGGCCACAACCCAGGCAACGCTACAGGCTTGGGGCAGAGTGGCTGGAAGACTGTGTAGAGGAAATGGACCTGGGGATATTGGTTGATGCCCGGCTGAACATGAGCCTGCAGTGTGCCCGGGTGGCCAAGAAGGGCAGAGGCATTCTGGCATGCATCAGAAACAGTGTTGCCAGGAAGAACAGGGAAGTGATTGTCCCCTTGTATTCAGCACTGGTGAGGCCGCATCTTGAGTGCTGTGTGGTTTTGGGCCCCTCAAGAAAGACATTGAGGCCTTGGAGCGTGTTCAAAGAAGGGCAACAAAGCCGGTGAAGAGTCTGGAGCACAGGCCTTGTGAGGAGCAGTTGAAAGAGCTGTGCTTGTTCAGTCTGGATAAAAGGAGGCTCAGGGAGACCTTATTGCTCTCTATAACTACCTGAAGGGCAATTGTAGTGAGCTGGGGTTCGGGCTCTTCTCTTGTGTATCTAGTGATAAGACTAGAGGGAATGGCTTCAAGCTGCGCCAGGGGAGATTCAGGCTAGTCATTAGGAAATACTACTTCTCTGAAAGAGTGGTCAGGCACTGGAATGGGCTGCCCAGGGAGGTGGTGGAGTCACCGACCCTGGAGGTGTTCAAGGTTTGGATTTTGTGTTGAGGGACATGGTTTAGTGAGTACTATTGGTGATGGGTAGATGGTTGGACTGGGTGATCCTGTGTGTCTTTTCCAAACTTGGAGATTCTATGATTCTATGATTTTTATATTTTTAAAGACAGATTATTTTAAAGCATATTATATTTACTATATTGTGTTTCTAAAAAGTAAGAAATTTTGAGAGATTACAAAAATATCTAGCACAGTATAATCAAAGAATTCTTTTGTTGCATTTTAGCTGTGGCATATTCTTAATGAAACTAAATCAATGATGGAATTTGAAGAGTAGTGATGTAACTAGAGGAGTAGCAACCGGTAGTTACCATGACAACAATTTTCAAATATATTTTTTTTTGCCAATAATTTTTCTCATACTACATCAGTTGAAGAAAATGAATTTGAAATCATGCAGATTTATATTTTAAAAAATATTTTTGTATTTCTTTATAATACACTCTATGTAGTAAAACAAAACATACATTTTTACACACGATTATGACAATTCTTACTTGATAGGAATGTATCTGTGCCCATTCATAGAAGAAATGTTTGCAGTCATGGGGAAAAATATAATATAAATATTTAACATCCTAGTGCACTGTAGATAGATGAAAGAAATAGTTCTTTGTCTTCACTGCATCTATCGCTATTAATTTTACAGCTTATTAAGATAACTCCTCCTGACTGTATAATTAATGAACATAACTAGTTTCCTGAGCGACCTTAAATCTGCTCTCCCTGTACTCAGTGTTAAGGCTTTGGTGGCAGTTTTCCTCCTTTCACCAAATATTTTAAATTCAACTATTTCGTGATCACTGTGTCCAAGACAGCTGTCTATTGCTGCTTCACTCACAAGTAACGAGTCACAAGTCTAGGAATGCACCTTTCTTCATCAACTCCCTTAGTACTTGTACCAGAAAGTTGCCATCAAGGTATTTTAAGAATCTCATGGACCTGTTTATATTAATTATATGGTGTTCGCAGTTAAGGTCTGGCAAGTTGAGATTCTCTGTAAGGACAAGGGCAGTTGATCTGGAGATTTCACTCAGTTCCTTAAAGAGTGTTTTTTTAGTGCCGTCATTCTGGCTGAGTGAACTACAGTACACTCACAGCGGCATTCATTTTATTTGTTTGTCTCACAATATAGGCAATTTCAAGCTGTGGCTCATGGGCAACACAGGCCTGCTTCCTGCTTCATGTCATTTGCACAGCAAAGTGGCCCAGCCTGTCCTAGGCATGTGCTCATTGCTAAGCAACAATTGAAACATCAGTATGTGACTGGCACTATCTAGATCGAAATTAGGACACAGGGATGGCACAGTGCAGTGCTACCTCAATATATTGAGGTATTGAGGCATATATTTTATACATTTTGGCTAAACACAGTCCTGTGAACAGCAAAAGATAAGCAGCCATGCTTTCCATTTTAATAAAGAAATTTGAAAATGCATTTTAAGATTGCAGAAAACAATCTTTCAGTATGTAAAGGGGAGCTACAAGAAAGAAGGGACAGACTCTTTAGCAGGATCTGTTGTGTCAGGATAAGGAGAAATGGTTTCAAACTTAAAGAGAATTAGGCTGGATATAAGGAAAAAGTTTTTTATGGTTAGAGTGGTAAGACACTGTAACAGGTTGCCCTGGAGGCATTTAAGGCCAGGATGGACCAGGCTCTGAGCAACCTGATCTAGCTATGGATGTCCGTGTTTGTTGCAGGGGACTTGAACTAGATGACCTTAAGATCCATTCCAACTCTAAGGATTCTATGATTCTATGAAAAAAAATCACCAACTTCTAGGTATATTTGCAAATTTTCAGTTTACGTAAAAAAATCACCAGGACATTTTCAAATGGAATGTATAGTGTTGCGATTGGATATTCAGCTCAAAGTAAAAGCTGATCATTGCTAGGTTTTTATAAGACTGATTGTACCAGAGAAAAATATCCCTCAATTCACAATCACACTTTATTCTTGTCATCAATTTTGGCAGTATGAACATTTGTGAAAAACTATTTTCAGTGATGAAGTACAAAAAGAGTAAAATTTCATAAAAATTGTCTGATGAATACCTTAAGAACTCAAGAAGAATTGCAGTCAATTCCACTGAACCAGATGGATTTTCACAAAAACAAGATCAAATATCCCACTAGTTTAATGTTGTTTTTTTTTTTGTTGTTGTTTTGGTTGCTCTCTTTCTCTCCTGTTTGTTTGTTTTTTGTTGGCTCATTTTTTTTTTAAATGAAAATATTAAAGATTAAAATAAGTTTTGATACTTACATATATATGCTATAATATATACTTTATGATAACTGCTCCAAAAATAATGCCTCCTGTTTTATTATCTTGGCCCATGTTGTCAGACACAGATATTGGTAGTATGGCAGAAGAGACTGAACCTTCCCACCAATATTTCGTTATATTATGTCGCTATGCAACAGGTGGAAACAGAGAGGCAGTCTGATTAAATGGCTTCTTACATGGGAATGCGTATGAACCAAAGATGTATCATTGAATTCCTCCATGTGAAAAAAATGACACCCACTCACACTTATCTGCACTTGATGAACATTTATAGAGCCCAAATTGTGGATGTGAGTACAGTGAGGCAATGGCTGGTACATTTCAGCAATGTTGACAGCGACAATGGTCAGTTCTGCTGGTGCAGACTTTCATGACTGTGGCATGCAGGCTCTTGTTAACCGCTAGCAAAAGGTCTTAGCTAATGGGAGTGACTACATGGAAAAGGAGTGCTTTGTAGCTGAGAATTTGCTCTATCAAGTAGTATTATTGTGCTCTTTGTATCTGTTGTAGTTTCCAGGGATATAATTGGGAAGCATTAAATTTGCTGCAGCCTAATTATATACATGACCCAGGACAATTGATCTTCAATCAGTGTGGCCCAGACAAAAGATTGGACATCCATGCCTTAATTATTACCCAGAGGCTCTCAACCACATCTTTGAACCTCAGTTACATAGATTTTTTGTTCATTTAGGGTTTGTATTTCAATAAGCTCAGAAGCTATGGCCCTTCAGAGATTACCATGAAAGAACAAGTAAAGTAAATAAATACTTTAGCTTGATTCCTAAATCAGCTAATAAAAGTAGTTATTACAGCAAAAACATAGCATGTAACACATGACATTCAAAATCTGAAGTGAGGCTATCCACATTCTATGTCTCAGACCATACCTTTTACTTTCAGACTTACAGATATTGTAATCTTTTTATGCATACTATTGACTCAGATTTGTGGTTTGGGCTCCAAACTAGTTTATTGTAAAAACTTAAATTTATGAATCTTTTGAAAATTTTATTTCAATAAGGTGAATTTTTCTGACCTTACATGAGGGGCACACTACCTAAGTAACCAGTGAGAAGAATTTTAGCAAAACATTATCTGAAAACAATTGAATAATTTGTTATTGTATGATCTACTGTAGTGTTTCCTTGGCCATGAACTAATCTCTATGCATTTTCTATTGGCTAATTTTTAATCGGTAATAGGAATGCACCTAAATAGTATGCATTTGTTGAAAATCTCAAGCTGCATCCTAGTAGCACTTCAACAGTTTTCACAGCTTCAGTAAGGCCTTTCATAGGTAAAATGGCATTGGATTTTTGCATGACTTTCATTTTGGGGTTAATTTTTTGAAGTAGAAAGAATGTCTAGTATAAAATGATCCTTTAGTCTAGGTTGAACAGTACAGAATGAGACTTAAATTTTCTTGTGGATGAATATGCTCATCTCTAAAGCTGTTTGTGCCACCAGTGCAGTTCTTCATAGATATCCTCAGAAAAACTTTTAAGTATTTACTGGGGTTCTGAAACTTAGGGGTTAAGCCTGTACATGGATTTTATCTTACCTTATTTGTCAAAGTCAAACCCGTTTCTACTATGCATTTCAATGTCAGCATGTTCAATTGCTTTCTGCTGTATAGAAATCAAACTTTAAAGATCAGAGATATTTGTCTTGGCTTCTGAGAGGTCAGTGTGTTGTTTCTTTTTTGGAGGGAAATGAAAGGATGAAGACATACAGTATTTCATTAAGTTTGCTTTTATGTACAATATACACACAGTTCAAAATGACTGTGTTTTTGAACAGAGGTATCAAGTAGACAGAAAAGACTTCAGTTGGAGTTACGAGTAAGATGCAATGGAACAGCAGTGTATGGCCTAATCTACCGAGTCCTTGTTTTAATAACGAGATGCTTTTCTTATCAGTCAATAGCAGTTGTGCTGGAGATCCAGGTGTCATTTAAAGCTTGTGCTCACAGATTTGGACTTGTAATTCAATGTGAATTTTACAACTTCTGAAACTACTGCAGTATTCAATAAATAATTAGCATACTTGGAAATACAAGAAATAATTTTTCATTATGCAAGCATGTGCCACTGATGTAATACTTCATTGTGATACTAAAAAATGTATTCTGAATATTACTTGTAGCATTATGAACAACAAATTGGATTATTCATATAATGAAATAGATAATTCATAAGCTAAACATAATTGTTTTACATAATCAATGCAGTTTAAACATTTCTTAAGAACTTTTGGTACGATTTGTAATAACTGAATGTTCTCTTTTTACTTACAGAAGAGAATAGAAATGAATATTTTCAAATATTTGTGATACCTATTTATTAAAATTGTTTTGACTGTGTTTGTGGCTGTCTATTATTTCTTTATAAGAATAAGAAAAATATTTCTGATGACTGGAACAACTTGTTAAATTAAATGTGGCGTGAATATATGTATATATATTGTTCTAGGAAATTGATTTAAATGTTGCCTTGATTTTAACCAATAGCCAAATTATACAGGGTGATTTATTTCTCCAATGAAACCAGAGTGAATTACAAATTTAAAATGTTTATTATAAAATCACAGAAACTACATAATTGTTATAATATAATTGTTTTATTAAATTTGATAGTAATAGATAAAGTAAACGAACAAAAAATTATATCTGGTGGAGAATGGCTTGAGAGCAGCCCTGAGGAGAAAGATTTGGTTCCGTTGATGAAAGATTCAACATGAAGCGGAAATGTGTGCTTGTAGCCCAGAAGGCCAACTGTATCCTGGGCTGCAACAAAAAAAGCGTGGCCATAAGGTTGAGGGGGATGATTGTGCCGCTCTGCTCTGTTCTTGTGAGACCCCACCTGGAGTACTGCACCCAGTTCTGGGGATCCCAACACAAGAAAGAAATTATGTTGAAGTGGGTCGAGAGGAGGGCCACGAAGATAATCAGACTGACCTCCACTATGAGGACAGTCTCAGAGAGTTGGAGCTATTCAGCCTAGAGAAGAGAAGGCTTGGGGGGGACCTAATAGTGGCCTTCCAGTACCTGGAGGGGCCTATGGGAAAGATGGGAAGGAACTTTATAGAAGGGCAGGTAATGCCAGGATGAGAGAAAATGGCTTTAAATTTGAAGAGGTAGATTTAGACTAGATATTAGGAATTCATTTTTTAAAGTGACGGTGGTAAGATACTGGAACTTTTTGCTTTCTATTACTTCAACAGTTCTGATCTATGCTATATTGGTATATTTCATTTTCTTCAGGATAGATTTAATGTTTCATTTTATGGAACAACATGGATACTTGTAGTCGCACTAAGGGAAAAAAAAATGTATTTTTTTTACACATATGGAAATAAGTATGTTTCCTACTTCTCTGAATTAACATATAGATTATACTTAAACTCTGTCCATGTTTTAATTGTTATTTTTCTTTATTTTAGTACTCCCACTGCTACCATGTAGATCTTAGAATTACATTAAACACAAGGCATATGGATCTACTTAACATGGTTTCACATTAAATTTGTACAGTTCTTGATCTTCCCACTATATAATGTCACTGTTTTTTTGTTGCCAACAAATTCATGACCTACAGCTGACTGCTTTTATAGCTTTTAATTAAAGTCTGAAGTGGAAAGTGTCTATTAGTCAGTGTGTGAATCCAGTCATAAAGAAGTTGTACAAACTGCATAAGATGGATAGCATTTACATCACTTTTCCCACCTTTGTCTTCATGATGAAGAGAAGCTAATTCAAGTTAATAATGTCAAAGTGGGAGGTCCAGAAGGCCAAGACTATTTTGACAAATGTCCTTAATTATTAAAGACTTACAAATAAATTTGCAAGCAAGGATTTTATCAATATTTTATTGGCTTTCATAGAATTGTTAAAGAATCTCTTCCTACAGTTTGTGGACTCATTCACATGATACCTTTTGTTTTAGATTGGTAACTGACCTTATCTGTTCTGCTGCAGATTTATAATATTCTTTTTTGCCAAATAAATGTTTATTTTCAGAATGTCTGAAACCTAGACATGCATTTCCACTTGTGAATTTGAAGAATGTTCATTTGTCATGCACTCTGTAAAACACTTCCATTAGTTTATTTACACTATGAATATGAAGGAGTAAAAAAGTGGAAGAACTGACTATTAAAAGGCAATTTCAGACCTTCTTCCCATGAGCAGTATTATTGTTTTATTGTCTCATAAACTGAGACTGAAATTTTTCTCATTCTTTTACAGTCATCCAATTTACAAGCACAATGCTAAATTAAAAAGATTTGAAATAATTAAGAAAAAAATCAGTGGACATTTAGCTACTTTTGCCAAATAATATTTGGTTCTTCTGGGAAAGAAAGAAAGTAAGAAACAGCAAGAACAAAATGAACCAGCAGTAGCAGTCTGATACTGCCCCTCCTCTCCCCTCCCCTCCTCTCCTCTCCTCTCCTCTCCTCTCCTCTCCTCTCCTCTCCTCTCCTCTCCTCTCCTCTCCTCTCCTCTCCTCTCCTCTCCTCTCCTCTCCTCTCCTCTCCTCTCCTGTCCTCTCCTCTCCCCTCCCCTCCTCTCTCTTCCCCTCCTCTCCCTTCCCCTTCTCTCCTCTCCCCTTCTCTCCTCTTCCCTTCTCTCCTGTCCCCTCCTCTCCTCTCCCCTCCCCTCCTCTCCCCTCCTCTCCTCTTCCCTCCTCTCCTTTTCTCTCCCCTCCTTTCCTTTCCTTTTTCAAAGTTTATTCAGTTTAAGGATTTGGGGCAATTAACACCAATAGGCGCTATATGTGGACTGTCAAATTAAGAGCTGTATAGATTATATTTTACTGAAGGCCTTTCATCTTACTATAGAAGATGAGCTCTCTATTACTTAAAGTCTAAAGTTTGAAAGTATTTTGTAGTTACACAAAATGCTATGTACTCCAGTATCATGTATCACTGTGCTTTTGTTTTTCGTTGACATTCTAGCTCCTGGAGCCATTGAATTCCAGGACAGTAACAGGTATTCATATTATGTATTGAAGGAGACGGCTCTTTTGATTTTTCTTTTTACTGTCAGTAAAGGCTGATTAGCTTCCTCCATCATGCATTTGTTAAAAATCTGAAAATAATTCATCTGCATAATACCCTAATAATTAGGGTAATTTCCTTTGCTCTGTCTTTCACTGCAAAGAAAACAGCAACCACAACAAACGTGTCATAGCTTTGATTTAATTTGCGGTCGTGTATTTATGGAACTATACCTCCAGACAAGAGAATGTAGAATCATAGAATTGTAGAATAGCTTGGGTTTAGAAAGGATCCTTATGGGCATTGAATCCAACTATCAACATCAGAAATATGAACTGTCATATCTGCATGTTTCTTTAATAATTCTAGGATTGTCCATTCCACCAGGCAGCCTGTTCCAATGCCTAACCGCTTTCTTCATTAAGAAATTCTTTCTGATATCCAATCTAAACCTTCACTTTCACAACTTGGAGACATTTTTTCACATTCCGTCACTTGTCACCTGTGAAAAGAGATCAGTGCTGTGCAGGTTGAAACCTCCTTTTGGGTAATTACAGAGAACGATAAAGCCTCCCACTAATCCTTCCCCTTTTTTTTTTATCAACTCCAGTTCCTTCAGCCATGCTACATATGTCTTCTTTTCTTGTCCGTTCACCATCTTTATCTTGCCTGGACATACTCAAATAATTCTTTCAAATGCTGAAGGTATGTGCCCCAAAAGTGAACACAGTACCCAAGTTCGCCAAGTACAGACAGACTATCACTTCTCTAGTCTTGCTGGCCACACAATTTCTGTTGCAGGCCGGGATGGCATTAGCATTCTCGGCCACCTGGGAACACTGTTGGTTCATGTTCAGTCAGTTGTCAACCCTTACCATTTTTAGTAGACATTTTAAAATAACTCTGGTCTCTTAAATGGTAAAATGAAGTAAGACTGTATTTGGAAGATAAAAGTAAATGCATTATTCATTGCAATTTTCATTCATAATCAAACCACAGTATGCCTGATTGTCAAAATATGCAACAGTGTGTATGCAACATGTGTCATTGTGTGTAAGTAGTATTTTTAATTATCGTGAACAGAATATGTGTATAACGAAAAAATTAGGGGCTTATTGATTTTTTTTTTAATTAAAAGAAATCTAATAATTCTTAATATCTAAGCACCTAGGAAAATCAGTATTCTCAGTTATATCCAGTTTGGACTTTCAGAGTCGTTGCAGCTACATGGAGGTTCAAAACCCAGCTATAGAACAAATGTGTATGATAAAACTTCATTATATAAAAAACCAGCTTGTTTAAAAATAACTTTTAGAACACTAATTTTGTAGCAAAAAATTTTGGAAGTACTGAGTTTTAATGAGTAAGAAATATTTTTTTCAAATGCAAAAGGAACATTGGAAAGTTATTCTCAATATAAGTCTGTTGTGGTTGTGAGTACAGGCAGACTACTGTACTGTTAAGTCAAGAGAGATTTGAAGATCTGACCCTTTCAAATAGCTGTTTTTTTTATCTACTGACTTCTATACACCGCACATTTCAAAGGAGTGTCTTTTGTAGAAGGTGCTACAGTGACTTATAAATGAACAGTCTTTCTATTCTAAAACTTTGCAGAGTCTTAAAACAAGCAGTTGCTGACATGCAGTCATTCCTTGAATTACCAGTAATTGTAGCAGAAAAGTCCAGAGAACAAAAAGTATATTATCAGTAAGTGCTGGACAAAAAGGGCTAGGACAGTCATTTGGCTGGAAAAGAGAGCAATATTTGTAATTACTTATTAAAAATTGTCATACCTTCAGCTCAGATGGAATTTTTTTTCTTCATCATGTCTGAAATGATGATATATTTTTTTTTCTAAGAGAAAAACAATGTTAATAATACACTAATGTTTACTGTTACCTGTTAAGCAGTGTTGTATAGAGCCAAAGCCTTTCAAAGAGAAGGGCCTAAGAAGCTGGGAGGTAACCAAATTAGGACTGCTGACTTAAACTAGTCAGTGGTATATTTCATACCATATGACATCAAGATAAAGGGGGTGGGAGTTCATCTCTCTCTTCTGCTACTCAGGGACTAGCTGGGCATCAGTTTGTGGATGGTAAGCAAATGCTTGTACATCCCTTGTTATACGCATTTTATATATATATATATATATAAAAAAATTATCCTTTTCACAATCTTAGTAAATAGTTTTATCTCAATCCACGAGTTCCACATTTGTTTGTTTGTTTGTTTGTTTGTTTGTTTGTTTGTTTTCCCTCTTGATTCTCTCCTCCATCCCATTGGGAAGTGGAGGCAGGAACTGGCGAATGACTGCGTGGTATTTAGCAATCTGTCAGGTTAAACCACAACCAAAATAAGCATATTATCTTCTAGAGACCTTCAAACCATGTCATTAGATCCTTAATAGTATTTCCCACCTGATTGTTTTAAGCAATTCCTGCAGTAATATTCTAAGGGAAACAGTGAACAGTATGCTGCTGCATGCCCAAACTGAAATCTCTGATATAATATGGAAAAAATGTTTATTTCCCGTTAATTACTTTTATTACTTTTTTTAATTACTTTTTTTATTTCCCTTGATTACTTTTTTTTTTGCATTTTTAAGTTTTTCATCCTATGTGAATTTAATCCTAAGGAATATATGTAGGACAAATTCGGCCATTATATTGTTCTCCTCTTCTGTTGCCCCACAGCCTTGCACCTATGCAAAACAGTCACTTTTCTTCTGTATTGAACTACTACACTTTTCTTAAAGAACATGGCATAGAGCAAGTTTCAGAAAAACAAAAACAAAAAACAACAACAAAAAAGACAACTCACAACTCTGTTTTCAACACACTGTTTTATGAAAGGTTTTGTTTGCATTTATTTCATATTGGGTTCTTTTGGTCCTCTGGTGACAAACAAACATCACAGCTTTTCATCGGAGTGAAGGAGATTTAGGGATTTCTCATACTAAGCTGAGAAAACAGCCATCCCCCTGCTTTACTTTATGAAGTGAGTGGAGTAGAGTAATTTTTGCATTTTTCACCTTCCAGCAGTAGACACTGCAGGTAAATGATACAGACAAATCTGTCATGCAGAGGGAATACTCAGTGATCTTAGGCAGGCCTGAGAAGTGGGTTTTGACTGGGACACTTGTAGTAACACATCATCCAGACCCTCTGTTGAGTTTGGCCTGAAATCATTTCCACACAGGAGACCTACAGCAAATGGAATTGGCATGTATCAAGTGAGTTTGTGGATATGCAAACTGCTGTTTCTACAGGAATACTTGTTTTTTTTGTTGTTGTTTTGTTTTGTTGTGTTTTTTTTTTTTTTTTTTTTTTTTTGCTTTTTATTTCTTTGTTTGTTAGGATTTTATTTTGATTTTTTTATTTATTCAATTCCCTTAACAACTATTGCCTTTGTACCAATCTCCAAGCAAAGGCAGGTTGACTGGTTTAGCGTTTTGATTTTTTTTTTCCTGCTCTGAAAATCTTCAGTTTGTTAGTTTACTTACAAATATACTGGACACCCACATACAAAGTAAACTGTGTCCAAAAGTACCTGAGCACCCCACAATCTATGGGTAATACATATTTCAGTTAGTCATTGACATTTTCTCCTAATGTGATCAGAGATTAAATACAATAGGTTGTTAGTTATTTAAGCATTGTTCTCATATTGTCACATAAGCCTTACTGTCAACTGAAAATAAATGGTAATTCACATTGATGCATTTTAATGACATCAGATTGTCATCACAACATTTACATCAACATTATGACAATCGATGGTCATATGACAGCTGAACTCTCAATAATTATGTCTTCAATAAATCAATTAATTAGCAATACAGCCTTTTGCTCTTTTCATTCCAAGGGAAGTACTAATAGTCACAGATATTCTGTGTATATGAAGCATTTCCTCATGAACTGTGATATTTTTAAAACTGCATACAACCCTGGTTTACATATCATATGCAATTATAAAGACAAAAATTACTCTTCTTTAACTTAATATACATGCACATTTCTAGAATCTTCTGTAATTCCCAGATTTATGTATGAGTCCAGGATCTTACTCTATGCAAATGACAGCCATAAGCAGCAGAAAATTATTATTATTTTTTTTTTCCACTCTTGCAGCTTTAGAATTTTGGTAGAAAAAACCATACTCTTTCTACTGGCCTATTTCCAGATTTTGTCACCAAATTAGTATTCATCTTAATATTTAGGGACATAGACATTACAATTAATTGCATTGTTGTCGATGTCTTGTCCATGGAGATACTGAAGGTCTTGCTGGCCCAGGCTCTACAAACCTTACTGAGCTGGAGATTTTTTTGTTCATTGCAGGGGACTTAGACCCACAAAGCATCCAAAGTGACAGTTTAAAGGTCCCTTCCAACTCAAACAATTCTACAATTCTTTGGAAGATACCTAACACCCCATTCCTATGCATTATTTCGATTATTTCTATTTTGAATAACACAGACTTTTTGTTCTGCTTTCCAAATGATGAAGAGGATTTATAAGTAAAACTCATGATAATAGTAATGTAAGTTTGTTCTGTACAACAGCTAGGAGCAGTAAGAAGTTTAGTGACTTCCTTATGCAGTTTCTACATATCACTGCTGTACCGGTAGTCATTGTTATAAGTGAGCTAATATCATAATGTTATATTGGGTAATATAACAAGCAATCTCAGTTGATCTGTGGGTGGAAATTCACAAGCAAACTATACTTACACTTGCAATTAAAAAAAAAATGTATAAGCAAGATTTTCCTATAACCTTTGCAAGTAATTTATAAATTATATTAATACTGATTACTTTTTGCTAGATTTTCCCTTTGAAAGATGCTATCTTTGCAAATTATCCAAAAAGATTAAAATGCAATTAAACATCTAAACTGTCTTGTTGATAGTAACATTTTTTCGTATGTTGAACTATGTAGTAGTTAATGGCTTATACTATAGTTACTAACTGATGAAGAACAAGATCAGTGCTTTTTTTCTTCTTACTTTAGAGTATTTCTAGGTATAAGATTATTTAACAAAAATGTTTGCATAAATGTGCACATGTACACACAAAAAGAAAAAAGACAGGATAGTAAAAGATATTGAAATGGAGGAATATGACAATAAAAGTGCATATAAGGAGGTAATATAACAAAAACACTTCAATATGCAACAAATAAATCTTTCAAGTATGAGACAGTTTCTGCAGAGGAGTTTTTTCAGAAAACTGTCAATGGAAAACAATGGTTTCTTTATGACAATACATAGGCTAACTGGAAGAAAAGTATGAAGTTGAGAATGAAGTTGGAGAAAAAACTAACTAAGAGCAGAGAATGCTGCTATGATATGGAAAACTAAATAAGGAGGGATGAGAGCGAATACCTGAGATAAAAGTGAAGTTAAGATGTTTAACAAGAACAGTTAGAAGACACAAACAAACAAAGTATCATTGCAACAAGGGATATTAATAAATCAAGAGGTGATAGAAAAAGAAAGGCAAAATATTAGAAGATGAAAGATAAAAATAGACAGTGAGAGAGAAGTAGAAATATTATGTGAAACAAAGAAAAATGGAGAAAAATAAAATATACCCTCAAATACAGCTTAATGCCATCTAATTTTTCCACAATATTGCAAAAAAGCTTATTTCTTGGTTGGACTTATAAAAATGCAATTTAAGCCTGTTGAAGGTTAGAGAGCTAATATTCTGGCTATTCTCTGACTACAGAAATTAGCATGACTAGGGAACTGATTCTGAATTAAGCAACTTGCCAATCTCATTAGTATATGTTGCATCAGGAATTGTGTATAGCTAACGCTGGCCACCAATCTCTCTAGTGAATAATAGAAGGGAATTTTCACTGGAAGTTTCTTTTTAAGTTCAGTGATCACTTTCTTTAAGAGGACAGCTATTTTTCCTCTAAAGTGCTGTAAGACTTTTTACACTTACATATTAAAAAGAGCTGCAGCTGAATTCCATTTGCAGATGTCTATTAGGTAAACTATAAAATGCATCTTTGAATAATATTTTTAAATCAATTTAGGCAACAGATGCATTACATCATCTTCTCACTTTATCATTGATTACATACATTGGACTACCTTCTAAAAATCAGTATTAAGTTTCCAAAAATTGTATTCACTTCATCAACATATGAGGATAGAATGAAATGCAGTAAATGACACAGTATTAAGTTATTGATTCAGATCTTACAATTAAATCAGTTCAAACAGAGAAGTGAAGGCAGAAGCTCCATGCAGTTTTGGATTGTTCTCTGTTTGCCCTCCTCTTGTTCTTTAATAAGTCATTTAATTTTTCTTTTTTTTTTTTTTTCTGAAACACAGAATGAGCTGAGTTGTGTTGAATATGAATAACTAAAGTGAATGAGTCTGTGAACCACTTTATGTCAGGACAGAAACAAACATGTAATTCCATGGTTTATTTAGATGAAGTTCTATTTAGACTAGAATTTGTGGATGCACTAAGTTTCACTGATACCAGCTAGTATACTCTAGCAGAGCACAGTGTCATGTGCATTTATAAAACTTCTTTCGTGGAACATGACATGTGTGTACCTCCTCCTTGAATGCACTGACAGTATGATTAATCTTACTGAAAAAAAAAAAAAAAACACTTTGCAGATGTATTCTTATCTCTCTGCCTGCTGAGATGCATACCAGCTAATACCAACCTTTTTTAATGGCATAAAGCAAAAGTGAAGAGAAAGAAAATTTAAGACACAGCTTCAATAAGAAGATATCATTTCATCCTTTCCTCTGAGACAGGAGGCAAACCACTGTTTTCTCCTTTTGTGATAAAGCTATTGCGTTGCAATCTGTTGTAGCTGTGGTGGTGGAAATCCTGACAGATAAACTATTGTATCAGTAACTTAATGGAAAAATACATTTTCTGCATATGGTTACATATGGTCATCTCATAATTTGCATACAGTTCACATAGCTTAATTTTCCTGTGTACATTTAGTATGCAGATAACAAATTTCCCACAATCAGTATTTTTTGTTTAGTTCTTTAGTTTCATCTTGAAATTGTATTCAGTATCAGTCTTACAGAATCTTATGATTGGGAACTTTATATATAGTCTCAGAAATGCTGGGTGAAATACAAATCCAACAGGACATACTGTCACTTATATCTTGCTCAATATTCTTCAGTACTGCTAAATGTACAAGTTATTAAACAATAAAATAGAATAGATATAAGAACAGACTTGATTTTTTAAAAAGTAATTAATTACGTTATCTGACAAATAATCTACTTCCTAGATTCTGTAATTATGCACAAAGTCGCTTAGGCCTAAATTACTCAAAAATACTCAAAAATTCAAATGAGTTTTAAAAACTAAGAATGAAAATTCTCACAACATATAGAAAATCATTTAAAAATCTATAAAACATACAGAAATATATACTGAAACATCAAAGATCAGTAGTTACAGTAGCTGTAATGTTTTCATTTTATTGGAGAAATACTGCTGGAAAAATATTTCCTTTCGATGCAGATGAATTGGTGGATTTTTCTATAGTGTAACATTTGTAAAGCTTTAGAAAAGGTGGTGAATACGAGACACTAGACAGAACTTAAATAGTTTCCAGATTAAATATTAAAATTTATTTTATTATTATTTTTTTTTCATTTGAATCTGATTAAACTATGATGCCATAAAAATGCTATGAAAATACCACAAGGTGTTGTTCCATTGTTGATTTATTTTGTTTTGTTTATCCCTGAATATTCTTTCTTTCCAATGTTTTCTTCCTTGCACTTCTATTAACTTTGTGTCATTTGTGTCAAGCTGCATATATGTGTTTAGCTTTTGTGTTTAGGCTGAGTAGTAGATGTATTCTCAACTCCTAGGTCCAGCACTGACTGCAGTTATAATCTGATGCTTGAATTTTCTCCTCTTGGAAATCAAGGATTGATGAGATGGCAATGATGATTTTGTACAACTAGATCTTGTGCTGAGACAAAGGGATTTTTTCAGTGTTGACTGGTGACAGGGTGTTAGTCAGTGGGCCCACACTGGAACACAGGGCGTTCCCTCTGATCCTTATATGGTGGGTAGCAGAGTACTGGCATAAAGTCATTATGGAGTCTCTCTGCTTGCAGACCTTTAGAAACTGCCTGCATCTGGTCCTGGGTAACTTACTCCAGATGGCTGTGCCTGAATTGGGTAGGGACAGATAGACACACAGGAACCTGCTGACCTTAATCAGTCTGGGATTTTGTGAAAACAAGCACCCAGGCCCAAAAGTCAAAGTCAACCATTTTAGATACTGGCATTGAGATGTACCCTTCACTCCTACAGTTGTTTATCTAATACTCTATAGGTAAGCCCTTAAACAGCAACTGGCAAGAGGAAAAATATGAAAAGAGAATTCAGGTAGATTTTTCCACTTTTTGTAGAGTCTGTAGTAATTTTATAACATTGTTACAGTTGCAACTATAGTCTCAGGCTAGTGAAAAATCACATTTCCTGCTTTTCCAATTGGAAAAAAAAAATCTAATTGATTTTCACATTTCAGATAGAGAAACTAGGGACAACTGAAATTAATTATGTAGAATTGGGAGTTTTTAAGATTTTTTAAATTATTTGTTACCTTTATAAAATTTGGACTTTAACTAAAGGCATTTAAGTACTTAGCTTTTAAGCTAAGCTAAGTTAAGCTATTTCCACTGCCATCAGCAGTGAAAATGGTGGAATTTTCGGAAAATATTCTTCCACAGGTTCATCGCTTGAAACATTAGAATATTTCAACAGTGAAGCACTGTTCACAAGATAATGTTTTGATCCAAACACTCAGTTTACATGAACAGGAACAGTTAACTGAAGAGGACTGCAGAGCTCTAATTCCTTTGAAGACTTCCTTTTACCTTGTTACTGGTAGGAGCTAGGTTGCCTCTCTAATTGGAAAGTCATAAGATGTTTATTGCATGACTGAAATAGTTTTTCAACAGTGTGTAGTACAGTTAGCAGATATGTCTGTAGCACAAGGAATAAATGAAAGAAGAAGCAGACACATGAAAATATCAATGACAAGTTCTCTTAACTCCTACTGAATCACTTTACACATATTTATTCAGAAACTACTGTGATCATAGCTCACATGTTACGAATGTTGGTGCCAGGAATGTTGAATTTGACCAGTTCTCCAGACAAATAATAGGAACATTAGGTATTTCTTAAAATTGTTATGACTCTGTCTAGACAAGTACTCACTCATGAAGTAATAAATTGCCACTTTAAAGTCAAATAGATTCCTTATCTCTATAGGTTAGTCAGGTGGTGAAGTGTCTGCAATATCATTACATTTCATGTTCTTAGCACTTAAACTGCTTTTCTAGATAGAGGCATCATTGGAGAATTTCCTTTGAACACATCCAAGTTAAGAAGACTGAATCCCTGAAATCAAGACCTAAAGATAAATACTTCTTCACTTTCAGAAATTAACAGTTTTAAACAAATATATTTTATATTTTCTATTGGCCTTATATTTGGAGTTTAGTGCTACTATCTTCCTACTAGATTACAGAAAAATAGCTCCATGCGGATATGAGATGTAACAGTAAATCCCATAGGAGATTTCTTGAACTTTCTCCCTTTTAATTCAGAAAGGTATAAAAGTATATGAGGTTATGTTTGGCTAAGTATCCTGTTCTATTTTGTTGCAAACATGTTGTGCCACAAGCACGTTTCAGGGGATTAGGTGGTTATTTACACTTCCTGCCTAGGAATGTGACTATTTTTTTGTTACTTATTCTAATACAGAGGCCATAAATCAAGAGTTTATTCAAGATACAAGACCGTCCTCCTTTCATATCCATAAACCATTAATGAGGATATCTGAAGTAAGCTGAGAAAAATCTGAACAAACTGATCAGTATTACAGTTTTAGATCTTATGTACCTTTGTGTGTTTTTATTACACAGCAGGAGATAGATTTATCATCTTTAAAAAAATATATTTAACAGGGTAACATTGAAACTAAACTGACTTCCTCCAAGTACATTGCATGCCAGAAAATGAAGCACTAATGCATATGTTAAAAGATTCTCTGCAATGTTAGCATGGGATTGGTTGTTTGACACAGTACTATGGTGTAACTGCTCTCACACTTTGCCATGAACAAATCCTTTAATATAAATAATAAAATTTTAGAACTTGATCTTTTGAAAATTGTATTGAGTTTTCCACTTGCCGATTTTATATTCATCTATCGAATCAAATTTACCTTGTCAGCTAATTAATTCTGAATTGCCATTTTATACGTTTTTGTAGTCTGTTTATCATTATACACACATTTTATAGCACAGAACAAAAGTGCTGCTGTGACCAGCTAAATATTTGCTGCGTTTGTGTTTCATGTACAAGGAGTACATTTGCAGTGAAATACTCAAACATTTTTTTTTATAAAAAAACTAAAGACTGTTTATATGCATATGTAGCATTTGTCAGTTAAAAGCTGAAAAGATCATATTTTCTGTTGAAGTTAATTGATTTTGAAATTTTACAGATAGCTCTACTTTTTATTTAAAGAAAAAATATCATCAAACTTTTATTTAATTTAAAAACTAACAAATATATCCAACACCAATTAGGACTAATTCAATCCTGAGTGTAAATCTTATAGAAGAATGTGGTTATCGTGTGACTGAGTTAAAAACTTCTGAGTCAGTTTTACTGGAAATGTTATTTCAGTCTGAACAGGAAAAAAAAAAAAAAAAAAAGAAGTTTCCTTTATAACTGCTTAAATAACTCTTAGTTAATGAATGAAAACCAACTTGCTTTAAAACTTTTTCACAAAAAAAAGTAAGATAGAGATTGAAATACAACGTTAAAAAAAAGTCTCAGTAATTAATGTAAATCTCAGCTTCTCTCCAATCACACATGCAGAAACTCTTTCATATACATGCCCCAGCATGTTACTGTGCTTACAAATCTGAAGAACTGCAAGACTCTCTAAAGCTATTGATTTGCACACTTTCTGAAATTAAACTGCTAGGCATAACTGTGTTTTTGATATGTTATTGATTTTTTTAGAATATTTTGTGGAAAAAAAAATTCACAGAGCTGTAGGACAAATGGTAGGTCTCAGTCTTAGTACGTAGGTTGCTCTGGAAGTAATGCCTCTTTGTAATTTCCATGGAAATTACAACACATGTAAAGATTATTTGAATAATATAATATTATTTGATAGAGAAAATACTCAGCAACAAAGCATACTTTTCAACATTGTCGACACTGTATATTCCTTCTCATCAGCAATCAACAAAAACCTCCATGTCACGCATGTAAAAAATCTGTACCAGCAGATGTGAACGCACTCTCAATGTGGGTTCTCATCACCGAAACACACCATCCACCTCCTCACTGTGCTCACGTCTTTAATTAATATTTAGTATTTAATTTCTATAATGTTCAGCAAGCATCAATGGATGTCTACATGTGCAATTTTTTCTTCATGGAGGAATTCAATGACAAACCTTTGCTTCATAAGCACTCCCATGTCAGGAATCACTTTCTCAGTGTCCCTCTGCTGCCACCTGTCACACAGCAACAAAACTGTATGGAATATTGGTGGAAAAACAACCTCTACTGTCATATCATCAACATCTGCATGTGATATCACAGGCCAGTATAATTGGAGGCATTACATTTGGAGCATCCTTCATAGATAAAATTATTATGCAGCAGGTTCCCACAACTTTTTGCTTTGTTTCTCTTCGTTTTTTGTTTTGTTTTGAGGTTTGCTGCTTAATCAATGGTAATTTCTAGGTATTAAATAGTCTTTTTGATTTAACAAATTTTACCTGATCTGTTTCACAAAGGTTTGAGTCTCTGGGGTAGGAGAAATCTCATACAGTGCTTTAAAACAGTTTCAATTTTGCTTTACGTCTCTCAGAGACTGGAAAATGACAACAAAACCAATAAAAACAAAACACCAAAATCACCATAGAACTGCTTTGTAAAATTCACTGCCTTGAGACTGAATTATCTTACACATATGTACTTCTTTTGGTGATCTTCATAAAAAAATAAATATTTCTTTAAAACCATTTACTTATTACAGATGGATTGCATATTTTTGTTAATAGCAGCAGAATCTTTTTTTTTCTGTTCCTCCCCCCCTCTTCAAAATCTTACATTTTTCATTTAAGAAACTTAAGATTTCCAATTTTTCATAGCAATACATTTCTCATTAGTGTCTCCAGCTTATGACTGAAGTTTATCTTCGTTGCTAGGAATTAAAATAATTGTGTTATCTGATGAACTATTTTATGTGAGAATAACTCACATACTTTGTACAGTACAAGTTTTGCATTCACAAGTGTGAACACAAAAGTCTAGGCAATTAACTTAATCTGAACTCTAAGCATCTTCCTCTGAACTGCTTGCAAAGAAATGCAAGAGCTACTTCCTACTCATTTTGGATTTAATTAAAAAAAATTACAGGAAGTGCATTTGTTAATAAAATTTGGGGAGAAAGAATTAGAATTTCTTACAGATATGTAGATTGAATGTTTTTGCAACTATGCCAAATAATTAAACTGTAATCCATAGTCAAACATCTATTTTCTTCTTTCTATTTTTACAGCTTTAGCTTGTGCAAAATTACATTCTCTATCATAGTTGACATCTATGTTTTTTAAATTATTTTGTCCATAGTCATGTCTTCTACTGGTGTATTTGCTATTATAGTATGGTTACAATTTTTTGTTTATTACTATTTTTTTTCCTATTTTTTTTTTCTGTGAATTTCTTTATTCCAGGTTGTATATGAACAGTCATAGCTACTTTGTCTGCTGAGAGTATGTCTCTCCTCTTGATCTATTGTGTTGATCTATTAGTGTTATATAATGTTATCCTTTTAATATGTTTGTCCTTTTAAAATGCTGGAGTGAAAAAAATAAATAAGATTACACTAAGAGTGATTTCCTAACATTGAAATTAATAAAACCTACGTTATGGTAAGGTCTATATCACGAGGATAAATCATCTTCTGGAAATACTTTCTCTACTATCAGTTACCAGGAGGATTTGAAAGGGAAAACTGCCTGATTTCACATAGACTACTTATCTACTTTTGGTGGCTAAAGACAGGTAAATTAGTGAAAACTAACATTATTTTTGGTTCAATGCAGAAACTATGGTTCTACTTCCTTCTAAATGATCTCTCATTCTTTTGGTTTTCTTTTTCTTTTTTCTTTTTTTTTTTTTTCCCAAAGTACCTCTCTTATGTTGTTCCTTTGATGTTGAAATGTGATGCAGAAAGATACTCAACATAACTTTATTTTAAAAATTGTCTAAATTATAAACTCTGTTGAATGCAGCATGATGTACTGTAAATCACTAATGGCTCCTACCTTACTAAAAAAAAATAGAGTAAGAAATGTGATAGTTTATGGGCACATTATATCCTACTACAGCAAAAATGGAATACAAGTATAAATCACATCTGTATCTTAAAAAAAAAAAAAAAGAGAGAGAGAGAGAGAGAAATATAATCTATTTCTTTCCAGGAACTAGTATCAGATAGAGATAAACATCTTGAAGAAAACATCTGGGAGGACTTGGATTCAAAGAGAGTACTTACTATTAATTATACCTCCTTTTGATCTTTTCTTTGATTTTAAAACTGTTCAGCAGCTTCAAAGACGTTAGATGGTGTTGCAGTACTCAGTTTACCAAAATATACATTGCTAGGAAAATAATATTTAATCTCAATTGAGAGTACTGTAAGAATTCTAGGTTCATACTACAGAAATATATCTAGCCTCTTAAAACTGGCTGTGAGTTTGTACGAGTCCATCATCAGTACTGTCTTCACATCTACTATATATGCATTTTCCTTCAAAATCTTTTTACAAACTGGAGAGGGACTTTTTATAAAGGCATATAGTGACATGACAGGGGGAAATTATTTTGTACTGAAAGAGGGTAAATTTACACTAGGCATCAGGTAGAAATTCTTGACTGTGAGGTGATGAGACACAGGAACAGGTTACCCAGTGAAGTTGGCCCCCTCCCTGGAAACATTCAAGGCCAGGCTGGATGGGACTTTGAGGAACCTAGTCTAAAGAGAGGTGTCCCTGCCTGTAGCAGTGATATTGGAACTAGATCTTAAAGATCACTTCCACTCCAAACCATTCTATGAACCATTAATATGTTCTATAAAATTTGAATGAAGGTCAATTTATAAAAACAAATTACAAAGAGCGTAAGTTATAGCAGTTTTAACATAAGTGGTTTTGAAGTATATTTTTCCTGTTCATAGCCATCCCACCGCAACACTTGGAGATCAGTTGTAATTTGTGTGAAACTATTGTGGTCACAGATAGCTGATAATAAAATAAAGAACAATAGCTGAGAACAACAGCTTTCCTTTACTTCCATGGAAGTAAAAGCAACAAGAGGATCTTTGTGGGAGGTCTGTGCACTGAATAGTCATCCTTTATTTTTAAATTGTCCTTCTATAGAAAGACAATTTCCATTAAAAAAAAAAAAAGTGTTTGAATATGTTTATACTCAAATTTGCTAGTGAAGTTCTCTATTGAACCAAGTAGCTGTTGTTCAAAGAAACATATTGCATTCTGTTACAATAATCAAAGATGTAACATCCTGTCCTCCACACATTGAAGTGTATACTCTTCTAAAATACTCGGTAAGATGAGGTTGTTTTTAAGCCATTCAAAACTCACTTGCACAAAATTTAATATTAGCCAAAACTACTTGACCAGCAACGGCCAAATGATTACATTATTAATGCAGAGGAGTTAATACCAACCCTGACTTTCTGATGTTTGTTGCCTGATTGTCCTGATTAGAGTTTAAATTCAAACTACCTTATTCTAGGTAAGTTTGCTTCTAATAGCTATAGAATTGTATCTAACTGCTCGGTGTAATTCATTTATCAAATTTACACTGGAAAAATCAAAGTCTTTTCTAAACCCTAGAAAAATTATCTTCAAGAGTTTGTTCAGTGTCATTGGGGATTTAAAATAAATAGTCGTATTTATTTTCCTTTCAGATAAAACTTCATCAGAAATAACATGTACTATGAACTGGAGACTTTATCATCTTGTCAGAGTCGATGCTTTAAAATCAAGTAAACAAGATATCAACCTATCTCTTGCAGAGGTGGAAAGGTTAGCAGAGAAGGAATGGAAAATGAATGAATGGAAAATGAATGGCGCTTTCAATCTCAAATCATTTTGTAGCAATGTGTTAGCTAGTCTTAGCTAAGATGAGTGCCAAGTCTAAGAATATTGGATTTGTGGGTAAAGTTAATTATGTTGGAATTTAAACAGAAAATTTCCTTGAAGACAATAAAACTATATAACTTCAGTAATATAAGAAATTATCTTTAATAAAAAACACTTGTTTATTATTTTAATATATTATCCATGGAATAAATATGAAAATCATAAATAAAGACTCAGTAGTTGTGATTTTTTTTTTCCCCAGCAGTAAATGGGAAAAATCATTAAATATTTTGGGGAGATAGTTAAAAATATTGCAATATAATTAAAAGTCTCACTGAAGGTATAGTAAATGTATATTTTCTGGCAGTAAAGGTTTATCTTGGAAAACTAATATGTAAGTTTCATTGCCCTTCTGAATGAACAGAACAGTGATTTCCTTACCCTTTCTGAACTATTATGTATAAACCACTGGAAAAGTGTTCATGGCCAAAATGAATCAGTATAGGAAATAGAAAGATTTTTGTTGCAGGTTTTCATGGAAGCTTTCTGTACTGAGAGGATACTTATTTTCTCCAATGACCTCTTTACTGAAAGCTATGAACAGTTTCGTATCTGAGAACTCACTCTAGAAGAATAGGGTGGATCTTAAATTTGTTTTTAATTTCTGACAAACAGAATTCACTCTAGAAATGAGAATTTATTTTGCTCTTCTAGATAAACTTCTAATTATACTGTCTAAAATACTCAGAAGAATTACACCTTCAAATTTTCAATCATCCGTACAAGCGCATAGGGCTAAAAATAAACACTTTCATCCAGCAAGATAGGGTTGCCTTTGGGAAAACTAACTAAGGTAGGTATAAGATTGACTTGTAAATATAAGGTGAAAAACTAACAGTCATTTTCAAAATAGTTCATCTAGATTATCCTGAGAGACCACATCAGTGATAACTCCTGGAAAAGCAACAACCAGAATTGTATGTGAACTAGTATGAGAGCAACAAGCTGTACATATTTACTCTTCTTCTTGGCATCCATTCCTAAAGAGAAAAGAAATAAGGTATCAGTTTATGAAGAATATGATGTGAAAGTGCGGACTATATTTACTTTCTGTATGTCTTAGGCATTGTCTTGTTCTAGGAAGGAAACAGGGCAGCAAAATCTTTAGATTTCATAAATCACAGTTATAAGTTATATCTCATTCTTATTTTTGGACCCGTACAGAACAAACTACATTTTATAGACTCAGTGAGATCTAATGGATTAACTTATGTGAATGGAAAAAGAAAATTTATTGTGAAGTTAAAGAAGATTTATTTTTCTTCTTTTATAAATTCTCCTTGCCATTTAACAAGGCTGTAACACAAAGGAAAGTACAACAATGAAAGTAGAGCAGCAAGTTACACTGAGTGAGGATTTGCTCAAACATAACAGCGGTAGGCAGAAAAATAAGAGAAAGAAGCTGCTTATCTTCAGAAGACCACAGTCATGCAGGGACCTTCCAAAAAGATACCCTTATCTCCACTGTCAACTCTTAAATAAGGTTTGGGAAGGGGTGGATCCTGACTCCTGACTCCATCCCTCCCATGCACCTGAGTGCCCCTGGGTTGGCCCTGCCTTTTCACCAGGTGCTCAATCACTGTTTCAAGTTATGAATTAGCATTTCTACTACAGATGTGTTTTACAGAGTAAACAGGGTTTTAGATATCACTAGAAATTACAGGTGGCAAAGGTTTAAAGATTTTCTGTGGCTGTGTTACTGTTTCTTCTACTTCAAATGCTAGAAAACAAATATGAAACTGGATATTTTTTAATATATCTCCACTTATCTAAAATGAAGAGGAACAAAGGATGGCATGGGACTATTCGAAAAAAATCTAAGGGAGGAATGTAGAAGCTCACAGATTTGATGGTTCAATCTGATGATGTTAAATTCCAACTACATATAATGCAGTGATGGATGAGAATCTTAGAAAATTATTTATCTTCTTATTTAAAATAAAGAATTGGAATACGTTTCTCTATTCCTCTCCAGAATGTCTTCATCCATCTCTACTTACACATTTCATATTTAATTTCTTCAAGTTTGTTAGGCTTCTTCAAGTATGTTAATAGCAAAAGGAAAACTAGAGAGAATGTGGGCCCCTTACTAAGTGAGGGGGGGGTCCTCGTAACGGGGGATGTTGAGAAGGCAGAGATACTGAATGCCTTCTTTACTTCCGTCTTCAGTGAAAAGGCTCTTGCGCAGGAATCCCACACCCTGGAGGTTAGTGAGAGGGTCTGGGGAATGGGAGACTTCCCTTTAGTCAGGAAAGAGGACGTGCGTGAGCGCCTAGGCAGTACTAAGGTCCACAAGTCCATGGGACCTGATGGGGTGCATCCACGTGTGCTGAGAGAGCTGGCGGAGGTCATTGCCGAACCGCTCTCCATCATTTTTGAGAGGTCTTGGACAACAGGGGAGGTCCCTGAAGACTGGAGGATAGCCAATGTCACTCCGGTCTTCAAAAAGGGCAAGAAGGAAGATCCGGGTAATTATAGGCCTCTCAGCCTCACCTCTGTCCCTGGAAAGGTGATGGAACAGCTTGTGCTGGATACCATCTCCAGACAACTGGGAGAAAAGGAGGTTATCAGGAGTAGTCAGCATGGGTTCACCAAGGGGAGGTAGTGCTCGACCAACTTGGTGGCCTTCTATGATGCTGTCACATGCTGGGTGGATGGTGGAAGAGCGGTAGATGTAGTCTACCTTGATTTTAGAAAGGCATTTGATACTGTCTCCCACAACATCCTTATAACAAAGCTGAGGAAGTGTGGGATAGACGAGTGGACAGTGAGGTGGGTTGAGAACTGGCTGACTGGCAGAGCGCAGAGGGTGGTCGTTGGTGGTGCAGAGTCTGGCTGGAGACCTGTAACCAGTGGTGTCCCCCAGGGGTCTGTGCTGGGTCTGGTCTTGTTCAACATCTTCATCAATGACCTTGATGAGGGTATAGTGGCCACCCTCAGCAAGTTTGCTGATGATACGAAGTTGGGAGGATTGGCTGACACGCCTGAAGGCTGTGCTGCCATTCAGCGAGACCTGGACAGGCTGAAGAGCTGGGCAGTAAGAAACCGGATGAGGTTCAACAAAAGCAAGTGTAGGGTCTTACACCTAGGGAGGAGTAATTGCATGCACCAATACAGGCTGGGGGATGAGCTGCTGGAGAGGAGCTCTGCAGAGAGGGACCTGGGCGTCCTGGTGGACGACAGGTTGGCCATGAGCCAGCAGTGTGCCCTCGTGGCCAAAAAGGCCAATGGCATTCTGGGGTGCATTAAAAAGAGTCAAGTGTCCAGCAGGTCGAGGGAAGTGATCCTTCCCCTCTACTGTGCCCTGGTAAGGCCTCATCTGGAGTACTGTATCCAGTTCTGGGCTCCCCAGTACAAAAAAGACAGGGATCTCTTGGAAAGAGTCCAGCGGAGGGCCACAAAGATGGTGAAGGGCCTGGAGCATCTCCCCTATGAAGAAAGGCTAAGTGAACTGGGTCTGTTTAGCCTTGAGAAAAGAAGACTGAGAGGGGACCTGATCCAGGTTTATAAATATCTGAGGTGTGGCGGCCATAGCGGTGAGGCCAGTCTCTTTTCAGCAGTGTGTGGAGACAGGACGAGGGGAAACGGACATAAGCTGCAGCATAGGAAGTTTCGCACGAATGTGCGTAAGAACTTCTTCACGGTGAGGGTGATGGAGCACTGGAACAGGCTGCCCAGGGAGGTTGTGGAGTCTCCTTCTCTGGAGATATTCAAGTCTCGCCTGGATGCCTACCTGTGTGACCTGGTGTAGGGAACCTGCTTTGGCAGGGGGTTGGTCTCGATGATCTCTAGAGGTCCCTTCCAACCCCTACAATTCTGTGATTCTGTGATTCTGTGATTCTGTAATTCTTTGCAGCTTTTTTTCATATTCAAGACTTTCAAGTGTTCCATTGCCTTTTCCGTATTGCTAGACAATCCTCATCTTTAAATAAGCTCATCTGAAAATTTGACTTTCTTGAAATATCTCAGAAAAATATACAGTGGTGAAATTGATAGCTCTGGTGTTTTTTGTTGTTATTGTTTTGTTGTTCTTGTTGTTGCTGTTTTTTCCAGATCTGGGTAATTTGGATTAATATTTAACCTTCTAAGTATTTAGAATTAAAGCGGAAGATAAATCAGACCACTTTTTTTCATAACCACTGTGTAATACATTTCACAGTTACTTAAAATATCTAAGTTAGGATCACGTCATCATCTAAGTAGGAAGAAACCAAGAATTATATGGCTGCTTACTGAGATTAGAAATAGTAAAGGTGAGCAATTCTGTTTCTCAGGAAGACCTGAATCTTGGTGTTATCCAAATATCAAGAGAATTTCAAAGCTAAAGTTAATGAGTAAAGAAATAAATGCTTCATCAAGTATCAGTGTTAAGAAGACTCCTTTAGATGTGAAATTCTCAGTTTTTCTTGGGCTACCTAATGTTGAAGAGAAGCTTGACTGTCTGTCTTATACCTCCTTTTAGCCATTGAGGAAACAAATGTTATATAAAGGAGGACATAGATGATCATTCAGATCATATAGTTTTGGATATCTCTGACCAATGACAGCCATAGGAATTTTAAAGAGGCCTCACAGCTCTGCTATTGCCAAAAATAGAAAAACCCGGTGATATTCAAAGTTTAATTGCAATAGATCAATCATTGTAAACTTCAAAGTATAATAATAAGCAAGGAGCAAATTCTGGGTCTTGAGGAAGTAAAGGATTAATTGTCAGGAAAACAATGGAAAAGGAAAACTCTTTACTTTCCTTGTTCTCAGTGTGATATATGTCATGTTTCCAAACATGCAACTTGATATCATAACTGCAAGAATAGGTTTCAGATTAGCCAAGGAAAAAATACAAAGTGCCCTCGTAGAGTTTTATCTTTATTTTGAAGTTAATAAAGTCATTAATGTTTAAAAATGCATTGTCCAAATGTTCTTCCAACTTTTGGTCTCAAACTCTGAAGTTCTGTACTGATCTTAATTCTTTTATTTTTCTCAGGATCAGATAATTGAGTACTTCAGAATGTTAGTCCTCCTTGAAAGTTCATTATAATATAAGGAATTAATGTTTAATTGCTCTCAGTGTTGGAAAAGAATCTACTGTATCTCTTACAGTGAATTTCATCTACCACACTTATGATCTTCTTTTGATGTACACACATAGGTGTGGTGGCCATAGTGGTGAGGCCAGTCTCTTTTCAGTGGTACGTGGAGACAGGACGAGGGGAAACGGACATAAGCTGCAGCATAGGAAGTTTCGCACGAATGTGCGTAAGAACTTCTTCACGGTGAGGGTGATGGAGCACTGGAACAGGCTGCCCAGGGAGGTTGTGGAGTCTCCTTCTCTGGAGATATTCAAGTCTCGCCTGGACGCCTACCTGTGCGACCTGGTGTAGGGAACCTGCTTTGGCAGGGGGGTTGGTCTCGATGATCTCTAGAGGTCCCTTCCAACCCCTACAATTCTGTGATTCTGTGATTCTGTGATATCAGAAAAAGCAAGTAATAAAGTAAATGCAAGATTAAAAGGCCTTAAGTGATCTGCAGAAGAAATTGAAGATAATTTAATCAAAATTTCCGTTGTCTACTTTAGCTGCATTTTCTTTTCTTATTGACATGTAAGGTTATCCATTGTATACTGAATCATTACAAGTTTTCAACATAACATCCTGTAAATCTCATCCTCACAAACTGAAAATGAGCTGGAAACATCAGGTCCTTGGTGAGAATAAAAAAAGAAAAAAGAAATTATGTATAGTTTTTCATGTATTTTATGTAATCATACGCAGATATGTGAATAATTTCCAGTCTGCTAATATGACTTGAGGTGCTCTAATATATTGAATTTGATATTACTTTTTAAAAATGTTGGAGAAAATAAGTAAATAAATAAATAAAACAGTACGAATTATTGGGAAGGAAAATCTGATATCTGAGGAATCAAAGATATTAAAGCTATAACTAAACCATCATTTTACTTCAATTGAGAGTCTGCATATAGTATAATATTTTGTGCAAACATTTTGATTAATTTAGCCTTTACTAAAGTCAAAACACAGCAGGTGGAAGCTAGTGCAGTCAAAATAAAAAAACTCAACTCTAGATGTAGGCATAAAATACAGTGGTCATATAAAGGTTTTTTTTGCTTGTTTTTTTGACTGAGATCCTATGTAAATATTTTATGAACACTTCTAGTGCTCTTATAGCAAATTCAGTCCAGACTGGTATAAAATATCTGTAGATTTATTTTAATGTAAACACTGAAATAGTATTATAATATAATAAAAGTAACATCATATATTAAAAATATAATAAGTATTATCCTCTTGCTGTATTCTTTAACAGGTATTCTGCTAGGTCTGCTGGATTATGATGAACAGTGAATTTAAAGGTGAGAAGTTCATATACACAGCAATGGAACTCAAAAAAAAAAAAAAAAAATCCTAAATATTATGGGAAGAATTGATAAACTAGGATACTCATGGTTGGAATAACAATTGTGCTTAGTTTAGGATTAAGATTATACTAGGGTTTTTATACTGCCTGTGAAGAAATGAAAAAATATACGTGTAAGGATTCATCAGTAAATAGATATGTAGTTTACTTTCTTTTTCACTGAGACATATATGATAGACACTTGTTACTGCAAGAGAGAAACGTTCTCTATTTTCATTCAGACAATAAATACATATTTTTCACAATACATTGCACTTAAATTAGTGAAAATCTTGTATAACTTGCTGTCTAAACATGACTTCAGCTATTGATATTATACATTTCATCCTACAGTATAAAACTACAGTTTGAATTGACTTTTCACAGCATCACTGATTAAAAAAAAAATAAAATTTGCGAGAGATACAAATATGATTTTGTTAATCTGTTATTAACTACATAGAACCAAATAGAATTTAAAAATTCTTTAAATGAGCTTTTAACATTGTTTTAAAAGCCAGACATAATTTTCCTTTCCTTTCCTTTCCTTTCCTTTCCTTTCCTTTCCTTTCCTTTCCTTTCCTTTCCTTTCCTTTCCTTTCCTTTCCTTTCCTTTCCTTTCCTTTCCTTTCCTTTCCTTTCCTTTCCTTTCCTTTCCTTTCCTTTCCTTTCCTTTCCTTTCCTTTCCTTTCCTTTCCTTTCCTTTCCTTTCCTTTCCTTTCTCTTCTTTTCTCTTTTCTTTCCTTTCCTTTCCTTTCCTTTTTTCTTTCTAAATATTCTTTTGACACTATGTCTTAAGCTTCTACTATCTAAGCTTCAACATTCCTGAGAATTAATGCAGTTAAAAAACTATTCCAGCAGAGTACTCTTTTTAATCTTGTTCAAGCAGAACTTTTTTGTAATAAAGTTAGAACACTTCTTCCCCCATCAATTAGATTTGCAGTGATAAAGTTAATATATACTATTTCTAAATTAATAATGTGTCCGTAGAAAGTATTTTAAATGGCATTATACACTGTGTCTGTTGTTCAAATTGGTTATTTGAATTATGGCTTATTTCTTTAACATAGAAGCTTGTAAAAAAGTACAAGAAAAACAGAAGGTTTTTTCTATTCTGATCTAATCATTAATTAGAGCAGTTTGAAGTTTCAGTAGGGCACACAGAGACCATTTTAGAGGGTGTTTTAAATGCTGTAATTAAGTTGTAGGAGTAATATTGTTAAAAATAAAGATCTTAGTGGGAAAAAATCTTGCCATACCTATTTGGCCAACTGCCTTCTTGTTTTACCTCCCATTTTCACAGCTCTGACATGTAGCAGTGCATATTTTAACATAAAATAGCAAGTCTGAAACTCTGACATGCTGTATATTTATTCTCGTGTGAAGTAAAACTTTTTTTAAAAAAGTACAGATGATTATATCTCTCTTTTTTTTTTTTTTTTTTTTTTTTTTTCCCAAACCTAGTGTTTCTTTTAAAGTGTAAGGTTTATTTTCACACTTCTGATTGCCAGCGAAGCAGGAAGCAGAGAGCTGTACATCAGACACTTAAATCCAGACATTATGCAATCATGATAACAAGGATTAATAAAGATTAATTTAGCTCCCACTTAAAAGCTCTGGTGTTTCAGAAGTATAACTGTCTAGATTTCAAGAAGAGAATAATTATAATTTCCTTTTTGAAATGTTCTTCTTTGTTATAGAGAGTTGTCCATGATTTGAAGCTTATTTGTGCCAAGCTATTCCCCAGATACATGTGGCTGTTCAAATACAGTGATATTTAAAAAAATATAAGTATCTGCAATAGCAATAGCTTATTGCTATTTCTTAAGTGTGTGGAACACTGATCTGCAATGCAAAAACAAACAAACAAACAAATAAATAAATAAATAGGTTTTGTCCACTCTTCAAAACTGCACACGATATAGAACTTTTTTCCGAAGATCTTAATTTTAACAGTTCAGTTCTTTTGAACAGATAGGCAGCAATGAATATAATCATTGTGTTAAAACCATTCTGTAAAATAGAATTTTCATATTATGCAATAGTATTTTGTTGGTGAGAATGTAACAATCATCCAAGGAAAAAGAGATATGATGAGACATAATAATACTCATAAACAGGAACACAAACTAATACATTTTCACTATTGCTAATTTATATGAAATCCTCCTATGTATGTTACATTGTTAAATATTACTTTATTATATCTTGCTTAACATTTCCTGACAAGAGCAGGCAGTTACAATCCTTTTAGATTTATTTAAAGTAGTTTTGCAGAGATAGTCATTCTTTTAAGAAGAATGTCCAAGTAATCACACTGGTTGTTGATATTAGAAGCTAGTGATATAAACTGATAATAAGAAGCTGAAAAAAAAAACATATTTTCTTCAAATAATACACCCAAATGTAGAATAAGTCACTCCCCAAAAGCCTACAAGATGCTCCCAGATTTTTTCTCTTAGAAATGAGGAACATGGAATCAGGATTCCTGATCTGGCAAGGCCATATCTTGTCTGAGCATGCATTTAGAGAGATGCTGCACTGAGGAAAATGGGACTGCTTAGTTAATATTTAGCTATTCATTTCTAGAAAACAGATTTTTCAAAAGACTCACAAAACACCTACTGTTTTCACCCTGAATTTAATTTTTTTTCTTGAGGAAAACTGATTTATCATGAATCACCAATAGTTTTTAGTCTATAATCAACAACATGATCAACACTAGTTTATAGAATTTAGTAATTGAATTAAAAATAGAAAGAAAATCTTCTTGAGCAATATCAAAAGGCCCATTTAAAATCATCTCATATCTACAGGTTACTGTTGACGCTTGACACAATAGCCTCCTCAGTCTCAGATGCAGATATACATTAGATAATGTAGATAAAGGAATGGTTTATCTAAAATCTTAGAGTAAAAAATTATTTATTTATCAATTATTAATGATGTATTTACCAATTTTTTGTAGAAGATTCACCAATTTGAAACCGATTCCAATTTGTGAAAGATGGGAATTCTGAAAAACAGAATTAAACTACAAGAGAACTACAAAACTACTCATATTTTCAGAGACACAGACAATTGAAATATTTTATATGACTATTCTTATTCCAAGAAGTTTCTTCTCAGGTTTGCTAAAACAGGAAAATGAACATCATTTTGTGTTTTCTGACTCCATTTCTGTAGTCAGAAACACACACTAAGCATTCAGAAAAAACCTCATTCCCATATACCTTAATTTGTCTCTAAATCACTTTAGGAAGGAGTAAAAGGATGGACAGGTAGACAATACTAAAGAAACTAAAGAAGAGAGAAGAAAATACTGAACTGTTTTGGATAAGTACTTAACAGGGTAGAAGTATAATCAAATAGGAGCCATGCTAACAATCTGTTCTCTTTGAATAGTGGTTCTTTAAAACAAAGATGCAGCCTTTACTCTGATGGATTGCATTTCACTGGTAAATAACACTTAGGGTTATGAAATAGCTGTTGGATAGTAGATGTCAGAATACTACTGGTGCAAGTTTCAGAGCCCACACCTGAGGAAACAGGACTTAAAGAGAGCTTTTGAGATAATACTTTAAAGAGATTCAAGATGCTGACCTAATCCAAGAAAGGAGAAAGAGGAGAGGATTTGCATGAAATTCTGCAAAGTCCAGCTTCAGTTTACGTCAGAGATACCAGAAAGATTAATTTCCTAAGATTTCCACTGTTTCCAAGGAGGGAAAAAAAAATTCTACTTCATTAGGATATTAGTAGGATTAGTAGGATTTCATCAACAGTTGTGTAGCCACTTTGTCATCTGTTTTTCCTGTCTGAACTGTTCCATACGACTCTTCTATTTTTTGTTAAGTATTTGAGGTAGAAAGGAAAACAGTGCCATAAACAGTAGATCAGAAAGAAAAAAAAAGGAAAAGAAAATGAGGAAAAATGTCAGGAATAGGAAAACAAAGTATAATTTCATAAATTAAAACAAACAAACAACAGAAAGATCATAAACAGAACCAATGTACAAAAAACAAACAAACAAAAAGGCTGTCCCACAAAATAAAACATATTGTAATGATAGCAATAAACTAGAGCCAGGAGGAGGAAGACTGAAACACAGAGAACTGAAAATAGGATGATCTTGTAAAAGAGTGAAAGAATAAAGATCAGAAATCCACATCCACATCAAGAAGAATCAAACATACATTAGTTAGGTCTGCATGTTATGAAAAAAATCAACAATTCAACTCTGTAGATAATTCAGGAAATTGAAATTTCTGATGTCTGCCAAGAGCAAGGTGATGGATCTTTATATGGTATGCTTACAACTGAAATGTTTATAATAGCAAGGAAAATTGTATTGAGCTACTTTGTCAGTGGAAAACCCACACTCTCACTGTAAAAGCATGTGTATACCCTGCTGCAGAAATAAAGCTCAGGAGACTACCTAGGGGCACAGAAATAGTGAGATTTAGAAGATAAAATGCCAGACCTTACATTAGATCTATGAGTGAACAAGTTAGGAATGTTTGCTTATTTGGATGCAAGAATAAAATTTTGATGTTTTTTTCAGAATGGATTCCACTTGCATTCCTGAGTAAAAACTTTCTGGAATCTCCAAAGACTGGATTTTAGTAACTCTTTAATTATACTTGTTAATGAAACATGTTGAAATATAATTGTCCAAAGTACGAAGACTAACAACAAGAATTTTTGTTGTAAGTATAGGAAAAATGTTGTATACTCTAAATATCACAGAATGGCTATAATATTTAGCTGAAAATATATTCCAAAAGTGATTCTAAAGTAATAGATATATGAAATTAATCCAGGAACAATTAGAATTATTAGTGATATTATGACCCTCAGCCCCAAAGACTCTACTTCTTTAGGAAGAACTATTCATTTTCTTGAAGATCATTTTCTTGAAAAAGCAAAATATTTCCTATTTCTGAATTTGTCTGATATAATCTAAAATAAAATCTAAAATGTAGACTATTTTTATATTTGACCTGTAATATGACAAGCTTAGTAGGATACTTGAACATCAGAAAGTCTTTTGGCCCTGGTAGGTCCTTTCGTCTACTCTTTCCTGGTAGAACAATTTTCAGTGATTTCCTGGATTAGTTTCCAGACCACTTCTATATACTTCCAGTCTCTCACCATATCCTTCCCTCTAAATTGGAGAGCTGTGGATTTGAAGATGGACTGTTCGATGGATTAAGAACTGGTTGGCTGAATGCAGCCAAAGGGCTGTGATAAGTGGTTTTGTGCCAGGATGAAGGCCAGTCACAAGTGGTGTCCTTCAGGGGTCGGTCTTGGGACTGGTGCTCTTCAACATGTTCATCAGTGACATAGACGATGGCATTGAGTGCACCCTCAGCAAGTTTGCAGATGACACCAAGCTGAGTGGTGCAGTTGATACATTGGAAGGAAGGGAAGCCATCCAGGGGGACCTGCACAGGCTGGAGAAGTGAGCCCATGAAAACCTAATGAGGTTCAATAAAGCCAAGTGCAAAGTGCTGCACTTGGGCCGGAGCAATCCCAGTTGTTTATACAAACTGGGAGAAGAACCCATTGAGAGCAGCTCTGTGGAGAAGAAGGACTTGGGGTTCCTGGTGTGCATTGAAGCCTGGAAGGCCAACTGTGTTCTGGGCTGCATTAAAAAAGGGGTGGCCAGCAGGAAGGCGAAGGTAATTATCTCCCTTTACTCAGCTCTTGTGAGGCCCCATCTGGAGTACTGCATTCAGGCCTGGGGCCCCCAGCACAAGAAGGATGTGGAGCTCTTGGAATGGATACAGAGAAGGGCCACTAAGATGATCAGAGGGGTGAAGCACCTCTCCTGTGAGGAAAGATTGAGGGAACTGGGTTTGTTTAGCTTGGAGAAGAGAAGGCTCCAGAGATACCTCATTGCGGTCTTCCAATATTTGAAAGGAGCATATGAACAGGAGAGAGAGACAACTGTTTGATGGTTGTATGGGAACTGCTGAATCATGGCCCAAACCTCTGATTGACCAACTGAGGTGAGCAATGAGTCAACCCTGGGAGCACAGGAGAAGGCAATTCCGGAAGGGGTGGAGCCTGGCTCCACCTCTCCTAGACCCCATTTAAGAGCTGACTACAAGTGGGGAAGGAAGTCTTCTCAGTGAGCCTAGGGTAGGAGTAAACTTTCCATCTGTTCTTCTTTGGTGTGATAACCTGTTTAGTCTAACTTTCTTGTATGTTTCTTAACTATAACATTTGTATATTCATTGATTATATAACAGTAGGTAGTAATAGGGCAAAGCGGACTGGTTTTGAAGTAAGATGGAAAGATTTATTTTAGTTATGAGGAGGATGTTTTTTTCACATAGTGGGTGGTGATGCACTGGAGGAGTTTGCCCAGAGAGGTTGTAGATATCCCCTCCTTGGAGGCATCCAAACTTGTGCTGAATGTGGCTATGGGTAGCCTAGTCTAGTGGTTAGTAATCCTGCACGTAAAAGAGGAATTGAAGCTAGGTGATCATTATGGTCCTTTTCAACCCAGGCCATTCTATGATTCTCTGATTCCAAGTGGACTGTTTTTTTATAGTCATTTGTTAACTACAATGAAAAATTGTTGTGTTACATGTGTAATCACAAAGTATTCAAGGTTCCTCTGATTATGAAAGTAGCTGTACAGTTGTTAGTTAGGAAGTGACTGCTGGGTGTTGCCATTCTGAGAACAATCAACTTCCAGAAATGATGCTTCTGGATGGAAGAAATGATGGAAGGCAATTTGTAGTAACAATGAAAACAAGCTCACTGTGCAGAAGATCTTACAATTAAGTATATGAAATAAAGATAAAAGAAACAGAATATAATGTAACTAAAAGCCATTGAGCAATATATATGCAGTTAAAATATGTATGCACAAACACCTACAGAGTGGTTTATTGTACGATATCAAGACTTTTTTAGTATTTATCTCTCATGCTGGGAGCCTCTTCCAACTTTGGTTCTTTCACACTCTTAAAATATTAATATATTTTTTTCAAGTTTTCTAAAGGAATAAAGGAAGAAAAGGAAAAAGATTATATCATTTTCACTGTGGCAGACGGGCAGAGAAATTTCATTTTACTTTTGCCAGCTGGCAAAATCATTATATATCCTACAAAACATAATTCTGTCATTTGTATGCATGCCTAAAATGTAGCCAGAACCATTGCACCTCTGTAACTAATGTAATATAGTAGCATACAGATTTTCCTAAGTTTTGGAATGCTTTTCTTTTTCCCTTTTCCGTCTGATTTTCTGTAGAACACTTCTCTCTTTTGATCTGTGGTGTATTTGCTCAGGTGTTTCCCATTTTTATGGCAGAGTCAATTAACTCCCTTAAATTTGCCCCCGTTGCTCTCGAAATGTCTTGATGTTCCCTTTGAAGCCTCTTTCTCCATTATCCACCATTTTCAGCATCAGAAACTGACCTCAGTGAGAGCAAAATTTCCTGCCAACACGCCCTCCCCTCTTTGTAGATGTGTGGTTAGATGAAAGAAATAAAATTACTAAATGAGTGTCAAAAACAGGGTTAACATATTCTAGGGACTCTAGATGAGAGTTAGAGTTAGACATAATTCAGATCCAGTGTTCAGGAGTGTTTGGATGTGGACTTCAGTCTTCATTATAGTAATTAAAAAGTCTGCTTTTTTTAATATATTTTTTTATTAAGGGGAAGGGGGGGAACATATAAAACAATTGAATAATTTTAATATAAATTAAACCTTCTAAAAATTCCATATTTAATCAGCATAAAAGAAAGTAATAACAAACACCAACTGCAAAGAAACTTAAGATGGAGAATTAATTAGAGTTGGCTTGAAATTTCTAACCAGCAAATGTAATCTCAGAACTGGCGTAAAACAATGCAATTATTTCTGGCCTGGCTTCCTCCAGCCAGGTTCTACTATCTATCTAGCAGGTTCTACAGGTTTCCCTTCTGCCTCCATTTTTCTAACATGACTTTTACTTTTCTGAATTACCCTTACTGCTAACTAGAAACAATGTTTTGCAAATGAATGATTCCGGGATATTACTTATGCATAATGTGAAATTTGAATAAGTCTTCAACACATTCCTAAGAAAACGTTTACTGTTCCTGTTTCATTTCTCACAAAGCTGAAACAGATATGCAGTCTGCTTGAGCTACTATTATACTTCCTGAAACATAAAAGGTATGATGTCTTATTAAAACTCTGTATGGTGCACAGCTGTATTGTAAAACATGGCACATAAAATCTGGCATACTTAAGATTTTATTACAGGGAGAAACAAAATTCATGTTGTTAAATAAGGAAATTCAGAACAAAGTTTCTCTGTTTTACTTGTTGTATGATCTTAACTGGGTCACATGTGATTAAATTTAAGTAGGTCCAGAGGCTTCTCAGTACCAAATGGTTTTGTTTCTTTCACCCTCCTGCTGTTTGGTTCAAATCACATGTCATTACCACAGACCTTTGCAGCAACTTTGTTAGATTTCTAAGCCCGACATCAGTTGATTCAGCATCTCAGCTTTGGAGAACATGTGCTACAAAGTCAACATCAGCAGTAGTTGCGCTGACATCCCCAACACATAGGAGAAAAAAAGTGCAGTGGTAAGGCAATGAATAAAAGCAGAAAGAAAAAGAAGAATACTTCTTTTGTTGACTTTTAATAGTTATAGTTTTGACATCATTATGTAGCTCACTCTTTAAAAGCAGACCTTTAGGGCTGTTTATTTTCTATGTTTATGTATGTCTTATATCTATGTCTTATGAAGTCAGATAAACATAGATAGACATATTTGTAGAACTGAGATTGAATATCCACTGCAAGCTAAAGCACCAAAGAGATGGCATGCAGAGAAGTACCTGGAGGTCCTGGTGGATGAAAAACTGAACATAAACCAGCAGAGTGCTCTTGCAGCTAAGAAGGCCAATGGTAGCCTAGGCTCCATCAGAAGATGAGTGGCCAGCAGGGACAGGGAGGTGATTGTACTCTATCTGGAATCCTGCATCTAGGTCTGGAGCCCTCAATAGAGGAAAGATGTGGAGCTGTTGGAGGGGGTACAGAGGAGATCCACAAAGATGATCAGAGGTCTGGAACACCTCCCCTATGAAGACAGGCTGAGGGAGCTCAGCTGCTTCAGCCTGGAGAAGAAAAGGCTGCAAGGAGACCTCATTGCAACATTCTAGTACTTAAAACAGGATTATAAAAAGGAGGGGAATAAATTTCTTACAAGGGTAGATGGTAGAACAAGGTGGAATGGTTTTAAGTTCAAGGAGGGAAGGCTTAGATAGGGTGTCAGGGGCAAGATCTTTACAGAGAGTGGTGAGGTGCTGGAACAGGCCCCCCTAGGGGTGTTGTGGATGCTCTGCCCCTAGAGTTGTTCAAGGCTGGGTTGGATGGGGCCTTGAGCAATCTGGTCTAGTACCAGATGTGGAGGTTGGTGGCTCTGCCTGTGACAGAGGGATTGGAACCTTGTAATCCTTGGGTTCCCTTCAAATCCAAGCAATTCTGCAGGATGGGGAGGGGGAGATTCTGATTATTTACTTAAATATTAATGATAAGGTTAATAGATTAGTAATGAGCAATTAATAATAATCCTGTTGTATAAAGTGCTATTGCATGATTCCTGTTTACAGAATTAATTCCAACTCTTTACCCAACAATGAACTTTGGTGCAGAATGTGACTGTGGAATATTTGGTAAATGTTGTGAGGTAAAATGTAGAACTCTAAAATGTGCAAGAATGTCCAGCTATGGATTCCAACAGGGATTAAAACCAACGTGTGTTGGCATGTGAGCCATTAATAGACTTTTCAAACACTCATTCTATGCTCCTAGTCCTTCCTTGCTCTTATTAAAAATTCTTACATACAGATGTATACTTTGTATTTATTCTTACTGCTTAGATTTATTCTTACATGTTACATATGTCTATATTAAAACACATCTACATTTACTTACACAAGCCTCAAATTATTCTTGTTGAATTAAGAAACATCAGCAGTTGTTACAAGTAAATCTAAGTACATCAGAAAACACAGGTTTTCTGTTATATTATTTTCTTTTGAATAGGTGCATAATGCCATCACTAATTTACAGTTTTTGTTAGAGCTACAAAGGTAAGAAAGAAGGTTTTAACTAATAAAGAAGTAAAACAAAAAAAACAACCACACAACACTTGAAGTGTGAATATATCTCTGTTCATAAGACAGTATTGAAATAATGAATCCTACATCTTTGTGTTCTGTCACCTATTTCTAGGCTGTTTGAGATCAGTGTTATGCATAAAACAGGTGTCCCTGTTCATTGCAGGGGAGTTGGAGTAGATGTTCTCTAAGGGTCCCTTCCAACTCAAAGGATTTATTATTCTATGTTTTTAAGTATATTTAAACATTTCTTCTTGAGGAATGCTAATTGGTAGTTTCCTTTAAATGTTGTGCATATCCCTTTCTGAATACTTAGTTTAACATATACTGTAATTTAGATATAACATAATTTTTGGTGTGTATTTAGTTATAAAAGAGGATTCACAAATGAAAAGTATAGAAAAGAATTCCACTGCATTTAGACCAGATATCTAAGTTATCCAAAAACAGGAGGAGAACTGTATCCCAAGCCGTATCAAAACAAGGGTGGACGGCAGGGTGAGCGAAGTGATTTTCCTTTTCTGCTCTACCCTTGTGAGGTCCATCTTGAGTACTGTGTCCAGACCTGGTGCACCAAGCACAAGAAAGATATGGAGCTGTTGATGAGTGTACAGAAAATGATCAGAGAGCTGGAGCAACTATTTTATGAAGAAAGTTGAGGCAGTAGGGCTAGTTCAGCCTGGAGAAGAGAAAGCTTTGGGATGAACTCATTGTGGTCTTCCACTCTTTAAAGGAAGTTTATAAGCAAGAGGGAGACTGTCTTTTTAGACTATTTGATAAAGATAAGACAAAAGGAAATGGCTTTAAACTAAAAGAGGGAAGATCTAGATTAGATAGTAGGAAGAGATCCTTTTCACACATGGTGGTGAGGTACTGGAACATGATGCCCAGGAAAGTTGTGGATGTTTAATCCCTGGAAGTATTCAAGGACAAGTTGGATGGGGCCTTGGACAGCCTGATCAGGTGAATGGCATCGCTGCCCAAAGCTGGGGTATTGGAATCAGATCTTTAAGGTCCCTTCCAACCCAAGCCACTCTGTGATTCTATGTGATGCAACAAAAAGGAGTGTTATCAGAAAATCAGAATAACATCAACTTTGAAGGAAATGTTATTCGTTCCCAACTAGATTCATTATTTATTATTCATTATTCATTAATTAACATTTTTAGACTTGTTGAATCAATCAATTTTGAAAGAGCATTAAAATGCTGATACAGTTATATTTTTTATTTATTTTTTATTTTTTAGTCTTAAGTCAAACTTAACAAAATACAAATTTAAAGACAGCATTCAAAATCTTAACTTCAAGAAATAAAAGTATAAACAGGTGAATCACATAATATTGTGTCAAAACATAAAAATAAGTCTAACTAAAAAATACACTTGAATACACTTCAGCTAAAATATGTTACAGGTAGGTAAATTAGAATTATATTAAAATAGAGTGATTTTGATTAGACTGATATCTTTTTTTTTTTTCTTCAGGGAGTGAGAAGAAAAGTGATAAATAGCCTCAGCCTATTTGTGAAGTACATTTGACAACACATTTGAGAACAGTTTATCAATACTTTTTAAGCCCAGATACTGAGAAAATGATCTTATTTATAATCAATTCTGAATTTCACATTTAAAAAACTAATGCTCTTATATATATTTTTTTGTATTATTTGTTTTCACATTGTTGAAATTCTATCTTCAAAGTGAAATTGTATGAACTAAGTGAAGATATTCCACTTTAGTAACAGTGACAGAATTATAAAGAATATATTTCATTTTGATGTGCAGTTCTAATGCACATTTCTTTCTGACAAGTATAAGGTCACCTGTCATAAAACTGAGTTTGCTGTCCAAAAATGGATACATAGCTATCAAAAACTGTGAAACAGTTTAAAACTTAAGATATGTGATATAACTATTGACCTTTTCTTTGGTAGAGTTAATACATATGCCATCACCAACATGTTTGTTATTTTCTTTAAATATATACTGTTTTTTTGTTGTTGTTGTTGTTTTTATTTTGTTTTGTTTTGCTTTGCTTTTTTTCCATATAGAGCATAGAGACTTTTCTCTAGTTGATTATGTATTCATTCGTGAAGGGGAGGTTCTTTGTATTTTTTTTATGATATACACTGGAACTCACCGAAAATATGAATTTTCTGCTAAAGATAACATTGAGCTTCTTGTGGAGATTCATACAGAATATTAGATGATCCATAATCTATGTTAGACTAAAATCTATAGAAGGAACAAAAAAATGCTCTGTTTGAAGGCCTGAGGTGATTCCATGTAAGTGCAAAGAAGAAATTTTCTTTAGAAATTGTATGTCCTTTATTTGTTACTTTTGGGATTTCTTCTGCTATTACTATGAATATACTCAGGAAACTGAATGTCACATTAAGAGGACCTCTGTTATAATTATTTATATGATGGAGGAGTGTAATGATTCTTTGTCTGAAACAAGTAATTTTGGTTTGTTGGAAGTAAGGCAGAATTTCGAATAAGCACACCAAAGAGAAGTTGTAAAATGCCCAAGGAGCAAGGTTACCGTTTATTTAGCAACTGTCTAGGTATTGTCAACTTGTTCTGGGGTTGAATAGCGACTAATCAAATTTGCTTCATTAGGGCTAAAACATGTGCTTTACGTTTGACAACATGGTAATGCCTGATCAATGCAAAAAAGAGTGGTAGCTCTGAAAAGAAGAAAAAGCTTTCTATTAACAGTACTAAAAACCTGGTTTGTTTGTTTGTTTGTTTTTAACTCAAAGTGAGATTGTGGAGGAAAAAATGCTCAAAATTCCAATGCAGGCATCCAGTTTGATTACCTCACTAACTTGCAAATGCAAGTAAATATTCCTTCAATGCTTCCAATGAATCTATATGGGAAAATGAGGGTTGCTGAAGAAGTTTTAGCAGATCACCTACACACATAAGTCACTTGTAAGTTACTCATCAATCTCTGTTGACTTTATAGAGAAAGAGAAATATAACTTAAGACTAAATAAATACAGCCATTTGAAGAATAAGTATTTAAAAATGAAAATCTTTTTAAAAGAAATTAGTGGCAACTGCTATCACATTTTTCATGATGTGATCAGAACAACTGTGTGAAATATGGGACATGAATTCTAGAAAAATAGGAGTTGTATTTTACAAGGATCGCTTTATAAGTGATGCATCCTACTTTATTATACTGACCCACAACATTAGAGTTGGGTGTTGGTGGTATGACAGTAGAGGTTAAGCCTTCTCACCAATATTCCATTCATTACCATGCAACAGGTGGCAGCAGAGGAGCAACCTGAGAAAATAGCATCTGACTTTGAAGTGCTTATAGGGGTATAACTGAATTCCTTCATGTGGAAGAAATTACTTCTGTTGACATTCATCGAAGTTTGCTGAACATTTATGGATACCAAACATTGGATGTGAGCACACTAAGGTGGTGCATGGTGTGTTTTAACAGTGGTGACATTGGCAGTGCATAACTTCCAATAATGGAGATTTTTCCAAGTGCAGCATGCAGGCTCTTGTTTGTTGCTGGCAAAAATCTATGGCAGAATAGAGGAGGAGAAATGCCTCCCTCAACCTTCTGGAAACACTCTTTTTAATGCATCCCAGGGTACTACTGGCCTTCTTGGCCACAAGGGTACGCTGCTGGTTCATGGCCAACCTGTATCCACCAGAGCACCAATGTCCACAGAGCTCTTCTCCAGAAGGTTAGCCCCTAGCCTATACTGACGCATATGGTTATTTCTCTCTGGTTGCTAGAGTCTATACTTGCTCTTGTTAAACCTCATCATGTTCCTCCCCGTCCAACTCTCCAATCTTCCCAAGCCCTGTAAAATGGCAGCACAGCCCTCAGGTGTGTCTGCCAGCTTTGTATCAGCAGCAAATTTGCTGAGAGTGGACTCTATCCCCTTCATCCAGGTCACTGATGAGGATATTGAGCAAAACTGGACCTAGCACCAACCCCTGAGGAATACCAGTAGTTATGGGTCACCAAACAGACTCTTTGCTTTTAATTACAATCCTCTGATCTCTACCATCCAGCCAGTTCTCAGTCAACCTCACCATCCACTTGTTCTAAGTTTCACAAAAGGATGTTGTGGGAGAAGGTGTCAAACGCCTTGCTGGAGTCAAGTTACACAACATCCATTTCTCTCCCTGCATCTACCCAGCTAGTGATGACATCATAGAAGATGACCAGGTTGGTCAAGTAGAATTTTCCCTTGCTTTATCTGTTGACTACTCCAGATAGCTTTCTTCAATTCCAATTGCTTGGGGAGAGTATCCAGAACAAGTTGCTTTGTCACCTTTCTAGGGATAGAGGTGAGGCTGATTGACCTCCTTGCCTGTTTTAAAGACTGGCATGGTATTGGCTATCCTCCAGTCCTCAGACACCCCTCCCATTTGCCAAAACCTTTTAGAATTGATAGGGAGAGGTACTGCAATCACATCTGACATCTCCCTCAGCACATGTAGGTGTTTCCAATCAGGATACGTGGATTTGTGTGCACTGATTTTAGCTAGATACATTTTGATCAGATCCTTCTTGGCCAATGGGAAGTCTTCCTTTCTCCAGCCTCTCCTTTAATGGTAGGGTCTGTTATTCCTAATGGCAAGTCTTAGCATTAAAGACTGAAGCAAAGAAGGTATTCAGAATCTTTGCCTTCTCAGCATTCCATTACCATGGCATCCACATAATTTAGCAGAGGTTGGATATTTTCCCTGTTATTCCTTTTACTCTTGACATACTTAAAAAAAAATCTTTCTTGTTATCCTTTATCTCCTTGGTTTAATTCTATGAAAGCCTTAGCCTTACTTGTTGCATACCTACAAACCCTGAAAATATTCCTATATTCTTCCAAGTTAGACAGGCCCTTTTTTCAACATTTCATGAACCTTCTTTCCTTTCAGTTTATCAATGAGTTCCTTGCTTATCCATGGCCTTCTGCCACCTTTCCCCAATTTCTTTCTCTTACTCTTAAGGATGTACTGATCTCGAACTTGGAAGAAGTGGTGTTTAAGTGTCAACAAGCTCTCCTTAGCGCCCTTATCTTCTAACTCTACAGCCCATGGGATACCTCCAAGTAGATCTTTGAAGATGTCAAAGTCAGCTCTCCTGAAGACTGTGGTAGCAATCCTACTTATTATCTTGCGTCTTCCACACAAGGTCCCTAACTCCACCAGCTCATGACTGCTGCATCCCAAGCTGCCCCTAGTCTTCACATCCTTGACTAGCCCTTTATATTGATAAGATAATGCAGACTGTCAATCTGCTAGTATTATTGCAACTAGACTAATAATAAATTTTTAATTACAATAATGATATTTTTTTATACTCATATATATGATTTTTTCCTCTTTTCATCAATAATAAATAATAATAGGATTAAAGAGAAGGCAAGAGTCATGGATAATTTCTTCAGTATTTATCATTTGGACCATATTTTTTTTAAAGAATGAAAAGGATACAGCCTTATATCTTTTATGTAATATATGATAACAAATTATGATTATACATCAAATGAAGTATAGTATGGAATCAGTAATTGTTTTACAACAGCATGTGTGTGTGTGTGTCATTCCTAAAGATCTATCTGCTTGTCTGGATAGTACAGGATTCAAGTGGAAAATAGGCAAATATGTATCAGAAGATAGGAAGGATTAACTGTCTAAATTTAAATAGATGTTTAAAATTAGGTTCCTAGAAAAACTTTAAGGATATCTAAAGAGGTGAAGGATATTTGAATCATACCTATATTTCTGGCTATGCTATATATTTCTGTTTAAAATGTTGGTGCTTTATTAAAGAGTTCCTGTGAGACATGTAAGTCTGCAAGTGACAGACAGTGACAAAAGTTGTGATAGGGAAAACATGAGCTTAGAGACACAGATGTGAAGACTGTCTGGCATCTCAAACTCTTTGAAGGTAGAACTCTGAAAATATATCATTTAATTTGGATAGATTTCTTCAGAAAAATTGTGACCTTGTACTTCCATACAATTTCCATAAGCAAATTCTATTTCCTCTGGTGTCCCTATGTTGTTCTGATTTCTAGCAAGTTATAAACAACCATTGTCACTGAGGAAGGAAAAATTCAACCAAACAAAAACAAAACAAATCAGATAAGTGATTTTAAGATTGATCTATCTGATTCCTGGTATTCCTGCACTTGCCCACACCTGAGGATGCACATGTTGCCTTCATGTCTAATCTGTAAATGGCAAGGAAGTAGGCCTATAAGTCTGCTTATCTTAATAGTCCTTTGATCTGATTGTTCATATCTCTCTGCTCTTGACACTTTTGAAGTAGATGCTCTGAGAGGTGGTCATATATCTGCCAGCTTTACTGTCCCTCACATTTAAGAAAGATAAGAGAGAAGGACCAGTGGGTGTGAAATATGAGTTTTGAGTATTTGTTTTGTAGAACTATGCTCAAGTACAAAAACATTTTCATTCACCATTATTGATCATGTATAATTAGGCTAAGAATTAAGATAGAATAAAAAAGAGCTAAGCAGCAGCAGTAATACAAAGAATAACTGGAAACATCTGGTTAATGTTATAAGGAAGGTCAGGTAATAACTGAAAGAAAATAGTTCGAATACAGGCCAGTAAATGTTTCGGTAGCTCAAGGCATTTGTAATCACCTCTTTTTTTTTTTTTTTTTTTCTTTTTAAATAAAAGTTTACAATTACATTAAACTCCAGCAGAGAATGAATTACTTAGTTTATGTCACAGTGGTAGCATTTATCTGAAAAGCAATGAATGTTCTCTAGAATAGAAGCTTGCTTGGCAGTGTTTCTTTCTTTTATGTTGATTAGTTGTATTAAAAACTTCTATTTGACTTTCATTTATTTCTATGATGTTTCCCTTGTACTCAATCAACTTCTTTCTAGTCCTCCCAGGTAACCTGTTCTTGCTTCCACTCCCTATAAACTTTCTTTTTGAGTTTAAATAAGTCCAGGAGCTCCTTGCTGATCCACAGAGGCCTCCTGACATTCTTGCCAGCCTTCCTTTTTTTGGGATGTTCTGCTTCTGGACTTGGAGGAGACAGTCATTGAATAGTGAACAGCTTTTTTGAGCCCCTCTTCCCTCCAGGGCTTTCTCCAATGTCACTTTTCCAAGCAGTTCCCTGAATAGTTCTAACTCTGCTCTCCTGAAGTCCAGTATAGCAAACTAGCTGCGCACCCTTTTTAACACCCAAGTTAAATCAAGATTCAAGGATTTTTGTAGTTTTTGTTTTTGTTTTTATTTTGTTTTGTTTTCCACTATGTATTTCAGATTTCAGAAGATGTTTTGATTTTGTGAATTTTTGAATTTTCTTTTTTTTTTTAATTTGTTTTAGAGATGAAATTTTAATATTCCAGTAGAAACCTACAATGTTTTTCTGAATAAATGGCATTAGTTTTCAGTGAAAATGTACTATTAGGATATCATCAGACTACAGTTTGTGTACTCCAGATAATATATGCTAGTTCTTTGATTACAATACATTCAGTTTTTTGTATCTGTCTGACTTTTGATTGCAGAATTAATAACAGTATATAGGTGATTGTCATTCAATAAAGTAAAAAGATTTAGTAGTCAGAGTATGTTGTTTGACAACGCTTTTTCCCAAAATTCTGTATGAATTCATATCAGAGTAGAAATTCACATGTAGAAAGTTGTCTTCCTTTTCCACTAGCACAATTTATTTCCCATAGTTATCCTGTTTGGGGCATATAAACCATCTACATTTGTCAGTTTAAGTGACCGTAACTTTCACTGAGTTGTTCCGATCTATTGATTTCTCATTTGCCAGTAGCTTAGTACTTGGTAGCACTTTGACGATTACTAAATTTAGAAGATCCTCTACAGATATTTTGATATTTTTACCATTATCTTTACAAAGACATGCACGGTACTTTGAATCAACAAGAATCAACATTTTGTCATTATCTAAGAGATATTAAGTAAATATTTCCTTCATTATTGCAGAAACAAGATGTACCAAATTTGAACGTGGCTACTGATGTGATTTGGACATTATGACTGGAGAGATACGGAGCACAATAAAGTAGAAAAAAACCCACATACATAGATTTCAAATTTTACTTTTTTTTTTTTTTTTTTTGAACTCCAGATTTGTTATTTGCAGTTTCACACTTGCATATAGATATATGATTAAATACATATAATGTCTATAAGATTCATTTCTAGGGCTTCTGAAAGTTATATTTGACAGCCACAAAGATGCTTGAATCGTCCTATTATTAAAGATTTCTACCAAGAGAGGTTTCCAGAGGTGAACATTACCTGGTGGCAACTAACAATTACATCAGTGTCCAGCTTTAAATACAGACTGTAATAGTTCATTGGACAAGGAGAAAAATTCCTTAAAAATGTACCATAAACATTATAAACCATTAAAGTGTCAGGAGGATTTGGAACTAGATGATCTTTAGGCTCCCTTTCCAATGCAAGTCATTCTATGATTCTATGATCATTATTGCTGATTATTTTGAGTGAAAATTAAGTATTAGGTAGTTTCTTGACTAGGTGATGTTTGTTGTATGAATATAGTCAATTAAGCTGTTGGCAGAATTGTCAAGAAATACAGCCATAGAGAAAAGCATGGATGCAGTCCTACAGCTGTCAAAAAGTACCTGATTGACTTAACTGTCTACTTTACTCCTGCTAGCTTTCCCTAGCTGTCTAGCTTGTGAAATAGGAATGTTTAAAGATCCAGTTAGATTGAAAGTTATACAGACTGAAAGTTTTTTGAAAGTTTGTTGTTGTTGTTTGTTTGTTTGTTTGTTTGAGTGAGAAGATAATTCAGGAGTCTATACTAGGCTACAAGGATGTGTCTTTATTTCATCAGATTCCTAGATGTGAAAAATTTTCCTGGTTCTAGTAATGATCAGAGTTTATGGTTTTATAGACCACTGTGGAGAAGGAGACAGGAGAGTTAAACTTTAGGAGTCTAACTCCAGCTAGGAGCAACCTGAACTGATTTTCTTGTCACCTTTTTTAATGGTTGAATGTCTTATGAAAGAAAGTCACAAATTTCTCTTTCTTTGTAAAATAGCAAATGCTACAACACGTTGCAAGAATCATGTTAGTTTTCTGTGATGTATGCTTACAATAAATCATGTGACAAATCAAATTTATTATGGAATTTGAATGAAGAGATGACTAGGGTGAGGTTTGCAGAATCATAGTTTGTAATATGATAGGAGTTTTTTAAGATTGTTGGAAATGGCATCTGAATTCCTTCAGTGTTAAAAAGTGTATGAATTGACTCGCTCCATGATTGCCATTCCGTAGTCCGAGTTCCTATTATATTTTTATATTGCTTTTACACTTTCATACTTTTATATATATTTATTTATTTTCTTATTTTTCATTTATGTATTTGTATGTCAATTAGGAAGGAAAAGAATTCATATAATTTTATATATTCTTATCTGGCTAGTTCTGATTATTCTTATCAGTGTGGTTCTGACTATTCATATTGTTGTAGATAAACTTTATTGGAAAGAAATTTCAACAAAAAAGTAGGGATACTTGTCCTCTTTTGAAGTAGAGACTAACAAAGAAGAAATTTATTTCACTAACAAACAAACAAATGAAGTAAAATGCACTTTACCACAAGTCAAACAAACAAAGAGGAGGAAAATTAAGTTGGTAAGCAGCAGAAATGGAACAACAGATTTTATGTAAAACAAGATTGGAGTTAAGATGTGTAAGATGAAAATTTGATCCTTGGGATATTACTTCCAGATCTTATGTCTGAAACAGCCTACAACAAGGTAGTGAGCAAAAATAGTGAGCAGAAGTAATTCATGGCTGTATCTTCATATTTTCACAGGGCATTTTCATTTATATACCATTTAAACTTTTTCTGTAATGTTAATGCAGAATCACAGAATCACAGAATGGCCAGGGTTGGAAGGGACCTCAAGGATCATGAAGCTCCAACCCCCCTGCCACATGCAGGGCCACCAACCTCCCCATTTAATACTAGACCAGGTTGTCCAAGGCCCCATCCAATCTGGCCTTGAACACCTCCAGGGACGGGACATCCACAACCTCTCTGGGCAGCCTGTTCCAGCACCTCACCACTCTCTCTGTAAAGAACTTCCCCCTGACATCCAACCTAAATCTTCCCTCCCTCAAATTAAAACCATTTGCCCTTGTCTTGTTGTTATCTACCCTTTCAAAGAATTGATTCCCCTCCTGTTTGTAGGCTCCCTTTAGGTACTGAAAGGCTACAATGAGGTCACCCGACAGCCTTCTTTTCTCCAGGCAATGCACATGCATGATAATATGAATCTGAGGACACAGATCTCGTCCAGTCCTATGTGACTACCAAATGTATATATTAGACATAGTATATGTACAAAACCGTGGTCTATAATATAAATTTTGGAATAACTGCCTCATTCATATTTTTTCAAAACTTTGTATCCACAAACAGTTTACCTGTGATTACAATCAAATACGATCATTCTTAGATTAATGTTAAATCCTTTAATGTATCCTTTCCTTTATATTTACTTGCAGTAAAATCATGGCTACTTAAGTACCTATATATCAGGACACACAGTAGGATTTCAAAGGAATTTCCTATGTTACAATGACTAAATTTTACAATTATATTGTATTAATTGTAAAATTACAATGACTAAATCTAATATTATCTAGAAATTTTGAGAAATTTTTAGAATGTACGAATTTCCTTTTTGTTCCGAGGGAAAACTGTATTCTATTTAAAATCTCAGGAATCTAGCTGGAAAACTTCAGTGAATGCATTCACTGCTCATGTGAATCCTTGACAGACATGAGAAGGCCCGACACAGTAAATTATCTTTTAGTTATATATTTAATCTAATACATTCAGATTATCATACGAAGGGAAATGTATTTGTTTCACTTTGAAATGTTTCTCTTCAATATTTATCATGCACAGTATCATGTGCATAGAACACAAATATTTTAAAAACATTATATCTATAATCACTTAATAGTAGTTATTTTATATGGGATGTACTGAAGAGTTTTCCATTGATATCCAAGATTTATTTCATTTGAGTATTATTCTTGAATAGAAGCCTATATAGTCCTTAATATTACTGTGCTGTCTTTTGCCATTGACAAATTATTTGATAATAGTCTCATTACATCTAATCCTCATAAGGAATACCCATTCATTGTGGGTTTGATCCAGTCATAGCAAAAGAGAGAAAGCGATATATGCAATAAACTTGGTCTAAAGGAGTAAGCAGAGAAGTCACAGTGCCTTGAAAGTCAAACACTGCTCAGTTTGATAATTATATCTGAACTTCTCAGAGAAATACACCACCGCCTCATCTTTTGATAAGCTTATTGAGAACAAACTGTTATCTGTAGGCACAGAAGCAAAGAAAAAATATCTTCAAGTAAAGAGGTTTAATTATACAGGCTGGGTTGTGATAGAAAAAGTGTGATTCTGAAGGATAAGATCCAAAAGGCAGAAGGATGAAATTTTTATACGTAACTACTTTCTAATAGAAAGCTACATTCTAACCACACAAATAAATAAATAGATTAATAGAAAAGCATTTGCCTTCATATTCATCAAAACAGAAATTCCTAATTCTTTTGAATGTGAAAAATGCTATCATAACATTCCCTGGAAGTTTGTTTTTTTTGTTTTGTTTTGTTTTGGGGGGTTGGAGATTCATGATCCTTGAGGTCCTTTCCAATCCTGGCCATTCTGTTATTCTGTGTATAATTTTGTTTGTTTGTTTGTTTGTTTTCCTTAAGTTAGTATATTTCATTGCATGTTCCATGACATAGAGTGCTTAATTCAACCTGGTTTAATTCAGCACTGGGGTAAATGAGAACAAAGAACTTTTTTTGCAAATATATTAACAGTAAGAGAAGGGTAAAGGATAATCTCCATCCCTTAATAGATGCAGCAGAGAATGTGACTGCAGAGGGTAAGGAAAAGAATGAAATTCTCTATGCCTTCTTTCCACCTGTCTTTAATAGTTGGGATATCCATTGACCTGGGGGTATGGGATGGGAACCAGAGTAAACTCCCCATGGAACCAGAATAAAATGCCCCAGATAGAAACAGTTACAGACCCCTGCTCCACCTGAAAGTCACAAGTTCATGGGGCCAGGTGGGATCCATCTAAGGGTGCTGAGGGATCTGGCAGAGGTGATTGCCAAGCCACCTTCATCTATCAGCATTCCTAGTCAACCAGAGTGATCCCATAGGATTGGAGGCTTGTAAGCATGACTCCCATCTACAAGAAATGTCATAAGAAGTATACAGAGAACTATAGGCCTGTCAGCCTGATCTCGGTACCAGGAAAGGTTATGGAGCAGATCACCTTGAGAAGATCACATGGCTATGTGAGACAACTGAAGTATCAGGACTAGCCAGCGTGGGTTCACTAAAGACAGGTCCTGCTTGACCAATCTGATCTCCTTCTATGATTGAATGACCTGCCTGGTGGATGAGGGAAAGGCTGTTGACGTAGTCTATCTAGACTTCAGCAAAGCTTTGAACCTGTATACCATAGTATTCTCCTAGAGAAGCTGGCAGCCCATGGCCTGGACAGGTACACTCTTTGCTGGATAAATAAATGGCTAGAGGGCCAGTCCCAGAGAGTGGTGACAGTGACCAATCATGAATGGTGTTCCCCAGGGGTTAGTAATGGGGCCTGTTCTGTTTGGTATCTTTACCGATGACCTGGATGAAGGAATTGATTGCATCCTCAGTAAATTTGAAGATGATATCAAGTTGACAAGAAGTTTCAGTCTGCCTGGGTGCAGGAAGGCCTCTCAGAGGGATCTGGACAGGCTGGATTGCTGGGCTGAGGTAACTGGAATGAAGTTCAACAAGGTCAAGTGCCGGCTGTTGTTTGGCCACAACAGCCCCAGGCGATGCTACAGACTTGGGTCAGAGTTGCAGAATGACTCTATAGGAGAAATGGATCTGGGATGTTGGTCAGAACTCAGATGAACATAAGTCAGCAGAGTGCCCAGGTAGCCATGATGACCAATGGTATTCTGACCTGTATGAGGCACTTGTTAGCCTCTTCTTCCAGTTAACTAGAGATAGGACAAGAGAAAATGGCCTCAAATTGTAGCTGGAAATATTCAGGTTGAATATTAGGAAAAATTTATTTTCCCAAAGAGTGCTTAGGCACTGGAACAAGCTGCCTAGGGATGTGGTTAAGTCACTGTCCCTAGAGATGTTCAATAAATGTTTAGAGATTGTATTAAGGGGCATGGTTCAGTGGGGAAATATTGGTGGTGGGTGGATGGTTGGACTAGGTGATATAGGAGATCTTTTCCAACCTTGGTGATTCTGTGATTCTACAATTTTATCAGTCTAAGCCAAATACTATAAAGAAAATAATTTTAACTGATCAAAATAATTTTAATCATTAAGCCTGACAAACTCCATAACAGAAAAAAAGTTCTGAAAAAGTTCCTCTGTTCAGCTGCATAAGTTAACAACAGTGTAAGTCAGGCTTTACTGAGACATCCAGTCTTCAGTATATGACTTCTAATGAGGTAGACTATGTTAGTTTTAGCTAATGATTAGGTCTAGATGAAAATTTCTAGTAGCTAATGATTAGGTCTAGATGAAAATTTTGGATTAAAAATACTTTCATGGGCTTTTCCACTCACTTGATTAATTTGAGAAACGTATTCTTCAGCTATTTTTTTTTTAATTAAAAAATCCTAAATAACTGAGTTTACAAATTGCCATTCAATCTCTTTGCTTTCTTTTATAATCTAACATTTCTAGAGTCAGATTATAACCACTGGCTCCCTCAGCATGTTTTCCCATGATAAAGCTCTCTCTTCAAATGTATTTAAATTATGTCAGCTACTTTGACCTTTCAGTAGTAAGTCAGTCCCCATCAAGTCAAAGCAGACATGTCAAACTCTGAAGTGAGGTGTGGTGCAAAGTCCTACATCTGAAGAATTTAGAAATTCAGAGTTTGAACTATGACTAGTGAATGCATTTGATAAGTCTCAAGGAGATTATGAAAATGTAAATAATAATAAATTCTATGTCATATAAACTGTGTTAATGAAATTATATCAAAATATTGTTTTATAGCATACTGTGACCATGACTGTTGTTCCTGAAACCTTTTACATAGTATATTGTAAGTAAATACCCTTCTGGAATAAAACTAAAGTTTAAAGTATGGTGATCACACGTATAATGAACTTATTTATTACTTATTGACTAATAAGAAAAGTGAAACAAATTAAAAGTTCAGCTAAAGAAGAAATATATTGATAGGTAAAATGTGTTATAAATTTATTTATAGCAATTTTATACAAAAGATCATATAGCAGGCACACACTGATTTCAATCTTCTGTCATTTTAGTTTTCAAGTGACCTACACTTTGAAGGTTATGCACTTCTATTTCATTATAATTTTAAGGTTTGGAACAGAACTCACATACTATGATTGGATATCATAGTCTTCTTTTACACAGAGATTAATAATATGATCTTATCATGAAAATTTCTGTGGTGTTTCAACTTCAGTCATGACTGAATAATCTCTGAAGGACACTAATTTAATCATAGTGAATTCATATAGATGTTTCTTTACTTTGAACGTTACATTTCTAGTCTAGTTATAAAACAATTAATCAGCTTAAGTAGACAATTTTGTAAGTACAAAAGTTTAAACAACTTATTTAAGCATGAAGATCTGGAGTTCAATTTCCTTGTGAATTTCTTGTTATATATTTTGAAATAAGATTGACAGTGCAGAATTTTCCTGTTCCAGCAGGGAGTTTGGCCAGATGATTTTCGAGGTCCCTTCCAATCCCTGACAGTTTGTGATTCTGCGATTCTGTGAATTTACCCACCTTAATTAGGACATGAGCAAATGTTAGAGACAAGCCAACAAAGAGCTATGGAAGGAAAAAAAAAGTGTGAGAGAAAGGACAAAATTAAGGAACAGTGCTAGGGCTTATCAATTAGGGATATAAACATCAGTAAACATTACATAATTACTCAAGTGGTGAGTAGCCAGAAAACCTTGGAGTTTTTTGGTGTTGGCTTGTTGGTTGTCTCTCTACAGCTTTCTAATAACTGTACTTACTCCCAGCAAAGATTTTCTAGTGTGATGGACAAAAATTGACAACTGACCCAGAAATTCATAAAAATACCTCTGTCATGATGTTAGGATTTTTGTTATCAGTCCTCCACATCATAACATCACATAGAGCACTGGGAATTAAAGAGTTAACGTTCTAGTTTCATGGATTTTTTATTTTTCCAGGTACCTGGTTCTCAGAAGAGAATCGTAGAATCGTAGAATTGCTCAGGTTGGAAAAGACCTTAAAGGTCATCAAGTCCAACCACAACCTAACTCTAATAGTTAGGGTAGTTCATACTACCCTAACTCTAACAGCCCATTGCTAAATCATGCCCCTGAGCACCACATCCAAATGGTTTTTAAACACATTCAGGGATAGTGACTCAACCACCTCTCTGGGAAGCCTATTCTAGAAGAACAAAATCTCCCAGAAGGCTTTCACTGTTCCATTTCCATTTTCCATTTGGAAAGATAAAACTGCTCGCGAGTCATGAGACTGCCCCTTCTTTTACTGCTCATCACTGCGGTATATGTTCCTTAGCCAACTCACCTTCAGCATGAGAGCAAGGCCTTCAGTTTTGGACATACTCTTTGTCATTGTGTTTGTTTTATTAGATTCAATTTCAATTATGTTTTATTATATTGTGTTATCTTGCATTCCGCTATCATATTTAGTAAATTAGGTTTCTCCCTTATCTCACTGTTGATGTTTTATTTTTAGGCCCTTCTCCCTATCCTTTTTTCCTACCTTCCCTCCCCCATATCTTGGGGCATGGGTCTGTGGGTCCCCCCACCCTATTAGTCATGGAACTGACCAAAAGCCAGGCTAAAACCATTGTCAAGCTCACTCTAAAATAATATAAATCTTAATTGTCATTTCACTTAAATTATCCCAGTTTGAAAGATCAACAGATAACTAAATTTAATTCACTGTAAGTCCAAATAATGTTTTATTCTTAAAAATAAGCAAAGTCCTTGAGAAATTCCATTCCACATAGTAATATTGTGCAAATCAAGTAAATAATCCTAGTCATTTTACAGAGAAATAAACCTTGGAAAATAGGAATTAATAGTTACCAAAATGACTAAGTTTAAAATTATGCAACTGCCCATCAAAGCAATAAGGAGCCTGATACTAAAATTGAAAATGGTCTGAACATCACATTCTTTCAAATATACTCTTGAAGTAAAATTAGTTGTTTAGTCACATTTTCAAATTTGATGTATTAATGTAGATGAAATCAAGCAGAAGTGACAGGTATGGTTAAAACCAGACATACTATAAAATACATTCCAGAAAAATCTATGGTTTTAGCAGCTAAGCTTTCATTGATTCAGAACAAAACAATACAGAGAAGCACAGAATTTACCTCTTTGGGGATCATGTGCAAAAGATAGTAATTTTAATAAGTGAATTTGATAAAGAAATACCTGAATTCATTCTGTGCACTGTCATTATTTTTGCATGTGATCTTGAGAAACCAGAGCCACTCTCTCCTTTGGTTTTTTGTTTGTAAGTGGGAATAGTAATACTTTTCTGTTACTACATTTTGTTGTCTCCCGAGATCTTGCTTCCATAGAAATAAAATTCATTTTAGCTTATCTGACTGACTTAAAACAGCAGAGTCTCTCTCACATGGATAGAATTTTATTGTTTACCAAAGTTAGTATACAGTTGTAATCTGGTTTTGTTCAAGAAGGGCAGCAAACTTTACAGACTGTATCTTTTTGCAAAGGTAACTATGTACATTCCACAGATGTTTATCACTGTTGTTCCATACTTTTTTTTTTTTTTTTTTTTTTTTTTTTTTTTGTGATGTGTAGCCCCGAAGGTGTTTCAAAGCCCAGAAAGCTGTCTGTATTTCTTGTGAGACATCCTCAGAAGTGGCTTTAGCTAACGATGTCCCTAGAGAGGATTGGAGGGGCAATAATCCATCAGAGCTGATGTATTTTAAAACTATTTCAGCTTTGTAATCACATCTTTTGTAGCTGTTATCATTTTTCCATGTTACATGATTTCAAGAGAACATGACCTATAGTTTTTTCTTGCAGGATTTCTGGGATTTTTCTCTCGGGGCTTTGATGTCATGTATCACAGAGGCAGATGGGATTTGTATGCAGACTAAATTTACTCTTGCAGTCACAGATATCAGATCTCTGGAGACTGAAATTCAACACATTCTCCAAAGCCTCTACTAATCCATACTACTGATGGACAATTTGGCCATTTTTATGCAAGAATACTTCACATTTTGCACTCAAAAGTCATAAATATACAACACTTTTTTTTTTTTTTAAAGCACGTCTGACAAGATTTCAGAGTTTTAGAGATACAGAGATGTATGACTCCTAGCAATCATTCTCATTAATGCAATCTGAATTTTCTCAGTATCTCTCTCTTCCAGTTTTATTTATTTATTTATTTATTTTCCCCAAAATATTTCTATGCTTAAGGGAAATAACTTTTTGTTTATATAAATTATTCTCTATAGCGTAATAGAGTAAATTCATGTTAAAAAGTAGTTATATCAATTAGAATTGTTATTTAAATTGAAAGTTTCATCAAACTATGAAAATTAAAGATTTAATAAAAACTTTAAAAATTTTGAAACATAATGTTAATAGTATACAGGCATTTGCACTGCATTTTACTCTCAAAATAAATTAAGATTCTACATTTGTTACTACACAAGTCCAGTGGACATATCCTTTTTTTTTTTTTTTTTTTTTTCCTTTCTTTGAAACACTTTGAAAGCAGTTGACAATCTTGTTAATTGGCTAGCCTCCTTAATACATGATTAGAGTCACTGTTAAAAGTCAGCAGTTTCTGCCAAATCACTGCATTTACTCCATCTCAAGGTCACCTAGAGTTAATTTTGGTGGTTAACTCTCCTCCCAACAGTTTTGGCCTTTCTTTGCTTCACTGAGTCTTCCAACACTATTCTCAAGACATTTCAAATCTCCAGTTCTCACATATACTGTCATGTCACCCACTCCAGCATTTTGATGCTATTTAATGTCTTCTCTCACCTGCTTAGAATATGCCATCCACGCATATATATATTCATATGTAACATCTATGTCTGTAGCATTCATTCATTGATTCTACACAGCTTTTGACCACAGCTTTTAAACTATTGCATTGAACATAACTTTTGTGACTACATATCCTTTTTCACAAGTCTATTGGAAAGACACACAAGTACTTATGTAATTAATAAACAGTCACAGGATTATAAGATATATTTTAAAACTGTTGTAGTGATCTAAGATAAGTTTGAATCCTTAAGGATGCCAATTCCTGTGAAAAAGTGGTAAATGAAAGAAACGCTAAAAAGATTATAAAATCACAGAATTGTAGGTGTTAGAAGGGACTTTTGCAAATCAGATTCAATCCCCATACAAAACAGATTCCCCAGAGTAAGTTGTACAGGAAGGTGTTCAGGCAGATCTTCCAGAGAAGACAACTTTGTAACTGCACTATGCAGCCTGTTCCAGAACTCCATCAATGTGACAGTGAAGTTTACCAGGTGATAAAACAGAATCTCACGTATTCCAGTTTCTTCCTATTGCCCCTTTTTTCTGTTGCTACATGCGACTGAAAAGAATCCACTTCCACTGACTTGACTTATGTACTTTATATAAACAGTGATAAGATCCCTCTCAGCCTTTTCTTCTCCAGACAAAAGAATCTCAGGTCTCTCAGCTTTTTCTCATAAAGAAGGTACTCCAGATGCCTAGAAATCTTTGTCACTCTCTGCTGGATTCTTTCTAGGAGATCCCTGTCTATTTTAGACTAGGGAATGTAGAATTAGATACAATATTCCAAATGTGAGCTCATCAAGACGCAGAAGAGAAGATCTTCCCTCCACCTGCTGGCCACACTCATTTTAATGTACCCCAAGATACCACGGGCATTCTTGGCCACAAGAGCACTCTGTTGGTTCATGGCCAACCTGTTGCCCATCAGGACACCTTGGTTCTTCTCTGCAGAACCGCTTGTATAGTAATTAGTACAGTAAAATCATTGCTTGAATAATTTCCAGAAAGCCTATTTAAAATTCTTTATTGCTACCATGCTGCAGAAAATACTATATAAGAATATGCTTAAATTTAAGGATCAATGTAGATCACACAAAAGATGCCTTAGGAGAGCATTTAGCACAACATACCTTAAACAAATAAGGTGATCTTCCTCAGTACCCAGGACTGTTTTCCCTAGTTTATTCAAATCACATGCATACAGAGGAATAAATGAATACTTTTGCATAATATTGTGGCAAAAAAAATTGTCCTGTAAAAGCACCAGCAAGTACAACTGATTATGAATAAAGTTTATCTTATTATACTGTAGCTAAGAGGATCATGTTATTATATACTGTGGCATGATTAAACTGCTTTTTCTTAAAGTACTTTGAATTTATGTTCAGACAGCTTTATATTCATAAGCTCACAACACTACTCCATATATCCCCAGAGAACAACTCTGAAAAGGCTAATCAGAGTACTGCCAGTTATTTTACAATAATGTGCATTACCCTCCTCACTGTTCTAACTCTAATTCAAATCCACATAAGCCCTTCTATACGATATGTTCAGTGTCAGTTGTGATCTGAGTTAAACTTTAGAATAGAAAATATCTGCTGCAGAACTGCAGAAAGGCTTTGAACATTAGAGTCATGTATTGATCTCAGTGATGTCACTTGAAGACAACAAAGATTTTGAATGAGACATGACTGTAAGAATGCCATTAAGTGGTGACCAGAGTGAAAAAAAAATAAAGTTTCAGCCACTCTTTTCTCTCTGTGTGTGTTTCTTGAGGCATGTGCAGACCTTATAATGAAGCACAAGCAGAATTCATCTGAGCTGTAGATTTTCGTCAACATACAATGAGAGTAAAACTTGCTGTGCATAAGAAATGGACTCAGGAGAGATTATGTTTCCTTCTTTCTCAGAACCTAACAAAGCTTTCAATAATATTAAATTTGACACATTCGTTATTTTTTGTTTGTTGTTTTTTACAGTCCTTATCAAATACCTCAAGTATCTGAATGTTCAGGCTATCTCACCATGTCAAAACCACTAAAAAAGTGCTGAGCTATTGATTTCTTCTCCTGTGGATTTACATTTGACATCCTACTGGAGTTATTTTTTAATTGTACTTGCTCCCCATACATTCTAAGGCAAAGAATCACAGAATTATAGGGGTTGGAAAGTCCCCATTGAGATCGTTTACTTCAATCCCCATGTTAAAGCAGGTTTCCTAGAGTAGTTTACACAAGAAAGCATTCAGGTAGGCTTTGAATACATTCAGAGAAGAAGAATCCATCACCTCTTTGGGCATCTTGATCCAGTGCTCTGTCACACTCAAAAAAAAAAAAAAAAAAAAAAAGTTTTTTTCCTCATATTCTTACGTGAATTCCTGTGATCCAGTCTGCGCCTGTTTTCCCTTGTCCTGTTGCTGGGCTCTGTTGAAAAGAGCCTGGACCCATCTACTTGACACCTGCCTTTTAGATGTTAGAATCATAGGACCATAGTATCATTTCAGTTGGAAGGAATCCATAAAGGTCATCTAGTCCAACTCCTTTGCAATGAACAGGGACATCTACAGTTCAATCAGGTTGCTCAGAGCCCCATTAAGCCTGACCTTTAACACCTCCAGGAATAGGGCACACATCACCTCTCTGGGCAGTCTGTTCCGATTCTTCGTTAAAATATTAACAGGCATTGATATGATCCCCTCTCAGTCTTTTCTTCTCCAGGCTGAACAGTCCCGGGACTCTCAGCCTTTTCTCATAAGGGAGAAACTTCAGGCATCTAAACTCCTTTGTATCCATCTCCTGGACTCTCTTCAGTTGTGTTCTGTATTTCTTGAACTGGGGAGCCCAGAATTGAATGCAGTACTCCAGATGTGGCAGGGCAGAGTAGACAACAAAGATAACCTCCATTGAACTTATTGGCCACACTATTTTTATGCACTTCAGGATACTATTGGCCTTCTTGGCCAAAGGAGCACACTGCCGGCACAAGGAGCACACTGCTGGCTTATGGTCACATTGCTGATTCAAGAAGATTTGGAAAGTTGCTCTGTTTTCTCAGTTCCATTTGTTAAAGTCATATTGCACTTTCTAATTTTTCTCCGTCTCCCAGTCTAACATTAATAAGTGATTAGATAAATCAGTTCTGACATTAGTACAACTCCCACTTACAATCAATAACTTTTTTTCTTGAGTTCTGCTAAAACCAAACCTGCCTTTCACATTCCAGCTACTTGAGAGTGACCTAAATAGATATCTCCTCTTTCTGATAAAATCTTGCCAAATAAATAAGATTTTATTATTCACTCAAATCACTATGCATGGTATTTTGAAAGGTTTTCACAAATAAACAGAAAATGTTCTGATATTAAACTTCCATAGCCCAAATTGCAAAGTTAATTCACCAGCCAACAAATCAGAAACAGAATTTGCTCCCTGAACTCATTTTTCTTCAAGAGGCTTATGTTAGTTCAACTTCTATTCATGTCCATTCACTGACATTTGCCTGTGTGCGATAATTGCAGTGGGAAAGTTTATGTTCAGTAGTTTCATATCACTTTACTTCTGAGGCTGCAGACACTTCTCCAAGCATTTCTGACAGTCTTCCAGAACATATACTATTGGAAAAATGTCAGTTTATACATAGAATAAGAGGAATAATGTAATCGAGTTTTCTAAGTGAATTCAACACTTTGAACTGAAGTATGACTTGTGTCTGCATGACCATTTTTCCAGATGATGGGAAATTAATTAGTCTCCTAAGTGTCCCTATGAAAATCACAGTTTACATGGCATGTTACCAGCATCAGGTAAGATAAACAATTAGTTTTAGAAGTGTTAAGAAGGTTTATCTACACACTGAACTACATACAAAAATATTTTTCTCCCCAGCTTATCTAACATAAATGTGGCAACATTTTCTCTTTTCTATTTGTTTCCCCCTCTTTCTTATATTATTCTTTATTTGGATAAAGAGTGAGTATAACTTTATAACTTTATATCTTTTCAGATAGGAACTTGTTTAAAGGTAATGTTTATGTTTTTGTTTAATCCTCAATTTTATGTATTGAAAAGCCTCTCCAAAAATTCCTGTCCACATTTTGAGCAGAATTGTTGTCAAGTCAAAAACTTATATTTCAACAGATTCATGGTTTTTGTTTTGCTTTAAAGAAAGGTAATTATTATCCTTCATTTAATTAAATTTTCAATATTTTATTTTTTCTCCAATTTATTCCTGGTGAAGTTGTATCACTTCTCAAAACAATCTCTTTTTATGTCTATATGTTAAATGAGTTTTTGATCAAGTATCCTAGGAAGAAGTTTAATGTTTCGCATTACACTATCTTTTAAACCAGTGAAAGACTTGCACAGAGGGTTTCTCAATCTTTCAGAGTTAGCTGTCCAATTTAATTTAATTATTATTAAAATAATTTGCAGTAATCCTAGACAGAAGGATGGAATTCAGAAATCATTCCATTCCAGTTGCAACACTAATGCAATTTGAATCTCAATTTCTGGAACCGAACATCACTTTTGCAAATTTCAGATAAAGTGATTGTCCGCTGTCGCCTTTGGCATTATTTGGTTTTGTATAAATAGCATGAAACAATTCAGTGGAAAGCTGTCAGCAGTATGCCACTCTTTGAAGTTCTTTGAGAAATTCCTACATTCTTATCTTACTGACAGAAACAATATTTATAAATGTAATTCACTTCTGCTTTGCTAAAATGGTTGGGAATGGGCTCTTAAGGATGGGTCCTTAAAGCTGTGGTAATTATGGGAGATTTTAACTAATCTGGCTCATAATGGAGCCAATTTTGTTTAATAACTTTATCAGTTATATTGATGAAGAGACCAAGTGCACCCTCAGTAAACCTGCACATGACAGCAAGTTAATTAAGAGTGTTGATCTGCATGAGGTTAGGAAAGTTCTGATGAGGAATCTGGACAAGATAGTTGAATGGACTGCATCCAATCACAGGACGTTCAAGAAGGTAAATTCCAGTTGCTGCACTGATACCATATGTATCAGTGTAGACTTTCTTCAAGTGACCAGAAAGTTTTCCAGAAGAAAAGGACCTGCAGATAGTGGTCTGAAAATGAGCCAGCAACATGTCTGGGTGACCAAGAAGGCCAACAACATCCAGGTTTGCATCAGAAATAGTGCGGCCAGAAGGACTAGTGTAGTGTTTATCCCTCTATACTCAGTGGTGATGAGAACATAATTGTGTTGCAGCAAAAGGAAGTATTGGGACCTCTGTCTCTGGGAATATTTAAGGAACATGTGGATGTGGTTCTTCAGGACATGGTTTAGTGGAGTTAGGTGGATGGTTGGACTTGATCTTGAAGGCCTTCTTCAACCTAAATAATTATATGAGTCTGTTATATCTGTTGGACAGATAGTATATCAGGATTCAAGCAACCTAAGAGACACCAGGAGAACACTGATTATAACATACTAGAATGAGTATCTGAGGAGTCAGCAAGGAAAGGTTTTTTGCTAGATCTCATTAAAACAAGAAAGAACTGGCCAGGAATATAGAAACTGAGGACAGCCACAGCAGCACTGACTAGGAGTTGGTAGAGTTGAACATCTCAAAAGGAGGGAAAAAAGCAGGATGAAAACACTGGTTTTCAGAAGGACATATTTCAAAATCTTTACAGATGTTTTCTTTCAATAAATTAATAAAATCAAAAATGATAGAAAAAATAAATATAGGTTTTAAAATGAGAGGAGGACAAGGTAAAAGGCTAAGTGGCACAATATCTCTGTGATATTGTTTTCTTCAGAAAAATTTCATAAAAAATGGACTTAATGACAGAGCCCTTAACATCTTCCTAAATTAATTAATTTTTATGAAACATCTTTCATCAACTTGAAACAAAAATTTTGCAGAAAAAATAAACATTAATTTTTACTTTTTTATTCATCAAATTTACAGTAAGTATTTTGGCGTGATCTCAGTAGATTTTATGTCCCCTAAGGTCCATTCAAATATAATCCCAGGCATTGCATTCCATCCAGAATCACTTAGAAGTGTTCAGTATTTTGTGTTCAGCTAAATATGCTTCTCAAACTATTCAATTATTATTATTATTATTATTATTATTATTATTATTTATTGTTATTACAAGTTAATAAAATCACTCTCCCTAAGACTTTGTTTGAAAGACAAAACATTTTCCCTCTTTCTGGAAATATGTGAGGTTTTTTTTTTTTTTTTTTTTTATTCTTGTAAATTTTTCATTATCACTTTTATCATACTGATTTTAGCATCTTGATAAGCATTTCAGAAATACAACATCATTCTTCTTATATATATACAGCAAAAAATTACACAAAAAAATTTGTTACAACATTGTCTTGAAAGATCATGTTGTTCTTTTCCAAAAATCTCATTTCAAAAAAATGTAAATTAAGTATTTGGTAAAGCTAAAGCTAACTGTATGAATGAAAATAAAGTCAGAGCTCTTCTAGTAACTCCACATGCCTGCTTTCTCTTTCTTACCACACTGCCAACATTTATGACAGCAACAAATATAATTAAGAAATTACTTGGTAAAAATTATTCCCTTTAGATATCTTAGGGGAATGATCACTTGCTACAAATCCGTGTGAAACTCTACTGTGAATAACCACACTCAATTTTGTGATACTATTTTTTCTATTCACGTAAGACTAGAATGAATGTCATCAATTTTTGAGCAGCTCCCTCAAGGTTAGGAGCCGGGCAATTAGAACTATCCTTATGAGTCCTGCTTCTCCCTCTTCCTTCCTTTCTTGTGATGGCTCTGTTTCATTCTCTTCTTCAATTCCCATCTTAGTAGGAGTTTCTACTTACTAAGTGATCTTACATTCACAGCCATTTTCACCTCTTCTGTATAGAGGTGGTACTGGTACTGACACTGCTTGATTTTCTGGTTGAACTGAACAGGACCAGTGGCAGTGGTTGCAGTTATCACACGGCTTGTCAGAGCAACAGCAGGGATGAAAAGAAGAGCTGCAGGGCTCATCACAAAGATTGGAGGAATTGTAGGGTCTCTCACAGGGGTTGGAGTGACCACAAGGTTTGTCATAGGAGCTGGAGCAACTATAGGATCTGTTTCAGGAGTTGGAGCAGTTGCAGGACCTGTTTGTCAGATCCAGGGCAGATCCAGATTCAGGGCACTAAATATTGTTGAACAAAACTTGGTACTCATGGACAAATCCTAAGATGTTGCATATGAGAACATATTGGTTTGAACCTCACAGGAATTTTCAAAAATCTCAAGAGCTATTGTAACTAGTCCAAGGGAAGAAAGAAAAGTGAAAGTGAAGTAGAGGAAACAGTGGAGACTATCCTCCCTTGTCTCCCCCATAATTCAGAGAAGAAGAAAACAGTCTCCAATATATGGTTCTTGAATCACAAAGACAACTGCAATGTCTAGCACAAACATGAGATTAGCTTTCCTACAAATAATTTTATCATATCATAAGAAAAGGTCACATTACACAGTAAAATGACAACTTTAATCCAGAGATGATAAACACAACAGGGAACATAAATACAAAGTAAGATGCTAAATATAGTTCCAAGAAAATACTTGGAAAGAACTCTGCAAATAATAATAATAATAAAAAATTACATTGTGACTAGCAATTATCAAAATACCATAAAGCCCACAACAACTCTGTTTCAAGATGCTTCTGTCTTATCCACTGTTAGCTCAAGCCTTTTATCCCCATGTCAGATGCCAAAAGGACTATTGTGGCTTAATGTGGCAGGTAGCTAAGCATCACACAGTCATTCACTCACCCCTATCCTTCAGTGGTTTGGATTTGAATTTAATAATAATAATATAATAATAATAATAATAATTGGTATAAAAACTATTTGTTAAGACAGAAAAGGAAGAGGCAAAAAAGATAGTAGTAATGATTATATATGTATACACAAAACAAGTGATGCACAAGTAATTGTTCACCACCCACCATTGAATGCCCAGCTAGTTCCCCAGAAGCAGCTGCCCACCCAGCCAATTCCCCAGCATTTTCCTAGGTGTTTTTTTTTTTTTTTTTTTTTTTTTTTGCATGTCACATGGTATGGAATATTCCCTTTGGTCAGTTTATGTCAGCTGTCCTGGCTCTATCCCTTCCCAAGTTCTTGTGGCCTGTCCCCCAGTCCCTCTCACTGGAAGGACAGAAGAGAAACTGAGAAACTGAAATGCCTTTGGCTCCCTATGACTCTACTCAGAAACAACTAAATCAGTGGGTTATCAACATAGTTTTTCTCTTAAAGCTAAAATGTATTATCATACCAGAAACTATGAAGGAAAAATCAATTCTGCCCTGGCTAAAACCAGGTAACTCTGAGAAATGAGTTGTAATTGGTGTAAGCTGGGATATAAATATTTTTTCTTTGTAGAAGTTTTGGGAAAACAGAAAAATATATATAGACAGATAGAACTCTGTCTTTTTATCTTTTTGTAAGAGTCCTTGCAATATGCAATTCACCATGTCAGCTAAAGAGAGATCCTCTTTTTCACATCCAACTGGTAGAAATTCGTTGGGAAAGATACTTCCATATTAATAACAGTGACAACACAGTACAGAAACTTTGCAAGAGCAAGAGCACTCGAAAGAGAGAAAAATTGAATATAATGCCAATGAAAAAAAAGAGTATCAATGAAAAATTTCAAGTTGCATATACAGTCTTAAGAGGAAGAAGTCTTACAATGGCTTAAAGATGTTTCCAAAATAGAGTATTTTAGCTACGAGTCTGTTAAAGGCTGTGTGGCTAAGTGCACTGCAGTAACTAATTACAGAGAATAAGGTCTGTACTTTTTCAGATATTCTCTATTTGAATGGTAAGGACTAATATTTGAAGAATTCTTGCAAAACCTAAGTTAAAACTAAAAATTAATGAATACATATATATATACACAAAATAAAAAATATATGTATTGGTACAAAAGTGCCAATATACTATGTTAAGCTTGTTTAATCTCTGTTGAGAAGGAGAAAAGAGAGAGAATACATGAATAAGGGATCAAAACTTTGAAAACAGAAAGCTTAAAGTTAGCAGAGTGAAGACACCAGAGACATAGAAGAAAAGTAGAAGTCGAGAGTTTTCTCAAGGTTGGTGAAGTTAAATGCAATTGTAAAGTAGTTAAGAAAATAGTAAGAAAGTTTGCATTTCACCAGAAAGGAAAAAAATATAAATACCTGGATGATAAGAAGGTACTAAGGGAGACAGATCAGGATAGAATATTGTTTTATACTGTTAGTTTCTCAGTGTTCAAAACAATGGCAAAAAAAATGGGGAACAAAAAAGTAAATGTATGTAAATGTGAAAATGAGGTAGAAGGTTTTTTTTTTTTTTTCTGTTATCATTAAAACCACGTGTCTTTTGTTTTTTGTTTTCTTTTTTCTTTTTTCCTTCTTGATAAAATCTATGAAAAATATACCAAAAAAAAAAAAAAAAAAACAAAAACAAAAACCCAAGGAAAACAAATAAGCAATCAAAAACTATAGGTAGAGATATTAAATCCACAAAATAAACTTTGGCAGTGGTTGCTTGTTAGCCAATAGTGACCATAGCAAATATCAAACACATACATCTTTAAACATACTTGAATGACTGGTATTACCAACAGCAAATTAGGACTGTGTTCTGCATTCTTTATCTGGTATGCTCTGAACTTAAATTATATCAAAAAGTTTTGCAAAATAAAGTGACTTATTTCCTTTGCTAACTCTGTACAGTCATAAAATCATAGAATCATAGAATCATAGAATCATAGAATCATAGAATCATAGAATCATAGAATCGTAGAATGGCTTTGGTTAGAAGGGATTTTAAGATCATTTAGTTTCAAACCCCTTGGTGTGAGTAGGGCTGCCACCCACTAGAGCAGGCCGCCCGTTGCCCCATCCAACCCAGCTTCAAGTGCTTCCAGAGATGAGGCATCCACAGCTTCCCTGAGCAATTTGTTCCAGTGGCTCATCACCCTTGTAGTAAGAAATTTCCTCCTAGTATCCAACCTGAATCTCCTCTGAAAGCTGTATGTCTCTTTATAGAATTAATTAAATATTTCTGTGGAAACGTGATGCATAATAAATGAAAGTGATCCCATAAATGGTATATCACTTTTTTTAGCCACAACTTTAGAAAAATGTTTTCTCTGTTTTACTTTGTCTGAACAGTTATACTTTAAAAACTATTATGATCTCCAAAAGGAAAAACAAACAAACAAACAAACAAAAAAAAAACACCACTATAGACCTTCAGAACACACTAGATATTAGTGGCCAGGATGTTTTTCAAGATAATATCAAATATGAATCAGAAGCCTTTTCTTAGTAGAAGATGTTTTCTTAGGGGGAAAAAAAAATCAAATATTCTTAAGTATAAGGATTCTTGAACTTAAAGAAATCCATAGTCTTTCTAAATTTAGGCTGTCGTTTACTTTGGTTTAGTTTGTATTTACAAATTCAGAAAAATGAATTGTTCCAGTTCTAGCAAACTAATATATGTAGATGTAGATGAAGAAATAAACAGAAAATAATTTCATATATATATATAATATAGTACTTAAAAATATTTTTGTTCACTAGCCAAACTGACTAATCACCCAGTATGGTCTCAATGCGAAGCAACAGAAAGAAACAGTTTAGCAGATGTGGATACACTTCAAGAGTGCCAAAGGCTTACTATTGGTAGAGTAAGATTCCTCTTGCACTAAATTAAATATCTAAAGTAATTCTGTCCTTTTGTACCCTGCATCAGTCCTTTTATCACTATTAATTACAGATGAAAGGCTCACATGAAGACGTTTGCATCTCGGAAATTTAAAGTGATTTAATCATGCAAACTTGGTCAGGTCAGTGGTTGATTTTATCCAATCAAACAGAAGGATGAACTAAAGAAAAAGTGTGTGCTTCAAACACTATTTACCAATGTGACTCAAATGCTAGTGTGACAAATCAATTAATTGGTCTTATTGAAAGAACGTTTTTCTTTCTCCTGCTATTTGCTTCCTCTAAGTCCTCAAAGGCATTTAGCACTCTTCTTTATGTTGTAATAGCATGGCTTGCAGAGAAAAATCTTCCTAAAAATTTCACCAGAAAATGCCCCTCTCATTCTAACATCCTCCTCATCTGTGGGAAACAAAAATAAAACACAGAAATTAGACTCTACTAAACAACCTGGCTCTGCAGGGAGAATTTTACTAGTGTGTGAAAAAATAAAACCATTTGTGCTTGTGGATTCATGCTGACTATGTTTAGAGGAGGTTGAGGTTATTTCTACCCCCACCCAAGATACTGCTGCTAGAATAAGATTCACCAGTTTGGTTTTGTTTCTTTAAAAAATAACATACATGAAACAATCTCAAGGAAGTGTAAGAAAATGAGAAAACAACATTTTATAAAAAGGGCATATATTTATAAAACTATCATAAATCACCTTCAGCTGTCTTGGCAAATATGTGGGTTGCTCTGAAAATAATGCATCCTATTTATTTCCATGGAAACTACAATAGATACAAAGAACATAATAATGACAACATTTGATAGAGCAAAGCTACAAAACATGATTTTTCAACATAATGCTACCACTAACTACGCATTTTCACCAATGATTAACAACAGTATGTTGTGTATGTTGTGCTCATAAATCTGTACCAGCAGAGTTGATCCACTGTCACTGCTGCCACTGCTGAAATGCACCACCCATCACTTCACTGTGCTCATATCCACTTTTTGGTGTCCAGAAACATTCAGCAAGAATTAATGAATGTCAATAGGAGTAATTTTTTATTTTTTTTTAATTATTATTTTTTTTTTTGCATGGAGGAATTTGATGACACACCATTGTTTCACACACATTTCCATGTCAGACACCATTCGTCAGACTGTCCTTCTGCTGCCATTTGTCACATGGCAACAACGTATAACAGAATATTATTGGGAAGGTTCAAACTCTACTGCCATACCACAAACATCTGCCTCCAATGTCATGGGCCAATATAATAAAATACAAGGCAATACTTGCAAAGCAACTCTCATATTTTTTTCCAAAAAATATTTTGATCTTTGTGGAAAAGCTGTCTCCTTTTTCTGACTTATAGCAGATTTTTCATCCTCCAAAAAACTTATAGTATCATTTTTTATTAAATTTATCTGATGCTTTCTTTTTATAACTTTACTATTATTTGCATATAAATTTCTACAAATAAAGTTATGTACATCCATTTTTCTATGCTGACAACCTGCTTCATGGGATTTATTTCTTTATTTAGTTAGTTTAATTCAGGGATTCTCAGTTCATTCTTTGTTTACAACTATTGTTTTACTTGCTATAAAAGTAAAGATCCTTTTTGCTCTCCTCAGCTGATTCTGGTCAATCTCAGTTTTTTAATGTCATGGTTAACAGAGGAAAAACTTTTTAAAGTAGCTTATGAGGTATATATATATATGATTTATTATTTTCAATTCTTATAGAAAAGACAAGAAGAACACTAATATCAGAACAGATTGGATGAGAAAATAGCATTAAAAATATTCTTTAAATTTTTTACCTTTTTTTTCCTTAATTTGGTAATACTGAAAGGCTTAAGCTCATGGAAATACTTCAAATTTGGATAAGATTTTGACACTGTGATCTGTGCATACAGTTCCAAAAGTAATGCCTCCTATTTGATGATGTTGATTAGCAGTGTCAGAAGTGGATGTAAGGGGTATGACAGTATAGGTAGAACCTTCTTGACAATATTTCATTACATTTGGTTTCTATGTGACTGACGGCAATAGAAGGCAGTGTAACAAAATTGTTCCTAACTTGGAACTGCATATGGAGCAAAGGTGTGGAATTTAATTCCTCCAAATGGAAAAAAATGCACCCATTGACATTCATTGAACTTATCTGGAGAATAAATAGTGGATGTTAGCACAGTGAGATTTTAAGCGGTGCATTTCAGCAATGGTAAACAGCACTGAAAACAGTGTGAAAAACAAACCATGTTTCAGACAGCCATACACATTTTTATGAACATATCATTCATGCTGTTCTTGACTGATGATGAAAATGCATAACTAATGGTGGTGATTAGGTTGAAAAAATAGTGTTTTGTAGCTGAGAGTTCACTCTATTGAATAGTATTAATGTGTTTTTATATCTGATGTAGTTTCCATGGAAATAAATAGGAAGCATTACTTTTGGAGAGACTGACATATATTGAGCATGGAATTCCATTTGTTTCTTTTTTTTTTTTTTTTTTTTTTTAACTAAAACTTAATGGAGTTTGTCTTCAATGAATATTTACCAACTTATGATATCTTTCAGTACTGAATTGGTGGTGGAAGCAAAATCTCTATAAATTGTCTGAGTTTAGTGAAGGAGTTATTGAGCTAAATCCAGCTGGCTACAGGTCACGAGTGATGTTCCACAGAGGTCAGTGCTGGAGCCTGTCCTCTTGAATATCTTTATTGATAAACTGGATGAGGGCATTGAGTGCACTCTCAGTAAGTTTGTGGATGACACCCAATTGGCTGGAAGTGTCAATCTGCATGAGGGTAGCGAGGCCCTATAGAGGGATCTGGACAGGCTGGATAGCTGGGCTGAAGCCAATGCGATGAGGTTCAACAAGACCAAATGCCAGGTCCTGCACTTTGGCCACAACAACCCCAGGCAATGCTACAGGCTTGGGGCAGAGTGACTGGAAGACTGCATAGAGGAAATGGACCTGGGGGTATTGACTGATGCTTGGCTGAACATGAGCCTGCAGTATGCCCGGGTGGCCAAGAAGGGCCGAGGCATCCTGGCTTGTATCAGAAGCAGTGGTGCCAGCAGGAACAGGAAGTGATTGTTCCCCTGTATTCAGGTCTGGTGAGGCTGCACCTTGAGTACTGTGTCCAGTTTTGGGCCCCTCACTGCAAGAAAGACATTGAGCCCCTGGAGCGTGTTCAAAGAAGGGCAACAAAGCTGGTGAGGAGTCTGGAGCACAGACCTTGTGAGGTGCGGCTGAAGGAGCTGGGATTGTTCTGGAGAAGAGCTGGAATTGTTCTGGAGAAGAGGAGGGTCAGCCTCTTGTTTTGTGTATCTACTGATAGGACTAGAGGGAATGGCTTCAAGCTGTGCCACGGGAGATTTAGGCTGGACATTAAAAAATGCTACTTTTCTGAAAGAGTGGTCAGGCACTGGAATGGGCTGCCCAGGGAGGTGGTGAATGTCCTTTCAAGGTGTTCTAGGAACATTTGAATTTTGTGTTGAGGGACATGATGAGAACTATTGGTGATAGGTAGATGGTTGAATTGGATGTTTTGTAGGTCTTTTCCAACCTTGGTGATTCTGTGATTCTGTGACTTTTTTAGAAGACATGACCTTTGCAGAAACCTACATACTTTGGAAACTGCAACAGTTCCCAGCTAATTCCTACTGGACACAAGCACGTAGCAACAAGATGAGGGGAAATGGTTTTAAACTGGAAAAGGGTAGTTTTAGATTAGATATTAGTAAGAAATTCTTTACTGTGAGGTTGGTGAGATAATAGAACAAGTTGCCTAGTGAAGTTGTGGATGCCCCCTCCTTGTAAGCATTCAAGGCCAGGCTGGTTGGGTCTTTGATCAGCCTGGTCTAGAGGGAGGTGTCCCTGCCTATAGCAGGGATATTGGAACTAGGTAATCTTAAAGATCTTTTCCAACTCAAATCATTCTATGATTCTACCAAAGCCAAAGCAATTTCCCAGATAGCAAGCAATAACAGTGCCTTTTTTGACATCCGTGATATTATCGGTGTTTTCAGAGATTTTCCTTCTGTTTCAGTCTCCTCTCCTCAGACTGTTGTACCAGTTTTATCATTTTAGCAAGTAATCATTTCACTGATTTAATTTAATTTGTACGCACCTGAGTTTACAAAACTAAGGCTAAGTACTGTCACTTGTCAACTTCAACATTATATATGGTTGTATCTTTTTTTTTCCTTTTTCTTTTTCCTACTGTAAGCAGAAAAAATTTCACACTAGCCACATCTTCTTTACAGACTACAGGCAGATGCATGTCTTTTTCAAATATAGATACTTGTTTGTTTTTCCTAAACTTTCAGGAAACTACGACATCTCAAAATATGATTCTATATGAAATGTTCTTATTCTTTTTATCAGTAGAGAGAAAGCGTAATGATTTACATATTTTTAAATGAAAATGCCTGCTATATAAAGGATAGTTCTTTCATATGTTAAACAGGATGAGTCCATTTTTATCACACTTAAGTTCTAGAAAATCACAGCACTATTTTTGAGGAATTCTTTGCAAGAGAGGATATAAGAATAACATGAGCCCCCTCCACAGCTGCTGCTTGTCAACAACATTGCTGTATCAGCAACATACTTAAACAATCTGGGATGACAGGAATGTTATTTCCTTTCTCTCTCCAGGTGGGAGCCACTCCCCACTCTTTTTGTGATTAAATAGAATGACCCCAATGTCAACCCCCTGGGATACAGGAAATATACTAAGGTGTTTTTTGTTGTTATTTATTTTTTTTAATGACACCATTAGGATTCCAAATACATGAAAATGTGGGGGTCTTTTGAGTGGAGAAGAGTAATTGAAAGAGGAAGCTGGCTTGTTTAATCAATATTTTCATTGAGCTATCTGTTTTGAAACAAGGAGTATAAAGCAATGTGCTACCTAAGTTATTAACTACATTCACAAAGAACTTTCAAGTGCTTTTCACTAGTAGTATTGGTGCACATCCCCCAAAATGTACATGGCTCTACTTAGTGATATTCTTTCAGATACAGAGTTTTATATCTCCAAAGTTATGAAAGGTACCTCAGATATAGTTATATTTCAGATCAAAATGTAAAAAACTAACAAACATAAACATACTCTGTCATAACTGTGTAAAAATAAGCTAATTTCATTCTTTTGTCATGAAGATAAGCCAGTCCTATGGTGATGACACAAAATCATAGTCTTATCTGTGATTTACCACGAGTTTAAAAAAAAAAAAAACACACATAAACAAAAACCAAACAAACAACAACAAAAAAAAAACACCTTTTTCCTCAGATCTTTATATGTGGTGATAACAAGTCATCAAAATGGTAATCAAAACATAGTAACAAACATACGAAAGTGAAATTTTTCATTCATCCCAGTTTGTATATATCCTAAATTTCATCTCTACTGTATCACTTGTATTCATTATTTCCTAATAAATATTTAAATGTACTATGACTTAAACTTTTAGATGACGTGAAATCAGTAGGAGAGAAAGCTACTTTACGTTAACAGCAGTAAATAACACAATTTGTTAAGAACAGATATGTAGAGCAAACCAGCTTTTGGAAGACTAAGTGCCCATCCCACATAGGATTCTGGGAAGATTAATTCAGATTATATCTAGTTCAACAGTGTATCCTTAATGTTTGTTAACTGCTAAGAGCATGGAGATATCTGAATCATCTTGTCAGATACCTGTACTGGACACCTAACAAGCACAGTAGGTTTCTTCCGAAAACCTTCAGAACTCCTGTCTTTCATGGTCTGCATGGATTAGATGCAATATTTTTGACAAAATGGAATGCAGAAATTTAATTTAGAAATACCAGTTCCATAGATTCCTCAACCATACTTGCAATTCATGCACTAAAATTGCATGGGCATTAAAAGTGTTTAACAGGTCTTGCAGATTAAGCCAAAACTTAATCCAAAAATCTTTAGTGTTTTATATATATATAAATAAATTTCACATCCTAATTATCACTTGGATCAAGTACAGAAAATTGAGATTGAAAAAGATAAGCATAGCTGAACTCGGGACTATTGATAGATGAAAAAATACTTGTTAAATGCTTTCAAAAACTCTGTAGAATTCACTAAGAAAATGTTAAATAACTTAAACAAAATAAAATGCTTTGTATTCCTGACTTTCTACTTTGGAATAGATGTGGATTTAGATTGACCAAAAGAAAATAAAACCATTTTTCTGCAGCTGATCTTTGGCAATAAATTTTAAGTCGAATGCCTAGAAGATGATATAATAGAAAATTAAAGTCAGTTCCTCAACTATTATTCATTTATTACAGTAGTTGTGGACTTGGTTTAGTCATTACTAATTCGTACATGGTAGTTACAAAAGTTGGACAAGAAGTCTCACTCGAACAGCAGCAGAAGGAAGAGTTCCTATGAAAGTAATTATAGCTATCAGCAGTGGTTCTATTTTAAATGGTCTATGAATTAGGCAGTCTCCTAGAAGCACACACAAATGAATTTGCCATTAACAATGAACAGCTCTGTGGAAAGAACACAGTATAATATTACCAAGTCCATCCTGGTATTAAGCAGACAGCCAGCTCTACTTTTAGAGGCTAAATAAAGTAAGTTTCAGTGGAAGAATTAAGAGGCTTTTCCTCAGCAAAGTGAATTTTGCCAAATACTTGTTACCTTATTACAACACAGACCATACTTGTATTCCAATTACACTAACACAAGTTGTGAGTAGCTTCATTGTGCTCTCTGAAATTACTCTAGATTTACAACAGTGTTATCTGAAATTTATACCTCTATAAATTAAGCCAAAATGTAGCCACATAGTCTAGCTGGTTGTTAGCTTAATAGAAAAAATATAGTTGATATCTTTCATACTAATTTGGGACCTCCTCACAACTACTTACTTATCCATTTATATCAATTTACTACTCCAGAAACATATCCGGTTAATAACACAGGTAATTAATTCACCATTTGTGATAGCAAAATTATCTCCTTTACATTACACCTATCACTTTATATTATTTATCTCTTTCAATGGTGTTTTTCTTGAGATAGCATCTTAAAGATGTTGAAGGTTTGTTGCATTATGGCATCTTATTTCTAAAACTGCTGAAGTAAACTTTTTTTTTTTTTCACACTGGTAACAGCAACAACAACAAAAAATTAGAGCTATGGATTAGAATGTCCTGGCAGTGAAATCAAAAATATGTGTCTTGTAAAAAAGAGTGCAATATTTATCAGCATTGTCAAATGGGAGATATGTTTTGCTGTAACAAAATATTCCTTAAAAAATGTTGTTTCTGTTCTGGATATGAAAGATTCACATCTATATTATAACTAAGACAAATCACATTATTTTGTTTATAAAATGAATTACATCTAAAATGTGAAAAAAATTAGGTATGCCCCTGTAAAAATTAGGTATTTTCTGTTTTACAATTGTCTTAATCATCTATTCCCTAAATAAAGAATTAGTGTGCACCAAACTGCAAACTGTTCATGTGAAAAATAAAAATAATAAATACGTCATGAGTAATTGTCCTACAGATGATATGTCATCACCTTGGAAACTGAATGTCTACTTACTTTGGTACAACATTGAAGTATGATATTTCACCTTCAATTTCTGGGAAAACAGTACTCATAAATATTGTCTACAAAAAAGAGAAAACATTCAACATTTATAAATTCCTGAAGATTCAAATTTTGAAATTCCTTATAATTTCTTTCATTAAGTGAATTAAGTTGTAGAATCAAGATAAACAAAACTCTTTTACGTTGCTGTTTTGAATGGTGCTATAAAATATATTTCCTTTCCTGTTCCCTGGAGACTGATAATTAAGTTTGGAAATCAGGGAATATAATTCTATTTTGTCTTAATGACAGTGGGACAATGAAACAAAAAATAGTTTTCTTTGTCTCACACATACAAAACCACAAACATAAACTAGGTATGCAAGCTATAATCCTAATCTTTTTTTCTTCCCCTGAAGTGAATCTTAAAGGTAATGTAGGGGAATATATATGTGTATGGATAGATGCTGAAGAAACTGATTTAGTGAGAGTCCAAGAATGGAAAACTGTCATCTAATTATGTGGTATTGCTGCACAATATTTAGATTTGGATATTCAAGAGTGAGCTCTCATTGAAACTGTTATCATTGTTTTTATTACTAATACCCTGCTACCTAGTTTCTAAGATCAGCTTTACTTCTCTCTCTGTGTTAATAAATGCTTTCTTCTGCTTTGCATCTTGTTTGAAAAACTGCCAAGATGGCTACAATTCAAATTACTTCCAAAATGAAAAGTTAACAAGCTGCTAACCAATATACTGTATCCAAACACTTAAACTGTTTACATTCTCAAAAGCTTTTGCCAGTTTCTAAAACAGACAAAGCAAATCCTCGGTGCTAGCTATCCATTGGAAAAGTGACAACTCCTAGAGGTAAAATTTTTATTAAAATTAAACAAATGATGCAAACAAAAGCAACTGGAGTAATTGCCAGGGCCCACATAGACACTCACAAGGTAGCTCTGGGATGCTGCAGTTGTGAGCACATCAGTACTATGCCTAATCAAAAAGTGCTTCTTGACATGTCCAGAAGTTTTGACAGTGCTTAACAACTTGATAGATTGCCTTATGCTAGAAATCTGTTAGGAACTTCAAATCAAATATTTATCTTCCTGTCTCATCCATGGTCTTACTCAAGTAGATGTTCCTGAAACAAGCCTGCTGAATTAACTACATCACGTGCATGTTACAGCTGCCAGCTGTGATGCCATCACTATCTCCCAAGAAATTAATAAGAGCAAAACACTCATTCTGATGCAAGAAATTATGTTTAATTTCCTTTCCTTGCTGGGAAGTTTTGAATCAATTTTTTAAGCACTGAAGCATACAATAGCATGCAGCGTAATATATATGGTGTATTTAGATGGGATATTTTATCTTTTCAAACTTAATTTCTACAGTATAATTAAAAAGAAAAAGAGACAACAAGTTATAGCATGTATACATGGGTGGGTGCAAATAGACTTGAGAACAAATTGGTTTGACAACATGGCTATGATGCTGTGGCATTTTGGAACCAAATCACTAGAATCAATCTTGCTCAATGCAGCCTTCACAGAACACCAGAAGAGCAACGTAGTGCTATTGTCACTACAAAAATCAGGGATATATGAATTACTCGTTATAATATTCATGAAAGAACCACGTGTGTATGTATATATATAGCTAGGCAGATGTGTGTGTGTTACCTCTATTCAAAACCTGCTGCTTAGTAAGGCACTAATATATGTGAGGAGATTTTCTTTTCAATGCATTCTTTTTCAGTTTTGATGCTCTGCTCTGGGATTGAGCCTCCTATGGGGTCTGGGATTGAGCCCCGTGTGGGATCTGCCCATCACCACTGCTATTGTTATTACAGAGAAACGTTTATTTGCCCCCACTAAAGGAACTTGGGGTGTTGTGACCCCACAAACACCATATAGGGCCGATAGGAGCCTTGCTGGAGTTGAAATAGATATCAGGCATGTTAGTGAATAAAAATTCATTTCAGACAATGTTTTTTTGTTTTGTTTTGTTTTTTTTTTCCCCTTTTTTCCTTTCTTTCTTTCTTTCTTTCTTTCTTTCTTTCTTTTTGTGTGTGTGTGTGTCTATTTTTTCATCATTTTTGATATTTTTCAGGTTGTAGCATATGACAAGTGCTTTATTGGCACAAAGTAAGACTCAGGTTCTAGTGTAATTTCATCAGAAAAAAAAAAATAAATTTCAATGACCTGCTTCTTGAATACCTAGAAAACATTCTGAACTTCAGTGAAAAAATAAATGGACTTGTGAATGCAACTTTTGCCGACAGCTTTGTTTAAAGAAGAATAACACTCCATTTCACCTTGACAATTATCAGTTTCCTATCTGGTTTTTCTTTCTTTCCTTTTTTTTTTTTTTTTTTAGCTATTTTGCCGGGTTTTACAAAGTTTCAACACTAAAGAAGATAAATGACAATGAATGGTATCAGGTTCCACTTGTTTTTAGTACACTCAGCACAGAAATGGGCTGTGCTAAGCACTTTGTTGAATTTATAGTCAAGGTGCCAGTGCAATAATCATCTTCTCTTTGATTTGTCTTCTGGGGAAAAAAAAAAAATTAGCCAACTGTCCTCTCTTTTTATTAGTATAACTGGGCAGTTTTGAGAGAAACTGAAAACCTGAGCAAAATATTTCCTGAATTTCTACTGTTCTCATTTCAAACTACAAATATCTTAAAGAATTTAAAGTAAAAGAACCAAGAGATATCTTTCTTTTTTGGCACTCCCATCTGAGAAGAATACAAAGAATTTTAAAATTGTAAGAATATTATTTAAATGCCAGATATATGCCTCAGAGAATAACCAAGTCCATGAGTAATATGATATGAACATAGTGAATTCTCCCTAGAGGAAGCATGCCCGGGGAACAGGAGATAATCTAAACCATTTTTTGGGATAAACTCCCTCGAAGAGTTGAATGCAACAGTCTAAATGTAAAGGCTTACCCTTAAATCCCATTCTCTATGAGTATTTAACTTGGTGCTTACCTGAGTTTATCTTAGATGAGCATCTCAATATTATTTTCTATCATAACATCCACTCTTTAAAAAAAGATGTTGAAAGTATTTCTGTTAAAAAATAAAAATAAAAATAAAATTAAAAAATACATTTTATATAAGTTTATTTGATTCAGAACTGGAAGATTATTAGGCATAGCTGCTTTCCTGAAACTGTTAGAAATCTCACACACAACTGCTTTATCAAACCAAATGTCTTATAGTTCTTAAGGTAGAGTAGTTTCTGTTACTCCAATATATGGATTAAAATATGATAGACTAAACTGGCCAGAAAACCTGAACAAGAGTTATCTGAAGCAGGAGAGAATAGAATGAAAACAATTTTTCTTACAGCTGAAGTGCCCAAAACAGTAGACAATAATGTACTGGCCTCCTAAGAGGAGTGGGAAATTTGATCCTTCCCCAACACATTCTCTAAAAATATTGTCATTCACACAGTTCATGAGATAGAAAACCCTCATAGTATGATTCAGATCCGTCAGGGTCTTCAAGAGAATTAAGTTTAACTTCTGAGTAGCAAGAGAGTTTCTTAAGTGTGTAGAGTTCTTAAAAGATGTGAAAACATCTGAAGGTAACATGGAGATGCTCTCTGCAGTTTCAGGTGTCCTAGTTCTGTATTAAGTTTCACTAAATCTTTTACTGCTTTAGGGAATGTCACTGTTTGGTAGGTGTTTTTTTGTTTGTTTGTTTGTTTTGTTTTGTTTATTTATTTATTTATTTTTTAATTGCAAGAGTCTAAAAACAAAAGCCAATCCCAGCTTCTACAGTATAAAATTCACATTTATTCTTTCACAGAAATAAACTAGACTCACTCTTCACAGAGCTCATGACTGTGCAAGCTATGAGTCACTACTGTTTAAAGCAACAGAACAGGGATTCCTCTCACTTATCTTCTGAAATTTGACTAATCTCTTCTATTTTGGAGGTATGCTTTAGCATGAGATTAATCATACTGTAACAGTGTCAAAAGAACTCTAGATAACAAGCTCAAACGCAGATTTCTACTTTGTGGATATCTAAACCTAGATGAGGCAAGTATGACTTGAACATTTTGTTTGTTACAGTAAAAGACAGGATCAAACAACATACATTCAGCAGATTCTGCTAATGCTTTCCTTTTGTTTACTCATTCCCCTACAAAAACATAGGTTTTATCAATACATTCTCTAGTTTGATTTTGGAAAGAAGTACTAAAATTTTTTTATTATTATTTTTTCAGGAAAAGAAATGTATATGATACTTTCTCTCATCTACACATACTATCTCTATAAAATAATAGTATGTAAATGTTTGTGCGCATGAATGCTTCATTTTCCAGAAAGTTGTCAAACTTAAGTAATTGTCAACATTACCTATTCATAGAGATTCTTTATAAGGAGTAAAACATTTACATTTTTAAAACCTCATGCACATTCTATCTATGGTGACTACAACATATGAAGTACTTTACTGTAATATGCAAGAGATGTTAGATCATTTGATATATTTTGGGTGTTTCATTTAGTACATTTCTATTTAGATAATTCCAAGATGAACATTGCTTTATAATCTAACTGAATCATGTTATTCATTGCACCATGATTTCATTTTTCCTAAACTGAAACCTTACTGAAAGAATAAAAAAGTCAAAGGGATTGAAGCATTGTCAATCGATTGACAGGTTACCACTAGCTTCATAGGAATTTTCATTTCTTATGAATGGATATCATGGCAGAGCATAAATATACTTGCTGTAAAAAAAGTAATATTTATTTATTGATAGTCGAATGCATGCAAAATGGTTATTAAATTCGGAAATCTATAAATGTTGCTGCCTAGAAAAATACTTTGATTATAATGCATGCATATACATATGTACACATGTACACAAACAAATATATGGAATATATGTTTATTAGTCTGAATTATGGAAGGAATACGGAGATATTTAGTACTATTTACTATTAAAAGTTTAATCTTGACAAAGCTTTTTTTGTTCAAGATGCAAATCCCTCCTCTGATTCTTCAAAAAGCCAATTATCAGAAAGACTCTTTTGCTGCTGTCATTAAGAGATAGACACTGATGACAGATTAACTTGGTTTCAACATAGCTGGGCCACAGCTGCTTACCAGCCAATCTAAGTACCACTTGAATGCTCAGTTGCAGATTGACCTTGTGGTAATTGAGGTTATGAAAAGACTCTTGTTCTCTAAAATCTCAAATGAACACCTCTCCCTCTGGGAGACAGCAGGATATTCAGCAATAGGAGTCCTGCTAACTTGTAAGATTCTGCCATTCTGGTCCATGTTGAGGTCAGGATTTGAAAAAAAAATTAATATGATGGGATATGAGGAATATTTTGAGTATGTTACTCAAACAGTAATTTCTCCTATTTATTTCCATGGATGCGACAGCAGTAACAAAGAGCACAAGAACACTAGGTGATGGAGCAGATTCTCAGTTACAAAACATGATTTTTCAGTAGGGCTGCCACTATTAGCTACATGTTTCAGCCAGGGATGAATAAGAGCCTGAGAAGCTTGTAAAAATCTATAAGGCAGTCTGGATTGTGTCTTGTCTTTCACGTCACCGTCACACTGCTGAAATGAGCCACTCACTGCTTCACTGTGCTCACATCCATAATTTGGCCACCATAAATTATTCAGGAAGCATCAATGAATATCAATGTGTATAATTTTTCCTCATGGAGAAAATAAATTCCACACCTTTGGTTTATACACACTTCCATGTCAGACACCATTTTGTCAGACTGCCCCGCTGCTGCCATCTGTTTCAGGGTAACAAAATGGAATACAGGCGGGAAGATTCAACTTTTACTGCTTCACTACCAATACCCACATCTATTTTATTATGTTAGCACACTCGTGGGCCAATATAATAAAATAGGAGGCATTACTTTAGGAACAGATCTTAAAGTAGTATGTTATGATGAAATTATTGAGACTGCAATTGTTTTCTTTTAACTGTGTCATATGCTATCACCCCCGAAAGATCTGCTAAATATTTGAAAACATATTTTTATCACTTTTCTCACTTGTATCAAAGGGAGTACATCGTATTTGTATTCTTCACAATATTGTCATTTTGTCTTTAAAAAAAGGGCAGGGCAGAGAGTAATAGCAGGTTAAACACTTTTCTTTAAAGCACAGAACCATCTGCTGAAGTTGTCAACAATTTCACTTTGCAGCATGAGCCAGCATTTGAACATTTCTGCCCCTGCCAGCAATTAACATTACAGTCAATGGGAGTTAATGTTGAGGCTTTCAGAGGAAATGGGGGTAATTAAGCTAATCAGAAGAAGTACACAACAATTATTGTTATTATTTTAAATCTCAAGTCAATTAGCTATGCTAGCCACTCTCTTTGGCAAAAGCTCACTGTTTATGAAAGCTAAATATAAGATTTAAATTAGTGATGGCAGAACATATTTTAGCTAGTCAACTTAGGCTAGTGCTAATAGTATATATATATATTTAATACTAAATATAAGATTAAGAGAAGCCTGTCCAGAGGCAGAGATATTTTAATAATCTGTTACTGGTATTGGGTCTGAATACTCTAATATTCCTGCAGATACAAATAGATGTTAACTCCAATCAAGCTGAGGGATGTCACTGACGCTTAGCGTGTAAAACTGGTCAGCTAGCACCATGAATTGAACAGACTAAATTATCTGAAGGTTTTGATCAATATAAGAGGTATATTGATATGCAATAAACATTCTTAGGTGAAGTCAGTCACTATCTTGTGTAACCGAAATTTATTTGAAGCCACATTTTAAACAATTTCTATATCAAAATTTGGTTGTTAATGGTCAGTTTGATTAAATTGCCCTCTGAATTAGATTTTTAGGCAGTTTCTACTCACAACTGTGATAAAGATTTGTTTGGATGTATGTATTATTATTATAAGTTTCAAGCAAAAATATCAATTCAGTAAGAAAACAATAACGTAAGGACAAGAGATGCTATATGTTCCTGGGCCTAGGATGTAAAGAAAGTTGCACGACATATAGGCAAGAATTTTTTTTTTTTTCCATAAAATGATGTCCTAGTAACCCTAAGCAGCAAGAAATGAGACCATGAATCTCTGAAGATCTTGTAGGACAAAGTTTCTATGATTTTCTCAGTTCAGCAGAAGGTGGATGCCAGAGACTCTTTCCCATGTTCTTCTGAGCCCTAGCCTCCTATTTGTTCAGCTAAATTTTCATGAAAAGAGTTCATTTAAAAGAAGAGGGCTTTGTATGGAGGCATATCTGCACATGTGCATCTGAACTATCACTGGAACATTTTAAGAGAACTTCTTTTTTAGTCTTCTTGGATGAACAGAAGACTTTTCCATAGTCAACAATATTGATATTCAAAGTCCAGATAGATATTGTTGTCTCACTGGAAATGGTCTGAGGTAAGGGATTTCAGTTCTTTACTGCAACAGATGTAGACTAATTGTATCTTATCGTCAGAAGAAAAAAACAAACAAACAAACAAAAACAAACAAACAAAACCTAATTCGTCCAGATTCTTTTTTCTTTCTAAGAAAAAAGTATCTTACCCAAAAGAAATTTTTAAGTGAAAATGTTTTGGTGAAATACAGAAAGCAGAATGCATATTCTTATTCTGCTCTAAATTATAATTAGACAAATATTTTCCTTTCAAGTCAAAAATTATAGTTTATTGTGCTGATCAGACTGTAGCTTCCTCTTCTTACATTTACAACCTTTCTATTCCCAAAAATACACATGTAATATCCCAGCTTGCAGAATCATTTTTCAAGATTAGCATTCTATTGCCTCCTCTTGCCTACTTTTACCTTACTTCTATTTTGTTCTACAACAGTCTATGAAAGGGTAAACAGCATTAAGTTCTGAAGTGAAGAAGAAAAGCAATCTTGTTCATTTTTATAAATAGTAGTTAAAGGCTCGCCCATCACATGCTCTTGTTAACAGCTTACACTTTGAAGCATGTTGCAGGAAATTATGAATGGAAAGATAATAAAATGGCATAAAAGTGTGTCGGTAAAACATGCATGCTGCCAGCACTTTTGTCATCAATAAGTCTCTCATGAACATGGGTTTCTTCTTTCATTATTCAGACTGTCATGCTTTATTGAACTACATCATTCCACCTAATTAAAATAAGCATTGTGCAGTTTCCTCTCCCTTCTCATTTGTTAGTTGGACAAGTGCCAATAACAACGTTTAGAGTATCCTAAGTGGACATCTTATTAATTATTCTTTCTTCTGCTCCTCTTTGCAGTCAAAATGCAGTAAATCCTGATGATTTCCTTTCTGAATATTAAGATTCACTCTATTTATTCAATGATTTAATAAATAGTACATTGGAATTTGCAGTTACAGAGGCAGGAAAAGGTTTATGTTTCTTAAAATGGGCAAAAAAATAGGAGACTATATAAAACGATTTACTAATATCGAGTCACCAATGTAAACCATTAAGTCTCTCATAACTAATTATCCTACAAATCACTACATAATCACTTATCTGTGACTGCAGAAAGCTGTGGGGCTTTTTGGTCATCATGTTTCAGACAAAAATTTTGTTTTTCTCTTTGGAAAAAAAGATAACTTCATACAAAGTAGAAATCTGAACTAGAATTGTACTCTAACTAGCATGTACTATTTAAAGAAGAAATAAATTGGATTCAGCAATGGGGATCACTGTACTTTTGCACTGTAATAGTAATCAGTGACTGCTTGTGACAACATATGCTTCTTATTTAAAGGAATAACATTTTTATTTCATTTCATTGAATTAAAGTCATACATATAGGATAAATATGGTTTCTTCAAATAAATACATAAATTGGGATTGGAGAAATTATTAGAGAAAATATTCTTCAGTAAGTGAACAAAAGGAAAGAGAAGTATAGTGTACATCTCCAAAAAGGCTCATTGTCATGACTAACATTTTTCTGCACAAAATTCTGTTTTGTTTTACACATAGAAAGATGAAAATAAGTGGCAATAAAGTATGCTAATGCTTTATCAGAAGCTGCTATGAATCACCTTTGTGAATTTACCTTTATAAATAATAGCAAAAAATTCTCCACATGACATTCATTAGCCTATAACTTTTCTTCATGATTAAATAAGGTATTACTGTTCAGGAATGAAAGGGAGCTCAGATTTACCACATTCTGACTTTTTTTTTTCCCATTTTTTCACACCCATTAACAGATTTTACCTTGTAAATAAATTTCATTTTCAGAAATATTAAAGCACAGATGGATAATCAAAAGCTCAGGAATACCAGAAGAATCATTCTTCAGAATGTCAACTATCATATGAATGTTAAGAGACCGAAACTTAATTTAGGAGATTCTGGAACAAAAACTGTGTATTGTTTTCATTCAGGTTGGTAAAAGCTTTATATGTTTAACATTTTCTGTTTAACATTATAACAAAAACTTCTGCTAGATTAGTTGTGTAGGAATTAAGTTGGGAGAAACAATCACTTGACATGTTCAGTAATAATGGAATTGAAAGTGTATATTTGGAATGGGATAGCAATACTTCCTTTTAATTGTCCCTATCATTATATTGATTATCTTACAAAAACCAAACCATTTATACTAACCAAAACCCTGTGAAAAATGAATGTGATTATACTTCTATTTCACTGAAAAGATGAAAGGCAGAAGTCAGTTATCCCAAGTGATATGTGTCGACTTACCATATTCTAGGTTACAGTTCTACAAGAGATTTTTGATGCATTTTATGTGGCTACTCTAGTTACCTAAGATATGTGAAGAAGGAACTGTTATTTGTGATGTGTATTGATAATATCTATGAATTTTACTTGTAGAAGATGTAAATAGTTATAGTACGAGTAGTTGTAATGTATTTTTTAAGACTGGCTGAACATGTATTTGAGTTTTTATTCTTCCTACATTTAAAGAGTAACAGTGAAAAATCAGGATTCCTTGAAAGTAAGCAAAACTTTGTGTAAACTGCTGGCTACCTACTGAAATGCAGATGTCATTATTGATCGCTGGAAATTCAGGTAGTATACTAGTATACCCTAGTAGTATATTACTAGGATAGTAGGTTAGGTTGCGGTTGGTCTTGGTGATATTTAAGGTCTTTTCCAACCTGACCAATTCTATGATTCTATGATTCTATGATTCTATGATTCTATGATTCCATGATTATCTTGCTTTGTTGAATACACCACATTAATTCTTTCAATTCCAAAAAGAGTGAAGTATAGGATAAATTTGAATAATCCGTTAGTGTTAGTTACTGATGGATTTCTGCTGTTACTGATAGCTTTCCCACTAGTTAATGATCATACTATGAAAATAAGATCATTATAAATTAAATAGAAATGCACTGTATAATTATATTTTAATTAATGATTTTTTCCATGTTTTTATAACTCGAAATATTATACAGCTCATACCTTTATTTTCAAAGTTTACTAGTTTATTAAAAAAAAAAAAATTGGTAGTTTTTACATTTGGATACATTTTGGATATATTACATAAGTGAAAGGGTGTCTACATAGCTGTATTTTAAATAGTGAAAGTTATGGTTACTTTTTCAAGCAGTATACCAGTTTTATTTAGTGAAGAGCAAATTTAAATTTCAGCTCTCTGTAGAACAATGTAGAAGGAGTCATTTAAGTTTTGAAGTAATTTAACTAAACCATACAGGCTTGGAAGTATTACAAGGGCAGCATTAAGTATATGAATCACAATCCATTAATGAAAAGAACCTTTTGGTCATGCCTTATACTGAGACAGTTCCTGTACTAGATCTTAAATACTGTAGTTTCATTTCTTTGTTTTAGGTTTCCTTTGATTTTTTTTCTCCAGGATCTTATAGAATTCATTTGAATTATGAAATCATGGGAAAAAAAAAAAAGCCTATTTTCATTTGTATACATAATTTTCATTAACTTCTGTGAATACATAGAACTAGTTAATATTGTATGTTACTTAACATGCTAAATTATACAGTTTTAGAAAAACACCATAAAAAATCAGTAGATTTTGCTTTAATAATAATATAAAAACATCAGAAATAAATACAAAATCAATAACAGTAATAATATTAGTGAAAAATCAATATTAGCCTTACTTTTTCTTAGAATGATAGCATCACAAAATCTGTGAGAGTAAGTAGATAGGGAAAAATTGAGCCCTTAACAAACTTTGCCTTGCTTTTGAATTCAACAAACTAATCCTGGTCAGGCAATACCTATGATTCAGTTAATGACTCCTTGATCCTCTGCATCTTACTGGAAGTTTTTTTTCTTATGTCATTCAGCTCCCTCTTAAGCCTCCTCCATTTTCTAACACTTGACTTAACAATCACTCTTCAACAGCTTTTATGCAAAGCCCACACTAGGGGTTTTAACCTTGCCCCATGGGCAAAATGTCGGAAAAGGGGTAATGATTAAAGTTATTCCTAATAAAAAGAGCTCATCTCTGCCCTGGGCAGAGTGCCCCCTTAAAAATACAATGCCAATATAAGAATGCTGTTTCACATGTGTGTCTCTAACATGAGTGTTCTGAAATAGTCTCCTGCTTATTTTCAGTTTTATAAAATGCTCATTTCTTTTTATACTGTTCTTTTCACTCTTTATAAATACTTGCTTCTCTGATTCTATTCCCTCAAGGATGACTCAAAAATTGTCACAGATGCAAAATAAATATGATAGTGTGTTGTACAACTATGTGATGTGGATTATAAAGGATAACACGAAATGTGGCAAAGAAATGTTGTGATTTAACTCCAGCAGGCAGTTAAGTACCACACAACCATTCACTCTCTCCCCACAGGTAGGACTGAGAAGAGAATCAAAATGGCAGAAGTGTAAGAACTCATGGGTTGAGATAAAGGCAATTTACTAGCTAAACAGAAGACATGCATATAAGCTGAGTAAAAAAAGTGAATTCATTCACTACTTCCCATTGATAGGTAGACATCCAGTCAGTCCCAGGAAAGCAGCATTCATCATGCATAGTGGTTTCTTCTGAAGACAAACACCATCACTCCTAACAATCTCTCCCTAATCGCCTTCCTCTTTCTTTACTCCTGATTTGATTGTTGAGCATGTCATTGTGGTGCATATCTCGTCTCTGCTGGAAGGAGAAGCAGCTCTTTCCTCAAACTACTAGTGCAGTTTCCACTCTGCCTGATGCAGAACAGGAAATTGTTGGCCTTTTTAGCTGTTGCTGGCTGATGTTAAAATTTGTGTCCATGAGTACTACTAGAGATTTTTCTGCAAAGCAATTTTCCAGCAAGTCTACTCCCAGACTATATAGATATGCAGTTTTGACCTAGTATAAAATACAATTTATTAGTATTTCTGGCCTCCTATTTGGTCCCCGCAGTTAAGCCCAAAAGTTTAGCTGAATTTCAATTCACCTCCCTGTCCATTGTGTAGACCATGCTTCATAATGTAAAAGAGGATGCTCATTCATGACAAGTCAGTGCCTAAAACTTTGCTAAAGTCAAGTTAAAAAAATATCCACTGATGGCCCCTCTCCTACTAAGTCATTCTCATTTCATCATACAAAGCTTTATTGGACATCTGTACAAACTGCTACACCTCTGCCTAGAATCTACTAAACAGATGCCTCACTCCACTTAATGAGTCAGATGCGTGTGAGGTGGGTGCTGTGGTTTTAACCCAGCAGGCAGCAAAGTACCACACAGCTCTTTGCTCACTCCCCAACAGTGGGAGAAAGGAGGTAATAGAAATATGCATATATATATATACAGATTGAATAAAAACAGTGTGATAGAAACGTTAGATAAAATAACAATGATAATAATAATGGTAGAAGAATATATAGAAAAGGTGATGTACAATATAATAGCCCACTGCCCAGTACCCAGTCAGTCCCAAAAAAGTGATAAACTCCCTGGCCTACTCCCTCAGTTACACTGTTTCATGTAATGGCATTTGTTTTTAAACATATCTTTGGCCAAGTTGGGTCAGCTGTTCTGTTTCTGTCACCTTTTAGCTCCTTTCAGAAGTATGAGAAGCCTGAATAGTAATGTAAGCACTGCTCAGTAACAACTGAAACATCAGTGTGCAATCAACATTATTGTCATCCTAAATTCAAAAAGCAGTATTATATGGGCTACTAGGAAGAAAGTTAACACAATCCCCCCTGAAACCAGTACAGGGAAAACACCTCAAAGTACATTTGTATCAAAAATAACTGATAAAATTTATATATTGTTAAGATCAACTAGGACTTGATAGAAAACACAGTCCCTTTGGGAATCCTTTTCTGAGGCTCTTTTAGGAGTCTGATGATCCCAAATACTATTTCCCAATGATCCTGAAGCAGGGCACAGAAAATGAAGTGCGAAATTCTTCACCTACTTGTTGCCTTTGTTGACTCCTGGTTCAGACATGGGACTGAAATGATATAATGCATGAACTTCAGGAATACTCAGTATCAGTCCCTTTCATAAGTTCTGGAGGAAACCTAGTTTGATCTTTACAAAATGAGAACATTTATGCTAAATCTTTGGAATGTCAAATTTACAATATATCGGTTACAGCTTTAACAAAATAAAATACCTTTTACCACACATTTGGCAGCGATATATATTGATTTTTGTTATTAGCTTTACTTAAATGTCACATGGATTATAGATGTTATTATAAACTGTCCTAGTTTTGGCTGGGATAATTTTCTTCCTAGTAGCTGGTATTTAGTACTTAGTGATGTTGAATTTAGAATAAAATAGTGTTGATAGTTCATTAATGTTTTAGTTGTTGCTGAGAAGCTCTTACACTAATTCAAGGACATTTTAACTCCTTGTGATGCCCTGCCAGCAGGGAGGCTGAGGGTGCACCTGGAGAGGAAGGGGGTAGAACCAGGACGGCTAACACAGACTGGTCAAAGTTATATTCCATACCAGAAAGCATTATGCTGGACAATAAAAATGGGGTAGTTGACTGGTAGCTACAAATGCTCAAAGACGAGTTGGGCATTGTATTGCAGGTGTTAAGCATTTCACTGTGCATAACTTATTTTGTATATTCTTTATTATTATTATTATTATTATTATTATTCATTTTTTATTTTATTAAACTAACTTTATCTCAACCTGAAAGTTTTACCTTTTTTATGATTCTCTCCCTCATCCTACTGTAGGGGAGATGTAACCAAACTGCTTGAATTTTTTAGCTTCCTTCTGGGTTACATTGCAATATGAATCTGTTATTTACGTCAGGTAGTTGGATAAACTATGGTTTGAGGTAGGGAGAGAGCAAATTCTCATTGTAAATTAATATATATTGAAATCCTTGTGCATTTTTACTAAAAGACGTGGAAGGAAAGGAAAAAAGCAAACAAAAATAATTATGTGTTTCAGTTTGACAGCCTTATTTTGTTCCCTTGTTAGATTCAGAATGATCATTTATCCAATTAAGTCAACTAAGATTATCAAAAGTTGTTGGTAGTTTTGGTTATGCAACCAAAATTATTATTTGGTCCTTCAATACAAGAAAGATATAGAAGCCCTGGAGAGTGTTCAGAGAAGAGCAACAAAGCTGGTTGAGGGGTCTGGAGCATGCATCTTATTAGAAGGGGCTAAGGGAACTGGGACTGTCCAGTCCGGAGGAGGGAAGGCTCAGGGGGAGACCTTATCACTTTCTGAAGCCACCTGAAGGGAGGTTATGATGAGGTGGTTGTTGGCTCCTTCTCCTATGTATAACTAGCAATAGATCCAGAGGGAATGGCCTCAAAGTGCATCAGGGGAGATTCAGGTTGGACATTAGGAAAAACTTCTTCTCCCAAAGAGTGATCAGGCACTGGAATATGCTGCCCAGGAGGTGACGGAATCACCATCCCTGCAGGTGTTCAGTAAGTGTTTAGATGTTGTACTAAGTAACATTGTTTAGTGGAAAATATTGATGATAGATGGGTGGTTAGACTGGATGATCTTGAAGGTCTTCTCCAACCTTGATGATTCTATGATTCTATGATTCTAAATGAATGAGGAGATCATGGAAGCACTCAAAGGACAGAGAAAATTATATGAAATGTGGAAAAATGTCCTAGCCATTTGAGAGGAATATAGGAACACTGTCAGGACCTGTAGGAATGTGACAGGAAAGGCCAAGGCCAATTTGTATTGAGATCAAGGATAACATGAAGGGATTTTTTAATTTTATCAACATCAAAAGGAGGACTAGGGGAAATAGTCTGTTTCCTAATGAGGTAGGAGCCCTGATAACAGGGGATGCTGAGAAGCCATAGATATTGAACGCTTTCTTAAGTTCAATCTTTACTATTAAGATTGCTCCTCAGAAATCCCAGATTCTGGAGGTAGGAGAAAGAGTCTGGAGAAAGGCAGACTTCCCTTGTTTGAGAAGGATCTGTTCACACGTCATCTGGGCAAAATTGTTGCACACAAACACTGGCTAGGTAGATGAGGGGAGAGCAGTGTGTGTTCTGTACCTTGACTTCAGCAAGGCTTTTGACAATATCTCATAACATCCTTGTAATGAGGATTAGGAAGTGTAGGATAGATGAGTAGACAGTGAGGTAGATTAAAAACTGGCTGACTGGTAGATCTCAGAGGGTTGTGATCAATAGCAAATATTGTAGTTGGAGGCCTGTGGCTAGTTGTTTTCCCCAGGGATTAATGTTGGCTCTGATTTTGTTCAACACCTCAATCAATGCCCTGGATGAAAGGATAGAGTGTACTCTCAGAAAGCTTGCTGATGATACAAAGATGGGCAGAGGGGCTGACGCACCTATTAAAATCTGTGCTTTCAAAACCTGGACATACTGGAGAGCTGAATGGAGAGGAACTTGATGAGCTTCAGCAAGAGCAAACATAGGGTCCTACACCTTGGAGGAATAATAGCATACATAAGCTAGTACAGGTTAGGGCCTGATCTGCTGTAAAGGAGCTCTGTGAAAAAGGATATAGTTGTCTTGCTGGACAGAAGGTTGGCCATGAGCCAATAGTGTGCCCCTGTGGCTAAGAACACTAATGGGGTCCTGGGATGCCTTAAAAAGAGCATGGCCAGAAGTCAAAAGAGATTGTCCTCCTGCTCTACTCTGGTCAGGTCACAATTCGGAAGCTGCGCGATCACCAGCCCTTGTCCTCATGGGGGATTTCAACTTTCCCAACATATGCTGGGAATACAACACAGTGCAGAAGAAGCAGTCTAGGAGGTTTCTGGAGTGCATAGAGGATAACGTTCTGATGCACTGGTGAGAGAGCCAGCGAAAGGAACTGCCCCGCTAGACCTGCTGTTCATAAAACAGAAAAGGTCTGGTAGAAGATGTGGAGGTCGGGGGCTTTCTTGGACAGAGTGACCATGAAATTGTAGAGTTCTTGATTCTTGGTGGAGCCAAGGAGGGGGAACACTGCTACCTTGGACTTCCGGAGGGCAAACTTTGAATTATTCAGAAGACTAGTAGGGAGAATCCTCTGGGTTTCAGTCTTAGAGAGTAAAGGGGTCCAAGATGGCTGGTCTTCAGAAGGAAGTCTTAAAGGCGCAGGAGCTGGCTCTCCCCCTGAGCTGCAAAATGATCTGGCGGGGAAGAAGGCCAGCATGGATGAACAGGGAGGTATTCTTGAGGCTCCAGGAGAAAAAGAATCTACCTCTGTGGAAGAAGGGACGGGAGACTCAGAAAGAGTACAGAGAAGTTGTTAAGATGTGTAGAGAGAAAATCAGAAAGGCAAAAGCCCAGCTTGACTTCAACCTGGCCGCTGGGGTAAAAAGGAGTAAGAAACTCTTTTACAAATACATCAACGGTAAGAGAAGGACTAAGGAGAATCTCCATTCTTTACTGGATGTGGCTGGGAATGTGACCACTGAGGACAAGGAAAAGGCAGAGGTTCTAAAGAGGTGCCTTCTTTACGTCTGTCTTTAAAGATCAGACCAGTTGTCCTCAGGGAACTCCACTCTCTGACCTGGTAGTCTTGGCTGGGATGCAGACTGAACCCCCTGCAATTTAGCAGGATACAGTCAGAGACCTACTACTCCAGCTGGACTGTCATAAATCTATGGAGCTGGATGGGATTCACCCGAGAGTACTGAGGAAACTGGTGAGGTGATAGCAGAGCCACTTTCCATCATCTATCAGTGCTCCTTGTTGACTGGTGAGGTCCCAGAAGACTGCCAGTGTGACTACAAGAAGGGTTGTAAAGAGGACCCAGGGAACTACAGGCCTGTTGGCCTGACCTAGGTGCCAGGGAAGGTTATGGAGCAGATTGTCTAGAGGGAGATCATGCGGCATGTGCAGAACAGCCAGGGGATTCAGGCCTAACCAGCCTTGGTTCACCAAGGGCAGGTCGTGCTTGACCAACTTGATCTCCTTCCATGATCTAGTGAGCCATCTGGTGGATGAAAGAAAGGCTGTTGATGCAGTCTACCTAGCCTTCAGCAAAGCCTTTGACACAGCCTCCCACAGTATTCTCCGCAGAAGCAGACAGCCTGTGGCTTGGACAGGTACACTCTTGGCTGGGTAAGGAACTGGCTGGAGGGCTGGGCCCAGAGAGTGGTAGTGAATGGAGTTAAATCAGGCTGGTGATGTGCAGAATCAAACTCTGTAACCCAAGTAAGATTACAAAGCAGGTACTTTTTATTCAGTGCTGCACAGACACCGGGTGCAAGGGGGATAGATCCACCTAGCTTGCACACCGTCTGGAAAAATCATGCTACAAATATAGGCTGAACTAATACATAATCAATAGTTTTCCTGGAATTTGGATACATATTCATTACACCCCCGAGAGTTCATTAGCATGTAGACCCTCCCCTCTTGTGCGTAGTGGGTCGTGGGATGATGATTTGTTGTCTTCCTCGTGAAGGCTTCTGACTGTTTTCACTGTAAACTTCTGAGCTTTCGGGGGGGCATCCTCCCAAACCGGTTTCTTCTTGCCCTGTGGACATCTAATCACCTCCCTGCCAAATGCCCTTGGGCTGTCTCAAACCCGTATCTTTATGGCCTTCATTCCCCTCACTATCCCAATCACAGTGTCTCCCATTCCTTATTTTCTAACAAGCTCTACATTCTTGCTTCTATAAACTATCTCTAACTATTCCCCTTCACCCCCCTTATTCTTAGTCACTGTGAAGCCTTCTTGCCTTTTTACTTCTGCTTATGGGGCCAGTCTCACCTTTCACTGGAGACAGGTGATGAGTGGTGTTCCCCAGGGGTTGGTCCTGGAGCCTGTTCTCTTCAATATCTTTATTGATAAACTGGATAAGGGCATTGAGTGCACTCTCAGTAAGTTTGTGGATGACACCCAATTGGCTGGAAGTGTCAATCTGCATGAGGGTAGCGAGGCCCTATAGAGGGATCTGGACAGGCTGGATAGCTGGGCTGAAGCCAATGCGATGAGGTTCAACAAGGCCAAATGCCAGGTCCTGCTCTTTGGCCACAACAACCCCAGGCAACGCTATAGGCTTGGGGCAGAGTGACTGGAAGACTGCATAGAGGAAATGGACCTGGGGGTATTGACTGATGCTCAGCTGAACATGAGCCTGCAGTATGCCCGGGTGGCCAAGAAGGGCCGAGGCATCCTGGCTTGTATCAGAAACAGTGGTGCCAGCAGGAACAGGAAGTGATTGTTCCCCTGTATTCAGGTCTGGTGAGGCCGCACCTTGAGTACTGTGTCCAGTTTTGGGCCCCTCACTGCAAGAAAGACATTGAGGCCTTGAGGCCCTGGAGCGTGTTCAAAGAAGGGCAACAAAGCTGGTGAGGAGTCTGGAGCACAGGCCTTATGAGGAGTGGCTGAAGGAGCTGGGATTGTTCAGTCTGGAGAAGAGGAGGCTCAGGGGAGACCTCATTGCTCTCTATAACTACAACTAAGGAGGTTGTAGTGAGATGGGGTTCAGCCTCTTGTTTTGTGTATCTACTGATAGGACTAGAGGGAATGGCTTCAAGCTGTGCCACGGGAGATTTAGGCTGGACATTAAAAAATGCTACTTTTCTGAAAGAGTGGTCAGGCACTGGAATGGGCTGCCCAGGGAGGTGGTGGATGTCCTTTCAAGGTGTTCTAGGAATGTTTGGATTTTGTGTTGAGGGATATGGTTTAGTGAGAACTATTGGTGATAGGTGGATGGTTGGACTGGATGATCTTGTAGGTCTTTTCCAACCTTGGTGATTCTGTGATTGTGTGTGCTTGTGTGAGATTCTCTGATTCTGTCATTATGACCACTTCTGGGTTCCTCAGTTCAAGAAAGACAGGGAACTTCTACAGAGAGTTCAAAGTAGAGTCACAAAGATTATTAGAGGACTGTAGCATCTTCCACATGAGGAAAGGCTGACACATGGAGTTCTTCAGGCTGGAGAAGAGAAGACTGAGAGGTTTTCTCATCACTATTCACAAATATCTGAAGTGCGGGAGTCAATTGGATGGGAACACACTCTTTTCAGTGGTGTGCAGTAACAGGATAAAGGGCAATGGGCAAAAACTGCAACATAGGAGTTTTCATGAGATATGAGGATGAATTTATTTAGTGTGAGGGTGAAAGGACACAGGAAAGGTTGCTCAGAGAGGTTGTCAAGTTTCCTTCTCTGGAGATATTTAAGACCTGCCTGGATGATTTCCTCTGCAACCTACACTAGGGAACCTACCATTGCAAGGTGTGGACTTCATGATCTCTGAAGATCCCTTCCAACTCTACCATTTTGTTTCTGTGTGATTGTGTGAATACACAGTTTCTTCTGCCAGAAATGCATTCAGCTACATTAATGTTGTGAAAGATGCAATGGTATTAATTAGAAAAAAGTATTTGCTAACGTTTATATGAATTGTCACTACAGGTTATGTAGGAATATAAAACATCACAATTACATCTTTGCAAGATCAATTGTTATATTTCCTTTTATTTGTTGACAGAAGCATAATTAAATTTAAATGCACCTTATGCATTTAAATACTTCACATGACAATTATGCATGTGAATTCACTGTAATGACAAATCTAACAAACTAACTTTTGCATAGTTTAAAATGCATGGTCTCTTTTTACAGGTTTTAACTCTCAGTAACGAAAGAGTTTTCTGAGACCTCAGAGTTCTAAGAATTGAGACATACATTGGTTTTGTAACACAGTAATGTTATAATCAATAGGGATTTCTCAATCCTTAATTTCAACAGATACGTGCTGGCACTAAGGTAACAACATGCAAGAAACATTCAGATGTTCAAAAGTGTTGAGATATTGAAATTACAAGCCATTAAAGGTTTGTTCATTATGTGCCTGCATTTTATTTCTAGTAACATCAAAGCCATCATGCTGTCCCCTAAGACATGACATTCCATTTGTAACCCAAGCATGTAAACTAGAAACTAAATGTGCACTGTGTCTTATTAATGTGTATGCTACATCTGTTTCTGCAAGAGAACATTTGCAAATTGTATAACTGGGCATATCTGACTAATCATCCACACTCATGGATAATAATCTGATAATAAAAAAGGATGAACTTATAAAAACTTTTTTATTAACTCACTTTGTAATGAAACACAATTTTGTAGTTCTTCTTCCTTCCTCATACATTTTCAAGACAGGTACTTGGTAGAAATCCGTATGAATTCATGAAGAACTGTTCTAGTAAATGTGTATATTTCTTAAAATCTAAAGTAGAAGTGGTTTGGGGTGGTAAGAGGAATTATAGGATTTCCAATACTATATGAAGGCTATTTTCAAATGTCCAAGATTATCAGTCCAAACATTTTTGGAAATTCCAGTACTCCTCCCTAAAATATTCCATCAGCACTTTCATATCGATAGCGATGACATCTGCAGGCAACAGTCCTTCTAGAGAACAAGAGAGCCAATAAGGTGTTCAAAGAAAGACACAGAATTTTTTAACTTCATAGAAGTTCTAAAAAGTATGTAAGGCCTTTCAAGAGCAAGATGTTCCACATTGAAAGGAGATCTAATTCAGCAAATTTTAAACTGAATATGGAAAGGATAAATACAGACTCACATGAGAGTCAAGCTTGAGTATATGCAGTATATTTAATCAAACTGGTTAGTTTTCTGAACTGTGTAGTTTCAGGTCAGATATACACATTGTCACGGAGTTGACGAGATCAATTTATACCCGTGAGAGGGGGCGGTAGGCCCCTGCCCTCCCCTCCCCAGCCCACAAAATGGGAAGGAAGGGAGGAAAACAAAAAACAACGGCAATAATCTATGCAGGAAAACTTATTTTACTAACTAGGATATCGGAATGCAAGATAACACAATATAATACAATCTGATTGAAATTGAGATTAATAAATCAAATAAAATAGGAGAGAGAGAGTTCCTGAGACCGATTCAAACCTGAAAAGCCAGGAAAAGCACCCTCCAGCACCCACTGCCAGGCAGTAAGAGACCGTCCCAGCCGGAAGGGCCAGATCCTATGATTTTGTAATGTATAGGGATAGGTGCCTGGAATGGGAACATTAACACTTTAACTCCCAGTACACTACATGATGTTTTGATGCAGAATACTGAGAACCAAAAACAAAAAAACATAAAACCACGACATTCCAACCCTTATTCTACATCACTACATCATGCTTAATTTATATACGTATATATGAATAAGCAAAAGATGATTAAAATGCATTACACACACGTCTATATACATATACATAGAATTATCGACTGCACTTCCCCAGCATCAAGTTTCCCTTGTGGTACACATTGAACATCCCCGTTTTTTTGCATTACCCACCAAGTGGACCCAGGTCCCTGGGCAAAAACAGTACCACGGAGAGGGTTGCCCTTTCCAGAAGCTGGAAGAACCCAAACTGCCTTTCCCAACATGTTCTTTACATGTACAACAGGGACTTTATCTCCATCTACGGTAAGTAGGGAGCTGGACTGGGTTGGATCATCACGATTGATAGATCCTCTGGTATTGACTAACCATTTGGCTTCTGCCAAATGCTTTTCCCAGTGCTTAAATATACCGCCACCCATTGCTTTCAGCATAGTTTTAAACAACCCATTGTATCGTTCAATTTTACCAGAGGCTGGTGCATGGTAGGGAATATGATAAATCCACTCAATGCCATGATCTTTGGCCCAAATATTTACAAGAGAATTTTTGAAATGAGTCCCATTATCTGACTCAACTCTTTCTGGGGTGCCATGTCGCCAAAGGACTTGTTTCTCAGGATCTAATATGGTATTTCGAGCGGTAGCATGGGATACTGCATATGTTTCAAGCCACCCAGTGGTTGCCTCTACTATAGTAAGGACATAACATTTACTATTGTGAGATTGTGGCAAGGTGATATAATCAACCTGCCATGCCTCCCCATATTTATAGTTTTGCCATTGCCCTTCCCTCCAGTGTGGTTTCATCCTTTTGGCTTGTTTAATTAGGGCACATGTTTCACAGTCATGAATGACCTGTGCAATAGCGTCCATAGTTAAGTCCACCCCTTGGTCTCTGGTCCATTTATATGTTGCATCTCTCCCTTGGTGGCCCGAGGTCTCATGGGCCCATTGAGCTAGAAATAATTCACTCTTGTGTTGCCAGTCCAAGTCTATTTGAGCCATCTCAATTTTGGCAGCTTGACCTACCTGATGGTTATTTTGCTATTCTTCAGTAGCCCGACTCTTGAGCACGTGAGCATCTACATGGCGCACCTTTACAACCATATTCTTTATTTGGGAAGCAATATCTTTCCACAGTTCAGCAGCCCAAATAGGTTTACTCTTTCTTTGCCAGTTATTTTGCTCCCACTGCTTAACCACCCCCACAGAGCATTTGCCACCATCCATGAATCAGTGTAAAGATAAAGCAATGGCCACCTCTCCCGTTCAGCAACATCTAAGGCCAATTGGACAGCCTTTACCTCTGCAAATTGGCTTGATTCTCCTTTTCCTTCAGTGGCCTCTGCAACTTGTTGTGTGGGGCTCCACACAGCGGCTTTCCATCTGCGATGCTTTCCCACAGTATGACACAATCCATCTGTGAACAGGGCATATTTCTTTTCATTTTCTGGTAGTTCATTGTATGGTGGGGCCTCTTTTGCACGTGCTACTTCTTCTCCTGGTGATGTTCCAAACTTTTTACCTTCAGACCAGTCCATGATCACCTCTAGGATTCCTGGACGGTTGAGATTCCCCATCCGCGCTCGCTGTGTAATCAGTGCAATCCACTTACTGCAAGTGGCATCAGTAGCATGATGGGTGGAGGGACCCTTTCCCTTGAACATCCAGTTCAGCACTGGCAGTCAAGCTGCCAGAAGGAGCTGTGTTTCAGTACCAATTACTTCGGAAGCAGCCCGAACCCCCTCATATGCGGCTAAGATCTCCTTTTCTCCTTTTTACAGTTGGAGTGTAGCCAATCTTCTGACCCCCTGTAGGCTCGACTCCAGAATCCCAGGGGTCGGCCTCGGGTCTCTGCTGAGGCTCTTTGCCACAAGCTCCAAGTGGGGCCTTTCTCTCCAGCAGCAGTGTAGAGGATGTTCTTTATACCCTGTCCCATCCGTACTGGCCCTAGGGCCACGGCACAGGCTATTTCCTGTTTAATCTGTTCAAAAGCCTGCTGCTGCACTGGGCCCCATGTAAACTCATTCTTCATTCGCATCACATGATAAAGGGGGCTTACAATGAGGCTGTAGTTTGGAACATGCATTCTCCAAAAACCCACTACACCCAGGAACGATTGTGTCTCTTTCTTATTAGTGGGCGGAGACATGGCAGTGATTTTGTCGATCACATCTGTTGGGATGTGACGACGGCCATCTTGCCACTTTATACCTAGGAATTGAATCTCCTGGGCAGGTCCTTTCACTTTGCTCCTCTTAATAGCAAAACCAGCACACAGAAGAATTTGGATTATTCTCCTTTCGTGCAGACTTCTTCTGCTGTATCGCCCCACACAACGATATCATCAATGTACTGCAGATGCTCAGGAGCACTGCCTTGTTCCAATACAGTTTGGATCAACCCAAGGCAAATGGTTGGGCTGTGTTTCCATCCCTGAGGCAAACGGTTCCAAGTATACTGAACGCCTCTCCATGTGAAAGCAAACTGCGGCCTGCATTCTTTGGCCAAAGGAATGGAAAAAAAGGCGTTAGCAATGTCAATGGTGGCTTACCATTTGGCTGCTTTTGACTCCAGTTCATATTGGAGCTCTAACATGTCTGGCCCAGCAGCGCTCAGTGGGGGTGTGACTGCATTCAGGCCACGGTAGTCCACCGTCAGCCTCCATTCTCCTCTGGCTTTACGTACTGGCCATATGGGGCTGTTAAAGGGTGAGTGAGTTTTGCTGATCACTTCCTGATCCTCTAGTTGACGAATCAACTTATGAATGGGGAGCAAGGAATCCCTGTTGGTGCGGTACTGCTGTCTGTGCACCGTTTTTGTGGCAATTGGTACCTGTTGCTCTTTTACTTGCAGCAGCCTCACAACAGATGGATCTTTTGATAGGCCAGGCAAAACAGACAGCTGCTTAATGTTGTCTGTGTCCACAGCAGCTATTCCAAAGGCCCATCGATACCCCTTTGGATCCTTGAAATGCCCTCTTCTGAGGTAATCGATACCTAGTATACATGGAGCCCCTGGGCCAGTTACAATAGGATGTTTTTGCCAGTCCTTACCAGTGAGGCTTATCTCGGCCTCCAACACAGTCAATTCTTGAGAGCCTCTAGTCCCCCCAGAAATATGGATTGATTCTGTCCCTTGGTGACTCGAGGGCATCAGAGTGCACTGTGCATCAGTATCCACCAGTGCCTTATATTTCAGTGGTTCTGATGTGCCAAGCCATCGAATCCACACAGTCCAATATACTCGATTATCCCTTCCCCCCCCTGGCTGAGGGAAGGGCCCCTCTATTCATTACCTGTGATAACTGGAACAACTGCACTGATGGTTGATCTGCTTTGTAATTCTTTCACCCGTGCTCGTAGCACAGGAGTAGCTTGGTCGTGCCATTTTCTCATGTCTTCTCCGTGGTCACATAGGTAACGCCACAAGGCAATTCGCGATGTATTGTTCCTCACTGGAGCCGGAAAGCGTTTGCCTTTAATAGCTGAGATTTTTGATGGTGCCCGTGAGCAGGGAGGTTCATCATCGTTATTTAGTTGGATCAGCTCCTTCATTAGACTCTTTTGATTATCCTGATCTTCACTGGGCATTTCTGATACTGGCACAGGTTTGTCATGATCAATCAGTAGAGACATTTGCTCCTGCATTTCATTCAGTTGGTCCGTTATTTGTGAGATGGCAGCAATGGAAACGTGAGTTGGGGGTAGGTGTTGTTCGTAGTTTTGGAGCGTAAGAATCAATTCAAAAACTAAAGGTATTCTCTCTTGTTCCCGGTATCTGTCATTAGCTGACAGTAGTGTGCCGGCATATCTATCTGGTGCTGTTGTTATGAGTCTCTGCCATATCTTAGGCATCATCCTCACTCTCTCAGGATCGCGGTCTTGTCGTGGGTGGTTAGAAACAAAGTTAGGGTCAAACAGCATTTCCACCATAGCCATTTCCCTCAAATAGTGGATACCCATTTCAACTGTATCCCATCTTTTCATCACAGGCTTCAAGCCGTCTTTGAAGCGATACCTTTCTTTCATGGCTATTAATACTCGTTCCCATTTCTTGCTTTCCACAGGAGCAACTGATATTGTTACTGGTGTCTCTTGTAACTGATCAGATTTGACTTGGAGATTCTCCATTTTGGCTTGAACCTTAGCTCGGAAACTCTCACTCTCTCCAGAATAGTATTATATAGGGCGCAGTAAGCACAAGCCAAACCCCAAATAAGTTGTACCTCCTTAGTGTTATGTAAGCCGTGCTGTCCCTGACTCAAATACTGACTTAGTTTCTCAGGATCCCACAGATGTTCAAGCGTAAAATCCCATGACATTGCAGGTCCCTTGCTTTTAAGATCTTTCCTAAACCTCTCCATATTCCCTGCCAGTCAGCATTCTCTGGTTCTGGAGGAGACTCCTTCCCTTTGTAAAGGAATATAATCCAGGAAAGTAATAGCAAGCACCCCAACATGAGTATTAATTCGAGATTCGAAAACCGTCTGACAAACCGATAAGGAAGCCTGGAGACTGGTCTGAACATTGTACTGTTCGTAAAATTAGCCATTCCATCTGGAATGTGAATGTCAAAATTCAGACCATACCACATTGCATACAGGTACCATGCAGGTGTCTCCATCAATGCTCTTAGGTAGTTATATATGAACAAATTCCACAACAAGTAATTATGGCCTTGATAATTTGCCAATAGGTTGAGAATAACATGATGGCTTGTAAGCCTTTACTCAACACCTCCACAATGAAAAGTGGGTTCATTGCTGGTGCCTATTAAAAAGGGGTTAATGAATTGAAACTGACAAGAGGAAGGAGGAAAAAAGGAAAAAAAAAAGAAAAAGGCACTACCCAGACTGAGCAGTGCTCACACATTCATTATGTCAAAGAGTACAGTCAAAGAAGATGACAAGTGTTCAGAAAAAGTCCAGTGAATCTATTTCAGTACATAATTTCCTTAAATTAGTTTCTGATGTTTTGTTAACTCAGAACAACTCTGCATCTAACTGATAACTCACTAAGTCCTCTAAAAGTTTCTTGTTCAACAGTCTATAAAGGTGCTATATATGGTTCAGGACATCATCATAAAATTCTTTCTTAGCTTCCTAATTTTTATGATTAATTGCCTTAATCAATCAAACAAAATAAAGAAAGAAAGAAAGAAAGAAAGAAAGAAAGAAAGAAAGAAAGAAAGAAAGAGAGAAAGAAAGAAAGAAAAAATTCATATAATCATTGAAACGTAGAATGGCCTGGACTAAAAAGGACCTCAGAGATCATTTAGTTTCAACCTCCCTGCCATGGACAGGGTTGCCAATCAACAGACCAGGCTGCCCAGAGCCACATCCAGCTTGGCCTTGAATGCCTCCAGGGATGGGCCACCCCCAACCATCTTGAGCAACCTGTTCCAAGGCATCACCAACCTCTTCCTCATATGTAACCTAAACCTCCCCTGTCTCTGTTAAAAACCATTCTCCTTGTCCTATCACTATCCACCCTTGTAAACAGTCATTCTTTTTGTTTATATGCTCCCTTCAAGTACTGGAAGACCACAATGAGGTCTCCCCGGAGCCTTCTCTTCTCCAAACTAAACAAGCCCAGTTCCCTCAACCTTTCCTCATAGGAGAGCTGTTCCAGCCCTCTGATCATCTTTGTGGCCCTCTTCTGGACCTGCTCTAAGAGCTCCACATCCTTCCTGTGCTGGGGGACCCAGGCCTGGACGCAGTACTCCAGATGGGACATCACAAGAGGGAGACAATCACCTCCCTCTCCCTGCTGGCCACCCTTTTTTTAATGCAGTCCAGAACATAGTTGTCCTTCCAGGTTGCAAGCACACACAGCTGGCTCATATACAGCTTCTCATCTACCAGGACCCCCAAGACCTTCTCTGCAGGGCTGCTCTCAAGGAGATCTTCCCTCAGTTTGTATAAATACCTGGGATTGCCCTGACCCAAATGCAGCACCTTGATTAGATTTTAAACACTCATTAGGTTTTCATGGGCTCACTTCTCCAGCTTGGCCAGGTCCTTTGGATGGTTTCCCTTCCTTCCAATGTATCAACTGCACTTCTTTGCTTGGTGTCATCTGCAAACTTGCTGAGGATGCACTCAATGCCATTGTCTATGTCATTGATGAAGATGTTGAAGAGCACTGGTCCCAAGACCGACCCCTGAGGAACACCACTTGTGACCGGCCTCCAGCCTGCCACAAAACCATTAATCACAAATCACAATTTTGTCTGAATTATTTTTGCTATATCATCTAACAACATTCTAGCACTTACCTCGAACTAAATAAAGCTCTTCCAAAGTCAGAGAACTAATCTTCTAAAGCTTGTTCTTATTTAAAACTGCTATCTCTATAGAAAAGAGTTCCTCTCAGCCATATACAGTGTGTAAATATTCTATACACTATTTGATCTGAAAGTAATGTCTCCTTTATTTTCATAGAAACTACAGGAGAACCAGAGAGCACAGTAACACTATTTGATGCAGCAAATTCTCAGCTACAAAACATGATCTTTCAACATAGTCACTGACTATTACCTGTGTATTTTCAAGAGTGATTAACAAGATCCTGTCTGTCATGCTCATGTCATGCTCACCTGCATTAACAGAGGTGACCCACTGTCCACGCTGACATTGCTGAAACACACCACTCATCATCTCATTCCACTAACATCCACTGTTTGGTTTCCATAAACATTCAATAAATATATGAATGTCAATGAGTGCATTTTTTTTCTGTATGGAGGAATTCAACATCTTTGCTCCATCTGCACCTCTATGTTAGATGTCATGTTGTCAGACTGCTCCTCTACTTCCATTTGTTGCATGGCAATGAAATGGAAAATCAGCAGGAAGATTCAACCTGTACTCCCATACCACCAGCATCTGCCTTTGATTTTACAAGTCAACCTAAATGAATAGTAGGCAATACTTTCAGAGCAGTCCTTGTATGTAAAACTCAGAGCAGATAGCAACCATGGTTATACTTCACTTAGCCCTTTGAACATTTCTTGAGCTCTAAATTTTCACTCTTCCTTGCTTATTAATAATCATTAATCAAGTGCTTATGTCCCACTGAAAATTCAAGTCCTTCATTTTCATACAAATCATGTCCATCTCTGGAAAAATAAAAGAAAATGAATACTATATAACAGTTCTTTAAAGTTATAACATCCTATCACAATTTATTTTAAGACTGTTATGTCCAACTCTGTTTTCAACACAGCCCATCATAAGTAATCCTGATTACCAAGGCATTCGCTGAATTTGATATCTCCCACTAAATAGGTAGTTAGATAGATAGATAGACAGGTAAATGATAAGTTACATCTACTGTTAGATTCACAGAGAAGGTGTAATAGCCTTCCAAAATAGATTATGTTGATTTTTTTTCTGGGATCATCTTTCGACTAGAAAAGATTTATGCTAAAATAAATCCATATTAGTAAGATATATTGGAGGACAGTGAGGTGTGTGAATATCCAGTTAGTTCTTTTAACAGTTGTTTTTTTTTTTTTTTTCTCATGATAAAACTAAGTAACTTGATAAGTAAATGATATTCTTCTGAGACAATGAGGAACTAGGGAGACAATGTAGTCATGTTCCATAGATAAAAGAAAATAAAGCAAGCATTCTCTCTAAGATATAATATTAAATCACATATTAAATCAGTTAATCAGACATCAAACTACTGATGACAGATGTATGGAATTCACTATTTCATGCTCAACTATTTCAGTCATCTCATGCTCTAGTGCTGCTAAATGAACCTTCATAGATTGGTGTCATCCGCAAACTTGCTGAGGGTGTACTCGATGCCATTGACTATGTCATTGATTGATGATCATTGATATGATTTCCATCGGATCCAAGAGTCCAGAATACAAAATCTGAAAATAGTTTCTCAGCTATTATTTCAGTTCACTATCTTTCTCTTTTTTACTAACAAGACATTTGAGATAATGTGCACCAGAGGGAAACTGAAAAAGGATTTGTTTTAGAATCTCTACAAGACAAAAAGCATTAAGGACAAAAAGGATTAAGAAATGGGAAACAAAAGCAAAAACAATAACAACAAAAGCATATGATTCTTTGGCATTTGTGCACTAATGAGATGTATGAATCTGCAAGAGGTCACCAGGGAACACCTAAACTTTTCCTTCTATTTTATTTATTCTGTAGACTGAGTCTTGGAAGAACTAGTGAAATATTGAAAGTTGTTATTGAAATATAGTTATCCCTCCATTAGTATCGTGATACCTCGGGAAAAGGAGAATTTAGAGGCTGTATATAAGATGTGGAGAAGTACATAAATTGCCAGTGAAAATAATAAGAAACCTTTCAGTGAGTTTTTTTTTCCCTTCTACAACAGTTGCTAATTTTTGTTTCATTTTCTAGGATATCTTGAATGCAGTACAGAGGATTTCCATGATTTTAAGCAACAACAACAAATTTTTCATAGAAACATAGAACGGCTTAAGCTGGAAGGGACCTTAACAAATAATCTGGTTCCAACCCCCTTTGCCATGGGCAGGGTTGCCAGCCCTATCCAGCCTGGCCTTGAACACCTCCAGGGATGGGGCATCCACAATTTCTCTGGGCAATATATTCTACCCTCTGAGTAAATAATTTCCTCCTAATACCTAGTCTAAATCTCCCTTCTTTCAGTTTTAAACTGTTTTCTTTTGTCCTATAATTATCAGACCATGTAGAAGGCCGGTCTCCCTCCTGTTTGTAAACTCTTTTTAAATATTGGAATGCTACAATGAAGTCTCCCCTTAGCCTTCTCTTCTCCAGGCTGAACACGCCTAAGTCCCTCAGCCTGTCTTCATAGAAGAGGTGCTCAAGTCCCCTGACTGTCTCTGTGATCCTCCACTTCACCTTTGAACACTTGCTGCTCTTCTATTGTAATAGATGGAACTTGGCATGCTGCAGTAAATAAAATAGGCAGATATTAATGAGGTTAATTATTTTCTGTATTTCACTGGTTGTATGCACTGTACCCTTTGAAGCAGAAAAACATAATTATTCTGTAAATATGTAAATATGTAAATATGTAAATAAATATTTTGTTTTCCAAAATCATTGTCATCATTCTTCCATTTTAGGCATTATTCCATAACTAGAATCCTTGAAGTTAAAGATGTCTAAATAACACACAATTAGCAGAAAAAGTAGAAGTAGGACTTGTTAGATACATCTTTCTTTGTTCTTCATGTTCTGAAAAGGACTTATGTATTCTTAAAAACTTTTCAAGTACTGGTGTTACTCTAATTCTCTGTGGGCTGAAAGTTAGAAGGCATGTAACATACTTCACTAGTTAAGGTAGGAAAATATGTATAGAAAAACTAAAAAATGAACTCAGTGAATCTAACAATACCAAAATCTGTATTTATAGAAAAACAGTAAATCTAAACATTCACAAATGACAGTAGTTATGATGGAATTTAATACTCTTTGAATGTTCATTATGTGTTCTTTCAGTTCCAAGAAACTTTTCATTTCAGCGCCACCAAAAAGCTTGTATTATATGAACACAATGCATAATCTTGCAATGTGATCCTCATGGGTAAAGAGATGAAAAGAAGGTGAACATGTCTCTCTGACAAATCTGACTGAAAACAATGGTTCAACATAGATGCAAAACCCACTCTAGACATGGAAGAACTATAAAGCTGTATGTGCTAAGAGATTAAAATTTGGAAACAGGGATGAAGTTGTTTTTGGAAATGCATTCCAAAAATCTCTGATATAAATAACATAGAGTATAAAAAGTGAAGACAGTGAAAGTGATAGAGGATAGTATCTATATGGATTTACACATACATAAATTTTCACCATTGTTTTATTATTTGTGTTTGTAACACATCTCAATCTAGCGTCATCTGTGGGTATCATTAATGTGATATTTAAACTTCGTGTTAATGAAGATGTCAGTTAAAGAAAAAGCTGAAATCTGCTAAACCAGTATGCCTCTGGGTAATTCTCCCTATCTGATAAGTAGTCGTTCACTATTAACTACTGTTTACGGCTATTGGGCTAGTTTTCATGACATGTCACATGGTTCATTTCCAAGGAAATTTGATTTTTCAGAGTAATATTTCATGAGACACTGCCAAATGTTTTGGTAAGATGTGGATTTGTCATGTTTGCAGAACTGCATTCCCTATAGATAAGTTGCTCACCCCTGGAAAAAGCGATCATACTTTATCTGTAATACATTAATAAGTAAGTAAATAAAATTTATTAGCTAACACTGTCTATTTTTCATGGCTTCTTTATCATCATTTACTTCAGTAGTGAATGCTTGCAACAGTAAGAATTTTAAAACATTTTTTGCAAACAAAAGAATTTTAAAATGGCTTATGTTGATAATTCACCTTAAAATTAATAATTATTTATAATACCATTTTGTCTGATCACACTAAGGGGATTCATCCTCTCAAAAATCAATTGCATTTTAGTTCATTTATAGTAAATCAGATATGTATTCTAGTAATCTTCTAGTACCTAACATTAGAAAATATTTGCATATATGAGTCTGCTTATTTGTATATAATTATAGAATCAAGGAATCAAAGGGTTGGAAGGGACCTTTAAGATTGTCTAGTTCCAGTCCCCCAGCTATAGACAGGGATATCTTTCCATAGACTAGGTTGCTCAAAGCCCCATCCAGCCTGGCTTTAAATGACTATGGGGGGGAAGGGGGAATCCATAACTTCTCTGGGCAACACATTCCTCTAACCACTCTCACAGTAAAGAATTTATTTCTAACATCTAGTCTGAATCTACTTTCTTTCAGTTTTTAGTCATTTCCATCTGTCCTGTCATCCCATGGCCTTATAAAATGTATCTCTCCAGCTTTCCTATACACCTCTTTCAGGTACTGGAATACTTTTGTAAGGTCTTCTCAGGGCCTTCTTCTCTCCAGGCTGAAGATCTTCAACTTTCTCAGCTTGTCCCAATAGTAGACTCTCTGATCAACTTTTTGGCCCTTATCTGGACCCACTCCAACAGCTCAATGTCCTTCTTGTGTTATGGGTCCCAGAACTGGACTGGATAAAAATTCAACAGATATAATTTCAGAACATTCTCAAATTTCTTTCAAGATATGCTCTGTAACAAAACTAAAATCAACCAGAGATAATCATATGTTCTTGTGCTGGTTTTCTCTTTGTGATCTTCTTGAGCGAACTTTTGCAAGAACCAATAGTTTCCGTTCGTATTATTCAAAAATCAACATTAATTTATTTTATAGAAACTAAAGCTCGTATAGAAGTCATAATTCTTTTAAAATGAAAAGCAGAGAAAAGGCTCTTTGTGGCAGCAACTGCCAGAATTTTTCCTTGTGGTATTTTTTTCAAGCAGTCATTATTGTTGTCTTGTTTTAATCTAGTATTATAAACTTCTGTGTGTCAACAGTTTACAGGCTGGTTCTGCCCAGTTCTGTGACTAGCAAGGCAGAGGGATTTTGCAAAATCCGAAAAAAGAAACAAGGGACCCTGTTAAAAACAGTGGCAATGATAGGAGGAGAAACAAACTAGTTTACTAAATATGGTATCAGAATAACACTCTACAATAAAATATAGTTAGAATTGAAGCTAATAAATCAAATATAATGAGACTGTCTGAAAGTGGATAGGCCTCACTATAATGCTGAGGTGAGATAAGCAGTCCGGTTGAGCAGCAGGGAGGAGAGCCTGACGAAGCAGAGCACATCAAGTGACCTTGCCAGGAGTTATATCTCCTCTTTGACCGCAAAGCCCCTTAGGGTATGTAGTTCTTCTTCTCTTCTGGACAGGTGCCCAGAACTGGAGCATTAACACTTTAACTCCCAGTGCCCCACAGGATGTTATGATGTGAAATACAATACCGATAACCAAAAATCATAAAACCATGACACTAACTGAAATCCACAAGAGGTAATAATATATATTACACAAAAACTAAAAAGAAAAGTAGAATTTTATTATCTTATTGCAACACTTCTACTTGTCAGTTCAAGCATGATATAAACATGAAGATTGAATTATCCCTGCTCATCTTGAGACTTAATGCCTAATTTAGGAGCCTAGTCAGTTTAAATTCCCAGTGTAGTCAATGTAAATAAGTATAGAGAGCAGTTCCGGAAGGTATTTTTATCTCACGTGCTATCTGAACCGTTACATCAGTGATCTTATCTCCCTTGTTACAAGAAAGGGAGTCTAAGCTGAGTAGGCTGCATGGTTATTTTCTGAGGTTAGCCAGGGACATTTTGTGGGCTATAAGGTCTTTTATTCTGAACTATCACCAGACTTTTTAGTGGAGTGTCTGGGGTCTGTGCACAGTGGCAGTGTTTAGTGGAGGCAGCACAGTGATTCTGGATGCTAATGTGCCTCTTCGGTTCTTACCTTGGTCTGGTTGGGACTTCACAGAACCTCAGATTTGGGTTGGTAAATAATTTTTTTCCAGAGTCAATTGCACTTGGACTCTCAAACTGTTTCTGTCCTTTTCATTATTTTACTTCTATATGCCCATACTCAGATGACTGCATGGTATTTTTATGGTCTATGTTCTGTTTGAGCACCCCTTCAGCCCCTGATAAATTCTTCACCTGGATATGAAACTGTAATGCAATAAGTGCCCCTGATGTCATCTATTTGGACTTCAGTAAGGCCTTTGATATAGTACCCCACAACATCCTCCTCTCCAATTGGAAAGACAAGGATATGACAGGCAGGCTGTTTGACAGACAGAGAACTGGCTGCAGAATAAATTTTGAAAGTGATGGTCAATATTTCAGTGTCTGGATGAAGATCAGTAATGAGCAGCATCCCCCAGGGCTCAGTGCTGGGATCGATATTCTTTTTATATCACCATCAATGACACTGACAGTGGGTTGAATCAAGTTTGCTGATGACACCAAGCTAAGGGACGCAGTTGTATCCAAGGGACAGGGTGCCATCCAGAGAGACCTAGACAGGTTTGAGCAATGGGCCCAGGAAAACCTCATGAGTTTCAACAGATCCAAGTGTAAGCTCTTGCACCAGGGTGAAGGCAACCCTCACTACAAGTCCAAGCTGGAGGATGAAAGGATTGAGCAAAGCCTTGCGGAATAGGACCTGGAGGTACTGGTGGAAAGCAAGCAGGACATGAGCCCTTTCAACCCAGAAAGCCAACCATATCCTGGACCACATCAAAAGATATATGACCAGTGGATAAAGAGAGGTGATCCTGCCCCTCTACTCTTCACTGGTGAGGCCTCACCTGGGGTACTGTGTCCAGATGTGGAGTCCTCAGTACAGGAGAGACACAGACCTGTTGGAGTATGTCCAGAGGAGGGCCACAAAAATGGTTCAAGAGATGGAACACCTCTCCTATAAGGTCAGGCTAGGAAAGATGGGTCTGTTTAGCCTGGGGAGGAGAAGGCACTGAGGTGACTTGATAGAAGGCAGACTTTCAGTATCTAAAGGGGAACTACAGGAAAGAAAGGGACAGACTCTTTAGAAGAGTCTAGTTTCAAACTTAAAGAGGATAGATTTAGGTTGGAAGTAAGGAAAACGTCTTTTACAGTGAGAGTGGTGAGGCATTAGAACAAGTTGCCCCGAGATGTTGTGGATGACCCCATCCCTAGAGTTGTCCAAGGCTAGGCTGTGGAGGTTCCTTTTCATGCTGGGAGTCAGACTAGACGGCCTTTAAAAGTCCCTTCCAACTTTAGGGATCCTATGATTCTAACACAATGGAACATGTGTAATTAAAGCCCAGTTAACTATAGACCCTTTTTTTTTTTTCTTTTTTTTTTTTTGGAGGGGGGGCGACTCTATACTTCTATGACAGACCACCATTTCTTTGGCATGTTGAGTGATGACAGAGAAGTTAATACCTGAGAAGAAAAGCTGAGCATGGGTACTGTTGCACTCAAAAGTGCCTTGGAAATAAGTGCGTATTAGCTGAACCTCACAGCTTGTTGGTTCTGGATAACTTGTTTATGGGGCTACGGTGGGTAAAAAAAAAAAGCAATGCAGAGAGCTGGAAAGTAGCAATAACAGCAGTTTCTGTTCTCATTTCCACTTGTGGGGAGGCATTTACAATAATTACTAGCAAAGTGGAAAACCCAGTTGGAATTCTGAGCAATTTCTTTTTTCTGTACTTTATTAAATTGTTCTATTTCCACTAGGTTTTAGCTGGCATTAGGCATAACAAAAAGACAAAAGTGAAAATTGTCACAGTGGGATGCCGAAAGTTGTGTTCCTTTATCTTCATCTGGGTACCTAAGTAAAAGCCGAATGATTTTGAAAGATTTTTAGAATCTTTCAAATGTGTATTGCCTGTTATAAATTTAATAGATCAGAAGCACTCCTGAAAGTTAGACTGTTTACTTCTCTTTAAAGAGTGGTGTAATATACTGACTTCAAATATCTGGATTTATAACTTTTGTTCAACTCTTCTGGTTCTATGCGTTTAACCTAGATTTTTCTTAATATATATATTTTACCTCAGCAATTGAAAAAAAAAAAAAAAAGGCAAGCAAAATATGAATCATGGGTACTTAGTTAATAAAATTCATTTATTATAATTTTCACAGAGAAAAAGATAAGAGTCTAACTAACGTAATTGCTTACAGAGTTATTAGAAAAAAGCTCAACTACGCAATACATGTAGAAAGAGTATTTTAAAAGGATTTCTTCAGGCTTGTCAGAAAGTCTACTTTTAACAATTAAAACTAGTATTTCTCATCCTAACTTGCAACATACCTAAAAAAAGATAAAATGAAACTACAATGATGTGAAGTTAAAGTTATTAATTTCAATAAAATCTAACAATGAGAATGTTGTGGGTATTGAGCTTTCTGTAGACCATGACAAGTTGAGTTCATCTTATGTTCAGTATAGTTTGAACAAATATTACTAATATTTGGAAAATATGAGAAACATTTCTTTTCCCAAAGTTCAGATTTTTTATATTTTTTTATGATGCAAAACAAGGGAGAAGTAAGGAATTATTTTCTTAAGAAATCAAAAATATGTTGACATCATTCAGTATCAAACAGAAAGGATAGCTGAACCTGTTAGGTTAAACTTAGAATCCATTTGAAAATTGTGCTTCACAGCAGAACTCATTTATGAAAAAGGCTTCTAACTGCTAAAATTGTGGTTTTCTGCAGTTGTTCCATTATTTCTTCTCTCCTCTTAAAAGCAAGGAATTTATTTTTATTTTTATTTTTATTTTTTTGCAATTTTGAATTTAAACTAGGTCACTTTATTTTGTCATGTGTGTTCTTATTTTTTCTACACTCTAAATTAATAGGAAAATTCATCCTGAAGCAGTATAATACCAGATTCCCCTACCCCGTTTTTAGTCATTTTTCTGCTGTGTCTTAGATTACTGCTACATATCTTCAATTCTAACAGTCAGGTTTAAAAAAGATCATAAGAAGTAAGGTCACTTTCTTCTATATGTATTTTTGGGAAAGATGAAAAAACTTTATTTTTTAATGGGCTGAGAAAGTAATTTCTTTTTCCCCTTGTATTCTCAATTTACAATGACAGACTTCATTGAGCGTGGTAGGGAAAATACTTCCACTTTTACCAAATGTGTTGATCTATTCTACCTTGTGGTAATTGCTACGAAGCAGGGAACAGCTTAAAACTGCATCAGAGAAAGTTCAAACTAGATATTAAAAAAGAGCTCTTCGCTGAGTGGATGGGCAGGTTTTGGAACAGACTCTCTAGGAAGACAGCCTGTCACAGCACCAAGCCTGTTCAAGAATAATTGGATAATGAATAAATATTTTGATTGATTTGAAAGTAATGCCTCCTTTTTATTTTAATGAAAAATAGAATGGATACAAAACACAAAATAACACTATTTGATAGAGTAAATTCCCAGCTACAAACCACTATTTTTCACCATAGTGGCCCTATTAGCTATGCATTTTCACCAGCAATGAACAAGAGCACATGCTATGTTTGTAAAGATCTGCATCCACTGTTACTACTACTAAAACACATTACCCATGTTTTCACAGTGCTCATTTTCAGTGTTTGGTCTCCATAAATGTCTATCAAGTATTTATTAAAAAAAAGTGACTAGACATAAACAATGGTCATCTTAGGCTGGCTAAAGGTAAATCACCACCTGCTAGAGGGCTCAAAGTATGGTACCCCAAAATGTTATTTTTTAGAAGAAAATGAGTAAAAGCTAAGCCTACAGCAGGCTTCTGCATAGTCAACATGCTCTTCTGCATCACTTTTCAGGGAAAAACAAGAAAAGCACAATCTCACAATCTCCAAAAACAAAGAAATCACAACATGATTAAGTACCTGGTTTCCTTAGCAACTGAATGCAGTTCTATATTAAGAACAAGAAAGTAATTAACCCTCTAATGTGAGATTATGTTGAAAACATGTTTGAGCCTGAATGAATTTCTGCTTGTTGCTCTAGCACATTGCAATTTTAAATGATAAAGGCTAATCTGTGGATAGCCATCCTATTAAAATAACTGGAAAATTCTCAGGAAATACTGGCATATGTCATGAGTAAAATACATCCAGACTTTAGGTTGTAATTGTTTGTCCTGATAGAAGTAGCTGTATGGTTCTGCAATTTGATCAGACGGTAAAGTGATCTCTCTTTTTGTAGATGCACCTATAAAATGTCCTGACAGTTGTCTGGATAGACATATTATTGATTCTTTGTTTTAGACTTTACTAATATTTTTTCCTTAACTTTCATTGTGAAGTTAAGGGAATCATGAAAAATTCAGGCATGCATTTGAGTGTAAATATGTTCCTGTCTCTTTAAAATAATCAGGATTCAGAAATACACACTTTTACTCATATAAAATGAATCAGCAATATACTTAAGAATGTCACAAAAGTACCAGAATTGTTTAATCGATTCTCAGTTACTACCTGTCATGTCGTGCTGAATGTCTACACATATGGTTAGGCTATTGAAGTATGGAATTTTAGAAGCTTAGTGCTAATTGTGGTATATCACCTGGTTTAAAAACCTTGCCTATTTATGTAGTCAAATAAGTGTGCAACAAATATTTGACTTTTGATACCATATTGCAAAATGTTGATAAATATTTATGGAAATGACTGCAATATATACTAATCTCTTTAAAGCTTCTAATTTATTACACTGCAAACATACAAATTAAGGCTTAATTATTGTTAAATGCTACTAAATAATATTGAAATAATGCATATTGATTTTAATTTTTACTGGAGGAATGGTCACATGTCATCTCTGATTAAAAATAAAACATATTTGGGAGTGAACAAGAGAGCTGTGTATCATGCTAATTAACTTAGTGCTTTTTATTCATTAATTTTCTAAGAACATGTAAAAACAGTCCTTTTCAGCAGTGCCTGTGTAACCCAGGGGAATTTTCTTTTACAAAAGAGAGAAAGTGACCTTCTAGCCAAATGTTTTCCTGATGTATCCTTCTTGGCTTCATAGGAAGTTTTATACTGAGAATACAGATGGCCACTGTTTCTTTCTTTGGTGGTGCTGTACCAAGACTTAGTAGAAAAAAAACCAAGACTTTGCTTCTGAAGCAATAATAAGAGACATAACATTTCTCTCTACTGTGAGGATCTTTCAAAAAATGTTTGATCAGTCTGGTTCAAAGTTATGTACCTATATTTCTAAATTATATTTAACTCTCAAGGTCATGAGACTACATATTAGATATGGTCACACTTCTGCCCCCTCTGACCAACGATATCTTTTGAAGATTAGGCTCTTCAATTTCTGTACTTTCTTCTTGCTACAGATTTTGTTGCTGCTACTGTTGTTGTAAGAGGAGAATGTATTGTAAGCACAAAGGCTATATACAGAACTTTGTAAATAGAATAAATATAATTCCAGATTTTTTTTCTTCAGCCACAAATAGGATAATCTCCCAAGTTTTTATTCCTTTTGTCATATTTGGAAGAAGAAAACATTTTACAAACATTTTACAAACATAGTGTGTCTGCATGTGTGGTTTTGTTTGTTGTTTCTTTTTATTTTATTGGCTTCTGGAAAACAATCTTTTAACACTAATGAAAAACAATTCCCTTTGTATCTCCTAATTGCTAACACCTTTTTGATCAAACTGAAGCAAATATAAAAGTTTTCTTGCATTTACAGTGGAAATGTTTGTAGTTTGTAGGAAGGAAGGAAAAGTAAATTCATTTCTACTTATCAGATTTTATCTTGATCACTGTATTGTTTTCTCCATTTTGTGCCACTTGACTCCTTTTATGCAGTTACTTCTCGAAGACAGAGATATCCACTTAGTGTATACCGTTTTATATGGGACTATCATCAGCTATCTGACTAACAAACAAGACAACCAATGATAACCTTATCAACTCTCCTTCTCTACAGCAGGATTAGTTAATGACTTTAAGACCACCAAAAATTCTACTGAAGTGATAAATATGCTTTTCTTTTTTGTTGTCCCTTTGATGTTCTAATCATAGTGAATCATTTATGTGGATAATAGCTCCTCTATACAGTCTAAAGTTTTACTCCCCTTCAGACTTGAAGGAAGGGTAGAACCAAAAGCTATCACTTAATGACTAGCAGATGGAGAACCACTGTAAACCTATTTTCTAAGAGGCTAAACTGAAACCTTCAGACAGATATCCTTTATGTTGTGATTGTAGGCATAGCAATCACATAGATCATAATTAAGAAGGACATAGAAAAAAATTTATCTCATCTGTGTCTCTGAAAACCAAAACACAAGTGGATCATTTTTGTGAGTAAAGTTAGTCTTAAAGAAGCAAATATTTAAGGATAACTTACTAAAAAAATATAGTAAGTAACTGCTTTACTATGTAAATATGCTTTCTATTTGCAAGTATTTATCTATAAATACTTTGTGTGCAACTGTATGAAAACATTAATTCCGAAGTAAATCCTGATAGATACTTAATAGAATTCATCTTCATTGAGAAAAAATTATAATTCTCTTAAAGATCAGCTGTAGACAGTGGTTAGATACTTAAGTAAATTGAGTGTTTTTTCATGCAAATGGGTTTGATACTGGGGAGAAGTAGTAGACTGTAAACTTAACTGAATTCAGATATAAATTGTTAAGCAGTAAAGTAAATGATGATGTGATTTCACTGTCAAATAAACACTGTATGATTTCAGTACATTGGACTGCGACCTGACAATTCCCAGACAAGTGATTTATAGGTTTTTTAAATGCCTTCATGATATATTACCATTGTACAGTATCAGAACATATTAGAAGTTTCTTGAATGGAAGACAAAGAAATGAAAAGAGTATTTTAAATATGTGGTGAATATATAACTTCCCACCTACTTTCTTTAATGTTCAAAACTTATGCCCAAACTGAACTTTTAAGTTTAACTTTGTGATAATTTTGGAATTACGTTTATATTCCAATATTGAGCCACCCATGTTGTGCTTTCAAGTCTATTTTTACTGTAACCTACACTGTAAATAATACATGGTATTCCAGCGTGTATCCTGATAGAAATTTGTAACACAAATACCTGTCATTTAATTAGAAAATCCACCAATGATAAGTCAGTTTTGTGGGAGGCTGTTCAACAGAACATGGCAAAGATTTGAAGATTGGAAGCTAGGTTTCATGGCCTAGTTTGGTAGTTAAATTACACCAGTGACAAAGCAGGTAAGAGAAGATGTCTGTCTCTAGAAGGGCAGTATGTCAGCATAGGTAAGTCTGTTTTGGAAATACTTGTTTCTTGTAGAACTAAGTTAGCTGATCATAGTCAAGGTTATAACAAGCCTAATTTCTGTAAAAAAATCCTTCTTGTATGTTGATGTTGTCACTATAGAAACAGAAAGAAGTGTATGGCTCTCAACTGAAATATTATTCTTAATGCCCTTTGTATATTTTTCATTTTGAATATAAATTTATTTCAATACCTTTTCACATTTAAAAGAAGTTCATAAAGCAGACAGAATCACATCTACACATGGTATGTTGAAGCCCTACTTTACTCTAGTAAAATATTGTATGGGAACTATCATGTCATGGCCTGGACTGATGATTGAGTACCCAGTAAGGAGTGTTTCTGGCCCAGGAAACACAGATGAAAATAATTTATCTGTGCTTCTCATGTGACTGGAATGAGCCTCCCTGGGCTCATTTAAGGGCTCCCCTCCAAGGGGAGAATGGCTACTAAATAAAAGTCGCTTTCTGATAGGTGTGGTCTGCAGCTGGAGATACTCATTACCAGCTGAGTGAGTCAGTTTTGTTCCTACATATTACATTTATTATTGATATTCCTAATAATTCTTTATTTAGTATTGCAAAAAATGTGTCAAAATCAGTTTTTCTGCTTCCTAGGAAAAAGTCATGTTAATATTATCTTTTATATCTATAATCACATCTAATTCTAAACATAATGCACAAGACAGAAATGCTAAAAGTAATAAGGGAGGTAAATACTAGGTTTGAAAGTGTGCCAACTACACCTTTCTTATAAGTAAGAACAAACCTTTTTCAGCTGTACAAAGTAAATAGCAAATCAAAACAAAAAAATTGACAATGTTAGAAACATAACAAATGTTGTCACCTTAAATATACGACCTGTTAATATTGTTACAAGTCCATTATCAATTTTTAGCAATGTATTTCCTGTTTCATAATTCACTACAATTTCTCACATATGTGTTAACACTGTAAATCTATTCGAAACTCTTTTCAGTTGTGATATAAAATACACCAAACAATTAAATAATAAAGTATTCTAACACAGAATGGAAACCTTTGTTTCTCAGACATTTGTTACTATACTTCTAAGCTAAATTTTATACGTTAGATTGATTTTCTAAGACAATTTGAAATTATCCATTAATGTACAATATACTAGAACATGGAAGTTAGATGAAATAAGCAAAATATACAGTAGAGGGAAAATCAGTCAATCATGAAGAACATAATATAGTCAATGCACTTTTATGTGAATGTTAAGTGTTTTTAGTAGTACTCTATGTAATCTTAAACCATTGAACATTTCCTTCTGAAAATCCAACAAAAAGAGAAAGACAATACTTAATCTGAAGTGAAACTGATCTAAAACAAAACAAAACAAAACAAAACATGCAAGTTGAATATTAGAAAAGTTTCAGATAGGACTACAAATAGTATACAAAAAGAGAAAAGTAAAAACCAATCAAAGTCAACAACTACAAAAGAAAACAAGAAATCCACCAGCTAAAAGAACTGGTACTTAACTTCACACGTCCACTGAAGATCATGAAGGTTTTATCTTTTACCAGTAAGTAAAAAGCTGACAAAAATGATTGGAAGCCCTACGTCTGACATAGAAAGATATTTGGGTTTTTATTGTTTTCTTTTTCTTTTTTTCTTTTTTTTTTTTGGTCATAAATGCATTCCCCTACCTGTTCAGATCTTTGAACTTTATATAATTTAAGAACTTAAATAGCAGAACTTAAATAGCAAAAAGAAATTACTTTCTCCAGAAAGCAATACATCCTTTGCCTCTTGCCAGTCCAACCTCATCCTACTTTCTTCCTAACGGCAGTTTAAAACATGACGGCCCTTAATCACCCATAAACTATCTCATAACAATTGTCATAAAGGTACTGGTGCTTCTGCATTGTCAATGCATGTGCATGAGTTTTGAGGGAGCTGTAAAATATAATTACAAGGCCATTCTCAATCTTTTCTGATTAATCATGGTAAATGAGAGAAGTGTTCAAAGACCAGAGGAAAGCAAGTATCGCTCCTACCTTCAAGAAGGCAAGGAGGACCCAGCTAAAAACTGGATCATCGTACCCAATTCCTAGGAAAGTTATAGAAGAGCTAATCCTGGAAGCAATAAATATGTATATAGAGGAGAAGAAAATCATGAGGAATCAGCATAGATTCACCACGAGGAAAATGGTGGCAAATTTCTATGATGAAGTGGGTGGCTTAGTAGATGATGGTAATGTACGTAGATCTTTTTTTAAGTAATGTATCCTACTTATTCTCATGGAAACTACAACAGATACAAAGAGCACAATCAAATTCTCAGCTGTAAAAACACTATTTTTTTAGTGCAGGAGGATTGAGGAGCTGCTGGTAGGAGTGGCTGATACTTCATAGAGTCCTTCTTCCATCCAGACAGAATAGAACATGCTGAAGAAATGGGTTGATAGGAATCTGAATTAAGTTCAACAAGAGCAAGAGCAGAGCACCCAGGGAATAAAAACCACAGCCACTAACCAGTACATTCTGGGAACAATTTACCTGAAAAGCAGCTTTGTAGAAAAGGACCTGGATGTTTTGGTGAATGTTGTACATGAGTCAGCAGTATGTCCTTGCTGCTAAAAAGGCTAATAGTATCATGACCTTCACTAGGATTGCTATCAGCTTGGGGGAGGTTCTTTTGTCTCTGCTTAGCACTAATGGAGTACTGCGTCCTTTTCTGGGATCCCCAGTATAAGCAGGTGTGGACATGCTGGAAAGCATCCAGCAAAGGGCTACAAAATGATTCAAGGACTAGACCATCTCATGTATAAAGGCTAAGAGTGCTGAGACTTGGAGAAGGCTCAGTGGTTTGTGCAAATAATCAAATAAATGCTATAAAGAAAATGGAGAAATTCCCAGTGATAGAACTAGAAGAAATGGGCACAAACTGAAACACAAGAGGTTCTATCTGAATGTCAGGAAATACATTTATTAATGAGAAGGTGATGGAGTACTCTTAGATTACCCAGGAAGGCAGAGGGTTCTCAATCCTCAGAGATACTCAAAAGTCACCTGGACATTGTCCTGGGCAAGAATCTATATGTGGCCCTGCATTATGAAGAGGCTTAGATTAGAGGACCTCCAGAGGTTTCTTCCAATCTCAGCCATTCTGTGATTCTATGAGATTAGGCCTTACAGCTGCAGTTATAGTGAGCTAGGGGACAAAAAAGAGTTAACCACTTGAGGCTTTCTGCATTGTACTAGGAAAGGTAAATCTTGACACAACCAAATTTAAAGAAAGCCTTAAAAAAAAAAAAAAAAAAAAAAGCTTTTCTCTCAATTCAATATTATTTTTTTTTCCCTAGAAATTACTTTCACAACCAGACCTATGAAGCTGAAAATACATGTAAACATCACAATAAAAACATCAGTATCAGATTTTTATTAATTTTTGCATATGTTACTTAAAAGACTATAAAGGTAGATCAGATAATTTACTTTCTGCTTTCCCTACTCCTATTCTGTTTTCTACAGGTTTTGTCTGGAATGCTAAACTTTTTTATCCTAGAGTATTATATACATTTGTAACAGAATCACGGAATCACAGATCCTTGTGGGTTGGAAGGGACTTCAATGATCATCAAGGAGCACAGGCAGGGCCACCAACCTCTCCTTTTAATACTAGACCAGCTTGCCCAGGGCCCCATCCAACTTGGCCTTGAACACCTCCAGGGACGGGGCATCCACAACCTCTCTGGGCAGCCTGTTCCAGCACCTCACCACTCTCATAGTAAAAAACTTCTCCCTGACATCCAACCTAAACCCCCCGTCCTTCAACTTAAAACCATTTCCTCTTGCTCTGTTGTTATCTACCCTTTCAAAGAGTTGACTATCCTCCTATTTATAGGATCCCTTTAGGTACTGAAAGGCTGCAATTAGGTCACCTTGTGGCCTTCTCTTATCCAGGCTGAACAAACCTGGAGGTGCTCTAGTCCCCTGATCATCTTTGTGGCTTTTCTCTGGACCCTCTCCAACAGGTCTCTATCTTTCTTGTACTGCGGGCTCCAGACCTGGACACAGAACTCCAGATGGGGCCTCACAAGAGCAGAGTAGAGAGGGGCAATCACCTCCCTGTCCGTGCTTTCTGAGCTGCAAAAGCACACTGCTGGCTCATGTCAAGTTTTTCATTCACCAGGATCCCCAGGTCCTTCTCTGCAGGGCTACTCTCAAGGACTACTCCTTCCAGTCTGTATAGATGCCTGGGATTCCTCCGGCCCAAGTACAAAACCTTGCACTTTGCTGTGTTGAACCTCACTAAGTTCACCCAGGCCCACCTTTCAAATCTGCTGAGGTCCCTCTGAATGACATCCCTTCCTTCCACTGTGTCAACAACACCACTCAGCTTGGAGTCATAACATGACTAAATATTTCAGATTTTTTTTTAATGTGTTTAACAATATAATCACTCAAAGGAAAATCATATAACAACAGCTGAGAGATGCTGCCGAAATAGCACAGCCTGAATAGAATATCTCAGACTGCTTCAACTTCAAATCTTTCATTGCCGATTATAATAACTTAATGGATAAATTCTGTGAGGTCAAACATGAATTGATTTTGTCTCATGATTGTGATAGCAAGTTGTCTTTGAGTGGTTTTTGTTAAAAAGAAAGATATAAAATGCAGCTCACCTCACATAATTATTGTATAAATGAAGACCCTGTGGTACATATCCATGTTGGAGCATTTCTTGAAGAACCGCAAGTCATGAAAAGCACACGGAGGATAATTTTGGGAAGGTATGCACCCCATAGGAGTGACCCTGTACCAGGGCAGGGGAAGAATATAAGGAGGAAGAAGTGGTAGAAACAAATCATTATGGAATGACTATAAACCCCAATCCTCATACCCCTATGATGCTCAGGAATACAAAGATGTAGAAGATCTGAGAGTGAGAGTGAAGTTTAGCCTGGGTAGAAGAGAGTTGGAGTGAAGGTGTTTTTAGTTTATTTTATTTCTTAATGTCCTAATCTGTTATTAATTGGAGGAGATGAAATGAGAGAACAGCTTCGGTGAGATTCGGGTGATCAACCACACAGAGCTTTAACATGTGCAACAGCTACTTGGGAAGACAAATATTAGAACTCCACATCAACCCCGAGCCCTCCTTTTTCTCCGTTTTATTGATAATCATAAAGTTATGTCGCATGGAACATCTCTTTGTCTCAGTTGAGATCAGCTGTCATGGCTGTGTCATCTCCAAAATTCTCTGACACCACCAGCCTACTTGCAAGCAGAGCAGTGGGAGAAATGGAAAACATTTTGTGTAAGTACATTTCAGCAATAACTAAAACATCACTGCCCGGGGACCTGATTTAGCAGAGGGTTGTTAGAGTTAGGGTAATTTGGTTAGGTCATGTTTGGATTGGATGGTCTTAAAGATCTTTTCCAACCTGAGTGATTCTTTGATTTTATGATCATATTTTCATTACAAATCCAAAAACAGCTCCTCACTAGCTGCCATGAAGAAAATTAACTCTATTCCAGCCACTAATAATATAATGGCACAAAGTGACAGGGTCTGAGTTGTGATTTTCTGTGCTCCATTGTAGCTCTAGGACCATACAACTACATCCTGTATGTATCAGGAATGAGCTTCTTGTCAGCTGTTAAGTACTGGGTATATGGCCCTGAGTGCACCTACAGGTATTGATGGTCTTGTCCAGCTCTACTTTGCCCTGACCAAGAAATCCTACTGCATCTCAGCCTGGCACACCTAGTCAAGATCTAGTTTACACTGTCAGTGGGTTAACACTCACCTTCATCCCTTCTGCTCCTGACTTGGCATGACTGGCAACCTGAAGTCTCCTCTTGCCTTTGCTTGCTGGTTGTGAGCCTAACATGGGATCTGTTATCATTACCATTCTGGGTGCCGCTTATGCTGTGCAGGTGATGCAAGAATGAGGAAACAGGAGGAATACTACCCTGCTTACAAAGTGATCGTCTTGTTTTAGCCTTTAGTTCATTGCCCTCTGTGGAGCAGCCCTGCTCTGGTTCCTCTACAAAAGGACACCTACTACCTTTCTATATCCATCAAATATTAAGAAACTTTTTTTCCAGCTTTCACAGATCATCTTATTCAAAACATTCTGTTTAAGTGTAGAACAATATATGTAAGAAGAATATGCATCCAGTTTTTCCTAGAGTGCTCTAGATGGAATTTTGGAACATGACTTATTCTCGTTCTTATGGAAAAGGAGCACCTTTGAGCACACCACTGATCATCTCAGTGCAGGAAAAGAACACATGACTAACTATGGATAAAAGGTAAAATCTTTCAAATTTGCAAATACAGGCATATCAGTGAGGTAATTCCAAATCATAATTGTGACCACTGTTAGAAATTATAATAGAAAGACAATTATGTAGAAGCATACATAATCAGGTGTTATCTATGTGGCTTTCGTTGTAAACAGATGCATAGGTTGTAGGTGCTAAAGTCCACCTTCTTGTTACTTAGAGAAGACTATACCCTTGTGTCAACAGTTTATGGGCTGGTTCGGCCCAGTTGTGTGACTAGAGGGCAGAGGGAGTTCGCAAAATCCTCGCCTCCAGAAAAAAGGGAACAGGGGACACCAAAATAATTAAAAACAGCGGCAACGATCTGAGGAGAAACAAACTAATTTACTAAATATAGTATTGGAATGCAAGATAACACACTATAATACAATATAATTAGAATTGAATTGTGGCTTTTTTCAGGCCACATCCACCTACTAAACCATAAACCTCTCTGTGGGCTGTATAGGAACCTCTCCTCCAGAGTTTGGAACACTTCCTTCTCTGTAACTAATATCTTCATGAATGTTTTCTTTCACATTTTCTCACTCCTCTCTCCTGACTACAGTTGTGTAGCATTTCTTCCCTTTCTTAAATCTGCTCTTCTAGAGCTGCAACTAGTGTGTCTCACTGGCTCAGCTCTGACCAGCAGCAGATCTCTTTTGGAACTAGCAGGAACTGACTCTATCTGACTGGGTGACAGATTCTGGACTCCTCTCACAGATGCTATCCATGCAGTCTAATTGCTATAAAATCCTGTCAAGTAAACTGAATTTACCCTACTTTACAGAAAATGGCTAAACATCTATCTGCTGGTAAGAAGTAATAAATAAATTCCTATTTTTCTTAGCAAGTGCACACTGTTTTTCCTTACATATTAAAGTGTCTTTACCTCAACTCATGAGTTCTGTAACTATTATTTTTCTGATTCTCTTCCCCATTTCCCTGGCTGAGTGAGTAGCAGTGTTGGACTTTGCTGCCCATGGGAGTTAAACCACAACAGCAAGCCAAGTCACATATGCTGCAGAGGGGACCACTGTAGATCTAATAAAGATGTAAGTCTGAGAAAAAGTTAGAATACAATACAAATCTATGATATATCTGAATAATTTCAAGAAAACTTTGCACTTAACTCCTTAATCTAGCTAATGTTTGTCAACGGTTTATGAGCTGGTTCAGCCCAGTCCCATGACTAGCAGGGTGGAGGGATCCGCAGAACCGCACCTCCAGAAAAGGGAAACAGGGAACCCCAAAATAATTAAAAACAACAGCAAAGATCTGAGGAGAAACAAACTAATTTACTAAATATAGTATTGGAATGCAAGATAACACACTATAATGCAATATAATTAGAATTGAAGCTAATAAATCCAATATAATGAGAGAGAGAATGTCCGAAAGGTGGATAGGCCTCACCATAACACTGAGGTGAGATGGGCAGTCCAGTTGAGCAGCAGCGAGAAGAAAGAAGAGCAGACGAAGAAGAGCACATCAGGTGACCTTGCCAGGAGGTAAATCTCCTCTGTGATTGCAAAGTCCCCTGGGGAATGTAGTTCTTCTTCTCTTCTGGGCAGGTACCCAGAACTGGGCATTAACTATTAAGCTCCCAGTGCAGTACATGATGTTATGATGTGGAATACCGAAAACCAAAAATCACAAAACCATGACATTCCACCCCTTATTCTACATCACTACATCGTGCTTAATATATCTACAAACAAAATATAATTACCAAACATTAAACACATGCACACACAAACCTATGTACATACACATGGAATTACTGACTGCACTCCCCCATCATCAAATTCCCTTGTGGTACACATTGAACATCCCCCTTTCTCCGCATCACCCACCAAGTGGACACAGGTCCCTGGGCAAAAACAGTTCCACAAAGAGGTTTGCCCTTCCCAGAAGATGAAAAGACCCAAACTGCTTTTCCCAACATGTTCCTTACAGGTACTACAGGGACCTTATCTCCCTCGACAGTATGTAGGGAGCTAGCTGGACCATCGCGATTGATCGATCCTCTAGTGTTGACTAACCAGGTGGCTTCCGCCAAATGCTTCTCCCAATGCTTAACTGTTCCGCCACCCATTGCTTTCAACATGGTTTTTAACAACCCATTGTAGCGTTCAATTTTACCAGAAGCTGGTGCATGATAGGGGATATGATAAATCCACTCAATGCCACGATTTTTGGCCCAAGTATTTACAAGAGAATTTTTGAAATGAGTCCCATTATCTGACTCAACTCTTTCTGGAATGCCATGTCGCCACAGGACTTGTTTCTCGAGACCCAGTATGGTGTTTCGGGTGGTAGCATGGGGTACTGCATATGTTTCAAACCACCCAGTTTGATAGTAGAGGCATAATGCTTACTCTTGTGAGACCATGGCAAGGTGATATAATCAACCTGCCATGCCTCCCCATATTTATTCTTTTGCCATTGCCCTTCCCCCCAGAGAGTTTTCATCCTCTTGGCTTGTTTAATTGTGGCGCATGTGTCACAGTCATGAATGACCTGTGCAATAGCGTCCATAGTTAAGTCCACCCCTCGGTCTCTAGCCCATTTGTATGTTGCATCTCTTCCTTGATGGCCCAAGCTTTCGTGGGCCCACCGAGCTAGAAATAATTCACTCTTGTGTTGCCAGTCCAAGTCTATTTGAGCCATCTCAATTTTGGCAGCTTGACCTACCTGATGGTTATTTTGCTGTTCTTCAGTAGCCCGACTCTTGGGCATCTGTGAGCATCTACATGGCGCACCTTTACAACCATATTCTTTATTCGAGCAGCAATATCTTTCCACAGTTCAGCAGCCCAAATAGCTTTACCCCTTCTTTGCCAGTTATTTTGCTCCCACTGCTTAACCATCCCCATAGAGCATTTGCCACATTCATGAATCAGTGTAAAGATAAAGCAATGGCCACCTCTCCCGTTCAGCAACATCTAAGGCCAATTGGACAGCCTTTACCTCTGCAAATTGGCTTGATTCTCCTTTTCCTTCAGTGGCCTCTGCAACTTGTTGTGTGGGGCTCCACACAGCGGCTTTCCATCTGCGGTGTTTCCCCACAATACAACACGATTCATCTGTGAATAGGGCATATGTCTTCTCATTTTCTGGTAATTCATTATATGGTGGGGCCACTTTAGCACATGATACCTCTTCTGCTGGCGGTGTTCCAAACTTTTTACCTTCAGGCCAGTCGATGATCACCTCTAGGATTCCTGGACAGTTGAGATTCCCCATCCACGCTCGCTGTGTAATCAGTGCAATCCACTTACTGCAAGTGGCATCAGTAGCATGATGGGTGGAGGGACCCTTTCCCTTGAACATCCAGTTCAGCACTGGCAGTTGAGCTGCCAGAAGGAGCTGTGTTTCTGTACCAATTACTTCAGAAGCAGCCCGAACCCCCTCATACGCGGCTAAGATCTCCTTCTCAGTTGGAGTGTAGCCATCTTCTGACCCCCTGTAGGCTCAACTCCAGAATCCCAGGGGTCGGCCTCGGGTCTCTCCTGAGGCTCTTTGCCACAAGCTCCAAGTGGGGCCTTTCTCTCCAGCAGCAGTGTAGAGGATGTTCTTCGCATCCTGTTCCATCCGTACTGGCCCCAGGGCCACGGCATGGGCTATCTCTTGTTTAATCTGCTCAAAAGCCTGCTGCTGCTCAGGACCCCACATAAAATCATTCTTCTTCCATGTCACCTGATAAAGGGGGCTTACAATGAGGCTGTAGTTTGGAACATGCATTCTCCAAAAACCCACTACACCCAGGAACAATTGTGTCTCTTTCTTATTAGTGGGTGGAGACATGGCAGTGATTTTGTCGATCACATCTGTTGGGATGTGACGACGGCCATCTTGCCACTTTATAGCTAGGAACTGAATTTCCTGAGCAGGTCCTTTCACTTTGCTTCGCTTAATAGTGAAACCAGCACGCAGAAGGATCTGGATTATTTGCTCTCCTTTCTCAAAAATTTCCTTTGCTGTGTTGCCCCACACAATAATGTCATCAATGTACAGTAAGTGCTCAAGAGCACCTCCCTGTTCCGTTGCAGCTTGGATCAACCCAAGGCAAATGGTTGGGCTATGTTTCCACCCCTGGGGCAAATGGTTCCAGGTATACTGAATGCCCTTCCAGGTGAAAGCAAACTGTGGCCTAGATTCTTTGGCCAAAGGAATGGAGAAAAAGGCATTAGCAGTGTCAGCGGTGACATACCATTTGGCTGCTTTTGACTCCAGTTCATACTGCAGTTCTAACATGTCTGGCACAGCAGCACTCATGGAGGTGTGACTTCATTCAGGCCACGGTAGTCCACCGTCAGCCTCCATTCTCCACTGGCTTTATGCACTGGCCAGATGGGACTATTAAAATGTGAGTGAGTTTTGCTGATCACTCCCTGACTCTCTAGTTGACAAATCAACTTATGAATGGGGAGCAAGGAATCCCTGTTGGTGCGGTACTGCCATCTGTGCACCGTTTTTGTGGCAATCGGTACCTGTTGCTCTTTCACTCGTAGCAACCCCACAACAGACGGATCTTTTGATAGGCCAGGCAAAACAGACAACTGCTTAACACCTTCTGTGTCTACAGCAGCTATTCCAAAGGCCCATCGATACCCTTTGGGATCCTTTAAGTATCCCCTTCTGAGGTAATCAATACCAAGTATACATGGAACCTCTGGGCCAATCACAACAGGGTGCTTTTGCCAGTCTTTACCAGTGAGGCTGATTTCGGCCTCCAACATAGTCAGCTTTTGGGAACCCCCAGTCACCCCATAATGCAAATTGATTTTTTGCCTTGGTGACTGGAGGGCATTAGAGTGCGCTGTGCACCAGAAAATGGAAACAGGGAATCCCAAAGTAATTAAAAACAGCAACAACGATCTGAGGAGAAACAAACTAATTTACTAAATATATTATTGGAATGCAAGATAACACACTATAATGCAATATAATTAGAACTGAAGCTAATAAATCAAATATAATGAGAGAGAGAATGTCCGAAAGGTGGATAAGCCTCACCATAACACTGAGGTGAGATGCACAGTCCAGTTGAGCAGCAGCAAGACGAAGAAGAGTAGACGAAAAAGAGTGCATCAGGTGACCTTGCCAGGGGTTATATCTCCTTTCTGTGACCACAAAGTCCCCTGGGGAATGTAGTTCTTCTCTTCCAGGCAGGTACCCAGAACTGGGCATTAACAGTTAAACTCCCAGTGCAGTACATGATGTTATGATGTGGAATACCGAAAACCAAAAATCACAAAACCATGACAGTGTTTTATGTAGTCTCATAAGGATTCTTAGAGTATCATATTAGATTAAGAGCAAAGTAAATAAACATTTTAAATGGTGGGGTTTTTTTTTTGTTTGTTTGTTTGTTTGTTTTTTACTTCTATTATCACTCTGGAAAATCTACCAAATGATAACTATGAAAAGAACAGGCAGTGAAAATAGTATTTTTTTTGTGCTTTTTCTGTGACATACAACCTACTAGTGAAAAGCTAATTCTAATTTGGATATTTTACATATTTTACATAGTGGAAGTCTGTATTGTATATCTATACCTCAGTCATAAAGTATTAGTCCTGTAGGGTAAACCCTAATTCTGACATAGTTCCAGCTGAAGTACCAAACATTACTTCCACTATTCACAGTCTTCTTGAACAACTTCCTTTGGCATCAAATAGCATCTCTTCTTTCTTCACCACAGATATATTTCATTTAAGAAATGAATGACTATCATTTTTGCAGATTTCTCTTTTCCTCTGATATTCATTCACTTGATATTTTCTATTTCCTTATATACTCTTTAGTTTTAAGGACAAAATGATAATGAAAATCAGAAACATGAGCTTGCAAGGAAAGGGTAGAACTTGTTATAAGAATATGAAGACAAAGCACCAATTTGTAACCGATTTTGCTTATGGGATATTCACATTCTTCACAGAAAACACTCTAGAGATCCTGGACACGTGGTCTCAGTGGCAATGTGAATTTATGACTTAAATATCACTGGATAAATGACATCATACTCTTCTCTGTTCCTCTCTATATCTCTTGTTCTGTTGACCCCAAGAACAGGTCCACTGTCTCTATTGCATTATTTCCTTTTATTCTGTCCATGATCTGGGAATATTTTTTTCCTGTGAGGGATTTGAACACTTCAGAGTAAACACATGCACCATCCAAATAGTGACATATTATGGCCACATAATGGTGTTATTTTCATGTAGGGAATGTTTTGTTGGTTATCAGGTGCAAATAAAGTATATTTCTAACTTACAAAGGCAGCTGGAGAAGGATAAATTCTTAAGGCCAATTCACATGTAACAGAAGCTTAGGAAAAAAAGAAAAAAGAGAAAGAGAAAACTTTCAAAGAAAGGTAGACTTCTTAAACGTATATGAAAGTATGCATTTTGAAAGCAGTGAGAAAGGACTAGGGTTTCTCCATGACATCAGCTGAGGTTAGCTAGAGTCCTAATCTCACAGCACTGGGAGAGAAGCCACTCTTTCTTTCTGGGGCAGTCTGGAACTTCTCAAAATTCATTCAGATTAAATGAATGGATAAGCACCTTTAGGCTGTTGCCTTGGAGCGAATTCCTCAGATGAAGACAGACAGCAGAGGTATAAATTATATTCTGGTTTAATACTAAAAAGCATCTGAAAAATAAAAACTACAACTGGTATGCTTAGACCAAGAACAAGTAAAACAGTACTACAATCACCCACTTTGAAATCTACTGTAGAAATTGTATGAAAGGTGTTATTTTATTGCTACAAAATTTATACTTTTCCAAATGGCCGGATAATCTCATACTAAAATTTTTAGGGTTGAAGATTGAATGTCTCTATGCATAAATGATCTTATAACTTTTGCACTGCTGAGTAGTTAATGGCAGAGTCCACACAAAATATTGCAAGCTACTTACTTCATTTTAACAACTGCCAAGATGTCCCTAGATGGATTCATTTTCTAGCATGTTTGCTGGAATTATTTGGGGAGAGATAGAAAGACTTAATGACGATTTGATTTTGTGTCTTGCCTGGTGGTTAGCTTATAGATAGAATATCAGGCAGTATTTGAATAATTACACTGGGCAATTAGAGACGTAAGACCCCCCCAAAATTACCTAGAGACAAGAGCTGAGAAAAGCTCTTGCCACACTGTGGAAGGACAGAGTTGTAGAAAGTTTCTCCTGATTTTTTGAAAAGACATTACCAATTTAAATACATCCCATCTAGAATTTTCCTGGGACATTTGTCACCTACCAATGATCTTCAACTGTACCTTTGTTTTTTAGGTATTAAAAAAGTGTTGGCATATTTACAGAGCTCAATTTCAAATCATAATTTTTCTAAGACTTACAAAATTAAATCAAGAAGAAAATTGACATTTCCATTGTGTTATGCTTTTATTACTAGAATCAATTACATAGGCAGTCTGCATTATAATGTACTCATTTGGAAATACACTTTGAAAGAAGTTGATATAATGGCTATTTTTAAAAGCATTTTGCAATAGTGAAATATTGAATAAAATAATATTTTGGGAAAAAAATTAGCATAAACTGTCAGTATTTTCAGCAAATGCATCTTGGCATTACAGTTATAGGTACACCTGAAAAGGAAGAATGTGACAGTTTAAGGTAAAAGCAATTATATTGTATGTTAGTAGTACTAAAAGTGTTTTCCAGTGGAGAAGTAAAAAGTAGCATACCAAACATTTTAAAAAATTTGAGGCATTTTTCCCTTAGGTCTGAGTCAAAAAAGCATAAGAACCAACCAACCATATCATTTGATTGTTTGCAATATACTTGATGTACATATATATAACTTTAGTTTGTAAGCCCCTGATTTCTTTTCTCTCAAAGATGCAGAATCTCAAAGTGATTTGAAGCCAATTAACAATAGATTTGGTTTTACTTGTCCGTCCTGAACCTTTTGAAATTACCCTACAGACTCTGTAGACAGCCTGTACAGAAGCAGGATTTCTACACATGCATGCAAGTTTCCAAGCTTCCTGATTTTATTCACTTCTCATCATTTACTTTACAAGCTTAATTCTATTTGGCACAAAGGCAAATCTCACCTATTATTATGCTAATTCACTGTAGTCCAATACCTAAACATCAAAAATATATTGAAACAGCCTTAAAGTCCAAGTTCTACTTCATTTTTAAATAGACAAAAATGGTTAAAATTTTATTACAAGAAACTGACAGAGGGAATTCAAAACACCATTATTCATGTAAGCATTAGCAATCTTACTGAATGCAAAATGCATTCTCTTTTTTTTTTTTTCATTCTCCAGTTCATCCTCTCAAAGTAATTAGATCTAACCTTTTCACTTCTGGACTTTCAGTGGTACTATGCTTTAAGCATATGTATTAAAAAGGACAAGTTTTTCTAATGTATTGAATTATTCTTTCTTATTCCCTGCCAATTTCATCTCTGCAGTCTCATTGCTAAAAGAGTATCTGCAAACTGACAGTCATGATAAAAAGGAGATGTAATAATCTGCTTTACAAAAACAATCCTCTGAGGCTGAAATTTTTTAGCAGAAAATCTGTTTTATCTTAACGTATTTCTACATTTACATTGTGGTTTTCTGTAAGACAAAGTTTCAAGATAAGTGACTTACATTAATTACTCCTCATTAGAATACAGAATTATATTTTCAACCATAATCCAGGCCTACCACAAAAGGACCCCTCTTAAAAAATAAGAAAATATTCAGAATGCATAGGAGAGTTAATTTTATATCATATCTCTTCTTTTCTTTTATGATTACCAGATTTCTTTACAGGCATTAAAACAAAAACAAGCTGAATTATGCTTGTGTTGTGGGAGGATTGGGGGATCAGGTAGTTTTGTTCCAATTAGATTTTTGATATTATTGTTGAGCATCCTTTGGTAGAAATCCTACAATCCGTATCTCCAGGTTTGATTGTTTGTTTTCTGAATAAGATGTGAATTTTAAGTTCCAACATTGTAAATTGAAATAAAAAGTGCTACTACGTATATGTTTGTTTCTTTCAGAACTGTAAAAAAGAAAATTAATATTTCATGCTGTTCACTTGAACCTTTTTTTTTCCATAAAAATTAAAATCTTGTGTTCATAGCGTTCTTCATTTATCTGGTGAATTTTTTATCCTTTCTCTACTGCGAGACATTTAATGCACGTGGTAGTGATTAAATCATTATTCTTTGACAGTTCTTATTTGTTTCAGTAAATGACCACTTAATTATAGTCTTCATAAAACGTTTAAAAGTTCCAGACATTGTGTAAAGTGTTTGGAAGCTTATGCACTGTATTATTTTACTACTGTGTTCAAACATCACATGAAATACCTAGCTTATTACATGAAATTAGTAACATTAGCCTTACAGTCATATTTGCAATATTTATTTGCAGTATTACCATAATGAATGGAAACTTCTATAAGAACTATTGCCCCAGCAGTATCTTACTCATCAGCCTATAAATAGGTGCACATAAACACCATAGCATCATACCAGACACTCTGAAGAAAACAGTCCCATCCCCGCTGAAACTAAGACGCTGATGGACACTTGTCTCCCTTCCACTCACAAGTATGTGGCAAATGGGTACCAGGTGTCAAGAGAGGCACCATACTGGCTCAAAACAAAGCATGCAGAAATCTGCTGGGGGCTCTCCAGGGAGCTCTAAACTCATCTCTAAATGCTGCTGCCTTTATTGCTTTATTGCTTTATTGCTGAGCAGACTCAGCAAGTGACAGAAACCTGGGGCTGCTGGCAAATTTAACTTTGCAGGGCAAAGAACCCCAGGGCGCATCTATGTGCTGTCCTGATTCCTACTCTCTTCACATCCCAGCATCAGCAAAGAACACAGTCAGCTATGTGACTGTCCCCATGTACTTGGCACTGATAAGGCCACACTTCAAGAATTGTGTTCTCTCACTACAAGGAAGACATCAAAGACATGGAGCAAGTCCAGAGAAGGACAACTAAGCTGGTGAAGTGTCTGGAGTGCAAATCTTATGAGGAATGTTGGAAGCAGCTGGGACTCTTCAGTCTGGAGAAGAGGAGGCTCAGGGGAGACTTTATTATGCTCTACGATACCTCAGAGGAGATTGTGGAGAGGCAAGGGTCAGCCTCTTTTCCCAGGCAACTAGCAATAGGACAAGAGGCAATGGCCTCAAGTTTTATCAGGGAAGGTTCAGAAAGAGTGGCTATACATTGGAAGAGATTGCCCAGGGAAGTAGTTGAATCACTGTTCCTGGAGGTGTTTAAGGAAGAGGTAGTACTTAGGGACATGGTTTAGTGGGCAATACTGGGGTAGGTAGATGGTTGGACTAGATGATCTTAAACATCTTTTCCAGATTTCATGGTTCTGTGATTCTATACCAAAAAACAAACTTATTCTCACACTACCTCTCAGTTCTTCTCAATTAACTGTTACAAGCTTGACCAAAAAAAAAAAGAAAAAAAAAAAATGGTCTTCATTATTAGATACTTCCTTCCAGTTAGAATTCTGCTGATAAAATTTCTTCCTCTTAAAAACCTGTTCCTTTTTGATCATTTTTTAATGCATATTTATTTTAGAGACTTACGAACAAATTTAATTTTCAGTATTTCTCTAAATGGAAGATAATGTTGAAAAATATATTAGGCGCTAATACCAATTAATTACCAAAAGGATCAATTTGTGCTTCTTTTAATTCACCTGTATGTGTTCAAAGAATTGTATTTATTATGTAACATGTATCAGTAATTATTCATACCATTTGTGTTATTTCGTATTATGTAAATATTAATTCTGAACAACTAGGTTGATATTAAAAACAAGAAGCAAAATTGATTGAAGGGAAAAAAAAAAGAACTTTACAGATAAACTATTTTTCTCAAGACTTGTTATTTAAAAATTAAAATACATAAAAGTAAAGTTCGTTAGTTTGAATATGACAAGTTTAGTCCTTTAAATGTCAAGGACCAACTAATTTGATATTATGGTAAATTTAATATAACACTGCTTAGGAAAATACCATTTCTTTAAGAAGAATGAATACAGATTATATATTGACAAGTGTAACTATAGGATTGTTAATAGATTTAAGAGTTTTCCTGAGTGTTCTTGGATGTGCAGTAATAGATGGTCTATGAACCAGCATTTGTACAGAACATGTCAGATGCTGAATAATTAAATCTATGCTTACTCATGCTATTATAGATCACTTCACATGAGTTTAATTGTTAACCCTGGTTTTGACTGGGATCAAATTAATTTTCTTCCTAAAATCTGGTATGATGCTGTGCTTTAGATTTGAGATGAAAGTAGTGGTGATAACGCACACTGATATTTTAGTTGTGGCTGAGCAATGCTTACACAGAGTTAAGGAGAAAAACCTGAGGGTGCACAAGAAACTGAGAGGAAATGGAGCCAGAATAGCTGACCTCAAACTATCAAAGGCATATTTCATACTATACAATGTCATCTTTAGTAATAAAAGCTAGGAGAAAGAAGCAGGAAGGAAGGATAAAGGAGGGATAACAGTGTTTGCCTTCCCAAATTATGTGTACAGAGCTCTGCTTTCCTGGAAATACCTGAACGTCTGCCTGCCAATAGGAAAATAGTAAAATTCATTGTTTACATTACTTGCACACAAAAATTTGTGCTTTCCCTATGTCTTTATCTCTACCTACAAGTTCTCACACTTCTACATTGATAGTTTTCTTCCACATTTCACTTGGGCTGAATGACCAAGTGGCTAAGTGGTGCTGAGCTGCCTAAGAGAGTTAAGCCACAACATAGTTTTACTCAGTTGTTTGAAAGAAATTATTCTGGGACAGATAGCAACATAAATTACTTTCTTTTCTTCCTCATGTGACTAAGAATTATGCATTCCTTGGGTTTCTTTTTGCTCATCTAAAGACACATTGGAAAGACTTCCACTGCCCCAAAAATCACACTGCTTAAAAATGCCTAAAGCTGGCATAGAATGCTGAAAAATATAGGCAGAAGTTAAAGCAGGCAATTTGGAATCTTGGGCGGTCTGGACTCTTAGGAATATCTTAGAATTACAACATTTTTGTGTATATTTAGCATAAGGTGTTAAAGGATAAGAAAGTTGCAGTCTCTCCCTCAACCTCCACCCCAGAACCCAAACAAAATAAAAAGTTTAGTATGGTTGTAATAAGCATTACTGAAATTCTTTACCTGCCATTTGCCTATCGTTGTTTCCCTAAGTATCTTTTCACCAGTCACAGTGAGTCATTTCCTCTATGGGCTTGTGGTATTTAGGTCCCATCCTAACTTCTGTTCACCCTCTAGGCTTTCAGTGAGCAGAGAAAATAAATAAATAAGTGAATAAAACTGCTAAAAAGCATCACTGAGCCACAGGGAAATTCAAACTGCTCTGCATGCCAGAGCTAACAGATATGCTTATGCAAAGATATAAAGTTCAAATTGAGGTTATACTGGTGCAGTTTTCTTCAGAATATGATTTATTCTGTTCTGTTTTGTGGCAATTTTCTTTCTGTTATTTTTGTTAATGTGAATGGTGCAATTTGAGGCCATTTCCTCGCATCCTGTCACTCATCATCTAAGACAAAAGACTGACACCCATCTTCCTACAGCCGCTTTTCAAGTAGTTGTAAGAACTCTTCTCTGAGCTTCCCCTTCTCTATACTGAATAATCCCATTTCCCACAGTTGCTCCTCGTATCTTGTTTTCTAGTCCTTTCATTAGCTTTCTTGCTCTGCTGTAAACATGTTCTTACGACTCAACACCTTTCCCTCAAGGGAAGGGCCCCAAACTTAACACAGTCAGTATTCAAGATTGTGTTCTTACCAGTGCTAAGTACAGAGAGACAATCAATTCCTTAGTTTTTCTGGCCTCACTATTTCTGATACAAGCCAGAATGCCATTGGCCTACTTGGTCAACCCTGTGAGCTCACGTTCAGCACCCCCAGATCCATTTCAACTGGACAACTCTCCATCCATTTCTCCCCAAGCCTACACCACTGGCTGGGGTTACTATGATCCAAGTGCAGCACTCAGCATTTAATGCTGTTGAAAGACATGCATTTGGATATGCATCCTCCATCTAGTCTATCCACATCCTTCTGCAAAGCCTTCTAACCCTCAAGCAGATCAACATTTCTGCTCAACTTGTCATCTACAAACTTACTAAGATTGTACTTGCTCCCCTCATTATGATCGTTGATAAAAATATTAAACAAAACTGTCCCCAGTGCTGAGCCCCTGGGAACATCACCTATGTTTGGCCACCAATTGTACCTAGCTTGAGTTGCAGTGATCCTTTGGGCCTGTTCATCCAGCCATTTTTTTAACAGTACATTCATCTAAGCCACAATTATCCAGTTTCTCTAGGAGAATTATATGGGAAACTGTATCAAACACTTTTCTAGAGTCCAAATAAACAACAACGACAGCCTGTTCACTAAACTTATAAACTTATCATAGAAGATCAAGTTAAACAAGAGCAGCCTGCCTTCCACAAATCCATACTGAATGAGTCTGATCACCTGGTTGTCCTTATATTCTGTACGATATTCTGACACAGCAGTCCTCAATTAATTATCAAACCATCAGAAAAGATTAAAGGGGACTGGAAAAGAAGAGTAGATGAGTACTGCAGTGATCTTATTTTATTTCAATTTATTTCAAATTAAATTGTCATGGGACTGTACTGAGACATAAAAGCCCATGCTGTAGAATAACCTACAAACCAACTCCTTCTGTGTCTGGGATAGAGAGATTGCTTGAATTGCTCAAATTCAATTTAGAAATCTGTGTCCAGATACGGAGAAGATGCTATGCCTGTTCTGTATCAGGCTTGAGTTAACATAGTAGTCCACAAAGTAGATCTTCCTCCCTAGATATAAGTCTCAGCTTCACATTTGCAGTTTTTTATCAACACTACCACTTTAAAAACCTTTAGTTGGCTGGGATTTAACCCCCACCACCCAAAACAAACAAACAAATAAAATCACAGAGTCATGCGAGAACTTTACCAGGAAGTAAAGAAAGGAGAGATGAATGGTGCTTCTTTTCCAATTCTTTTTATTTTTATTTTTTTATTTTTTATCTTTTCCTCTCCCCTTCCCTTCCTTTCCCCATCCTTTTCTATTTCCTCTTCTCTCCTCTCTTCTCTCTCTTTCTTTTTTATTTCTCCTGTTTTCTCTTTTTAACACGTAAGTGCTCCTGTATTACCATCTCACCCTTCAGTTTCAGTAATCACTTCTGTCTGTCCCCATACCCTATTTTACATATTTATTTCTCTACTTTGAAATGAACAAAGAAGAATTTTTGTACACAATTTCTGTCTCTCCATTGTAATAGGAGTAATCTGTTGTTTGTTAATCAAATCATTTGTAAGCTTATCACTAGAAAACTGCAACAACAGCAGGGGCCAGTTTCCTACTACAGACATCCGGAAACACCAACAAACATAACACTTTAAGGTATGGACTCCGGGACTTATACAGCTTTAAAGATGCTGCGCAAGGATCACAAATGGATGTATTGCAAAGATCCCAGGCCCCCATCTGACAAGACAAAGGACGGCTGCCTAACAACAGGACCATAGTAGTGACCTCTGTACATGAATATGATAAAAGTACTTATTAATTATTTGAGTTATTTTTTTTCGATATAGTAAATGAAGAAGAAGAATGTAGCAAGCAGGATGTGCAGTAGATAAGGGTTAACCATTGTATAGGAACGTGAGTAAGGAGAGGACAAGATAAGGATTAACTATTGTACAGAAATACAGTTAAGCAGAATGTGAGGCCAGATAGGAAAAGAACATCTTGAAACTCTATTGTAAACTTGAAGAAAACATCACACAAGGAACAGGTCGGGATCGGATTACTTCAGTTGAAGACCATGAGCCGTCATCCGATGACCACCAGAAGAAGACTCCCATTGCCCACGACGCACGTGCAAGAGGGAGGAACCATATGCTGATGGGTTCTCGGAAATGTAATGAATATGTATACGAATTCTGGGAAAAATACTGATTATGTATTAGTTCGGCCTATATCTGTACCAAGCTTTTGTCCTACTGTGTGGAAGTTCAGAGGAGCATCCCCCTTGCATCCAGCTTGGCGCCAAATGCTGAATAAAAACATAGCTGTTTTATAGCCTAATTCTGGGTTATAGAGTTTGATTCCGTAAATCAATATTTAAAAGATATATATATATATATATATATGCAATTTTAATTCCTTGATTAATCAGCAAAATCAAAGTCTGCAGGGGTGTCCTTTAAAATTATTGTATCTTTTTTTCTTTTTAGTTAGGATATTGTGCTAGTAGAAGTCAAAACTTTAACAAGCTCACACAGAACTTTAACACACTCACATAGAGAACGAAATATAAAAAGATATTGTAATATACTCACAAGTTATAAATTAGAATTCAAGTATTGGCAAGCTATTTATCTTCTTACTTACACAGTTAAATATATAAAACTTAGAAAAAAATAGAACTTCAATATTTTGTTACCTGATCAACATTAAAAATATTTTGATTAAAAGTTATTTATGAAGTTCAGTAAAAATGGCAAATCAGAGCTCTGGCATCAGTTCTGATGTTAAGAATTGATGTCTCATCTTAGCACTATAATTTAGGCAAAGCGTTCTTTAAATAAGAATTCAAGAAAAACAATTTTTTGTATCATTAATATATCATATCTATCTCTATCTCAGAATATTGTCAACCCATTTTTTTAGAAATGTCCTTTTTTCTGTTCAGATCTACTAGTAGCCTTTCCACAGTTTTTGTATGGAAATATACAATGCCTTCGTACAATAGGCATTATCTAAAGCATAGTTGTCTAATCTTGATAGTAAAAACTATCTCAGTGTACAGAGTAAACCAAAAAATATGTACCATTTTTACTTCCTGAAAGAAATCACTTTCAGGACATCTCAAGGAAAAAAAGAATTAAGTAAAATTTTTTGTTACATTCTACAAAATCTAAAGAGGGTGACTGCAGGCACATTGTCAAAATTTTAAAGGTGGCAAAACTTCTGTCAAGATGAGGATCTTTGTGTGAGATTTTAGAAAATACTCTCGTGGTTCAATACTCTAGTTACGCTAATAAAGAAAAATCATAATCACTGAGAAAGTGGCTGTGTAGTTAAGACTATAGGCTTAGTCTCAATTATTTCAGTGGAGTATTCAAGCTTTGAGAAAGAGGATCTCAGTCTAAGCATAATAGCATTTCTTTTTATCTCTTGTTCTTAAATAAATGACAGTCTTTGAAAGTTATACTAGTACTGAAAGTAAACAACATTTCTTTTAACTGCTGATTTTAAAGCCCTGATCTCTAATGTGACTTACTGGCAACATACTGTTGCAAGATCCTCTGATATTTCAGATATGTCAGGCCCAGAAAGCTGTCACTGATGCTATGGTTTGAGCAGACAAGTGAGTAAAGAATGATGTTGCCTGCAGCATATAACTTGCTTTACATTGTATTCTACATTACCACAGAGAATTTGAAGTCATAGTTCTATTAAATTCAAGATGTAAGTTTGCATACTCATAAATTATGTAAATGACTCAGTGCAGAAAAAAGATTTGAAGTGGCCAATTAATAATGAAGGACAGATAAAAAAAATAGGATCATATGGCATTAAAAATTCTGAATGCCAATTAGTCAAGAATATCTTAAATGAAAAGCAAGTAAATTAAATATTACCAGATATTTATATCCAATTGCTAAAGAGCACTTTGGAAAGAATAACTTCAGATTTAAAACAGAACAAAACTAAAAAATAAGAAAAAAATAGTTAAAAAATATTTCTACCACAAAAATACTACTATGTTTATACACACCTTAAAAAAGAAAAATAAATGCAGAAATTACTCCTGTTGTATTGTTGCAGTTCAAAAATCTTTGTTGGAAATCTAGCTTTCTATAAAGCTTTTATATGACAATGATGTCATTATGTTATTTTGCGTTGTAATGATGTGCTATAATGAATTTTGATGTCATTATAGCAAGGGAACAGATGCTGCAATTAAGACCAGTAAATGACATTCAGTCCTTCTAGATTCATACATCCTGTGTAAATTTCTAATAACTTGTGAAGTTTTTATGACATCAGAATAAGATCAGTTGGATCGTTGTAATGCTGCTAGATACATACTGTCAGAGAAACTGAGACGTTATTTACTTCTCTGACTGCATACAAAATGAGCTTATTTGTTTTGCCCCCAAATTTGCATGATGAGAAGTGGAGCTACAGCTAAATCAGGCTATTGGAAGCTTTCAACCAGAGTTTTCAGATAGTAGTAAAAATAAACAGAGCAGACAACAAGATATGAGTTTAAATGAAATCTATAGCACTTTTCATACACTATGAAATACTTTTTACCTTAAAGGAAAGACATAGCACTAGCAAATTGTTTGAATGCTATTAATGTAAAGAAGTTAATTTGTGCTTTTTCCAGTATACCCAACAATTTGTTAGAGTGATTCGAGTTAATTTTCGACCTTAACACAATAATTAATCTGTACTGAAACTTATTCCAATTTTTTTTTGTCTCAAAGTTGATTTCACTGTTCATTGAGTGATACAAGTTTGTCTTTGTACCCTACAAAAATTGCGCTTATAAATGAAGGGATAATATCTGCAGAGACAAATGTGAGACTCCTGGTGTACGGAACCTGCTTTGACAGGGGGTTGGACTCGATCTCTGGAGGTCCCTTCCAACCCCTATGATTCTGTGATTCTGTGACTTTAGTTCTTATAATCTTAAAATATGGACATATCTTCTAAGATTTTTAGATGAATTTCTAAGACAAAGTAGAATAATTCTAGGATGAATCATTAAATGTTTCTGAATATTTTGTATGTGACCATTGTATGCAAGCATTTTTATGATTGTTATTATATCTACAAAATTTTCTTGAAGAAAGTGGGGGAGCTCTTATTAAATAGTGACACAAAGAATAAAGATGGCTATTATTTTATGCTTTTAATGATTTCTACCATTGCTAGTAAGATTTCTGTGAGACAAAAACATCAATTTATCTTGAGTGAATTAAGGCTTAATTAACCTTACATTCCCTCAAGGCCATTGATCTGTAAAGAGTAAGTCAGTAATTGAATGTTGCAGTTACTACAATCCCCAGTTTCTTAAAACATGTGATTGACTTTCTTCAACTACCATGAGAGCAAGTGTATCCTGACTCTTAAAAACACTTGCAACAGCTTTAAATCCATCCGAATAAAATTAAAAACAAACAAAAAAACAACAACAATAAAAAAGTAGTATAATATAATCTTATGTAGTGGAATTTAATAAAATTTACAGTTACATTAGCATAGATGAAGCACAGATGATAATTTCTTTTCTAGTGCTTATTAATTTGTTGAAAAAGAATGAACTACATTAGTCTCACTTAGACTACTACATTTCTTCCCTTTAAAGCCAAACATCAATATTTAATACACTGTCTATTCATCAGCGTCCAACTTCTGGAGATTATAGAATCATAGAATGGCCTGGGCTGAAAAGGACCATAATGATCATCTAGTTTCAACCTGCCTGCTATGTGCAGGATCACCAACCATTAGATCAGGCTGCCCAGAGCCATATCCAGCCTGGCTTTGGATGCCTCCAGGGTTGGGACATCCACAACCTTTCTGGACGACCTGTTCGGTGCATCACCACCCTCTGAGTGAAAAACTTCCTCCTCATAACCAAACTAAATCTCCCCTGTTTTACTTCAAAACCAGTCCCCTTTGTCATATCACTGTCCACCCTCAAACAGCCATCCTTCCTCCTGTTTATATGCTCCCTTCAAGTATTGGAAGGCCACAATGAGGTCTTCCCACAGTCTTCTCTTCTCCGAGCTAAACAAACCCAGTTCCCTCAACCTTTCCTCATAGGAGAGGTACTTCAGCCCTCTGATCATCTTAGTGACCTTCCTCTGGATCCGTTTCAAGAGCTCCACATCCTTCTTGCGCTGGGGGACCCAGGCCTGGGTGCAGTACTTCAGATGGATCCTTGTAAGAGCCAAGTAGAGAGGGGCAATCACCTCCCTTTCCCTGTTGGCTACCCCTTTTTTAATGCAGTCCAGAACAGTTGGCCTTCCAGGTTGCAAGCAGGGCTGCTCTCAAGAGGATCTTCCCCCAGTTTGTATAAATACCTGGGATTGCCCTGACCCAAGTGCAGCACCCTGTACTGGGCCTTATTGACCCTCATTAGGTTTTCATTGATTATCTCACATCTGAAAACTATTATTTAAACTACATAAAGTGAATCATGTCCACAGATTAATTATATATAAATAAGATTGAAAGAGATGTACTCCTATGATGTTTTTGAGTACAATAGGACAATTTTGGTTTCTGTACTGGCAGTGATTAAATATTGTTATAGATGGAATCATATATTAGTTAGAGTTATTAGTATCACACATAAGAGGTATATCAATTTACTTCAGCAGAGTCACTCTATTTATTTATTGATTTAGATAGTTTATTTGCCATTGTTACTTAATAAGTGCAATTAATAAAAGGAACATAAATCTCTATGACTGAGGTAGGCAGTTCTCAGTGTCTTTATAAGAATCTCTGAACAGTTTTCACTACAGATGGAAACTCTTCTCAGTTTTTCAGTATTTTCTTACTTGTTTTGACTAATATTAACATGAGTATCCTGATGTGATCTTATGGGAATTTTCCATCTTCACACATCTTTGCTTTAAATCTTTCCAGTACACGTTCCATTATTTGTCCTGAAAATTATAGCAAGTCCTGAAAAATTTAATAGATTTTCTTTGAATCTTCATAGCTAGGTTTGTATAGATCCATATAATTTGTAAGCAGTCCACTGAAGAAATTCAGGATGCTTCTCTGAAGAATTGTATTTCAAATTTCTAAGAAGCTTCATTCATTTTCAACACCACCACTTATTTTCTTCCCTCCAGAATTAAAACCCTTGTCAGATTATATATTTCTATTAACAGATTACAGATCATCCCAAGACTAGGAAAGATTAATGTATTTTCAGTTTTTCTGCCCTGATGAACTTAATTCTCCTCGTTGAATCACCATTTTAAGAAGTCCAGTGATGTTAACTACTCCTAAAACTCCAGAGGAAAAGAAGAAACATCTGTGTCTACATTTAATATATGCAAGACTAATCTCTGTCACTGAAGGCAGAGAGCATGCCTCTTTCTATGTGCTCCTGAATTATTTTCTTTCCCTTCATATTGGGATAATGTGGCAAGATTTCAGGGCTGCAGCTAAGAAAGGAGACCAGAAGCTGCCCTGTGTCAGATTACAGCCAGCTCCAGGCTGACCAGCTGCTGCTGGTCAGAGATGAGCCATGAATGACTCTGCTTCTATCTTTTGGAGATCAGATTTAAGAAAGGGAATAACTACTGAACAACAGCAACTGGGAGAGAGGAGTGAGAAATGGAAGAGATACAGCCCAGCTGTTGGAGTGGAGACTGAGGACCAGCAGACTGTAGGAAGCCCACTTAAAACCAGTTTGAGATGGACGACATCCTGTGGGAGGAATATCATACTGGAGCAGGGAAAGAGAATGAAGATAAAGGAGTGGCAGATGAGAAAACATTATGGACACTCTGCAAACCCCATTCCTACTCCTCTCTGGTATGGGAGGGAAAGGAGTGTGAACTGGGGGAAGGGTTCCTTTTTTAGTTTTTACTGCTCTATTCTGTTTTTAATAGGCAAGAAAGTCGATTAATCTCCTTTATGTTGAGTCTATTTTCCCACAGTGTAATTGATGAGTTATCTCCCTGTTCTTATCTGAAAGCCTGAGCTCTTTTTCATTGCATTCTCCCCTCCAGCCTGCCCCACCAGTCCTGTGGTGAAGCTTAGCTGACCACTGATGTTAAGCAATCACTCTCCTAAGCAGAGATCCTGGAGTGAACTGTATCTTGAGAGAGGGATCAATTCTCAGCTAACGTTTGAGCTAAGGACTGGTAATGCTTAAGATTGTGCTTGTTCTAAGGTTATTCTAGCTGTATAGCACTAAAGACAAGGAAGACCAGTACCTGCAAGTTTTCCTTACATCGTCTAATTTACTACAGTAGATGTCAACTGCACTCAGCCGTAGCTGAAAGATTCATCTTGTCATGGAATCATAGAATCATAGAATGGCCTGGGTTGAAAAGGACCACAATGATCATCTCGTTTCAACTCCCCTGCTATGTGCCAACCACTAGATCAGGCTGCCCAAAGCCACATCCAGATTAGCCTTGTATCCATCCAGAGACAGGGCATCCACAACCTCCTTGGGCAACCTGTTCCAGTGTGTCACCATCCTCTGTGTGAAAAGCTTCCTCCTAATATCTAACCTAAAACTCCCCTGCCTCAGTTTAAGACCATTCCAGTTGTCCTATCACTATCCACCCTTGTAAAAAATTCCCATTTTTGTTTATATGCTCCCCTCAAGTATTGGAAGGCCACAATCAGACAATCTTCACCTTACTGTATTCATGCTTATTCATGTAACTATTCTTGCTGTGCTGTGATTGATCAGCATTTATGCTAGGGATGGAAACACTGGTAATATCTTAGGGATCTGCAACTGCTGCAGATCTCCTTCATGTCTTTTTTGTTTAAGTAGTAGCAAAACTGTTCTTTATGCCTTATGACTTGTTAGAAAAATAACTATAAAATGGTTCCGAATCTACTGAATGTATTCTTCCTCTTTTCATTTCAGTACATTTTTCTTCCAAAATAGGATTTATTATAAGTCATTGAAAGAGGCTTTATATAGAAATTGATGTTTTAATCCATCTCCTAATATTTCTTTTTTTTCTTTTTTTTTTGTCTTTTCTTAAAAAAAAAAAAAAAAGTGAAAAATAGGGTTTTTCAGATCACTGCAGAGATCTGAGGAGAGACAGTGTTCTGTACTTGAAAAATATACTACCTAAAATTATGGGAATCAGAAATCCATTCAACATTTCATGAGAAAACTAAGAAACTATTTTCAGCACATCAGAGCACTGACTGAGAAGTCATAAATAGTTTCAATATTGAGGATCCAGGCAAAAACTGTTGTATTGTGTCAATACAAAACTTAACAGGAATAGAACATCAAAATAAAGGTTTCCTAAGTGTTGCAATAGGACAGTAAGATGTTGTGCTGATTTCTTGAATAGTGTGATTGAATGCAGATCTGTTCTCTGAACACAGAGGTTTTCACTTAAGATTTTCCATTCATTTTTATATGCACACCGATCTTGCAGTTCTGTAAAGACTGTAGTTGACATCAGATTAAACTTAATCTTCAAAAATTATAGTGTCTTTTATTTTGGCTCCAGACACAAATAAAGGCAGCACAATGCCAAATTTAAGTAGATAGATCTTCTGCAGACCTTTGACTAGTATTAATACAGCCAGAATTTTTATCCCGAAGTAGCTTTCCAGTGTGGTTTAAAACTACTTGCACAGACAGCATTTTCATTCTTGTCTGAAGTGAGATCTGGCTTCAGCTCAGTCATATTTTTCTTTTTATTACTTTCACTACCTACTGTAGGAATGTGGCATTTCAAGATTCAGGGATTTCAGTGGCAGATGGGATCAATCCACTGTCTTCCAGCTTTTATAGGTGGCTTAGAAAAGTGTGATATTCTAGCCTCACTTTCTTCCAAACATAAACAAGCTCATGAAATGGAAGTATTTTCAGTAGTTTGTATTTATAAATTTCTATCATCTCTGAACTGCTCTTACACTTACTTTCTGGAAAGTAATTCATTCAAAAAGGTGAGCTGCTTTTCATATAAAGTTTAAGTAATTGAGCTAAAAACTATTTGGTCCTTGTCTCAACTTAATAGTAAGAAAATCTGACATGCCTGCTTGGAAATCTCGCAGACCATCAGCAATGAATGTTTAGCAATTAGTGGAGAAAATGTTATGAATTATAGTCCTCTTGTTAGGAAAATGTCTGCATGAAAATTTCTACTCGTCAGTTTTCAATTCTTTCTATTCTCTGTGAGAGTAATTGCTTTAGTCATTGGCCTTTCAGTTCTGTCAGGACCTGCTTATGAACTGGTAGAACACTATGATCCCCGGTGCTGAAGATCTTCCATATCAATGACATTGCATTAAAAAACTGCACTGTGTATGTAGGAAAGAGAAGATAGTAATAAATGTACATCAAGAATACAAGTGAAGAATTACTTTAGTTTGTGTGTATGTCAAAATAACCTCTTCTCAGCATGTCAAACTCCGTTCAGTCCCAGTACCCTGTCTCAAATATTGCATGCATGTTCTCAGATGCTGTGTTGCAAGATTTTTTATTAAGCAGGTAGCTGACTAATGGAAAGACATTTACCACAGATGCAGACTGGCATTTACAGCTACAGGAAGCAGTCCTGGAAAAATCTTAAAAAATAAATTCAGTCTTCTTCTTTGCATCATCAAATGTGCTGCATGTAGGAGTCTTCTTGCTGCCATAGGTGTGTGGGTGGACGCAGACCTTTTGCACATAAGTGGATGTGAGAAAACAGTTTTACCAGATCATTAGAGGTTACTTCTAACTACACTAGAGTTTTACTGTTCATTTGTCTTGTTTCTTTGGTTGCAATTGGTTTAATCATTAAATTTCAAAGATGCTAGCTTTCTAAGAAATCTTAAGAAAGTGAACTCACATAAAACTTAAACTATTCTTTCTTATGTATTTCTCTTCATGTAAGCAGAGCTCCAAACCATTACTGCTTATGAACCACTTCAGTAAGACTTCAGTAAGCGAATTAATCAAAAGTAAAAAGAAGAATATTCTGTTCTACTTTACATTAAAAAAAAAAAAGGAAAAAAAAAAAGAAGAAAAACACTAAACTCCTCAGACTTACTTTCTGCTTACTTTCTATTGACAAATATTGATCTATCTGGAAATTATTGTATTATCTGAATTGTCTAATTTATTTATGTACAGACAAAAATATTTGACTATTTTTTCAGTTTTAGAATTCATACTATATAACTGTTATGTTTGCTGTAGACTTTTCAAGGGCACTGACAAGTGCATCTCTTTGGCATGTAGCATGAAAAATACAATAAAATTGAAATTATATGACACAAGTTAAAATAAAATGAGCCAACACAAATCAAAGTGTTATTTTCCCTTTTTTTTTTACTGCAAGATTGCATAAAACTACTTCATAAAAAATAATCACATATTTTCATATATGTGTAAAACATACTTGGCTTACAGTACATGTATACACACATTCATTTTAACTGATAAGAAGGATGGTAAGCACCATCAGAGAACTGGAAGTTATTTAAAGTGTGATTAGTTACTCATCTTTGTTCAAATAGGTCCTGGATTAGGTGAAGTACTAGAACATTAGAGATGATAGCAACAAACAAAATTCAGTAGAAAACAGCCCAAAGAAGATGAATGATATCTAGAAAAAGTTAAATGTAAATAGGAATGAAATCCAGACTTGTAAAGCAAATCCAAGCACTTTCTGAAATTTCTCTCAACTGAGAATATCATTTTTATATATTCATTTTTCTGTATGTTCTCAGATGAAAATATATTCTTGTTGAAATGTCGAAGCAAATAATATATATTTATGGTTACCTTTGTTAGGTTTTGATCAGAGTAAGGTAGATAGCAGTATTTTATCATTCTGAACAATCATAAAGTTACTCTGGTTCACTGAAAATAGTTCACAGCTCACAGTGAAACATTCCCTGATGTTGGTTGCCTTATTTTGCCCTGACTTCTACAGGACTTAGCATTTCCATCAGTAATATCACATGTAGGTTTGATTTAGTAACTGTGGAGACCATATCAAGTTTTCCTGTACACAATACGGGTTTTAGATCATGATTCATATGCATAGATTTCTTTCTAATTTTCTTCTGTTTTCTGTTTAACTATTTTTATTTATGTAGAGCTGTGTAATGTTTCTCCTTTCCTGCTTTCATATGTACCACTACTTTGCCTCAGTTAGATTTTTAACATCTGTAGCAAATTAAAATTCAATAACTATGTGAAGATCAAATGGACTCAGAAATCAGAACAATTTAATCACAGAAATCTACAATTTCACAAATTATACAGCTCCCCTATTCTGCAGGAGATGTGATACAGTCCAGAAAAATAACTGAGTGGACAAGTTTAGTAGTTCCATCTTATGCTGTGCTATATAATGCCTAGTTGAGATAGTCCTGAGCCATCTCTTAATGGGCTACTTCATCTTCATTGCAGAAAGTAGACTAAAACAAGATTGCTAAATCTGTTCCCTGTGTAGGTAGGACTGGAACTCTTCATGACTTTTTCTTCCATTTTATTGTTGTCTTTGGCTAAACAATGACAAATATCACAATGTTTAGAGAGCCTGGCACTTCAGTGAGAAAATTGAATACCAGAGCTGAAGAGAAGCTATTCTTCTTGGTGTGACTGCTGTAAAGAGAATAGTTCATGGACAAATTATGACTCCTATAGGAGTCAAAGAAAGAATATAAGCAGTAGTTAACCAACATTTACAAATGTTATAATTTTGTAGCAGACAATGACAAGAATCTATCTGAGGAGTCATAAGCCAAGCCAAATTAATTTTATAAGAGCAAATATTAATCTATTGACAATACTTTTATTTGTCTCCTGATTACATTAAATTTCAAATTAAATTGAAAAGTCTTGCTTGCTTCAATATTTTTCTTGGGTCAGAAAATTCATGAGCACTTGAGGCACTTCATGAATCTGGGTAGCCAGGTCTAGTGGTTGGCGATCCTGCACATAGCAGGGGATTTGAAACTAAATTATCATTGTGGTCCTTTTTAACCAAGACCATTCTATGATTCTATGATATATATCCACTGAGGATTTGAAAGGCACACTTCCTACTAGGCAGTCATCATTTTTGTCACTAGAAAGTACAGAGAGATTACACAAAGAGGACTAGAGATTCTACAGCTTCTCTCGTCCCTGCATTGCACATCACTATATGGTATGGGCAAGTTCTTAAACCTGGCCAGTGCTGGAAAATTATTTATTTTCTCAGAAATTAAAATGCAAGTTGATGAAGTTTCTGGACTGAGATACAAATTGCATACTTTCTGGAATTACTGATCTATCAGCTTCTCTCAGAACTTCTAGTCTGCCAATCTAGACTGCCAATCACTAGATAAGTCTGCCCAAGACCTCATACAGCCTGGCCTTGAACACCTCCAGGCATGGGGCATCGACAACTTCACCTGCTGTACTGTGTGCTCCTCCATGGGCTGCACATGGAAGTCTGCTCCATGTAGAATCCCAGGGGCTGCACGGGAACAGCCTGCAGTTTAAATTATAACTATGCATTTTTATTTTTATTTTTTAATTAGAAAGTGTATTTTCCTTCTTCATTAAATGCAAACACAGATATTTTGTCAGTGAAATTAATGAGTGTTTATTATACAAAACTAAACTGCATTTTTCACTGAGGAATTTGTTTACAAATATGGATGAGGTGAGAATTCATTCTGTTCTCAATATGAGAAGAATTAGCAGCACCTTTCTATTGATGCACTGCACAGCCTTTTGTTCTCTCTCTTTTTTTTTTAATCTTCCCTTTCTTTCTCTTCCACAAACATTTTACATCTGTTAATAGGTTCACTGTTAAAACAGGTAAGAGGTTTAAAACTTTTTACGTCTTATGAAAGGATATATGCAAAAGAAAAAAAAAATAAAGTAGTGAATACTACGACATCAACTGAAGTTCTGGGGTATTAAAATCTAAACTGCACATACATATAACTTCAGAAGGAATTGCCATCTAGGGACTGATGAAAAGGAAGAGAAAGTATGGATCTTGCTTGCAAAGAAGTGAAATAACCCAGACAGCCATGACTAATGCTGAGATAAAACAGTCATTCAATTAAAAGAATTAAGGAAGGAAAACTCCTTAATATCCTGTACCTGGTCCAAATATTTTCTCTGTCTCTCATACTCCCCTTGAGATTTCTCTTGTCTAGGAGACTCTCCAAAAGCAGACTTCCCCAAGTTAAAATACAAAAACATTGTATTCCCAAAGCAACAAAGAGAATCTCTTTGCATTCTTAGAATGGTTAATAAGAAATGTAACCCAGCAACCAAAGAGAGAAATTATACTGCTGATCATATCAAAGAGGATCTTCCTACCTTTGAATTTTGAGAGTCTCCCACACTGGAAGAAAAAAAATGAAGATTTGCATAGCACAGCAGAAGTAAATGCTTTGATTATAATAAGTAAATTAGATATTGCTTTATTATTACTATATACAGCTTCAAGCAATCAGACCACTGCTGCTAAGCCGCTCTTTCAAATAACAAGTATATTTGTTTTACAACAACCGTGGGGCAAATTTTATCAGTTAATATTTCTTCTTTTGCCTACCAGAGGGGAAAAAAAAATACAGAGGAAAAATAAAGGAAGCAAAGAAAACTTATAAAAGGCTATGTTATTAAATACATTTTTATTTTTATTAACCAACATAAATGTCTTAAATTTGTAACTGGCATCAGTGTGAATATGCAAAAAAATATATATATATTTTTTTATATATATATATATATATAGTGTAATAAAAGAAGTTCAAAGGAGCCAGATGCCACACTACAGTTATCACATTCTTCAAACAGTGTTCAGCAGCTACTTGTACAAGCCTGAATGAGTTTGAGGAGATAATATAAATAGAAGCCAAGCACTAAAATCTCTGACTAACTGATGTTTTGGCAGTTACCAGTAGATGGCTGCAATTTCTAGTTACTGAAATGACTCGCTGAGAACAATTCTGTTCCACACAAGTGCTGGAAATGAATCAACCACTAGATGCTTATTGAAGGCTGTTATTGGACTTGGCCTGGCTATGCAACAAGAACATACATATCTGAAAAGATGGAAATCTGTACATTTTATATATGTTCACTTCTTTTGGGGTTCAGTAGATTTTTATAGTCTCTGGTTCTCAAAGACCCTTCTTATTCTCCTTTTATGTTTGTCATGAATTCCTATAGATACATACAAAACTTAAATTTCACTCCAGCTGCTGCAAAGACATATGATGTGCATCAAAAAACAATTTGTGTAACTGAAAAGTGCGTAGTGAGAACTTACTGGGGTAGGTGGAAAACAGTTGTATTCTACAAAAAAAAAAAATAAAAAAAAATACAATAAGCAAATAACTAGCATGGTGACAGATTGTATAAGGCATGACTGAGGTTGTACACAATATTTATTGATTCTAGAAGCAAGCTATGGAACTGAAGACATTCAGTTTTACATTATGAAAACACTTTTCCAGTAAGCAGCTCATAGCTACTTCTCATTATTTTTTGCGTTTTAAATGGAGAAAAAGAACAGTGGGAGAAATATTGTCTTAAGATCAAAGAGACACCATTTGATATCCAAAGGAGACTGTTGTGGTTTAACCTGGCAAGTAGTAGAATACCACACAGTCTTTTGCTCACTCCCTCTCCTTTCAGTGGGATGGGAGAGAGAATTAAAAAAAAAAGTATAGATAAAGTTGAGATAAAAAATATTTACTAAAACAGAAAAGAAAGAGAGAGAAATAACAGTAATGATAAATTGCTAACCATCAGCCAACGAATGCCTACACAGTTCCTGAACAGCAGGCCCTCCACCAGCCAACTCCCTTCAGTTTTATAGTTTTTTCACATGATGCCATATGATATGGAACATCCCCTTGGCTAATTCAGGTCAGCTGTCCATGTTCTGTCTCTTCCCATCTCTTTGTGCCCCACAGCTCGCTCACTTGCTGTGTCAGAACAGTACAAGAAAGAGAAAACAAAAACCAAAAACAAAACAAACAACAACAAAAAACCCAGAAAGTCCTTGACTCTGTACAACAGCAACAACTAAAACATCAGTGAGTTATCAGTGTTTTTGTTTCCTCCTAAAGCCAAAACATAACATAATATCAGATGCTACAAAGAAAAGCAACTCTATCCCAGCTGAAGGTAAGACAGAGTTAGAACCTAGTAATTGAGCAGCTGGCAACCTTGTATGTTGCAGGGCAGCTGGAATGTAATGATCCTTGAGATCCCTTCCAATCCAAGCCATTCTATGATTCTGTGATTCTATGATCTTGGTTAAGTTATATGGGATACAGATGTGGCCACTAGCTATTCACTGTAGGTGTGTGTTAGGTATCAGTTGGACTACATGAGAGCTGATAGTGACCAAACTCCTAGGAGAGGGATAAAGAGGCTGTCTCAAATAAAAGAAAAGGTGAGGCAAGAGTTAAAACTGCTATTTAGTTTTCTGCTGAAATTTGTGCCAAGGACAGCTGAAACTTTGCTTTCTTCCCTCTATATCAGCATTTACATGAATAAAATAATTAATAATATTGAAGTATACAGTAGGCAGGACTTGGTACATGGGCAGCAAGCTAAAGTGCAAGGATATTCTATGAAAGCAGAAGCTACATCCACTCTCTTATACAAAACACCTCTGGCAAATAGAAAATGGTGACAATATTGCCAGCTTTCCAAAAGAAATATGAAATGAATATCCTCTAGTTTTCTTTTGTTTGTTTGTTTGTTTTTTAAATATATATATATATAAATCAGATGTTAACAATCTCTGAAATTACATTAGTTCTGTGCAAGTTTGTCTTTTTTCTAATGGAATTAGCGATGAAGAAATGTGATACTTATTCTTACCCATCCCCCATAATCCCCATATGAGTGTTCAAAACATGCACATCAATATTCTACTAGCTGGGGAGAAAGTCTGATACATTGTTAAATGAACTATATTAAGCCTTTAGACACAGTAGGTGGTTGAAGTGAGAATTAAAAATGCCATGTTCGTGAAACTTGCACATTTTTAACATATTCCTTCAAAGTTAGCAATGATGGCAAGATCATTCGAGCCTTATGATATAGTTAATTGCTGTAATTTCAGACATTTCAAAGGTGAACAAAACCTTCGTACTATGTTAATAAGAAGAATCTTGATGATGCTATACTTTTCATACAGGTTTGGAAAATATTTTTAACAATGATGATGCAAGTTAACTCCTAACTTTTATCAGAGAGAGCAAATTTTGACTGGTGGTTACAAATAAGCAACCACACTAACTACAAGACTTTTAATTATTTCATAGAGTTCTCATACTGTTCTTCTCCCCCAACTGAACAACTTCAATTTAAGAGTTTCTTGGTTCTGTTTCTATTCAATCTTCCTACAAATGAAAGCTCATTTTCTACCTAAGATAATCTATTAAGTTTTTTCAACCTGACACACTACTAAGTAAATTTATTTTTTTCTGCTCATTGTAAGACTTTATCTTATCTTTGAATTTCCTCCATATTAAGCTTGCTTTCTCAAATTTTCCCTCAAAAAATAATTATCACAGAGGATTTTATACTCATATATTGAAAATAAAATATGATTTTCTGAGTGCTATTTTATCATTTCATATCAACATTCGAACTTATGATGTACTTCCCATTCCTTTATAGAATATATTGAATAAGCTTTGATTTTTTTTTTATTCTTTTCTTTTTTTCTTGGTATCTTCAAAGAAGTGAAAGACACTCCAAAACCCTTAGAGAAAAAAAAAGAGCTGTTTAAGACAGGTAGAGAATTAGTGATTTTTGGAATATTTTAAGCATTTTTCTTTCTGAGCAACTTATGTCTTGGCTGAGGTGTTACTGCTAGAGAAAAACAGGCTACTGCAAGATTTACTGGCTGGGTGCACAGTTAAAATTTTATTTTCTCTTGTCACAATCATACAAGGTAATTGTGAAAGTAATAGTGGCTTTGAAAAGGTGAGGTCAGATTCTCATCTGGCTCATGTATTTGCCCCTGTGCCAGGACCAAACAAGAAGTTGGGGGAATGTTATGTCAAGCTGGAGCCCATTCCAAGTAAAATATACCAAGTGCACTACATTTACTACTCTGTAACTTTCTGTCATCACTACAGTCATTAACACAAAGTAACGCTTGTTTATACATGGCTCTGTTCTGAAAGCCTCAGTCATGTATTTATCTGGAGTATTTACTTGCGTCTGTGCCAAGGCAGTCAAGAGATGTGATATTAGAAATTTTCTCTTTGCACACACTTTATAATCATGGGAATGATAGTTGACTTCAACTGTTTGATGGATAAGTCTAGTGATTGCCACAGTAATGACAAGCCCAGCTGAAAGGGCTAAGGTTGCTATTTCTCAAGCTAATTAGCATCCTGATACTATCAAATTAAGTAGCTCTAGTGACAGTTCTGATATTTTAGTATCTTGAGAAACAGTCCTATATTAGAGATGACCATGACTCTGTGTCTTCATGTTTATGTGTAACAGAAGGGAGATAAAAGAAAACATGACAAAAACAAAACAAACAAATAAACAAATAAAATAGAAACAACAACAACAACAACAGAAAAACAGAGAAATAGTGGGTCAATCTTTGGGATTTAAGAATAATCAGTGAAATCCCTTCTGACAGCTGCTATGCAGGTATTCTATATTCTATACTCCCCCTGTGCTATACCGACAGGGGTGCTCACTTGTGATCTATCTGTCTTCAGAATGCAGTTTGCATTTCCTGATATCATTATTCTTTCTGTCTGTCTTACAGTGTCAATAAACATTAAACCTATTTTTTTTAAGTCTTTCTGAAAATTAATACAGAACAAATGGCTAAACTAGGTTGTGATGATGCTACTAGTAGGTGCTTATAAGATCCAGCCTGATTTGCAATAACTGACTAGAGGATCTCTTACCTAAGGTTAATCTGTGGTTACCTAGAACACAAGTCTTGCAGACGCATCAGGAAGAGCTTTAATCTGTGCTGATAGCTTGGCATGTGTAGATTACATTTCAAAGAGCACCATTATCTGCTCTAATTTATTATTTTGAATTCTAATAAAGCCTGTCTTCAGAAATAATATGTTTCTCATGTCTTTTGACATACTCAATTAAGGAAAAAAGTCAGACAACATCACCTCAAAGCGTAGGCCAATACAAGGTAATTTGACTGATTTAAAAAAGACAAGTAAGCAATGTACTTCACAGGAAAAATTATTTTACCCTTGACTCAATCATTTTAGAAAGTTGAAGTCCAGGCAATCAAAAATGCTATATTTAATAGCAAGAGACACATATATTTTCCCATTTTGATAAAGAACAAGAATGTCTCATGTAAGACACTAGCAGGCACCACTGTTCTTAATGTTACCGTTCAGTTTGCAGGCTGGTCCAGCCCAGTTCCACGACTAATGGGACAGAGAGACACGCAGATCTGCGCCTCCAGAAAGGGGAAACAGGAGACCCCGAATACTTAAAAGCAGTGGCAATGATCTGAGAAGAATTGTTGTTGGCTTTTTTTTCCCCCTATTTATAATGAGAAAATATAAGAAATTAAATCCACTTATTCTATAGAACAAAACAGAAAGTCTAAGAAATCCAATGATTTCTGAAAATCTAGCAAAAAAATCTTGGAAGGAATCACATAAATTCTTTTCTACTACACATTCTTTTCTACTTTCCAATCCCACAGAAATTTTGAAAGCATATGTTCTGATGGTAGTCATTTGATAAGCAAATTGTTCAAAAAGCTCTTTAATTTACTTGTAGACACACTTGTTATTAAGATCTTTTTAGTACGGATTGTTCTTCATACTTAGTGGTAGAAAGATTATAATGATGTATTATGATGTATACAGAATACAGATGTATATGTATTGATGTATACAGAAAGAAAAAAAAAATCAAATACATACCTACACACTTCAGTAGTTCTCAGTAATTCTCTTTATTTTTCTGCTGAATCTTTTCATTTATTCATTCTTTGCAGATATTACTACTCAAAAGTGTACATACACACAGGACAAAGAAATATACTAAAAGACATTGACATTATATTATATTTGCTCATTCATCTAAACTTCTAAGTGAAGCTTTTTTCTTGTAGGATCATGTCTATGAATAAATGTTTTTCTTTGTAATGGGATCTCTAACACTGAACTGCAGTTATGCTCAGCATGTTTTCTTGTGGGAGCAATCAATTCTTCGTGTACTATACTTCTACGTTCTGAAACCTACAAGGAAGACATATTGTTCTGTTTTACTATAGAAAGAAGACAGCAACAAGCGTTACTCCTACCAGGGAGCTGTGTGCTTAAAGTTTAGACAGCACTGTATTTTCTTGCTCTAATAGTTTGGATTGTGAGTCATTAGCAAGAGATTTTTTTTTTTTTTTTTTAATAATCACTTAGGGTAGTATCAATTAATTAATCCCTATCAATAATAACTCAATTCCTACACAGTGTATTGTATCTTGTTTCTTCAGTAAAGATTCCAGTCTGAATTAAAACAATGTATCAGCTCTTCCAAGGAATTCAGAGTAGTGCAGCTATATATCAGAATGAATAATAAACAAAGTGAAAGTGTTTTATGTCATGTTGCAGTTGTGATAAGAGTATATGCTTATTTCTACAGATTCTGAATTCATACTATGAAAGTTTACTTAAATTTTTCCAAGTAAAACTTTTGACATTCTATGAATTCGTAGCATTTCACTAGATATATTATTATTGTTTGTAATTGTAAGTATGGTAAAATAGCAGAAATAAAAGATTTTCTTTTTTCCCAAAGTTCTCATTGAAGAAAAATTCCATAACTGAAACACATTTAGATGTGTGAAATCTCCCACAGAATCTTTAATATATTTATAGATTATATACTTACATTTTTTTATTTCTGTAGTAATTATGAACTGTTTATTACATTTTTAAATAGACTTCATAACAAAGATTTTTAATGAAATTCTGAGATGTTGAAAGACCTTTACAATAGAAAAAAGAAAGAAAGAAAATGAAACAAGAACACTTTAAAAATCAAAAGAAAACTAAACCAAAATAATATTTGCCGAGATTACAATACATGTTTTCATCAACATCAATCATCATACAATCATATAATGGCTTCGATTGGAAAGGACATTAAAAATCCTCTAGTTCCAACCCCAGTGCCTTAGAAGGTTGCCCAAAGCTCCATCCAAGTTGGCCATGAACACCTTCAGTGATGAGACATATCCAACCTTGCTGGGCAACATGTTCCAGAGCCTCGCTGTCTTTGAAGTAAAGAATTGTCTCTTAACATAAATCTATCTTTTTTTCTTTTACAGCAATTCCCACTTATTCTATCACTATCAACCCATGTAAAAAATGTTCTCTGTCTTTTCATAAGCTTCCTTTGAGTACTGATATACCTTAATGAGGCGTCCTCAGAGCCTCCTCTTCTCCATGCTGATCAAGTCCATCTATCTCAACCTTAACAAAAGACCAAAGTATCCTGGGCTGCATCAAAAAAGCAGTGGTCAGCAGAGAAAGGGAGGTGATAGTTCCCTTCTACTCTGCCCTCATGAGGCCTCATCTGGTGTCCAGGTCTGGGGCCTCCAGTACAAGAAAGATGCATAGTTGCTGGAGTATGTCCAGAGGAGATCCTCAAAGATAATCAGAAAACTGGAACACATTTCCTATGAAGAAGCTTTGAGGCAACTGGGCTTATTTATCTTGGAGAAGGCTTCAGGGAGACCTCACTCTGATGCATTCCATTGTTCAAAGGATGCTTATAGACAGGTTTGATAATAATAAGACAAAGCGGAATGTCTTTAAACTAAAAGAGGGGAGATTTAGGTTAGCGGTTAGTTAGACTTTGCTGTTAGTTAGTTAGCTGTTACTCAGAGTATGGTGGGGTACTGGAACAGATTGCCCTGAGAAGCAGTGGATGCCCCACCCCTGGAGGCATTCTAGGATAAATTGGATGGGGCTATAAGCAGCTTAATCTCCCTGTTCATGTCAGGGAGATTGGAACTATATGGTCTTTTAGTTCCATTTTCCATAATTCTAAGATTCTATGCTTATCCAGATATTTGGATGACACCATAGAATCATTGAATCATTTCAGTTAGAAGGGACATTTGAAGGTCGTCTAGTCCAACTTCCATGCAGTGAATCAGGATGTTTACAGGTGTATCATGTTGCTCAGAGCTCAGACCAGACTGACGCTGAATGTCTCCAAGAATGGGACATCCACAGCATCTCAAGGCACCTCACCACCCTTGTTGTGAAAAACTTTTTCTCCTTATATCTAGTCTAAATGTCCCCTCTTTTAGTTTGAAACAAAATACCATCCTTCTGTTGCATGAACTACACTTCTCACCTGTTATCTGCAATGTTACCGAGAGTATACTCAATCCTACAATATTATTGATAAAGATATTAAAGAGCAATTGTCCCAAGACAGACCTTTGAGGGACACTGCTCATTATTGGCTTCCACCTTAACACAGAACCATTGACAACAGCCATCCTACTCCTTGCCCTGTGAATGTTCATTGACCATCCATCCTACTCCTTGCCCTGTGAATATTCTACCCTTCCAATCTATATCTTCCAATGTAATGACAAGGTTGTCATGTGAGACAATGTCAAAGGCCTTCCAGAAATCCAGGTAGATAATGTCAGTCAGTCTTCCTTTGCTGAATTATACAGTCACTGCATCACAGAAGGCCACCAGACTGGCCAATCTTAATCTGACTTCAGTGAAGCCATGCTGACTGTCTCACATCACCTCTTTGTTTCCAGATGCCTCAACATAGCTTTCAGCAGGATCTTCACAGACACAGAGTTGAGGCTTACCAGTCTGTAGTTCTCTGGGCCTTCCTTTAGTTCTTTCTCAAAAATGGGAGTGATGCTTCTCTTTTTCCAGTCAGCAGTGACTTCACCTGACACCCATGATTTTTCTAATATGATGGACTTGACAACTACATCAACTATAGGCTAGTAACTAAAGTTGATCTCTTAAAGTTGGTAACGATCCCAGCCATGAAAATACATGAGTAGTTTTCAGATAGAAAAAGTAAATTCAAGACATTAAGATAAATCATGTACTATTTAGTCTCTTTTTAAAAAGAATGAGAGCATAAAATTTAAGTTTTCATTTTCAAAAGATCACAAAGGGAGAAGGACATTGGTATCCTGGTGGACAACAGATTGACTGTGAGCCAGCAGTGTCATCCAGGATGCAATAAAAAGAACATGTCTAGCAGACCTAGGCAGGTTTTCCTCCATGGGACACTTTCCTGTGCAACCTTCTCCAGGAAGCCTACTTTAGCAGGGAATTGTACTAGACGATCTCCAGAGGTCCCTTCCAATCCCTATGATTTTCTGATTCTGCGATTCTACGTTTTTTGGGAAAGAAAATTAAGAACAAATTTAACATCTAAATCAAACTTCTCTTCTTTAGCAGCCAATGTATCAGATTCCTTCTAAGTTTTTCTTTTTTTTTTAAGTCAGATATAATTCACAGATAATGTATATAACTTGTCTTTTTATACAGTTTGAATCATTGTGTTTTCTTTATGAAAAATGTCATTTCTAAATTTTCTACAAACATTCATGAGTTTTTCAGGGATAAATCAGGAAATTTTTCTTCATAATCAATAAAATGTATTATTCTTATATCATTTCATATCTGATCTACTTGCATTCTGTTATGTAATACTTAAGTTATAGCTGCATATCCTCTCATGTAAAGTGCTAGCAAAAATCTATGCTATAAAGTTAAGAATCATAGATTATGTTCTGTATTACAGTTGGCTGAAAATGAGACCAATGAATTTTATTTGAAAGACTGGATCTTCAACACAATGGGAACATTTCTAAAAGGTGTCTATCTGTTTGACTGTTGGAAAGTGATGGTTTCTCAGTCCTGCAAAATTAAAGAATAGGAAGCAAACAGAGAGATCTGAAGAGGAAAATTAGAAAAACATACAGGGAAATTGAAAGAAGTGGTTTTCTGTTATAAGGTGAAAAAAATGATCTTTCAACACAATTTTACTTTACAAAAACCAGTAAAATATTTTGTCTTAATGCCGAAGAACAAAAACAAATATCAAACCATAGAAGCTGTTGACTTTGTGTCAGATCCCTTCACAACTCCCATGAAACAAAGGTGGTTATGAATGTATAAAACTAATTTTTTTCTGTTATAGATTACAAGTGGTTAAAACTGGAAGATATTCCAGGAGTATGCCAGATGTTTATTAAATCTTCAAGCAAAAATTGCAGTTAGTCCTGTCAGTCTCACTTTTCTGGAATTGGTGAGACATCCAGAATATAACTGAAATCAAGATATCCAGAATATAACTGAAATCAAGACTTCCATTGGAGACCCTGGTATTTTGAAAGTGTTGGACCAACCTGGAAGTCATAGGCTTAACATCAGGGAGTTCAGTACTTTCCCGCAATATTTAGATTTATAAAATAATGATTTTTAATTCTGATCAACTTTACACTCTGTGGTTGAAGAGTAGTTTTCAAGCACATTTTTTAACTTCTTCCATTATATATTATACATGCAAGAGATAAAACCTTGCAATAATAAGCTGAGATTTGTGTCAATTTATAGTCATAATGTTTGGCTCTCTTACTTTTATCTTTCTATTCAAGGGAATTACAGTCTTTGTGATTACAGATGAACCAAATAAATACCCTAAAAATCATTTAACTGCGGCATGGATTGCAGCCCGCCCTAAAGTACACTATGTGTTGTAGGGGAATAACAATTTAAATTTTTATTTCAAGTGGCAGGGTCATTAACGAACACTATACGTATATCCTCACACTACATAAAGCCCTGCTGGCCTCTATTCTCTCTATCTAGGACATTGCAGGCAGTCAAGGACAGAGTATAAAAAATGTAAAATTGTACAATCTTCACCTTTCCAGAATCTCACAGATTTGATTTTGGGATCCTCCTGGTTCAGGAAAACAGAGACATCAGTGGATTACTTTTTCAGGAATTCTCCTGTTACTTTTTCGTTTCATATATATTTTCACTATCCAGAGTTTCCTATTAAATTCCATATGCTTTATTACAAGAATATATTTCATCTGTTTTGAACGTACCTTATTAAATTTATTTTTCTCTTGCTCCTATTCTCTAACCTAAATCCTTTTTATTTACTCTCTTTCACATTGATGATCATGGAGAAATGAAACTAAAAAAACAGATGCTGGAATGATTAGCTTACTCAGACATCAGTTTAAAAATTGATAGGGTCAATCTCTACATACATAAAAGTAATCTAAGTGCCAGAGAGAGAGATTTGCTACATGTTTAAAATAACTAAATAAAATAAAATAAAATAAAATAAGATTTTTTGAAGAACCATGCAATGAAAGCAGAAATAAAACACAACCTATAAAAAAAAAAACAACAAAAACACTATGGTTTTGAAATGCAATATGTTGCTAAAATAAGAGAACAATCATTTGAGCTCCATGCTGCAGCCAACTAAATATTGCAAGAGAGAGATTTTTCTATATTATTTTGATATAGTCTGCATTAATAATACTTTTATTACTTCAACAAATAATCTGCAAAGAATCTACTTCTGAATCAGTAAAAAATTATAATCCATGCTGATAGTTGAAAGCGTACTTGTAGAGATATTTAAATAGCCTTTGCCTAGAAAAGAATTGCTCTGTGATTTAAGATTTAACCTTTCAGGTATGTCAATTTGGCAGTTTTCATGAGTATTAAACTCAACTGAAGACTGAAGAAAAAAACAAAAAAACTCACACACAAAAAAATCCAAACAGTAAATAAAACATGGTGATAAAAGGTGTTCTTGAGTTTTATGCAAGACATAAAAAAAAGATCAAAAGGTACTTAATGTCTGTATTTTGTTCACTCCAATATCCTCAGATTTAGTCCAAACATATTCTTTAATGGTTTTTGGGGGGAGGAAAAATCAGCTCTGGTTTATAGCCTTCACTGCCAGCTTTGAGCCTGAAGGAAATTTTTACAGCTGAATTATAAACTCCTAAATATTGACATTTATAACGTCAAGGTTGACAAGCCTTTAATTTCAACACTAGCCAGTGTCAGTATAATAACTTTAAAAAGATAATATAATTTCAGTGAGGTTAAATCCAAGTTAAAAATGTGTGCCTGGAATTTGCTAGGCCACAAACACACCTATATCCTTAATTGCACCCTCACTTAATTTAGAAACGCTTAAAAAAATCAAGTGATTTAATTTTTAGCTATATTGCTGCTCCCAAACATTTCCATGTCCTGACATTTTCTGGCCAGACTATAGTCAAAATCCTGAATGTTATTTTTAAAATGTAATCTTAACTGGTTGGTTTTGGACCTCCAACTGTTTTTCCTTCTACTTCGTCCCTGTGTAAATACAGCATATGGTAATTTATTGAGTAATTAAGAGTAATAAAACATGTAAGTCACATGCACATTTAGTCATAAAAACACCCTCTTCTTTAGTACATCATATGGCATAATCTTATTGATGTTACTGCCATTTTTTCCTCCTACAACTCCCACACAGTTTTCTCGTTTCCCCCTCATTTCACCACCTCAAGAGAAGATAGCTTGAAAAAACCTTCTGTGAGGCAATACCCTTTCTGGCTTTTGGAGAACTGTAACATCTTTCCAAATATACATACATCCTCATAGAAATACTAAGTATAATACTTACTAACATCCTTTAGATCACTGAGATTCAAATATATTTTCTGCCCACCTCCACTGTACTGAAAAACGCAGAGATAGTCTTGTCACTGACTATGGTAAGATTTCTCTGCCTACAAAGTCAAGTTTCAGATCCGCTTTGCCCCTCCTTAACTATCTTAATATGCTTTTTTTCTAGGGAATAACTTACTTTTTAAGAAGTCTCAGTGCATTTATTATAAATTACATCTTTCTGACCATGTATTGACTTGGTGCTACCTATCTCAGCTATGAAAAGAAATACAGATAAATCTCTTTACTGTAAATATCCAAATACACAAACTTTAAGTATTTATGAAAATATTTATGCTCATATAAATATGAATAAATGAAATAAAACCCTTCTTTATATACTAATATAAAGATCTTATCAAAGAGGTATTTTCTCTCTGCTTGTAGATATATTCATCATTGGCAGCTTAAATACTAGCCATTTGCTGGAAAACTATGCGTGAAAGAAGTTGGTCCTCTGCAGCGTGGATCTGCTACCCTCCTTCCACTTTATTATTTATCTAAACAGGAGTAATCTTTCTCAGATAATCTTTCTCAGATAATCATGTTAGCCTTTAGGACTAATCTTTGTCTTAGGCTGTCTATGTGAGATTTTATCCTTTTGTGTGTGTATGTCTCTATCAAAGTCAATTAAACTTTGCCCACTTTAAAAGTTAGTTTTGATACTTTCACAGATAAATTATGTCATAAGTCATCTTACTGAGGATATACATATTGTTTTCGAAGTGCAGGTGTTATATCCAATGTTCTATGGATCTATTAAAGGCTCCTTGAATCAATTAGTTGAAATGTGTAATTTTATGTGAATTGTTCTTACTTATTGCACATCATGTTTACATCTGTAAATAATTGAGATCATAATATGCACGCTCTTGGTTCAGACCAAGCATGAAAACCATAACTCATTTTTATATATAACATCTTTATGTGGCTGATATTCCAAACTCAACTTAAAGGAAAATACAGAAATAAACATACAAATTAAATAGAAATACAATCAAATCTGGCTGCCCTGGAAGACAATGGCAAAATTTATTTTAATTGTAATCACGAATTAACTAATCCTTACGAATTTTCAATAAAAGAATTTTATTTTTGCCATGTTTTACAAACAAAATCAATATGAATATTGGTTTAAAAATTTCTTCTAACTCCTTTCTTTGTGTTCGCTTTGATTCATGAAACCACTTGCATTCTGCCTGGCTGGACGGGGCCCTGCATAACCCTGTACAGCTGTACATGTCCTTATTCACTGAAGGGGAATTGTACTATGTGGCCTTTCAATGTCCCTTCCAACTTGTACATTTCTATATTTCTTGTACATTTTTATATTTCATCTCCCATACTTGTTCCACATCTATGACTTTTATAACAAAACTTAGATTCATTTTCTTTGGGACAAACACCTCTAGTGTTCAGGTGTTTTATGTGAATTATTAAGAAAAGGAACATGTCATTCAGTATCATAAGCACGAACAGTTGAAATTAACAGACCTACATACATTTAAGTTTATAATTTTATTCATATAAACATTCACTTTAGTCTCATTTGTACTTCTGCTAATTTCTATCAACTATTATTGAGAATAATAAAAAAGTTTTATAATATACAAAAAATGTAACTGAGTTGATTTAATAGATTATGTTCTATAAATATACATTAAATTTAAAAATATACTGTAGCAATAATTGAGTTATTGAGCGCAGAACTGTAATGTCAAACACAAGCTTCTTCTGAATAAGTAGATTAGTGAAATCAGGGGCCTAAACCTTTGCTTTAGACTCGAGGGTAGTTAAAAATACACAGTCATATTACCTTCCAACATTTTTATTTTTAATACAAAGCTATTTTTAGACTGAAAAAAGAGCAAACATCCTTTGAAATATTTTAGGAAGATTCTATGACATTACAAACTTGAATGTAGTGTATTTTTTCTGTCTACAGAACAGAAATGCCTGCTCAAACACTGGATATTTTTAAGATGACTGATAGTAGATAGTTCAGTTGGGTAAATTAATCAGTTATTCTTACTTATAATCAATAAAGTCTAATTGATTTACTTTTCTGTAATTTCTTATTTAGAAACATCCTTCCTTCCATCCTTGCTTACAAGAATTGTGTTGCAATTGGGTCAGGGCAATTCCAGACATAAGTTCAGTCTGAAGAAAGACTCATTAAGAGCAGCCCTAAGGAAAAGGACTGAGGGTTCTTCTTGGCAATGAGTCAAAGTGTGTGCTTATAACCCAGAGGACCAACAGAATACTGGAGTGAATCAAAAGGGGGATGGCAAGGGTGAGATAAGTGATTGTCCCTTTCTGTTCTGCCCTCATGAATCTCCATCTAGAGTATTGCATCCAGGTCTGGGGACCCCAGAACAAGAAAAATGTGGAACTGCTGGAGCAGGTCCTGAGAAACATGAAAATAATTAGTACGCTGAAGCATCTCTTCTATAAAGAGAAAGCTCTGGGGAAATTTCATTGCTGAAAGAATGCTTATAAAAAGATAGAACCAAGCTTTTACATCAGCTGATAGTGAAAGAATAAGTGGAAATGGCTGTAAAGTAAAAAGGGTACATTTATACTATATGTTAGGAGGTAATTGTTTACTTCAAAGGTGATGATGTTCTTGAGCATATTGCCCAGAGAAGTTGTGAATGTCCCATCTCTGAATGTGTTCAAGGCCAGCTTGAAGGGGGCTTTGGGCAACTACATGTAGCAGAGAGATTGAAACCAGATTATATTTAAGGTGGCTTACAACTCAAGACATTCTATGACTTGTGATTTTCACACAATACTTAATTGGGTTCAGTTAACCTAAATTAAAATGAAAATGAATATTCAAGGTGTTGCGAATTTTTTTAAGTTTTTGTAAATAGTTGTACATTGGTTTGGAAGAATAGGCAAAGATGACTCTAACTTACTCAGGTTATTTTATAAGCTTATAGTACAAGAGTTTCTATAGATAGTGATGTGACAAAGAATGACATAGACAGCATTTGGCTCTTCCTGCTTTGACTGTCCAGAATAAAATATAAAATAACTTTTGAAAATGTACTTGGTTTTGATGGTCTTTTATTTTACGAAAGCTAATCAGGATTGGTTTTGAGAATCTTTTGTGTAATATCACAGGTTTTATACAGTTAATGGAGTGGTGGAAGTTAAAAACAGCTATACAAAAGGAACACATAGAGTGAGTGGTCAAGTTAGTATAAGACTAGCATTATTTCTTACATTATATTCTAAGTTTCTAAATTTTCTGTTTTCAGTGGTTAGCTGCAATAAAGGCATCAGGATAATTCAGTTTGCATAACAAAATGCTTTTACAAATTCAAATAAAATTCGTCCAAGATTTTTTCAGCTCCTCAGGTGCAACACAAATTTCCAATCAGCCTTGTTCAGAGTAGTCCCTATCCTGTTCTCTTTCCCAGTCTGTACATAGATTCTCTCTGGCAAATTACTTGGTGGTCTGGATCAAAACTGTGCCAGTAAGCACACTAGCAAATGTTTATCTCAGTTTCTGTTCAGTTTACTGATATAGCTTTATATATATATATGTGTGTGTGTATATATATATATATATGTATGTATGTATAATCTATGTAGAATGATTGCTGGCTAGTCTGCTAGGAAAATACATTTTTCATGTATCTTAATATGTTCTGACAATCTTCTTACAAAAATGACTCTGTTTCCAGAACATACTACATTGATTTTCATTTGGAATATGATGCTAATAAGAGCTTCTGACCTAGTGTAGTTATGTTTTAAATAGAATGTTTTCTTTAAGTGACAGTGGACAAGAGCACCTCACTCTGCTAAATTTAAATTCTAATGGGAACTTTTTTCCTCTTTTTCATTCCTGGAGAGCCAGCTCAGGTCTGAGGTCTGCAGAAGCAGCTAACCATAAAATAATTTGAAAAGATTTACAGAAGACTTGCTAGCTATAACCTGTTTCCCACTCAAAATATATAAAAAGTCTGTAGGGGATAGCCTGAGCTATCTCTGACTATTATGGTCCCTCAGGAGCTTTCAGATATCCATAGTGACAAGGTGACAAATAGTTAGGGGCTTCAGAACTTATTGCCCAGAAATCATTTTCTCCATCGTATCTCCTCAGCGCAAATATATATTGTAAGACTTTTGAAGCTGTAGTCTCTGAAAAGCAAACTTACCATTTCTTACACTTTACTTTTCCATTAAAAAAGGAGCAAAAAATATTAGGAGTATAAAGAGAGGACTGTATTTCTTTTAGTTTCTTGTAAAATCTACTTATCTTTCTGGACCACATTTAAAAATAAATAAATAATGAGAAAGCATTTACTTCTGATCTGTATCATTATAGATCTGTTTCTAAATGTTACTGATAACCTTTTTGTTATATGAAGGTTAGAAAGTTGGGAATTTCTAATGAAGTTGCCTTTGAATTATTTGGGCTGTCGGCTATAAGTGAATGTTCAGATACCTTTACAATACTAGTGAAGATTTAGTAACTGGTGACTAAAGAACATAATAAGTGCCAAAAAACTAAGAGAAAGTTCCTTGCCAAAATAATCAGAAAAGGTCATGTCTTCCACTTGTATAAATCACTGTAGCTCAGTTAAAGCCACTAGATAATGATCATATTACACAAGCATGGGATTTCTTCCACTTTGTTTCTTCATTTCTGTGAAAAAAGAAACTCTCAAAAGTAAAAAAAAAAAAAAAAAAAAAAAAAAAAAAAAGAAACATGCAATGACCAATCATTTATTTATTTATTTATTTCCCTCAACTTATCAAATATTTTCTCAAGTGGAAAACATTTTTAAAGCCTACTGAATATTTGATAGGAAGTCGAACATTAAATTTATGCATGAATTTTACATTAAAGTAATCGTATATATAGATATGTGATCCATTTATTTCTGAACCACTTGGTAGATAAGGAACTGGATGGATGGTTGCACCAGTGTTGCAGTGAAAGTGGAAATTTGTCATGAGTGATGCTCCTTAAGGATATATACTGGGACTTGTTCTATTTAACATCCTTGTGACAAGAACCAGCGTACTGAGTTCCCCTTCAGCAAACTTCGAAGTGAAGCCGACACCATGCAGGGAGTGGATGCTACACGAAGAGACTTGGATGAGCTTGAAAAGTCAGCCTGTATGAACAACACATGGATCAATAAGACCAAGTGCAAGGTGCTGCTTTTGGGTTGAGTAATTAAAAAAAATGGATACAGGCTGAGCAATTAGTAGATAGGTAGCAGTCTTGTGAAGAAGAATGTAGGAATTCTGCTGGATGAAATGCTTGTCATACAGTGTGAGCTTACAGCTTGAAAGTCCAATTATATATTGGGCTATATATAAAGAGAAGTAGCCAGCAGGGAGATTGTTCCTCTCTATGCTCATGAAGTCCCATCAGGAGTATTGCATCCTGGTGTGATGACCCAGAACAAGAAAGATGTGAAGCTGTAAATTGGATCCAGAGAAGGACCACAAAGTTGATCAGATGTCTGGAGCACTTCTCCTTTGAAAACTAACTGTGAGATCTTGAGTCATTTATCTGTAGAAAAGAAGTCTCCAGGAAGACTTTTTAGAAGCCTTTCAGATTCAAAGGTTGCCTTCAGAAAAGATGAGGAGAACCTCTGTACCAGCAAGTACAGTGGCAGAATGACACATAGTGGCTTTAAATGATAAAAGAGTAGGTTTAGATTAGATGTTAGAAAGAAATTATTCATTATGAATGTGATGAGGCATGAGAACAAATTGCTCAGAGAACCTGTGGATTCCCCATCCCTGGAAGTGTTCAAAGTAAGGTTGGATGGGGATCTGGTGGCAAGTGACCTTATCCATGGCATAGGGATTGGAACTAGGTGATATTTAAAGGTCCTTTCTATCTCAAGCCATTCAATGATCTCTTGATATAACCTCACTTTTGAAATGAAATCAAAAGAATGAAATTCCTATTTCAAGCACGGATGCAATTACTGTTTTTTTTTTTTAACACTTAAAAATCATTTTATGTTTTATGCTTTGCAGAGATACTAGGTGTTTTGTTTTTATTTAATATATTTATATTTTTAATATTTTTTATTATTTTTATACTGTCACATATGAAACAGTCAATTAAATTTAGTTATGAAAGTTAATCAAACACAGAGATCAAAAGAATGCCTCTGATTTAGGTAATATAGAATCAGACCTTAGCTAATGAATCCGATCTTATTGAACTCGATTGCTCATTACATTTACTTATTTACATATTACTGATTGGTTATTTAAGATCATTGCTAGCGAACAACTCTGAAAATGTATTTGCAAACCATGTGCCAAGCAAAAAAAAAATGATGATAACATAATGAGTAATTAACTCAGAATGGAATTAAGAGAAAAATATTTTTTTAACTGTATAATGAATTTGCATTGGTTTGTATCAGATCAGTTTGTATTAGGAGTTATTATTTATAAGACATTGTAAAAACTGATCATTTATATATTTTGTTTATCTATTTTGCTTTGTGTGTTTTACTTATATACTATACTTTATTTTAGATATTTAATACAATATATTGTACATGGTAAAATTAATACTATAATTTCGTATAAAATCAGTTTTGAAACAGATTTTGTCCAGATTATGATAAAGGATAAGGATAAGGATAAAGGATGATAAAGAAAGATGAAAAAATAATAACTTATTTAATATGTAGTGGAAAATAATGCAGCCATAAGCTGTCTATAATAAATGTTAATTGAGTGAAATTTATGTTTTTGGTCTTCCTCTCTGAAACTCTATTAATCTGATTCAAACGCAGGAAGAATACTGTAACAATTCAGTAAAAATCATTAAAAAGAAGTTAGTGAAAGCCTTAAAGGGAAATCAAATCTACTATAATAAATGTAGTAGATCTATATATATATTAGGCAATAAAGCAGAGAAGGAAGGGCAAGGGAAAAAGGCAAGGGCAAGGGCAAAGGGCAGGAAAGGCAAGGCAAGGCAAGGAAATGTATTGATTATATTTACTAAGTTTTAATAAAAACTTTTCTTGAATTTGATATATCATTATCTTTCTAAAGTGATGAGCATGTGTTCTGCTCTTTATACTACTAATACAGATTTGGTTACAAAATTTGCCAAAAGTTAAGGGTTATATTTCAAATAAAAGGGCTACGTATTGTTATTATTGCTAATAAAAATGTACTTTATATTACGGATAATATTTTAATCCTTTTGAGTCAGTGACAAATATCAAAATGTTCTCTTGTTTTGCAGTACCTCTAGCAGTTTGGAGATACATCAAATATAGAACCACGTTAAGTTCTCACATAATCTTTGTGCACACACAGCTGTGACATAAAAAATGAAAATAGAAAAACTGATATAAGCATCTCCTGTTCAGAGTTCACTCTTTTTAATAATTTTCTCTTTCCTCTTTAATGAGTTTAACTAATACCATATATTTTACATTGTCTTTGTCTGACCCAGATTCCCAAGCATTAAAGAAATAACAAAATTATAAAAGCAACAATCTGAGTTTATCTACATTTCCTTTATAAAAAAAAGAGTCATTAAGGGTTCCATTCTGGAATAACTTGATGAGTTATATCCATTCTACAGTTAAACTAAAGATTAACCTTATATAATATTATATAGATATTATTTTCTCTGTCTCATGCAAATACTTTTTTTACTTAAGTGAAAATTACAGCAACTCTCTGGATTTAGTAGACTGATATCTGCTTTTCTTTGTTCACAGGCATCTAAACAGTTAAATCCACATCTTTGAAAACAACACTCATCAAAATAAATTAACTACACAAAGAGGAAAAATTTGGGTGTCACACTCATAGACAGTATTTGAAGTTTTACTCATCTTTTATTGCTTGGGCCATGGTATCAAGAATAGGTTTTGCAGATTCCTTAAAATTCATATTAGAGAACAACTTTTCAGGAAAAAAAAAAAAAAAAAGAAAAATCATTTAGTTATTTAAAATTAACAAAATGAATAGGAAATAATCTCCTGTTTTCTTGTGTCAGATAACTTATTTAGGAAATCAACCTGGGGTGAACTCCCTTCTTTTTCTGAGAGTTTTCAGATCCATACATTTTACCTCGTGAAAGAATGAGTTACTTCCTTCTTTTTATGCTCTTGAGAGTACAGTGGTCAGGATGAAAGGCAGATTAGCTGGCTGTTAAAATTACCTTGCTCTATAGAAGAAAATAAGAGAATAATTTGAAGAAGAAGAGAGAAAAAGAGAGAGAACAACAACAAAAAAATAAACATGATCCTGATACACCAAGTTAAATATGGTATTTGCATAATGTAAACAGTGTGCAATTCAAGGTCTTATGCATTACAACCAGTCCATGGATAGCAGAGATGACCAACAACAGCATACATGGCTGGTGGCTGCCTGACTTCCCCTTGAAGCTTTAGGAGGCAGCATGAGAAGGGCGGAATGTCTCACTGTCATACAGTGTGTCATAAACATGCAATGAGCCAGTTTTCACCTAAAGATCGAATCGAATTCAATTGAATTTAATCTCAACTTAAGTTTCAAGAAGATATGACTCTTGCTAAAGTGATATGTTGTTAATGGGGTTCTTATAAATAAAGAAGTTTTGAAAAGTCCAGAATGTAACAAACAAACAAACAAACAAAAACAACAACCATTAAACATGAAATTTATACGCCTCTGAGTAGAAATAATTTTTATTTTTATGATACAGAAAGGAACTATTTTACTTGTTTGACTTACCTACTGAATTTTATGCCTTGTCTCTGAACTGAACTCTGAACTTGCTCTGCAGTTCAGTAGTTTCTGAGGCAGGAATGACAGTTTGCCTCTAGTATTATTGTAGTATTCTAGTATCTAGTATTATTTGCCTCTATGATATTATTAGAGACTATACATACCAAAGATTTTCTAAGCAGTGAGAAACTGTAACACTATTTGCTACGTTTTTAAAATTCCAGTCTAATGATTTATTATAAAGGCTCATGTTCAACATAGCTATAGATATTATTGACAATGACAATTGTTTAAAAAAAATCTAAAAAAAAGTGTATCATGAGAAAGACACTTAGAGAATCGTTACACATGATTCATCCTTGCAAATATAATCAGTGGAAAGTAATTAGCATCTAATTATACGGTCCCAGATGAAAAATCTTGGCTGCCTTTTGCTGTATTATTGATGAATCTGGCAGGAAGTTCCCAAATCGCAAGATGCTATTATTTTGGCCAAAGAAGGTGCATTCCAGCCTTCAAAAAATATGCTTATTTTCTTGGATTTAAAACTTACTGTTATTATTACTTGGGGAATTGATTAGTGATAGGAAGAATTCAAAGTGGTTAAGTAAATAATTACTAGGGTAAAACACTAAGGAGAAACTTAACACTACAACATATATTAATAAAATTTATCTGATCAGCTTCAAATCCTTAAAATCAAAATTGGTTTTCTTAATAGATTTGGGTAATTTCATCTAGAAAAATAGCCATGGTATTGATCTCTCACACTGCTTAAACAGACTGCAGAATTAAGAAGTCAGTTTGAAGGTGGATTTAAAGTAAGGAAAAAGATGAGAGGAACACATGGGAAAATAAGAAGTAAATTAAAAAAATAATGATTTCCTGTAAATTGCAATTTTTAGGAACATAGTTTTATAAATGGTCCGTACAGTCTTATATAAGAAAGCAAAAAACATCTAACTAAAGAGAGAACATTAGTATCATGTTCTCAGATAGTGATAAATTGCAATTCCATTCAAGTGCAAATGAAAATATTTTTTACAAACATGCATTGAACTGTATGAATGTCTCTCTGTCCATTCCTAGAATCTGACTTCTATCTATGGTTATCATTATTGATTTTATTGATTGTCTGAGGATTTGGGTTTTGTTTTTGTTTGTTTGTTTGTTTGTTTGTTTGTTTCTCTGTTTGGGAGGACAGCAGTTGTCAGTCATAAGATTTCATTTTCTGAAAAAAATTGGGATGGAAAAATAGCATGTCTGTTTAAATTATATAATTATCATGAAGTCAACAATATAGATAATGCATATTTTATACACTTTGAAGTTTTAAATGGTGCAATTTGGAAAAATGTTCATTTTATTATAACAGGAATTTATGAACTAGTTTGCACACTAATATCTTACATTATTATGTTCTGAATAGAAGAGATTCTTTTCTTAAGGAAAACCTAAGTACCTTGCAGATTTAGTATCTACATACTATGTAGGTTTTGTTAGATTAAGAACATAATATAAAAAATATTTGTTTAATGCTATCCTCTTCATTTTGATTTGCTTACAAGTTTAGTGATATTACCAAGGAATTTCATTAAGCATTATAGGAAGTTTTCTATAATTTCTATTTTCCGAAGATAAGAAAGGGCAGAGAAGTAAAGTTATGCTGATTCTCCTGTTATAATCAATTATATTTAAGTACATTTAATTTGCATAGTTAAAAGAATTTTGCTTGTTAAAATAACAAATAGCAAGAGGCTGTGTAACATACTTCAGTTTTATCATGTATCTGTAATTAAATCAGTTCTGAGCATTTAAATTCAGATGTAAGCTATTTGCTTACAGAAGTAATATTTAATCTAATACGTTGATCTCTTTGACAGTAATCTTAACAACCTCATGCAAATTTAATGTGTCATTTTCTAAATTGTTTTCCAAATGCCTTGTTTTCAGATTACTTTTTTTTTGTACCTAGAATTTTTCCTAAGTTACCAGAGATTACTAACTAAATAAGATTGTATGCATCTCTAAGATTATTATACATTATCAGTTTTATACTTTCAATTCTCATAAAATAGAAGCTTAAGGAACAGCAAAAAAGGCAGTAGAAACAATATAATGCTATTGTACATATAGTGTAAGTACTATTCATGCTGTGTAAACTGGTGTTCTATTAACATATAGATGCAAAAAATTAATTTCAGAAAAGCGTTATACAGTGCAGAGAAAATGATGTCAATTACTTTTCTCTATTAGCACTGTCCTTGATTATGAAGGATATATATCTGAGTTTGCTAGGAAAAAAAAAAAAAAACAAAAAGAAAATGAGGTTAAATAGGAAGCTTATCAAGTATCTTAGTAGATAAGAAACAGCATATCATATACATGTTTCTTTTCTATTATGAAGATCTAAAATGGATAGTATTTTTAAAAATAGGTATGTTAAAAGCCTTTCCTGAATGACTTTTACAGTTAGCCATGACTAGTTTTCATAAGATTTTCATTACGTACATGAGCGCCTAAATATTTCTTCTTTTGATTTGTAAAGAATGTGAATGTGTATTTTCTCTTCTGTGATAAACCTGAATTAATCTTGTAGATTTTTTAGCTTTTCTCTGAGGTTTGAGATGAATGATTCATATGTCTCTCTGACAGTAATATCTCCTAATTATGTGGAAACTACAAAAGGTACAAAGAGTGCTATTTGATACAGCAAATTCTCATCTACCACTATTTTTCAGCATGGTCATCACCACTAGCTGATTTCCACAGATGATCTGATTGAGATGCTCTTCATTTTGTGGTATGACAGCTGTGCATGGCTGTCTGGAATGTGGCTTGTCTTTCACATAGCTGTCACCACCGCTGAAACACACCAGCCAACCTCCTCACTGCACTAACATCCACTATTTGGTCTTTATAAACATGCAACAAACATCAACAAGCATGAATGCAATGGAGTTTTTTTCACATGGAGGAATTCAGTGACATGCCATGTATTCATACACATTTCCATTTCAGTCACTATTTTGTCGGACTGTCCCTTTGCTGCTGTCTGTCACATAGAAAGAAAATCTAACAGAATATCTGTGGGAAGATTCAACCTCTATTACCATATTACCATTATCTGCCCCTGGTGTTAAGGGCATAAATAATAAAATATGAATTATTACATTTGGAGCAGCCCTCATAAATAAATGTCAAGTTTCCAACTGTGCATATGATATATACTCTGACACAATAATATTAGCTTGGAAAATAATGTGTTTCTAAACCTTACATAATATCAGTATGTTTCAGGAGCATGGCTCCAAGCTCCCATGATTTTTCATTATTAATATTCTGCTAAAATAATTTTATTTCATAGAAAACACTTCTCCATTCAGAATTTGTTTCTCAGTGTCGGTTGAAATAACATCTCATACATGCAGTAGCACATCTCTTTAAACCAGTTATTACTCATCTTGCTGTGAGATCTTTGCTAACGCTGCAGTTTCTATTGGAGAATTAAGAGCCTCTGAAAATATTCCACTTCGAGGAATTAAATGTTAAATTTTCTCACAAGATATCACAGGGCCTCAGCAGAGACTGCCATTCAAATCTTTGACCTCTCTGCAGAGTTAAGACAGGAGATAAATTCCAACAATGCCACCATATCTTTCTTTCTGCTGATTGAGAGAAGTCACACCAGTTCTAAAATTCAGACTAAGATCAAATGAGAGAAAAACATTCAAAATATTATGTGGACAGTTCCTTACAACAGTAATATCAATTATTTTGCATTTTTGTGGGTCATACTGTGTAGACATTCTGTGTTTAATATTTATTTTTTCTCGTATCTTGAGTGCTGTGGTACTCTGTACATTCAAACCACTTACGCGCCAATCAGCTTTCCATGGAACTGTTAGCAAAAGAAAACAATAAAATAGAAATCTGCTACACTCACTAATGACCTGTGACTACTAATCTTTAGGTAATCTGTTGAGTTGTGATCATGATCTAGTTGTCCATTGCAAATATTACTGTATTAATGACATAGTGAAAATTGGGATGACCTTAATCTGGAAGAACTGGAAGCAAATAAGCAAAACTCAGTTATAACTGAATTCACTGAAAACCAGTGCATTACTAGCTAAGGATTTTTCTGAGAATAAGGAGAAAGCAAAGTCAACATGGCATTTAATTCTGTTTTAGAAAATACTATTCTTGAAAAAAACATCTTGAAGTATATTTTCTTCTTACTAGAGTGATTTTGAATTGTTAGTCATACTGTTTTCATGCAACATAATGAATATCTGAGAGTTTTTGAAAATTAATAGCAGAAACCAACCAGATTTTCATTAAAAGGAAGTTCATACAAAAAGAAAACAAGCAAGTAGAGATCCATAATATTAAGACAATTCAATGTGCAAAAATAGAGCACAAAAATAGAGTAAGTGTTGACTGGAGATAAAGAATTTCTATAGGTTACTTATAAAAAGGTTTATTATTTCAGTTAGTTGTTTTTTAAGACACATTAAAATCTTCACAAAGACAATGGTATTAGCCAAGATATTTTAAAGGTATAGAGTAACATTTGAAATTTACAATGAAATATGAAAAGAAAAACCTAATATTCTTTGGATAGTATGAGAATGAATTTTTTAGCAGATATTTTAGAAACAGAATAATAACATGATGACTTCCTTCTAATATCCCCAACCATCATAAAATTTAATCACATTAACTAGTTTATTCCTTTTAAATATGTCATAAAAATCTATGACTTAATAAACTGTTAGGCAAAAGTAAACTTCAAGGAAGACAAAGAACACGTGTAAAATGTGGATGTGTCATGAATTTAGCCTTTTCTCACTCCAGATTGCATGTTATTTTTTTAGATGAAATTGGTGGATCTATGTCATCTTCCTTGTGGAGGCCTGATAAATTATTATTATTTTAGTTGTTTGAAATAAAAATGCTTAATAACCTTATACTAGTCTTACTATTAAACCTTCACCCCAATTCAGTTTGTACATTGTTTCATTTAAAAGTAATTTCCCATTTGATGACAATGAATTCATTGATGTAGACAGACTATCAGTACTTTGGAACAACAGACATTACTTTTCATTTTCTGTCTAATGAAATCCTTGTCTTCCGTATGATATCTGAGAATCCACACCTCTCTCCTGAACATCAATCAGTTGCACTTGAAAATCAAAAGTATTTTTTGGTTTTCCTAGGATGCAAATGGCATTTGTTTCCAGCCTTTTCCAGTCCCAAAATTTCAATCCTAGGTGGAAGGAGATAGAAAAGTTACATAAAGAAGTAAAGTGTTGTAATTTAGTTTCAAAAATCTTAGCTCAAATAAGTTCATTGTGTAAAAGCTCTCCAATTCTCACTTCTTAGTTCTGTTTGTTTATTTGTTTGTTTGTTTGTTTTCTTTTTTTTTTTTTTTTTTTTTTTCTTCTGGAATACATAAGTTGTCCCACAATACCTAAACATTCTCTATGTGTTCTGGAATTATGACTATTAAAGCAATCTCATGACAAGCTACTAACTGTTTTATAACAGAAATACTGAAAAACTCATGAAGTTAAATGAGGGCCAAATTTGTTTTCAAATGGAGATATATCTGATAATGAAAAAGAGCTTATAATCAGAAAACAGATTCACTGCTTTTCTTACTTTATTATATTGAATTGTTTATTTATTATTATTAATTCTGAATCAGATCTTGTTATATATCTGTCATTTAAGCCAAAGGATGCTATTCTGATGTTCAGATCAGGTACCAAACATTTATCTTGTCCATGATAAGGAGAACAGAGACCTAAATTAAAAAAAAAAAACAAAAAAAAACTGGTTAAACATGAACCATTAAATGTAGCCATATACCTCTTTTCTTTTTTTCCTCTTCTTTTTTTTTTTTTTTTTTTTTTTTAGGAAATGGGAAGTCAGTATAAAATAGTTTATGTAATTAAAAGTTGTAGCTATATTGTTCAACTCTTGCTAAAGGGATTGGAAATGACAAAACTTTCCAGAACTGGATAGAGGGGGAAAATATATATATATATATCATAGTGCATTTTATATATATATATATATTTTTTTTTTTCAATAGCTCACTCTTAAAACTGCTATCAATAATGAAAGAAAAAAATCTGACCTGTTTTTTCAGATTTCATATTCACATACAAATCCTTTACAGCTAGGAAGCCAAACGAAGACAGTAAACTGCAGCAAAGAAAGAAGACAGTTAAGAAACATTATGGTTTTGTTGTTTTACAAATTGTTTATGAGTTGCTTAGAATATGTGGGATTGTTTTCTAATTATTTACTGTATAATACTGACAAATAATTTCTATAAAGCAAAACACTCTTAAGTAGCTCATTGCGATTAGCTGATAGACAAAACCCAAAATGTTCTAGTTATTTTCTTTTAATTTTTATATATAAAACTGTTGGTGATTACAGACCTTGAGAACTTCCCTGTTTCACAGAATAATTTAATGTTTATCACTGTAAGAGACCGCTGGAAGTCACCCGATCTATCTCCACTTCACAATCTGAGACACATAGACCATGTTACTCAAGAAAACATTCAGACAACTTTAGAAGATTTCTGAGGAGAGTAAGTGCACGACCTCTCAGGGGAGTGCTCAGTCAATTCTTATTCATGCAGCATTATTTTTCTGTTATTCAGGGGGGAACCTACTGTGATCTGGTTTGGGCCCATTTCCTCTTGTCCTGAAGCTGGGCATCGCTGAAAAGAGTATGAGTCCATCTTTCTTGCACCTTCAATTCAGGTATTTATACTCATTCTTTAGAATGTACACTTATGAGAATGTACACTCCATTCCCCAGGTTGAACAGCCTCAGCTGCCTTGATGACCCTATGTCAGACTCTTTCCAGTAGCTACATGACTCTTTTGTTCTGGGAGCTGAGAATTGGACACAGTACTCCAAGTATGACATCATCAATGCTAAATAGAGAAAAAGGGTCGTTTTTGTTGACCTTCTGGTGATATTTTGTTTAATTCAACAACATTCCTGCTAATAACACTGCTAAGGTTTAATACTTTGTTTCCTCTTTCCCATTTCCGGAGGTGCGGATTTTGCGAAATCTCTCTGCCTTGCTAGTCATGGAACTGGGCAGAACCAGCCTGTAAACCGTTGACATTCTTGGTGGAAAATATGGGCAAAAGCTGCTTTTTAGCTTTTTAGAATGAATCTCTCTCTGCTCTCGGAGAGCTTTGTTGGGAAAGTATATCTCTTTCACAGGAGCTCACTGAAAACTTGACCTTGAAAGTCCAGGCAGACTGCCAGTATACTGGGATATTTGTAAACTTTGAACACTGCTATCTTGCTTCTGTAAAGAGAAAAAAAAAATAAATATGATTCCGCTTTCTGTTTTGAACCTATTTGCAGAGGGAGCTGCTAATTTCACAGAACTAGTGATTTTTAAGCAGGCTCCCAATCTCTCCTTTGAATCCTTTATGCATTTTTTGAATGCTCATCTGATCACGTTTTTAATCTTCCTGATGTACTGCTCATCATTACACTCAGTATTTGTATTTATCATATTTTGAGGAAGCCTTCCCCAAAACCAGAGAATACTGAGTGGCAGGGAGTGTGGAGGGGCATGGGAGAGACTTTAGAGAGATGGACATCTTCGATGTCATTGACCTTTATTCCTGAACACCTGAAAGACCCTGAGAGTCTTTCTCAAACAGATATTTGAGACAGGAATGTTGTGGCTCAGACAGATCTGAGAAGGCACAAATAATTTGGGGCCTGGCTAATGCCTATCAGGCCTTGTTCAATACTATCCCAGAGAGGGAGAGAGTTTGTGAAATTGAGCGAGAGTGTCTGATGAAAGGGAGAGTCTCAGGGAGACAGTACAAAATGAGTGAGAGAGTCTCCAAGCTGAAAAGGAGAGTTTCCAGGAGAGACACTGAGCCGAGACAGAGAATCTCCAGGCTGAGCAAGGGAGTCTCCTAGTTGAGAGGAAAGACAACCAATCCGAGAGAGATGCCCCCAAATCAAGAGAAACTCCCTGCAATCCCAAAGAGAGAGTCTCCAAGCTGAAAAGGAGAGTTTCCAGGAGAGACACTGAGCCGAGACAGAGAATCTCCAGGCTGAGCAAGGGAGTCTCCTAGTTGAGAGGAAAGACAACCAATCCGAGAGAGATGCTCCCCAAATCAAGAGAAACTCCCTGCAATCCCAAAGAGAGAGTCTCCAAGCTGAAAAGGAGAGTTTCCAGGAGAGACACTGAGCCGAGACAGAGAATCTCCAGGCTGAGCAAGGGAGTCTCCTAGTTGAGAGGAAAGACAACCAATCCGAGAGAGATGCTCCCCAAATCAAGAGAAACTCCCTGCAATCCCAAAGAGAGAGTCTCCAAGCCGAGAGAATCTCTGAGCTGAGAAAGAAAGTCTCCAAGCCAAAGGGGAAAATCTCTGAGCTGAGAGAAAGAACCTTCAAAGTCGACGAGATGCCTTTGAATCTGAGCGAGACTCCCTGCAATCCAAACTCAACAGTCTTCAATCTCAACAAGACACCCTCCAAAGTGAGCGAGACACCGTCCAATCTGAACTAAATAGTCTCAGAATTGAACAAGATAGAGTCCAAGCAGAGCTAGAGGGTGAGAGCATCGGAACTGATCAATCTGATCAACCACAGGAGGCACCACAATTGATGTAAGTTGCCCCTGTAAGAGGATGGAAAATGAAATGAATCACGACTCAGTTAGAACAGAAGAAAGAGGAGGAAAGAGGTCCAGACGAGTGGCTCTGAGATCCGCAAGAAGCACCCCTGAGTCCAGAGGAGGGGTCCTCAGTAAGACCACGGTCACCAACACCTACAAGGACAACAAGAAGTCCTGAAAGAGTAAGAGGTGAGCAAGATATTGTTACCATTGTTGATCAAACTCTGAAAATGAATGAAATTCGAAGTCTGAGAAATGACTTTTCACATCACCCAAATGAGCCTACTGTCACCTGGTTACTTCGAGTTGGGACAATGGGGCCAACAGTGTGTGGGTAGATAGTAGAGAAGCTCACCAACTGGGTAGCATTGCTAGGGACTCTGCCATTGGCAGAGGTATTAGCACATGCCAGAAAGGGTCCTTCACCCTCTGGAAGTGGATGTTGTTAGCTGTAAAGGAAAGATACCCCTTCAAAGATGATCTGATGCCTGAGAAAAAGAAATGGACTGACATGGAAAAAGGCATCTGTCGTTTGAGAGAATATGCTGTGGTGGAAATGCTATATAGCCCCGATTTCATTCCTAATGAGCCAGACCAAGAACATGATCCTGAGAGAGTCAGGTGTACACCAAATATGTGGCTTACATTCACAAAGACTGCACCAGAAAGGTACGCCAGCACATTTGCAGCAATGTATGGCAGAGGGGAAAGAAGACCTCTTATAAATGAACTGATTAATAAACTTCAAGACTTTGAGTTACATTTAAGCCCTCTACGAGCATGTGTTTCAGCCATTGCAAAAGTAGCTGAAAAGCTGAACAGAATGGAGAACAAGCAAAAAGATATAATAGATAAACTGTCTACCGTGCGTAATGCTGATGAATCCATGGTGGTAACAGATACATCCGATGGAGACCAGAATTCCCAAAACAGCCTACTGGAGGGGCTGATCAACTTGGTTTCCTCCCAGCCAGTGTCATTCAACATCTCAGCTATCAAAAGAAGATGTCCTCCTGCTCGAGCAAGTGACGACTGTAAGACCACATCACGTTTTGCCTTGTGGCATTCCCTACATGACCATGGAGAACATATGAAGAAGTGGCATAAACAACCTACTACTGCACTTCAAGCACAAGAGTAAGCACAGGAGGGTAAGAGAATTACAAGACAAATCAACCACCAAGGTGAACTTCTCCAAAAAGGTGATTGCTCCAGTTGCTGCAGACAATGAAGGTAACCAATACAGGGGCCCTGCCCCCAGCCAGGTGGGGGAAAGGGATAATAGAGTTTATTGGAATGTGTTGATTAGGTGGCCTGGCACATTAGAACCACAGAGATATGCCCTGGTGGACACTGGTGCACAATGCACTCTAATGCCCTCCAGTCACCAAGGGACAGAATCAATTTGCATTATGGGGTGACTGGGGGTTCCCAAAAGCTGACTATGTTGGAGGCTGAAATCAGCCTCACTGGTAAAGACTGGCAAAAGCACCCTACTGTGACTGGCCCAGGGGCACCATGTATACTTGGTATTGATTACCTCAGAAGGGGATATTTCTAGGATCCCAAAGGGTATCGATGGGCCTTTGGAATAGCTGCTGTAAACGCAGAAGGTGTTAAGCAGTTGTCTGTTTTGCCTGGCCTATCAGAAGATCCGTCTGTTGTGGGGTTGCTACGAGTGAAAGAGCAACAGGTACCGATTGCTACAAAAACGGTGCACAGACGGCAGTACCGCACCAACAGGGATTCCTTGCTCCCCATTCATAAGTTGATTTGTCAACTAGAGAGTCAGGGAGTGATCAGCAAAACTCACTCACATTTTAACAGTCCCATATGGCCAGTGCATAAAGCCAGTGGAGAATGGAGGCTGACGGTAGACTACCGTGGCCTGAATGAACTCACACTCGCATTGAGTGCTGCTGTGCCAGACATGTTGGAACTCCAGTATGAACTGGAGTCAAAAGCAGCCAAATGGTATGTCACTGCTGACACTGCTAATGCCTTTTTCTCCATTCCTGTAGCCAAAGAATCTAGTTGATCCAAGCAGCACTGGGACAGGGAGGTGCTCCTGAGCACTTACAGTACACTGATGAAATCATTGTGTGGGGCAACACAGCAAAGGAAGTTTTTGAGAAAGGAGAGTAAATAATACAGAACCTTCTGCGTGCCGCTTTCGTAATTAAGCAAAGCAAAGTGAAAGGACCTGCCCGGGAAATTCAGTTCCTAGCTATAAAGTGGCAAGATGGACGTTGTCACATCCTGACAGATGTGATCCACAAAATGACTGCCATGTCTCTGCCCACTAATAAGAAATCATTCCTGGGCGTAGTGGGTTTTTGGAGAATGCATGTTCCAAACTACAGCCTCACTGTAAGCCCTCTTTATCAGGTGACACCGAAGAAGAATGATTTTATGTGGGGTCCTGAGCAGCAGCAGGGCTTTTTAGCAGATTAAGCAGGAGATAGCCCGTGCCATAGCCCTGGGACCAGTACGGATGGGACATCCTCTACACTGCTGCTGGAGAGAAAGGTCCCACTTGGAGCTTGTGGCAAAGAGCCTCAGGAGAGACCTGAGGCCGACCCCTGGGATTTTGGAGTCAGGCGTACAGAGGGTCTGAAGAGTGCTACACTCCAACCGAAAAGGAGATCTTAGCTGCATATGAGGGGGTTCGGGCTGCTTCTGAAGTAATCGGTACTGAAACACAGCTTCTGGCACCTCGACTGCCAGTGCTGAACTGGATGTTCAAGGGAAAGGGTCCCTCCACCCATCATGCTACTGATGCCACTTGCAGTAAGTGGAGTGCGCTGATTACGCAGCGAGCACGGATGGGGAACGTCAGCCGTCCAGTTATCCTAGAGGTGATCATGGACAGGCCTGAAGGTAAAAAGTTTGGAACATCACGAGCAGAAGAATATTGCGTGTTAAAGTATTGTGTGCTAAAGTGGCCCCACCATACAATGAACTACCAGAAAATGAAAAGAAATATGCCCTGTTCACAGATGGATCGTGTCGTATTGTGGGGAAGCATCGCAGATAGAAAGCTGCTGTGTGGAGCCCCACACGACAAGTTGCAGAGGCCACTGAAGGAAAAGGAGAATCGAGCCAATTTGCAGAGGTAAAGGCTGTCCAATTGGCCTTAGATGTTGCTGAACGGGAGAGGTGGCCATTGCTTTATCTTTACACTGATTCATGGATGGTGGCAAATGCTCTGTGGGGGTGGTTAAGCAGTGGGAGCAAAATAACTGGCAAAGAAGGGGTAAAGCTATTTGGGCTGCTGAACTGTGGAAAGATATTGCTTCCCAAATAAAGAATATGGTTGTAAAGGTGCGCCATGTAGATGCTCACAGATGCCCAAGAGTTGGGCTACTGAAGAACAGCAAAATAACTATCAGGTAGATCAAGCTGCCAAAATTGAGATGGCTCAAATAGACTTGGACTGGCAACACAAGAGTTAATTATTTCTAGCTCGGTGGGCCCACGAAAGCTTGGGCCATCAAGGAAGAGATGCAACATATAAATGGGCTAGAGACCGAGGGGTGGACTTAACTATGGACGCTATTGCACAGGTCATTCATGACTGTGACACATGCGCCACAATTAAACAAGCCAAGAGGATGAAAACTCTCTGGGGGGAAGGGCAATGGCAAAAGAATAATTATGGGGAGGCATGGCAGGTTGATTATATCACCTTGCCACGGTCTCACAATAGTAAGCGTTATGCCTCTACTATCAAACCGGCTGGTTTGAAACATATGCAGTATCCCATGCTACCACCCGAAACACCATACTGGGTCTTGAGAAACAAGTCCTGTGGTGACATGGCATTCCAGAAAGAGTTGAGTCAGATAATGGGACTCATTTCAAAAATTCTCTTGTAAATACTTGGGCCAAAAATCGTGGCATTGAGTGGATTTATCATATCTCCTATCATGCACCAGCTTCTGGTAAAATTGAACGATACAATGGGTTGTTAAAAACCATGTTGAAAGCAATGGGTGGCGGAACAATTAAGCACTGGGAGAAGCATTTGGCGGAAGCCACCTGGTTAGTCAACACTAGAGGATCGATCAATCATGATGGTCCAGCTAGCTCCCTACATACTGTCGAGGGAGATAAGGTCCCTGCAGTACATGGAAGGAACATGTTGGGAAAAGCAGTTTGGGTCTTTCCATCTTCTGGGAAGGGCAAACCTCTTTGTGGAACTGTTTTTGCCCAGGAACCTGTGTCCACTTGGTGGGTGATGCGGAGAAAGGGGGATGTTCAATGTGTACCACAAGGGAATTTGATGATGGGGGAGTGCAGTCAGTAATTCCATGTGTATGTACATAGGTTTGTGTGTGCATGTGTGTTTAATGTTTGGTAATTATATTTTGTTTGTAGATATATTAAGCACGATGTAGTGATGTAGAATAAGGGGTGGAATGTCATGGTTTTGTGATTTTTGGTTTTCGGTATTCCACATCATAACATCATGTACTGCACTGGGAGTTTAACAGTTAATGCCCAGTTCTGGGTACCCGCCCAGAAGAGAAGAAGAACTACATTCCCCAGGGGACTTTGCAATCACAGAGAGGAGATTTACCTCCTGGCAAGGTCACCTGATGTGCTCTTCTTCGTCTGCTCTTCTTTCTTCTCGCTGCTGCTCAACTGGACTGTGCATCTCACCTCAGTGTTATGGTGAGGCCTATCCACCTTTCGGACATTCTCTCTCTCATTATATTTGATGATCAAAGTGTGTTGCAATGAAACCAAGCTCTGGAAATTAGTTCAAATGTTACTTAAACATTTAGTGTCACTAAGGTAAATGGTAGCAAGTGAGCAAGCTAAGGTCCAAATTCACAGCAAGATACACGTATTTATCATGAGATTCATAAACAGTCTTATTTGACAGGAAATAAAATTCAGGAACGTAAATATATGAACACAAATATTTTAATAGAGTCTATTAAAAATATTTATTAGTTAAACAAGATTTCTTTTACCAATAAAGATTGGATCTTTAATCAGTCTTTTGATAATATGGTACCTCTCAATTTTACCAAATGGAAGTTGTATCCTTATGAATTCCTTGTACGAAAAGAACTTCCCAAATACAGATTATCTAATTATAAATTAAAGAAACTAGAACAATAATGACTGACTTAAGCTATAGTTTTCTGATAGCATTATGGAGAGAGAACAAGGAAGAGTGCATGGGAGATAGAGTTACAACTTCTTATATGAATAAAGTGAAAAGGATTATACTTTTTCTTATGTTTTGTGGTGAATGTAGTAAAGATCTCTGGTTTTGGGTTTGTGCCAACTTTTTTCCTTCCTTTCTTCTTTTCTTCTCTTTAGTTGTATGGCAGACTTTCATTCATTGTTATGGAGACTTTTTAGATTTACATCTGCTAACAAAAGGGGCTCTTAATCTAAATCCTCCATTTGAAGAAAAAATGGCAGAAATTTAGGAAGGTCTGTTAATTCCAGGCTGAGTCAGAGGAATGGTTGATGGCTGCTTCTCCCAGAAACACAAAAGAGGTTACAGATAGTCATTGCCTTGGAAATTGCATCCTGAGTAGGAACATGAACAGGTAACAACTGTTCATAGCTCTCTTTAGCTAGCTGTGCACAGGAGACAGTATTATCATACTTGGAAGGTGAATTTCACAGGCATGCATTCCCATCCCATGACCCACTGTAGATAGCTAATAGATAATTGTCAACTCACTCTTATATGGCTATTTTTTCATTTTCTATAGCAACAGTAACCTGTAGGTGTCTATTTTTCTACATTATCTTTTTAGTGACTTGGGCACTGGCCTGCAGAGCTGTTTATAGCAGAAATGATGAATGTTCCACTTTTTCTTCCTGTGTCCACATAAGATTTTCTTCAGTATGTCAAAAGCCTTTTTCTTTCTTTTTTTTTTCTTTCTTTTTTTTTTTTTTTTAAATGTTATGAATGGATAGAAAAATAAAGATGCTTCAAATCTAGTAAACCAGCAGAATAGCAGGGATCTGCTGAGATTTCTGAGAACATTGAAGGAAGCAGAATGACCTTCATTTCTCAGCTTTATGTGAACAAAACCAGAAGAAAAACCCTCAAAGAAATCGAAGTGATATCCACTTTGAGCTTACTAGGCACGTACCTTGGGTTTTCTGAACATTTGTCTTTTCATAAGGCAAATCCAAACCTCACTGAATTGAGTTACTCTAAACTTTTTATAAGTAATATTGTCATTATTTTTTGGCTTTGCTTTTACAGAATGATTTTAAGGATTTTTTTTTTTTTTTTTTTTCCTGAAATCTATATACACTTGAATAAAGCATGTAAGAAACAAGTGTTTTGGTCAAATTCACCGGAGAGGAATAAATAAAAGACTGGCATGTCAGCATGCTTGTATTCAGCAGAAGAGATTAAGTGTTGCATAATTTAGAATGCATTCTCAGCTGGAACTGTAAATATTTCCCAGATCATTTACTGGTATTGCAAGTAGATCTTGAAGGTTAACTATCCATATTCATTTTTTAATTTTTCTATTTCACGCTGACACACAAAATTTGCTTTTGATATATTTGAAATTCTTACAGAAGTTAGAAAACACCAAGAACTGTAAATGCATGAATTAATGTTTAAGAAAATTAACAGAATTAAATTAAAATATATATACTAATTTCTCATTAACAATAAGATAATAAGCAACAGTATCTGTGATTTTCTTAAGTAACGATTCTGACAGAACATTTTTTTGGACGTAAGAATATATGTTTGACATCATAATGCAATACCATATGTACTGCTATTGAAGGAAAATAATTAAATATCCAAACTTGTATGAGCATTTGACCATTTTTATTTATTTATTTATTTGTGTGTGTATGAGTGTGTGTTTATATACATTTTTTTTTAATGTGTAGATATATCTATAGTAAAGTTTTGGTAAATGTGTAGTCTGATGCTTCTTTCTTGATTAGATATTCTTGGGGGCAATAACTCTTTTTGGGGAGCTATAAATAACAAATATGCAAATAAATGAATGATAGAAATTTTGCACTAACTAAAACTTTTTCTTAAGTGGCATAAACTATTTTGCTCCTTTTTCTTCTGCTTTCTTCAAAGAAACAGCAGCCTTTTTCTAGTGGTTTTTACTATTGTTAGTAATGATCCCTATGATGACTGGAGTTCTTTACAAACAATAAAGAACAGCTGACATTGCTGATATTCACTGTTTTCACTTATGAATCACAACCTAAATATAACTAAATAAACTTAAATAATTAATAAATCTTAAATAGCTAAATAACTCTTTACTTTTGTCTCTTTACCTTGCCTTGTTTTGCTTTCTCTTTTTCTCTTCACTTGATTATCAGTGTATAAAAACTATTTGACTCCCAATTTGCTCAGCGTTATTTGTTCAGATAGAATTGTTTACTTTTCAAATGTTAACTTGTAATAAATATATTTATTTGTTTTTATCTTAAATTATAATGATATTCCTGGATAGATCATGGAATTTAGGAATCTTCAATTCATTTTTGAGCATTTAACATGCTCCATGTAGAAAACACTTCAGTGTTTTGTGTTTGACCACAAGTAGCTGGGTGAAGGAAGTATCCAGCGCAGTACTACAACTTTAGTAAAATCTAGACTCTCTGTTCTTTGTCTGCCAGCTTACTTTTTTAGATCTTCATCTTGTCCTTGCTCAATCTCTGCTGAGGTTTTTTCTTACTCCATTCATGTTAGTTAAAGAAAATTATTTTCCTAGTTCAGGACAAGGCAAGGAACTATGGACTCATACTGCAGCTACAAGAACACTGAATTTGAACTCTTCTACAGTTTTCTGTGCACTGATGACAAAGTCAATTTGTATTAATTTGACTTAAAAAAGAATAGGCAAGTGAAAGCTGGTAGTACTTGGTTTCATTAATCCTAAAGCTGACAAAAAAACCCCAACCAACCAAACAAAGAAACAAACAAAAAAAAACCCTCCAGGGATGGAAATCTACATGAGCCAAAACTAAACTAAATGATTTTATTAAATCTTCTGGCACTGTATAAAATCCTGCTAAATATCAAGTAGTTTTAACACTCCCAACAATTCACAAACACCTAAAAAGACTCTCCTGTCATTTTTTTTGGCAAAAAAAGATTCACTTCACATCTGTTGTCTATTACATTAGAGACAATGCTAACAGTTGGGATATAATAAGCCCCTAATAATAAACATTGTAAGTATTATCACATCTAAATATAATATTGTGAATGCTTCAACCATAAGAGAGCAAATGACCTGACAGCTCCTACCCACTGAGCATTACAGCCCATCAGTACTTCACCAGCAGCAGGCCAAGGAACAAGAAAATTCTCATTCTGCATACAGTGTCCCTTGGGAAAAGCACTATTAATTTACTGGTGGCAGTGATAGAACACTTGTCAAAGTGCCTGGAAGCAGACCAGCAGACTGTTGACTTAATTATGCCAGACAACAGAGCCAACATTTTAAAGCTGTGAATGATGACGATTTTTCACACTTTACCTTCCCTTAGTTTTTTTCTGTTAGCCAGACTTAACCAATTCAAGTCATTCAAAATATTAACTATTAAATATAGAAATTATCCTTGTACCTCTTCCAAATGCAAAAATAAAACTGTACAGTTAGAACGCAGTCACTAACTTTGTGTTAGGATTCCATGTGAAGGTACAATGCTACTGTTTAAATTATTGTTTCATATTAAGTTTGAACAGTGTACAATATGTTCTTTTTAGATCTTACCTTCTGAGTACTACAGGAATTTGGCCAACAGTTAATAAACATTAAGTAAATATATATATATATATATCATATATTTATATTGCCCAGCTTTTTATTTATCAGCATTTATATAAATTTCTAATAATGGCTTTTAACTTATTCATTCATAAGTCTACACATAAGGACTGAAACTTCCATCTCTTTTGTCTGTAAGTTGATTGTATAAAGCTTACTTCATTTTTTGTGCAAGTCATCAGACTGTATTTCAGATTTTTCTATAAATGGCCTGAAATATTTTTCTCTTTATAATGATTGTTTTCAGCGTTCTGTTTACAAGACTTAAACATTTATAAAACTCATCAGTTGGATAGTATCATGCACTTACATCATATTTCACATCAGCATATGTAAAAGAATTATAACAAATACATATATCAGAAACCCATTATTACAAATGAAAACAAACAAACAAACAAAAACTATATCCTAATCTAGCAATTAATTTTAGTTCCATAAATGTATAATAACCTGTGTAGAAATTCAGCTGGAAGATACTTTGTTTTGATATTAGAGTTAAAATGTAACGTTTAAATGTTTACACTGTCACATAGTATATGTATCACTTTCTTGAAAATATTTTCAAATCACATTTTTTTGATGTAAATAAATCTTTGTATAAATTTAACTTTTTTTCAAGAATCATGGCTGTTAAAGCTTTTGCTTTATTTTCAGAACACTTTCAAAACATATTCAACAATTCAGACTCATTAGTTTTGCAGGTCTCTATTTTAGGGTCACTTTTCTTTAATAATTTCATAAATGACTTGAATGCAGTACTCAAATGCATATTAAGTCTGCAGATGATAGTGAATTAGGACTGTTGAAGGTGTTTGAGTGTGGAGAGAACTTGCAGAGAGATCTTGACAAACTGGAGGTCTTGTTAATCAAGAAACATATGAAGAGTGATTTAGCAAGTTCTGAATCCTGCACCTTGTATCGGCCAGTCCTGGATATATTTACAGGCTGGAGAGCAGCCCTGCAGAAAATTATCTGGAGATCCTGACTGATGGCAAGTTGAACATGAATTCAACAGTGTACCTTGGCAGCCAAAAAGGCCAACCAAACCAGGGTGTATCAGGTTGAGCACTGCCAGCTGGGTGAAGGAAGGTGTTGTCACTCTCTGCTCTGCAGGCTTGAACATCACAATATGAGAAAAACATATAAATATTAGAGAGCATCCAAAGGAGAGCCACAATGATGGTGAAGGGTCTGGAGGGCAAGACTGAGGTCTTCATGGTGGCCTACATCTTCCTATGAGGGGAGTGGAGAGACAGGTATGGATCTCTGCTTTCTGGTGATAGCAACATGACCTGTGGGAACAGCATGGAGGGAACATAGGATTCAGAGCTCTCATCACTACAGCCTGGGTTCATTTCCCGGTCAGGGAACCAATAACTGTTATGCCTATCCCTAGATCTATCTGTGCTATGACAGGGGGGCAGCAGACCCACAGGTCCACGTGCCCCAAAAAGGCGGGTGGACGGGGTAGGGAAAGGGAACAAAAAGAGAAAGAAAGGAAAACAAAACAAAACAAACAAACAAACAAACAAAACCCCACCAAAACAGCAACAATCAGAGGAGGAAAATTAATTTACTAATTATAATAGCAGAAATACAGTTTAATTGTGATTGAAGCTAGTAAACCAAATAAATGACAGTGTTTCTGAAAACTGAGTTTCATACTCTGATCCGCCAGGGAGCAAAAAGAAATAGTCTTATGATTTCCAATCAGTTTTATCTTTCCCACCAACTGGAAAATGGAAATGGAACATTAGTTTTCTGGGAGCTATAGTACATTTCTTCTTTTCTGAGACTTCCGTTGCACTACATAATATGATGTTGTGGAATCTCAATAACACAAATCATAAGATCACCACAGACTTCTTCAGCTACAATCAGTATGTAATACACTGAAATATATGAAATATATCTTCAATGATTTCATACTTAAATGCAGAAGCAGTGAAGGACTACCAGGGCAGAGTAGGAGGTGCTAACAGCCATTTTCCATATTATATATTTGTTGGGTAGCTTGCATATAGTATTTTCACTATTCTGGCTTCTGCTTACAAGTAACCTTAAAAGAAACTCCTAGTTCTTGTCATTAAAATAAAGATATTTCACGAAGTTTGTCTCAAAGCTAGTACCCAGAAGCACAGCAGATTCAAAACTCAGATGTCATTATAAAAGCACAGAGAATAGAAATTATTATGTCTAGGTCTTCTGAGTTACGACATTTTGATCAGGTCTAGAGAGAGGAGAATAAGAATTAGGAATAGATAAAATTTAAATGCATATTGCTTACCAGATGCTTTTCATCTAAAGCTGTGACCACTAAATGTTGAAATATACTATGAAGTATAAGCACATGGTTCAGTCCTCATTAGTACTAGTTATCTGATTCCAGAGTTAACTGTTACTTTGAAAGAGATCAGATCATTATAGATCCTTAATACTTTTCTGTAATCCTATTTCAATTTAAAATGGATTGGAATGTCATTATAAAATATTTCAAATACCAAATTGCATTAGGCTCTAAAGGGATCACTAACAGAGATTTAACTCTGCACCAAATCCAAAAGCAAATGAAATACTTCTGTTGACCGGTGTTGCTACTAATTCTCTGCCTGAATATATAGCTCTGGTTTCTCTCAGAAAACTGCATTCTATATGATTAATATACTTAAAACATCATTGTCTGTTGCCATGGAAGTTATTTCCCTGTTGTATCAAGCACAAGAAGAAAGCTTCATTTACATAAATAGCTCTGAAATCTAGAAAAATGCTGAATACTATGTATGGTAAACAAAAATATATATGAGAATAATATATCAATTACATGTTTGTCGAGTGAAATTTCCTTGAATACATAAAAATATAGAGGACGAAGTTCCCCCCAAATCCAAATAGTTTCAGAGGTAAGTTCTCTAATTACATTAAAGTTTCATACATGTTTAGGCAATTAGACTTGATGCCTCTGTTTAGTTTAAAGGGTTTATTTTCCTTCATAAAATTCTGTTTTTATTCTAATTAAGGTTGTGAGGAGGAAAAAAATATAAGTTGTACAGAATATATGAAATGGAATGTCTCGCACTTTCATTTCTTTAATTTTGTATTAATAGCATAAAAAAGAATTGATAAAAAATTGGGAGCTTCACCAAATTACTACTTTTGTTTGTTTATTTATTTATTTTGTATTTTGTTTTGTTTTTCTTCTATTTTCTGATACAGGTTACATGGAAATTATATAATTACAAAGGAAGATGGCGGAACTTAGAAATTTCAGATCACTATTGGGAATTTAAGCCTCTCAAAGTAAAATTGTTAGATGTGATTTTTTTTTCTGAATATAATTATGGATGTGATACCAGTTAACTGTGAAACAGTAAAAAGTAGGGAAAAAAAAAAAAAAAAGAAAAATTTCCTGTTGTGAGATAGGTGAAAGACATTTTACAAATTAATAATAACTTAATATATTACATTTAGTAAAGTACAAGCTTTTGAGTTTTCTTGCTTGTTTGTTTATTTTCTTTTTTATTATTTGTTTTTGTTTGTTTGTTTGTTGCTATTAATCATATTGAATAACCATTTAATATCCCTTTGGTCAGATTGGGTCAGCTGTCCTGATTCTGTCTCCTCTGACCTACTTCTGCCCCACCAGCCTGCTTACTGGCGTGGCAACTGGACAAGCTGAGAAAACTGAAATGCTTTTGTCTCTCTACAGCAATGCTCATCAACAACTGAAACATCAGTGTGTTATTAGCATTGTTTTTCTCCTAAGAACAAAACATAGCATCGTACCAGACTCTACAAAGAAAAACAACTCTATCCTACCTGAAACTAAGACAATGAGGCATGAGTGAGAGGCAAAACTGCCTATGCAGTTCTTACTACCTATTGAGAACCAACACTGTCTTCTTTCATTGAAGCACTAAAAACAAAAAAGACACTTAGAGAACAAACAAATTAACAAACGAAAAGAATACTTTTAATTTCAAATATTCTACTGTCAGAATACAAAATAATTGCACAAATATAAATTCTTCATAACTCTTTTACTGATACTAAGGACTAAAGTAAGATCCAGAGCACAAAGCCTTCAAAGCAGTTCTAAAACAAAATTTTTCCAGAGGCTTCCCTATACTGAAGTTCAAAGTCTAACTGAATGTCTTGTGAGGCCAGTGAGACCTTAATCAGTCTGACTTGTCATTTATTTTGATTAACAGTCATTCACATTAATATTTATAGAAATGAAATATACAAAAATGGTATTCCAACTTCAACAGTCATTTTGCTTGTTTCATTATATGTGATGCTATTTTCAAAGGTTTAGTTCCTAGATTCATGGGACTATACTAAGTTCATTTAAAAATAATAAAAATTACTTCTTTACTCCATACTGCTTCCAAGAAAAAAAAATCAAAATATTGTTCTTAATAGGTTAACATCTAAAAGTTAACTACTTCAAATACATAGTTTTTAGATTTTAATGCTCAACTCATCATTTTTAATGCTTAGGTTTGGTAATGTTTCATTATTACACAGATAACCTATGAAGTGAGTGGTGCGAAGCATAAGAAAGGGTTTGCAACTAGTTTAGTTATGAGGCCTTCACCAATGCAATAGTGTTGCAGCTGATAGATTCATCTGTAACCTATGCCCAAAGCTTTTTCAAGTTCTTGAACCATTCTCCTGATTCTAAATTGCCACACTAGGAACTTACTGTCACTTAGGTCTTAATGATTCTTTTCTGGCTTTTCTTTTTTATTCCTTTTTTTCTTCTTTTTCTTCGTTTTTTTTCCCCTCCTTTTTCTTCTTTTTATTTTTGTTTGCCTCTTCTTCTTCTTCTTTCTTTTCTTGTACTCTGCTCAAGATGTGCTTTCACAAGTAAAATATTAATGGCTGATCAGCATCCATAGAATTTAGAAAGGGTACTGCACTTTAAGTAGTCACTATTGATGGAGATGAGCAGTTCACATCTTGCAGCTTTAGAAATATCAGACATTTCACTTCAAGACTGTGTAGACCTCCCTGACAGAAAAGTTAGTTCGAAGATCATTTTCTCATAGCATTTCCTTCCAATACTTTGGAAGTTGTGACTAATAACCAATTAAAGGCAGCTATTATACCTGAGGGGACTTACATCCTGACACAAGGGATACTTGCCATTTAAAATACTTACAAATAATTTTGATTGATAAAATCAATATCAAGATCATTGAACACTCCTATTTATCTGTCTGTCTGTCTGTCTGTCTATCTATCTATCTATCTATTTATCCAATGCCCTGGAGTAGGTTTTTATTTTTGTTGGTAAGTTCACTATTTTAAAAGATAAAATGATATCTGAATGAGTATGCTTCAGAAAATAAACAATCAAATTATTAGTTGATCAGAAGTATCTAGCTAGAAGTGAAAGATCAGTAACAGACTATGTATTCATGTTGATTATCTCAGTAACCCTATGGCTTCCCATTTGTTAAAAAAAGATTATTCTTATTGTAGGTGATATGGGACACTGAAACACAGGGAAGAAAAAAAATGGAACTGGCTTTTCTCCTAAAACATACTGAGTTCATTCACTCCTTTCCTTTCTATAAACATGACTACACACCCACTGGTTCTGGGATGTATTCCAGCTACAATGAATTCAAAGTGACGAATAAGCACAGTTGGATGGCTTGTAAGGTGGTTGGCTAAAGCATTAGAAGAGAAAGAAGGAAAAAAAAATGTGAACACAAGTAATAATCATTCCTTTAATTCTATTTCTCTCAATTGATGCCTTTTCTTTTCAGTTATGTATATTTTATTATCTTGTGATGATTTGATGATTTGTTGCATAAAAAATCTCTTGTTCTGGATTTTTTTCTTAAGGATATAATGGACTTCAGAATTATGACTCAGAATTACGACTCAGAGTCACAGCTGTGAGTTCACATGGCATCATTTTTTTTTTTCCCAGGGCTGTGTATGTTCTCTTTTGAACATGATCTTGGAAAGCTTTTGACTCTGTAATGTCACATTTTTCTCATCCTCCATTTACTTTTTTTTAACTTCGAAAACTGTAGAGTATTCTTAGCTGTATTTAATACAATATTGCTAAGTTTGTAAGAACTTACAGGAGTTTTTTAATATTAATGTTTTATTAACATGTCAGACAACACAGCTTGCAAAGGTTAATTGAGATTCTGGATATTCAAGAACTGCTGTAAAATCTTTCAATCTTTTCTAGAGATAAGTGGTATTGTATCTGGTTCAAATGACTCGAGTACACATGAAAATATTTTGTTGTCAAAAACTATTTGGTAATCACACACTTACAAGAATACTGAAGAACAATCTGGACATCTGAATATTAACTTCAGAACAATTTTAAATGATGTGGAAACACTTCTGTTAGGAAAACATTTCTTAAGATTTTATGAAAAGAAAATAGAAATGTGCTAATCAGCAAGTGAAGTAAAGGTGAACCAGGTTGAAGTAGAAGTCATTCTTAACTAGAGCTAGTTGTGCTAAGCAAGCCTTTATTGATCTACTCATATTTTCAGATATGAGTTTAATTTGAATGCTTTCACATGCCATATGAGTGATATTATTATGGAAAGGCTGATGTGTCTGTGCTGTCAGGATTCTACTCCTTTTACTGCGTGTTTCACATATGTAATCTGTCTAGTAGATGGAAGTTTTAGAAATCCGTTAGAAAAAAAACTATTTTCAGCTTTTCCCTCAGCTATTTTTCAATGTAGTGACAGAAAAGTTAAATACAGAGATAAAATGAAGTAATTTGGCAACTGATCCAGCAGAAAAATAATATCAATTGCCGTAGTTTTTTTATAAGATTTAGGTAGTGGAAGTAACAACTACTGCAGAAAATTCAAATCCTAACTTAGAAGTTAAGATTTTACAAAAATATGACATACAGGCAATGATGTGTTTCATTTAAAGGTAACTCAAATTTGGGGATAAGATGTGTATGTTTTACAAAAATACTTCCAAAAACAAAAGTCATGTCCAACTTTATATCTCTGGAGATAATGAAAGAAATATTGTAGTAAATTTACTCTCGGTCACAGGTAAAGCTTTTAGCAATTTTCTTGATATTGAATAATAAGCAAGGTGTCACTGCAATGTAAAAAAATCTGTTTAAGTTTCTAAATGAGCATATGAAAATTGTATAGGAGAAACTTACAAAATGTCTTGTTGCTAAGAAAATTTCATTATGCAGTTAGCCATTTTGAAAATGTGCAGAATTTTTGAACTGAACTGGTATTAATAAAAAAAAAAAAATCTATGATAATGCATGGTAAAGGGCTACCCTGGCTCCAGTATCAGTGTTTCTCCAGCCAATTCTACTTTTTTCACTGATCTTCTTTCTCTACATTGCTACCTGTAGCAATGTTTAAGAGGGAGTAAATTTTTACTCTTTTGTCTGTGACATCCAAAAGAAGAAATCAGAAAAAATTATCCTCAATAACTAAAAACAAACAAACAAACAAACAAAGAACAGAAACTAAGGGCACAGACTGTTTCCATGATGATTTCTTTAAGAAACAAACAAAAATAAATAAGTAAATAAAAAATCTAAAGAATAGTTATGTTTATGTTTTCACCAGGGCTTGAGATGTGACGAGGGTCTATACTAATTACCCAGTTACATAGTAAAGGACTTTTCTGCATATTTTAATTCAATAATTTAACCAGGCCTTCAAGACATGAAGAAAAAACTGTGGGTATGATAAATACTGAACAATTATATTTATTCATTTATTTTCTTATTTGAATGTCCTGATAAAGCAAGGTTGAACAGTAGGTAGCTGTGGTTTATGGCTAAGGTTAAGTCTGAAGTTCATTTCACTTACCTCAGTGCACAAAGCCTGATATTAGGTCTATTCTGCACATTGATATTTGTGTGGCAATGTGGTGAGACCTTAAATCTTGCTGTGAGATCCCACTCAATTCAATTTATACTTGTCTCGTGCAATTTAGAAAGATTTTCTTCCTAAAGAAACTTATAGAGGGTAGCAGTTTATGTAGACTATGCCACTCTCTATGTCAGGTTGCCCAAAGACCCATCCAACCCAGCCTTGAACATCTCCAGGGTGGGGTCATCCACAGCTTCCCTAGTGGATGCACTTTTCCAGTGCATCACAAACCTCTGAGTAAAAAATTACCTCCTAACTTCTAATCTAAATCTCTCCTTTCAGTTTAAAACCATACCCATTTCTGCTTTCACCATCAGATCATATAAAGTCATACTCTATCTTTTTAAGTTGTTCCCTCAGCATCTTCCCCAGCTCTGTATGCAGTACATCAAATACAGCCTCACAGTGATTGAGTAAAGGGCGGCAATTCTCTTGTCATTCTCTATTTTAATACTGCCCAGAATACAGGTCCCTTTGTACAGCATCCCTTTCTTCTGTCTTACCAACTGCATCACTTGCTGAGAGCGAACTTAAACCTACTACATAGGTCACTGATAAATGTGTTAAAGAGCATAGGCATCAGGATGGACCCTTGAGATATATCATTCATCACGAAATTCTGCCTGGACATGGAGTTGATTATAACACCCTGCTTGCAAACATCCAACTAATTTCTTATCTATTGATTAGTCCATCCTTCAAATTAATGTCTCCAATTTAGAGAAAAAAAATATGTTGTGGGATCACATCAAAGATCTGACAGACATCTAGGTAGATGGCATCAGTTAGTCTTCTCTTATTACTGATTCAGTCACTCAATTGTAGAAAGTCACCAGACTGGTCAGGCAAGATTTGCCCCTGATGAAGGGGGCTAATGCTTTAGCATAGTCTCCAGAAGAATCTTTTCCATGACTTTCTCAGGCAGAAAAGTGAGGCTCACTGGACTGTAGTTCCCTGTGTCCTCCTTTCTGCCCTTAAAAATGGGACTGATATTTCCCTTTTCCAGTTACCTGGGACTTTACGTGACTTTTCAAACATAGTGCAGTGTGGATTGACAACTACATCAGCTAGTACCTTTAGTACCCTGAGGTGCTTGTAATTGGGCACCATGTAATTCTATGTGTTTGGTCTCACCAAGCGGTACTGAAACTGCACTTTTGCTCTCCCAACCCTCTCCTAGTCGTAAATGCTCTCCCAACCCTCTCCTAGTCGTAAATGGAGTTAAATATACTCTACATGTTTCATATATGGAAAGCTGTCTGCCACTGAAGACTGAGGCAAGAACTTACTGAGTACCTCAGCCTTCTCATTTGTAGTTGTCAGTTCTCCCCTCTCATTTACAAGAGGGGATACATTCCCCTTGTTTTTTTCACATCAGCTTACATCCATGACACCTGCCTCTGCTCTTAGGCCCTGGGAGGATCCAGAATGTGGTGTTTCTCAATATATACTACAAATACAAATAGACAAAGTAAAACATTAGGTCACATTTATGCAAGCATTCCAAAACCGGGAGAGTCAAATATACCTGATGGATGTTTCTGCATATAGTGTTTGTGTAACTGAAAAGAACCAGAAGAAAATGCTAGGACAATTTCTATTTCCTGCTCTGTTTGCTAATGTAAGTTATGTACAGCTATATAGAGACTGTTTCGTTGTGCTTGGAAAGTAAATTCGTAATTAGCAGCTCCTGCCTTAGTGTCTGGCTTTTCTATTTTAGCTACTTTTGTTATTCTCCTGTATTTTTTCTTTACTTAAGCTAAGATACATAGACATTTATTTATCTTTATTTGTCCTTCTTGTTTTACAGTTGGATGGCGATTTCCACTGCTTTGCTAACTCCATACTGACAATAAAACCAAATATTTGGCTTGCACGTAATCACTTTTCAAATGCATGGCTCCCTTCTGATGTGAAATGTTTGATCTTCCCTGGATTCAATGTTTTCTTTGGATAAAGGAATTGTCGAGAATGTGATATAAACACAAATATACAATTGTTCCATTATTTCCTTAGAATATTCTTGTTTCAAAATACAGTGGCTAATTTTGAGATCACATTATCAGCAAAGGGGAAAGAAAAAGCCAGAAATGTCAGTTGGCTTTGTAGCGTAATTGGAAACCTGTTCCAAATATTTTGTGATGCTTTTTGATAGATGCCCATATTTTAAAAACAATCTGAGTCTTACTTATCTTTCAACATGTGGAAAATTTTGGTGTATCTGCTCCTGTAAAAAAAAGTGCTTAATATTATCAGATAAAAGCTATGATTAAATGTGATTACCTCCTTTATGCCACTTCTGAAAGACTTTATCTCTTTTCCTTTCACTAATATCTTTGGGTAGAAAACATACAAATGTGAATACATTTTATTTTGACTGAATGACATATTATTGACAGCATACTTTACATACCTGTCCATATTTTATGCCATATTTTTATGGGAACTGACGAATCACGGCCTGAACCTCTGATTGACCACCTGAGGCGAACAATGAGTCACCCCTGGGAGCACAGATGAAGGCAATTCACCTGTGCAACTGGAAGGGGTGGGGCCTTGCTCCGCCTCTCCTAGACCCCATTTAAGAGCTGACTATTACTTAGAAAGGATCTCTTTTGGACGTTGCTCCTCTTGAAGTTATCTCAGCAAGCTAAGGACAAGGGTAAGCTTTCTATCCATTCTTCTTTGTTATGATAACCTGTTTAGCCTAACTTTCTTGTATATTTCTTAATCATGACATCTGTGTATGTATGTTCATATATACAAGTTAAAAAAAAAAAAGCTGAAGAGACTGTGGTTTTATTGGAAAAAGAGAGGATTAAAGATATGAGAAATTAAAATACAAGGTAGAGAGGTGTACTACTTACTACATCTTCTGTGTGAGTCTTTGCCGTAGAGCAAAATAAATTTGGGAAGTCTGAAAGGAGAACTGTACTCTTTAAATAGTGGATAATCAGAATGACAGAAATTCTACCTTCTTAATATTCTGATTCATTAGATAATGAAGGTGTATAAGTTTCAATTAATCTGAATATTTGTGTGTTCACACATACTTACACAGAAATACTCTTTCTACTTTCTTTATACTTCCTCTGTTCCAGGATGCTTCCAATTATTGGAGCATATCATATTTTTTTTTTTCTAGTGTCTTATATCTCTTTGCTTTCTCAAATAATGTGTGGAGGGTAAAATATAAGACATAGGACATTTAAATCAAGGTGATGATCCAGACTTGAGGATGGTGTACATGGTGTTGATAAATGGGGTACAATTATGCCTATCATCGAAGGATCTGCATATAGTGATTACAGTGGCTTGGATTTAAGTTTAGGCTGTACCAGGTACTCATCCAGTCTATGGAAGCATCAATATTCTACTTTACCTAGTAGTATCTGAAACAATTTGGAATCTCTTTTCCAACAGAGTGATTCTCTGTGGTTTGTTTTGAGAAATGAACACCTGGTTTATGCCCCGTTGCCAGCTCTCTGTGACCCTGTAGCAGAAGAAGCTATAACTTCTGTTTTTATGATTTGCATTTTGGTGTATACATAGTTGTGATGATTTCAACAACCAACTAAAAGGCAGAGGAAATTAAGTGAAATGGTGGTCTGCTCTGGGGAAATAAACCTGCTAGTAAAGGTTTCAGTTGTGCGGAGAAAAAAAGCTCTGAATGTGCCTCCAAGGGTCGGTAAGTTAAGACTGTTCATTCCTACTTGAACTTTGACTTTCTTCATACATTTCCCTGAAAAGTACCTTAAAACTTTGTACGTATATTTAGCTGTGAACCTTCTGAAGTAATGTGATAGACAACTCTAATTTAACATAGCTATTCATAATGTCCAGAAGCAGACTGCCAGGACTGAACAAGATTGTTCCATCTTTAGTTAAAGCTAAAAATTAATTTGTCTAAAAAAAAAAAAAAAAGCAAAACCTGAGTTTGACTGCTGAAATCTAATTGGATACTCAGTGTTTCTACTATATCTTGATAAACCTGAACATTGAGGAGGAGGAAATATATGGAGGCAGACTAGATCAGAAAGATTTCAGGTAATATCAGCTTGCCTGCTGTAAGACACTCTGTAACCACTAACATTTGACATACTTTCTACTGAGTTAAACAATGAATAAAATATTAGTCAGTGTTTTAATCATGAGAATAGGCTCAAAATACACTCAATTTTTAAAATATCTTTTGACCACTGGTACAAAAGTGTCTTAACACTTCAGTGCAAAACAAATTCACAAGAGGTAACTTACAGATCTCCTAGTCAGATATTTGTTCTAATAAAGAATATTTACTAATTAAATTAGTGTTAGAGTTAAGTACTCATAAATTCAAAGATCATACTTTTCTTAGTTGAATTTGGCAATTTAAATTTTTTGATAAATGCAACTTTCTGCTATGGAAAGACTTTTCCTAAATTGTGTATGTGTGTGTGCATGAAAAAGATAAATAAGTTGTGAAAGACAAGAACAAATAAAATATTTTATAAGAAAGACAAGACATATCCCCTATTCAAATCAATTCCTTTCTAAATAATTGTAAAACAATTATATTACTGTCTGTTACTGGTTGTTTTGTGCTTTTCTATATTAAAAAAAAGATAAGTCAAAATATGTAAGATGCTTATTTCTAAAAATAGTAATATGCTATTGAAGTGAATGTATTGGTAACAGTTTATCAGAGTGGTAATTTCTTTCCTTTCAGTCCTGTTGATTAGCTTTTATCATGAAGAAGGTATTTCTAAATTAATGAAATTGCTCTTTTTTTTTTTTTTTTGAAAACACTATTATTTTAAGAATTATTTACACAATGAAATGTTGTCCAGAATGTTATAGGTGTTTCTACTCTTCTCATGTTCATAACATGCCCTTGTAACTGCTGTGAATCCTCCATTCTAGTTGAAATTTTTCTAAAGCTATAACCTATATACCTATTTCTTTTTGCTAATTATTTTTGCTATTATAGGAACTGAATTATCATGAACCATCACTAAGATAATTGTACAAGTGTTTGAAAATAAAAATTTTCTTTCCTCTTATAATTGTACCAATGTTATTGTTAATGAAAAAACAAATATGGATTTTTCTGTTACACAATCATATTTTTACAGAAAAGCATTTAATAACATAGCTTTCATAAATCATACTGTATGTATTTGTCTTCCTCTTGTACCATTCAAGAGATTTCATACTTAAAACTGAAATGAAAAGGTAAAAATGTGTATTTACTGTGAGGATAGTCCTTGTGAGCATAGGAGAGAGCAAAAATGAAGAGTTAAGAACCTCATGAGTTTAGTGAGGAGAAATAAAAAGTATCAAAAAGGCTTTGGAATTACCCAGCACCTTATGGACAGAGATACTATGAGAGAACAAGGAGGCTGTTTTCTAGTGGTCTCCATGATAAGATTCCAGGATATCAGACGTTGTTCTTAATTTTAATTGAAATAAAGTAACTTGCATTTGTACCTATTTCAAAGTCATGAATCCGTTTCTATGTATAAATTAGTCAATTTTGTATTCTGTTTTTCACTTCAATATCCTGCAAAGTTTGTAATTTTCAGATAACAGCTATTCAATTACCTAACAGTGTAGGACTGAAATTTCAACACTGATTACACTTGTCTGATTTATTTTTCTATCACTTATTTCCCAAATACAACGAAGCCTTGATGTATGATATTTTTGCTTCATAGTGCTAGTACAATGGCTGCTATTCCCAAACAAGCCACACTGAATTACATTTTGTTTATACATTTTTGAAATGAAACAACAATAAATAAAATATTTTAAATACTCAGAACTCAGACTGAAGGGATTCACTTACATATTTATGCAGAATTTTTGTTTCATCTTTGGAGAATAAATGAATCAAAATATTAAATACTTGGATATTTAAAATATATTTTAGAATTTAGAAATTATGAGGAAAAAAGAATAGAATTCATAGAGATGTAGGAAATAGTTAAAAATATTTTATAAGAATTTATACTTACAAGGGCACTTAAATGGCTATAGTTTACTAGATTAAAATTTGAATGGGAAGCTGGAAAATGAGCAGGAGGTGGGAGATCTTCAGATTTATACTGACTGGAAAAGGGTATGAGGGTCAAGAAGCTTTATTGGTGTCAGGAGGATTTCTCACTGTCAGCAGAAAGGCCTTCTGCTGTGAATCTTAAAACAAGCGAAGAGTCTATCTTCAGACCACGTTAAATTAATAGGGGGGAAAAAAACACAAGAAAAACAACCCAACAAAACACAGTTCTCTTGACAGCATGGCTCTTCTCTCTAGAAGAATCAACAACTGTGAGACCTCTCTGTATAATATTTCTCTGCTTTAATTTCAGTGATTGAAAAGACCTGTCTAGTTGATAAACTCAGACTAAAGCATATCCTTTTTGTTCCACACTTCTGATGCTTTGTTCTAGTTTGAGGTGATGGAGTTGTGACAACCATGACATTACTGGTCTGTTGTCCATTACACACCTTCACATTGTTGCAAGCAAAATAGTTTTGGCTCATGGAATTTTATTTAATTCAGTTTGAAGTAACAAATATTTAATGAGTAATTCATAAGTTGAGAAAAGAAGAACAATAGTAAAACAAAAATTTAGGGAAGCAATTTTCCTCTGTCCCCCAGGATCAGTATCAGTCCCTAATCTGGTATGAGTTACCCATGGAGTGCAGTCCCTCAGAGCTGTCCTTTCCACAGTGTGAATCATCAATGGACATTGGTCTTTTTGGAGGAGGAGGAGGAACTTCTAATTGTGTGTTTACAGCAATGACCGGTGACTTCTTCCTTCCAGGCATATCTCCTCTTTCTTGTACTTTTTTTTTTTAACTCCTCCACTGTGTCGTGTCCCTCTTCCCCCCCCCCCCCCCCCCCCCCCCCCCCCCCCGAACATTCTGTGGCTTCCCCTGTGTGAGTCAGTCAGGACAACATCTCTCTAGCAAAATTAAAAAAAGCGTATGCCACAAATATATGAAATTACTATTAAAGCAACAGTATGGTTAACTGAAAAATTAACATGAAACAGCCCCAAACTACTCGTAGTTAAAGAACAACTTACACTAAACTGAGATGAGTGACTGTTTTTAAGATTACATGCTGGAAAATGTGTATAATCATTTTCTTTCTTTTGCTGCAGGGTTGATGTCTTATAAAATTAATGATAAAGAACAAACAAAAATTTGCCTTTTAAGCTAGAGCTCAAGGGTACAACACTTCCTTTTGTACTTATAATTCTAAGCATAACAATGTAGCAGTTTTTAAGAACACCATTCAGCTAAGTTTCTGTGGTACGCTTTTATACCTCCACCTCTCCATTAATGCAGAAGAGGACTTTGGAAGAACTACACCTCCCTCTGAGTAGGCTAAAATTCTGTTAAGTATTTAGGGGTTCTTTTCTTTTCTACAGAAGTTCACATACAGGAGAATATTTCATGTGGATGTACAGAGATTTACACAAAGTGCTTTCATTACCACTAATAGAAACGTAAATAGTTATGTGCCAACTCTCTCTTAACATTTTAAACCAGTGCAGAATAGACATTCACGTCAAACACCAAGGGAGCTGCATCTAGATTCAATAAAGTCTGAAGTAAATGTTTTCCATAGTCACAGTTTGATTTAGATTAATTTGAATAATGTTTTTAAAGCTTGCTGTGTAGGTTTAAACTCAGCTTGCCATTTGAAAGTCAAAATATCCTGGCCATAAGCAATGCTTATAGTTCCAAGTCAGAGCTACAGCAGTTTGCATATAATTTACTTTGTAAAGGTCTGTTGGCTGTGGCTTTTTTTTTTTTTTTTTTTTTTTGCTTGCTTGCTAGATTAGCTGGATCTTTATAAATGCACACACACAAACACATTTTACTTAAAACTAATTTTGGCCTTTATTTTTAACTGGACCAATTCACATAGTGAAAAGGCAATTAAAAAATATGAGAAACTGTAAGAGTAGATCTTTTTTAGGGAGAAAGAAAAGTTCACGCTTCTAGTTTCTGGTAAATAGTGTTACCTCCAATAAGATAAAATGATTGATGCCATGCAGGGATTTCAAGAATTGCCAAAGCCAGCTTTGCAGTTTTCAGAATAGGAGAGCGCTCCCCTGCCACTTGACACTTTCTATCCTGTAAGAATTGTTTCTCTAAAGGAGAAACAGATTAAATTCCAGCTGCTGTCAGTTCTTAACCACGTCTGTTGAAGACTGTGGCTTTTGAAAAGTTGTATCAATACTTCCCTTTCATTATTACCAAAGCAGGCTTAACTGTCTTTGATGTCTTCTTACCAGCATCATTACAGTTTTCTAAAACCAGTGAATAGTAGGCTTTATTTAAGGCCATGTTGAAATTCTGAGTTGAAATTGCAATGAACTGGAGGACTGAATTGTTCATTGTTTATAATACCATCCTTTTTTGCAGTCCGTATCGAAGCCAAGTGAAAGAATGGCTTCAGTTTGCTTTCACAAACATAGACCAAGTTATTAACCTGTACCTTTAGTTTTCGTAGGGTGAAAGTCAGCTCAAACCATCAGTCTTTCACCTGCCTGAAGGCTCAGTTTTCCTTGAGTAAATAAATAAATAATGGAAAAGAGAAAACCAGTAAATCAGTAATATACCTGATGCTTTGGCAGGTAGTGTACAACATTTATACATGAACATTTGTGATATCCAACTGATCAGTGTAACACACATTTTCCTATGTTTAATAGGTAACAACAGTAAGTTATTCTAAACACTGAAAATGTATGAACATAGAGAGTTTCACTCAAGTTTGCACACATTCTTTTAGGAAATTCATCTAAAAAAGGGAATATATTCATAGAAAATAACAAAGAGAATATAATCATTCACACTTGTGGCACTTTTACAGCTTTGCAGCTCAGTTATAAATCAGATGGATCATTTTGGCTGCTGTACATATGTTAACAAACTAACAAATAAGTAACAACAGTAGCAGGGAAGCCCACAGAGCTATAACAATAAACCTGTTACTGTAAGTTGTTTTCTGTTTTCCCTCCTGACTATTTTGCTGAAATAGTTCAGAGTGGAAATATGTTTCTATTCACAGCATGTTAAAGATTTTGTTGTTGTTTGTTTGTTTGTTTTTGTTTTTTGGTAAACACTTTTGTGCAGTTCTAACCCATGGTGTTAAATAAAGCCTCCCTGAAAATGGAGCTATACTGAAAGACCGCTATCTGATCTCCCCAGAGTTTTCTCTTCTCCAGGCTGAACAGACTCCACTATTTCATCCTGTCCTTGTAGGAGAAGTGTTGTATCCCTTGGATCATTTTTGTGTCCCTCCTCTAGACATGCTGGAACAAGTCTATGTCTCTTCTGTGCTAAGCACTTCACATCTGGTCACTGTACTACAGGTGAGTTCTCACCAGCACAGAATAGAGGGGCAAGATCACCTCCCTCAACCTGCTGGTCATGCTTCTTTTCATGCAGTCCAGGATGTGGTTGACTTTCTAGCTCATATTCAGCTTGCAATCCATCAGTATTCTCAAGTCCTTTTTGGCAGGGCTATGCTCAATCATTTCATCTTCTAGCTTGTATTGGTAGTGGAGGTTGCCTCCACAGAGGTGTGAGACCATGCACTTGGATTTGCTGAACCCCATGATGTTCTTGTGGGTCCAAGCTTAAGCCTATCTAGGTATCTCTAGATGGCTTCTCATCCCTCAGGCATGTCAACTGCACCTCAAAGCTTAGTTTGAAAATTAATAGATGATTCTTGAATTTCAAACTTTTCATAAAGCATGAAATATTTACTCATCAGAGTTGCAAACCATAGATGGCTATGTGGTGTTTTCTGTTGTTTGTCAGTTTACTGGTACTTGGGTTCATCGCTACTACTTTGGACACGGATAGAGTTCAGTATCAGGAATCATTTGTCCGCATAGCTTAAGTTCTCCTAAAAGACAAAGAAAATTTTTTACTTCCTTTTAAAGTATTTGGATTAGAATAATGTAAAATTCTGAACCAAACAAGAAAGTCATTGGAAAACTTTCAACAGTTTTGAGACATTAGTTAATAGATCGCAAGCACTGTAAAATGTTGTTGCTCAATTTCAGCCTTGTACAGTTACAAATCTCATAATGAGCTTGGTTTCATTAATGTTCATTTTTAATATATGTTCCTATTTCTTATATAAAGCATTGAGCATGAGATTGTGTCCAAAAAACAAACAAACAAACAAACAAAAAAAACCTTACAAAATGGACATAAAAGAATCAGAACTCAAGCACAATCAAAATAAATGAGCAAATGGTTGCCTAGTGCTGACAAATATTTTTTTGCTTAATGGTAGTTATAAATCCCCCAAATACTTTAAATATATTTTTATAAAATCTTTATATACTTACTGTCTTTGTCTTTAGAAATCATTCTCTCAACACAATTCATTACGTACTTGGATGTAGGACATCAGCTCTACTTTCAGTAGTAACTGACAACTTTCTCATCATTACTAACAAAACAAGAAAAGGAGACTATATGAGGAAAGTGAAATATGGAAAACAGCACTGCAAATCTATTTAGTTTGTTCTTCATGAGATATTTATGTGTGTTTCAAAGATTGTGTTCATAACTGGACAGAAATTTCCTGTATATCTATCTAATTTACTTAATTTTAGAAATTTCATAAAATTGTTAATGATTTTATTTTCTCCCTATTAACTGTTGAGTTATTCACCTCCAAATCTTTTTATACTTTGAAATCTGTTTAAATGAAGTTGCTTTCATAAGCTAGGTCACTTCATTGAGAAAGACAAAAGAAACATGTACGTTTTTCATTATTTAGTTTCAACAATATAAATTATGCACTGGTATATAAGAATTACAACTATGCAATGCTAGCTATTTAAAAAAGTTATTATCTCAATAATGCTACTCCATAATTCATTTCAGCCTAAAGGGGAAAATGTAATTGTTTTAGCACTTTGGGGAGTAAAAATATGTAACTTTAGAGACACCCGTAAGGACAACGTATTGAATATTTCTAATATACATTAATATGCTTGTCTTTATGAAAGTAACATTTGGAGCTATATACTATGTTTTAAACAACTAAGAGCAACAATGAAAGAAAATATCTATACGATAATTTGATAAACATGATAAAAGAAATCACAGAGGCAATGATAATACTAAGTATTATACTTAGTATACTTAGTATTACTTTTATAAACGTGTATTTGCTTGCTACTGTAATTCTTTCTTGGACTACCAATTAAAAATTGTTTATTATTATTATTATTATTGATAAAATCTCTCATCTCTAAGTTTTTTTTTATTCATTTTTTAATTTTGTACATTTTAAAATGGACGTATGGATATTAATTAACTAAATATTTTGTTTGCTATTATTTTGGGGTTTATCTAGTACTCCTTCAAAATTCAGATATGAAAATATCTGTTCAGTATTTTGGATTTCTAGTTAGAAAGTGCTATAGACTAAGTTCAAGTATCAAATAATGAAAAATAAAATTCATCATAATTTTGGAAAATTTATCAGACCATTTCCAGCATCATAAAGTAAGATCTGACTGCAAGATTAAAGTTTAAGTTTACGGATTCAATACAGTGGAAAAGAGAACTTGCTGTAGAAAATTTACATGAGTGTTCTTGACAAAGAGGGCTTTTAAAATATTTACAATATCACGTACGTCATTATTTTCTCTTTGTACACAGTAGATTTCAAACTTGATTAAATCCTGTATCAACAATATGTTCTATACATTTATGACATTAACTCTTGTATCTGCACTTAAATTTTGTACAGTGAGAGTACAAGTTTTTAATGACTGAATAATGAAATCTACAGATCCATCTTTCTTCAATTTAGAGATAAGAATGTGATGTGAGACACCTTGTGATCCTTGAGATCACAAACTCAACCAGGGCATGGTTGCTAAAGCTTAGCCTGCCTGCAGTCTTAACCACTCAAATGATCTCATCAACATGGTGAGCATCAGATTCATTAACACTTCCCTTGTGGATGGTTTGTCTAATATCTGGATAAGCAGGTTATTCTCTGTGCCTTCTAGGAGTCTTCTGGATTTTTTACAGCCCACCATGTTGCTTTCCCAACAGATATCCAGATGGCTGAATTTAATCATTAGAATGAGAGCTCACAAGCACAATGCTTCTTGTAGATGTAGAAAGAATGCCTCATCATAAGGTTCCTGTTGATCAGGTGGCCTGTATTAGACCCCAAACACTACATATCCTTCACTGGTCTGGCCCACATTTTCTACCCTTTCTGGAAATATTACTTATATTAGTCAGAAAAAAAAAGTAAAGATTAGAATAACTTAGCATTATTTATGTCCAAGAAATACTTCTTTATTGTAAATCACAGAATCACAGAATTGTAGGGGTTGGAAGGGACCTCTAGAGATCATTGAGACCACCCCCCCTGCCAAAGCAGGTTCCCTACACCAGGTCGTACAGGTAGGCGTCCAGGCGAGACTTGAATATCTCCAGAGAAGGAGACTCCACAACATCCCTGGGCAGCCTGTTCCAGTGTTCCGTCACCCTCACCGTAAAGAAATTCTTATGCACATTCGTGTGAAACTTCCTATGCTGCAGCTTATGTCCATTTCCCCTTGTCCTGTCTCCACGCACCACTGAAAAGAGCCTGGCCTCACCGCTATGGCTGCCACACCTCAGATATTTATAGACCTGCATCAGGTCCCCTCTCAGTCGTCTTTTCTCAAGGCTAAACAGACCCAGTTCACTTAGCCTTTCTTCATACGGGAGATGCTCCAGGCCCTCCGCTGGACTCTTTCCAAGAGATCCCTGTCTTTTTTGTACTGGGGAGCCCAGAACTGGACACAGTACTCCAGATGAGGCCTTACCAGGGCACAGTAGAGGGGGAGGATCACCTCCCTCGACCTGCTGGACACGCTCTTCTTAATGCACCCCAGAATGCCATTGGCCTTTTTGGCCACGAGGGCACACTGCTGGCTCATGGCCAACCTGTCGTCCACCAGGATGCCCAGGTCCCTCTCTGCAGAGCTCCTCTCCAGCAGCTCATCCCCCAGCTTGTATTGGTGCATGCAATTATTCCTCCCTAGGTATAAGACCCTACACTTGCTTTTGTTGAACCTCATCCGCTTTCTTACTGCCCAGCTCTCCAGCCTGTCCAGGTCTCGCTGAATGGCAGCACAGCCTTCAGGCGTGTCAGCCAATCCTCCCAACTTCGTATCATCAGCAAACTTGCTGAGGGTGGCCACTATCCCCTCATCAAGGTCATTGATGAAGATGTTGAACAAGACCGGACCCAGCACAGACCCCTGGGGGACACCACTGGTTACAGGTCTCCAGCCAGACTCTGCACCACCAACGATTACCCTCTGCACTCTGCCAGTCAGCCAGTTCTCAACCCACCTCACTGTCCACTCGTCTATCCCACACTTCCTCAGCTTTGTTATAAGGATGTCGTGGGAGACAGTATCAAATGCCTTTCTAAAATCAAGGTAGACTACATCTACCGCTCTTCCCCCATCCACCCAGCATGTGACAGCATCATAGAAGGCCACCAGGTTGGTTGAGCATGAGCTCCCCTTGGTGAATCCATGCTGACTACTCCTGACAACCTCCTTTCCTCCCAGTTGTCTGGAGATGGCATCAAGCACAAGCTGTTCCATCACCTTTCCAGGGACAGAGGTGAGGCTGACAGGCCTATAATTACCCGGATCTTCCTTCTTGTCTTTTTTGAAGACCGGAGTGACATTGGCTATCCTCCAGTCTTCAGGGACCTCCCCTGTTATCCAAGACCCCTCAAAAATGATGAAGAGTGGTTCAGCAATGACCTCCGCCAGCTCCCTCAGCACACGTGAATGCACCCCATCAGGTCCCATGGACTTGTCGACCTTAGTACTGCCTAGGCGCTCACGCACATCCTCTTTCCTGACTAAAGGGAAGTCTCCTATTCCCCAGACCCTCTCACTAACCTCCAGGGTGTGGGATTCCTGCGGGAGAGCCTTTTCACTGAAGATGGAAGTAAAGAAGGCATTCAGTATCTCTGCCTTCTCAGCATCCCCCGTTACCAGAACCCCCCCCTCACTTAGTAAGGGGCCCACATTCTCCCTAGTTTTCCTTTTGCTGTTAACATATTTGAAGAAGCCTTTTTTATTATCCTTTATCACTTCAGCCAGATTCAATTCCAGGCGGGCATTAGCCTTCCTCGTTGCATCCCTGCAGGCCCTGACTACATTCCTATATTCTTCCGAAGTGGTCAGACCCTTTTTCCACATTTCATGGACCTTCTTCTTTCCTTTGAGCTTGCGCATGAGCTCCTTGCTCATCCACACAGGTCTCCTGCCACCTTTTCCCGATTTCTTGCTCACAGGGACGCACCGATCCTGAGCTTGGAAGAAGAGCTGTTTAAATGCTGACCAGCTCTCAGAGGCCCCCTTACCTTCTAACACCCTTGCCCACGGGATAGCTCCAAGTAGGTCCCGGAAGAAATCAAAGTTGGCTCTCCTAAAGTCCCGGGTAGCAATCCTACTTATTGCTTTGCTTCTTCCACTCAGGATCTTGAACTCCACCATCTCATGATCACTACAACCCAAGCCGCCCCCAGCCTTTACTTCCTTAACAAGTCCATCCCTGTTGGTGAGAATAAGGTCCAGTAACACCTTTCCCCGCGTCGGTTCCTCCACCACCTGCATCAGAAAGTTGTCTTCAATGCACTGCAAGAACCATCTGGACCGTGCATGCCTGGCCATGTTGGTCGTCCAGCAAATATCCAGAATAAGGCTACAAAGATGAATTGAGGGCTAAAACAACTCTACTAAGAGTGTCTACTAAGAGTATTTAGTTTGGATAAGAGAAGACTCTGGGGAGACCTCACTGTTGCCTTCCAGTAATCAAAGGGAGCTTATAAACAGGAGTGAAACTAATTTTTTATGCAGTCTGATAGTGATAAAACAAAGGAGACTGAGTTTAAAATTAAAAGTGGGAAGACTTAGATGAGATAATGGAGGAAATTTTTTACTCAGAGAGTAAAATAGAAGTTGTGGATGTCCTGTCCCCAGAGATGGTCAAGGCCTGGTTGGATGGGGCCTTGGGCAGCCTGATCTAGTGGTTGGCAACTCTGCCTACTGTAAAGGAGTTGGAACTACATAATCTTTAAGGTCCCTTCTGAACTAAGCCATTTTATGATTCTGTGTTTTTTTTTTGTGTGTGTGTGTGTGTGTGTTTTTTTGTTTGTTTTTAGTGTTCTTCCTTTCTTCCTTTCTTTCTTCCTTTCTTTTTCTTTCTTTTTTCTTTCTTTCTCTTTCTTTTTCTTTCTTTCTTTCTTTCTTTCTTTCTTTCTTTCTTTCTTTCTTTCTTTCTTTCTTTCTTTCTTTCTTTCTTTCTTTCTTTCTTTCTTTCTTTCTTTCTTTCTTTCTTTCTTTCTTTCTTTCTTTCTTTCTTTCTTTCTTTTTCCAATAATAGTAACAGCTTTTATGAAATTTAGCCAAGAGCTAAAGACTTTTATATTCAGATGAGCATGGAGATATTCCTCAGTAACTTGAATGCAGATTCTTTTTTTTTTGCAAACAGTTGAAATTACAAATTTTGTCTGCTCATAAAAATGCTTCTAGTTTTTTAATGTTATGAATGATGATGTTTCCCAATTGCAAAGCCAAGATCAATACAGAAAGGTACAAGTATTGATTCTGTGTTTTCAGTATAAGTAGACACACACACAGAAGAATCTGTTTTATCAGTGTTGATAAATCAGTGATTTATTTCTATCTCAGTCTATTGTTTGTCATATACAATAGGCAGAATATAATGACTTAAATATATGATTCTTTATTTGCTTGCCATTGTTAGTTACAGAAGAGTTATAACAAGCTATTTGGGACCTTGTAATAATGGGGCAACAATTGTTTTGGAAATTAATTTGTTGAATAGGAAATGTTTACTACTTGTCTGCCAAGCTATAGTGATGAGACTGAACTCAGAAGTGCCCTTGAAAATCTGTGTGTATGAGGATATATTCATAACAAATTTATTCCATATAGTGCCAATGAAGCTGCTAAAAGGAAAAAAAAAAAAAAAAAAAAAAAAAAAAGCTGTTTTTCTTAGTGTAAAAAGTGGTGCAAATTTTTATTTCCTTTCCTTATTTTATTTAATCTCTCACATATAATTTGCAGTAACTCACTGAGGTCTTGAGTTACCACAGAATTAAAGCGCATTGCATTTTTATAGCACTTTGAATACAACAGTGCATATTTAGGCTGTGGATTCTCTAAGATGCTACTCAGTACTATATTTTGCATTTGCCATGCAACATTCTAATCTTCTTTAGTCTTTAAATCAGTCTATTAATTCAGGCTTCTGAGAGATTAATTTCTTTTTCACAGATGATTAGTGATCAGTGATAAAGAAAACTCAGTCATACTCGTTTACTTCCCTCACTCACTGTATTAAAAATTTAAATTAATAGATTGAATGAATAATATCAGATATGGCTTTGCGGTTTTGCTTTCTGAACAAACTTACATAGTTTTTAATTGCTAAGTATAAATGCTGAATCAGTTAGTGAAAGAGTTGTAAATATGTAGTTGTATGACCTGTCAACGATATGCCCGTATTTTTAAAGCAGAAGACTATTTATTTTGTTCTTTACAAGTCTTTTAAGTATTAGATGCTAGATGCATATATTCTTTAGCAAAATATATATATAAATAAGTGACAAATGACCTTATCATTGATTAAAGTGGAAGCAGAGAAAAAACACAATTCAACTCACTTCTCCAAAATCTACATATTTATATTCAGCTGTCTAGAATTTCTGAGAAAATTCCATCAAAGATAGTTGAAGAGCAGTCTGCTAGTTGGAAAAATAAAATTTTGATTTGAAGGAAATAATTTATTCAGAACATTTAAAGATATCTTATGGTCTGAAATATATAAACTTAATAGCTTCAACTAATAAATTTTCAGCTTACTTACCCTTGCTATCAAAAATTCTATCCACAAGGAAAGGAATAATATGGTTTCTGTAGAAACAAAATTAGTTTAATAATTGAAACTCAACAAATACTTTCAATACATGGAAAACAAAACATATTCTGTGTTACTAACTAATTGTTAGTGCTTCTTCCTTTCAAGGAAGACATTAACTTACAGAGGGATACATGGAGATAAACTACAGATGCTTGATCCTGTCATGAGAAGATTTTTGATTTCCCACTGACATCACTGTCATTTTCTTTCAGGAGCGTTAAGTGTTTCATTGGGATGCCTGTCACTCTTGCAATGTAGCATATTTTAAGCTTCACCTGTCTATTTTCCATATTAGTAGCTTTCCATATAGAGGAAATGTAAAGCAATGTGTTAAACTATCGGCTGGCAATCACCCAAATCCAAGAAGGAAGAAGGTGGCCTTGAAGAAAGGCTGTGATATTTATTTCAAAGTGATGCTGACACAGAATGAGAGCAAAAAGCAAGACATTTACCAACAAATAGCTCCTTTGAAAGCAGCTTGTTTTGAATCATAATATCTTTGTTCTGCTCTGTTCAGCAAACTGGCAAATTGACATGGGGGCGTTACTCAGTACATTTTGTTCTTGGTAGTTGTACACTGAAGAGGACAGTAACTGCTCTTTGTTAAACTCTTATCTACTTCTCTATTGACAGTTTCAGCCATACTGAATATGCAAGCAATTTAATTCCAAAATACTTTCCCCAAAATTGTATTTATCTGGTCTTTTAAATGTCATATCTCTGACTTAACAAAAATACAAAGAACAACATTATTTCTTTTTTTATACTTAGAATTTTACATACCTTCATCCCCATCTTCAACTTCCAAGTAATTAATTATGAATTTAAGAGTGCAGTGATCATATATATAATGCCTACACTTAGAATAATTTGCATGCCTTGAATGGTGTATTTTAAATATTTTAAATATTTTAATTTAACTTTTATACTTCTTGCGTTATTACAAGTATGTCTGCTTTCATTTAATCTCGTTTCTTGTAATTTTTTCTTGAGAAAATGTTAAACGGACATCTTTATAGGAAATTGTTTTTAACAGTAAGATGTTAGGCTTGTAATATCGATTAATACATTACTTGATATTATTCAGAGAGGTAACAACAAGAAAACTGTTGCTTCCTGAGGGGTAATAGTTGCTTTTGACTTGCCATATTTCAAATATGTAGATATATAAACAAACAGAAAAATGGTCACATGTTCCATCTGTACTAGTTTTGGGGAAATCTAGAATTGGAAATAAATTTAGGCATTCCACGTACTGTTTTTCAATAACTGCCTACAATTCAATACTGACTTTAGTGGAACTATCTTCTTTAAGAAAACCTAAAGGTTCTATTCAACAGGAAGCCAAATAATCCACGTTTACTAATTATCAAAGTTATGTAAGAGATAGTCTGTGAATATATAAATATATATATCAGTACATACCTAAATGTACATTTCTAAATTTTTATAGTCATACATATCTTCCTAACTTAAGGCAGCATTAACAGATTAGATGTACTCATAACATGTAGAGGAAGGAGGCTAACATAGTCGTGAGTCTGTTCTCCATGTCTTTAACAAGTGATGTCAATCATAAATTTGAACAAATATAAAGTTTTCTACTAGGGACATGTGCAACCTACTTTTTTGGGTACTAGTTGAATAAAATAAAAATAAAATAAAAACAGCACCCTTACAAGAAAACTGAACATCTCAGTAGTATGTATTGGCAGCAAAAGCAGGCAGTAAGCTATGTAGTGCATTACCAAGACTTCAGCCAACAGAGTAAGGAAAAAATAGACCATCTCATCTACTCACCACTTGATAATGCATCTGGAAGACTATGTCCTATGTGTGCAAGAATGACATTAGAAATTTAAATAATTGAGCAAGCCTAGTGGAGATCCACATTAAGAATTTGGGATCTTTTATTTGAAGAAAAACTGAGGTAAATTTTTTCTTTTTTTCTTTTTTTTTTTTTTTCAGTCTAAAGGAAGACTTTACTGAGATATAAAATTGCCAAAGGGATTGTATGAAAAGAAAAAAAAGCAACAGTGTCAGTTCTCAGAATTGCCTAATGACACAATAAAACATGACTGACAGAAGTTAGAAAGGAAACTCTGAGATGACTTTCATTAGATAGATAAAAGCTCCTCCCCACCCATCCACCTTCTCAGTGTCAAACACTGGATCAGTTTCCCCAGAGAGGCCATGATGTCTCAAAATCCACATCACTGGATACTTTTGAAAACCAACTGGAAAATGCTCTGAAGGTAGATAAATATATAGGATGGGCCTGATTTCTGCGTGATTTCTGATTAAAAGACCATTAAAGGCCCTTCTTGATCTAAGTTACTTTATGATTGTATATCTCCTGCACTACAAAAGTAGCATGAATATCCTAATAAGTTCTGGGTCCCAACTAAATAAGACAGACTTTGTTTTCACATAGCCACAGGATTTCAAGAGCTTTTATGTCTATGGGGAAATGATCATAAGTGTGTGGGATAGTCTAAAAAGTGCTCCAGAAATATTTTAAAGGGTTTCTTTGTAAGTACTATCAAATCAGGTAAGACAAAGCATATTTGTGAGAACAAAATTTCTGAGCATGTGTCGGATTATGGTCTTTTTTTCCTTGCTTAACAAAAAATTTTGGGGAGATGGTGGAGAATACTGTGGCTAGGACAAACAGATCTCAATTAAAAAATTAAAGTGATATAAAGAAATACAGACGAAGATGCTGCACTGAAAATATATAATATTTCAGATTATAATTTTTTTAAGAGAGATGTGAATGCATAAAATTATTTGATATCTTCTGTAGAAATGGAGATGCATTAAAAACATTTACCTAACTATATTTTAAAGCTTCACAGTGAAGCTTTAATGAAGTTTTAACTATATTTTAAAGTTTAATAGTTAAGTTAACTGAATTATAATATTAGAAAACAAGAACAGAAATGCCAATCTCCTTGTGGTTTGAAATGTTGCTGTATTTAATAATTTTTAAAGTATTTGTTCAGATGATAAATTCTTTAGATCAAAATTGATAATTTGATTGTACATGGAAAAGCAGTTGCAAGTGCAACCAGGAGTGTTGATTTTTGTTTTGTGTATGGCATAAATATATGACAGTCATTTTCCAAAAAATGAGTGGCGCTCTTGAGATAAGCTAATCTCTCCAGCTAGTAGAACTTACAGTAGAATCCTTTAAGTTTTATGTAACTCTTCAAAAATGTTTCAAAGAAAATTTTGCACCTCAACCTTGGATTGGAAATTTCTTTCATGGATTCAAAATAATGAGCTTCTTGTCCAGAAGCTGGTCAGAATAGTTGTCTTTAAATGATGTTCTAATTATTGCCTCATTATGTAGAAAAGGTTCCTCTGAGAGTTTGCCACCAACTAAAGCCAGAATTATTTTATTGTTGAACATAACAGGGAAGAAAATTTCCATTAATAACTCTGTCCTGGTTATGATCCATGACATAGCTTAGACCACACCAAACTGATGGTAGGTAATGGTACTTCTGAATGGATCTCATAGTTTGACATTACTTAGACACAACAGAAGAGACAAAAACATTAAGATCTCTGTGACATTTTTTAGGAGGCTGTAAGACTGAAATGATTTAAAATATCTAGATTTTAGGCCAAAAATGTAGTAACCTGTGTCTTAATTTTAATTGTAGTCCTGAATATGCCTTCCAATTACTCTGTTTAAACACAATACAATTCTCTTCATACACATTTCCTTGGGATTATCATGACAACTGTTAGTTAAGTACTGTCCCTGAATATCAATACTTCCTCACTGTCAGCCTCCATTGTTATCAATTATCTGGGTTTCATTCACATGGAGAACAAAAGCTAGCTAGAAGGCTAAGGCATCAAAAATTCTATTCCATGAAATTTCAAAGGTAACACTGAATGAGACAGAAGGGAATAATTGATTTTCTGATCCAAATTCAAGGCTACATTTAAGGGTCAGACATGGATTATCTTGCTTACCAACAAAAAAAGATAAGGGCAAACAAAATAAGCTACTTCTTGTTTCCTCCTTGACATTCTCAGATTAGTGCAGTACTGGCATTCTGTGTGATTTACATTTTGCCAAATACCAAAAAAAGTCTAGTTTATTTTTTTTCCCCTGAACTCGAGAGTTTTAGAAACATGTTTTATCTTTTAGGTCTCTTTTTATGTAATAACAGAATAATATATCTTTTTTATGTATAATTGTGCTACTTGTCTGAAATAATGACAGCTTGTCTTAGAGTATATTCAGTTGACAAGCTTTTGATTGCGTATAGGGTACATTCTGAAAGGCTGTTAAATTTGTGATTATGTTTGGACACGTGTTTAGTTGCAGTTATATTAGAATAATGTGTTACCTGAGCTGTTGGAAAAACAAAAAGAAAGAAACAAAAGTAAAGAACAATTTCTTTACTCTTTCAAACTGTTTCACGCTAACTCATTAGTATCATCTTTTCATTTTTACTAACATTTGATTTTTGTTAGCATATGAATATGCATCTCATGTGAAATATTTCCCTCTGTTGCTACTATATTTAATTTCCTTATCTCCTCCCTGGTCTTGACTTTTGTTGTGTCTCTGATGCTAATATCAAATTTCTCTACCTTCATATTCTTAAATATTAAAGCATGTCTGAAATAATTTCTTGATAGATAATATCACAGAACAGAATATATTTCACTAGATGAGCAATTGCTAATTTATAATACTATCCAGGACTTTGCAAACTTTGTTCTAGGACTTCTGGAATGAATTATATTTCTTATATTCTTTTCCTTTTCACATGTCTGCTCTGAAAAGTTCCAATGAAGTAACACATGCATGATCATTAACTTTCTGTACTTCTTCTGAGTCACATTTTCATGTTCTGTCACTATTAAAATTAATTCACGCTTCTGTTAATTTTCTTGTAATATAAAACCATCACTAATTACCGTAATATAGTTACAAAGTTAAAATTTTCTTTTACTGTTACCAAGAATTGCTGTACTTAACAGTTTTAATTGTCTTCCTCTGTAAAAACATTATAATTCCTTTACTGTGCAAAGAGAATGTTCGATTTCACCTATTTTAATTCTTTCTTGGCTGCAGACAGAGTAGACATTAAAAATTAAGGTAAACAAGGAATGATAAATAACACACTTAATGTCACAAGTTTTTTGACTGATGCATTCTTCCAGCTATGGCAATCAGTGATTTAAATATTTCTTAAAGTAGAGATTATACCTAGCCTCTGTTTTTAATAGATAACTAAGTCGTCTTCTCTCTGAATTTGTGTAATCCTTTTAAAAACCTATTTACAATTCTAACATTCGCAACATTTGGCAGCCATGAGCTCCACACTGTAATTATACATCAGACACAGGTTTAGCAATTTTGTTTTGCTCTAAATTTCTTGCTTGATAATTTGTCATCCTTTTTTTTTTTTTTGGCTTTCATGTGACAGAGTAAAAGTACATAATCATTTTTCTATTCAGTTTCAAGACTTTTTTTTTTCTTTTTTTTCTTTTTCCCAGAATTCTCATACCCTTCACTATCTGTGTCTTTTCCTGAGATCTTCAGATTACGGTTGTACACTGTTCCCTGTCATTGTTTATTTTTTTTTTGTTTATCCACTTCTTATCAAAGGATTTATTAACACCTGTCTCTTCTGTTTTATCATCTATCATTATGAAATACTTTTGCATTTAGCACTCATATTTAAATCTCACATTTTAATAGATAAATATAATGGGTATAGCAAGTTTTTGGCAGAATGGGGCTGTGAGAAAAGAGACTGATTCTTGAAGGAATCCACCACTAACCAGAGATGACCCAGAGCCAGAGATGATGCTGGTTTCATTTCTGGAAGAGCAGATCTAAGAAATTAAAAACTACTGTGGAGCAGCAGCTAGGAGATAGGAGTGAAAAAATGTAGAGAAAAAAAGTCCTGCAGTCACCAAGATCAGTGAAGGGGGAAGGAAGGAGGTGCTCCAAGCACTACAGCAGAAGTTCTCTTGCAGCTCATGGACAAAATCATGAAGAACTAAAATCAGTCAGAAGCTGATGTGGAATCAGCTCAGGAAGGACAGCATACCATGAGAGGGGTCCTACATTGATCAAAGCAATCACAGAATCATAGAATGGCCTAAGTTGAAAAGGGCCATAATGATCATCTAGTTTCAATGCACCTGCTGTGTGCACGATTGCCACACTAGACCTGACTGCCCAGAGCCACATCCAGGCTTGCCTTGAATGCTTTCAGGGATGGGGCATCCACAACCCGTCTGGGCAAACTGCTCCATCTACTGAGTGAAAAACATTCTCCTGATATCTAACCTAAATATGCCCTGTCTTATTTAAAAACCATCCCCCCTTGTCCTATCACTATCAATTCATGTATACAGCCATTACATGGAAAAGAATGTCCATGAAAGAGTGGCAGAGATAACATGCTATGAGCTAAGTGCAACCACTATTTTCCGTTTCTCTGTTCTTTTTGAGGGAAAAAGGGAGAGAGTGGATGCAGAGGTGGAGTTTTTAGTTGGCTTTTAGTTTCTCACTGCTCTAGTCTGTTCAATGAATTACAATAAAATTCAGATATCTCCCTTATGCTGAGTATGTTTTACCCATCGCAGTAACTGAAGAGTGATCTCCCCGTCTTTATCTCACTCTACGAGCCATTTATTTTTTTCATACTTTCTCCTTTTTTTTTTTTTTTCTTTTGGAAAGAGAATGAAAGAACAGTTTGATGGATCTTAGCTGCCTATCACTGTAAAACTACCTCAAGCAATCAGAAATTTTTATGAAATATACACAATTTCCCCCTAAAAATTCATTATTGTTTTCAATCTTCTATGAATGTAGTAATTATGAGTTTTAGCAGACTTTCTGGTGGGGTCCAGGACTGATAAACAATACTAAAGATTAATCTCTTATTATCTACTTTTTTTTTTCCCCTCCATTCTTTTATTACCAGATCTCTTGACTCATGAGAATTCTGCTTCCTGAGAAGAAACTGGTGTAACTTTCCTGAAAGACTTTTGAAATCACCTTGATCCACTAGTTTATTGATTCTTTAAAGACTAATGAATATGTGAGGTATGACTTCCTTGCACAAAATTGAAGTGTATTCCTCTTCCAAATATCTTTCATATATTATTCATATGTATGCTATTTGTTTTCACTTTTAGCACCAATAAGTGACAGTAGTCTACAAGTCATCATTGAAAATCTTTCTAGTAATATGTCATAAAAGCCTTCTTTATTTAGTAGCAAAGATTATTTGAACAATAAATTGATTTTATACACTTACGCAGGGATTAATATTTCAGACCTATATCAATTCAGGGAGACATATCCGTAGTACAGAGATTCACAGTTGACACTGATGTTTCTATAAGCATAATCCGTATCGCATTCTGAAATCTTAAGTCTGATTTTTTAGAATATCAAATAGTTTCAGTTGGACAGCAGGAAATCACCTTACGAGCTGTTAAATTTTGTCATTTTTATTTTGTGTTATTCATGCACTTTATTATACTTTGGAACAATCTTCTTGTTTAATAGTCATTCACAAGTGATACACTCAGACATCTTGCTGTAAACTATTGTAGTACCCAAAACATCTGCAAATACCTGTTTTGTTTGGACATGAAAATATAATTTTTTTTTTTTAAGTGAATATTTGCATTTTTTCTTCAGACAAAACATTGAAAACCATGGAGACCATATGAGAGTTCTTTTACACTTTTGAAATTCCTTTTAGCTATTTATGTTTGATAATTGTTGCTAATACTTCAAATATCAAGGAAAAAATTCTTTAATAATGTTATGCCGATGTAACCTGGCCCTATCTGTATAGGTTAATTTCCATTTGTGAGATATGAAATTATTTGGAAGCATGGAAACATCAAAGACCATTAAACCAAGATACACTACATTATGGATGCAAAGATTCGGGAAAAAGCAGTTTTATCAAAGCTGGGGGGTAATTAATGCAAATCCCAAGACTTTAAAGCAGGTAAATAAGCATGAAAGCCTCATTCATTTCTGAAAAAGTGCATATATTGGTTTGTTTTGGTTAAAGAGGCTGATGAAGAGGTCTAGACATATGGACTATGTCAGGAATAAGACAGATATTCTAGATTTTTCTGGACTGTGAACTAGATTGTGTGAACTATTTAAGTTTGGTTAATATTAATGAGAATGAAGTAGGAAGAAAGCCTGAAGCTTAATAAATGATTTGGAGAGAATGAAACATACTGGCATTCATTTATAAATCATAAAAATCCAAGAGACTTGAGACATTAATGTGAGTCCTGTCTGCAGTCAAAACTCTGACTCCTTTCATTATTTAATCAAAAGGTCTAACATCTAGTAAATGAAGATATGCAGAAAACGTATTTATCTTTTTTCTTTATATCATCTATATCATTTTACCTTTAATAAACATTAGAAAGTAAAAATATATACATTAAATAAAATATATGTAAAAAAAAATTCTGAAAGGAAACTCACTGTAAAGAAAATTAACATTTCTTGTGAAACATGTGATGTAGAAGTATTGACAATTACACATTTTTATCATGGAGAAAGTTACATTATTCCAGATGTGTCAGGGACCCAACGGTCCTGGATGAAGAATGATCCTGAATTGGAACAAAGCTTTCTGACAGAGAGCATAACTGGATGGCTGTGTGACTAGAACCATGGGCTGTATAATACTTTTGAGGAAAACAGCATTTATGGTTATAACCACTTAGCTTGTTTTCATAGAAAGCTGACCTTGGTAGTTTATCTTGTTTTGTGAATGACTTGTTTTTCTGCAAGCAAGTGCTGTGCTTGGGTTCTACATCATGCGCTCACCACACAGATGTGACGTGCAAGTGGAAAAAACTCCTCAGACCCTGGAGAGAATAAAAGCAGAAAGAAGGCTGTGGTGAATTTGAGAGAGAGAGAGTGCACCTTGAAGCAGGGGACACCTTCCTGCTGAATCCACTGTGACATGTTTCTTCAATTTCTCCTTCTTGGCCTTTTGCCCATCTTTCAAGGGTTGGTAAGAAATACTGCATTTTACTTAAGGAGTCTTCTGCTTGCTACTAACTGAGATTATAAATGCCTCTGTGTGTGTCTGTATTGAATAAAATTTGTAACCCTCTTTGACTATCTTTCTTGCCTTCACTCCTGAGACATCCTGTTTCTCAGATACAAATGTAACCTGAAGCACCAGAATTTAACAATAAACTACAGAAAGCATACTCATTCATTCATTCATTCATTCATTCATTCATTCATTCATTGTTTTCATCTCTCTTTTAGTATAGCTACCAAGGGCAGAGTGTAAGGACACAAGCCTTACAGATTTTGGAATCTCTTCTTGAAAGTCATACGTCATTTCAGTGTTCTTCTAAAGGAAGGGAGACAGGAACTATTATGAGATCAATGATGAGCATATGCCATATATTCTTTCCCATACTAATGAAGTTTTCAGTGTTGCTGTTAAAGTTCTGCATTCATGTAACAGAAATTACACAAATTTGTCAGAGATCCAAGAGAAGTCTTGATTTTCACAAACAAATTTCAATGGTGACTCATTTATACATCTTTCCAGATGCTTTACATTATCTTTTATCATATTAATCTCCTGAAATATATTTCAATATAGTTACAGAACTGCTGTGTTTGGAGTTCAGCCAAAGTCTATAATTTTTCTTCATTGGTTGTGTGTCTTTTTTGTTTTTTTTCCCTCTTTTCTAAAAACATGTATTTTCACATTTTGGTCTCACTTTATTAATATGCGAACCTCCTTAAATAAAGCTTTATGCCTAAGCTCCCATCAGAGGATTTTGGCCATATTTTATAGTTTTGTATTTCTAGCAGATAAAAGTATTTTTCCATGATGTGAAACATCATTTGAGTTGTAAATCACATGAAGTTTTAGAAAATAGTAACTAGAATTTCTAACATACATAATTATATGCTTAATTGAAACAGCCACATTTTACCATATCTCTCTGTGGGTATTTTACATATATTACAAGGATATTTCTAGAAATATTTCTTATTGAGGAAACTTATCTTTCTTATATAGGAAATAACAGAACTTTTATTTCTTATCGCTACAAGATAGACATGGTTAAATTACTCATATCTACTCATGTATTCCCCTGTGGCAACTTGATCTAGAGGTTGATGACCCTGCCTGTGGCAGAAGAGTTGAGACTAGATGATCACTGAGATTTCTTACAACCCAAGTCATTCTGTGCTTTTGTGATTCTATGGTTCTATATAAACTGAAGTTCTGCTTGTCTATCATATCCACAACTGATTATAGATTTTAGAGTTATCCTCTGGAAATTGGTTACCTCCTTCGTAAAAAAAAAAAAAGCTGTTGTTGCAATGTTGCTAGGAGGTGTAATTTCTCTGGTATAGAAAGATTCTGACAATCTCAGATGAGAGGTGATTCAAAGGTTTATGCAGATCAAGGTGACTTGCTGCTATAGTTAATCATAGCTGTTTCAATATTGTTCCAGACCCTGCAAAGTGATGTAACTGCTCTACAATAATGCCACTGTACTGTGATTCATATCTCATAAACAATGCATTTTAAAAGTCAGTTGAATGACTACTTCCTTAGTGCTCTCTGTACAGTTGCTAAGTATAAGGTTTTGTTAGACACGTCTCACGTGTTGGAAAACAGTATTCCTGGTATCTTAATTAGTTCTTAGTTCTTAGTTATAAAAGGAATCCTCTGCATAGTTTTGAAGAATTTGTCATGACCATAGCACTGTTTGAGACCTTTCTATGGTCTGTTGAATTCCATGTTGCCTTCATGACTAAGGTGATTTATGGGCAAGAATTATTCCTGCCAGAGTCACAATGTTCTACTTTCAGCTTTGGCCATCTGAACATTTATGTCATTGACATAAAAAGTGTTGTCTAAAATCAGTGCTTAAAATATCACAGAATCCCAGAATGGCCTGGGTTGGAAGGAACCTCAAGGATCATGAATTTCCAACCCCCCTGCCACAAGTGGGGAAAATAAATCGGTACTTTCCGAGGATGATTTACTGAACTGAAAAACAGACTACGTATCGTCCTGAAGATGTCTTTCTCTGCTTTGATTATTATATAACGACTTGAGACTTTATGTTTAATTCTATCAATTTGCTAGATTAGATTAATTTCCTCTTCATATGTGGCCTTCATGACTCTACACATAATTTTGTGCCACAGGTTCCTCAGAGGAATGAAAATATTTCATTCTTATAACTTACAGGGAACTCAATCATAAACTTCCACATGCTTTCAAGTTTTACCATGATTCATACATCTTCTTTATATATATATATATATATATATATATATATAGTATTACTTCCTTTATTCTACCTTCAACAATAAATTTTATGTTATGCATTCCTTTTAATAAGCTGATTCATGCCAGGTGCCACTTTTACTTATTTTATTTTAAGAAAACAAATGACCCAGAAAGTTAATGATGAAAAACTGCACCAATGGGAGGTCAAAAAATTTATTTTCTGACACAGAGTCATTAAATGAGTCAGTATACACCAAGGGTGGCATTGATTATCATAGCCTCTGTACTCTTAAAGGTTAATGATGAGGATAATTAGGTGACCCACTGGAACTGGATAATATTCAATCGAGATAAGTGACAGGTGACTGTAGTTATTAAAACAAACAAACAAACAAACAAACAAACAAAAAAACCCACCAGAGACAGACTCTCTAACTTTGTCACTTACTAAAGTTGTCCAAAAAAAGGACATACTAAAAATATTTTCATACTAAAAAATGTTCATGCTAAAAATATTTCATCGTGGTAATTAAATGCAAAGGGTTGCTGGAGAACAAACTGATGATTATGCTTTCTAGATTTAGGAATTTAAACTTGGAAACTAACACAAGTAAGCTTAGAAGATGTTTATTGCATACTTTGCTTTATCATAGGAAAAAGCACATTTGTGACAGATAAGAGATTTGGTATAGAAAACTCATTGGTCCTAGCGATTTGATTGCTGAGTGCTGTAACATTTTAAGAAAAGATGCAGAAAACGTTAAGAACGATTTAACTAACAAAATGATAAACAGAAAAACAAGGTGGAAGGCATCTTTTATTAGAGTTCTCCACTCGCAATAACGTAATAATGTAAAAAAGCAAACATTAAATGTTGGAATCTTTTATAAATATATATATATATTATATATATATATATATAACTGATACAAAGGAATTGAAACCAGTTGTTATTATCTACTAACTGTGTACTTTTGATTCAGTACTAAACCATGTCTTATGAGGGAGATAAGTAGAATAAAAAGCAATTATATTACTTGCATTTTATACCACATTTTTGTGCTTATTTTAAATGTGAATATTCATGCTGTTTTTTTCAAGTATGACAATAATTACAACTTTTTTTCCTTTTTTTCTGAAAAACAGAAATTTTAAATGTGTTCTGTCATCATTGTTCTAATTACTTTCAAATGAATTCCTATGAAAATATCTTCTTTTTCAATACTGTATTTTCTTGCCTGATTTCTTTGATTATACTATTTCAGAAAGAACAGATAGAAGTTCCATAGTTTCCATCTCCTAATTTCCTTAATTCCACAATCAATTAAATGTCTTATTTTACACGTAATTTCTGTTATAATAAAGAAAGTGACCTTATTTTTCCCCTTCTCTGTCTAAATTTTTTATAATTTCACTAAATCTGGCATAACAACGGTTCCAATTTTTCTTTCTTCAAGTACTGTAAGATACAAAGCTTCATTCCAGGCACTTAATGCTTCAATCTTTTAGCTAGTAAAATAAATAAGAATAATGAATCTTCCTCATTAGAGATATCATCTAGCTGGTCTTGACTGTACAGATGTACTACTCAAAGATTTGTGAACAAGCAACTGGTTTACCTACAGCTAGATACATTGAGCAGCCCACAGCAGGCCATATGTAGGAAAAGGATTACAATGTTATAACAAAAAGCAAGAAGTTTTGCCTGGGGGGCGCTGAAAGTAATGTAATTCTTCCATGACTAGCCTGATGAAGTGTATACTGCAAAATAAGCTGGTCATAATGCAGCTGTAGAGATTAAATGCCTCCTAAATGCTTAATTTTAATTGAATTGAGGTTAGTTTGAAGACATAAAAGTATGTCAAACTTTTTTATATTTTAATAGTTTAAGTATTTAATATAAAATAATATAAATAAAATAATAATACAATAATACAACAGTAATGATATAATAATACAAAAAGTAAAATACTTAAAGAGGCCTCATGAAAGCATTACAAAACAAACTTAACTGTCATAGTTTTCTTCAGTAACAAAAAAAATGTTACTCTGTCAAAGTTAGGACTCTTATAAGCTAGTATAGAATATTTCTTTTAGTTCACTATCTTACACTTCATTGAAACGGAGTGCTGAAGGTATTGATTCAATTGAATACCTCTGCAAAACAGAATAGATGCAATCACAGTTATCTACATGTATATTCCCCAAAGAATAAACTTCTTAAAGTAAACAAACCTATGAAATTTCTCAGGATAACATTATTCATCTGAATATATGCATTTTTATTATTTAACAAAAAACTTATACCTCTCACCACCTCTCATTCCTAAAAAGATGGGGAAAAAAGATTGTATGTTTCTTTCACTATGTAAGAAAATAAAGTGCCACATTAGGTTTCCCCATAATGAATGAGCCACAGTGACCTTTGTGCCAAAGTAAATTGTACCAGTTCCATGTGCTGTCATTATTTATTTATTTATTTCCTTCCATATTTTACATAAGCTGCATAATTTACATGACTTTTTAAAATAAATTAAGACTCAAGAATTAGCTTTATATATTTTAAAAAGTAATTTCTGTGTTAAACTTAATGTAGAGAGCTACCTTAGCAATTTGTCTGGCATGTATCTATGAGAATCTTGATATTATTAAAGGCCTAATTTCCAAACTGTGCTGTATGCAACACAGAGGACCTTCTGCATGTCCTCCACACAGTAGGCAACCAAGCCCACTCTGTCTCTAGGAAAATATATACAGTTGGGGAATAATGATCCAGAGCTATTCCGTGAATTCCTATGGAGACATAAAAATACACTCATTACTTTTTTTTTTTTTTTTTTTTTTTTTTTTTTGAAAAGGCAGTTTTCAAAAGTTCTAAAATGATTTTTTTTTTCCAGAATTTATCAATTATTTCTTTCTTCACTATTTCAGCTTTTTCTTTTTTCTTTTTAATTTGTTTATTTGCTTGTTTGATTACTGTTTTATTGTTGCTTTTATTTTTGTTGGTTTGATTTGTACATATATACTTCATTTTACTTCTAGACTTCTCTGAATACATTGCCATTTTCATGCAAGCAGACTGTAAGTACACTTAATTTCTTTTCACACCTGTGCTGCCACTAATTGCTAGTTTACCTCTCTGGTTACAGACACTTATAGTCTATAATTACTCTATGCACTAATTATCTTGAATTTGGTTTGGTGCAAGGGAAGAAGTCAATGAGAAATCATATATCCTCATTTTCTGGCACTGGAAATAAGAAATCTAAGAAATCTTCCTTTGTTTTTTTTGTTTGTCCTGAAACTCACTCTCTTCTTTTTTATTTCTCCTGGACATCCAGTAGGGTAATGATCTCCAGACCACAATGCAAACACATGTTCTATTTTGGACCAGATGCGTTATTTTATTTTATTTTTTTAATAGTTCATATCCCTTATTCTTTGTAAGTGAAAAATGTCCCCTTTGGACTTAATCAGCATTTTCTCTATGCTTGTAATGGAATACTGTAAATCTTTCTGCAGACAGAAAACACATAGTAAATTAGTGTTTTATTGACCAAAAATTAGTTCATGCATGTTTGGAAAAACATGAGCTCTGTTATTAATAGTCATTAAAACACAAATTTACAATTACTGGAAGTAGTAGCAAACATAAATCAGATTAAAAACCTTTGCAAACTAATCAAATTTTTAATATTCTCTCTCTCTCTCTCTCTTTTTTTTTTTTTTTTTTTTTTTTCCCCCAGTTTCTAGCTTTCATCTCTCACAAGCATCTCTCCATCCTTCAAACTTAGCTGAATTTTTTAAGGACAAAGCATCTCTGTTTTTTGATGGCTTCTTTATTGTAGAATAGGCTTTAAAATTAGTTTACATCATTAAACAAATATGACTGGTGGTTCAACTTCATCAAACATCAACATTGGCACAAATGTTCACAAATGTCTTCCTTGGAAATTCAAATCAGACACTAAGGAATTAAAAATATTTGCATCTTACTTCTTATTGAAATTTGCAGTATCAGGGAAAACTAACATTCCATAATTCCATATAGTTTCTGCCTATTAAGTTGTAGTACTTTTATTACAATTAATTACAAAATCTTCACAAATAAAATGTTTCTTTTGCTTTATATAATTTTAAATTTCTTGGAAGATAAAAAAAATTAGAACATATAAAAGTGTTTAATGGTATTGTAGTATTTTAATATTATTATAATTTTATATTAAATATTATTGTTATTGCAGTCAAAAGACAAAGGACAAAATAAATAAATGACAGAATCATTAAAAAAAAAAAAAAAGAGTCCCAAGAACTGTTCGAATGAAATAACCATAAATATATTTTTTTAAGATTTTAACAGATTTTTATGAATCTTTTATTCTATTAAGTGGGATAAGAAAACACTGGACCATTGTATACATTGATACTAGTGCTTTAAAGACGACACTGTACTCCTACATAATCCTGTATCATATGGAAGGGATAATCTAATGAAGAAATAAAGTAAATGATTTTGCCATTGTTTTCCTCAGCATAAAGTTATTATCAAAGAATTTTAATGCTGTGAAACAAATATCATTACTTTGCATGTGTGTATGTGTGTATGTATAAATAAATAAATAAAATAATTTAAAAAACAATGATGAGAAACAACAAAAAAAAATAGAGTGTTATCTGAACTACATAAAATATGAATGAGGAATGGATAGGAATTTTCAGAAGGCTCTTTTGAATGGTAATTACTAAGCTGTAACTACTATCACTGTTGATTTAGGTTCACCAGTGATACAGTAGTAAGATTCTGACCTCAAACTGTAACAGGTACTGTTGTTTAGGATATGTAGTATGAAACTTTGTACTCACTAGACAAGAATTTAGTATAATCTAGAACAATGTCAAGTACAATTGTCAGTTACAGATCTTAGTTATGGTTCATTAAGATTTATGAGCTGAATATATTTGTATATGAGCTAGCAAAACAACCAAAAAACCCCAAACAAATACAGTGCTGGGTTTCACCCGCACCCTGGCAATGTGTCCATGTTAGCAACTGAAAGGTGAAGTTCTTAATAAAGATTCAAATTTCTCAGTAGTATTCTTCTTGTGCTTGCCTTAATTTCTTTTCTTTCCCTCTAATTTGCTGGGAGTATTTGCAATCCAGGTTATAGATTGTATAATAAACACAATTTACATAATATGCACATTATTTTGAAAATCCCTTCAGTCCTTTCTGTATCCTTAGAAGAGATAAATTTTAATGCCATACTCTTCAAAATCAGTAAGCAGAATTTCTGATTGTGAGATTCATCTGCCTACTTGAGTATAGCAGAAATAAACCCAGAAAATCTGTACATATCTTGCCTCACATAGTATTTTTGAAAGACTCGACATGCCAATTGTTGTTTTGAGCAAATATCACCTTTGCTGATTTTAGCTCATGAGATATGGCAATACTGAAACAATTGCCATACAATATGTTTTAAATTGATAATTGAAACATTTATTAAGAAATCAAGCCATTTAAGGTCCTCAAAGTTCATTCCAGCTTTTGATACAACAATAATACAATGACAAAGTGACAGCATGAACTGTGTGTATATATATATATTGACATACACATATATTAAACAGAAGTTTGAAACTAAAAGTTCTTATTTTCTATGCTTATGTGTTCCAGAGTACCTGCAATTCATTAGGTAGAAAATATTCATAATTCACTCTGAAACAAATGCCTCCATTTTACTTCACTATTAACACTATAACACTATTTCATAGAGAAAATTCTCAGCTACATACCACTATTTTTCAGCATATTCACAGCAATTAGCTGTGCATTTTTACCAGTGATGAACAAGTGCCTGCATGCTGCACACTTAAAAATCTGCACCAGTGGAGGTAAACCATTGTCACTGTTGTCATTGCTGAAATGAACCACCCACTACCTCACACTGCTTGTTTTCCATAAATGTTCAGAAAGCATGAATGAAGGTGCAATCTTTTTCTGCCTGAAGAAAATCAGTTATACACCTTTGCTTCGTATACACTTCCATGTCAGACTGTCCCTCTGCTGCCATAAGTCATACAGCAACAAAATGTTATGGAATATTGGTGGAAACATTCAGCATCTACTGCCATGCCACCAACATTCACCTCAGACATTGTGGGTCAACATAATAAAATAAGAAGCATTTCTTTCAGACCAATTCCCATATAAGATTACTGAGTTTTCTATAAGAATAGGAAGAGAAGTCAAGTAATTAATCAATTTATTACGCTCAGAGCAGAAACAAACAAAAAAAACTTGTTGTCATCGTATAAAACCATGAAGGATATAAAAATCTATGGCAGAAAGCATAGAGTTCTATAGTTATTTTATCACTAATGTTGTATCTTATTCTACTTTTTTACTTGCATTTTCCCTCCTTGGTCCCAGAGCTTTCACAGTATATTTTCTGTTGATTCTCAGTACTACCTTGAGGAACTGGAAAGAATAAGAAATATTCGTAAGTGAGCAAGAAGCTGTCAGAAGTCAGTAAATTTTTTATGATGTATATAACTTGAAAAGATTTATGGAAATGTACTTTACGTTATATTTGAATTCCTCTTAGCTCTGGCCTGTGTTCTATTTCATATATTTTTATAAGGCTTGCAGTGTATCTGTTCATATTGTTGACTTTTTTATTTAATTTTCTCAGACATGTTGACATTTAATAGGACTGAATAATGAGAGCTTCCCACAATGGATATCGTGTACTTATTTATGTTCTCTGTAAATACATAGTTTTAGCTGTTAAAATATTCTTCTAAGCACACTCAAAGCACATGACAGGAATCCATAACGATGGTTTTCTTCTTTTTTTTTTTTTTTTTTTTTCCCCTGATCAAAATCACAAGGAGATTGTTCTTGTAAGAAAGGACAAATCTTATGCTCAGCCAGACTTTCAAGAATTGTAGTGCAATGCTAACACTCTTGAAATTTCTTCACTAACTGTAATCAATTTTAAAAGTGTATGAACCTCATGAACTTGTCATTGACATAATAAAGCCCTTACCTCTACCAGTTTTCTTAAAGCAGTGTTCCACACAGCTAGTAAATAGCTAATGAGAACAGACATCTATAGTGACCCAAACAACATCTGCAACAGCAAATCAATAACATATTCAATTTAGTTTTATTTAGAACAGCAGGACATTCATTTAACAGCAGTAATTTACCACAAAATATTTATTGTAGTAAGTGGTTGAAAATACTGGTATTTGTACATATGCACATGAGCACATATAAGTATATGGAGAGGTATGTCTCTCTATATAATTACATTTATATATACACAGATGCCTTTTTAATAAATATATCATACAAATAAAAAAAGTAATTGTCAGAATAAGTGTTTAAAGTTTTAGTCAGTTAAAAAGCATACGGCAGTCCCCAAATGAAAGCTAAGCACAACAAACTTAGATGAAAGTAGAGGCATTATTTTAGCCCAATAAGTTTTCAGACAATGCCAAATCATAATTTCAGGTATACTTAGCTCAACATAAGGATCATTTGATCTTTCTGTAGCAACAAGAGGACTCTGTTTCAGCTCTCATATTTTACAGAAAGAGTCCTATGTGAGACTGTTTAAAGGAATGCAGTTTAACTTCCAAGTTAAGCAAGCAATGAGCTGAACTCAGCACAGTTCTGTCCATCTTGCTTGTTGAGAGAGAGTTCTCCAAAAAAAATCTGTTCCCAGAAAAAGCTTTGTCTTAGGCAATTGTGTTGTTTTGCTCAAGAAGATACAGGAAATGTGCTAAAATTTGTCTGGTGTAGATGATCAAGATATCAGGACAAGAAAAGTATTTTGTAAAATATTTACAACATTAACTGCTATCTCAGAAGGGGTCTGGGGAAGGAACAAATAAATAGAAGAAAAAAGAGTCATCCTCAGCTACTTTCTTCCCAAATAAATGGAAACTATCATTTTTTGCATTTCCATTTTTTGTAGATTGCATAACAAATAGGTAGTTTAATTCTATCACTTCTATTTCTGAAGTGTTCGTGAGATGGCTTTGAGTGTGTTACTTCATGACCTGCAGGGAAATGAGTCAAGGTAGGTGGATATCCTTGAATACCTAACAACAGACTAGAAAACTTTCCTATCTCCTCTTCTTCAATGTCTTTGTACAAGAAAAACTCTGTGCAAGGAGCAATGATGTTCTGGACATATAAGAATATTTTGGAAGTCCTCAAGAGTACTCTAATTATTTCTAGTAAATATTTGGCAAGTTATTTATTTCCCTAGGATTGTTTTGCCAGCCAGCCTGCTGGAGGAGGTGATCCTTTTCCTCCACTCATCACTTGTGAGGACACCCCAGTGTAACCAGTCCTGAGCTCTTCATTGTAAAGGAAACTTGAACATACTGGAAAGAGTCTAGTGAAGTCCATGAAGCTGATGAAGTGACTGGAGCATCTCTCCAACAAGGAAAGTCTGAGAAAACCAGGACTGTTAAGTGTGGACAGAGAATGTTTTGGGGGTAAGTATATAGGAGGCATTACCTTCAGAGCTAGCTCCATAATATTAATCAAGCTCAACTTTATGTTTGTGAACTTCTTTAATGTTATTTATTTGGCACCTACTATTCCAGAATCATCTAGTACTTTGTAAAGTTTCTCTTTGAGGTTTAGAATTTAATTGTGTGAGTATTCAAAAGATAATTTTATGCAGCTACCTGATTAAATGTTCATTCACATAATGATTAAAAGTGTCTTATGATGACAGTTATAGTATGCCAGTTTCAGAATGGAATGATTATCACCTGATGATTGTAGACCTGAATGTCTATAATGGGAGTAATTTTATAGCGGCATTTATTATAAATTAATACTGATTGTATATTACAGTGATTATTTTGTTGTGTCAGATACCTATTTGAACAGAAATAATTATTTTCAGCCTTCACTTACCTATTGACAGACTTTCAATTAGAAAGTAAAAAAGCAGAACATTTTACATTTTTCAAGTATTCTATTCTGTCTCCATAGGGATATGGTCAAAATAATTGCTGTTAGAGACAGTCCAGGGGAATTGATTACCTTTAAAGAATGTTCTTTCTCTAAATTTTGAATAGAGATCAAATTGCGTAACATGCTGTAGCTGTTTATCATATTGTAATATTACTGTATTTCTAAAATGAAAACTGTTTCTTATATCAGCAAAAAATAGACTAAGACTGTTTAGAACTGTGATGTGAAAAGGATTTCTCTTTGCTATGCAAAAACAAATTGCTTTGTTCCAGCAGAATGCTGAGTACTTGATAAAACCCATACATCTTTGATCTTAGAGCTTTACAAATTATGTCCCTAATCTAGCATTTGCTGCAGAAGAGTAACTTGAGAGATATGCAATTCCAGAAACAGAGAATGGAAATCTAAAATGATTTTATCTCAGTCACTGCTTTTACAAGAGGATTCCCTTTTCTGGTATGTTCATTCTGTATAAAAATGATTGGGTTCTTGCATAGATTTTCCCGATTCTTTAACATGACTGCATTCTTACTTTGTAAGTGGGGAAATAATGTAGTTTGGTCCTTTACCAAGCTTATTTACGAAAATTTGTAATTCTTAAGAACTGTGAACATATTTGAATGCTATTATTATTTGCTAAAAAGAGAAATGTTTTGAGAAAGAAAATAGAGTTCAGGAATGGATTTTAAATGGACAGAATATAAACTAGGACTTATCTTAAAAATATCTGAATTAGCATCTAGCATCCCTTGAATACAAGGAAATAAATATTTATCCTTTGCTGTTTTTCATTCCCTAAAAACAATGATATTCAACAATCATTGTACTGTTAGCAATCTTCACGTTGCAAGACCATGGAAAGCCTAATCCATACTTTCTCACTAGAAAGTTACCCTTTGAGAGAAGTCATATAATGGCTCTCCTGTTGAAGATTAGAACCAATTAGTGCTGAAGCTACTTAATTATTACAGATAATTGGAATTTTACAGTCTTTACTGAACTGATGTAAAACAAAAGCTGAACAGAAGTTTTATGCTGACTATATGGATTTATTCTAATGCATTTCCAGAACTATAAGAATAGAATAACTTCAAAACTCTTTGCAACTGACCATCATGAAATGCTATTTGTTGGGGCTCAAACTTAGCACAGTTATACATTCTTAAATCAACAATATTACTATGGAAATGAATTGATTTATTCAACATACGAGCAACAAGGTCAGTCAAGAGGAAATGCTTATTTTAGTTTGATTTGGTTTGATTTTACTTTTGAATATAGCAGATGCTCTCGCATGACTTTTCCCATTTTTTTTTTTCTTAATTACTATTTTCATAATTTTTTGGAGATTTCTATAAGCACTCTTTGTGGCCCTAGGTACATAACTATACTAGCCTGGAGAAGTTATTTTTCTACAGGTCTCGGGCTGATTGTACTCTCAGTTTAAGAGAAACATAAACAATGTTAAGGAATGAAAATTGCAAAGTAATAGTATTTTCATCCACTTGGAGCTCTTTTTAAAATTTAAAGTATAATTATTAAACTTTACCTAAACTTTCATATATTTTAACCTTTACTGAAATGGTTAGGATAAATTTTAAAATTACTTGCTAACCAATAGCAAGTTTTTTGTTGTTGTTGTTGTTGATTTGTTGTTGTTTTTTTGTTTTTTTGTTTTTTTTTTTTACACTTTACAGAACACTGGAGAAACATAGGCAGTTCTGAGTATAAAGGTTATTATCATTGAATCATAGAATTGTAGTATGGCCTGAGTTGAATAGGACCTCAGAGATCATCTAGTTTCAACCCCACTGCTATGTGTAGGGCTGCCAACCAGGCTGCCCAGAGCCACATCCAGCCTGGCCTTGAATGCCTTCAGGGATGGGACATTCACAACCTCCTGTAAGATTGTATATTGCTCAACCAACTCAAATCTTTAGCATTTCTCTGAATTACAATTAACTACAGTTTCTTGAAACAAAAGCTTTACTCTGTTTTCTAGTTATGTCATTCTAGTATATGAATAAGGACTTTGCAAAAGCATGCAACATTTTTTTTTTTTTAATCTGCTGTATTCTATTATAAGATAAAGAAAAAAAAAGTCAGTCTGATTCATCTGACATCAGAAAGTAGGAGTCATTTCCTGCTGGATCTCAAAAGTGAAATATGATTGAATGCCTTAAAGACAGCTGCGAGTGAATGGCTTTGACTGAACAAATATTTAAGAGGGGAAAAAATCTTACAGAATATCAAACTACAGGCATTGCTTATCTTGTACTGAGACTCTGTGTTTTATGCCATGTGTAGCCAGAAATTTTTATTTGGAACTTGTAGTTTCGTATACAGTTAATGAAGAAAAAATATCTACAGAGGAAAAAAATTTAATAACTGTGTATAGTCTATTATACATGAGATGATGTGATGTACATTATTGTGTCTTCATCCTAACTATTAATTTCTAGCAGAAAGTTCAGATAAGGCAGGAGGATGTGGTTATCAAGTTAGATGTTTAGTAGTCACTATTGGGGGCTATAAGGAGGGTATTGCTTGTGAATAGTTGAGACTTTTTGACTGATAGGTTTTGTTGTGTAATTAAGAAGAGTAACACTAGAATACTGATTTTGGGAATAAGATAATGGAAAACTGATCTGCTTCATAAATTATTAGAGTGAGAGGAAAAACAGCTATGTGAAAAATTAATAGCATTTCATTTTCTTCATTTGTTTGTTTGTTTTTGATGTGGAAATTCTGAAGAGTAGGAAATTCACTAGATACGTGAGGAATGGAAATAGATATGACAGAGTACCTCAGAGAAGAGGCCTAGATAAAGGATAAATACTTCTGATAACACTGGAAAAACAGAATTAATGAATCTGGTCCTATTATCCTAAGGATGCATACCTTTGAAGGCAACAAGGGAAAGCCACAGCACATTAGAACAGACTTTATTCTTCTGTTTACTACATCTAGCTGGTTTGATGTTCACTTTAGGAATAGAGAGAATAGATTCTTTGCAGCATAGATATTATGGTATATGCTAAAGAAAAGCTTTCTTCCATGTCAGTGTTGTCTTGCCAGAAAGAATTTATAAAGTGGAGTTTTTCTATCTTGGCCCTTAATAAGATCTGAATGCTCATGATTATACATCTAAAAAAAAAAACAACAACTGAAGTGAATCACAATTTTAAAGAATCTTTTTAAAACTCAGAAGACAAAGTCATACCTGCATTTTCACTAGACAAATAACACTTACTTTCTTTAAATATTTTCTCTCTGTGCTCTTAGAGCATTTGTGCATTCTTTCCTCAGAAACTACATTTCCTGGAATATACTTCATAACAGCCATTTCTCTGCACATCTCTTAGGAGAAGTTGGGAAAAAAAAAGAAAAAAATTGGGCTTTATAAAAAATATGCACAATGTTAATATTAATAACAAACAAACAAGCAAAGACATACTGTGAATTCTTGAATTCTTGGAAACTTTCACTCCCATCATTCCTATATTTCATCCCTACAGGGAGAATTGAACATGACAGATATGATATTATAATTTTCAACCTCTATATTTTCTAAATAAACTAAATAAAGAGTGATGTTTATTCATTAAGAGAGCAAAGAACACAAAGAACAGCGTGATCCTTCCCTGTGTTTTCGTTCCATTAAGGCCTTTTGATCTAAAGGACAAAAAAAAAAAAAAAAAAAAAAAAAAAAAAAAGAAAAAAAAGAACAACAACAAAGAAGACCAAATAATATGGCCTAGTGGTTATATCCTGGTTGTTTCCAAGATGAGAAATCTTCATTTTTTTATTAAATGGACAGTGGGAGAAAACTATTTGGATGGTTTCTTAACAGATATAAAGATCCTTTGAGAAAACAGATTTAAAATGGTTATAACAGTGATTATTGTAAGAACTGGTCAACAAAACATGGGAAAAAGTAGATATATACTAGAAGAAAATATAAACTGAGTATATTTATGCAATTTTTTCTCAGCATAAGAGACAAAAAACTATCTGGAAACAATTTGAAACACCTGTTAAGTAATCTAACGAGCTGGAAATACACATACAAAAAAAATTAATAATTGTCAATTATTATTTTGTGAAGCTTGTGTTATGAGACAGTCTCTTCCAAGTCTCTTTTTACCTCTATATATTTCTATGTTATAAATACGGTAGAATGTAATGTGTTTTTTTTTAAAAATTAAACACTTCAGAAATATGATTGATGAACTCATGTTTCATGAATATTATCACATATATTCTTACATTGCTTGTATGAAAACATATTACTTTCAAATTGAAAAATTGCAGTTATTCAATAGGGTGTGACTATGTAACAAGATAATAAAATGTGTAATTATACATTCAATTCCCTGCATAATCTCTTTCTTTTCCAATGTGTTGTTTTTCCACCAAGCTATTATCACCTTAGAAGTTGTTAAAACTAAGCTTTTAAAAGTAATATTTATTTTGTTTATTGCATGTCTATCTTCTTGTAGTATAAAATAAAATTCCACATGCATAGAAATTCAGAGAAATAATCATGTCTACGATAATATTAATGTGTGTTGCTGATTTTTCTGTTCATGTTTAAAATCTTACTGATTTTGCTGAAGAGCTGCTAAGCAAAGATACAGGATGATGAAATAAGGAGACGATAGTTTGATCCAGGACAGCATCCTAACATTTCTTTTTGTGCATAATTTACTGACGTCAACAACTTTGGGTGGTTTGACGCAGTTCTGTGACTAATTGGGGTGAGGAGACCCACAGTCCTGAGACCCGAGAGAGGAGAAAGGGGGGAAAATGGAAAAAAAAGGGTGGGGAGTCAGGACTAAAAACAAAGCAGCAGCAACAAACTAAGGAAGAAAATTAATTTACTAAAGATGATGGTGGAATACAAGATAACACAATATAATACAATATAATTGGAACTGAAACTAATAAATCAAATAAAATGAGAGAGAGAGAGTGTCCAAAACTGAAGGCCTTACTCTAATGCTGAAGACAAGATGGGTCAGAAGAACACGCTGCAGTGATGAGCAGTAAAAGAAGGGGACATTTTGTTACTCATGAGCAGTTTTATCTTTCCCTCTAAACAGAAAATGGAAAAAGAACAGTGAAAGTCTTCTGGGAGATGTAGTTCTTCTCTTCTGAGAACCAGGTGCCTAGAAATACTGAAAATCCACGGAACTGGGGCATTTACTCTTTGACTCCCAGTGCGCTACATGATGTGGAATACTGGAATACTGATAACAAAAATCATAAAAACGTGACAACTGGACTTTTCAAAATATTTTAGCAGCATGCAAAGGTATCTAGTTCCACATTCTATACGTCTTTTCTTCATTTTTAGAGATATCTTTGTACCAAAGTCAAATAAAAGAACAAATAACGATATTTTTATAGTAGCTCTAACTTAGGCCTCTCTATACATTTCTACACCAGATATTCTTGTACCAACAGTACGAACAGCAAGCAAAATATAAACTGATTCTACTGTAGAGAAATCAGAAAATGAAATAATCCTCTGTCACTTCATAAAAACAGTGCATTAAATGGCCTAGACCTGTTATCTGAAGGCCATCTGATCATGAGGAATTTTTAAGCAGAGACCAACACAGACAAGTCACATTGTTCCTCTTGCCAAAAAGTAATCATGCTCCAAATAACAGAAAAAAGGATAGTATTGTGTGTACTTTTAACAACACTGTGGTTGCTGAATGTTTCAGGATAGTTTTGGTCAACTGAAACAATAAGTTCTATGATTTCACTTTTCTTACCTAAAACAGTCATGAAAATATACAAATAAGGGAGGTAGACTGTCTACTTTGCTTTAGTAATGTTTTCTTTGATATTGATAAACAGAAAGCTAAACTAAACCTTGAAAGACCATCTTGAAAAATGGGGAATTATCCAGACTGTGTCCTTCCAAAATAGATGTCACGGAGTTAACTAGATCAATTTACGCCCGTGACAGGGGGGCAGTAGGCCCCTGCCCTCCCTCCCCACTCCACAAAATGGGAAGGAAGGGAGGAAAAAAAAAAAACAGCTGCAACAATCTATGGAGGAAAACTTATTTTACTAACTATGATATCAGAATGCAAGATAACACAATATAATACAATCTGATTGAAATTGAGACTAATAAATCAAATAAGACAGGAGAGAGTTCCCGAGACCGACTCAAACCTGAAATAATATATAATTTATAATAAAAAATGAAAAAACAACAACAACAAAAAACACCAGCAGCAGATACAACAACAAAAACAACAAACAAACAACACCTGTATTATTTCTGTTTCACACAGAATTACTTGTACAAATATAAACTGATAACATAGTATTATATTTTTCTTTGTTATTGGAACTCAGACAAGTTTGGATGCAACCTGGATAGAATAATACATTATAACATTATTTATCATAAGTATGAATCTGCAAGGATAAAGCTTGTCTTATCAGCTGGAGACATCAACAATACAGACTGCTACCCTCAAGCTTTCCATTCTAGGCTCCCTAAACAATCAATAGACATAAAGAAACTGTTTCAAGGTACTATGCATCTCCCTGCTAGAGTAAACAGAATAGGTTTTGAGCTGATTTCTCTAGCCTTTCTCCCAAACGACATAATGACCTGGAGATAAAATACTAATGATTCTGTTCGTAGTACAGATAGCATCATATTATATTATGTACAAATGGACTCTTGAGGCGATCATCTGACATGCTCCAAGCCAATAAGATTCAGCTTATATGAGAAGAGTTTGGTTGTTGTTGTTTTTTTTTTCCCCTGGCAGAATCATAAGTTAACCAGGTTGGCCTGTCAACACCTAGTATGCTAAAAAACTGATTTTATTCCAGAGCATTCTGGTATAACCTGGGCAGCTTTCCCAAGGTGCCAGGTGGAAGAGATGTAGAAACATGGGTGTTGGAAGACTATAAGCCAAATTGTGTCAAATGTTTCTTTCTGTAAATTTTTATCTGGGGAGCTCTAAAGTTTAAGTGGAACTTTTTTGCTTTAAAAATAAACAAATAGATACTGAACATCACTATTTTCCTCTTAGAAAGCATGTGTCATTCTTAAAATCTAGTAAACATCTTATCAGAGAGTGGGAAACAGATATTTCCTGCTGCTTAAATGCTTTTAAATGCTTTTTAATGATCAACTGAAAAACCTCAGTGCTTCTCTGACCTCCATCTAATTCCCAGTCATCACAAAGTTAACAGTTCTAGATCATCAGAGTTACTTTCATAAATATCACTTTTGTATTTGTACTTGAAAACAGAAAACAAAAAGATTGCTGTAAAAGTATGAGGGATTGTTCCAAAAGTAATGCCTCCTGTTTTATTACACTGACTCCCTATGTCAAAGATGGATGTTGGCACTACAACAGTAGAAGTTGAACCTTCCCACCAGTATTCTGATACATCTTGTTGCCGTGCAACAAATGACAGAAAAGGCAGTCTGATTAAATTATATCTGACATGCATATGAAGCAAAGGAGTGTAACTGAATTCCTCCATGTAGATATAATTGCACCCACTGACATTCAGCGTTTACTGAACACTTATGGAGGTGAAACAGTGGATGTTAATGGAGTGAGGTGGTGGATTGTGTGTTTCAACAGTGGCAACAGCGACATGGAAGATGTCCACGTCCCAGATGGCAAAGCAGATTTTCACGAATGTGGCATGCAGACTCTTGTTCATCACTTGTGAAAATGCAGAGCCATCTCTATTGCTCCAGTGAAATATTACAAAAAATATGTAGGTCTTAAAACACACCATAGTATGTGATGTTCAGATATATGGACTATGAGGACACTGGGGGAAATTAAGCCCACACGAAGCTAATCACACAATGGAATCATAATTAAATAACTGATAACTGTACCAAATTCAATATCTATAAATAAAAATCTTTCGAATTTTAAATTTAATTCTATTTTTCTTGGTAATTTTATTCACTGATTTTCTAATCTGAAATCTACTGAAGTCTAGGACCATGATCTTGTTCAGGTGAAATTTTTTGCATTAAACCAAAGAATATCTGCCATCTAAAATATTTGCAGATCCCAAAATGAGGTCTTAACATAAATATAAAAAGATATCTTTAGATCCTAAATTCTAGAGAAATATTAATTACTGCTTTTGAAATTCTTACACAAAAAAGACATTTAGATTCTAATTTCTAGGGAAATATTAATTACTGCTGTTGAAACTCTTTGACTAAATTCCATTGTCACCTCTGTGAAATTTCCTGTCTTTAATAATTAATTCAAATCATATAATCCATATTATTTAAATTTCAATTTAGTACAAAGGAACTTAATCTATTTATCATAATATAATAACATTTTATTCACATTTTTATAAGTGCATAAGTACTTATAATTAAGTACTCCAATTTTTAATGCAAATATGATCTTTATATATTTATCTACTTCATAGGTTTTTAAAAAATTTTCTTACAATTTTGCATGAACAAATTGCATTTTGTGCAGAGTCTCCATAGTTGTGCACCTGCTTGATTAGTAGAGTGAAATGATGAGTATACAAATCTGTACTTACTGGCAGTTATTTATGTTGTTTTCTTTATTTAATTATAAGAAGTTTTTTAATGATTACAATATAATATTCATATGCAAAATAGACTTGACATAATTCTTACACTTTTAAACTAGATTAAAAACTAAAATTTATCTGCTGCTAATTTCAGTTATCACTTAGGAGAACTGAGATATATTTTTATTGCGAAGTAAACCAGAATGTAGAAGTTACATTTCAATGTTAACCGACTGTTACATGACAAGTAAACAAGTTTAATCGTGTTATTCACCTCATTGACTTTAATGATTCAATAATAGATGTAATAGGCACCTCAGGACCAGATGGCTTAGGGAAAAGAAGTCCCCATGAACTAGTATTTTTTCATCTCAAGTATCTGATAAATATGTTAACTCCCTGTGCTGTGATGACAGCCAGGATTTCTCACCAGCTGGCCACTGGCTCTGCACAGTGGGCGATATCATCCTCAGCCAAATGTTGAGTACTCAGCTGTGTAGTAAGGTCAAGACTCCTGTTTTGTTGCTGTAGTTTTAAATGAAAACAACGCTGTTTCTACCGATTTCATATAAACATAATAATTGTCAAAAAGAAAAAAAAAGTGAATAAGTTTTTCTCAAGTAGAGGAGTTAAACTATTCACTTAGGAGCTCTCCTCATAAAAGTACTTGTCAACCATATGCATTAGCAACATAGTTTGAATGTGCAAAGAGATACTGGGACTACAGTGATTTATCTCTCACCAAGTCATTTTACTACCCCAGTCTTTTGCACAGTACTTTGCCATCTCAGGCAGAGTCTGGATATGATCATGCCTGGCAGACATTTTAAGCATGAAAGCATTGCTTATTTCTAGCTGTCATCTGTGTTTCTATAAGAAAAGTGCCAAAGAACCCCCTTACATTTCTCAGAAATGTCAACAAAGTGGACAAGTTGATTATCTACAGCTTGTATAAGCTAACACTGTTCAGCTCCGAGGCTGCATATAGCCTAAAGTCTACCACTATTCTTTAGTTTTGGTCATGTATTTTTGTAACATTCTTGTTCTTTTATAATTTAATACACATTTTTTTCTGCCTCTGGCTGTACAAAAAATAGCAGTGGTAGAGCCTACCAAGACAAAAGGATGTCTGTAAGAGATTATTCTTTTACATCATCATCTCAAAGCTTGCTGGGGACACGGATAAATAAGTCCAAGCAAGTCCTGGGCAAGAATTGAGAAATCCTTTGTCTGGAGAACACTGATGGACAAATCCTGGGCAAGGGCTGCAAAATCCTTTGTCTGAGGGACACAGATGGACAAGGCCAGGGGCAACGAAAGAGAGAGATAAGCCACAGATTAATGGCCAGGAAGCAGTCTTTTGTGTGGGCTTATCTCGAGGAAGACGACCATCTCAGGAGGTGCTGCACATGACTCTTGCCCAAGTGCCCAGGAATACCACGATGACAGAAGAAGGAAAAAAAGGGGACCTACAACCATGAGGTTTAAGTTTTCTGGCAACAGATTCCCCATGAAGAAGAGGGGTTTCTGACAGGAGAAACCTCACAACCTGCCTCTCTCTCTCCTGGACTTGCTCTGCGCTCTACCAGAATGCTGAAGAACAAAGGTGTCTGCCCTTAGATTCCTCAGTATGGAATGCCTGACGGACTCTTCTGGGCCTGCTACCTGAGTCCTGCTGCTTCCTCCCGGACTTACCCTGAGGCTTCTTCCTGCTACCTGCTTGCTGCCCAAGGCTGGCCATGGTGCTACTGCTCTTCCCCCTGCTGCTTTTTCCTCAGACCTTTGAAATGGCGTGCAACAGGACTGCTGCTGGATCCTGGTGGTAACTATCCCCGTTTTATGCAATTTTTGTTTATTTTCCAACTTTTCTATTACCATCCTTCCCTTCTCCATTACCCTAATTCATAATAGTGCCTGTCCTCCCTCATCTCTCTGATTAAGATTTGTAATAAACTGATTGGACCAATATGTGAACCGTTGTTTCTTAATCTCATGCCGGGTATATAGATATCAAAGAACCTCCTCTGCCTCCTATATATTGGAGTGAGACAATGTCTTGTGTGTATTTTGTGTGTGTTTATATGCGTGTGTGTTCACAAAACACTTCTCCTTTTTGTTACCTGATTTATGATCTGCCTTTGTAAAGAAAACAGTATTTGTTCCTGCCATCCAAAACTGCAGAGTTTTGGACAGGAAGCTGAAATTTGTATAAGCAAAAAAAAAAAAAAAGAAAAAAAGAAAACCACTTGCATTAGCCATCTCATCAGCGAGGAAGTGATTCTGAAACACAACGTAATTCGAAAACCTGCTGTTACTTAATTGCATTTCTATTCAAATATGTCTATAAAACAAGTTGTAATTCCTCAACAACTTTAATTACATCCAAGTTGTATTAATGTGCTAGAAAATGAAGAAAAAATAACACCAAATAGTACTACAAAACTTTATCTCACTATATTTGTTATATATTCTTTACCTCATTGTCATGATTTTATCAGTATTCAACATCATAACATCATGTAGTGCACTGGGAGTTAAAGAGTTAATGCTTCAGGTCTGGGTACCTGTCCCAGAAGGAACTACTACATCCCCCAGAGGACTGTTCGCAGTTCTGTTATCGTTTCCACTCAGAGGGAAAAGATAAAAGGCCTTTATAGAACACCTAATGGCCCTCTTTTCAATCATCTGGCTTGTCTCTGTTGAGGGTGCTGTCAATTCTAATTATATTGTATTATATTGTATTATAGTGTGTTATCTTGCATTCTGATATCTTATTTAGTAAATTAGTTTGTTTCTCCTCAGATTGTTGCCACTGTTGCTTTTTAGGCTCAGCTTTCCATCCTTTTCTCTTTTTTTTCCCTTTTCCCTTTCCAGGCCATGGATCTTTGGGTTCCCCTGCCCCGCTAGTTGCGGAACCGGGGTGGACCAGCCCGTAAACCATTGACTATCATTTAAATGCACATTAAGATGTCATTTAGATGCTATCATAACAATGAAGAATTTACACTTTTCCTATCATAATAATATGTGTTTGTGAATGACTGTATATAAAGGAACTTATTCACACTACGTTCTCTTACTCTGGGATGTATTCACACATAACCTTAAAAAAGGATGAGATACCACTATTCTTCAGTATAAAAATCTCTACTTTAAATAAAGAGAAACTGAATATCACTGACATTATTCTTTGGGGTTCTTTGCTGTGGATATTCCTCTGTTTGCATCCATTCTTATGAAGCATATGTGCCAAATATATATTTATATGTATATGAGAAAAATGTTTGCTATTATAACAGGGGCATACTAAAAAAATGATAGTCAATATAATAAAGAACAGAAATATAAAGTTGTTGGTATTCTCAATTCAGCAAAAATCAATGCAAAGGTACACCTCCTGTAGGAAGAGTTGAAAGGAAAAAAAAAGAAAGCAGAAACAGAGAGAAGAGTAATTTAAAATCTCAAAACCAAAAAGACAATATTAATTTATGCCAGAAAAAAATAAGTGTGAGAAAGAGTTACTTTTTTTAATTATTATTTTACATATATATTTAACTTGGATATCGGAAGCTAGAACAACTGGCTAAGATATTCAGAAGAAGAAGAATCTTCTGCACCCTCCCTCATTAAAGGAGCAAAAATTATCTCAACCAAGGTACAATACGTATAACAATTGAGATGGAACTAATGAGGTGTTATCAGGTCATACTGAGAATTTATTCTTTGTATCACTTTATAACTGCAAGCCACACACAGAAGTTAAGTGGTGCAGAACTTTTCCAGAAAAGACTGACACTGTTTACAGCAGTTAGCAGTTAACATATTTCTACAGCACTATATTGTTTTTCAGTGGTACCCATATTCAATATTTGTGGGGACTTTGGGGGGTGTTATTTTTTTTCCAGTTCAGAGTGTCTTATAGTAGGGCTAGTCACTGCAGAATAGGTGATTGCATGAATATCAGAATAACATTCTTACCGAATTAAATGATTATATGTATTTTATGCTTGTAAATCATTTGGAGTGTTTGGAGATGCTGGCTGTTCTCGGAAAATATTGGAAAATTGCATAGGATGGTAAATAGACATGTAAAATGCAATTTTTTTCCCACTTAGTCTTTAAGGGCAACTCCTTAAAAAATTTTCTTGTCCAGCCTTTTCCAGCTACTTTGTGTGTTTGCATGTGTGTGTTCTATGTATTCAAATACTATTTTGTAGTTCTTTAAACATTGGTCAGCTGTGTTTTGTTGGTAATTAACCTCAAAGACAGAGGTTAATTGGTCAATTGTCTTTAGAGAGTCTAATGGGGACGTTAGTGCTTGTGAACAACCAGAAAGTGAAAAAGGGCAACTCTCCAGAGTCAATAAAGGAAGCTTCTATTAAAGTATTCCAATTTTAATTTGACAGTGTATACATTTTCTCCTTGTAATAACACATGCTCCAAAAGCCAAGCTGCTATATCAGATATTGTAAGTTTATACTAATATGCCATATTTCTAGATAGTTATGAGATAAACTTTTTTACTGTTTCCAGTCATAGCATGTCTATTTAAAGGAGGAATTTGTTTAAACTCTTGTGAATATATAGTTATGATACCATGGGGAGGGAGGTTTAAATTTGTTTTCAGTAATGGAAAAGCTTTCTAAAAATATATAGTTCTGGGTGGTCAAATGTATTCAATATCTCACTGAGTGGTACTATTTCTGTTACAACAAACAGCCGAACAGATTTAACAGAAGATGTCCAGAAATTCAAATAATAGCTTATCTTCTAATCCAGTAGCATTATGTTTTCTAGGTGATGATAGAAAGATCTATGTAATATGAACATAAAAAAGAAAAACAGATGATTTTTTTTTTTAACTGAGTACTTTTTTCTTTTTTTCTTTTTTTTCTTTCTGAATAGGATTAGATTTAAAAGAGAAGATCATTTTTTATTTATAAGGGAACTGACAAATCCAAATTTAGGCTGGAATAGTTTTACCATTTACTTATAGGCATTAACTCTATTTATGACTTGTTATTCAAATTAGAGAATTCAAATGACAATATTTGTACTTTTCATGAATGGGTAGAAACGTAACTAAACTACCTCAAAGATCCTAACATAATTAGTTTTTGTATCTATTATGATGTTGCCAACTTTCCCAAATTGATTTTCCATACTTCTGGCTTTACATCTTGCTGTGATTTTATAGAAAGCTGCTATTTAGTAAGAGATTAATTTGAATTTGTTCATTTCTACTCTATTTTATGGTAGCCAATAGATCTAATAATATTGTTAAAGTGGGTCATCACGGAGTACTCTTTTATGATTATATTTAAAAATGAAAGATCATTATCCTAAACCTTTTAATTTTGAGACATATCCACAACATGTAGAAACCCAATTTAACCTAGACAGTTGAATTCAAAACCCAGAAAGGTAGGAGACTGTATTCCCAATAAAAATACTTCAGATATTGAAAATAAAGTAGGTTAGACATACTATGTGGAACACTGCCTCCACTTATTTGCTTATGCAGTGAGATTTTCATTTTAATATTTAGAGTATCAAGGGAAGATAATAGACATGTGCCACAGTTGCACACCAGTTATCTTTCTCCCTTCATTCTTCCCTGAAGACAAAAGATGAAGCAATCTATCATATTTCCATCCCATTTTCCCCAAATCCCCAAATCTTCCCTCTGACCCACACCCAGATTCTGAGAAAATTAATTCAATGCTTGGCCGAGAAACCTTGAGCTACTCCTATCTGTAACACATAACACACTAGAGAGAATCTTCATCTATTAGTTAATAGTAGTTCAAGTAATTTTCCCAGATGCAGTTTTCTTCTACTAAAATGAAATATATACTATGTTTCTACTAAAAAGTCATTTTCTAAAATCTATGGATTAGCTGCAAAGCACAGTGGAGTCTAGAATTCTCACTACAGACTCATCTGTACTGTGTCTCTGAGGCATCCTTCTAGAATACAGAGCGTAATACTATGATCATCAAATTATACAAAAGTCATACACAGTGAACAGGTGGCAGAAAAACTCTAAATGGAAAGAAAAAAAGGTGAAAAAAAAAGGAAGAAAAAGAAAATTAGTGGAAGATTGGGAAAAAAATATATTAGACATATTTTTAGTGCACAGAATTTTTAATATATGAAGCAGTGTATGCAAGGAAGTGCTGTGGCATTATTTTTAATTATTTTAGGCATAGTTGCAATTACTTGATTCATATTGATCTGTACCTTTCTGCTTAGATTCTACAATTGACTTTGCAGAGATATATATGTTTCACTGAAGAAGTTAACTCCTTCTGCTGGGCCAGATGCTATTACTTTGGTAGAAGTAATTAAACATCTTGAAAATATTTACAATGAGCCATTGCTTCCAAAGAAGGAGAGCTGCAGTTTTTGTGTTACTGTTAGCAGTATCTTTATATTCAAAATGTAATGGAAAGAAATATATATGGCATATAAGTATGTGTGCATGGCTGTGTTATCATTCAGTAACCTGATGAGTTTCTATAAAAGCAAGTGTAGAGTCTTCCATCTGGGGAGGAATAAATGCACACAACAGTACAAGTTAGGGGATGATCTGGAAAAAAAACCTCTGTGAAAAAGGACCTAGTTGTTCTTGTGGACTACAGATCGGCTATGAGCCAGAAGTGTGTCCTTGTTGCCAAGAAAGCCAATGGTATGCTGGAGTGCATTACAAAGAATATAGCCAGAAGGTCGAGGGAGGTGATCCTCCCCCCCTACTCTGCCCTGGTGGGAGCCTATTTAGAATTGTGTGCGGTTTGGGGCTCTCCAGTTCAGAAAAGACAGGAATCTCCTAGAAGTGGAGGGCCACAAAGATGATAAAGAGCTTGGAGAATCTCCTGTATGTGGAAAGACTGAGTAACCTGAGTCTGTTCAGTCAGGGGAAAAGAAAACTGAGGTAGAATGATTATTTATAAATAAATTTATAAAATTTCTAAATCATATTTATGATTATTTATAAATATCTAAAGGGAGATGAAAGGCAAATGAATAAGGCCAGGTTCTTCTTGGTAGAATGTAGCAATAGGACAAGAAGTAATGGCATAAGGCTTGAACATAAGAAGTTTCATATAAACATGCAGAAAAACTTCTTTACAGTAAGGGTGTTGGAACCCTGGAACAGGCTCTCCAGAGAGGTGATGGAGTCTCCTTCTATACAGATATTCAAGACCTGCCTGGACACCTACCTGTGCAATCTATTGAAGGATGCCTCCTTTAGAAGGGGAGTTGGACACAATGACCTCTTGAGGACCCTTCCAACCCCTGCAATTCTGTGATTCTGTGATATTTTCTGATATATAAATATAGGTACATTATATGTGTATATAAATACCATACAGGCATAAATGAGTTTTTCTTTAAAAACTGATAGGAATATCATATTTTTAATAGTGACAGTAAGGCATTATAAAATATACTGTGAGAAAACACAGTAATTACAATTCTTTAGAGTAAGATTTAAGTGACAGTACAAATAATGTTGGAGAGCTTAGAGTCACTTTTCAGCTGAAAAGTGTACATGAACTTTCTAGAGCAGAGACAACTTGTATAAACGTTCATTTGCTGGGACATTAATTCATTTGGTTCCTGACCACCTGTTTCCTTTCTGGGTAAGGACATTGAAAGTAATGGAAAGATCTTATCAATAAGCACCTGCATTCATGGCTGGTGACACCACCAAAACTCTCTTTTTTTTTTTTTTTTTTTTTTTTTTTTTTTACAAGAGTTGTCTACATGGCACTGGGCTTGCAGACACCAGATGGGGTTTTCCTTTTTCAAAGAGGGTAGAGGGTCACTGGGGAAGAACTAGCAGGACTCATTGGCGGGGCTTTAAACTAGATTATTTGGGGGAGAGGGGTAGTAGCCTGCCCGTGATAAGATGTGGGATAGTACAGCTAGGTTAGAGGGACAGGGTGCCAGTGAGGGCCCTCAGCCTGCTGCCCTGAGATGGGCTAACAGCACTTCAGCGTATTTGAAATCTATGACAATGAACCAGGAACTACTAAGGCAATAGGAGAAGATAACATAGAAACTCAAAATGCTTCTAAGGAATTAAGGAGTTATCCTTCAAGAAAGTGACAAATTTGGCTGCCCAGCTTAAATGCCAGTGCATGCAGGTTGGAAAACAAACAGGAGGAATTGGAAGCCACTGTTCTACTAGAAAACCACAATATTTTTTGCCATCACTGAAACATATTGGGATGATTCCCAGAATTATGGTGTGGCTATAAATGACAAGTTTTTCAGAGGGGACAGGGGAAGAAGGAGGGGAAGATGCTTTGCCTCCTATGTCAAGAAAGAAATAGGATGTGAAGAGCTGTCCCTGAAGAATGGACATGAGGAAGTTGAAAGTCTCTTGATGAAAGTTAGAGATCAAGGCAAAAAAAAAGGAGGGAAACCAGCCGCCTCGAGATATGAAGGAAATAGCTCACAGCACTGTGAGCTATAGGCAATTCAGGAGGCTTCTGTAATATATCAAGGTGTAAGAGATTATTCTTTTACATCATTGTTTCGAAGCTTGCTGGGGACATGGTTGAATAAGTCCAAGCAAGTCCTGGGCAAGGGTTGTGAAATCCTTTGTCTGAGGGACACAGATGGATGAGGCCAGGGGCAAGGAGAGAGGGATAAGCTGCAGTTTAATGGCCAGGAAGCAGTCTTTTGTGTGGGCTTATCTCAAGGATGATGGCCATCTCTGGGGGTACTCACATGACTGCTGCTCAAGCACCCAGAGATGTCACATAGGCAGGAGAAGAAGAACGATAAAAAGGAAACCTACAACCATGAGGTTTAAGTTTTCTGGCAGCAGATTCCCTATGAAGAAGAGAGGTTTCTGCCATGAGAAGCCTCACGATCTGCTTCTCCTTCCTGGACTTGCTCTGTGCTCTATCCCTCCTGGACTTGCTCTGCGCTCTACCAGGATGCTGAAGAAGAACAAAGGTGTCTGCCCTCAGATTCCTCACTACAGAATTCCTGCATACTGACAGACTCTCCTGGGCCTGCTACCTGAGTCCTGCTGCTTCCTCCCATATTGGCTCTGCGACTTCTTCCTGCTACCTGCTTGCTGCCCAAGGCTGGCCACACTGTTGCTCTCCCCCCTGCTACTTTTTCCTCAGACCTTAGAAACGGCATGCAATGGGACCACTGCTGGATCTTGGTGGTGACTATCCCCACTTTACATGATTCTTGCTTATTTCCTATCTTTTCTATCGTCTTCCTCCCCTTCTCTGTCTCCCTGATTAGGATTTATAATAAACTGGTTGGACCAACATTTGAACCGTTGTTTCTTAATCTTACGCCGGGTATACAGATATTAAAAGAACCTCCTCTCCCTCCTATAAATTGGAGCGAGATACAAGGATAACTCCTTGAGCCAAGTAATAGACATCCCCACCAGGGGGGGATGCAATATGAGACCAATCACTCATGAGTGAATTGATTGATGACATCAGGATTGGAGGCTGTAGTGAAAATGGAACAGCGGAGTTTATACTCCTGAGGGACTTGAAGCAGAGAAAGACTAAAATGTTAGGAAAACCAATGTTGAGCTTTTCAGGGAGTTAGTAAAATTTCCCTAAGAATCTATCCTCAGAGACAAGGGAGCATAGCAGAGCTGGCAGATCTGTAAGGAAGCTTTCCTTAGGGAACAAGATGTCATGAGGTTCAACAAATCCAAGTGCAGAGTCTTGCACCTTGGTCATGGAAACCCCCACTATCATTACAAGCTGTGGAACGATAGGACAGCTCTGACAAGAAGGACTTGGGAATACTGGTGGATGGCAAATGGCATGAGCCAACAATGTGCCCCTGTAGATCAGAAAGCCGAACGCATCCCGGGCTGCATCAAAAGAAGTGTGGCCGGCAGATCAAGGGAGTTGATCCTGCCCCTCTATTCTGAGCTGGTGAGACATCCTCTGAGAAAATGGCCAAAAAATTATCTAAGGGATGGAAAATCTTTTCTACAATGACAGGCTGAGAAAATTGATGACATTCATTCTGGAGAAGAAGAAGTTTAAGGTGACATGATATTAGCCTTTCTGTATCTAAAGGGAGGCTCTAAGGAAGAAGGGGACAGACTAGCAGATTCTGTTGTGACAAGAGAAGGAGAAATGTTTTCAAACTAAAAGAAGGGAGTTTTAGACTGAATATAGAGGTTATTTTTTTTTTTACAATAAGTGTGTTGAAGCACTGGAACAGGTTGCCTACAGATGTGGTGACACCCCATTCCTGGAAACTTTCAAGGTCAAACTGGACCAGTCTCTGAGCAACATGATCTAGCTGTAAGTGTCTTTGTTTATTGCAGGAGAGTTGGACTAAATGACTTCCAAGGGTGTTTCCAAAGGGGACTTCCAAATCAATGATTGTATGGTTCTATGAAACATTGGCTTTTAATAGAACTTAGAAATAGTCTTTTGTCCACCATGAATGCAACAAGTGTAATATTTCTGCCTTTGTAACTAGTGTAGTGACCTTTCATAGACAAACTTGAAAATGTCTCAGTTTACTATCTTCCTGGAAAATGTCAGGAAATTTGAACAGTCTTCAGTAGTGGAGAGTTGGCATGTCTCTACTAAAACTATGGTTATTAAATTTCTGATATAATTCATTGGGTTTTGTTGAAGTACCTTTCAAAGAAGTATCACAAAGAAAAGGAAAGTTGTTTTGGCATTATCTCCTCATCGTTGTACTATTGCAAATCAGTGAGGTATCAAAGACTTATTTCTGTAAATATATATTTTTTTCCAACTGTGAGAATCCTTCTTTGTTTTTTTGGCTCAAAGCTTGCTTCCTGAGGTATTTCTTGTGATAAGACTCTTATTGATTTGTTGAGGAGCCAAATGATGGGTGCTACCGTGTGACTATCGACATCACTTTGGGAACCTTTGAAAGCCCCTTCCTCCAGAGCTGCTTGCCTCCAGAAGAGAGTGCTCAGGAGTGTTTGCTGGCAGAAGCTCTGGCCTGTGACTGAATAGCTCCAGCTTGGTATAGGAAAATTGGGGAATGATACCATCATGTTCTGTGAAAAACAGGATGCAGATGGGCATCCCTGCTCCCTCTTATCTGCTGGCAAGGCCCGGAAGGTGGGAACAAAGGAGTTTCTGCTGAGATCCCAGAGCCAGATGCTGCCACTCCAAGGAGAGCTGACTCAACCACTTTGGATTTGAGCTGTCACTCCAAAGGCAGCTGACTCGACCACTTTGAAAGCATTGAAAAGGGGCCATCACTGCCATGGTCACTGTCATCGTTATCGCCGTCATCAACAGAACAACAATGTATGATGATCCACCACTATTGAAGATTAGTGACTGAACTATGAACCACGCTGGATCCATGGTGGTGACTATCTCCCTCTTGCTTCCTACAGAGACTCCTTTTCTATCTTTTCTATCGCCCTCCTTCCCTTCCCATTACCGTAATTCATAATAATGTCCATTCTCCCTTTTCCCATCTCTCTAATTAAGATTTATAATAAACTGGTCGGACCAACATTTGAACCGTTGTTTCTTAATCTCATGCCAGGTATATAACATTAAAAGAACCTCCTCTCCCTCCTATAAATCGGAGTGAGACACCAACACAAATAGGTGTTTGATGCATACCTTCCTCTCCTCATGAACATCAGAGGTCAAACTGTCATAGAAACCAAACACTTATAGTCTACATTTCAATATTTTTAAATTATATTTTATAACACAATATATCACCGTAAGACAATCTATCCACAACATTAAATACTGTAAATTACTATTAATGGAAGAACACATCACAAAGGGATGCTAGTACTGTACATCACTGATCTCCCAGATAAATGTTCTTTTTCTTGAACTCATGATGTAAGAAGACACTTTGATACATATGTAATTCTTCTATTTCACATAGCTGAGTTTAAATGATCCTGTTATCTAAAAACAGCAGGTATACATGAACATGCTCACAAAATATGCATGCATCCATCATTTTTGAAATGAATAAAAAGAAGTTTTGAACTGATGGAAGTAAATCAAAAAGCATGTATTATTATTTATATAAATTGGTATAGGTCATAGCTTAAACTAGTGAAGAAAGACCTATGAGTAGTTTTGGTAGGTTTTAATGATTTTGTGCTACACCAATAAGCTGACTTGATATTATTATCTTCTCTATCATAACATCATTATCTAAGATTTAAACATTTTTCCGGAGATGTCGGATTTGTAAAATTTTTCTAAGGCTTCCTGTTCTGTGCCACTAAATTGAGACTAAATTTGTCACTGAAAATAAACAGTTTGACATTACAAAATCCTTTAAAAAAATGCCTCCAAGTTAAATTGATCTAAGGATGTTGCCCTATTTCCATTGTCACAGTACTGTTGAATTTAGGTCCGTGTATACTATACACTGAGGTAGGCAGTAGCTTACAACTCTGCAAACAGACAGAAGCTTCATCCAGAACTGCTCATCAACTCAGTTCAACAACTGATATTAGTTAGGGAACTAGTGGATTAGAACAAAGTATTTGCAAAATGTCAGACCTGTTTGTGTTCAGACAGCAAGTGCTACCTCTGAAGGAGATTAAAGATCAGCTGAGGTCCTGTGAGGGAACAAAAACAGATAATTCAGTGAAGACTGTGCACTACAATTGTAGAGTAAAATATTTTAAAATCAGCACCATCTCAAAGCATCTCAAATTAAGACCAAAAAAAAAAGTTTTTTTGAAGTCAGAAAAGCATGGGACATACCAAGCTGGAGTATACCAACAGAGAATTGGACTACAAAGTCTATGCATTTAAATGAAGTTGCTGATATAGCCTTCAGATTAAGTATTAGCTTGTGAAGAGCTATTAAATCTTCAGACTGCAGCAAGTATTGCTAGCAAGATGCCTAACTTTCCAAGGCTAAGAATTAACAGGTGAATCTGAACCTTATGACCCATCTACTAACTGCATGACTGTCAGGTGATTAATTTCCAGTCCCAGTGGAAATGTATCATACCATCCTGCACTTGAAATAACACGCTAGACTGTGCAAATAAACATAAATTAGACATTTCAACAAATCCTTCCACCTTAATCTAGCATGGATGAGATCTTAGCTGAGTAACTTCGGACTTTGAGTCAGATATTGGTCTTCACATTTAAACAAAGTTTTGGACTAACATGAGAATAATTATATAGAATTCTAGAATTAGATAGAATTCTAGAAAATTGCTCTGTGCAAGAGAAGTCTGAGGAATTCAGCTAGATTAATCGCAAGAGCAGAAAGCCAAAGAGAGACAAAATAAGAGCTTGCAAATATACAGAGGATTATTGCAAAACAGAAGAAATAAATCCTTCGTCAAGGGGAAAGGAAAAAGGAAATGAATTAAATATCACTGAGAGTGATCTAGGATAGACAACAGGAAAAAACTTTCTAGCTGTGAGGCTACTTAAGCAACAGAATTGATTGGTCTGGCAGGATGTGGACTCTATCTTTAGAGGCTTTTAAGAACAGGTTAGATAAACATCTGTCAGGAATAGTTTAGATATAGTAAACCTCTATTCATCAGGTTATGAAATAAACAAATTCCTGAAGTGATTGGGAAGTTTTTCAGCTTTATTTTCTATTACTCCATATATCTCAAAAAAGTTATGTGTAATTAATTTACAAATTATTTTACAAACAACAACAACAGCAAAACACATGGATCTATTATTCAGTCATTAGTTACATTCTTTTTAGAGGTTTCTTTTTTCTTCCCCCTCTCTCTGCTTCTTATGGCCAAATAATCCTCCCCTTGCTTAACTAATACCACTTTCAAGAGGCAAAGAGCAGAGCTGCACATAACTGTAAGACAGCGCAAGAACCAACTATTTACAGATGGTAATTCTCAATTTTTATTGTGTTGTACAATTATTTCAATTTGGACGAGGGAAACAGCTCTGACAACAAAAAAATTAACTTTAACCCAACAAATGGAGTAGCTGAAATTTTTAAAAGGTACAGAAGTTTAAGAATATTTTAAATATTTTATATTATTGTAGTTGCAATCCTACTTGTTTCAGGTTTATTCATATAGCAAAAGCTTGGACTATCTGCCTAATAAATGTATTCTTGTTAATTTATATCCTGGTTAAATGTGTGGTTATTCTAGAATATTGGATGAAAAAGCCATACTTTTCTTTTATGAATAGTGCTAACTAAGAACACGTACAAAAATATTTATCAACAGATGTGCTTTGAAGCTTGATAAGGTCTATTCATCTTTCCCCCCCCCCCCCCAACGTATATTTGTATAAACATACTCTAATTTATAAAATATGGAAGTTTTGCATAGCCTTGAAAGTGGAAAATATATTTTATTCAGCTGATGAGAAATGGTGAATATTATTTACACATAATGTTCTCCATTTCCAAATTTATGTATTCTTAAAAGAAAATAAAAATGAAAAAATAAAAGATAGATTTTTTCTCGATGTTCAGAAGTGTTTGTAAGGTATGTATATATATATAATTTAAGCACAGTTTAACTACTAAGTTATTCTCATCATAATACTCTACAAAAAAATATCACCAACAAAGGAAAGCTAAAGACAAATTTATCTTTCAAACAGTAGCAGGTCTTTTATTGTCTTTACAATAAAAGTTCCATACAGTAAATCCCATAGATATTATTCCTAAATACTGCTGTATTAATCAATAAAAGTAAACCAGTCAGAATGATTTCAAAATTCTCTCTGGGCTGGAAGACAAATGTTTATAATTCGTCATCTTATTATACATTTTTCCAATTGTTTCTCCAGAGGAGTTACTTGAGATTCTTTGGTTTTAGGTAAGGAAAATTCAAGTCTGAATGATGTTCCAGGTTTTATAAAGCATTTCTATTAGAAGACTCTCTTAACAAAAAGTTTGTGGAGTCTGGAGAAAAGGGCAGTTCAGTATAGAAAACAGCAACAATCAACAGCTACAATGCTGGCTAGATGAAAGTTGAATAATATTTTATTCTGAAAAGAAAGTTGAGGAGTAGCACACGGAGACTGCTTCCTCCTTAGTAGCAGTGAAGCACTCAATATTTGAACTTACATTTTACAGTTTTCCAGGATTAATTACTATATTCATCAGCACTTGTCTTATGATTTTACAAACATTTTTGTAAGATAATTCAAATGTTTCAAAAAACATACGAAAGTCCGTTGGAAAATGAATGGTAGTATGACGGAGCTTTTAGTGTCAGTTATTTAGATTAGCCATTTTAGACCTTGACAAAAACAAAACTCAAATTATATAAGATTACCAGAACTTTTCATAATAAAATCAAAAATAAGCCTCAACAGAATATCTTAATTTTCTAATTCTAGCTGAATAAAACCATTAAACACAGAACTTCCTGCTTTAAAACAAATATGAACTAAAAACAATAAATAAGCATTAAATATATAAAAGTTTTAGCAGTTTTTCTTCTGAAAAAAATATAGAAATTTTAAGGATAGAATTAAGGTAGGGATTGCTTCTGATGTTTCTACATTGCATTAAAGTGTTGGGTTTTTTTTGTTGTTTTTGTTTTGTTTTTGTTTTGTTTTGTTTTTTTTGTTTTGTTTTGTTTTTTGTTTTGTTTTGTTTTTTACTTCACATTAGTTTAGGGAAAATTTAAAAATAAAAATAACAAAACCACTTTCTACATACCAATAAAGAACATTAGTTGTCCTGCTTATGTAAAACAGTACAAGGATAAGCCAAAAACAGGGCACATTTTTTCCCAGTTTTATCTAACAAGCAGTGGTATCTACATCTTTCTGGAGAAGTCAAGTGTGCTAGTCATGTTTAGAAATCAAATTATATATTTATTATAATTGGTCCAAAAGGTCCCATGAAAATATTTTTACAGAATATTAGATTTCAGATCCATTTTAGCCACTTGCACCCAAAAATATCTGAAGTGTTTTGCTTTCCTATAGGAAATGTTAACTCTTTTAAGATGGAAAATTTTAATCTACAAAAATATGGATATTTCATGAATATTTTAACTTAATGTTACTGTATCTGTCAAACTGAAAAAGCAGTGCCTTTTTACAGTGGTTAATTTTATCTACTGAATTGTAATAGCAACTTGTTTATCTAATCAGAATTCATATTGTGGTACCTGAACCACTTATGAGTCCCAGTAATCTAAATATGTAAGGATATTCATGTGGATGTATTCTAAACTTACTAAGCTCAATGCATTCCAATCATGTAAGATACAACATGCGGGTTTCTTTTCTCTAACCTTACGAACACTTGCACATGTTCAGGAAAGCCCAGTGGATAAATTTTTGTATTGTTAATGTTTTTTATTAGTGTGGCCTAAAGTGGTGGCAAAATGCCCAGAAATTAGAAAGAATCCTGATGTTGCTTAGAAGTCAGAACACAGAGCCATAAAAATAGAAAGGGCTAGATCGAAGTTTGAATGCATTCTAACAAAGCAGAACTGAAGCTGTCTGTTTTATGTAGCCTTTTGTCATTCCACCTAAGGCAATTTTGCAGAAGTTATCCTAACTCCACATATTAAACAATTAGGTAAAATAATACTTTTCAGTTCAAATCTTCCCTTAATTTCCTGGGAGAGCAGAAGAGGAAGATCCATATTAGCCTAAATTGAGGGGGAAGTAAAAAAGCTATAGCTCCACTGTATTTATTTCTTCCTGTGAGAGCATTTGGAAATCTCTTCACTGGAACTCAGTATCTTAAGGATGCCATTAAAAGTTGTGGGGACAGGAAGCATACTATTGGAATTGAGGAGAGGCAGCTTTCTGCAACATAGTCAACAGTGGGTAACAGATGAAACTATTGCAGGTGTTTGTTCAAAAGTTAATATTGCTTCAAAAAGCAGTAAACATTAAATTTTCCTTCCTGCAGCTGCAGCTGTACAGCTGAGAAGGAGGAGTCAACAGTAACCTGCTTTCTATAAAAGCTGTTCTGACAATGGGATGAAACCAGTAGCTACGTGAAAGCACCGAAGAACCTTTGTAGTCTCTGAAGACCGATAGACATGAAAAGTTAGTCATCTTTTTCCCCTTTTCCTAGATAACATCGTATTTTTTCCGGAAAATTTTTCTGGCCCTCCAATGGAGTGCAAGGAGAAGGACAGGAATATTTACCCTGTCAGCAATAAGTAAATCTCAATGATAAAATCCCAAGGATAATATCACTGAATCACTGAATCATAAAATCATCTAGGTAGGAAAAGGTCATTAAGATCATCAACCTGACCTACCCAGTCTCACCACTACATCATTATCCTTGCTGCTACATCCACAAATCTCTTAAATATCTCCCAGAGTGTAATTCTACTTCTTATCTTGTTCAGCTCATTTCAGAGCTTGACCACCCTCTCCATAAAGGAATTCTTTCTAATATAATTTTCCCTTTTCACAACTTAAAGACTAGTCCTTACTTCCTATCATTTGTGACCTGAGAAAGAGAGACTGACAACTTCCTTGCTGCAACTACTTTTCAGGTGGTTTAGAATATGATGAGGTCTCCCCTCAGCCTCCTTTTTTCCCAGACTAAGTAATCCCAGTTCTATCAGTTACTCCTCATAAGTCATGTTTGGTGGTCCCTTCATCAGTTTCAACGTTCATTGCACATGCCTAGGTAACTCAATACCCTTCTTGTAGTGTGGGATCCAAAACTGAACAATATTCAAGGTGTGGTCACACTAGTGTCATATCCAAAGGAGAAATCATTTCCCTAGTCATGCTGGTCACATTATTTCAGACACGGGCCAAGATACCACTGGCCTTCTTAGTCACCTGGGCATGTTGTTGGCTTATGTTCAGGAAAATTCAAAATTCATACAAACAAACAAACAAACAAAAAAAAATAAAAAAAAAATAAAAAAAACAACCAACCAAACAAACAAAAAAACAACCAAACAGCAACAAAAAAAAAACCCACAACCATAAAGAATCTCCATCATCCTTTGAGAGTCCTGGATAATTGAGGATGTCCTAGTGGACTGGAGACTGGCAAATGTGAAGCCTGTCTTCAGAAAGGGCCAAAAAGATGATCCTGCTAGTTTCAGATCTATCAGTCTAACCTCAGTGCCAGGGAAAGTTATGGAATGGATAATCTCAGGAGTCATCATGTTTCAATTAAAGGTCAATCAACGGATCAGTCCAGGTCAGCGTGGGTTTATGAATGGTAGATTCTGCTTGGCAAACCTGATTTCATTCTATGACAAGGTGACTTGCTTAGTGGATGAAAGTAAGGCTGTTGATGTGGTCTACCTGGACTTTGGTAAGGCCTTTGACACTGTCTCCCAAAACATCCTTTTGGAGAAGCTGACTGCTCATGTTTTGGATGGGTATACGCTCTGCTGAGTGAAACACTGGCTGGATGGCTGGGCCCAAAGAATTGTGGTCAGTGGAGTTAAATCCAGTTGGCGTTCGGTCATGAGTGGTGTCCTTGGTACTGGGTTTGGTACTGGGGCCACTCTTATTTAACATCTCTATCAGTGATCTTGATGATTCTCAGTAAGTCTGTAGACAAAACCAAGTTGGGAGAGACTGTTGATCTGCCTGAGGGAAGAAAGGCACTACAGAGCGACCTGGATAGACTGGATTGATGGACTAAGGTTAACTGAATGAATTTCAATAGGGCCAAATGTTGGGTTCTGCATTTTGGTCACAACAGTCCCAGGCGACTCTACAGGCTCTGGGAAGAGTGGCTAGAAAGCTGCCTGACGGAAAGAGACCTTGGTGTACTGGTGGACAGTCAGTTGAATATGAGCCAGCAGTATGCCCAAGTGGCCAAGAAGGCCAATGGCATCTTGGTTTGCATCAGGAATGATTGTCATGGTTTTATGATTTTTGGTTTTCAGTATTCCACATCATAACATCATGTACTGCACTGGGAGTTTAACTGTTAATGCCCAGTTCTGGGTACCTGCCCGGAAGAGAAGAAGAACTACATTCCCCAGGGGAGTTTGCGATCACAGAGAGGAGATTTACCTCCTGGCAAGGTCACCTGATGTGCTCTTCTTCATCAAGCTCTCCTCCCTGCTGCTCAACTGGACTGTGCATCTCACCTCAGTGTTATGGTGAGGCCTTTCCACCTTTCAGACACACTCTCATTACATTTGATTCATTAGCTTTAATTCTAATTATATTGTATTGTAGTGTGTTATCTTGCATTCCAATACCATATTTAGCAAATTAGCTGTTTCTCCTCAGATTGTTGCTGCTGTTTTTAATTATTTTGGGGTCCCCTGTTTCCCTTTTCCAGAGGTGTGAATTTTGCGAAATCCCTCCACCCCGCTAGTCACGGAACTGGGCAGAACCAGCCTGTAAACCATTGACACTCGTGGTGGAGAATATGGGCAAAAGCTGATTTTTAGCTTTCTAGAATGAATCTCTCTCTCTGCTCTTGGAGAGCTTCATTGGGAAAGTTTATTTCTTTCACAGGTGCTCACTGAAAACTTGACCTTGAAAGTCCAGGCAGACTAACAATATTCTGGGATATTTGTAAACTTTGAACACTGCTATCTTGCTTCTGTAAAGAGAAAAAAAAAAGATTCCGTTTTCTCTTTTAAACCTGTTTGCAGAGGGAACTGCTAATCTTACAGGACTTGGGATTTTTTAACAGGTTCCCAATCTCTCCTTTGAATCCTTTATGCATTTTTTGAATACTCATCTGATCACGCTGTTAATCTCCCTGAATGTACTGCTCATCATTACACTCAGTATTTGTATTTATCATATTTTGAGGAAGCCTTCCCCAAAACCAGAGAATACTGAGTGGCAGGGAATGTGGAGAGGCATGGGAGAAACTTTAGAGAGATGGACATCTTCGGTGTCATGGAACTTTACTGCTGAACACTCTTGAGAGTTTAAACAGATAATTGAGAGGAATGCTGCAGCTCAGGCAGATCTGAGGAGGCACAGATTTGGGGTCTGGCTAATGCTTATGGGCCTTGTTCAGTACTATCCCAGAGAGGGAGAGAGTTTGTGAAATTGAGTGAGAGCGTCTGAGAGATGAAAGGGAGAGTCTCAGAGAGACAGTACAAAATGAGCGAGATAGTCTCCAAGCTGAAAAGGAAAGTCTCCAGGAGAGACTCTGAGCCGAGAGGAAAGATCTCCAGGCTGAGCGAGTCTCCTAGTCGAAAGAAAAGACCTCCAATCTGAGAGAGATGCCCTCTGTGTTGAGAGAGACTCCCTGCAATCCAAACTCGACACCCTCCAATCTGAACAGGACACTCTCCAAGCTGAGCGAGACACCCTCCATTCTGAGAGGGACATCCTTAAGTCTGAATGGGATGTACTCTGAACTGAATGAGATGCCTTCTAGCATGCAAAATTCAGTTTCCAAATTGAACTAAACAGAATTCAGTCTCATCAAGCCACGCTCGAATCTGAACTAAATATCCTCAAAATCAAACGAGACAGACTCTGAGCTGAGCTGGAGGGTGAGAGCATTAGAACTGACCAACCTAATAAACCACAGGAGGCACCACAACTGATGTCAGTTGCCCCTGTAAGATGATGGAAAATGAAACGAATCTTGACTCAGTTAGAACAGAAGAAAGAGGAGGATGGGTGTCATGGCTTTTTTTATTGTTGTTGTTTTTGTTTTTTGTTTTCAGTATTCCACATCATAACATCATGTAGTGTACTGGGAGTTAAAGTGTTAATGCTCCAGTTTTCCAGGTACATATACCTATACATCAAGGAAGTTATGGGATCTGGCCCTTCTGGGTGGGGCGGTCTCTTACTACCTTGCAGTGGTGCTGGAGGGTGCTTTCCTAGCCGTTCCAAGCTTGTCAGTTTTGACTCAGTCTCAGGAACTCTCTCTCTCCTATTTTATTTGATTTATTAGTCTCAATTTCAATTAGATTTTATTAGATTGTCTAGATTGTGTTATCTTGCATTCCGATATCATGGTTAGTAAAATAAGTTTTCCTCCATAGATCATTGCCGCTGTTTTTTTTTTTTTTTTTTTTCTTCCTTTAGCTCAGCTCCTATCTCCCTATCTCTTTTCCCTTTCCCTTCCATTTTGTGGGGCCGGCGAGCAGGGAGGGAGAGGCAGGGACCTCCTGTGCTCCTGTCACGGGCATAGATTGACCTAGTTAACTCCATGACAAAGGAATGCGGGCTGAAGCTGCATTTTGACTTTTAGAACTAATCTCTCTGCTCTCGGAGAGATTCGTTAGGGAACTTTATCAGTAGTTCAGGTTTCTGTACTGAGAAACTTGACCTTGAAAGCCCAGCTGTACTGGCAGTATTCTGGGATATTTGTAAACTTTGAGCACTGCTTAGTCTAGGCAGTGCTTTTTCCTTTTTTTTTCCTCCTCTCGTCAGCTTCCATTCATTAACCCCTTTTTAGCAGCTACCAGTGACGAACCCACTCTTTATCATGGGGGCGCTGTGTAAGGGATTAAAAATCATCATGTTCCTTGCGACTTATTGGCCAATTATCAATGCCATGGTTTCTTGTTGTGGAATTGTGTTCATATATAACCAAATAAGGGAACTCATGAAGACACCTGCATGGTACTTATATGCAATGTGGCATGATTTGAATTTTGACACTAACATCCCAGATAGAATAGCTAATTTTACAAACAACACGATGTTCAGGCCCGTTTCCAAGGTTTTTTCTTCAGTTTGTCACACGTTTTTTGAATGCCAAATTGATGCTACTTTTGTGGGCATACTCCTGTGTCTGTTATCACTCCCCCTGAATGTATTCCTATGCATTCGTGGTATATGGAAGGAGTCTTCTCCAAAACCAGAGAATACTGATTGGCAGAGAATACGGAGAGGTTTAGGAAAAATCTTAGAAGTATGGGGACCCGCAGTGTCATGGGATTTCACTCTTGAACACATATGGCATCTCAAGAAACTAAGCCAGTGGAAAATGGAGGCTGACAGGAGACTACCTTCATCTAAATGAAGTCATACCCCCATTGAGTGCTGCTGTGCTGGACATGTTAGAACTCCAATATGAGCTGGAGTCAAAAGCAGCCAAATGGTATGTCATCACTGACCTTGCTAACGCCTTCTTTTCCATTCCTATGGCCACAGGATGTAGGCCACAGTTACTTTCACATGGAGGGGCGTTCAGTATACCTGGAACCATTTGCCCCAGGGGTGGAAACACAGCCCAACCATTTGCCTTGGGTTGATCCAGACTGTATTGGAACAGGACAGTGCTCCTGAGCACCTGCAGTACATTGATGATATCGTTGCGTGGGGCGATACAGCAGAAGAAGACTTCACGAAAGGAGAGCAAATAATCCAAACTCTTCTGCAAGCCGGCTTTGCTATTAAGCAAAGCAAAGTGAAAGGACCTGCCCAGGAAATTCAGGTCCCAGGTATAAAATGGCAAGACGGCCGTCGTCACATTCCGACAGATGTGATCAACAAAATCACTGCCATGTCTCCGCCCACTAATAAGAAAGAGACACAATCGTTCCTGGGTGTAGTGGGTTTTTGGAGAATGCATGTTCCAAACTACAGCCTCATTGTAAGCCCCCTTTATCAGGTGACATGGAAGAAGAATGATTTTGCGTGGGGTCCTGAGCAGCAGCAGGCTTTTGAGCAGATTAAGCAGGAGATAGCCCGTGCCGTGGCCCTGGGGCCAGTACGGATGGAACAGGATACGAAGAACATCCTCTACACTGCTGCTGGAGAGAAAGGTCCCACTTGGAGCTTGCGGCAAAGAGCCTCAGGAGAGACCTGAGGCCGACCCCTGGGATTTTGGAGTCGGGCGTACAGAGGGTCTGAAGAGTGCTACACTCCAACTGAAAAGGAGATCTTAGCCACATATGAGGGGGTTCGGGCTGTTTCCAAAGTAATCGGTACTGAAACACAGCTCCTTCTGGCAGCTCAACTGCCAGTGCTGAACTGGATGTTCAAGAGAAAGGGTCCCTCCATCCATCATGCAACTGATGCCACTTGGAGGAAGTGGATTGCATTGATTACACAACGCGCACAGACGGGGAACATCAGTCGCCCAGGAATCCTAGAGGTGATCATGGACAGGTCTAAAGGTAAAAAGTTTGGAACATCACCAGGAGAAGAAGTACCACGTGCTAAAGTGGCCCCACCATACCATGAACTACCAGAAAATGAAAAGAAATATGCCCTGTTCACAGATGGATCGTGTTGTATTGTGGGAAAGCATCGCAGATGGAAAGCTGCTGTGTGGAGCCCCACACAACAAGTTGCAGAGGCCACTGAAGGAAAAAGAGAATCAAGCCAATTTGCAGAGGTAAAGGCTGTCCAATTGGCCTTAGACGTTGCTGAACAGGATTCAAGCCATTGCTTTATCTTTACACTGATTCATGAATGTGGCAAATGCCTTGTGGGGGGGGGTTACAGCAGTGGGGGTAAAGTAACTAGCAATGAAGGGGTAAAGCTATTTGGGCTGCTGAACTGTGGAAAGACATCGCCTCCCGAATAAAGGATATGATTGTAAAGGTGAGCCATGTACATGCTCATGTGCCCAAGTGTCGGGCTACTGAAGAAAAACAAAATGATTATCAGGTAGATCAAGCTGCCAAAATTGAGGTGGCTCAAATAGATTTGGACTGGCAGAACAAGGGTGAACTATTTCTAGCTTAGTTGGCCCATGAGACCTCAGGCCATCAAGGAAGGGATGCAACATACAAATGGGCTAGAGACCGAAGGGTGGACTTAACTATGGATGCTATTGCGCAAATCATTCATGACTGTGAAATATGTGCCCTAATTAAACAAGCCAAGAGGATGAAACCCCTCTAGGGGGAAGGGTGATGGCAAAAGTATAAATATGGGGAGGCATGGCAGGTTGATTATATCACCTTGCCATGATCTCGCAGTGGCAAGTGTTATGTGCTTACCATGGTGGATGCAAACACTGGGTAGCTTGAAACATATGCAGTACCCCATGCTACCGCCCGAAACACCATATTGGGTCTCGAGAAACAAGTCCTGTGGTGACATAGCACTCCAGAAAGAATTGAGTCAGACAATGGGACTCATTTCAAAAATTGTTGTAAATTCTTGGGCCAAAAAATAAAAAATAAAAATAAAAAATAGAAAAAAATAGAAATAGGGAGATCCTCTCTTTAACAAAAAATCTTCCTGGTTGAGATTACTACTAGGTAAGTTTTTCTTTATGGTATCTCCTTATCAGGCTGCTTTATACATTCTCTAATAGCTCTTGTCATGAGGAAACACAAGCAGGCAGTTGATCAAATATGGTGACATGAAGGAAGATTTGCTCACAAAAACAAAACAAAACCATATTGAGGTAATAAAGTCTTAAAGTAAGGTGGCTTTAATAAAGAATTCTCTTTATACTGGAAGAATTTTTTTTTTAGATTTATGTCCTGTATACTATGATGACAACTCAATAATGATTGCACCAGACCCTTATAGTAATAAGATTTAATATGGCGACGTTTCCAGAAATGTGTTTTTTGAAATGGTATAGTCAAAGACTGGTTCTCTGAAGCTGAATCTCGTTGTCTTGTTTATGAGTCTGAATTCAAATAATTATATATGGTATGCAAAAAAAGAAAAAGTAAAGTAAATTGGTGAACTAGTTATTACATAGAGCAGATATACAATCACTGTGACCTATTCATGCTACGGAAGTAGAAAGAAAAAACCTTCTTTTATAAATGTTTTGAAGTTTGCACTTGTGTGTGTGTGTGTGTGTGTTAAAAACACAATAAAATCTATTCTGTGTGCAGATGTATTACTTTGTAAATGTCTGAAGTTTTGCCTTGAAGTACCAACTATTCTAGAAATGATTGCAAAGCTAGAAAATTCTAAATTGGTATTTACATAATTGTTCATTACCACTTAGAATCTCAGGATGGGAAGTACCATTTATTTTGCTAAACAGAATAGGAACAGAATTGATTATTTTTAACTTGAATTCATCAAAAAGCTTAAAAAATAGCTTGAGAATTTTATACAAGAATATTTTTATATTATTATTCAGTTTTGAATGTAAGGTTATACATACCACAATTAATTAATTACACAATTAATTTGTAAGGACAAAAGTATTATTCTGGTTGTGGAAAAAAGTTTTAATTCATTATAACTTGTCAGCGCCAATTCACAACTTGAAATACACAAAATGTTTAAAAACACAAGCCTGGAATCCAAACTCACAGCTCTATTGGATAGTAAAACAAGGTTTCACACAGCAGAATACCTTTAAATCTCAATATTATCTCTCTCTCTCTTTTTTTTTTTCTCCCATATCCATCTTCAGTGGAAAAAAATATCACAAAGGAGATAAAACCTAGTCAGTTGTATCTTTACCAATATTTTATTCTACTCCACTGTAGTATCTCTTATGTTGAATAGATTGGCACAATCAAATTAAACTTAGAACTATTATTCTTAATTTGTATTTAGACACTATATTGTCAATTCCATTTCAGATCTGAAAAATAAATGCTCTCAAAATTAAATAAAAATAAAAATAAAAATAAAATATAAAAACAATTCTAGTAGCATCAGCTTTTCTAATCAAATATGTGAATTTTTCATAACTTTAATTTTATTTGGAAAACAAGTAGAGTTATAGACACCATTCATTTGCCTGTACTGCATGTATAGAGCATCAATAAGAGCCTTTGTGAAAATGAACAAGCAAGCAAACAAACAAACAAACAAAAAAACAGCATAAAGGATTCAATTGGCACACCAATTGAACACTCAGAAAACAGAATCATAGAATCATAGAATCACCAAGGTTGGAAAAGACCCACAGGATCACCCAGTCCAACCATCCACCTATCACCTATAGTTCTCACTAAACCATATCCCTCAACACAAAATCCAAACATGTTTTTGCATCTAAATAGAACTGTTTCCCATTTTCTTAATATAGAAGCGTGCTCAAAAGTATGGAATGTAATGCAAATAGGATTTTTCGTTATCTAAAATCTTTCTTACAGAAAATCTTTTCATTACTATTATGCTCAGTCTCCTTCAAAATTATATAACTATTATTTTAATGTGTTTAGAAATATTTTATTTCTTTTTTTCTTTTATTTCATCTTTGTTTTAAAGTGTGTTTCAGATCAATCTGATTTTTTTTTCTACTTTGTTCCTTATGTTTCCTTCCCATAATACTCCATGATTTCACATAGACTATGTAACTCTGATGTCACTTTGCCTTGTAGAAGATAATAATACCATAAATCCTAGATTCAAAATTTTACAAACTGCATTAAAATTCTCAGAGAAAGAAATCTCACCCCAGTACTTAAAGTACTTGGATGAGTTTACTGGGAGATATGTTTAGAAAGCTGTTAGAGAAAAGGAAAAACTTGTTTGGTCAAAAAGTCTTAAAGTAAAGCCCTCTTACAAATGCAAAGAGGGCTTTATTTTAAGAACTGACTATTAATAATTTTAACTCTGCCACTAGAAAGTTTGGACCTATACAAATAACACTGATGTGTTCTGTCTTCTCAGTTTTAAAAATCCTGACATTTTCACTGATGTAAATACTTGATTTCATATATGCATTCTAAGGGTAGACAGTAATTCTACAAACTCTCTTTTTTTCTTCTCTGTAAAGCATTGCTCCATTTCTCATCCCTGGATAATACAAAAACATTTCATCTACAAATCCTCAGAAGTGTGTACAACTGCCAGCTGATTACATGGGTATAGAACAAAAGCAGAGAATTTGTGGAGTATGTTAGTATTGTAAATTCACTTCTCTCTGAGGTGAATTTTGCAAATAGCGTAGTCTAAGTGTAAGAAGCTGACAACTTCTTAGCACAGTTGAAATCTCTGCTAACCACATTTGCTTTGTCATCTCATAATAAGGACAAATTTAGTCTCATTTTCAAACTTGCCTCTTCAAAAGCTCCTTAAGAATACTGCTGTTTGTATAACAATAAAATTGTATCTAGAATTATTGTTTCTTGGGACAGATGAACCAAGAAGTCAAAGCTGAGGTTTCCCCTTATATGTTTCAAATGTGCAATACAGGAGAAAAGCAGAAAATCATAGATAAATATTTATGGAGTGGAATGCATATACTAAGTATCATCAAGGTCACTGTTACATTATACTACTACCTCACTTTAAATGAAGATATCATGAATTTAAGATACTCTTAGCTACAAGCTGAGAGAGTCTCTCATCTACTGACATTCACCAATCTATGGCAGACACAAGTAGTTGGAGTGCACCTTCAGTAAGTTTGAAAATTACACCAAGCTGGGAAAAAGTATTAATCTTCCTGGTGATAGGAAGGCCTGACAGAGGGATTTGGAATAGGCTGAGGCCAACAGAATGAAGTTGAACAAGACCAAGTTCCAGGTCCTGCACTTTGGCCACAAAAACTCGAGGCAATGCTACAGGCTTGAAGCAGAGTATTTCAAAGACTGTGCAGAGGAAAAGAACTTGGGAGTATTGGTCAACGCTCAGGTGAACATGAGCCAGCAGTGTGCCCAGATGGCCAAGAAGGCTGATGGCATCCTGGCTTGTGTCAGAAATAATGCAGTCAGCAGGAGCAGGGAGGTGATCGTTCCCCTGTACTCAGCTCTGGCGGGGCAGCATCTTGAGTACTGTGTTCAGTTTTGGGTCCCTTTCCAGAGAAGGGAAACAGAACTGGTGAGGGAACTGGAGTACAAGTCTTATGAGGAGCAGCTGAGGGAAACTGTGTTGTTTAATCTGGAAAAGTGGAGGCTCGGAGTAGACTTTATCGCCCCCTACAACTACTGAATGTAGATGTTCTTGGAGATCTTTTCAGTTCTTAATGATTCTATGACTGTACATCCTGAGATCATAGTGTCCCATATAACCAGTGTTTGTCTACTCTGAGAAACAAAAATGGAGAATTCATGGTGATGCAATTTCAGATCCATTGCAGATGCACTCACTGTTTTCTGCTTACACTTGTGGATGACTCTCTCCTCACTCTTACCTATGACGGAGTTCTACATCTGTGTGGGTTTTTGTTTGTTTGTTTGTTTGTTTGTTTGCTTTAAAGATGTTTTCTGTATGTAAAAGTAGAAATAGTGATGGTTATTAGTTGTCACGGTTTTTTGGTTTGTTCTACATGAAAATACCATGTAATGTACTGGGAGTTAAAGAGTTAATGTTGCAACTCTGTGGATTTGTTGATAGTTCCAGTTACCTGGTCCCAGAACAGAATAACAAACTACAACTTCCAGAAGACTTCATACTTCCATTTCCATTTTCCTGTTGAAGAGAAAGATAAATCTGACTGGGAGTCATGGAACTGCCTCATTTTGCCCATTTTACTCTGTGTGCTCCCTGACCATCTCAACTACAGCATTAGAGTAAGGACTTCAGTTTTGGACCCCCTCATTTTATTTGATTTATTAGCTTCAGTTCCAATTATATTTTGTTACCTCATATTCTGTTATTATATTTAGTAAGTTATTTTCCTTAAGCTCACTGCCGCTGTTTTCCTCATCCGGAGCCATCTCCCTACCTTTTCTTTTCACCCCTTATCCCTTCCCCAGGGTGTAAGGACCCCACTTAAGTGCCTGTACACTAACACATGGAGCATGGGGAGCAAACAAGGAGAGTTACAGGCGTGCATGTGCCTACTTGGCTATGATGTCACTGACATCATTGAGATATGGTTGGGTGGCTCTCAAGACTGGAATGTAGGAATAGACAGGTACAAACATTAAGACAGGCAGGGTAGAAGGGATATATGTATGGCCTTCTAGATTAATAGCTAGCTGGAATCCATGGAAGTTCACCCAGGAATGGATGAGCGACTGACAGAGAGCTTTAGGTGAGGATTAAAGACAAGGCAGGGGAAAGAGACATCATAGCAGGTATATGCTACAGGCTGCCAGACATGGAAGACTGAGTGGATAAGGGCCTCTATAATCAGATAGGAGCAGTTTACATTCACAAAAAATGGTCCTCACGGGTGCCTTCAACCAGTAAAAAATCTGTTAGGACAACAGAACAAGTTACCCAGAAAGGCTGTGGATGCCCCATCCCTGGAGGCATTCAATGAAAGGTTGGTTGTGGCTCTGGGCAGCCTGGTCTAGTGCTTGTCAACACTGCCTACATCAGGCTGTTTGAAGCTAGATGATCTCTGAGGCTATTTTCAACCCAAGCCATTCTATGATTCTGTAACAACAGCAGGACACCAGCAATTAAAGATGTTCCTGAAATGTGTTAATGGTGACTTACTCTTCCAAGTGATATGAGAGAAGGTGCTATGCTGGACTTCCTCCTCACCAATGGGGAAGAAGGGAGTAATGAGTAATGTGAAGCTTAAGGCAGCTTTCGCTGCAGTGAACATGAAAAGGTGGAGTTCAAGATCCTTAGGATGTCAAAAAGGGTGCAAAGCAAGCTTGCTATTCTGGGCTTCAGGAGAGAAAATGTTGACCTCTTCAGGGAAGTGTTAAGCAGTGTGATATGGAATAAAGCAATGGAGGGAAGAGGAGCCCAAGAAAGCTGGCCAGTATTTAAGGACTATCTACTTCAAGTCCAGGAGCAACACATCCTGAGAAAAAAGAAAAGCTAGCAAGAATGCCAGGTGGCCTCTGCGGGTGAACAAGTTGTTCACGGACTTATGTAGGTACGAAAAGAAATTCATAGAAAGAATTATCAGGACTGGAAGCAGGAACGGGTTATCGAGGACTAAAGAAGTTGTCCGACAAACAGGGATCAGGTTAGGAAAGTAGAACCCAGATTGAATTAAATCTATCCAGTGACATAAAAGGGAACAAGCAAAAATTATACAGGCATATCAGTGATAATAAGGTCAGGGAGGATGTGAGCCACACTGGAAAGAAACTGGAGACACCTTTGTGTCTGGCAAGATTATAGAGAAGGTCCTCCCAAAGGCCCTACTAAGGCACATGGAAAATAAGGATTAGATGATAACCAACATGGTTTTACCAAGGGATAAGGAGAAAGCTGAAGTGCTCATTGACTTCTTCATCTCATTCTTCACCAATAAGGGCTCTAGCCGCACTGTCCAAGCTGCAGAAAGCTAAAGTAAGAACGTGTAGAAGGTAAACATGCCTGCTGCAAGTGAAGGTCTGTTTTCAGATCATCTAAAAGAATGTGAAGATGCACAAGTCCATGGGACCTGACAAGATCCATTCACAGGTTCTAAGGAAAATGGTGGATGAAGTTGCCAAGCCACTACCCATCAAATTTGAAAGGTCATGTCAGTCTGGTGAAGTTCCCACTGATTGGAAAAGGGAAAAGATAACCCCCATTTTCAAGAAGGGAAAAAAGAAGATCTAGGGAACTGCTGCCCAGTCAGTCTCACCTCTGTGTCTGGCAAGATTATAGAGAAGGTCCTCCCAAAGGCCCTACTAAGGCACATGGAAAATAAGGATTAGATGATAACCAACATGGTTTTACCAAGGGTAAGTCATGCTGACAAACTTGGTGGCCTTGTATGATGGAGTTACAACATCATCGGATAAAAGAAGAGCAACTGATATCACCTACTTGGACTTGTGCAAAGTTTTTGACACTGTCTAGCATGACATCCTGGTCCCCAAATTGGACAATAATGGATTTGACGGATGGACCCCTTGCAAGATAAGGAGTTGGATGGATGGTTACACTGCAAGAGTTGTGGTCAATGGCTCAATGTCCAAGTGGAGACTGGTGATGAGTGGCATTCTTCAGGGATCACTATTGGAACCAGTGTTATTCAACATCTCTATAGGTGACATGGAAAGTGGGATTGAGTGCAGCCCAGAAGGCCAACTATATCCTGGGTTGCTTCTAGAAAAATGTGACCAGTGGGTCAAGGGACTGGCCCCTCTACTCTGCTCTCATGAGATTCCACCTGGAGTACTGCACCCAGTTCTGGGATTTTCGACACAAGGAGGACATGGAGCTGTTGGAGAAGGTCCAGAGAAGGGCCATGAAGATCATCAGAGGACTTTAGTACATCCCCCATGGGGACAGTCTGAGACAGTTGGTGCATTTCAGCCTGGAGAAGAGAAGGCTTTGGGAGGATCCTATAGAAGCCTTCCAGTACCCGAAGAAGACCTGCACGAAAGCTGGGGAGGGATCTTCTATATGGGTATGTAGTGACAGGACAAGCAGAAATAGTATTTAAGTAGAAGAGAGTAGATTTGGACTAGATATTAGAAAGAAATTCTTCACTGTGAGGGTGGTGAGATGATGGTACAGGTTGCCCCTAGGGGTTGTGGCTGCCCCCTCCCTGGAGGCATTCAAGGCCAGGCTGGACAGGTCTTTGAGCAACCTGGTCAAGTGGGAGATGTCCCCGCCTGTTACAGGGGGTTGGAATTAGTTGATCTTAAAGATCCCTTCCAACTCATACCATTCTATGATTCTGTGATTCTCCTTGGCCCTCTTATTGTTAAGGTATTTCTGAAAACCCCTTTTTTTATTTTTTACAGTGGTAACCAGTTTAAATTCTATCCGGGCTTTTACTTTTCTGATTTTCTCCTTGGATATTATGGAAATGTCTTTGTTCTCTTCTCATACGTTTGCTCCTTTTTCCAAAGACAGCAAAGTAGCAAAGATAGGTTTTTTATTTGTTTGATTGTTTGTTTATTCGTTTGTTTGTTTGTTTTAACCTCATATCTCAGTGAAATCTCCCTATTCATCCAGACTGGTATTTTTCCCTGCTAGCTCTTCTTACAGCACATTGGGATGGCTTGCTTCTGCCCCTTTAAGTTTTCCTTCTTTAGAAGCATTCAGATTTCGTGGACCCCTTTGCCTTTCAAGAATCTCTCCCAAGTGACTCTCCTAACCAATGTTCCAAATAGTTCAAATCTGCCCTCTGGAATTCCAAGGTAGCAATTTTACTTATTCCAGTTCTGACTTCAATAAGAATTGAGAACTCTCTCATTTTGTAGTCACTGTACTGAAAACAGCTCATGATCCTCATGATCACTTTTCACACCAGTCCTTCTCTGTTTGTGAGCAGCAAGTATAGTACGCTAACACCCATGGTAGGCTCTCTTACCTGTTGTGTCAGGAAGTTATCTTTCAGACGGTCCAGGAATATCTTGTTTCCTGTCTTCTGTATTGTATCTCCAGCAAACGTCTGCAAGTTGAAGCCCTCCTCTGAGACAAGGTCTAGCAATTGTGTGACTTCTGCCAGGTACTCTTAGAATGCTCCATCTGCCTCTTCATTCTGGTTGGATAATCTGTAGCAGACTCTCACCAGGATAATAGACTTCTTCCTCATCCTTAGGGCAGAAGTCACTAAAAAAAATTGAAATACAAAACCAAGTAGCCTTCCAAGTTGCCTGAAAAAAAAAAAAAGAGAGAGATCATCGAGTCCAACCCTCCAGTCAAAGAATGTTCCCTACACCAGGTCGCACAAGTAGGTGTCCAAATGGGTCTTGAATATCTCCAGAGAAAGAGACTCCACAACCTCCCTGGGCAGCCTGTTCCAGTGCTCTGTCACCCTCACCGTAAAGAAGTTCTTGAGCACATTTGTGCGAAACTTCCTACACTGTAGTTTCTGGCCGTTTCCCCTTGTCCTGTCTCCACACACTGCTGAAAAAAGTCTGGCCTCACCACTCTGCCCCCCACACCTCAGATATTTATAGACCTGGATCAGGTCCCCTCTCAGTCTTCCTTTCTCAAGACTAAACAGACCCAGTTCACTTAGCCTTTCTTCATAGGAGAGATGCTCCAGGCCCTTCACCATCTTTGTGGCCCTCCGCTGGACTCTTTCCAAGAGATCCCTGTCTTTTTTGTACTGGGGAGCCCAGAACTGGACACAGTACTCCAGATGAGGCCTTACCAGGGCAGAGTAGAGGGGATCACCTCCCTTGACCTGCTGGACACGCTCTTTTTAATGCACCCCAGAACACAAGGGCACATGCTGGCTCATGGCCAACCTGTCGTCCACCAGGACACCCAGGTCCCTCTCCGCAGAGCTCCTCTCCAGCAGGTCATTCCCCAGCCTGTACCGGTGCATGCAATTATTCCTCCCAAGATGCAAGACTCTACACTTACTTTTGTTGAACCTCATCCGGTTTCTTACTGCCCAGCTCTCCAGCCTGTCCAGGTCTCGCTGAATGGCAGCACAGCCTTCTGGCGTGTCAGCCAATCCTCCCAACTTCGTATCATCAGCAAACTTGCTGAGAGTGGCCACTGTCCCCTCATCAAGATCACTGATGAGATGTTGAACAAGACCAGACCCAGCACTGAGCCCTGAGGAACACCACTGGTTACAGGTCTCCAACTGGATTCTGCACCGCCAACGATGACCCTCTGCGCTCTGCCAGTCAGCCAGTTCTCAACCCACCTCACTGTCCACTCATCTATTCCACACTTCCTCAGCTTTGTTATAAGGATGTCATGGGAGACAGTATCAAATGCCTTTCTAAAATCAAGGTAGACTACATCCACTGCTCTGCGCCCATCCACCCAGCTAGTGACAACATCATAGAAGGCTACCAGGTTGGTCAAGCATGACCTCCCCCTGGTGAACCCGTGCTGACTACTCCTGATAACCTCCTTCTCTTCCAGTTGTCTGGAGATGGCATCAAGCACAAGCTGTTTCATCATCTTTTCAGGGACAGAGGTGAGGCTGACTGGCCTGTAATTATCTGGATTATCCTTTTTGCCCTTTTTGAAGACCGGAGTGACATTGGCTATCCTCCAGTCTTCAGGCACCTCCCCCATTCTCCAAGATCTCTCAAAGATGACAGAGAGTGGTTCAGCAATCACCTCTGCCAGCTCCCTCAGCACCCGTGGGTGCATCCCATTGGTCCCATGGATTTATGAATATTGGTGTTGCCTCGGCACTCTCAGACCACCTCTTTCCTGACTAAAGGAAAGTCTTCCATTCCCCAGACCCTCTCACTAACCTCCCCGGTGTGGGAAACCTGAGGGAGAGCCTTTTCACTGAAAATAGAAGCAAAGAAGGCATTCAGTATCTCCGCCTTCTCAGTATCCCCCGTTACCAGAAAAGCCCCCTCACTTAGTAGGGGAGCCACATTCTCTCTAGTCTTCCTTTTACTGTTAACATACTTTAAAAAGCCTTTATTATTATCCTTTATCACCTTTGCCAGATTCAATTCCAGGCGGGCATTAGCCTTCCTCGTTGCACCCCTGCAGGCCCTGACAACATTTCTATATTATTCCCAAGTGGTCAGACCTTTTTTCCACATTTTGTGGACCTTTTTCTTCCCTTTGAGTTTGAGCTCCTTGCTCATCCACACAGGCCTCCTGCCACTCTTTCCTGATTTCTTGCTCACAGGGACACACTGATCCTGAGCTTGGAAGAAGAGCTGTTTAAATGCTGACCAGCTCTCACAGGCCCCCTTACCTTCTAACACCCTTGCCCATGGGATAGCTCCAAGTAGGTCCCAGAAAAGATCAAAGTTGGCTCTCCTAAAGTCCAGGGTAGCAATTCTACTTTTCGCTTTCCTTCTTCCACTCAAGATCTTGAACTCCACCATCTCATGGTCACTACAACCCAAGCCGCCCCCAACGTTTACTTCTTTGACAAGCCCTTCCTTATTAGTGAGAATAAGGTCCAGCAACATCCCTCCCCTCGTTGGTTCCTCCACCACCTGCATCAGAAAGTTGTCTTTAACACACTGCAAGAACCATCTGGACCGTGCATGCCTGGCCATGTTGGTCGTCCAGCAAATATTTGGATAATTGAAGTCCCCCATAAGCACCAGTGCCTGGGATTGTGACGCTACATCCAGTTGCTTATGGAAGGCCTCATCAACCTCCTCCTCCTGGTCAGGGGGCCTGTAGTACACACCCACAGCAGTGTCAGCCATACCAGCCTGCCCCTTGATTCTCACCCACAAGCTCTCCACTGCTACACCACTCTCCCCCAGGCAGAGTTTAATACGTTCTAGCTGCTTTCTCACATAAAGAGCAATTCCACCACCCCAACTCGCTAGCCAATTGTTCCTAAAAAGCACATAGCCCTCCATGACAACATTCCAGTCATATGAGCTGTCCTACCACGTCTCCGTGATTGCAATGAGATCGTAACTGTGCAACCGCACGCAGATCTCCAACTCTTCCTGTTTATTTCCCATACTGAGCACATTAGTGCACAGACACTTTAGGGAAGCAGTATCTTCCTGCCACTCTCCATCCCTTTGAACTCCACCCTCATCATCCATCAAGCTCTGTTTTGAGCCTCGAACTACCCGCTCAACCCAAGCTGCCCTCTTTTTTTCCCCTCCCCCTTCTTACCTAGTTTAAAGATCTTTCAATGAGTCCCACCAGTTCCTGGGCTAGGATACTTTTACCCCTTGCAGACAGGTGAGTTCCATCTGCAGCTGTCATGCCAGGAGCCTAGTAAGCTGCCCCGTGGTCAAAAAAAAAAACAAAATTCTTGTGCCTGCACCAATCTCTAAGCCATTTATTTATGAGGAGGGTTTTTTTGATCCTCTCAGTGTCCTTCCCCGCCACTGAAGAGATAGAAGAAAAAACCTCCTGAACGCCTGCTCCATCAAGTATGCTCCCCATTCTCTCGAAGACATTTTTGATAGCCCTCAGGCTTCTCTCAGCAGCATCATCACTGCCGACCTGAACTACCAATAAGGGATAGTAGTCAGATGGGCATAAAAGCCCAGGAAGCTTCCTGGAGATATCCCTGTCCTGTGACCTAGGGAGGCAGCACACTTCCCTCCAGGTGGGGTCAGGCCGACATATCGGCCCTCAGTTCCTTTTAGAAGGGAGTCACCTACGACTATCACCCTCCTTTATTTTATTTCTTTACTAGAGGAGGCAGTCTTCAAGCGTGGAGCTGACTGCTTCTCCTTACAAAAGCTTGGAGGCTGTCCCTCCACCTCATTCTCAGCCACCTCGCCCTCCAGTTTCAGGGCTTCAAACCTATTACTTAGAGGCACCTGAGGAACTGAGGTAGGTTGGGAGGGGCGCCACCTGTGTTGCTGAGGTGGGACCTGCTGCCATGTGAGAGCACTGCAACTGACCAACCTAATCAACCACAGGAGGCACCACAATTGATGTCAGTTGCCCCTGTAAGATGACGGAAAATGAAACAAATCTTGACTCAGTTAGAACAGAAGAAAGAGGAGGAGGGGAAAGTAGAGAAAACAGTCCCTGTAAGAGAAGAGGAGGAAAGAGGTCCAGAGGAGTGGCTCCAAGATTCAGGGGAAGATACCCTGAGTCCAGGGGAGGGGCTCTCAATAAGGTTCGATCACCAATGCCTAGGAGGGCAACCAGAAGTCCTGAAAGGGTAAGAGGTGAGCAAGATATCATTGCCATTAATGAAATTCAAAGTCTGAGAAATGACTTTTCACATCACCCAAATGAGCCTACTGTCACCTGGTTACTTCGAGTTGGGACAATGGGGCCAACAGTGTGTGGGTAGATAGTAGAGAAGCTCATCGACTGGGTGGCATTGCTAGGGACTCTGCCATTGGCAGAGGTATTAGCACATGCCAGAAAGGGTCCTTCACCCTCTGGAAGTGAATGTTGTTAGCTGTAAAAGAAAGATACCCCTTCAAAGACGATCTGATGCCTGAGAAAAGGAAATGGACTGATATGGAAAAAGGCATCAGTTGTTTGAGAGAATATGCTGTGGTGGAAATGCTATACAGCCCCAATTTCATTCCTAATGAGCCAGACCAAGAGCATGATCCTGAAAGAGTCAGGTGTACACCAAATATGTGGTGTATATTCACAAAGACTGCACCAAAAAGGTATGCCAGTACCCTTGCAGCAATGTATGGCAGAGGAGAAAGAAGACCTCTTATAAATGAACTGATTAATAAGCTCCAAGACTTTGAGTTACATTTAAGCCCTCTACGAGCTTGTGTTTCAGCCATTGCAAAAGTAGCTGAAAAGCTGGAGAATGGAAAGCAAACACGAAGATATAATAGGCAAACTGTCTACCATGCGTAATGCTGATGGATCCATGGTGGTAACAGATACATCCGATGGAGACCAGAATTCCTAAAACAGCCTACTGGAGGGGCTGATCAACTTGGTTTCCTCCCAGCCAGTGTCATTCAACATCTCAGCTATCAAAAGAAGATGTCCTCCTGCTCGAGCAAGTGACAACAGTAAGACTATGCCGTATATGGCCTTGTGGCATTCCCTACGTGACCATGGAGAACATATGAAGAAGTGGCATAAAAAACCTACTACTGCACTTCAAGCATGAGTAAAAGAATTACAAGACAAATCAACCACCAAGGTGAACTTCTCCAAAAAGGCGATTGCTCCAGTTGCTGCAGCCAACCAAGGTAAAAAATAGAGGGGCCCTGCCCCCAGTCGGGGGTGGGGGAGAAGGGATAATAGAGTTTATTGGACTGTGTTGATTAGATGGCCTGGCACATCAGAATCACAGGAATATAAGGCCCTGGTGGATACTGGTGCACAGTGCACTCTAATGCCCTCCAGTCACCAAGGGACAAAATCAATTTGTATTATGGGGTGACTGGGGATTCCCAAGAGCTGACTATGTTGGAGGCTGAAATCAGCCTCTCTGGTAAAGACTGGCAAAAGCACCCTACTGTGACTGGCCCAGAGGCTCCATGTATACTTGATATTGATTACCTCAGAAGGGGATACTTTAAGGATCCCAAAGGGTATCGATGGGCCTTTGGAATAGCTGCTGTAAACACAGAAGGTGTTAAGCAGTTGTCTGTTTTGCCTGGCCTATCAGAAGATCTGTCTGTTGTGGGGTTGCTATGAGTGAAAGAGCAACAGGTACCGATTGCTACAAAAACGGTGCACAGACGGCAGTACCGCACCAACAGGGATTCCTTGCTCCCCATTCATAAGTTGATTTGTCAACTAGAGAGTCAGGGAGTGATCAGCAAAACTCACTCACCTTTTAACAGTCCCATATGGCCAGTGCATAAAGCCAGTGGAGAATGGAGGCTGACGGTAGACTACTGTGGCCTGAATGAACTCACACTCGCACTAAGTGCTGCTGTGCCAGATATGTTGGAACTCCAACATGAACTGGAGCCAAAAGCAGTCAAATGGTATGCCACCACTGACCTTTCCAATGCCCTTTTCTCCATTCCTGTAGCCAAAGAATCTAGGCCACAGTTTGCTTTCACCTGGAGGGGCATTCAGTAATCATAGAATCACAAGGTTGGAAACAACCTATAAGATCATCTAGTCCAACTGTCTTCTCATTACCACTTCTACTACAAGCTACTAAACCATATCTCGCAGCTCCTCATCCAGATGCCTTTTGAACACTTCCAGAGACGGCGACTCCATGACCTCTCTGGGCAGGCCATTCCAGTGCCTGACCACTCTCTGAGAGAAAAAGTTTTTCCTCATGTCTAACCTAAACTTCCTCTGATACAACTTGCGGCTATTTTTCCAGGTCCTGTTCGTTGCCAGGGAGAAGAGGCCAAACCCCTCTTCACCACAACCTCCCTTCAGGAAGTTGTAGAGTGCAATGAGGTCTCCCCTGAGCCTCCTCTTCTCCAGACTACACAATCCCAGCTCCCTCAGACGTTCCTCATAAGACTTGTGCTCCAGACCCCTCACCAGTTTCGTTGCCTTTCTCTGGACACGCTCCAGGGCCTCAACATCTTTCCTGTAGTGAGGGGCCCAAAACTGAACACAATACTTGAGGTGCGGCCTCACCAGTGCTGAGTAGAGGGAGATGATCACCTCCCTGCTCCTGCTGGCCACACTACTTCTAATGCAGGCCAGGATGCCGTTGGCCCTCTTGGCCACCTGGGCACACTGTCAGCTCATGTTCAGCCAAGCATCAACCAGCACTCCTAGGTCTCTTTCTTCTTCACAATCATCCAGCCACTCATCCCCAAGCCTATAATGCTGCTTGGGGTTATTGCAGCCAAAGTGCAGGACCCGACACTTGGCCTTGTTGAACCTCATCCCATTCATCTCAGCCCAGCAATCCATCTTATCTAGATCCCTCTGTAGGGCCTCCCTATCCTCAGGCAGATCCACATCACCTCCCAACTTGGTGTCATCTGCAAACTTACTGAGGGTTCACTCAATCCCCTCATCTAGGTCATCAATAAATATATTAAATAAGATGGGCCCCAATACCGACCCCCGGGGGACACCACTCATAACGGGTATACTTGGAATCGTTTGCCCCAGGAGTGGAAACATAGCCCAACCATTTGCCATGGGTTGATCCAAGCTGCACTGGAACAGGGAGGTGCCCCTGAGCACTTACAGTGCATTGATGACATCATTGTGTGGGGCAACATAGCAAAGGAAGTTTTTGAGAAAGGAGAGCAAATAATCCAGATCCTTCTGCGTGCTGGTTTCACTATTAAGTGAAGCAAAGTGAAAGGATCTGCCCAGGAAATTCAGGTCCTAGGTATAAAATCACAAGATGGATGTTGTCACATCCCGACAGATGTGATTGACAAAATGACTGCGATGTCTCCACCCACTAATAAGAAAGAGACACAATCTTTTCTGGGCGTAGTGGGGCGTAGCCTCATTGTAAGCCCCCTTTATCAGGTGATGCGGAAGAAGAAAGATTTTGCAGCAGTAGGCTTTTGAGCAGATTAAGCAGGAGATAACCCAAGCTGCAGCCCTGGGGTCAGTACAGACGGGACAGGATGTGAAGAACATCCTCTACACTGCTGCTGGAGAGAAAGGTCCCACTTGGAGCTTGCAGCAAAGAGCCTCAGGAGAGACCTGAGACCAACCCCTGGGATTTTGGAGTCGGGCGTACAGAGGGTCTGAAGAGTGCTACACTGCTTCTGAAACTGAAAAGGAGATCTTAGCCACATATGAGGGGGTTCGGGCTGTTTCCGAAGTAATCGGTACTGAAACACAGCTCCTTCTGGCAGCTCAACTGCCAGTGCTGAACTGGATGTTCAAGGGAAAGGGTCCCTCCATCCATCATGCAACTGATGCCGCTTGGAGGAAGTGGATTGCATTGATTACACAATGAGCACAGATGGGAATCATCAGCCGTCCATGAATCTTAGAGGTGATCATGGACATGCCTGAAGGTAAAAAGTTTGGAACATCACCAGGAGAAGAAGTACCACGTGCTAAAGTGGCCCCACCATACCATGAACTACCAGAAAATGAAAAGAAATTTGCCCTGTTCACAGATGGATCATGTCGTATTGTGGGGAAGCATCGCAGATGGAAAGCTGCTGTGTGGAGTCCAAGTTGCAGAGGCCACTGAAGGGAAAGGAGAATCAAGCCAATTTGCAGAGGTAAAGGCTGTCCAGCTGGCTTTAGACGTTGCTGAACAGGAGAGGTGGCCAATGCTATGGTGAGGCCTTTCCACCTTTTGGACACTCTCTTTCATTATATTTGCTTTATGGGCTTCAATTCTAATTATAATGTATTATAGGGTGTTATCTTGCATTCCAATACTATATTTAGTATATTAGTTTGTTTCTCCTCAGATTGTTGCTGCTGTTTTTTTCAATTATTTGGGGTACCCTATTTCCCTTTTCTGGAGGTGTGTATTTTGCGAAATCCCTCCGCCGCACTAGTCATGGAACCGGGCCGAACAAGCCCATAAACCGTTAACAGGAAATTAAAACAGTTATATATTTAATTTACTCATCATCAAATTGCTCACTCACTGGAACATCTTAAACACATGTGTGTGAACAGTTTATTCCTAATCTTTAATTCACTCATCACACATCTAAAAATCCAATATCAGCTTCTTTTCTGCGTCTTTTTTGTTTTGTTTTGTTTTCCCTAGGGCATACAAAAATGCTTTAAAGAAGCAATTTTTTGTTAAGTACTGAGAAATCAGTTTGTTAATTAATTTTCAGAAATGTACACATTGTCAAAGATGAGGTTTTTTCTTGCTTCATTTTATCACTTAAAATCCTTAAAAACAGTCTTCTCCAAAAAAATATTTCAGGAAATGCATTACTTCAGAAACTACTACCAAAGTCACTCAAATTCTGTGGTTTTATTACGGAAAATATTGCATTGCAGGTAAACTTGAATATATTTTTGTACCGCCGCAGGACAGAATAAAACAATCAAGAATATGTAGCACTCTATATATAGAAAGTGATTACATTGAGTAATTTGTACAGTGTTTCATATTTTTTCAAGGAGCTTAGAATCAAGTTTGTAACAGAAAATTTTGTCTAATCTTAGAAGAGATCATTTTTTGAATCCTTCCTGTAAATCCATTGATTTGCAGAGAAGCTGAAAATATCATAGTATGTGACCTTGTGTCTGATGATAATCTGAGAAATTATAAAAGGAATTTGATGCATCTGTTTCAACAGATTTTCATGTTTTGTAAAGCATCATTCATAAGATTTCTGCAGCTCCTTTTTTTTCTGCATTTGTTTTAAATTCTAGTAACTTCATCCACAAGTCAGAATTAGTCATACTTTAATATTAATAAAGATAGATAGAAAACAATTTCTGTAGACACATGGCTCCAAAATTGGTATTTGTGTTAATAATACCAGTATCAATAATTCAGTATCATTATTTCTTTCTGCTTGTAACTTCACTTTTTTTCTCACCTCATAGAATCAAAGAATGGCCTGGCTTGAAAATGACCTCAAAGACCATCTAGTTTCAACCCCCCTGCCCTGGGCAGGGTCACCAATCACTAGACCAGCCTGCTCAGAGCCACATCCAGCCTTGTCTTGAATGCCTCCAGGGATGGGGCATCCACAACTTCTCTGGGCAGCCTGCTCAGTGTGTCACCACCCTTTGAGTGGAAAAGTTTTCTAATAACATTTTCCATTTTCTAAATGTTTTCTGAATGTTTTCTTTAAAACATGGAAAGGAAAGGAAAGGAAAGGAAAGGAAAGGAAAGGAAAGGAAAGGAAAGGAAAGGAAAGGAAAGGAAAGGAAAGGAAAGGAAAGGAAAGGAAAGGAAAGGAAAGGAAAGGAAAGGAAAGGAAAGGAAAGGAAAGGAAAGGAAAGGAAAGGAAAGGAAAGGAAAGGAAAGGGTAAAAGAGACTGTAAGAGGTTGCCTTTGCTTAACTGAAAATAAAGTAGGATCTGTAAAACTTGTTTCGGTCTGAGAGGATGAGAACATCTGACTTTGATCAACTTTGACAATGTATCCATAAATTTTAGATATCATTCTACAAGTGTGTTTTAAGCTGATAATACCATGTTAACATTCAAATAGCACTTAGTTCAATAAGTAGCTGAAACTTCATGCTAGTAAGAACCCCACAGAATAGAGAATTTTTTTTTACCCTCAAAGAATAGGGTATAGAATAGTTATGTTCTTATCTGTAAAGAATTTTCTTCTTGAATTGCCACTATCTCTACTCAAAAGAATGACCAAGTTTGAGATCTATAGTAAAGTAATACAGTAGATCACATATGATCTCCTTGAATTGCTCTACTGGAAGAGGAATGATTTTTCACCATACAAAGTAAAAAAAGCTGTAATATTTGAACAGTTCTACCTCTTCACCATTCAGCATTGAAGCTAAAGCTGCTTTGTTCCCCATCAGCCATCATGCTAACGCACACAGACTCAGTCTATGAAATACATCCCAATGCTGTAAAAAGGGTTTTGAAAAGATGAATGAATCTTCAATATTTCAGAATAAATCTTAAACATTACATATTTTAAACTTACATAGATTGTATACTCCAGATAAGGATGGGTTGCATGTTTTATTTATTAATGACAGAGCATCCTGAATATAACATTTTAACATATTGCATTTTCTATAACCACTTTGATATTCATACTTCTTTATTCAAATCAGAAGTTATATTTAATAATTGCTAAGGCCAAAAAAAAAAAAAAAAAAGAAATAGATTGGCAAATATGACAGGAATACAAGTTCTCTTAAATGTGGAATGCATCTGTGGGCAAAGGTGATGACTCTGGGTCGTAACACAGCTCATTTAAGAGATATAATGCATTACAGTGGAAAATATTTACTTGAAATGACGTGTTTTGGAGTAATTCATAAAAAAAAATTCAGATAAATGGGCAATAAGGGTGTGAAACAAGAGTTTAGAACTACTAAAGAAATGATTTTCCTCTTACATCTGAAGAGACTTTGAAGGAAAGCCAGTAAATCACTGGTTAATCTTCAGGTCGTCCTTTATATAATAAAATGGATACTCCAGAGAAGACAAAAGGAAAGCTTAGCAGATATATCTTTTGAAGCTTCAGATGACAGGGAGTGAATCCCTGACCTTGACCAATAATGGATGAAATAACGGATGAAAAAATGGAAGATGGTGTAAGAGAGAAGGCACTTTTAATTATTTTGTGATTTACTTTAATTTAAATCAAACTTTAATTTGTTGTCATAGATTAAAGGTGGCTGCACAAGCAAATATAATGAATTCAAGGTGTTTCACAAAAGCTTAACCTGGATTTATTGTTGACATGTGTTTTATTCATCTCCTTGGGCAAGGCTTTTTCTTTTCATGTTTTTCTTTTCCTTCCCAGAGAAATCAGTGATTTAAAGCAAATTAATGAGAAATAAATAAAAATGAAGCAAACTCCAACTTGACTAGAAGGTTTGTGTTTGTGCGGTTATTTTGAAATAATGTTACAAGCAGCTGTGTCTTATTCCACTTTATTTACTTTTTTTTTCTGAATGAGCAAAGAGAAAAACTGTTCTCTACCATAACTCTGATTCGGTCCTAATCTGGAATAACCCTTCTATTAATATTATACTAAAGCTCAGGAAATGATGTCATAGGCCACATATTAGTGCCAAAATACATATGAAGTCAGTTGATTCTATTTATTAAGACCATACAAGGTCTCTGACCTCCTTACAGTGAGCAAACATTAGGCCAGCTGGCTTACAGATATTCTTTTATACTTAATCTGTACACTCGTATCTGTTAGCAACTTTTCATTTCATCACGGCAAAAGGAGTACCAGGACTGTAGCAGTGGTTTATATGGTTATATTCAGACTGCATGACTGGCCAGTAGAAGTACATACTGTGTCATTTTCATGTGTTCATTAGCAGTGGCTGATAACAACCATACTGCTTCTTTCAGGTAGATAAATCATATTAAACTGAGAACCTGGAAATGATCAGATTAGTTAGCTCTGAACACACATCTCACTCTACAGAACAGAAATATTTAGCTTGGCAAGAATTTATCACTGGAAAACTGAGTATGAAAGCATTTAAGAAAGCATTTGCAAAAGTTTGTATAGGCACAAATCCCTTTTTGAGATGCAAGTATGGGTTAGAGGTGTTACAGATTTCCAAAGAGATTATCTGAATCTGTAATGGAATGGTGCAAAGTAATTTTGTTTAGTAGACAGAATCTACATTTCCTGAGCCCATCAGGCTCTGCAAACTGCAAACAAATACAATCTGTTTATTTTATGAATAGACTGGCTGTTCAAAAGCTTCAGATCTCAAAGTAGACCTAATTCAAAACATTTTGTCACCATTCACATTCCTCCACTAATTCACCATGCCCACATAAAAAGGCATAGTGTTCCATATTGGGACTGGGTACATATTCCATAGTTATAGTTATGCATTTTCTTTTTATATTGGGTGTAAAAGTCAGGGTTCTAGTAACTGGTCACTGCAGGAGTCAAGAAGGCAGTGAATTGCCCTGGTTGGTCCCCAAAGACTCTGAAATGGAACAAAACAACTCATTCCGTGGTGGAACTTCAACCCATCAGAGGAGCTTATAGTACCTATACTCAAACATATACAAGTAAGAACAGCAGCCTTAAGGGGCAGGAGGCAGCTGGTAACATCACTTTGATGTCGTGTAGTGTGGAATATCCCTGATCCCTATTTGCTTGGACAGCTTCTTTATAGTCCTCAGTAACCCATGCCTGCTTCTAGTCCTGATAGAATACTTTTCATGCCTACGTAAGTCCATGAACAATTTGTTGATCTGCAGAGGCCAACCGGCATTCTTGCTTGCTTTCCCTTTTTCTCAGGACATCACTCCTGAGCTTGGACTAAACAGTCCTTGAACACTGACCAGCTTTCTGGGGCCCTTCTTACCACAACGGCTTTCTTCAACATATATTGGATTCAGGGGGGAGCATTATGATGGGGAAAAGTCTGAGAAATTCATTGCCGTCTTTTTTTTCCTGTCTTTAATGTTCAGATCAGTTATCCTCAGGATACTCATTCTCCAGAACTGGAGAACTGGAGGACTGGATTGAGGAGCAGTATAAACTCTTCTCACATAATTCAGGAGGAAACCATTAGCAACCTGTTTTTCAGCTTGTATTATCAAAAGTGTACGGAACATGATGGGATTCACCCGAGGGCACTGAGTGAGTTAGTGGAAGTGCTCACCATATATTTTCCATCAATTACCAGCTGTCCTGGTGAACCATCTGTGATGGTATGAGACAACTGAAGTCTTGCCTATATGACATCCATCTAAAAGAAAGAATGGAAGGAGGATCCAGAAAACTAGAGGCCTGTCAGCCTGTTCTCAGTTTAGGGAAAGGTTATAGATCAGATCATCTTGAGTGTGATGAAACAACATTGGCAGGACAATCAGAGGATTGGGTCCAACCAGCAGATTCATTAAAGGCAGCTTATGTATGACCAACCTCATCTCCTTCTCTGACCAGATGACCCACCTAACAGATGAGGGAAAAGATGCTAATGTAGTCTACCTAGGTTTTAGTAATGCTTTTGACTCTGTCTCACCCAATATTCTCCTGGGAAACTGGCAGCTCACCGTTTGAACAAGTATACTCTCTGATGGGTAAAGAACTGGCTGGAAGACTGGGCCCAGAGTGTTGTCATGAGTTAAATCCAGCTGGTGACTGGTCACTAGTGGTGTTCCACAGGGGGTCAGTATCAGGACCACTTCTGTTTTGTATCTCTACTGATGATCTGGATGAGGAGATTGCGTGTACCCTCAGTAAGTTTGAAGATGACACCAATTGGGAGAAAGCATTGATTTGTCTGAGGGTAGGAAGGTCCTACACAGGTGTCATGGTTTCATGATTTTTGGTTATCAGTATTCCACATCATAACATCATGCAATGCACTGGGGGTTTGACTGCTGATGCTCAAGTTCCGGGTGCCTGTCTGTAGGAGAACTACATTTCCCCAGGGGGCTTTGTGGTCAGCGAGGAGATATAACTCCTGGCAAGGTCACTTCTTCACCTGTGCTTCTTCGCTTGAGCTTCTCTGCCTGCACTTCTCCATCTGCACTTCTCTGCCTGTGCTTCTCTGCCTGCGCTTCTTCATCGGTTCAACTGGACTGCACTTCTCATCTCAGCATTGTGGTGAGGCCGAACCACCTTCCAGACACACACTCTCTTTCTCTCTCATTATATTCTGCTGATACTGTATTTAATAAATTAGTTTGTTTCACCTCAGATTGTTGCCACTGTTTTCAATTATTTCGGGGTCCCTTATTTTCCTTTTCCAGGGGCGCTGATCCGTGGATCCCTCCGCTCTTCTAGTCACGGAACCGGACTGAACCAGCCCGTAAACCATTGACAACAGGGATCTAGTATCAATGGACTGAGGCCAATTCTACAAGCTTGAATAAGATCAAGTGCTGGGTTCTGCACTTCTATCATAATATCCCCATGCAACAACACAAGCCTGAAAAAAAGCCAGAAAGCTGTGTGGCAGAAAAGAAACTGGGGGTGTTAGTCAACCTCCAGCTGAAAATGAGCCAGTAGTGTGCCCAGAGGGTCAAGAAGGTCAATGGCATCCTGGCTTGTATCAGAAATAATGTAGTCAGCAGGACCAGGGAAGTGATTGTCACCTGTACATAGCACTCGTGAGGTCACACCTCGATTACTATGTACAATTTTGGGCCCTTCTCTACAAGAAAGACATTGACATTATCTTTCTTGTCCAAATAAGAACAATGAAACTGGTGAAGGATCTGTAGCATAACTCCTACAAGGCGCTGCTGAGGAACTGAGCTTCTTTAGTCTCAAAAAGAGGAATCTCAGGGAAGACCTTATTACTCTCTATAACTACCTGAAAGGAGGTTTGAGTGAGGTAGGGGCTGCCTCTTCTCCTGGGTAACTTGAGACAGGACAAGAGAAAATGGGCTCAACTTGTATCCAGGTTGGATATTAGGAAAAAATTCTCCAAAAGAGTGGTCAGGCACTGGAACAGACTGCTCAGGGAAGTGGTTGAGTCACCATCATTGGTGGTGTTCAAGAAGCATGCAGATGACAAACTAAGGAATATGATGTAAGTAACGATACTGATAGTAAGTTGGACTGGATGATCTTGGAGGTCTTTTCCATCCTTAATGATTCCTTGTTTTGATGATCTGAGTTATTCAAAGATGACATCAAGGAAAGAATGGAGGCCAAAGAACGGCAATCGTGTTTACACACTTCAGAACAGTAAAGGTAATATTTCCCATAGTTGAGAAGACTGGGCTAGAGCTCATTATAAGACCCCTGCATAGTGTTGAACGATACAGTTTAAATATTCTACAAACTATCTTCCTATTAAAAATATCTAGATCCAAACTTTTATTGCTTCCTGAGTTGACAGGATTTGCTGCTTATTTTGGAAATGTTTTAGATTTTTTTTTTGTTTTAAAAACGTAGTTAACAATTTCTTTTTAGTGATTTAAACTGAAATCATGGGTCTAAGTGTGTATTAAGGATTATTTCACGCTTTTGATCCTTGAGAGCTTATGTGGGAGGAGCACTTTTAAAATCAAATTCTCCCCAGAAGCTTCAATCTGTCTCTTTAAAATGCTTTATTTATAAACTACATTTTATTTTTCCTTCTGTAGGCAAATGAAAGAAAAATCTTTTGGAAGCTAAAAAGATTTGTGAGCCTGCTCTGTCCTGTTAAGAACTTTATTCCAAAATTACTTACGATACTTTTTCTTCTCTTTCACCATTAAGAACAATCTGTATTATCAACTATTTTCCTGTGGTACTTTTTTTGCTTTGTTTCTTTGGTGATTGATTGATAAATTGACTTTTGTTAGTTTTCTTTTGTTTATTTGTTATTTTGCTTTTGTTTTGTTTTGTTCTTCTCTCCAGTCACCACTCCTAGCTGCATTACAGCAGCCTCAGTCTGCCACTTCAGAAAACACTACTAGCTTCTAATTAAGAAGAGACCTGTGACATTTATAAATTAAAATTTTACAGATTAAGATTAAGTGAAATGAGCTTGCCTTAAAGTCAGTTAGAAGCATATAGAAGAAATGTATTCAATAGCAATATCTAAGTATTTTTTCATAGTCTGACAGCAGATCCAGATACAATTTTATATAAATATATGAACAATATCATCCTCAAAGAAACAAAGAAAGATGGGTTTAATTGGATGTAGGAGGCATCCAAGTAACAAAAATTGTCAGACTAAGGCCAACATAAGTACAAGGGGCTGCAGATAAGAAAGCTATCCCCCCAAATACACTAGAAATATGTCTAGTATATAGCCTACTTCCACCTCTCATGCCCCTTTCTGGGAGGGAGACAACAGTGAAATGAGCGATGAAAATCAAAGAAGAAAAACAAGACCATTAGGGATCCAATTTACCAGCAAACTCTCAAGCTCGATCACTTAGATCTTGGCTTCTACAGACAATATTCAGTACAGTGCTAAGTGTACATTAACAGCTAGCTTAGAATGTCACCATTAAATACTATCAGTTTTTATATACAGGGATGGCTGAAAATGGAGAGTAATTGGCTGTATCACTAAGAATGTTTTTCATGAATGGATTTAGTATCATAATTTTGAAAATGAAATCTGTCCTGATACCTCTAAAAACTCATAGATACATAGAATCATAGAATTGTATAGAATCATAGAATGGCCTGGGTTGAAAAGGATCTAAAAAATCACCATGTCAATCCCCCTCCTATGTGCAGGTTTGCCAACCACTAACCGGCTGCCCAGAGACACATCCAGCCTGGTCTTGAATGCTTCCAGGGACGGGGCATCCACAAACTCCCTGGGCAACCTGTTCCAGCACCTCACCACTCTCTGTGTGAAAAACTTCCACCTAATACCTAACCTAAACTTCCCCTGTCTTAGTTTAAAACCATTCTCTCTTGTCCTACCACTATCAACCCATGTAAACAGTCATTCCCCCTCCTGTTTATATGCTCCCTTCAAGTATTGGAAGGCCACAATGAGGTCTCCCTGGAGCCTTCTCTTCTCCAAGCTAAACAAGCTCAATTCCCTCAGCCTTTCTTCATAGGAGAGGTGCTCCAGCCCTCTGATCATCTTTGTGGCCCTCCTCCGGATCTGTTCCAAGACCTCTTGAGCTGGGAGCCCCAGGCCTGGATGCAGTGCTCTAGATGGGGCCTCACAAGAACCAAGTAGAGAGGGGCAATCACCTCCCTTTCCCTGCTGGCTACCTCTTTCTTAATGCACCCCAGGATACACTTGGCCTTCTGACTGCAGGTACACAGTGCTAGCTCATGTACAGCTTAATCAGTCCTAATACTCTTGTTGATACATATCCAGCCATATATATTAGATCTACATCTAGTCTATTTCTGTATCTATTTCTGTATTTACCATCTTTATCTAATCTATATCATCTATATATCTATATCTGACGGTAACTTTGTAGATATATTCACAGGCATGCAGATACATGCAGCTGCAAAATGCTCTTAATTATTCTATTCTCAGACTGTGATAGGCTGGGAATACAAAATATGTGAAATTTTACAACACTGGTGCAAAGAATAGAGTGGTATCTATCACTGAAACTTTTTTTCATGCTACAAAGGAAAGACTGACTCCTCCTGACTTCATTCACATTATTTTTGGTGTTACACTTTGTGACCACATGTACCATACAGGTAATCTCCCAGTTCTAGAAGAACACAGCATTCTCCAGGTCTGATCCCAAGATTTATGAGATGTTTCAGCCTGACTGTTTGAAACAGATCATAGAATCGCTCATGTCGGAAAAGACCTTAAAGATCATCAAGTCCAACCACAACCTAACCATACTTCCCCAACTCTAACAACCCTCCACTAAATCATGAGCCAGGATGTCACTGGCCTTCTTGGCCACCTAGGCACACTGCTGGCTCATATTTATCCGACTGTCCATCAGTACACCAAGGTCCCTTTCCATCAAGCAGCTTTCTAGCCACTCTTCCCCAAGCCTGTAGGGTTGCATGGGGTTGTTGTGACCAAAATGCAGGATCCAACACTTGGCCCTGCTGAAACTCATACAGATAACCTTGGGCCATCAATCCAGTCTATCTAGGTCCCTCTGTAGTGCCTTTCCCCCCTCAGGCAGATCAACACTCCCTCCCAGGTTGGTGTTGTCTGCAAACTTACTGAGGGTGCACTCAATCCCCCCATCAAGATAGTTAATAAAAATGTTAAATTGAAGCAGCCTAGGTACCAAGCCCTGGGGAATACCACTCGTGACTGGCTTCCAGCTGGATTTAACTCCATTGACCACAACTCTGATGTGATGATGAGAAGTCAGCCATCCTATACCATACAGAGGAACCCAAATAAACCACTAAGCTTTTCTGTGTGTCAGTTGGCTTCACAAAGGATGTCTCCTCATGTAGATATGCTTCTCGAGGTTATGTTTGCTGCAGAGATCCCTTATACCTTGATATCAAGAGACTTCTTGCTGATGCAAATCGTTGCTAAGTGACTAACAGTGGGTTAAGCTTTGCAAGCTTCAGTAAGATTATATCTTAGATTGATTGTGCACATACAGTCCTTTAGATATAAACTGTTGTTCAAGCCTGGGTCTATGAGTGGATTCATTCATACCTACACTGTTCTGAGAAGGAATTTAGAAGGAAAGTGAATTCATTCTAACTCATGAATCAACAGGAGGCTCACACTATGAAGTGTCCTCTATGCAGTAATAACCAAGTGTATCTTGTCATCTTGAATCTTGTTAAGTATTGATTACAGTTAAGCTTTTGAGAAGAATTATTTTATATCAATAAATATATTCTTCTATCTTACGAACAAAGTGTGTAATTCCACCCATGGCACATGCAACAACTGCTCACTCACTCCTTCCAAGTTGTATGTGGGATAGAATGAACTAGGTACAAGAACTTACGGATTCAGACAAGGACAGATTACAAAGAAAAAGCCGCATGCAGATTCTTGGTAAAAATAAATAAATAAATAAATAAATAAACAAGTGAACAAACAAGCAAATGAACAAACAAACAAGCAAATAAATAAATAAAATTAACTACTTCCCACTGGAAGATAGATGTTCAACTACTTCACGGAGAACAGGGTAGCAGGGTTCATCATGTCTAATACTTACTTGGGAAGACTTGTCACTCCAAATGTTCACCTTTTCTTCCTTCTTTTCCTTAGATTTTATTGCTGAGAATGACACTGAGATATCGAATGATATCCATTTTATCCATTTCAATCAGCTTGCTTGGCTGTGACCAGGCTGCAACCCCAGCCTCCTCACTGACAAGGTGGTATGAGAAGAAAAAAGTCCTTGACTCTGTGTAATATCTGCTCAGCAACAGCTAAACCATTGGTGTGCAATCACCACTATTTTCATCAAAAATCAAATAAGCAAATAAGCAAAAAAAAGTATCAATCGAAAAGTCAAAGTATCATATAAGTCTGTGCAAAGAAAATTAACTCTAATCCACGTAAAACACATGCCTTCTCAAACATCATAGTCCACATGTAAGGGTTATTAGACTATATTATTGTTGAATAAATTGATCTGGCTCTCTATTAAAAAAGTAGTAGTTCTTTACACAGATATAGGCCACAGGAGACAACGACTGAATACATGAAAGCCCTCAAAACCTTCACACTATCTATTGGGTAAGATACATAAAGCAAAGTCTCCATACCAGCCCTGTTCTCTTTCAAGTGGTTTGCAGATTTCCAGTCACATTTTCCTCCCTGTGGGAGTTACTAACTTGCTGTTTATTGACATGGAATATCATACAGTCTCATAAGTGTTTCCCATCTGAATTTATCTTCATGGCTTCACATTTTTATATCAAGATATATTTCCAGAATCAGATGCTTAATAGGGGAAAAGAGGATGGAGGCCTAGAACATCTCAACCCAATGCTTCTTAGTTCATCTAGTACCTTTAAAGAGGCAGAGATGGTCTGGAGAAATTCCTCTGGCTGCTGCTTAAAATTTGGTTTGGCTGAATGACAATAGTTATAATAATAGCCACAAGAAACCTGTGCTTGAATACTAATTTCAGTGTGAAAGCTGAGTTATCAAGAAAGCCCTTCAGAGAGTGCACAAAAGGGTGGTTATGTGAACACTGACAAGAAAAGACAAATGCAGATAATATAATAGAAAAAATCATAGCCAGGTTCAGAAGTGATGTCAGTTTAAAGACCTACAGACACTCTCATGAAACTGTAGTTGATGACACTTGCAAAAGGTAGAGATGAACAAAGGTATCACATATGATCACCTAAGTAAGCTGAAATTCAAGGCCAGATTCATTCTACATATCTTCACTTCATCAATATACACCTTGTCACTACAAATTCTCCCAGTACCAATAGTTTGCTTTTAATCTCTTGACTAATATCTAAGTACTGGAAGCAAAAATATTAGTTTTGAACACAAAATTATATTTAATAATAATAAATCAAATTAACATAAAATTAAAGAGTTTGGATGAGGCTCCTGAATGTCATCTTTTCCACCCTTCCTGCTCAAGTAGTGGTTTTACTCTAGCAGGGAGCTCAACATCACACACCTACTTGCTCATCAACTTATGGGTTGAGGTTTATTAGGTAAATAAAGGTTTATTAGGTAAATAAAGAACTTTGAATGACAGCAAAGCAAAACAAGAAAATTATTTAAAAGTTTCCATCAGCACACAGTTCAGCCACTTTCAGGAAATTATTGAAAGAAAAAGAAAGAAGGAATATTATTGACCTGCATTGATAAGAATTTATTATGACTTCATAGATCAAAATACATGATACCATGTGTAAAAACTAATGGACTGTCTAATAGATCCTGTTACTTGGGAACACATCATAAAAGAATGATATCAGAAAAGTCATCGTAGAATGACTAATGTTCATCACAGAGTAATGAAAAGGCAGACTTGACCTTAAAATGTTTCAGGGAAAGTTTCTGCAGAAGACAGAAGTAGTACTGTTTGCTCATAATACACTTATGAAGTTTCTTCTGGAATACACGTTTTTAGGTCACTTCTATTTAGAAAACTCAGAGGCAGATATAGCTGAAGACATTAGAATGTGGATATTAAAAAAGAACATACATAGTCTGGTTATATTAAGAAGAATGGTCAGAGATATAAACAGAGATTTTAAAATCTACTTAAAATAAGAAAAATATTTGGCTGAGAATAAACTGGTATGTATTGGTTGTGAACAAATTTAGGACAGACATTTCAGGTCATTGGAATTATGGGGTTCAGACATGGATTTTCTGTGGGAAGACTAGAGTCAAAAATCTATCTTGTTTGAAGAAAGATTATGATTTCTGTGCTGGAAGGAATATACAGTGTAACTATTCATGGAAAAGAAGCTTGAATCATGAATCACAGAAGTTCCAAGTTTGGAAAAGACCCACAAGATCATCCAGGCCAACCGTCCACCTATCACCAATAGTTCTCTCTTAAGCATGTCCCTCAACATGTCTAAATGTTCGCTGAACATCTCCAGGGTCAGTGGCTCCACTACCCCCCTGGACAGCCCATTCCAGCGCCTTACCACTCTTTCAGAAAAGTATTGCCTCCTAGCATCCAACTCAAAACTCCCATGGTGCAACTTGAGACAATTCCCTCTCGTCCTCTCACTAATTACATGAGAGAACCTCACTACAATCTCCCTTCAGGTAGTAATAAAGAACAGTAAGGTAACCCCTGAGTATTCTCTTCTCCAAACTGAACAATCCCATCTCCCTCAGCTGCTCCTCATAAGGCCTGTGCTCCAGACCTCCTCATAAGCTTCATTGCCCTTCTCTGGACACTCTAGGGCCTCATTGTCTTTCCTGAAGTGAGGGGCCCAAAACTGAACACAGTGCTCGAGGTGTGGCTTCACCAGTGCTGAGTACAGAGGGACAATTACTTCCCTGTTCCTGCTGGCAACATTATTTCTGGCACAAGCCAGAATGTCACTGGCCTTCTTGGCCACCTGGACACACTGTGAGCTCATGTTCAGCTGAGTATTGACCAATACCACTAGATCTATTTTCTCTACTCAGTCTTCCAGCCACTCTGCCCCAAGCTTGTAGCACTGCCTGCGGTTGTTGTGGCCAAAGTTCAGGACCTGGCAATTCAGTATGCCAGTAAGCCAGGAGTTTTCTTTAAATCACAGCTTTCTAGTCTGAAGTATGACACAAATTTAAAGCATCCTATTATTGCAAAACTGTCTTCTGATGTCATCTTTATTTCCAAACTTCCCCCATTGCTTCTACAGCATTATAATAGGTTATTCTCCCTGTAAATGAGATTCAAAATCCTAAAAAGTTGTCAATTCTTGAAATGCTTATAAAGGACTTCTCAGAATTAAAAAATAGCACTGTTTCACCATTAAAATTCAGAATCAAGTGACAATTCACACTTTATTCTGTTAATTTTCACAGAATCATGCTGTTATCTTTAAATGTGCAGAACAGAGAATTTTGCACATTCTACAGAAACAAGTATGAGAAATCTTAACCAGGTCTGATCATCTATGATAATCTATCAGCACTTTAATTTTCTTAACATGATATATTGGAATAATTGGTGCTGTCATGGATAATCTACATACACTTCTCTTAAAAAAGCTTATTGATATATCCATCATTCTAAAATCTACTCATCATGAACACGCTAAAACAACGTTGCATTAACAAATTTGCTAAATAAAATAACGTTAACCAGAGACTTTGCATATTTCTCGGCTCTTAAAATATCTAATCAGGAGAACTACTAATACACTTTGGCACTAAAGTTATAAATTATGCATAACACAGCATAACATTAAAGCATTAACATAATTTAACAATACCAATCTATCAGTTTCTAAGCCAAATAAATAAAAGTGCTATATCTGAATGTCTTGACTTGATTCCCCCGTTTGCACGTTTATCATTTATAGCAATAAGAATGTATCTTCGCTAATATGCATTTTGTCACCTATTATACAGTACAGTTAGCCTAAGACTGGCTGTTTAAGATAGATAATAACACCTAACGTCATTCTGACCTTTTTGTTAGATTTGAAATACATGTAACAACTAACATCATCAAAGATACTTCAAATAGTATAGCAAACATTCACAAGAAGAAAAGATAGCATTTATCCACGATTGTCACTCTCATCATACTCCTAGGAGTTCTGAAATCTCAGCTGATTTATTTTTTTTCCCACTTCAGGTTTTAAGCCAGTAATATGGAAAACTATGTAAACTTAGTGGTTTCCTTTAGACTTGGAAGGATAGAACTGGCATTAACATAAGAAATTGTGAATATTCATCTGATCTGTAATATTTACTTATTTTGTGGTATGATCTCATTTAATCATTAGTTACAAATACAGCACTGGGAAAGACTCTTCTGTTACATACATAGACAAAGCAAATACGTGCAGTATAGGGGGGATAAGTGACATCTCAGGGTGTGCAGTATCACCTTATGGTGCTTCTAGACAGAGAACCAGAGCAACTGTTATAGTGAAAACAACACAACATAACAATAAAACAAGCAAACAAACTTCCTTTTTTGTAAAATGATAATTAAGTGATTTTACTGAAAAGTTCCTTGCTACTGCATGATTGCTTATAATTTTGATGTTATGTGATGGCAGCGTTCTGTTTTGATGTCCAAAATAATCTAAATAAAACTCACCTGATCACATGTGACTTACCATCTTTTTCATATCTTTCTACACTTATTTTCATTTTAAATGAAGGAGAAAACAAAGAGAAAACCTAAACATTCATAACAGCATTACATTTTGACTCTTCTTTAACATATTTTACAAAGACAAAAAGAAAAAGAAAAAAAAGAAAAAAAAAAAAAAGAAAAGTTAGCAGACATCAATTTCTACCAAGATTTTCCTGGAGAAAGCAAATGAAATCATGAACTATATACAACCAGACTAAGTACTTGCAGTTAACAACTCTGATTTTCACTGAGAACTTTCAGTTTGCCCACACTGAAAAGTGTAAATTTCAACTTAGCTTCTGCTTGTAGTTCTTTTGGGCAAATAAATACTCTCTTAAGAGTCTATCTATAAAAATAATTCAATATTATTCTGTGGGAATGTAGATAAAACATATGATTATTTAGCATAACAAAGGTATTCTCATCAGAGGTACTTTTGCTAAATAAGTTCATATTCTTGTTCTAAAGCACTTCAGTATTTTTCATTTAAAACTTTTTTTGTTTTTGTTTTTGTTTTTGTTTTAATTCAAGACTGAAGAAAAAATCTAGTAGAATGTCCACATCTGTATCTAATAGTCTTGATCCTTCCTATTGTTTTATGTTGAGTTCATGACTTTTATATCATTAGTAGCACGGTGGGCTAGCTTTTGCAGAAGAGCAGCTAAAGGCCTATGCTGTGACTCAGAAGATGGGTATCAATTTCTTCAGGCAGATGAGAGCACTGAACACAAATCTAACTTGTTGGACAAGTAGTGTAACTCTTGTTACATTATACAACGTAGGCAACACTAGCAGTAAATATGACCATAGAAAATTTTAAATTAAGAATCTCAAGTTCCTTTCCAGAGTACTTTTAAAGAAATGGAAACAATCCTCAGGTTCAAAATTTATGTGTTGAGAATTAAAAGAAATATGTATTAAACATTTTAGAAAGTACTTGATTCTCTACACACAGAGAAGATCATGAGTATCAGTGAAGATGAGGGTGTAGACATATATTTAAGGGATGCAACATAATCCAGAATGAAATGATTCATGACTGCAGAGTAACATTATTTAATTCTATAATTTTTCAAATTTTTGACTATATGCTTTAATATATTTTTTCTTTTTATGAAGTTCTAATGAATAAATATAACTAAATATACTTGCACACCAAGATACCAAAGTCTTCTGTAAAACTTCCTTAGTTACTCTATTGCAAATTCTTCTAAAAGTAAACTTATTTTTATGATGCTGACTTTTACCCTTGAAAAAAAGTCTTAATTTTTTTTTCCTTGTCAATGAATCAAAGTACATTTAGATTAAATAATGAGCTACTGAATTACTGTAAAGGAGGCTTTAAAATGGGGTACTGAATGGAGCATTAGTACAATAAATTTATATCCCTGAAAATAGTTTTCTAGTCATTTATTCATGTCTCCTTTGTATAAAAACTTTGCACAGTGGTATTAATATGTCATAACTGTATTCTCACACCATCTTTTCTCTTTTTAACTTAACTTCTAACTTTAGATTCCATTGCAGATTTGGCAAAGGAAATACACACAAATACTATCAGAGAATTACATTTGTTTAAATATCCACTATTTCTGAACTGTATTTATTTGTCCTAGTGACTTGCAACAGACAAAAGTTGATCTAGCATTGAGTTATAATCAGCTCAGACTATAGGAAATGAAAGACTCAACAATTAAATGAATTGACATAGGGACTTACTACTATTTCTGTCATGGTGGCAGTTTCCAATACAACTTGACATACAATGTATAAAAGCAATTCCAAATATAGTTACATGATTTGGAGTACACTGCTGGGACACTGCAATTTCTGTATCTGCCATAGTTTAAGCAATAGCTACCTTTTTGTGTCCTTTTTTTTTTTTTTTTTTTTTTTTTTGATAGCAATGCAGTGACCTCTAGTTATATTATATTAACTATTAAAAAAAAAATTAAAAAGAAGTTCTTAAGATAGTTTTTAAATATGAGTTTTTTTTCCAAGTTTTTTGAACATCTCTGTGAAGTTCTTCTCAATGAGAAAATATGTGTAACTTTTGGTTACATGTTACAATAATCTCACCTATGTTAAATAGCCATAGTTCCAGTAAAATCAGTCTACCATAGCAGGAAATAGTTTCTCAGGTGATAAGACTCTAGATTTTCTAGATCAGCTCTAAAAGCCAGTAGTACATAAAAAATCACGGCAGGGTTTTGATGCAACATGCCTTTTTAATTTTTAAATCCTAATAACTTCATCTTTGCTGCCCACCAATATTCTGTTATATTTTGTTGCTGTGCGACAGATGGCAACAGACGGGCAGTCTGACAAAATGTCCTCTGACACAAAAGCAAAGACATATCACTGAGTACTTACACATGAAAAAAATGGCACCCACTGAAATTGGTGAATGTTTATGGAAAACGAGAAGTGGGTGTGAGCTCAGTGAGGTAGTGGGTGACACGTGACAGTGATAGTGACAGTGAGTCATCTTCACTAGTGCATAGCAGCATGTGAGCTTTTGTTGATCCCTGGTGAAAATAGAATCATAGAATCATGGAATCACAACGTTGGAAAAGACTTACAAGATCATGTAGTCAAGCCGTCCTCCCATCACCATTACTACTACAAGCTACTAAACCATATCTCGCAGCTCCTCATGCAGACACCTCTTCAACACTTCCAGAGATGGTGATTCCACCACCTCCCTGGGCAGGCCATGACAGTGCCTGACCACTCTTTGAGAGAAAAAGTTTTTCCTTATGTCTAATCTAAATTTCCTCTGGCCTTTTCCTTGGGTCCTGTTCGTTGCCTAGGAGAAGCCACTGACTTCCAAAACCAGAAGCAATTATTAACAGGTTCAAAACTAATTTGAAAACTTTTTTTTTTTTTTTTTTTTTTCCCATATATAATCTACCTCAGTCACAAAGTTGTTGTTTTTTTGTTTTTTTTTTTTTTTTTGCTTCCTTGTGAAAATTCTATTATGCACTTTTTTGTGGAAATATATGTAGATGACTCTGAAAGTCATGTCCTCTATTTATTTCCATGGAAATGACAGGAGATAAAAAGAGCACAATAATACCATTTGATAGAGTAAATTCTTAGCTACAAAACATTTTTTTCAGTGTAGCCACCACCATTAGATATGTATTTTTGCAAGTAATGAAGAAGAGTCTGCATTCTGTTCTTTGTTTGAATGTTTGAATCAGAAGATGTGACCCACTATATCACAGCTGCTATGATGGTATCATTGATAAGTAAAAGTTGCTCATACAGTCTATCTTTCAACAGCTTCAGCAGATGGAAGTCAGAAGATGCCAAATCTGGACTATATGTTGGGTATGGTAGGACAGTCCAGACAAGATTAGCAATGTGATCCAGTCTTCTAACTGGTACATGGCCAGATATTATTATGTTACAATAGAAAAGTAGTTTTCTTTGACCTGACTTTCAAGGATCGAGCTCAGTCAGTGTTGTGATGGAATGTTAAGAGTTGATGGTTTGTCTGGGTTCGAGTAAATACAGAAATTTCACCTCTTTCCTATCCCAAAAGACAATATTCATCACTTTATGCACTGAGCGCAACATTCGCCCCCTGTTCTCAAAGCGTCTTCAAGCATAGTGCTGATAGCATTTGCTGAATATTTTCCTTTTGGGCATGCAAGTAGTTACTAGTCTCCTGACTTTGATTCGTTCCAATATTGGGAAAGGAAAAGCTATCCCAAAGGAGACATTTCTTTCAGGAAAATAATAAGTCAAATGGTATTTTCAATTATAGTGAAAATATAGAGTAGAATTAAATTCTTGTTAAATTGAGGGGATTAAATCTAAGTTTGCATTTCAATACTAGAGATAAGTATTTGGCCTAAAATTTCCTACATCACATCCAGAAATTTGTTTGGCTTCTGAATGTATTATTCAGATAATCCAGATTTCATTGATGAATTATGTTGATGGAAGATGCTAGTAACTTTTTCAGAAAGAGAAGCTGAGATATATCCATATGCATTTCACATGTGACATGGAAGACAGGAGAATAGATATTTTACATAATAATAATATATTTGAAAATAAATATACATTTTATTTCCTGACATCAATGGGTCAAAAATACTCCTCTACATTTAATCTTCTGTTCTCAGCTGAAATAATCTCAATAAGTAAATAAATAAATGCAAATTATGTAATTACCTCAGCAAGTTTTTCATGTTGAGTTAAGTTTCTTTTTCTTTAGTTGGTTGGTATTTAAAACCACATAGTATCAGTCACGTATCTGGTAGGTTTGCCTTTTTACTTGAACTTCTAGAACTTTTAAAATCTTATTTTTTGCTTAAACTTTTTTAAACTCTCTCTTCTTATTTCTTTATTATTATTATTATTATTATTATTATTATTATTATTGTTATTATTATTTTGAGAGAGAGAAATATCAATACCTGTCACATCAGGTTAATGATAATTAAAAAATCCTAAAATTTAAATAAACTTTTTGAGTTATTGGTTATACTGTACAAAGTTTAGTATCTACATATGAATAGAATTTGATATGAGTAACAATTTTAAAATACAGCAGTGTTTTTTCATTTATACTCAACTATTAATACACTACTAATAAAATAAAATAAAATTAGATAAAATAATAATAATGAAATGAAATAAAAATTTAAAATATTAAATAGTGTGTATGAGTATGTTGCTTAAACTATCTCATATACCACAAGTTTTGCAGCTCCATTTAACCTTTTGGCTCAGTGTCATGGGTCATGGGTGGTAGTGAAGGTAAATGGATAATATAATCATAGAATGTCCTGAGTTGGAAGGGACCTTAAAGATATCTAGTTCCCCATGGGCAGGGCTGACAGCTGCTCAGTCAGGCTGCCCAGGGCCCCATCCAGCCTGGCCTTGAACGCCTCCAGGGATGGGATATCCACAACATCTTTGGGCAACCTGATCCTGTGCCCTACCATCCTATGAATAAAAAAATTTATCCTAACATCTAATCCAAATCTCCCCTCTTTTCATTTAAAATCATTCTCCCTTGTACTACCACTATCTACCTGTGTAAAAAAATCTGTCTTCCTTCTAATTATAAGCTTTCTTTAAGTACTGGAAGGCTGCAACAAAGTCTACTTGGAGTCTTCTTTTTTCCAGACTGAACAAGCCCGGCTCCCTTAACATTTCATCATGGGAGAGATGTTCCAGCCCTCTGGTCTTTTTCGTGGTCCTCCCCAGAACCTTCTCCAACAGCTCTATGTATTTCTTGTGCTTGGGGCCTCATATCTGACCACAGAAATCCAGACAGGGCTTCACATGTGCAGAGTAGAGGAGAAAGAACCACCTCCCTCACCCTGCTGGCCACACCTCTTTTGATGGAGCCCAGGATTCTGCTGTTGGCCTTGCAGACTACAAGCACATGTCAAGTTTTTTTTTTTTTTTTTTTTTTTCCATCAGAACCTCCAAGTCTTTCTCTGCAAGACTGATCTCCAGGAGATCTTCTCCCAGTCTATACATACTGGGATTGCCCCAATCCAAGTGCAACATCTTGCACTTGACTTTGGTTGACTTCTTAAGGTTCATGTGGACCCACTTCTCAAACTTATCCCAGTTTCTGCTTTTAGTTATATCAGTTGCGTCACTCAGCTTAGTGTCATCTGCGAACTTGCTGAAGGTGCGCTTAATCCCAAGATCTATGTCACTGATAAAGTTATAAAATAACACTCGTCCCAAGACAGAGCCCTGGAGGACACCATTTTGACTTGCCTCCACCTGGATGTAGATTTATTAACCACAAACCTCTGGCTGTGACCATTCAACCAATTGTCTATCCATTGGATAATCCAGCCTTCAGACTCATTTCTCTCCAATTAAGAGAAAAGTTTGCAATGTGGGAACGTTTCAAAGGCCTTGCAGAAGATCATATAGACAACATCACTTGCCCTTCCTTTGTCTACCAATACTGTTGGCCCATCATAGAAAGCCACCTGATTGGTCAGGCACAATCTGCTATTAGTGAAGATGTGCTGGCTGTCTCAGATCTTATCTTACATGTACCTTATCTTACATGTGCCTTATCTTACATGTACCTTAGTACATTTTCCTGCAATATGTGTTCCATGATCTTCCTAGATACAGACCTGAAGCTCAAAAGCCTGTAGTACCCCGGGTCTTCTTTCTACCTTTCTTAAAAACTATAGTTATCTTTCCCATTTTTCTTGTCATGAGGGAATGTGCCTGAAAGCCATGACTTTTCAAATATGATAAAGATTGGAGCTGAAGCCCCATCAACCAGTTCCTTCAGAACCCTGAATGCATACTGTCCAGGCTCGTAGACTTATACATGTTCATTCTGGCCAGATGCTCTTGAACCTGTTTTGCTTTCCCAAGTAGGTGGGATTTTACTCCCTCAGCATCTACCTAGAAGTTCAGGGATGTGAGAGATGTGGGAAGCCTGACTGCCAGTGAAGAGTGAGGCAAAAATTTTGTTGAGTACCTAAACCTTCTCAATTTCTGTTGTTGCTAATTTCCCTTCTCATTTATCTAAACATGTACGTTCTCTTTGGCCTTTTTTTTTTCTGACCAATGTACCTGTAGAATCCCTTCTAGGTATTTTTCACATACCTCACCAAATTCCATGTGTACCTTGGCTTTTCTGATTCTATCTCTACAGATTTGGACCGCATCTCTGCATTCTGGCCTTGAACAACTCCAGAGAGAAGTCAAGCCTTTTCAACAGATTAATTCATACATAATTGCAGTTCTTCCTTAGGATTGTTCTTTTAGATTTCTGAACTTTCTGGGAAAAACAAAGAAACAAACTAAAAAAAAATCTAAATAAAACAAAACAATAAAGCAAAATAATAATTAAAAAAACACAAAATATAAATTAATAAATAAAAACTCAATAAGATATAGCATTTATTTTATAATTTCCCCGATGTTATTAAGCTATATATAGAAATGCTTTCAAAAGCATTTACTTCAGCATTATATCAGGTCTTCAATCTGCATTTCAGAATAGCCCCTTCAGCATTACAGAAACAAATTGTATTTTACACCTAAAACTGTAATTTGCATAGCAGATAATAAATAGCAACCTTGAAACCCAATTGTTATGTTAAGAATTACAGTAAAGTACAGAAAGATATTTCCTAAGTTTAAATGTTTTGAAGATGTGCAACCACAATATTGCCAAGAAATGCCCATACATCTGGACTGATCCAAACTGACATCAGTAGTAGAAGACTCCAATATAATCTTTCAAAAAACTAGACATTCTTGGCAATAAAACTAAAAATATGACTAGATTTACTAGTTCTGTTATAAAATTGGCAGTCAATCTTTTCAAAAATTTTAAAGGCATTATCAGCTGAAAGAAATCCAAGTGATGATATGCAAAAAGAGAGCACCTGCTTTTCTTTGATGAACACATACTGCTAAATACATGAGTTCCCGGTCTAAGACACACATGTGCTTCTGTAATAGATGTCTTTTTAAGTAATGTCTGGGAAGATAACGTAATGAATAATCAGGTCAACATTGCTCCATTAAAAAGGCACTTTCATGCTGAGCATGTATTGAAAGGATAATTTGTCTTGCTATTTTAATCACTGTCAACAATAGCTGTTTCTGAAAGGCTTTCTTCCTTACCTCAACTGCCCCTCATTCTGTACTATAAAACAAGGCTTGATTTGTAAATACTAAAATGATTCAACACTAAACGGATCTATTTTTGAAATAAAAATAGAAAACGTTAAAATATCTACAGTTTTTTCAGTCACTCTGAAAGTAACTCTTCCTACTTATTTCCATGGAAACTACAACAGATACAAAGAGCACAATGACACTATTTGATAGAACAAATTTTCAGTTACAAAACATTCCTTTTCAACCACCACCATTAGCCAATACATGTGGATGAGCTGATCCCTTTACTCCATGGTACGGCAGCTGTGCATTGCTGTCCAGAACATGACTTGTCTTGTTACTGTCACTACTGCTGAAACACACCATCAACAATGTCACTGGGCGAACAACCACTGTTTGGTCTCCATGCATTTTCAGCAAGTGCTAGGTGTTACACACCTTTGCTTCATATGCACTTCTGTGTCAGATGCCATTTTGTCAGATTGCCCTTCTGTTGCCATTTGTCACACAGCAACAAAATTTAACAGAATATTGGTGGGAAGGTTCAGTCTCTACTGTCCTCCCACCAACATCTTCTGATGTTGTGGGCCAACATAAACAAACAAACAAACAAACAAATAAATAAATAAAGGTATTACTTTCAGAACAGCCCTCATATAACATCAAAATATCACTGTACTATTTATTACAACATCTGGATTGATTAAATGCCTAGATTCAATTACTGTAATATCTTGAATATGGCCATCTTGGTTGCTCATATGTTAAAAGATTTAGAAAATGATTCATAATGCCATTATTTATTACTCTCAGGAAAGGGAACTTCAAATGACGCATTCTGTTTTTCTATTCTCTTAAAGTATAAGTGCATTCATCACCCATCCTTTACCAGTTACTGCCAAACTGTTACTTACCGTCCTTTTTCAAGCAAGGGGAGGGGAGTGGAGGTGAACTTAATGGGATTCATCAAAGCCAGGTGCAAAATGCTACACTTGTGTTGGGGCATGACTGTGAGAAGAACTTCTTGAGATTAGCGTTGCTGAGACTCTACTGGTAGATTAAAGACTTAAAATGTACCAGAAGCATGCACTTGCAGCCCAGAATGCCAACAGTATCCTGGGCTGCGTCAAAAGAGGGGTGGACAGCAGGGAGAAGGAGATTACTGTCTCCCTCTACTCTGCTCTTGTGAGGCTTCATCTGGAGTACTGCATCCAGGTCTGGGGCCCCCTACACAGGAAAGATGTAGAACTTTTAGAGAGAATCCAGAAGAGGACCATGAAGATGATAGATGAATGCCAGCTGAAGGAGCTTGGCTTGTTCAGCGAGGAAAAGAGAAGGCTCAGGGAAGACTGTAGATTCTAGATTTCCATTTCTTCAGTCACTACTTCTAAGCTAGTATTTAGACACAGTTTCTAATTTGACTTTACCAGGTTTTTCTCTTAGGGGAAAAAAATTAGCACCAGATTCCCTGAACTGAACATCAAGATGGAGTTTCTGAAAGTCTGAAGTGATTATATTAACTGTTCTCTTTTTCACAGTACAGTACTATTGCTGACAAGCAGAAGATTCCAATGCGTAGGTTGTCAAATGCTTTTGATTGAATATGCTATTTGGGAGCCAAAACACATCATAAATACATATTTCATTAATTTTTTTTTTTTCCTTTTTCCCATCCTCTTCTTCTTCTTCTCAGAAGGCAGATTTTTCAACACATTTCCCTTCAACATATATTTATAGACATGGGTAAGTGTTGCAAAGTTGAATTATTTTATTCTCAGTCACTGTATCGAGTGGATTAGAAAGGTGCAGATTTATTTTTCTTTGAGCTTTTTCACTAACCTTTCTTTTTTTTATTTTAAACAATACAGTTAGAGGCATTCTTTAGCTTTCCCAATATATCAAGAGATTATTCCAGTCCTATCAAGCAGCAGAGAACACTATCGCCACTCCTATACTCTTCCTAAATAAGAATCTTTTTTACGTCTGAGACAAGAACTTCCCCATATTTAGTTTTTTTTTTTTTTTTAAGATATCCATTATCTTTTAACAAACCATTACATACACCTCTACAAGATTCTTAGTTAAAATCTGATTATGAAAGGAAATGTTTATGATATGTTTTTTTTTTTTTTACTTTGAATGCCATTTTATATGTTATATAATAAATTATAATACAGAATAAAAATGAAAATTTATCCTTTAAAGTTTTGTTAAATGGTAGGCACAACAAGAAGTCCATCTTTTCTCATGGGAATTTTGAAGGAAAGTGATTAGAGGGATCATCCTGCAGAATTAACACTCAAACATGGCTAGGTGGAGAAGAAGACTATTAAGAATTATAAAGTTCAGCTCCTGAAAAGCTTGACAGCTCATGTTGTAAAGATGGTCTTACTGGTTTTTACAAATTTTAAGTATTCATTATATAACACATAAGAAATTTAAAAATGCCTCTTGTCATCGAATAGAGGAAGGTAATACAATCAAATCTAGTTTAATTTCACCTTCTGTAACAGAGTAGCAAGCTACCTTGAGAATTATTCTATAAAATTTATTGCAGCATTTTCAGCAATCTCTTGTTCAGTTCAATCTTGGCAAATAAATTGAAAGAGATTAGTACTTAAGAAATCAGGGAAGTATGTATTTTTCAAAACAGATAAGTGGAATGAGTTCAGATAGCTATGGGTAGATGAAGAAATCCTCATATTATTTTATTTTATTTTATTTTTTCCCTATATAAAAGAAATCCCAAAGATTTCTTTAAAATCACATATAATTTAATCTCTTGCAATGAGAAAATGAAAATGTTTATTTAGTTTTTTAAAAAATTATTAGTTCATTATCAAATAAGTTACTTATACAGCCCTTTTTGGCCCTTTCTGTCAGAGAAAAAGCCTCTCAAAAGAACAGAGATTCAGATGCAATATTTTTCAGAGAGCCACAAACAAAAGATAAAAACAAAAAATTGCTGTAATTCTAACAACAGTTTGTTGTAATAAAAATAAAATAGTAAAAGCGCACCAAAAAAAAAAATCAAATGCTGAGATCTAATTTCAGTATTATGATGAGATACATTTGTATTTCCACTAAGTAAAAAAATTGCTTAGTACTTAGTTATGCTAGAGAGCTGATGTATGGTCTGTTGCTTGTGATGCTCTCCTTTGAGCACTTTCCTGTTGGTTAAACATTGTTTTGATATCATTTTAAGTTTTTCAGCGTAACTCTCAGTGGATTATTTTTAAAAATTCTGGTGGTAAACTAATCAAAAGTATAATAGATAATAATATAAATATGAGGATTACGAATTGCTACCGCAGATGTTCTAAATATTTATAATAGAAAAAATACGCAAATGATCGTTAAAATGAAGAACCTGAAAGAATAGCTCAGCATCACCATGAAGGACACTGATTTTGTCAGTGGAACATGCACTAAATAATGCTTTTATCCTAAGATCTTTCCATCACTGAAATAAGATTGATACTGACCTACTTTATAGTGGGCATAAAACAGGAAAGCCATTCCTTCTTTTTAACTAATGCCAAAGATTAAAGAGGTGATTTATCTACCTGGACTGTATCTCTGCAGGACACTAGTTTCAGAACATGGGATATTTATTTATGGACAGTATTATAGAATTCATAAGCCATGTAAATAATTAATACTCACTGCATGAACTGATTTTTTTTTTACTATTTTTAAGTTTTTAAATAGCCACAGACTTCTGGGACTGTCCCGCTACATTCATGTTCCAGTTTTGAAAACTTCCTCTTTTGAGTTTTCAGTGATGACAATGAAGGAATTGCTCAGTACAAAAGCAATCATTTCAAGAGAGGACAGAGATACCAATCATTTATCAGCTGCACAGGAATCATTTCTGAACAAAAGAAACAGATTTAACTACTCTTTTTCCAACCATTTCTATTGAACGCTAACTGTACTGTCTTTTTGTATTTCCCTCACTGTTAAAATTTCTCCCCAACAGCAATCAGCTAAACAACTGCAGCCTTCTACATCAGTTCTGCCAAGTCTTTTATGAATATTTCCACATTTCAACAAAAGGAAATACAGGCCTTTCCCAGTCCAAAATATCCAAAATCTTATGTTGCTTATTCAGAATCTAGAATAATTATTAGGAAAAATGTAGATAGGAGTTCAACAGTTAATTAAAAAAAAAAAAGTTTATCAATTTAAAAAAAAAAAGCTTATTTAGTATCAAATTTAAACACAACTGTGACTTTACACAGCAACAGCAACTTGAAAAATATTCAAAAGTCATATTTTATCTGAAGAAAGAGTAAGTAGTGAAATAAAGAGAAAAATGCTAAGTAGAGATGGCAATATTTCTCTGTCCCTTAAATTACATTAATATTAGATGTTTGAGTGGAAATAGTTGATAATGATGCACACCTGTAATATATTGAAGATCCAGATTACTGAGTTGTTATGCCAGATTCATTTCACATATGTCAGGTTTACATTAAAGAGAAATTGCTAAGGAAATTTTTTTTAGAGCTTATCAGTGCTATGCAAGGACATGTCATAACAATATGATGTCTCAAAACTATATTTCTATTTTATCTTCACATCATAACAGTGGGCAATTCTGAGGTATATTCTGAGACATACAGAATGTATTTACTATAAGAAGGGCAATCATTACATATCAGCTACAGATGTAGGAATATTTGTAATATGATAGAACTGCTATTTAATGTCACAAATACCTTACCTCATGTCAGCATAGTGTAAGCCATGAAGTGATGTCAAACTTCAATGCGGACTTAATCATTATATGTTCAGTAGTTCATAGAGTGATTTTGAACAACAGTATGCTGTACTATATATTGCAGCGTACTCTGTAACCATCAGTGATTCTTTCTACCTTCTGTGTTGTCTTTTGGATGCTAATCTGTTCTAGTGTTTTTTTGAGATCCTAGGAGTAACTGTTGAAAACACATATATTTAATAAAAAATATTATTTAGCAGATTTAAAGGCTGGATCATTCAGTGGATAAAGAGTTGTTTAGATGGTAGTTGCCAGTGGGTTGTGATCAACAAATCTATGTCAGGTGGAAGTAAGTCACAAGTGGTATCCCTGAGGTCTTGGGATCTGCTCTTCAGCATCTCCATCAATTACATAGACTGAGTATACTCTCAGCAAGTTGATGACACCCAGATGAGTTGTGCAATTAACTCGATATAAGGGAGGGACGCCATCCAGAGAGAGTTGGACTGGCTTCAAAAGTGGGCCAATGTGAACCAAGTGAGGTTTGACAAGGCCAAGTGCAAGGTGTTACACTTGGGTCAGGGCAATCACAGATGTGTGTATGCAGAATTCATTGAGAGCAGCCTTTCAGAGTAGGACTTGAGGTTTCTGCTGGACAAAAAGCTAGACATAAACCAGCAGTGTGCACTTGCAGACCAGAAGGCCAGTGGTAACCTGAGCTGCATTAAAAGAAGTGTGGCCAGAAGGGAGAGGGAGGTGATCCTTTCCTCTCTAGTCTGTCCTTGTGAGGCCTCATCTGGAGTACTGTATCCAGGTCTGATGCTCCCAACACAGGAAAGATGTGAAACTGTTGAAGAGAGTCCAGATGATCAGAGGGCTGGAGCACCTCTTGCATGAAGAAAAATTGAGGGAGCTGGATTTGTTCATTCTGGAGAAGAGAAAGATCCAGGGAGACCTCATTGCAGCCTTTCAGTAGTTGAAAGGAGCTTATAATTAGGAAGGATACCAAGATTTTACAAGATCTGATAGTGATAGAACAAGGAAGAACCATTTTAAATGGCCAACATAATAAAAGAGAAGGCATTACTTTCAGAATGCTGTCTTTGATGAACAGGCACAATTGGAAGCTGTTGCCATCAAAACCTGTCCTCTTTATAATTAAGGCACCAGGAAAAGCTTTGCTGTGTTGCCATGGTTAAGAAATAAGTGACATCATGAAACATGTCTTATAGTAACAAATAGTGAATTAAGTCCATGGTATTAAATATTAAAATCAAATCGTCCATATCCAATCCAGCCTCTGAAATTAGTTTTATAGCTGTATTTTCCTTCTTTTTATGTCAATTTTGGATCTCTTAACGTAGTTCTAGGAGCTGGGCACATTACAATTAAATATTTTTGTTTTATTATTGTTTAAGTATATTCTCTGATTGTGATGTTGATTCTCAAAAAAAAAAAAAAAAAAACCATCAATTGGAAATAAAAATACTGAAAGTGTCACAAAAATAGCTATCAGGTATAAATCACTTGTACAAGGTGATGGAGAAGGAAAAAAGAAATAGAAAACATTTGAAGCATTTCTGAGGGATTTGAAATAATAGCATGAACAAAAGTATTTAAATTACTTTTGATGAAGATATAGATTATCCCCACTCCTAAATGTAGCTTACAAACATGAGGCATTTTCATTAATTATTCTCAAAATAAAAACTGTCACAAGACAATTGAGGACAAAAATGAATTCCAATTTCAAATATTTTCTACTACGTATGTTGTAAAACAAGAAAAGAAATTGGGTTGCTAGTTCAGTGAAGTTGATTAAACGTCTATTGGTATCACTTTCTAATATAATGTTCCTGTAGGCCCTAAAGTCTTAATTAAGAAATATTTTTATAGTTAGAATCGTTCTTAAGCTGGACTTTTTATTTGAAGTCATTTCCACTGATCCAGACATACAATTTGCAAGATTGAACTTGCAGACATCTGAATATACAAAATCCCATACGAGAGAGAACATATTTACAAAATATTGGTGGTCAAAAAAAAAAAAGAGACATTGGACTCAGAGTTGTACTCAATTATGTACGGATGATGAACTGTCATTGAATAAAACACATATCACCAAAATGGCAAAAATCATATGGAAAAATTTGCCACCAGGACCAAAATAACAAATGTTATCAATCAGATAAAAGAACAGTCCATTTTCTAAAGTGGAAAGTAAATAGAGGTGAAAGTGACTTTTTAACCCTGCTTTTCATTTCAGCTTTTCCACCTTAAGAAATGTGTCTTTTTTTTTGTGTGTATTTGTTTGCTTATTCTTTTTCCCCCATAAAATGATACTTTATGCAGTACATCACACCTTGATGTGATCATACTTTGTCAAACTGCATATCATGGAAGATAGTCTTCTTTATTCTTTCCAAATATATTACATACAAGAAGAATTGTGGGGTTTTATTATAAATAATTAGAACATTTATTTTACTTTTTTTTTTCCATTCGTGTTAGCATAAATTGCCAAACAATTGCATTCATTCATAAAATAAAATAATCAATTGTCGACTTTAATGATCTTTTTTGTAATAGTAGAATCATTTTGTTTGCATTGCTTCTTATAAATGTAACAGAAATATCAAATTTTATTTCTTCATTTTAAATCTTCCATTGCAATCTTTCAAAGCAAATGCGTGCTCAGATTTTCATAACTTCATGTGTCTCAAACAAAGTTATCTTTAGTGTTTCTTTTTCTTTTGATCCCTCTATATCCATCTATTTGTATCAACAAATACCTACACCAATACAGATAGATAAATAGATACATGGCTAAGTATGATGAATAAAATCATACTTTTACTATTTCAATGTATCACAATACATAAATCCTACTGCAGCAGTTATGCATAAGATTTCTCTATTAGCAAGATCTTAAATAAACTGGGGAGAGTTGGTTGGCATTAGTTGCACCTAATTAGGAAGAGATGGGTATATGTGAAATATTTTTTTCATATACATCCTCTGTGTAAAATCTCATTACTCCCACAGACAACCACTGTACAAAAACAAGATCTGAGGTTTTTATTTGATGCTAAAATACAATCCACACCATGTCATAAACATCTTATTCACTTGGAGTATTTTTTTCTTTCTCCTTGTCCAAGCATCTTCATATTTCTGATACAGAATTCTTCTAACTTAGTATACTTTCAAAACTTTTATATATATATTAGAAAAATATTCATTTGCAGAATCTAATCTACTTCCTGGAAACTTTTTTTCAGTACAATACAGTTTGATATTGAGGCATAATACCACAGATTGTTTGGTAGGCCACAATCTTGTATAACAGACAACTTATTCTCCTAACAGGCCTTTTTTGTCTCTAATCTCTATGAATCTATGATAGTCAAACTGTTTCAGCACTGTTCTTTCTCTCTTTTGTTATCTTTTTATTTGCATGTATCTATGCATAGATGACATTTTGCGTAAAACATACCCTGTTTTAACATTTGTACTTGAAACTATGTAATGTTTAGTATTCTGATATTCTGTTCACCCAAAAATTATTCTGCGCATAGACCTTCACATTATAATCATCTTGATACTTCAAATGTTGTCAATTTATTCTTTATTATCTTATCCCTAACTCATACTTGCTTATGTACATGATAAAAAAATCATAAGCCTCCAAAAATAAGAATTGCTGCATTTTGAAAAGTGGCAGCAACTCTAAATAAATTAATATTCATCTAATGATGAGGTATATACATGGAGATAAATGTTAAATATCCTTCTGTTATTAAAATTGACATGGTGGAAATGAAAAAAAATAAACATTTATGTATTTATTTACATTGGGCTATGCAGTTAACAGAATGCTTGTTTAAAACCAAAGAACACTTCACTACTGTTTACTTTTCTCCTCATTCATCTTATATGTTATCAGCACAAATCAGTTTTCCCTATGGAAAAGGAAAAGCAAAAATAAAAAAAGACAAAAACAGAAAAACAACTCAGTCTGCTATCACCCAGATGATATGCAAGAAAAAGCCCCATATTTTTGGGAAACTCTTATCTGTGGCATGCAGAAACACAAAAAATATCAAAATAGAAATACATCAACATTAATGTCACTGAGGAGAAGTGAAGCAGGATCTGCCACTTTGATTAAGAGATCACATGACAAAACTCCTTCCTGTGTGCAGAGAACAAATAAATAACTTTGGCAAAGAATCAGAGTTGCCGTTTTCTCAAGTAATGATTATAAATTACTTTGTAATCTTCGTTGCACCTCACTCTAATTACACTACGATACATAAAACTGAAGGACACACTCCTTTATTTATATTTTCTCCATATCAAGTGTACTAGATTTGTTTCAACATAGAAGTGAAGTTAGCTTTCTCCAACTGTTTATACTCTTCAACTATTTTTGTAAATATATGTGTAGTTTGAAATAATGGACTTCCAGAACTAGCACGATCATTTTTTTTGTCTTCTTCCTTGTTTTATAAAATAATCTGGTACATTTGAATGAGAGATTTCTCCTGTCAGAGTGAATACTAGTCAGGAACAGTATATGTACTTGAAAACAATGCAAAATCACTGTATTTACACTGTTCTAGTATCTTGACCTTAAAAAACTCACCCAGAAAATCCAGAATTACAAACCTGTATTATGGTTGTTTGTCAATAATAAGAAACAGGGAGAAATGTCAGCAAAACAACAGTGTCAGGGACAGGTAGTCTAGGCCAGGGCCATGGGAAAGAAGCACGGTCCAGATGTCTTTGTATTCAACCATTACAAATGATTTAATATTCTATCCACCTCATTGTTTAGTTAGTCCAAGATATTCGTTGTTTTCGATAAAACAATTGCCTTAAAACTTAATGAATTATTTTGTTCTTTTGTTCCTACTGCGTTTTTCATGTTTGTTACTTGAAAATTATGCCAATAAAGAATACAGAGGAACAAAATCACTGACAGCTGAGGGATCCAAATATAGGATCAGCACTGGGTACTAGCTGGTGCTGATTGCTAACTGCTCATTCTGTCGTCATCTTGTCATATTTTAAATATGTTCTGCTTCTGGTAAGGAGAGAAACAAACCATTCATGATTTAATTGTACTTGCCAGCAGTCATGAAACCTAACCCTTTTCTAATTTGTAGTCTTTAAAAATGATATAAATACTGCCTTTTGCTCTCTTCATTCAAAATTGATTGAAGAAAAAACTTGTGACATCTGAGGAACCCACCCTCAGTACACTAACTGGTTTTGCTGCTCTACACATAATAAAAGTCTGCAATAAGGCCTATAAAGAACATGTGGACAATTATCATAGGGATAATTGGATAAATAAAAACATGATACTGCCATTCTTAAAAGGTTTTGAGTAATCTAGTCTTGAAATTGCACAGAATTTATTTTTCAATATATAATTTTATGGAATGCTATGTTTCTTTTGACTTTCACTACCCTGTAAGATTATTTTCTTACTCATAATTTCTGAAATCTGGTAGTATGTAATGGCTTTTCTTTTCTTTTCTTTTCTTTTCTTTTCTTTTCTTTTCTTTTCTTTTCTTTTCTTTTCTTTTCTTTTCTTTTCTTTTCTTTTCTTTCTTTTCTTTTCTTTTAGATGTACGTGTCCTTCCAGGTTATTAACAATTAGTGCCTTTGTATTAAAACTCAGTCCCTTAAATATTCATGGCTTTTGGTAATTCAATTCTTAATATATATTACAAGTGTTGAGTGCTACCAGTAATTATATACTGTCTAATTGGTTTTGTGATTGTAGTAAAGACTTAGAGAAACTTGTAAAGTCTGAAATTCTAAAACTATAATTTAAATTCTGCTAAATGTACATACATATGTAATAAACAAAATGGAGAAAACTAAGAGCTTGGAACACCACAGGACAAAATGTAAGGAAATTAATTATTAAGACTCACTGTTATAATTTTCAATATAATTTTCAACATGAAGAATAGAGATGAAGAGCAAAGTATATCACAAATGTTTTAAAATAGTTCTATCTCTTCAGTCATCATCATGACTCTCCTTTAGACCCACTCCTGTCTATTCACTCTTTCTTTTTAAATTATGAGTAGCAGAACTGGGCACTGTACACAGTATATATCGAAAACGGCAAAGGATTTAAAAAAAAAAAAAAAAAGAATTTAAATTACTAGATAATCAAATTTTGGAATATATTGCCATAAAAATAAATTAGTATTAACAGGTTCTAAAATGGATTATTATAAATAGCAGATACATAAACAGATGTTAAAGTTAGTGCATGAGAAGGCACCTTATATCACTATTTCACCAGTTGTGGCTAACAGAGTTTACAAGGGGAATGGATTGTAGTAGCCAGACTACTACTATGCTGTTCTGAAATGGCATTTCCCACTACCATTATTGGAAGCAGGACTAAGTGGATAGTTACTCTGATCCCAAGAACATTTCTTACATTCTTATTTTAATGTATTTCTATGAAGTTCAAGATTCCATTTTCTTAATTGTATGTTGTATTATGTAAGTTTGTGATTGAAAGTCATCCTTCTGCAGTTCTTCACGTGAAGATGGATATTTTCACAAAATTCATTATCATACCAGTAGTAAAAAAAGCTTAACTTTATGGTCCGAAACTGTGCCCAGGTTTCACAGAATCATGGAATTGTAGGGGTTGGAAGGGACCTCCAGAGATCATCAAGACCAACCCTCCTGCCAAAGCAGGCTCCCTACACGAGGTCACACAAGTTGGTGTCCAAATGGGCCTTGAATATCTCCAGAGAAAGAGACTTCACAATCTCCCTGGGCAGCCTGTTCCAGTGCTCCGTCACCCTCACCGTAAAGAAGTTCTTGAGCACATTTGTGCAGAACTTCCTATGCTGTAGTTTCTGGCCGTTTCCCCTTGTCCTGTCTCCACACACTGCTGAAAAAAGTCTGGCCTCACCACTCTGCCCCCCACACCTCAGATATTTATAGACCTGGATCAGGTCCCCTCTCAGTCTTCCTTTCTCAAGACTATACAGACCCAGTTCACTTAGCCTTTCTTCATAGGGGAGATGCTCCAGGCCCTTCACCATCTTTGTGGCCCTCCGCTGGACTCTTTCCAAGAGATCCCTGTCTTTTTTGTACTGGGGAGCCCAGAACTGGACAAAGTACTCCAGATGAGGCCTTACCAGGGCAGAGTAGAGGGGGGGATCACCTCCCTTGACCTGCTGGCCATGCTCTTTTTAATGCACCCCAGAACACCATTGGCCTTTTTGGCCACAAGGGCACACTGCTGGCTCATGGCCAACCTGTCGTCCACCAGGACACCCAGGTCGCTCTCCGCAGAGCTCCTCTCCAGCAGGTCATTCCCCAGCCTGTACCGGTGCATGCAATTATTCCTCCCAAGATGCAAGACTCTACACTTACTTTTGTTAAACCTCATCCGGTTTCTTACTGCCTGCTCTCCAGCCTGTCCAGGTCTCGCTGAATGGCAGCACAGCCTTCAGGCATGTCAGCCAATCCTCCCAACTTCGTATCATCAGCAAACTTGCTGAGGGTGGCCACTGTCCCCTCATCAAGATCATTGATGAAGATGTTGAACAAGACCAGATCCAGCACCGAGCCCTGAGGAACACCACTGGTTACAGGTCTCCAACTGGATTCTGACCCTCTGCGCTCTGCCAGTCAGCCAGTTCTCAACCCACCTCACTGTCCACTCATCTATCCTACACTTCCTCAGCTTTGTTATAAGGATGTCGTGGGAGACAGTATCAAAAGCCTTGCTGAAATCAAGGTAGACTACTGTCTCGCTCCGATTTATAGGAGGGAGATGAGGTTCTTTTAATATTATATACCCGGCGTGAGATTAAGAAACAACAGTTCAAATGTTTGTCTGACCAGTTTAATATAAATCTTAATCAGGGAGATGGGGAAAGGGAGGATGGACATTATTATGAATAAGGGTAATGGGGAAGGGAAGGAGAGCGATAGAAAAGAAGAAGCAAGGAGTCTCTATAGGAAGCAAGAGGGAGATAGTCACCACCATGGATCCAGCGTGGTTCATAGTTCAGTCATTGAGCTTCAGTAGTGGTGGATTGTCGGGCATTGTTGTTCTGTTGACAACGACGACGCAACGACGACAACGGTGACCATAGCGATGATGGCCCCTTTTCAATGCTTTCAAAGTGGTTGAGTCAGCTGCCTTTGGAGTGACAGCTCAAATCCAAAGTGGTTGAGTCAGCTCTCCTTGGAGTGGCAGCTTCTGGCTCTGGGATCTCAGCAGAAACTCCTTTGTTCCCACCTTCCGGGCCTTGCCAGCAGATAAGAAGGAGCAGGGATGCCCATCTGCATCCTGTTTTTCACAGAACATGATGGTATCATTCCCCAATTTTCCTATACCAAGCTGGAGCTATTCAGTCACAGGCCAGAGCTTCCGCCAGCAAACGCTCCTGAGCACTCTCTTCCGGAGGCAAGTAGCTCTGGAGGAAGGGGCTTTCAGATGTCCACAAAGTGATGTCGACTGTCACATGGTAGCACCCATCACTTCCCTCCTCAACAAATCAATCAGAGTCTTATCACAAGAAATACCTCAGGAAGCAAGCTTTGAGCCAAAAAAACAAAGAAGGATTCTCACAACTACATCCACTGCTCTCCCCCCATCCACCCAGCCAGTGACAACATCATAGAAGGCTACCAGGTTGGTCAAGCATGACCTCCCCCTGGTGAACCCGTGCTGACTACTCCTGATAACCTCCTTCTCTTCCAGTTGTCTGGAGATGGCATCAAGCACAAGCTGTTTCATCATCTTTTCAGGGACAGAGGTGAGGCTGACTGGCCTGTAATTATCTGGATTATCCTTTTTGCCCTTTTTGAAGACCGGAGTGACATTGGCTATCCTCCAGTCTTCAGGCACCTCCCCCATGAATGCGAACAGAATTCACCTTCTTCATATTCTCTGGTATGAAGTTATGTACCTGCTTTAGGAGAAGAACAAAGATAAAAGCACAATGATATTTGAATTGTTGGGGAGCACTGTGCAGAAACAAGGCTGTTTCAAGTTTTCAGCTTCTGGTACTGTCTTGTCAGTGAGGGGGGCTGGAGAGAAGCAAGGAGGTGGAAGGAGACAGAGCCAGGACAGCTGGCCTAAACCATCCAAAGGGATATGCCATACCATACAACATTGTGTGGAAACAGCAAAACAACAACAACAAAAACTATAAAACTGAAGGGAGCTGGCTAGGGATTTGGGTAGGCATTGACCAGTGAGTGGTAAGCAATTACCTTGTTCATCACTTAGCATTAGAAGCATGAATAAAATATTAGATCAGGAAATATTGCTAGAATCACAGCCTTAAAATTTAACATTAGAAGCATTTTAGGTATTTTTTAGAAAATACACAGACACAGTCAATAGACGTTCTACTATTAGAAGATTCTTTAAAGTCAGTGAGTAGATCCATCCATTTTGGTCTCACTATTTAAAGAAAGCTCTGATGCTTGGTTAAATAGTTTCAGAAAATATTATTTCCTTGAAGAATGCAAAGAAACTGCTTACTGTTCACCATTTTTATTGCAGAACACATCCCCTTGAGAAAAATATGGATTTGTAATAAGACTTATTCTCTCTCTCATTATATTTGATTTATTAGCTTCAATTCTAATTATATTGTATTATCTTGCATTCTGATACTATATTTAGTAAATTAGTTTGTTTTTCCTCAGATCGTTGCCGCTGTTTTTAATTATTTTGGGGTCCCCTGTTTTCTTTTTCCAGAGGCACAGATCTGCATATCCCTCTGCCCCGCTAGTCACGGGACAAACTAGCCGGTAAACCGTTGACAGCTACTTATATACATTAACTATATTTTGTATGTTATATGTGTCCCACAACAATTCCTTTTTACTCAATGCAGCCCGGGCAAGACAAAAGGTTAGACATCCATAGTCTTGACAGCTACTGAGGCAGCACGGATGCTCAATAAATACAGTGTTTACTTAGGAGAATGAAGTGTGGAATTTTAACTTCCTTTTAGAAAAGAGAGCTTAAGTCACAGTTCTTCCACTAAGACTAATACTTACTAGATCTTCTAATCACTAAGAAGCTGTATAAAGGAGAAGTTTCAATAATTCATATATTTTGTTATGAGTCTTCTTAGGAGTCTGTGTTAGGAATCTGACTAGAATATTCTGGACATGCTGGTTGTGTTCCTTGTTGTGTTAGTGCTCTTCAGAGATGTAGACTGCCCCTTCTGCCACCTGTCACATAGCAACAAAATATAATGGAATATTGGTGGGTAGGTTCAGCCTCTTCTGCCATACCACCATCTGCCTCTGGCACTATGGACATGCACAGTCATTACACCAAAAAATGAAGAGCATCTCAATCAGCTCATCTGAGCAGGTCACCTAATAGTGGTTACTATGTTGAAAAAGAGTGTTTTGTAGATGAGAATTTCCTCTATGAGATAATGTTACTTTACTCTTTGCATCTGTTGTACTTTCCATAGAAATAAATAGGAGGCATTATTTTTAACAAACTACATATAGTGTGTTTCTATTAAATGTAAGAATCTATTTTGAAATCAGCTCATTATCAGTCAGAAATTTTTGTTCAGTAAAATGCTAAGAAAAATAATTTATTTTTTTGTCAAAATTATTCATAGCTCATGACCAAAAAACTGAATTTCACTGGGCAATTTATTAATATTCTCTTATGTTTATACCTGACTTAAATAATCCTTTCTTGTTCAGTCTCCCCAAACTAATTGCTATTTTCTCATTCAGATTACAAATATTTTGTAGACAAGCATTTTCTAAAATATATGTATGCATGTATTATAATACACTCTATAACAATAATACTTAGTATCTATTTTCTGTAGTTAATTACCTTGTCAAGCTTCATTATCCAAAGAGAAGATATTATCTTCACAGTGGCAAAGAAAATGGTCAAGGAAAGAAACTGCAGGTCCTGTAGGGAAAGGAGCATCACTATTAAAGGACAATACAATTGCTTTGGAGACAAATAGTTAAGAAGCTAAGACTTCCTTAATACTTTCTGAAAAGTATCCTTAACTTTTTTTTTGTACTCTATTATTCAGTCAATGAGACTACTGCTATTTGGTACAATAACTGAATCAAGTACTCTTGTGAAAACAATATATCATCAGAAACAATGTTGTCAGTTTTTATTACTATTTTTGAAAAGAACTCTATCTGCCTTATAATTTAAATCAATCATCATATTTTTCATTTTTTCATGTCTATGCTTATCACTTTCAATAAATATCAATCAAATCTGTTTTGTGGAGCTTTTTTCTGTGGAACACTTCCCTCATAAGAGTGGATGTAGTCTACCACATGAGCTGGACAGCACTGTCCAACATTTAATTTAGATCCATTTTGTGATACCTTATCACCATCTGTGCAAGACCTGTTAATATTTTTATTATGGTTTTAGTTGCCACATAGCAAGTGCCCTATAATCATTTAGTCATAAATTCTTAGTAATTCCCCCGAGTTTCACTTGATTAATTTCTGGAAAATTCCTTAGGTACATATCTCTCTTCTATGGGTATGTAGACCAATAAATCCATACTAGCTGGCAAAAATGTAGTCCAGAAGTATTTCCATGTTCTATCCATTAAGTAAAACTGTCCATCATAGCTATAGTATACAATTTAAAGGAGGATGTGTGAAAGATACAGAAAGCAATGCAGAACAAAAAATGACTGAAACTGCTGCCAAAGAAATAGAGCAATGTATGTAATAGGAGTAGTCTATATCATATCCTAAATCAGCTTGAATATATTGCATAATTAACCAGATACTTATAACACAGTCCATTTTTTACGCATTGAGTTGTGTGATACTTCTTGCATTAATAAACGGTATTCATACTGGAAAAGGAAGACAACTATTCCCTTCTGACGTGATTTGTCAAATGGTAGTAGACAGCAGAATATTTCCAATTTATGATCCAAACTGTTATCAAATTTAAGTATAAAGTTCTAATCATCTAGGAAATAAAGAACATAAAATGTTTGACTTTAAAATATCCAATAAATAATATTTACAACGATGTTTTTTTCCACGGTGTAAATAATTTGATTATTTATTACAGAAAATTATTTTATATATTTGAAATTGTACTACATGTCCATACCAGGGTTTTATAGGTGCAGTACCTGTTGCTCATGAAATGCAAAGATTTGCTTAACCTACTGTCAGGGAAAGTCTGGAAGGAGTACATAGTGTAAAATATCACAGTGTTATATCATGACACAGCTTTAAGATTACACTTCAAATTATTACTAAAATAGTAAAATGTTCTCTGATAAGATATAAAGTAATGCTTACTCAGAAATACCATTTTTACTGCCCATATTTAGCTTGAAATATCAACTAGCTTCTTAGAAGAGTTTGTTGTTTCATGTAGTCATTCATTTTAGTCCACAATCATGTTTTATTGATGCAACTATTTACTACAGGCTACCTATATTCACTTTTCAAATAACCAAGTCCATGAAATTATCATATTTTTACATCTTACAGTTTAGTCATTTGTATAGAACAAAATAACAAAATGGTTAGAAGGAATCTTTAGAGACTGTCTAGTCCGCTGGTTCAACAGTATCAGATACAACAGGTTGTTCAGGACCATGTAGACATGGTTTTTGGAGGCTTTTGAAGTCACCCAGGAAGGGAAAGTCCAAAACCTCTCTAGGAAACCTTTGAAAGGGCTCTGTCATCCATATCATACAGAATTGCTTCCTGATGTTCAGAGGGAACCTCTCATGTTCTTGTGTGTGCTCACTGATTCTTATCCTATCATTAAGAATTTCTGAAAAGAGTCTAATTGCAATTTCTTTACCCCCTTATCAGGTATTTATATGCATTGATAAAATCCCTCTGAGCCTCCCTTTCTCCAGGCACCCAGCTCTCTCAACCTCCCCTCATACAACAGGTGCACCAGACCCTCCATCATTTTTGTGTCCCTTCTTTGGAATCTGTCCAGTAGCTCCATATTTATTGCACTGGAGCCCTGAAGTGAACAGAGCAGTACAGATGTGACATCACCAATGCTGCCTAAGTAAGGAGGTAAGAATCACCTCCCTTAACCTGCTACCAAAACTCCTTATGCAGCCTAGGATATTGTAGGCTTTCATTGTCTCAAAGACACATTGCTGCTATTTTTTTCCATCAGGACGAAAGAGGTCCTTCTCTGAAAATGTTTTCCATCCAGTTGGGATCCTGTGCTGGTAAATGAGATTATTCCTCCTCATGTCCAGGACTTCAGACTTCCCCTTGCTGAAATTTATGAGATTCTGTAAGGCCTATCCAGGACCTTATCTAGTTTGTTAAAGTATCTCCAAGCAGCAGCACAGTTCTCTGGTATATTAATCACTCCTCATAGCTTCGTCATTTGTAAATTTTTTGAGTGTGTACTCTGTTCCATATTCTAGGACTTTCATGAAGAAATATTGTGCCCCATATTAATTATTACTCCTGAAAAGAAATCTTACTATTAAAAAGAGAGGAAAATAAAATATCAAGTATCTTGGCCTTTTCCGTGCATTTTTCTCCAGGTCCCCTGTCCAGTTTAGCTGTATACCTACATTTTCCTTAGGCTTCTTTTTGATGGCAATGAAAATGCCTGTACATGCTTTTTCTGTTGGCTTTCACATTCCTTGCCATATCCAACTCCAGGTAGATTTTGACTTTCCTAATCCTATTTCTACATACTTGAATACTATCTCTTCATTCATCCGCCTCTGCTTCCACAACTTGTACACTTCTTTTTTATGTCTGAGTTTAGTAAGGAGTTCCTTGCTCATGCATGCAGCTTCCTGATGTCTTTGTTTGTTGTAAGCTGATTGGGATTGATCATTCTTGAGCTTGGTGCAGGAAACTCTTGAAAATCAACCACGAAAATCAACCACCTTTCTTCTCTTCAGGGCCATATACAATGTGGTTCTTACAAGCAAATCAGTAGACAGACCAATGTCTTCCCTTCTGAAGAGCAGAGTTGTACTCTTGCTTTAGCCCAGCTTTTTCTTTGCAGAGCCTTAATAACATGACCAGTCAGTGTTGCCAAAGGTGTTCCTGCTATTCATGCTCCTTCCTGGTTCTTTCTTGTTTGTAAATACGGATTCCAAAACACCTCATTTATTTCTCATTTGTTTCTCAGTCACTTTCATTAGCAAGTTTTCGACAGTGCTCTCCTGTAACCTCCTCACTTGCTTGTTCCATACTTTGTGGAGCTTCATGCAGCTGTCTGAAAAATGAATTATTTACTTTTTCCTGATCAGAAACTTACCACATTGTCACCTATGTTAGTCTTCCAGATTTCAGTTGCCTTATAACCTATTCCTACGTGGAGCTTCAGCAATTTCTGCTGCTCTTTCATTTTAAAGGCAGCTTTGCCTTCTCACCTGTCAATATCCTCTATATCATTGCTTTCATTCATCAAATGGCCTGGTGATTACACTATATATACTAATAACATTCATCAAGCATTTGTCCTCAGGAAAAAATATTTTCCTCTGATTTTTACATAAATGAAAACATCTTAGATATATCTACTTAATGCAAAAATACCATATCGCCTAACAATCATGAGCAAGAAAAATATTAACTTCACTGATTAATTAATTAAATTACACTAATTAAAAATGTAAGCCATATAAATCTCAGAACAAATTTTGAATTAATAAAATTCCTAATTATTCATAATACATGTCATTTTGGTTCAAAGTCCTAGCTGTAAAAACCAAAATAGTAACAATGCAACAATTACCAAATAGAAATACTCCTATTCTTATCTTCCTCGTAATTCTTTGTTCTGAAATTAGTAATTGTTTCTAATCGTTACTGGTTTTGCTTTTTATTTTATTTTGTTTTATTTTTCCAAAATCCTTTCATAATACAGGTGAAATAACAACATTCTTTTGCTCCATATTGTGTATACACTGTTATTTGTATTTATTTTGAATCATTTTCCGCATGTTGTCATTTTCTAGGGCTAGAAGTAATCCTGCTGTTCTTGTTACCTCACAGATTACAAGAGCATTTTAGATATAGTTATTCAGATCGGTAAATGAAATGTCTGATACTGAGGCCTTAGTAGAAGCAATGTAATTTAGAGTCATTCAGCCTTTCCTCTGATATAGCATAATCTTGAGAAGAAAAAGTAAGGCCAAGTTCAACAGATTTACAGCATCCTTGCTGCTTTCAAGGCTGAAGATATTTTTATGTTATCAGGCAGCTACTTTGTACTGTCCCAATTTAGCATATTAAACTCTTCCAAAAGAGTCCATAATGCACAGTGCTATTGAGTATAAATTGCATATGCTACTTTAAGGATGCATTAACTTTTCCTCTCATCTGACAAATGCAGATCTTATGCAACTAAAACTTTATCTGATACCTAGAGCATAAAGTAATAACTATTTAAATGAGAAATTTATTTGGCCTTTGGGAAAAATTCATAATATCTCATTCATGGTTAAAAATATTTGAATATAACCAGAATATTTGTATCAACCTACACTTGATTTTGAATGTTTAAAATTGAAAAACCCTGCTGCTAGCAAGGCCTATTAATGTGAATATTCAAATGGTATTATTTTCTTCTCCCAGAACTCAATGATTTTGTGAATTTTTCCCTTCTTGGAAATAAAATGGTATAACACAAGAAACATTTAAATGGAGATAATAGAAATTATCTGTTGAATTGCTGTTTTTTGTTTGGTTGTTTTTTTGTTTTTGTTTTTTTGCTTTGTTTTTGTTTTTTAAGCCTTGAACTACAAGAGTTTGTAGCTTTACATTTGTTAGGTTTTGCATTTTAAAGTTCTTGCCTAAGAAACTTCCTTTTACAGTGATTCAGTCTTTGCTATGTAATGCACTAACAGTGTGGAGAAATAAGCTGAAATAAGAACTGATCGAATTTTTGGTGAACAGAAAAATAAAGAAGAAAAGAAATGAAAGAAAAAATGCAATTTAACCAACTTTGTTCTTTTTACATGTTTCTATTTTTTTTAGCAAAGATGAATCACATATATTCGGCTAGTTTTTGAATGCAGTATCAAAATACCATATCTCTGTTATAAGAAACTTGTAATGCAGTGATAAATGCATAAGAACAAAGAAAAAACACAGTAGAGATATTACTTCCTAAATATTACACAGCTGTTTGCTGACAAAAACCTCCAACAGAACTTGTTTTCTGGCTTCCAGAATGCTGTTCCATGTTTCCAATTAGACATTGCTCAATTCTCTATCAAGAAAAGTTATATACTTATAAAATGACACTCTCTATAACATCTTTTTGGATGCTTTCTATTAGTATGAGGAAAATTAATTGACTGAATTTAGTGTTTTTTTTAGTATAAATGCAGATAATCTAAATCACCCCACCCACTCACCAGCTTGCTTTAGAAATACATTTCAGTAGCCAGAATGATACTTTCTTACTCACTAAATCTCTTATATTTTGCATAGAAAAAAAAATTGTTAAAGTGTAGAATGTAAACAATATATTTTATTATTTTTATAGAATTTATTGTGGATAATGGAAAGCATCTTGAATAAGTAATGCCGCCTTATGTCCTACAAACTGCTTCTGGAAACTGAAATAATAAATCTCATAAATTGTACATTAAAATAGTAAACTGCACATTTCTAAGACATTCTCATTTATTTCCAAAAAAATCTCCCAAGAAACAGGAGACTGTTTGCTAAGGAGTCAAGCATGTGAGCCCATAAGTTATTGATTTGCCTACTGCTCATCTAATTTGAAAATAGCATCAAACCCATAAAGAATATAGCCTTGTATTTTAATGTGTTTTAAAGTCTTCATTTAATTCATTACATTTGCCTCTACTAACTGAGGCAAAAAGACATGTGAAGTCAGCTTGGCGCATTCAATTTTGTAGGCCGGTGTCTGAAATCCTGTTCTAATATTCTGATGATATTATCTACTCAAAACTGGGTCATTTTCTGCTCATAATTAACAAGGCTATGTATTCACAACGGATTTTTATAAAGGAAATAATAAACTATTAAATAGATGGTACTTAAATAGAGAAATTGAGTCTGCTTGTCATAGCTATTGATTTGACATAGACCAAAGCAGCAATATTGACCACACAAGCTACTTATGCATCTTTTCAATTTACATTGTAGTAGAGCAAACTTACAGAGCATAATGGGCAGGAGGAGGGTGTGGAATTCAGGTTTTGAAATGCATTATCCCACATCTCCAATTGCAAGAATGACAGCCCATATATGTGATGTCTTACCCCATGAATATCACTGGCCATCGCAGTTGTTATACTATTAATACTGGACAGAAAATTTGGCTTCAGGTCCTTTCCTTGAGACATATATGAAATTTGAATCCATATTCCTCAAAGGAGTTTGGTAAATGTTGCAGATATGCCATGCCATAGGAAGCTTCATGAGACCTATATCTCAGTAACAAGAATAGTTTCTTTACTACTCAGTTAACTTCAACAACTTCTTAACCTGGACTCATTAAGGTTGAAGCAAGAACCTGTAAAATGGAGAAAAATACATAGCTTCAGGTTTACATTTTTGCTTTTATATCACAAGATTCAAGTTAGATTAAATTGACAGCTGTAGTACTCTGTATTTTGGAATAATACCTATAAGCTGCATGTGACATGCAATACTAAAAATTCCAGATTCCATGGACTACTGAAAATCAACCAAACTTGATGTTCTATAGTAAACAAAAGCAATTATCTTTGATTTCTCATCTGGCCAAAGTTGTATTAGTTACAGTAGTTTTTTCTTTCAGGAAAAAAAAAAAAAAAAAAAAAAGTTGATCATAAAACAAAAACATCGGTTACTCCGTATTTAAAGCCCTGCAAGTGTAAAATTCATTTCAGTGTGTTTTATACTGTAACAGTTTTGTGCAGTGTAGAGATAAATATGTTATAACTACTTTACCTCATTTTACACTTTTTAGAATTTATTGAGTTTGAAATTAGAAAAATTAAAATATTTGGTTTATTTTCTGCCAAGATATTCCAGAGGTAATAGATTCAATGTCATAAGGAACAGTGAAAATCAAAGACAGACTTTTAATAAGAGCTACAACATGGGCTTCTAAATCATGTTCTTGCAAGGATTTTGGCCCTTATTACAAAAAATGAATTTATACCATGAATTGTGACAGAAGCCATACTTTGAGCACAAATCTTAGATAAAACTTGCCAAATAAATATTTGCATCACTTTTTATTTAAGAAAACCAAAATCCTGAGGTTTAAAATGTACATATAGATATGCACAACACATACTCATGCAAATACACGTATATTGTACATTTATATATATACATGTAAATGAGATTTTAACTAACTTTTGAGTTATGGATTTCAAGTAAAATCATTCCTGTTAATGAACTAAGGCACAGTGTCTATAAATTTGAAAGAAAGTGAAAGAGTTGATGAAAAAGTAATCTCTTGCACATTTTTACACTCCTTCAATAATTTTATTGACATGACAGTTAAGTAATCCATTTTCAGCAAAGCTTTCTAGACTTCTTCTATGACTGCCCATATACTATGGATATTTTACATTGCTTCCTAATGTTCTCAGCTAAAGAGATAAAATAAGTAAATTGCTATCTGTTTGTTATAAAGGTTAGGTGGAAATGCCCATATCAATACAACTTCGTAGCTGAAGATGATATTCCTTCAGAAATGTCTTTTCAGATGCATTATCTCACATGGTTCAGTTACAGAGAAAGATCTTCAGAAATGCAGTGTCTCTGACACTGCTGAGTCTTGATCATGTGCACTTGCAAAGGAGTAAAAAGAAACAGAATATTAATCAGCTTTTTGTTATCAATAAAAATAGAAAATTCTCTGTCTAGAGCAGAGAAGATATTTGTCACTTACATTCAACATGATTGATGATAAAGAAATGTTGGAACATGTGAGCAAAGGACAAGCAGAAAATATAATTGTTGAGTTACTTTCAAGAAATAATCGGCCAATTCTTTCCATGCACTGCAATAACTATGAAGGACTGTTCTTTATATACAAGTTATAAATGATATCTCATATTTCATGTTATTTGTTTCTGAGTACCAAAAATATTAGAGTATTTGTTCTGAGCCGTACCCATGGCCACTCTGTCTTAGAGTTACGTTCCTAAAAGTGGTCAGCAATAGTTCCATAGTAAAGTGATAGGGCTCATTTCCCAGTGTAAGAGATTATTCTTTTACATCATCATCTCAAAGTTTGCTGGGGACACATATGAACAAGTCCAAGCAAGTCCTGGGCAAGGGTTGAGAAATCCTTTGTCTGAGAGACGCAGGTGGACAAGGCCAGGGGCAACAAGAGAGAGATAAGCTGCAGCTTAATAGCCATGAAGCGGTCTTTTGTGTGGGTTTATCTCAAGGATGATGACCATCTCAGGGGGCACTCATATGACTCTTATTCAAGTGCCCAGGAATGCCACGATGGCAGAAGGATAAAAAGGAAACCTACAACCACGAGGTTTAAGTTTTCTGGCAACAGATTCCTCACGAAGAAGAAGAGGTTTCTGCCGTGACAAAACTCATGACCTGCCTCTCTCCCTCCTGGTCTTGCTCTGTGCTCTATCCCTCCTGGACTTGCTCTGCACTCTACCAGGATGCTGAAGAAGAACAAAGGTATCTGCCATCAGATTCCTTACTATGGAATTCCTGCATGCTGACGGATTCTCCTGGGCCTGCTACTTGAGTCCTGCTGCTTCCTCCTGTATTGGCTCTGCGACTTCTTCCTGCTATCTGCTTGCTGCCCAAGGCCGGTCACGCTGCTGCTGCTCTCCCCCCCTGCTGCTTTTGCCTCAGACCTTTGAAACATCGTGCAATGGGACCACTGCTGGATCCTGGTGGTGACTATCCCCACTTTACGCGATTCTTGCTTCTTTCCTATCTTTTCTATCGCCATCCTCCCCTTCCCTGTCTCCCTGATTAGGATTTATAATAAACTGGTTGGACCAACATTTGAACCATTGTTTCTTTATCTCACAGTGGGCATACAGATATTAAAAGAACCTCATCTCCCTCTTATAAATTGGAGCAAGACACCTACTAAACTATTTCAGCTTGTAGAAAGTAGAAACAGAATTAGAGCTGGAAGACTACAGCTCATTTCAGATTTTGAACAAAATCCCTTTGGCTTTGTATCCTGCAAGCAAATGCCTGAGGATTTACACTTCAGATAAGAATTTAAAGGTGCATTTAAAAGCTTGTACTCGACTATACATTGCAATAATTGTACTACTGTACATTTCTACTAATTCTGGCTATCGATCCAGTCAGGTGATATAAGCAATTGTGTCTGACTTTTTTGACCAGTCACAAATATTATAAATGATATATCTTTGGGATAATTAAATCCAGTCATTTTAAGAATGTAAATGAATATTAGTAGAATTAATTTGCATAATGAATACATTTAAGAAAGTTGTGATCATGAGGATGTAGCAAAAAAAAAAAACAACAAATTAAATTCATTTAATAAATTATTCATTACTTTTTTTCTCCTAATTATTCATTCAATTCTGAATGTAACAAGTAACAAGACACATGTTCAGCAATTTTATTTGTGCTGTAAAGTCAATGAATCTCTTTCTCACTTCTGTGTATAGTTTCCTTTGCAATTCATTGTGAGGCTGTTAATTTCTGCTTGGATAGTTTATTTATTTTATAAATACTTTTTGCTTTACTAGACAGCACTTCATACATTTTACTTAAATCCATTCTCAGTGTTTCCCAATGAGACTTTAGTCCTATTTCAGCCTGCAAAACAATGTTTACAAAGGAATAAATCAGTTCTTTTTCAGGGAAGCCCAGACACTTTCAGTAAAGTATATGTCACAGAATCACATGTCAAGTTTGTTCTTATGACTAAAATTGTTTAATTTCAGATTATTCCATTAAATTTTTTATAGTGATATCTTGTGTGTCTTTGAGTTACACTATGTGTTTTGTTATGTGCCTTTGTAACAAACATATATGTATATGTATATTTACATTTATTACAAAACATTGTAATTAGGAAGAAAGGAAGAAATAGAACACAAATATTTTAATATTTTGTGGGATCCAAATTCCACATCCAAATTCCTCTACTTTTTATGCCTTTTGAGCATTAACTTATTGTAGCTTAGCACTAAGAATATAAAATTTTGTATATAATTCCTCTTTGGCAACAGTCTTCATCTAATTTACATTATGATCATTTCTAGACAGTTCACTTGCCACAGAGCACATCCACAAATAATGATGTCTATTCACAGCACTCTATAATTTAATTCAAGTTACAATACATATTGTATTGTATAAATCATGAAGTGCTTCCATCATTCCTCTGGAAGTAGCTACAAGGACTGGATCACGGATGCCCAAACTTGTTTGGGCTGCACCGAGTGAAAAGAAATTATTGTTTGCTGTATATAAAATACATAACATAGTTAATGTATATAAGTATCAAAACATCATCTTTTATATTTTTATTAAAAATAATAAAAAAGAGAGAAATAAAACACAAAACTTGTGGGATATCTGACCTTATTTTTGTGAAATATCGATGTACTGTTTGATAGAAGTGATTACAATTCTTAGTAAGTTCTCACAGTGCTTGTGAGAGATTTTTAATGAAATTTTACTCTTCCTGTACTTCACCCTTGAAAAAAGCTGTTCACAAATGTACCTACTGCCAAAAAAACGATGAGAAGAATAAGGTATGATTGTGAAGTGAGGGTCATTTTTCTCTGCTAAGATAAGTCTTATAAAAGTCTAGTAGAGAGTCACAATCATTTTTTTCTTTGAATGGAACGTCTGAATGCAACTCTATGTTCCATTTGAAAATGTGCAGATAATGTATTTAATGTTAACTGAAAATGGAGTTGCAAATACACACACACTCAAAAAAAAAAAAAAAATCTTGAAACCTATTCTTTAGTTCTTTTATCAAAATAGAAAGCAACGTTGTATATCTTGAGTTAGCACTGCACTGCACCCTCCCCTTTTCTTTGTTTCAGCCCAGGCAGTGCTAATCACACACTGATTATCTGGTTGTTGCTATGTTGGATGTATGCCTGGGGCTGGGCTGGGCAGAGCATCTTGAGAAGAGCTAGTGCCAGGATGGTGTGGGGCAGACTGTAGTATGAACTGTGCTTAGATGCATTCCTGCACTTTATCAAATCTTCTGAGGATCACTAATAAGCAATACTTTGAACTTTTACCAAGACATCTGAGAAAATAATATACTGACTGGGTGCTCTATTAGCTTTCTGTATTTATCTCCAAAAGGTAAATGAAGTGGCTTAGCAAAACATGAAAATTTCTTGAAGAAAGGAAGTAAATAGATAATATAAATAAAATCAAGGTTATATAGAATGACTAACTGTTCCTTTTTTAAAAATATAATCACTTGTATGTTCTCTTTCTAACTTCCAGATAAGAAATGTACTTAGTTATTTCTTGCTACCAACATCCTATCATACCACAAAACTTCAAGAATTTGTCATCCCTCTTGCTGAATACTAAGGAAGCCAGGGCTAATTCTTAAGTATATAATGATCATCATGCACTCTAGACATCCTTTCCTTCCTATTATCTACTCCTGTTATTTATCAATTTCTGCTTGATAATGAAATTACAGGTATTGTGTAAGCCTATACACAATGCTTGCATCCAAAGAAACTTTTTATTTCTTCCACCCCTGCATTTGATTTGCCGCCTTTGAACAAGCATTCATCACAGAATGAAATTGATTGCATAAGCCTTTAAAATTTTTGCAAATGTTATACTTTATTTATAATTTTCTCTCAACCATTTTAACATAGATACACAACATATCGTAAAACTTAAATTCAGATTTAGGGAGTTGGAAAAATCCAACTTGCTTTTTTTCTGTCAGATACCTCCCTTCCTTCTGAGCACCAGATTCTTTCAGAGTGGGATGACAGAACTATGGAAATTGAATTTAGCATAATAGAAGCTTCTCACAAAACCACTATGAGTGTCTTTATCACTGGTGTTATTGGTTAAGAAGAAAGAAGGAGTAGTGTCAAAGTTGCAGGTGTTTTGCATTCTTTCCTTTAGATTTTAATGAGATCTGGAAGGACTTTAAGGTTTTTTGTTTTGTTTTGTTGTTTGTTTTATTTTGTTTTGTTTTCTTGTACTGTATTTCTACTTATGCCTTCCTCATAGGATAGTTTTCTTTGTAATCAGAAATATGACAGACAAAATATATGTTAACGTCTGGCTTGCACTGAAATTGTGAAAAAAAAATTATGCTGGAAGTATAGCAATTTGAATAAAATCCTTAGAGGCTGCAGAGTCAAAATGGGAGTCAGAAGGAAGTTGCAAAATCAGCCCCAAGTATCAGAAGCTGAATTTGAAAATTAACCGTAATAAGTATATAATGTTTGGAAAGGCTGCATGGCTTTATTTAAGGAAAAAAAAATATCTATTATTCTATACAAGTTACAGATTCATTTCAAAATGGCAACACCTGCTCACAAGGAACACAAAGTCAAGTAGAGATTCAAACTGTGATAATGGTAAAAAACTCAGATAAAAAGACACAGTTATAAAAACAGCTTCTTGAATCTCAGTTCCTCTCTAAGTTCCCTTTTTGATTGACAGTAAAATTCACAGAAAATTCCTGTCCATCTTCAAATCCATATTTTGATTTTCAAGAAATTTGTTTTTATTTTGGCAATAGCAGTCTCCTTTTGACCAGTGTCAGTGAAAGTCCTATCTTAGCCTTCAATTTGGAAGAAATTAATGTCATTGTAGTCTTACAAGATACTCCTCATCATACAAATGTATTTAAACATGTGGTCATACACACTGAGAGCAATTTATCTTATTTGCATTTAAAAGTAATGAAGTCCAGGAAATAACAATATGCTCAAACAGTTAAGGACCTGCAAATTTGCAGTTGTTCCATAATGTACTGCATATAAGAAAAGAATCTGAACAGTAATGAAGATAAAAGTTAGGCGTCTTTTGTCTTTGCGAAAAAAAAAAAGGCAACACAGATCAGTGCCCATTTCCTCCCTATGAGGCCTACCTACACAAATAAACATCCCAAATGTAGGGTAACCACTTAGGAATTTGAAAACTAATGAAATGTTACGCTGAAGGGCAATAAACAGTTCTCTGAAAGATAAGTTGATTATCAAAATTAGATATCCTTTCCTTAGGTAAAGTGGAAGCAGACTGTGTCAAGCACTGAGTCTTATCACTTCTGAAGAGAAGTCAAATGCCATTTCTCCTTACTTGTCAAAAGGAAGAAATTATTCTCCCCAGCTACACATTATTATCCACCATCTGTGTGATAGCTTCTCATAATTACTTACATACAGAGTCTTTGATAAGCCTTATTCCCAATAAACAGAAAATAAAATTAACTCTCATATTTGATCAGTCATTGCAAAGACTTGGAATAAATATATTCGAGTTTTATTTTTCTTTTTCAGAAACCTGACAAGACATCTGCTGAAACACACACTTAGAAATCTTTCTTTAGAAAGAAATTCTAAATGAAGCTACAGTCCTTGAAAACTGAATGTACTACATGGTCAATTGAAAGAAATCATTCACTTTCTGCTTTATGAAATGGATCAACAACTAAAAGAATACAAGAAAAAGCAGAATTACATGGTAGTCAGGCATGTTTTCTTGCTTTTTTTTTGTCACTGAAATTAAAATCAACACCTTGAATAGGCACTAATAATGCATTCAGAGACTTTATTAAAAAAAAAAAAAATAGAAGGGAATGAAATAGATTTGAATAAAGAAATAATTATATGTCCATCAATGCTTATCTGGAATGCTTTTATAGCTCCAATTATTGACTTTTGGTACACATGTATATAATTTACTGTGACAAGAAATGAATGTTTTCCCCTCCCCAAAGGAAAAAAAAAGAGAAAAACTATAACATATGTGTATTTGTGTATGTTATAGGCATTAAATATTTTACTGAGGACTAACCAATTAGATTAATAGTTACTATTCAGTCTTCAATTTTGGACCTCAAGATTAAGTCCCTTCATCATTCATTTTAAATAAGTCTTTAGAAAATTGACATTTATTTTTCACTGAGTGAAAAATTTTTCCACTGAAATTTTCCTGTTGACTTCAAATATCATATGTCTGGCAATATAATTTAAGCAATTAGAATAATAATTGGTTTAAAACAGACAGTGCCATGAGCCAGAAGTATGTTCTTGTGGCCAATAAGGTCAGTGTTATTTCCTGAGGAGCATTAAAAAGAGCACAACCAGCAGGTTGAGGGAGGTGATCTTCCTCCTATACTCAGCCCATTGAGGCCACCTCTGGAGTGCTGTGTCCAGTCCTGGTTTCTTCAGTTTAAAAAAAAAAACAAAACAAAAAAAAAAAAAAAAAAAAAAGGGAACTTCTAGAAAGAGTCCATCAAAGAGCCACAGAGATGATTAGGGATCTGAAGCATCTCCCTTATGAGAAAAGGCTGAGAGGTCTGGGACTGTTCAGCCTGGAAAAGACTGAGAGGGAATCTTATCAACACTTATCTTAAAGGTGGATGTCAAAATATGGAGCCAGGCTCTTTTTGGTGGTGCTCAGCAGCATCTCCTCCAATGTAGAGAAGATATTTTAAGATATTAAGAATAGAGGCAGTCTGGGCTGCAATGACCAAGCCTTGGTTGGGTCTGTGATCTTGATGAACTTGGGCCTGGCAAAGGGTGGAGTCAGGACCCCTCATACAAGAAAGATATTGAGGCTCTGGAGTATGTTCAGAGAAGGGCAACTAAATTGATGAGGAGTCTGAAGCATGAGTGCTATGAGGAGTGGCTGAGGGAGCTGGGACTGTTCAGTCCAGAGAAAAGGAGGCTCAGGGCTGACCTTATAGTTCTCTACAACTACCTGAAGGAAGGTTGTGGTGAGGTAGGAGTCAGCCTCTTCCCTCATGTAACAAGCAATAGGAATGGCTTCAAGTTACATCAGGGGAGATTCAGGTTGGGTGTTAGGAAAGACTTCTTCTCCAAGAGAGTGGCCAGGCACTGGAATATTTACTAACTTTGCCTTTGTTGGTTTAATACATTAATTTCTTTTTTAATCATTAATGTAATTTTTGGTACCTTTTGGAGTTTATTTCTATAGTTTTTGCCTTATTCTATGTCTAGAGAAAAAATATATCAATCAAACAAACAAACAAATCAACAAAACAGTCTCATAAAATATTCTTAAAGACTTCAGAACTTTACATGTAAACATTTCTCAGACAAGATTCTCATATGACTGTCAGATTATTCTGCAAGTAGTTTTCCAAAATAAATGTAATTACTTCTAAAGGGAAATACTACTTAGTATTATGGAATTATAAAAATTTATTCAGAAGAAGTTGTTTGCAAACATGAAAATTCCCTATTTTCCTACTATCTATGGTCAGTATAATTTTTAATCTATTAATTTCTTCATAGGAGGCCACCAAATTGGTCAGGCATGATGTGTCCTTGGTGAAGCCATGCTGGCTTTTTCAGATCACCTCCTCATCTCACATGTTTCTTAACATCTCTTCCAGGATGATCTGCTCAGTGATTTTTACAGGCATATATATGAGGCTCACCGACCTGTAGTTCCCTGGGTTTTCCTTTCTCCCTTTCTTGAAAATGGGAATGATGCTTCCTTTTGCTCAGTCACTGGGGACTTCACTTGACAGCTATGACTTTGCAAATATGATGGAGAGCAGCTTGGCAACAACATCAGCCATTTCATTCAGAACCATAGGATGCAAGTTGTCTGGCCCTATAGACTTGGCCTCATGAGGTGCTTTTGGATTTGCTCCAGTCTTACAGTTGCTGGGATTTTTTTCCCCTAATTCCCACCTACAAGCTAAGAGAGACAGGAAGCTGACTTTCATTTAAGACCACTCTCCTTAAGATCAAAGTTGTAACTCTATTCTTCGCTAATCTCTCATTCTTCAAGATAAGAAATTTTACCAAGGCATAGTCACTACAGCCCAGACCATCTCCAATCTCAACTACTTTAATAATTTCCTCTGCACTGGTGAGCACCAGATCTAGCAGTGAAGCACTTCTGGTTGGTCTGTCCAATACCTGGACCAGAAAGTTATTATCAATGAAGTCCAGGAGTCTCCTGGGTGCTTTGCAGCTTGTCAAATCACTTTTCCAGCAGATATCAGGTGATGGAAATCTCCCATGAAGGTGAGAGCCTAAGAGAGTGACACCTGTAACTGAAGCAAAAATGCCTTGCCTACAGGTTCCACTAGATCAGGCAGTCTGTAGTAGATTTCAACCACCGGAAAAAACAATGCATGATTATACCAGTGATCCGACTCAGAGTTCTTAAAGGCAATCAAAGTTTCCCCACTGGTTTTACCAAACTTTAATGAAGAATAAGGGTTTTGACCTTTTGCACAAAATAAAAATATAGTAGCACAGATTCGATCAGTTGCTCCTGAACTACAACTTTTCTGTATACATTTATCTACCAAACAGGGGATATTCATCTCAGACTAAAACAATTAATATTCATTCTGATAAGATGTATTCTCAAACAGGCCCTGAAAACATTTAGTTCCAGTTAACTTACCTACTCTGAAGTAGGAAACAAACCAAAAACTCCTAACTGTTTAATAGATACAATAAGGGAGAGAAAAAGAAAGTATCGGTTTTCAGCTTTCTTGTCTTTTTGGTATCAACTACACTTTCTTATGTTGACTGTATGTTTTTTTCCAATCTCATACGGAATATTTATTTAGTGCAAAAGATTAACATCACACCAATTTAGTGTTCAGGCATTATGTACACACGAAAATATATGTCAATCTAGATAACAGTATAACAGTTCTAAAATCTGTACAAAAAAGGTTTTTCAATTAAAACAATTTATTCTTGATCCTCTTTCTCTCACAGGTTTTCAGATAAAATTCCTTTTCAGTAATTCATTCAGGTGAAAATACAGTTAAAAGTCAGTCAAAAGTTTTAGGAGAACAATTACAAGAAGTAAAGCTTGATTTTAACTAATATAAGATTAAAATGTCCTCAAGCAAGGCAAGTAATACAAATTATTGGGTAAAAGCAACCAACATTTGTGTAAATTTACCAAGATAAATAAGTTCTTCTATATGACTTTTCTATTTTAGAACAGTTGACTTGAAGAGAAAACTGTGTAAAATTTGAAACTTTAAATTGTCCACTTAGCAGTAGAGTCCATGAAAGATAATGAAAGAAAATCTGTTTTTAGAAAAGTGTACTATATTTAAAGAAAAATACTAGATTAAATTTCATGAATTAATTTATCTGAGGAGTAAAAAAGAAAAACAAACAAGTCCATAGATATTAGATGTTATTGGTAATTACTTTTGACTTCTGTTTTAAATGCTATGAAGGTTAATCAAGTTTGAGTTTCAGCTGAATCTGAAGGGATTAAACTTTTTACCTTTCATAAAAGGTGGTTTTGCATCCGATTGCAAGATACTTCTCAGAGAGGTGCTGTGACTATTTCTCCTACGACATTCTTTCTGTTTCCTACAAGATACTTCACTGTATTCGCTGAGAAAAATTCTGATCTGTCTGATCACTCACCAGCAACTTTAAAGTCATTCATTTGCTATTGTTTTGGCTCAGTGACTAATTTTTTTTCCAAAGCAGAATCAAAATTAGTAGGAAAGAATAAGGAAATAGAGTCAATAATTATACAATGGCCTCAGGAGTCATAAGATAAAAATTTTTAGCTTGAGATGAAATTATCTAATATATGTAAGACTTTGATCTCAACTTTTTAGTCTCCTATACCTGGTGAATTGTACACTGTTGTGTCCAAGACATGAGTAACCAGTTTCTCTACGACAATAGTGTGGACAACAGTGTCAAAAAGCCTTACTAAAATCAAGGTACAGAACATCTAGAGGCTGTTCTTCATCCATTCTGCAAGTCATCTTGAAATAGAAGGAGACCAATTTAGTTGGACAGGATCTACCCTTCATAAGACCATGTGAGCTACGTCATGCACTGGGTAGGATTTATTTACACCCTTGCAACAAACTTCTTATGCTATCTCTTTTTACCTTCTGCATTAACTTCTAGACTGGGAGAACTGGCTGTACAGTTTACATCTTTTATTATCTAATTTTCTTGAAACATAAGAATAATGTTTTGCTACCCAAGATATCTCAGGTAGGTTATTCAAAGAAGCATAGGCCAGTGCCTTTGGGGATCATTTTTCAGAAATAGGAATCAATCTGGATTTCTTCATCATGAGTAGTTTTTTCTTTATTTCTAGCTAGATAGATAACACTGAGTCAGCTGCAGTTTTTTCTTGAGTGGAAGAACAGTCAGTAGTTATGTCTACAGCACTTTTTGTTGTTGTTTGTTAGTTTCAGTATGATTGTTTGAATCAGAACACAGAGTTTTAAAAAGAAATCTACATGGGATGGATAAAGTAGGGAACAGCCCTTGGGCCATGCTAGCAATGAGTTGGGCAGGAATGATCAGCAAGCTCTAGCAGAAGGGATGGCCAGAAGTATCTGGAGTAACATCAGCAGAAGTGCCTCCAAGAGATTGAGGAAAATTTTTATCTCCTTCTACCCCGCACTCGTAAGTATTGTATCCAGTTTTGTGTCCTTTGGTACAGAAAAGACATAAACACACTGTAGAAAAATCAGTGTACAGGCATTAAGATGATCAGGGCTGGAGTAGCTGCCCTATCTGGAGAGGCTGAGAGACCAGGACATGTACAAACAGAAGCAAAGAAGTCTTTGAGACAGCTCATATCCACTTCCATTTGTAAGGAGGTGACTGTGAGAACACAGTTTTTCTCTTCACAGTAGGGCATGGAAGCAGGGATAAGAGGCCCTCACCTAATTTTCAGTAAAATGAAAGAAGTTCATATTAAATATAACTAGAAAGTTTTCTTGTGCAGACAGTCAGGCAATGAGATACGTAGAGAGATCATGCATCCTTGAAGATTTTCAAGACACAGCTGGATAAAACCTTCAGAATCTAGACTGACACTTCTGTAAGCAAAAATTTTTAGAGGGATGCTCTGAAAGTAATGCCTCCTATTTTATTATGTTGATTCACAAAATCGGAAGTGGATGTTGGTGGTATGACACTAAAGGCTGAACCTTCCTGCCAATATTCAATTATATTTTGTTGCTGTACAACAGATGGCAGCAGAGGAGCAGCCTAACAAAATGATGTCTGGAATGGAAGTATGTATGAAGCAAAGTGTGCTGCTGATTTTCTCCATGCAGAAAAAAATTCCACATGTTGTCATTCATTGATGCCTTCTGAATGTTTCTGGAGACAAAACAGTAGATGTGAGCACAGAGGGGCAATGGGAGATGCATTTTTATCTTTGACAACAGGAACACAAAAGACAAGCCACATTCTGGATGGCCATCCACGAGTGATCACAACTCAAAATGAAGAACTTCTTGATCAGCTCATTTTTGCAAATCAGTTAATGATGATGATTATGTTGAAAATGTTTTCTGTGGCTGAGAATTTGCTCTACCAAATAGTTTTATTGTGCTCTTTCTATCTATTGTAGTTCCCATGGACATAAGTAAGAAGCATTACTTTTGGAGTGACTTTCAAATATTAACCTATTCTGTTTATGAAGAGAATACAAATGTGGGCATTGACTCTCATAGAATGTATAGACAACCTGTAGATTGAGCTGTACTGTCTTTATCATTATTGCAGAATTTCAATTATTTCTACTCACAAGTTAAAAGGAATCCATATTCCACCAATGATTACATTCCTTGAATTTCTTCTTGTAAGTACATTTTCATACCTTTAGCTGTGAGTCTTTAATGAAAACTGTAAAAGCCGTCTATACAGTTCCTGATTTGACAGCCAGCAGCTGCTGTATGAGCTAGTACTATCTAAAGCATTTTCTCTCTTGTTTGTTTTTGCCTTTGGCATCATCAGTTCTTCATCTTGTCTTGGAGTCAAACTATGCAAAATTATTGCTTATTACAGAAAGCTCTAACATTTTAATGTTTTGCAACTGGACTTAGGTAATTAAACATATTTCTTAACATACTATTAACAGCAAAAGCCCAGAATGAATATTATCCAATGAAAGTTACAAAGAAAAGTATTTTACAGATGCTTCCAAATAATTTATAGGCAAGTTTTATGAAAATTTTAATGTTGTCTTTAAATCTACCTTTACTATCTTCTTCCTAACAGATGTTGCCTTTTTAAAAGGTTAGAATTAGCATAAGTATGCGCAATTTTAAACAAACAACAGCAGCAACAACAAAAAATAAAAACAAGATACAAGAAATATATTGGTATATTGGTAAATTATATTGGTTATTGGTAAATTATTGTATCAAATTCTGTATAAAAGAACGCATAAAACTTTAAGATATAGAAATCTTATTTCTAAGAAGACTTATTTGAGCCATCTATCAATACATGACGCAAAGTAAGGGGCCTTCAAAACAATATTGTTCTTCTTTTTCACTTTGGATTGTTAAGACATGAAACGTAACAAGAAGATTGTTAAGTTTTCAAAGCAAAAATCCATTCTGTAGTACTGCAGCAAAATTTAAATTAGCTGTAAATTTCGCTTAGGGGCAAGGAGTTTAAGGAACATCTGGAGATTCTGAAATAACCTGCGTTCATTTATGTTATTTAAGTTGTAAAATCATATTCAATCTTGACCCACTCAGGAAATCTAACATAAACATCCTGCTGATTTTGACAGTCATACAGCAAAAACACCCTCTAATGAGCATTTAATAGTCACCAAAAGTTCTGCATTAAGTACAAAGCCCTTTTGATTGCTTATTCCACTAATTTAAAGTAAATGCTTTTACAGATGGCATCTGTTAGGATGCGGAGCGTGTGCTGCATTTATATGTAGCCATTGAAAATAAATTCCAGCTTTGGTATAAGGATTGTACAAAAAAGATCAAACATGAAACACTGAGTAAACATTTACTGGTGATATTTTTAAAGCTCTTCATGAAATCCTTTCCAATACCTGAATACAATAGTCAAAGTATATGATGTAATTGAGAAATATTTTGGCAAATTAGCACCTAAAGAAAAGTGAATGAGCAAAAGAAATTGAGCTCTTCAGCTTTATTTGTCTTTTCCCCTGAGGTGCAAAAAATATTATATTTCAGTGTTCCTTCGAACTATATTAGGATTACAGGAAAATAAAAAGAGAGAGAGAGAGAGAGAGAGAGAGAGAGAGAGGAACACTGTTAGTCACTGTACATTAATTAGAGAACAAAAATAGATCAGATTTAAACGACCAAAACACAGAAAGAAAACTAATGCAGTTAACTACTGTTTTTGAAGAAAAAGGACTATCAGTTATTCTTGTGTCAGTATCAAGCACATAATCAACAAAAGTAATGCTAAAACACATATTTAAAAGTATGAAAATTAACACCAATTTTTATCAAACATGTCCCAGATGACCAAATGTTAGAGTTTGCTGTATTTTTACAGAAACACCTCCTGCATATTTTCAGATACTGAGAAATTGAGGGCATACAGATAAATAACAAAATACTATTTTTAAAGAAAATATCAATTTATTGAAATGCAAAGTATGTAGTTTCTTTTTTTTTTTTTTTTCCCAGTAGTTGCCATTCAGAGCTTTATTACTAGTTACAAGCTATTAAAATTATCATAGTGTGTGTGTTCTCATACAAAACATATAGAAAGAGCCAAATTAGAAACTTCAGGGAAAAACTTTCTGATAAAATATCAAGGTCTACTAGTCCCTGGAAGAGAGAAAAAATATTTTTTCTGAAGGTTATTCTTATTTAATCTAACAAGAGTAATAATCACAAACTCTGAAATTTTTAAATTTTGCTTGATCCCCTGTTCCAACACCTAGAGCTGTTTCTTGCCCTTATCTCAACTCAGAGGCAAGTATGCTATGTGCTACATTCCAGGGCCTTTTTCATCTGCTAATGAAAATTGAAGATTACCCTACTTTTATTGCTTAATGTGCAACTAATATTTCTTCCAATAAAAATGTAAGCAAGAAGAAGAGTGCATTTTTTTTGTTTACAGATGCGTATGTATGTAATACACAAGCAAAGTCTGCTCAGATTCACATCAGCAGACCACAAAGAATTCCACTTGAAATCACAGCACAAGAAATTCTCAGATTTTCAATAATTCATATAAACGCTGTGTCATTTATTCTTTCAATAAAGTTAAATCTCCCAGTACATCAAAAAATAAGAAAATATATTCAGATAGCAATTACTGCTCCAGTCTTTAGCACTACTTTTATCTTGTTTTACTTAGGATTAATTATTTGTAAAATAACACATATTAACCACTGCAATACAGCTACAAGGAACTCCAGAAAAGCTTTTTCTAAGACACTGTCTATGTTTGTTGTCACAGCTGAACTAAATAATCAGCAAGACCAGTTTAAAGCAAGAATTCTTGCAGTAAGAAGGATATTCCTTCCAATGAAATTTATTTACTGTTGCATGTAGGAGGCAGTAATTCTAACTGAAGGGGAACAAGAGAGGAGCAAAGAAGAATGTTCTCTTTTCTTTCTAAGAAAGGTGGATAAAGACAGTGAAAGAACTGATAAAGAAGTGAGAAATACCTTTGTAATGAAAATTTAGCAGATAGCAGCATATATTTCATTAATTTTCTAATGTGTATGCCCAAAACATAATCCTGAAGAAACTCTGTCCTCTGGGAATAAAAGGGTAGTTCACTGCTTACTAACTTTTCTTGACTGCAAAATTACTTTTTTTTTTTTTTTTTTTTTTTCTTTCTCTCTATTGAACAATAACTTTGGTGGAATGGACATATACTACAGTAACCCCGTATTCACAATCTGGATATACACATAGCAGTGTAAGCTAAGGTCATGCAGCCAGAAGTTTCAATGGTTTTAATTTGAAAATAAGTAACAAAATTAGATAGTATGAACTTAAATTTTTATGACAAATTTATATTACTCCAATATAGGGTGTCCACAAAATTTAAAGGAATATTGGCAGGACGATTCAACCTCTACTGCCATACAACCAAAACATAGAGAACATATTGAGAACGCTTCTTAGACTGCTGATGGAGACTAGATGAAAATTAGTTTTAGTTCTCTCTTGCTTTGTCCTGGATTCCTCTTTTGACTGAAGATCAAGATGACCTATAAATGTTCATAGGAAATAGAATATATATAGTGCAATTTACATACTTGCAACTTAGAAATTCAAGCCATAGTTAATCTGTCTATTTTCTGTTACATCTTATAAGGAGTAAAACAGATGATTCATTGTCTTATTTTAAGATGTAACAGGTCAATAGAAAAAAAGTGATGTCAGGGTGAGATGAAAAACCTGAGACCCCCATATCACTGCAAAAAGCAACTTCTACTTTGCATATGATTATTAAGATTGGAGTTGGAGTTTTAACTGCTGTGTAAATTGTAAGGCTGGGTGTTGAATTATGAGGGATACTCTGAATGAAATGGCTCCTATTTTATTATATCGGCCTATAGTGTCAGAGATGAAAGTTGTTGGTATGGCAATAAGTCCTGAAACTTCCCACCAATATTCTGTAACATTTTGTTATCCTTTAACTGATGACAGAAGGAGTAATCTGACAAAATAGTATCTGACATGGAAATGCATATGATGCAAAGGTGTGTAATTTCCACATGGAACAAGTTGCACCCACTGACATTCATTCACATTTGCTCAGTTTATGGAGATCAAACAGTGGATGTGAGCACAGTGAGGTGGTAGGTGATGCATTTCAGCAGTGGAAACAAAAACTGGAAAGATAAGCCATGTTCCAGACTGCCATGCCAAGATCTTCAGCAAAAAATGCATTGGTAATGGTGACTATTTGAAAAATAATTTTTTGTAGCTAATAATCTTCTTTATCAAATAGTGCTATTGTGATCTTTGTATCTGTCGACGGTGCCATGACTAATAGGGCAGGAGGACCCTGGGAAACTGAAAGGGGTGGGGAGATGAGCCTGAAAAGAAAATCAGTGGCAATGATCCGAGGGAAAAAACTAATTTACTAAATAAGATATCAGAATGCAAGTTAACACAATATAATACAATATAATTGGAAGCTAACAAATCAAATAAAATAAGAAAGAGAGTGTCCAAAAACAAAGGCTTTACTCTAATGCTGAAGGTGAGATGGCTGGGGAGCACACATGCTGCAGAGATGAGTAGAAAAGGAAAAAGGGGAGGACATCTGTGACTTGTGAGCAGTTTTATCTTTCTGAGAGGAAAATGGAAACGAAATATGCTCTGTGGCATGTAGTTCTTATTCTCTTCTGAGACAGGTATAGCCAGACTATAGACAAACCATGGAACTGAAGCATTAACTCTGTAACTCCTAGTGCACTACATGATGTTATGATGTGCAATACCAATAACAGAAATCATAAAACCATGACAGTACCTGTTGTAGTTTCCATGGAATTTAATAGGTAGCATTACTTACAGGGCAACCTACATACAATTGTAACACTGGAGAAGGTCTAAGGGAAAGCAATACAATGCAGAAAGTAAATTAGTGTTTGCTAACCAGAAAAACGGAACACTATGACAAGACATACAAACATAAAGGCTCAAACTCATAAAAAGTTTCTGAAAGGCAAGAAGAATTTTTTTTTTTTTTGATTCCACAAAAGATAACAATGGTGATGAAATTAGATTTAAACAAAATTTAAACCAAACAGGCTTGTACTGGAAGATTTTTTTTTTTTAATTTTTAGCACACTGAGGTAGATAGAATTTCACCAAGTTTTGATTGAGATGTGTCTTCTGACATAATGGGAGATGAACATAGTATTCTATGAAGCCCATTTTAGTTATATGTTTTTGTTATTACTTCTTTTCCTTTTTCCATCCCTTCCCTTCCATATTCTTCCTCTCCCCTCCCCTTTCCCAGTCTTGTTTGTGAGTTTCATTTCTGCACACAATTTTATCTTTGAGTTCTCTGCATAAGGAAATGCCCTGCAAGTAACATAAGATTAAGAAATAAATAAAATACATTTTTATATTTTTCTACAGTAAACGATCTATGTACTTCAACCATTTTATGTTGATGACTCGCATATACTTTGTATATGTGTCAGAGGAAGTCATGGATCCCATGATATACCAAATACTGAAAAAGTACCTGATCTGGAAAAAAATTAAGGGGTTTCATTTATCTTTGATCTGTAAAATGCAAAACAAACAAACAAACAAACAAAAAACAAACAAAAAAAAACCAACCACTGAATTTCATAGATTAATTTTTAAAATAACGCTTTAGAATAACTGACATTCAGAACAATGTTCTGTACTGTCTATTTTTAGTAGAAGCACTTCCATACAAAAAATCTAGGTAGACCACCCACTCACCTTGGTGTTTACTTTTCACCATCTCGTAAAATACTTAGCAAGTAAGGCAAGTGAGTTAAATAATAACTATTTTTTACCTTCTAATTTCTAATTTTGTTTTCAATTAAAATTGGTTAATCCTCCTTTGAAAATGAGACTTGAACTTCTAATGTTTAAGGTCTGTTATTGGAATGCATTTTCTGTATATAAGTTAGAATTACCATTTATTCTATAATAATTTGAAAAGCTAACAGCTGTTATGGCTTTCAGAATAGACTGCAACATGTAAAATTGTTAAGCAAACTCAATATAATAAATGAAAAGGTGCAAATGTACAATTTGATGGTCAAATTTGTCATGTTTTCTGAAATGAAAATTTTCAAAATCAGAAACCTCTTGAAATTTCATTTAATAATATAATTATTGAAAACCATGGTTTTTTCAGGTTAGTAGCATGTACATGATTATAAGCTTCTTAAAATAAGTTAAAGTATTTTTTGTGAAAGACGACAAGGGCTCCATAAGTGAAAGTAAAAAGGCAAGAAGACTTCACAGTGACTGAGAATAGGGGGGTTAAAGAGGATATTTAGAGATAGTTTATAGAAGTAAGAATGTAGAGCTTGTTAGAAAATAAGGGATGACAGACACTGGGTCTGGGATAGTGAGGGGAATGAAGGCCGTGCTGATAAGGTTTGAGAACAACCCAGAGACATTTGGCAAGGAGGTAATTAGATGTCCACAGGGTGAGAAGAAACTGGTTTGGGAGGATGCCCCCCGGAAAGGTCAGAAGTTTACAGCAAAAAGGTCTGAAGCCTTCACAAGGAAGACAACAAATCTTCATCCCACTATGCAACCGACTACGCACGCACAAGAGGGGAGGGTCTGCATGCTGATGAACTCTCGGGGGTGTAACGAATATATATCCGAATTCTGGGAAAACTATTTATTATGTATTAGTTTGGCCTATATCTGTAGCACGATTTTTCCAGATGGTGTGCAAGTTAGGAGGAATGATCTCCCTTGCACCCAGTGTCTGTGCAGCACCGATTAAAACATACCTCCTTTTATAACTACTTTGCAGTTATAGAGTTTGATTCCTCACGTCATTTTCAATAGTCAAAATCATAAATTATAACAAAGCATTTATTTGATTTTAATAGTGAGGTTTTTAATTCAGATATGATATTTAGTTGTGCTGAAAAATTATCCCAATATTTCTTTCATTAGCGTGGTCATATAAAATTTCTTAAACAATTTCAGTAGGTGTGATGTTTTATATATTAATGAAGATTTTTATGAATCTTAAGAAAAAAAATAAAATTAAAATTTGACACATTAGAGTACACATGCATGTTCAACACTACATTAAATTAAATCTATAAAAGGAACAACAATAGATTTTCTGAGCAGATCATTTCACTGGAAAATATTTAAATGAACCTCATTCTTGCTTGTAAAATAATCATATATTGCAAGTTGCTGCTGTAATTTCATTTAATTTTATTAACAAAACATTCCGGCTTTTTGAGGAAACATGTCCTTTTATAGTCAGAAAGAGTCTTTTTCAAAAAAAAAAAAAAAAAAAAAAGTGAAAAAAAATTTATCTCAGTTTCAACTTCAATAACAATTTCTCTTAAATTTAAAAAGAAAAAAAAGTACAAAAAGAAAAAAAAAGAGACAGGAGGAATATACTGTGGGATAAAAAAAGATTTCCAGTGAAGAAAGGGTTCTTCAAATAAGTTTGAAACAAGATGGAAATATGGCTGTGTAGGAATACATATGGAAAAGGAACCACAGGAGGGCATTTGTAATCAGGAAGTAATATTAGTTTTAATGAGGGGAAGCAGCAGACAAGATAGCTCTTTAAGACTTTGAAGGAAGAGAAGAGATCAGAAAAGACATACCATTTTAATTTCTTAATGGATTAAAGGTTTTTGAGAAAACAGTGAGTCTGTGTGTTAATCTGAGGAACATTCCTATTTAAAGTATCTACTGTGAAATCCAGAAGAAGGTATAATTGAAGAAAGAAAGACTGTAATCAGAAGTATTCTTTCTCCACTTTAGACTGAGAGGTTACTAGTCAAGGAATGTAAGGAAGATATAATACTAATGACCATTATATTAATCTCTAATTTACATTCCCTCCCCGTCTTTCCCCCCCACATTAAATCCATTGTTGTTAGATGTAGCACTGTGGGAATGGAATGTTGTTTCTCTATTTGATATTAAAAGGAACAATTGGTTTGAAGAAGTAGAACATCATGCATTTGTATTCTGTAACTTATCCTTAGAAATAGTTGATCTAAGAAGTAAAAATACTGTATATGTTAGCAGCATGTTTTAGAAACATTATTACTGAATTATGTGATTAATTCTTTCTTGCAAAACTGTAATAGTTGTTAAATGTTCCAAACAATGTGAGTATAGTATTAGGGATTAGAAAACATATTGTAGAGTTGTTCTGTTAGGATAAGAAACTCCCAGGAAAAGAAAAATAGGTTTAGCAAACATCAAAGAAGCTAGGGCCTCTACACAAGGCCTAACTGCCTCACTCCGTGAGAAGGTTGGGATGTGACAGGCAGGCATCAAGGTACTCCCATCTGTCCTTCTCCCGAGCTTATCTTCATGGAAAGGAGGACAAGCAGATATCCGCAAAACAATGATCAAGTGTGGAATAAGTTAATTAATTAATTACAGATTTACGTTTAGGCAGCAAAGGTTTATGTTTGTCCAGTGTTTGCATGTTCAGTGAAGCGTCAAGAAGATTGTGAACCTAAAGTACTCAGCCAATGAGGAACTAGGGGAGAAAGAGATAATCATCAGGCAATAGTGAATAAAAGATGTAGTGCTGTTTTCTGCGCATACTCCTGCTTGCAGGAGGCCCGCCATTGCAATTGCGAATAAAATCTGCTTTATCAGAGATACTGTCCTAGAAAATTATTTGGATATTTCCAGCAGTACAGTTAAGCAAATACTTCACTATTAGATAAAAGTAAGGGGAGGATAGTGTAGAAGTGTCATAACTTCTAAAAACAGGAATAGTGAAAATGTGGGAGCAGGAGTAGTGACTACAGAAGATATTGAAATGTTCAGAAAAATGAAATTTATGTATTTCATCCCTATTGGTTTATATACTTATGCCCTTCATCTTTTAGCAGCATTTAACTCTAGCCTGAGATTTTAGACAAGAATCCTGGTGTACATTGAGTGTAATCCTTACTAAATCAGGGTCCTAACCCTTTCTTCTGAAAATAACTTAATTTCACATTAACTGCTCCTTGAATAAATTCTTTGTTTTCTATTACACTGTGCATAATTTTTTGAGCTTTTATTTGCCACGCATGTTGGAATTATGACATCACAAATTATGCCCTGAGGAGTAGCTCACTTGCCTCAAACATGAATAAATCAATGTTTTAATGCACTTGATTTTATTATTAAAATAAATAAATAAATAAATTTCAATCATTTTACCTTTCAAAGTGATTTTCTTTCTTTTTACATCCATAACCTCTTGACACTACACGTTTTCCTACCAATAATTTCATTGAAATTAATAGATCTATAGGGAATGAAAAACCCCTCAGTAGAGTTACCATTTGAATAAGTTCTTAAATCCAGAAATAAAAAAATAAGCATGTACATACTCTGTTATTTCTTAATATACTGAATTTTGATAGTATTAGATTATCAATTTAAACCCTAACCTCTCAACAGTATTCAGTAAATGGTTCAAGGAGATGCATTCATTTTGAAAACACTAGAAGGAAAAAAGTGCTATTGAAATATTTGATTGATATTAACATTTTTATGTTCTCATTTTTTTGAATAATAAGACTACTCTAAAATATTGAGCAACCAGCAAAGAAAAGTTATCCTTATAAATTTTGGTTTTGGATGGAACACCTGAGTTATATCTTTCTGGATGTATCATCCTTGCCACACCACTGGAAATTACAAAAAGATCAAAGAAACTTGTACTTCTGACAGAGAACAAATTAGATGTAAACAATTGATGCTGTTTCTAGATAAAACTAATGAAAAAAATTCTAATAGAAAAAATGATTTACAATTATAAATATAGAAGCTCTCAGTCCAGAATTATTCTCTGGATGTAAACTCAAACTACGTAACTGTGAGATAATACAATTTGAATAAGAAAATTCTGTTTTAACCACTTTAATTCTAAAATAAGGATTAAAACACATTGGTGGCACACATACACATTGTCAGTTAAAGTACACGTTAAAGTATGGCACTTTAAAACATTAGTTTCTCTTAGACAATTTGGACTTATCCACTAATTTTCCATTGGAATTTGAACTTTATTGTCAATTTCCTTTTTTTCTTATACAAAGAGAAAATAACTCTGAGCTTCAGTGTTTGAAACCTTCAATACCTCTTGCAAAGGAAATTGCATTTTCATTCAAGTTATTATAAGGTTGTGAAACTGGAAGCAATCAATTTCCTAACAACTCTTTGTTCTGTCAACCTAAATAACAAGTGTCTATTTGGATCACTCTACAAAAAAATCATCCCATAAATGTCATCATCTGATAATTTAAATGACTTAAGTGACCAATAATCAGAGACTAAATGACTAAATACAATCATAAGTGTATCATTTGTTTCCTTCAGTTGTTTCTTCTGTAAGGCAAGTCTAACTGAAAATCTAAAGCACTCCATGAAATTCAAAATACATTATCAAACATTTGGAAAGTAGTTTAATTTACTGTCCTGTGGTCCTTCTTTTAGGGTAAGCAAAACAGCAGAATAGATCTCTGTGGAATGCCTCTAAAGGAAAAGCATTATCCATTAAAGGCATCTGGATTTTACTCAGAGAGCACTGGAAACTCTCTAAGACATTGTATTGCATTCCCTGGGTCATCATTATCAACATTATCAATGTCAGCCTCATAGGACCCATTTTATACATCATTCACACCAAATAATCTTATCAAATATTACCTGTTGAGGCTTCTAGGATTTCATTTCTGTACAGAAACTTGTAACGTTCCTTACAAACCATGTGAACTTACAGATTTGTTTTACTTAGTTTTTATAATCTACTTTTTGTGTATATATATAAATATATATTCTCATCTACTAGCTGACATATGACTGGAAAACACCTTGAAAGAAACATGCTATCACAGACAAGAACATTTCAGGACATTCTATTATCCTTGTGTTTCTTTCTACTTCATTTTTGTCAAAGCAAATGTACATCTCATAAACAGAAGTTACTAATCCTTATAGTGTATGGGGAAGATCAAAGAAAACTACTTTTATAGCAAACTCACTAAAACAGCATTTCCAGGATTAAACTGAATATTGGAGCTCTAGATGCCTTAATAGATACATTATTACTCCTTCAGTAAATGAAAAGACAGGTTAGGTCTCTTAAGAATTCTTTATCAGTGTTCCAAATATTATGTAAATGTCCAAAAAATATTCATACTCTTTATGTTCTATTGGATTCAATAGCTTTCTTTTTAATTCTAAGGTGTGAATTGTGATACACTGAAGGAAACCTTGGTCTGCAGCAGCAAAATACTATGAAATCATCAAAATGTAACACTGAATTATATGTTCATCATTTTCTGCTCATTGACATCTTTCAGGAGAAAGGAAAGACTATATTACAAAAAGAGATTTATTTTCTTCTAAATAAGGATAGCTTCTCCTGGTGTCTCTTCCCTGGTGAATCTTTCAGCCTAATACTTTCAGAATAGTCTTATATAGTATGAGAATTCAAATGTTATAACCCTTTTGTAGTGTGTGCCTGTGCAGTAGTTCTGTGGTATGTTCTGTGGAGATTTTAAAACAGTATAATGTTTCTTGTTAATGGAGGAACAATAATGAAGTGTATATCTTCTTATGTAAATAAGTTCTTTCAATTACAGTGCTTTAGTTTTATTCTGATTTTCTGAGCAATGCTACAGTCAGCCCTGGATAGATTATTTCTTTACTCAAGTCTATTTTTGGATTGAATATCATATGCGCATCTTCTGTCCAATGATGCTATCACTCCATCGTAGAAAGACAGCAGACTGGTCAGGCAAGATCTGCTCCTGGTGAAGCCATGCTGGTTGTCTTGGATTACTTCCTGGACATCCAGGATGACCTGCTCCATGATCTTTCCAATTACAGACGTGAAGCTCACCTACTTGCAGTTCCCTGGGCCTTCCTTTCTCCCATTCTTAAAAATGTGTATGATGCTTCTATTTCTTCAGCCAGCAAGAACTTCACTCAACAGCCACAGTTTTTTTAATATCATAGGGAGTGGCTTGGTAACAACATCAACCAATTATTTCAGAATCTAGAGGTGTATATCATGCGGCCCCATAGACTTATACCCATTCAGCCTCATAAAACTGTCTCAGATTTGCTGTTCTCTTACAGTGGGAGGGATGGGAGGGATTTTGCTTCCACCTAAAGATTCAGGGACCTGAGAAACGTGTGAAACCTGACCTCCAGTGAAGATGGAGGTAAAAAACTTATTAAACACCTCAGCCTTCTCCATGTGTACTTTGTCACTTCTCACTTCTTGTTTATTGGTGGGAATACGCTCTCCTTTTTCTGTCTCTTCTCACAAGTGTTCCTGTAGAATCCCTTGTTGTTTTTCTCATCCCTCTCTAAATTCATTTTCACATGCACCTTGGTTTTCCTTATCCCATCTCATGTTTGCTTGACATGCTTGTATTCTTTCCAGGCCACACATCCCTGCTTCCTCTGCCTGTACATGTCCCTCTTTTCCCTCAGTATAGCCAGTAGATTCTTGTTCTTCTGTGCCAGTTTACTGCCTTGTCTATTTTATTTCCTGTTCTAGGGTATGGCGAGCTTTTGTGCTCTCAGACAGTGTACTTTAAGAGTTGCCAGCTCTGCGCTGCTCATTTGTCCCTGAAAATGGACTCCTAGGAAATCTCATTCAGCAATTCCTTAATCAGACAAAAGTTAACTGTCCTCAAGTTCAAGACTTTGCTTTTTGCCAGGCCCATATTCCTTGATATCATGAACTCAGCCCCATTTCTGTCTTATAATGAGGGAAGATAAATGAAAAAAGAATTTTAAAATCGCTTTATAATAGACTTTTTATGCTTTTTTTTTTTTTTTTTTTTTTTTTTAAGTATGTTGGGTGGGAGTATTCCTTGATGATCAGCTCTGAAGGGCAAAGGGGTACAGAACAGCTGAACATTCCTCAAAAAGAAAATCTTCAATACTTAGGAAAAGGTTGTCTTTCTGTGCCATAAAATGAGCAGGCAGAGAAGAAGCCTGACTGGAAAGGGAGATGTTGCTGAGACTCTGGGAAAAAAAAAAAAAAAAAAAAAAAAAGGACAGTTTACCATATTTTGAGGAATGGTCAGATAACTCAGGAAGAGTACAAGGATATTGGTAGGATATGCAGAAAGGGAATTAGAAAGGTGGAAGCCTAGCAAGAAATAAATCTGGCTATCACTTTTAAACATATTAAAAAAATGTTTTTACAAATATATTAACAGCAAGAGGAGGGCCAAGGGGAATCGCCATTCTTTATTGTATGCCACAGGGAATGCTATTACTGAAGATGAGGAAAAGGCAGAGGTATTCAATGCCTTCTTTTCTTCTGTCCTTGATAGTCAGGCTAGTTATCCTTAGGGCACTCATTTTCCTGAGCTTTAAGATGGGGAAGAGAATAACGATTTCTTATCCAGTGAGTGGTCCATCCGTCAAGTCCACTTTTCTTGAAGTTGGCGACGAGGATGCCATGCAGGACAGTGTCAAAAGCTTTGCACAAGTCCAGGCAGATGATGTCAGTTGTTCTTCCTTTATCCACTGACAATGTAACTCCATCATGAAAGGCCACCAAGTCTGTCAGGCATGACTTGCCCATGGTGAATCCATGTTGGTTATCACCAATCACCTTGTCTTCATCTCTAAATGCTTGGGGCAGATTGTCTGGAAAACTGTTTCAAGGAAAAAGATCTGAATGTGTTATTTGACAGCTGGCTGAACATGAGACAGCAGTGTGTCCAGGTGGCCAAAAAGGCCAATGGCATCCTGGCTTTTACCAGAGATAGTGAAGTCAACAGAAGCAGAGAGGCGATTGTCACTCTGTACTCATCGCTGGTGAGGTTCCACCTCAAATACTGTATTTGGTTTTGGAAATCTCACTACAAGAAAGACACTGAAGGCCCTGGAGGATGTCCAGAGAAGGGCAACAAAGCTGGTGAGGGGTCTGGAACACAAGTCCTATGGGGAGCAGCTGAGGGAATTGGAATTGTTTACTCTGGAGAAGAAGAGGCTTAGGGGAGATGTTGCTCTCTAAAGTGACCTGAAAGGAGATAAAGGGCAGATGTAGATCTCTTCTCCCAGGTAACTAGAGAAATGGTAATGGCCCCAAGTTGCACCTGGGGATATTCAGGAATAAGCTGCCAAAGAAACTGTTTTTGAGTCACCATCCCTGGAGGTTTTCAATAAAAAGGTAGATGTGGCACTGAGTTTGGTGGAAATGGTGGTGATAGATAGATGACTGGATTAGATGATCATAGTGTTCTTTTCCAACATGTGATTCTATGATTCTACGTGTGTCTGCTACATATGAATAACATTATCCAACTATAGTTACAGGATTTTTTTGCAGTTTTCCACTGGGAATTATCAACTTATCTTTGTTATTAAGTCTGCTGCAGGCTAAATAACATAGAGATCATTTGAAGTATTTTTTTTTTTTTTTTCACAGATAACACAAATGTGGTATCTATTATAAGATTCAGAAGACTATCACAAGTTTAAAATTGCAATTCTAGATTTCCAACCAGTGTGGGATAAAACAGCATCAAAAATGCTACAAATTTTATAAGAAAAGCTTAAGTTAACTTTAGGTTAAAAAATCTTCATCTACAGAAATAATTAATATTGAGATCTTACCTACTTGGAGTTGCAAAAACACCTAATCTGAAGCCTTTTTCAGAATAAAATCTCACTGAAAACAATGTTTACAAATACACGTTAAGTAATTACTTAAGAAATACCATTATTAGAAAATAGTGAAATAATCATCTTAATCGCCTCATTGGCAAATCTATGAAAAAGATAATAAAAATCATTGTCTGCAAACAGGAAAATATTCAAAAGTAATGTTGAGAAGCACTTTAATAAGGAGATTCATTACTGAATATACGATGCTTTGAAGGGCCCATTGAGCTTTGATTATCTTATTGTGGTCTCTGTGCCTAGAACCAGTTATCCAAATCAAAAGATTAACCCTGAGCCTCCTATTCCTACTGAAGTCTAGTACAGACTGTTAATAGATTAAGTTGAAGGGCCCTTATGTTGGGTGCGTGCATTGTTTCATTCCTTGAAGTACTCCAGCTACAAGACACCAACCTGATTACATATATCGTAAACAGTGTGTCTTGTTTTGAAATTTTGATGTATTGTAATGAACAACATAAACACACACAAAACTTCACACACTGTTATTTTGGAGCTGAAGTTTGGTGCTTATTAAAATTCTTTCTGTTCTCTATCAGGCAATGCTATTCAGCTATAGTGATTTCACCAGAGGTGAAATATCCCTTATTCAGAATGGGAAATTCTAAAATCCAGAAATACAACAACACAAAGGCATCAGGCTTTCCCTTTAAACTATTTGTGCCACTTATTTCCCAGAAACTGGAGTAGGCATAAAAATTCCAAATAAAAAAAGAACCTGCAGATAAAATTTAAATTATTTTCAACTGAAATGATGAAAAAAGACCGGAGGAATAGGCATGCTGCTTCCAAAATGGATTATAATTCTTTATAATTAACTATTCTTGCTTTTTTAATAAATTTATCTTTTATCAAACCTCTCATTCTTCATAGAACCGCTCTCACTTTCTTCCTGTCACTTTCTGTGTAAAGCTAAAATAAAATTAAAAGTTGGCAGTTAAAATAACTACATAAGTATGGCAAACATCCAAAATTCATGCAGTCAGATCTAGAGTCATCTTTACACTTGTGAAAATGTATGAAAAAGTATTTAGCACTCCAGAAATTCTACTTGGATAAGAGTTTACTCAGTTGAAGCTGATTGACAGTAGCTTTTATGTTTCAAGTTTTTAAAGAAGAATGTGCAGTATCTGATAAATGGTGCTCCTTACATTATCCTGCCTAATACTTCTGTCAATGACTGAGTCCCTAGCAATGCTATCCGGTTGGTTAGCTTCTCTACTATCTAGCCACACACTGCTGGCCCCATTGTCCCAACATCAAAGTAACTAGGTGACAATAGGCTCATTTGGGTGGCATGAAAAGTCTTTTCTCAGACCTCAAATTTAGTTCATTTTCAGAGATCCATCAGCAATGGTAATGATATCTTGCTCACCTCCTACTCTTTCAGGACTTCTTGTTGCCCTCCTGGGCATTGGTGACTGCAACTTTATTGAGGGCCCCTCCCCTGGATTCAAGGTCACTTCCCCTGGATCCTGGAGACACTGCTCTAGACCTCTTTCCTCCTCTTCTCTTACAGAGACTACTTCCTCTACTTTACTCTCCTCCTCCTCCTTCTGTTCTAACCGAGTCCAGATTTGTTTCATTTTCTGTTCTCTTACAGGGGCAAATGGCATCGATTCTGGTGCCACCTATTGTTGATTAGGTTGGTCAGTTTTGATGCTCTCACTCTCCAGCTCGGCTCGAAGTCCGTCTTGTTCAATTATGAGAGTATTTAGTTCAGATTGGAGGGTGTCTTGTTCTGTTTGAAGGCTGTCAAGTTTGGAGTGAATGGAATCTTGCTCAGATTTGAAGGTGTCTTGCTCGGAGATCTTCCCCTTCGGCTTGGAGACTTTCTTTCTCTGCTCAGAGACACTCTTGCCAGGTTTTCAGATTCTCTCTCCTGACTACAAGACTATCTTTCTCAACACGGAGATTGTTCATCTCAGTTTGGAGACTCTCTCTTTGGATTGAGTGACTGTTTCTTGATAAGGAGACTCTCTTTCTGGACCTGAAGATTCTCCCTCTCGGCTTGGACTCTCTCCTGGAAACTCTCCTTTTTGGGTTGGAGACTCTTTCGCTCATTTTGTATTGTCTTCCAGAGACTCTCCCTTTCAGCTCGGAGACTCTCCTGGAAACTCTTTCTTTCAGACTGGAGATTCTGTTTCTTGGCAAGAAGACTGTCTCTCTGGAACTGGAGATTCTCCCTATCAGCTCGGAGACACTTTCTTTCAGCTTGGAGACTCTCAATTTCAGAAACTCTCTCCTACTCTGGGATAGTATTGAATAAGGCCCAATAGGCATTAGGCAGGCCCCAAATCATTTGTGTCTCCTCAGATCTGCCTGAGCCGCAACATCCCTTTCTCAAATATCTGTCTTTCAGGTGTTCAGGAGTAAAGTTCCATGACACCGAAGATTGCTCTCAAGTCTCTCCCAGGCCTCTGCACACTCCCTTCCATTCAATATCCTCTGTCTCTGGGGAAGGCTTCCTCAGAATATTATAAATCCAGGTACTGAATGAAATAAGTAAAATAACGAACAGTACATTCAGGGAGATTAACAACATGATCAGATGAGCATTCAAAAAATGCATAAAGGATTCAAAGGAGAGACTGGGAGCCTGCTTAAAAATCACACGTTCTGTAAAATTAGCTCCAAGCAGGTTTAAAAGAGAAAGTGGAATCTTTTTTTTTCTCTCTTTTACAGAAGGAAGATAGTAGTGCTCAAAGTTTACAAATATCCCAGAATACTGGCAGTCCGCCTGGACTTTCAAAGCCAAGTTTTTCAGCACAGAAACCTGAAGTCTGATAAAGTTCCCTAACGAAGATCTGTGAATGCAGGGAGAGATTCATTCTAAAATCTAAAAAGCAGCTTTTGCCCGCATTCTCCACCAAGAATGTCAGTGGTTTACAGGCTGGTTTGGCCCAATTCTGTGACTTGTGGGGCGGAGGGATTTCATGAATCCACACCTCCGGAAAAGGGAAACAAGGGACCCCAAAATAATTAAAAACAGCTGCAATGATCTGAGGAGAAACAAACTAATTTACTAAATATGGTACAGGCATGCAAGATAACACACTATAATACAATATAATTAGAATTGAAGCTAATAAATCAAATATAATGAGAAAGATTGTCTGAAAGGTGCATAGGCCTCACTATAACACTGAGGTGAGATGTACAGTCTGGTTGAACAGCAGGGAGGAGAACCTGATGAAGAAGAGCACATCAACAAAGCCTTATATCTGTTCCCTCTGAGCGGAAATGATAACACAGCAAACAGTCTTTTGGGGAATGTAGTTCTTTTTCTCCTCTGGGAAAGGTACCTGGAACTGGAGCATTAACACTAACTCCCAGTGCACTACATGATGTTATGATGTGGAATACCGATAACCAAAAATTTTAAAACCATGAGAATTTTTATTTATATTTTTTTTCATAAAAATATATTCATGATCATTCTAGATCAGATGCTGGGGAAATTTTTTTTTTTTTTTTTTTTTTTTTTTTTTTGGTCTTACTTAGATGAGGTTGTCCTTTTGCACAGGCATACTATACTTACTGAAGTAACTGGTAATTGTTACAGAGTTACTGCTTCTTTCTCAGAAACATAATTACTGAAGATTTAACTAGACAAAATTGTGTCAAGAAATAGGTTGTTTATCCCCTACTATGGATTTTCTTAAGTATCCACTGGTATGTATCTTTTCCTAGGGTCTAGTTTATATAACTCATTCAAATATAATTTACTGCATTTTCAGATTTATTTGAGCTCATTATTAATATTTCCTCACAACTCACTGAAATCTGCATCAGGAATTTAGATCTCAAGAGTAGTTTTATAAGGTTAATGAATCAGACTACAGATATTTTAAAAGGACTCTATAAACTCTATCACTTTGGGATAATATCTTGCTGTGAAATGTTTTCAGACTAGAGGTTGCCTTTTGTGAGAATCCTTCTTTGTTTTTTTGGCTCAAAGCTTGCTTCCTGAGGTATTTCTTGTGATAAGACTTTTATTGATTTGTTGAAGAGGGAAGTGATGGGTGCTACCATGTGACAGTCGACATCACTTTGTGGACATCTGAAAGCCCCTTCCTCCAGAGCTACTTGCCTCCGGAAGAGAGTGCTCAGGAGCGTTTGCTGGCGGAAGCTCTGGCCTGTGACTGAATAGCTCCAGCTTGGTATGGGAAAATTGGGGAATGGTACCATCATGTTCTGTGAAAAACAGGATGCAGATGGGCATCCCTGCTCCCTCTTATCTGCTGGCAAGGCCCGGAAGGTGGGAACAAAGGAGTTTCTGCTGAGATCCCAGAGCCAGATGCTGCCACTTCAAGGAGAGCTGACTCAACCACTTTGGATTTGAGCTGACACTCCAAAGGCAGCTGACTCGACCACTTTGGCACCATTGAAAAGTGGCCATCATCGCCATGGTCACTGTCATCCTTAACAGAACAACAATGCACGATGACCCCCCACTACTGAAGCTCAGAGACTGAACTATGAACCACGCTGGATCCATGGTGGTGACTATCTCCCTCTTGCTTCCTATAAGGACTCCTTGCTTCTTTCCTATCTTTTCTATCACCCTTCTTCCCTTCCCCATTACCCTGATTCATAATAATGTCCGTCTTCCCCTTCCTCATCTCCCTGATTAAGATTTGTAATAAACTGGTCAGACCAACATTTGAACCATTGTTTCTTATTCTCACGCCGGGTATACAGATATAAAAAGAACCTCCTCTCCCTCCTATAAATCGGAGCGAGACACCTTTATAGTAATGTCATTCAAGATCAGAACTTCTGAAGGCCTTGTAATTATTCTGGATTGAAATCCATATGTCTGAAATTGCACAGTAGTTCTGTTCTCTCCGAAAAGTAACTAAGATTAGATCTTGCTCTCTCTGTGCAGTCAAATATATATTCAGGTAAATATATACAAGTCTGCCTGGGGCAAAAAAAATCAAGAACTGGCCTATAATAACACAAATAACTCTAACTGGAATTAATTCCATCTGACACTCCATAGTGCGCACATAAACACAGGTTCACACAAGCACAGTACTCCTGTAAAAAGATCTAAGGATAAAGACTTTGTTCAAGGAGCGCCATTAAGAATGGAGGGCAAAAAAAGCCATTTTCTAAGCCACAGGTAAACAAAGAAATCATGCTTAGCATTGAGCCTGTGAGTTACAATAATGATCACAACTCCATGTCCTCCCTAACACCTTATGCTAAGCAGTTCAGAAAATCTAGTACTTGAATGAATTTTATGAACATTTTCCTTTTGTTGTAAGTCTAGTATGAAATCACATCATAAGAAAAATAGAATAAAATCTTATTAAATATATGCATCATTAAAAAAATAATAGTAGTAGTGAGGAAGTTCTTTCACTTTTTTTTTTTTTAGTAAATAATAATAACTTAAACATTTATATTTAAAATTTAAAGATGTAATCTAATTCATCACTTTATTGTTGTTATTACTTTTAAGCACACAAGAAAGCAATTCAAAAGCAATGGAGCACTTTTCTGACTGGATCAAAATTGCTTTCCAGTATAAATCCAATGTTTCAACAATTCAAGAATAATTTTATCTTTTGTTTTTCTGCCATTTCACAATAATATCATTTTCTTTATTGTCCACCCTCCCCTTCTATTTTTAAAGCTGTTACTTGTATAAAACATTATGTGTAAGAATTCACTCACAGCAGAAATAACAATAATAATGATCCCAAATAACTATTCATCATTGGATTAGCCAATGAACTTTTTGTCTTCCTGCCCTGCACAAACAACACAATGTGCCTGTGAGACTGAAGGAGAGCATAAAAGTGCAGACATAAAAACATAAAAAATGGTTTGTCTTGAGAGAAAAGACCTCGTATAACTCTTCTGCACGTTTTCTGTGTAGGTCTGGAGAAAAGGTGAAAGGGCAAAATCAGTAAAATAAATGCATTAAAATGTAGCTTTGCACTTAAAAGTGTGAACAGTCCTGGCTTCAGTAGGAAGTCAGATGAACACACACTCCACAGTTTTAGTCATTTTAATAATTGATAAACATATCCTATGTTGTATCTTTTTAATTTTTAAGGAATTCATATTTATATATTTTTTTTTATTATTATTATTTTTTTTTTACCAGATTGGGTATCCCTGGTTAAAACTATGTAGTGCATGATGTACAGGTCAGCTGTTCTATGTATTTACACAACGGTGTTTCAGTGGGCCTTATCATTCTTGTGATGATAACCTTTTAGTTGATTGGAGCAATGGCAGGCTATGACTTAAGATTCTTTTATTTCTGGAAGTTTACACTACTGAAGATGTCATAGAAAAAAATACTTACTTTCTTAATCTTTGCAGAAAATTTGACAGTGTATTTGCTGATCTTATAAAGGATTATTAATTTGTTAAATGATAAAAATACAAATATGGAAATTTTTTAATTTGTTTGATAGAAGACATGCTCTAACTCCCCAAACTCTTTATTTTTAATTCTGAAGAGAGTGTTTCTAAGTCTTTTAAAATTATTCTCCATTCCATTACAAATTAATCCAGTTATCAAACAAACAAGATCAGACTTGGGTGTTGATTTTAAGCAAAGCTTTTTGTTTACTTGTTTATTTGTTTGTTTTCTTGTGACCTATTTTTATTTTGATAAACTAACTTCAAAGAAATTACAAAAAACTGACAAGTTTGAGATTTAATTTTTTTTAATAAATTTCAATTACTCAAAGAACAATTAATTTGCTTACTTGTCTGCCTGAATG